>NC_091820.1:38710000-39960000 GCF_041296235.1 Equus asinus
CATGAATGCATAAAATTGAATTCCAAAAAAAAATTCAGCATGGAAATAACTCTGCACTTAATTTCTCAGTAAATACTGTTTGTCTGGAACTTGAAATATGTTTTGAACCATTGTTATCAACTCAAAAAAAGCAAGAGAAATGGGTGGAAATTGTTCTTTCTACACTCTTTAGTATCTCAGGTTTGGGAAGGCTCAGTAAGCAAAGGCATCAAAAATAACAGCTTAAAAAATACCAGAATTTACTTCAATAAAATGAGCTGGCCAATGTAAACGACCTAATGCCCTCAGTAGCATAATACAGAGATATGACAATAAGCTTTTATAATAAAAAGATTTTTTTTCAAGGAAAAGGAAGAAGCTGAGGTGGGAGGTAACATAGACTCTTAAAATCCATTCTGTTAAAGAAAAAATTATTCTAACACTCGTTAAAATGGTAAAGAAGACTTTATTCAGGACTATTGCAATAGGTTTGTCAGTGAGTTGAACTTAAATAGCCAGTTATTTCCCCAGCAAAAAATGAGTTTATTTGAGATCAGCAAAAAATTGCAATTCAGAGTCTACAACCACAGCGAGCCATGTGCAAGTCCCCCAGCAGCAAAGGGAGGAGAAACTCTTTTCTAGAGGGGAAGAGGAAGTTGGGAGGGCTATTGTAAACAAAGAGTTCCAGATGTAGTGGCTTTTCATTGGCCGAGTTGTGACAGTCTCTCGTTGGCTGAGTTCCTTGCCAGTCAAAAAGGAAGTCTTTCTTCTTCCTGTTGGGCTCTGCTATCCATGTAGGACGTGAGAGCTCCCCCTTTTGGCCTCCTGACTCCAATTTAATGAAGTTTCTGTTTATTAATTTGACAGAGGAAAAACTTTCCCTCTGTCCTTCTAGTTTCAGTGCTTGGAGCCTGCAAATTAAACTTACAAAATACAGTGAACAGTAGCAGAATATGCCATCCCAAAATATACACTTTGGCACAAGAATTATTTTGAGCTGAAAGCAATTAAGAAGAAGCAGATCAAGAAAAGCTCTCTTCTCTCCCTCTATTTGCCTAAAAGTAGGACAAAAATTTGTAAAGGGATCCCCCGTCCCCTCTATAACAGGAAGGACAGAAGTTAATCACCAGAGACAACTCTAGACTCTTGTCAGCCCAGAGAGGGCACCAGAGGAATCTACATAACAAACGTTACTAACCAGCCCTTGTCTTCCATTTGTTTCCCCCATATATTTACCTTTCCACAATTTTCCACCCTTAGAAACTCAAAGTTCTTTTCCTTTCCTTTGTCACTTCTCTAAAAATGTATTGTTCTTTTGTTAAGATGCTATATAAGCCCAATTTCTACCTACCCCTTTGAGTTACTCATCACTGAATATTCTCATGTGTATGCACAATGCACACATTAATAAGCTTCTGTTTGGTTTCCTCTTGTTAATCTGTCTTTTGTCAGTCCAATTAGCAGGACTGCAGCCAATGACCCTAGGATGGGTAGAGGAAACAGACTTTTTTCCTCTCCCACAACTGATTAGCAAGAGAAAAAACAGATTTTTATTTCTGTATGTACATACAGGAGTTCACAGAAAAGTGTGACTCAAGGAGGCATTTAGAATTTGTGGCTTAAATACCATCTTAATAGGGGAAGGGGTAAGGGGAAAAGGTAGTTACAGGAAAACAAATGACTTTGGGGGAAGATAAATGGGCCATTAGGAGAATAGATGGGAGATATGGTAGCTTTGCAGACAATGCCTGTTTAGGCATGGTGTGGAACCTCTCATCTCCAGTGATAAGGGTTAATCTTCCCTGGTTGTTCCCAGGAAGAGGGACAGTCGAGTTCTTTTGGGAGGTTCTGCTTTTAGGCAGATAAGAGATTTCAGGAACTCAAATGCTTTCTTCTTGAAATGATTTTTACGCCACAGTAACTTATTCTGGACCCCTTCAAGTGTCGAGACTATCACAGTAGAGGAGAGAGATTGGGCTCAACTCCAAATATAACAAGGACAAGTGGGGATTTATAGTCAATCATCAGAATAAGGGGTCAATAGATGGAAAATTACTGAAAAGAGACATCAAGTGTAGGGGGATTCTTGCTAAACCAACTCAACAGGATTCTTACTGAAGGCAAACCAGGGTGAGGAGATAGCAAGAGATTCTCACTAAACTGACTTAGCAGGATTCTTGCTACAACTGGACTAGGCAGGCAAAGGACAAGGCCCAAGGGCAAGGTGTAGTTGAAAAGAGGACTCAGAGGAGCTTGACTAAAGTTTGGTCAAGGAGAGAGACTTTATCACTTCTGAACTCAAAGTGAAGCTGACCATAGTATTTATCAGGTGTCATCTGAACTCCAAGGGCACTGTGTGACCATGGCCTAAATGGAGCCAAAGACACAAATATGGCATTTGAGCCTTGTGGCTTTATATTTTAGTTCTGTGTTGCTTTTCTTACTCTACTCACAAAAATTAAAGGAGAAATGTCCTCTAACCAAAAATGACTGAGACAACCTATGAAATGGGAGAAAATATTTGCAAACCATATATCTGATAAGGGGTTAATATCCAAAGAATGTAAAGAACTCATGCAACTCAATAACCAAAACCCCAAACAATCCAATTAAAAAGTGAGAAGAACAGAATAGACATTTTTCTAAGAAAGACATTCAAATGGCCAACAGGTATGTGATAAGGTGCTCAACATCACTAATCATCAGGGAAATGCAAATCAAAACCACAGTGAGCTATCACCTCACACCTGTTAGAATGGCTATTATCAAGAATACAAGAGAGAACAAGTGTTGGTGAGGATATGAGAAAAGGGAACCCTTGTGCACTGTTGGTGGGAATGTAAATTGGTACAGTCACTATGAAAAACGGTATAGAGATTCCTCAAAAAATTAAAAATAGAACTACCCTATGATCCAGCAATCCTACTCCGGGGTATATATCTGAAGCAAAGGAAAATAAGATATTGAAAAAATGTCTGCACTCTTGCGTTTGTTACAGCATTATTCATAATAGACAATATATGGAAACAACCTAAGCGCCCATCAACAGACGAATGGATAAAGAAGATGTCATACATATATACACAATGGAATATTATTCAGCCATGAGAAGGAAGGAAATCTTGCCATTTGCAACAACATGAATGGACCTTAAGGACATTATGCTAAGTGAGATGTCAGACAGAGAAAGACTATATGACCTCACTTATATGTGGAATCTAAAAAAGCCAAACTCATAGACACAGAGAGTAGAATAGCGGTTACCAGGGGCTGAGGGCGGGGGGGGGGGGGGGGGCGCGTTGGGGAGAAGTTGATCAAAGAGTACAAAGTTGCAGTTATGTAGGATGAATAAGTTTTGGAGATCTAATGCACAGCATAGTGATCATAGTCAACAACGCTGTACTATATACTTCAAATTCCTAAGAGACTAGATCTTAAATGTTCTGACCACAAAAAAGAAATGATAATAATGTGACGTGATAGAGGTGTTAGCTAACGCTATGGTGGTCATCATACTGCAGTATATAAACGTATCAAATCAACACGTTGTACACCCTAAACTTACGCAATGTTATGTGTCAATTCTATCTCAATTTTAAGAAAATGACCCAATGAGTGTTCATAAATATCCCCTCAAATCTTATAAAACCTAAAGTTTCTGTGGGAATTCTGTTGTAGAAGAAAATATAAAGATTATTTTTAATAAAAAATTATTTTTGAATAAAAGAGGGAGCAAAGATTCTAGGCTGTGATGGGGATCAGGACATGCTACTCCAAAAAATGGCACCTTGGCATATTGAATATTTTAAGCTGAAGGAGTTTGAGAAGACAGCAGAAGCACCTTCCCCCCCTTCTCCCCTGAAGCAGGTTTTAAAACCCTCATGTGAGAAGTGCCCTCCCTATACCCGGAAGAAAGGAGCGTCTTTATCTCTAAGGATACAGGGACACCAAGCAAAATCCTAACCAACAGGCCTTGCTAAATTTCCTTCAGTTTACTGCACTTACCTCATACTCCTTGACCTCTCATGTTCCTCCATGACTGTCTACTCTTCATCAAACCCAGCATAAAAATACTCAGGTCTGTTTCTTCAGGTCTTCATTTCCTTATAAAGTCTCCCAAGTCATATAAAACTTACATTAAATAAATGTGTGTGCTTTTCTCCTATTAATCTGTCTTTGTCAGTTTAATTTTCAGACCCACCCAGGGACCCTAAGAGGGTCAAGGAAAATTTCTTCCTGTATAGCTGCATTCAGGAAGCTTTTGAGGAAAATTAGCATGGGCGTATTCTAGCCAAAATGGAACTTTGGCTCCCGTTTCCTGACTAAACCATTTATTGTGATGAGCCTTCCTAGCTGTCTTGTCTTTTATGTCTCCTCCCACACCCCCTCTGCCCCCCACCATGCTTAATTGTATCCCCATTCCTCCTCTCACCTTATTATCCCCTGTGGGGGCCCCTCCTATGTAACTTGGTCCCTCTGTTCCAGCAGGTGGTTCCTGAAGCTCTGGCCACTCCTTTTGACTCACCCGAGCAAAGTTTTAGCCATTAAAATATTGAAGAAAAAGAGAGTTTGCAGAGGAAAAACTGTTCTGAGGGGGAAATTGACAAGAAGTACAGAGTTATTTTAAAAATAAAAGCCAACACAGAAAGATAAAATATACCAAATTTCTCATCTTCTTTCTCTCCCCATCCCCCCATACAGTTCAAAGCTGTCCAAAGTTTTCAAAAAACCTCATAATGAACAACTGCAGAGAATACCTGGCTCAGTGAAAAGGTCTGTAGCCACAGGATCTGGAAGCATCTAGAATCACTGATAGGAATCCTAAAGCCATTAGAATTAAGTAGGCACACACAGGAACTCCATGCATTAAAGATTTAGGGTATCTGAAGTCAAACCTACTCTTTCACCCTAAAAAAAATCACTGCGCCTCATGCTGATCATATTGCAAGTCCAACTAAATGGTTTAACCTTTTGTGACATTCTTACTCTTCCTAAATTCCTACTCTAACTTTCCTGCCCTTAACCCTTCCATTCACCTTGCCAGAAGCTCCTTGCAAAGAACTATTTGTGTTTAGGCGGAAAACTCTGTATCATCTATAGGATGCCTTTCTGGGTTATCCTGAAAGGGCTATCCAGTTCTAGAGTCTGTCCTGTTCATTGTCTTTGAGCTACTTTGCAAATCTTTGTAAGCTATAGGTAACTGATAGATATGTTAATTCTGCCCTTTTTGTTAGTAATTCTAATTAACTTCCTCCCCTTTGTGGCAAACCATTTTTGTGGACATTTGTAATTCACTTCAAGATTTCTTTACATTATATAAATCTGTGCCATTTTGACTTTTCCTTTGAACTGGTCACAACATCTGCTTGGTTCTCTCATATCATAGAGGTGTCAAAGACTTTGTCCTTGACCAAGTTGGTCAGGCTTCCCTGAGCCATCTTCTCAGCTATGCCTTGATGTTGGCCCCGAATCCTTGGGGTGCCTGCATAGCCCAACTGTAGCAAGAATCCTGATAAGTCAGTTTATCGAGAATGCTCCCATCCTTGATAATCCTATCGCCATGCCTGCCTTCAGCAAGAATCCTGTCAGGTCAGTTTAGCAAGAATATCTCTACCCTTGATGTCTCTTCTTAGTAATTTTCCGTCCACCGACTCCTTATTCTGTTCCTATGCTATAAATCCCCAGCTGTCTTTGTTGTATTCAGAATTGAGCCCAGTTCTATACTGAGGTCTCTTTTCCCCTAATGCAATAGTTCCTGAATAAAGTCTATTTTTACTGCTTTAACTACTGTCAGGCTCCAGTTCTCTTTAATAGGAGTAAAATTAATTCTTTAACATATGTTTATTTTTATATCTGTATGAGAGTCATGATTTTACCTTTTTCTGAAAATTATATTTTAACAGCCTTCTCCTGCTCCCACCAAAGCATATCTGTCACTTCTGCAAAGGAAAATTGATTATGTACATATCTCTTCCAGGATATCTTTATTATGTGTTCCTTCAGTGTTGAACTACTCCTTATGTGATGAATGAGTGATGTGTTTCTTTGTTCTTGGGAGGATTTACTATCCCCAATTAGATTGAATTCCCAAGAATCCAGAGAGTCATGTGTTTCTTTGATATTCCCAGACAAGGACCTTGCACAA
Organism: Equus asinus; assembly: GCF_041296235.1. NCBI lineage: Eukaryota > Metazoa > Chordata > Mammalia > Perissodactyla > Equidae > Equus > Equus asinus. The sequence continues at coordinate 38,716,125 of NC_091820.1, forward strand.
GACTCTGGTGGAATTTATTTTCACAGTGATGTCCTCCTGGGGTGGTTGTCTGACAGCCACTTCTACAAAGGTGGGAGGCAGGAATCATCCAAGCAAAGTGATGGAGCTCAGAAACAGCCATTAACACAGCCCATGCTCTAAAGCTGCACTGTTTCATTGCCCCGGGCCCTTATTCAGATGTGAAATTCCTCCCTCCACACAACACTTACTAACAAGCTTACTTGTCTAGTCCCTTCCTACAGCAGATTAGAAAAAATGACCTAAGAGTGGGCTCTTAGAAACAGGCATGATGACAGAAGGGTAAGGGACAGCTGCTGTGTAACTGAGAGAAGAGATTAAAAAAAGGAGTAAATCAAATAAAATGAATCACTATATTGCTGGACAGTTTTAAAAAGTAGAAGTCAATAGAAAAGAGTTTGGAACTCTGTACAATATCATCTGCTAAATGTGGGGCAAAGTATAATATATTTTGGGTAGATGTACTTCATACGTGTGAAGTATTCATATATATGACATCTCCATTCATAACCATATCAGATAGATTTGCTGTTACTCAAAGATAGAGAATACATCCAAATTATTGTTTGGTTAATATTATCATGAAATCAGTAGCTGCTAATGCACTTGCATTAGAGTGTAATGATTAGAATTTCGGAAGAAACACTGATCTTAGAATAAACAACTGTTGGAGACATATCTTGTAGTCAGGTACTGTTGCTAGACCTTACTACTGATGAATTATCTAAGGCCAACATCCCAGAGTCCCTGCTTTGGAGTTCAGATTACAGCAGGCTTTTTCTTCCCCTGATCAGGCCTTACAGCAAGCCTGACTTTGGGCATTCCTAACTGTTAAGCTCTTCTCATGAAAGCAAACTTGCTAAAAAATCAGGGGCTTGGACATCAACATCAGGTGCAGTTCCCTTTGTCTCTCCTCTCTAAGTTACAAACAGCAGGACATCCATTGACCAACAAAGGACTGCCTGCAAACACACAAGAACTCCTGAGAGATCCATACATCTATACATGTGAAGGTGGGTAGACTGGACCTCCTGGACGTGGTGGAACCAAGAGAGCTGTGTCCACACTACCAAGGCTGGAGGCTCTAGGAACTGTGGCCATGCCTGAGACCAGAGGCCCAAGGAACTGAGGTAATGCCGAGAATGGAAGCCCCAGGAACCCAGGTAGTCCATGCTTCCAGAGGCACCAGGAACTGCTATGGGGCCACAACCAGAGGCTCTGGGAACCATGACAATATCTGTGACCGAGCCCCTTTCCCTGGCAGTGGTGCCTTTGACCCCAGCCCTCCTAGCAGTGAAGGCTGCATCCAAGACCCCAATACCCCACAGCAGCAGTGGTAGCACCTGTGACCTTAGGTTCCAAGAATCACACTGGCACTCGAGACCAGAGGGTGCAAGAACCACAGCAGCATTCACAATTCAGCCCCCTTCCCCTCCCCTGGCAGTGGCACCCCAACACTGGCCCTTCCAGCAGTGGGGGCCACACACAAGACCCCAGGCCCCTGGCAGCAGCAATAGTGCCCATGATCTGAGGTTCCAGGAGCCACACAGATGCCCAAGACCAGAGGGTTCAGGAATGCTGGCAGTGCTTATGATCCAGGTTCCCCTCCTCCCATTGTGGTAGTGGTATTGCCCACAACCCCGGCCCACCCAGCAGTGGTAGTGACACCTGTGAACCCAGCACCACCAGAAGCTGTGTTGCCAAGCCCCTAGAAAACCTGGGAGCAGCAGTTCAGGCAGCACACATGGCAGCAGCACCTGAGCCTGTGGAGAGCCAGGCAACAGCAAAAGCCCATGACCCTGGTCCTCCCAGCTGCAATGGTGCCTGCAACTTCAGCCCCCCAATCCATAGCAGCAGCGCCTGCAGATCCAACAAACCCAGATGTGGGGAAGGTGCCCTTGACCCCAGCTCCTGCCCCACTCTTCCCCTCTCCCTTGCCACAGTACGGTAACCTGTGACCCAGGTGACCCCAGAAGAAACAGAGGTGCTTGCCAGCCCAGTGACCCCAGTGATGACACCTGAGACTACAGAAACATCATATGCAGCAAGGCACCAGCAACCTCAGAGGCACAAGCAGCACAATGAGGGCACTGATGACACCTCTGGAAAAGGCAATGGAGTGTGGGAAGTGCAGGCTCTCAAATACAACCAGAAGCAGCTCAGAATCAAAGTAAAAAAAAAAAAAGCCTTACCTAAATAAGAAAGCTGTTTACTACCACAAATGCATCAGCAGAGGAACAACTCATCAAGAACCATGAAAAATTACAGTAACATGGTATCACAAAAAAAAAAGACAATTCTCCAAAAACCAAACTTGCAGTCCTGGAAGACTGTGATCTAACTGATAGAGAATTCAAAACAGATGTCACGAAAAAACTCAATGGAGCTACAAGAAAACTCAAAACGACAGTTCAATTAGCTCAGGAATAAAATTAATGAACAGAAAAAGTACTTCACCAAAGAGGTTGAAACTCTAAAAAAGAACTACACAGAAATTCTGGAGCTGGAGAAGAACACAATAAATGAGATGAAGAATAAAGTAGAAAGTATTGGAAATAGAGCAGACCATATGGAAGAAAGAATTTGTGAGCCCAAAGATAGAAATCTAGAAATGCTTCAGGTGGAAGAGGAGATAGAACTGATTTATTTTAAATGGAGAAATTCTATGAGAAATATCTGACTCAATTAGGAAAAGCAACACAAGGATAATGGGTATCCCAGAAGGAGAAGAGAGGGAGAGAGGAGCAGAGAGCTTATTTAAAGAAATAACAGCTAAGAACTTCCCAAACCTGGGGAAGGAACTAGATATACAAGTACATGAAGCTAATAGAACACCTAATTATCTTAATGCAAAAAGACTTTCTCCTAGGCACATTACATTAAAACTGTCAAAAGGCAATGATAAAGAAAGAATACTAAGGGCTGCCAGAGAGAAGAAAATAATAACCTACAAAGGAACCCCCATTAGGCTACCAGTGAATTCCTCAGTAGAAACTCTAAAGGCCAGGAGAGAATGGAATGATATATTCAAAATAATGAAAGATAAATGCTGTCAGCCAAGAATACTCTATCCAGCAAAGTTATCTTTCAAATATGAAGGAGACATAAAGGCATTCCCAGACAAACAAAAGTTGAAGGAGTTCATTGCCACTAGACCTGCCTTATAAGAAATCTTGAAAAGAGCTCTCCTTCCTGAAATGAAAAGGCAAAGGTATGCAAAGTTTTGAGCAAGGTGATAAATAGACAGAATCAGAAAACTGCAACTCTATTTCAGAATAGGTTAGTAAACAATTATAACATAAAGGCTAAAAGGAAAGAAAGCATTAAAAATAACTACAACAATTTCAATTTGTTAATGAACTCACAATACAAAAAGGGGTAATTCATGACAACAAAAACCTAGAAGGAGAAGTGGAAAGGGCAGAACCTACATAGGCAAATGGAGACAAGATGCTATCAGCAGAAAAAGGACTATCCCATCTATGAGCTGTTTTATCTCATGATAACCACAAAACAAAAAATCAGAGCAAAGTCACAAAACATTAAAAAAGAGGAAATTGAGAAACACATCACAGAAAACCACCAAACTGAAATGGCAGACAGAAACACAAGGAAAAAGAAACAGGGAAAAATATAGAATAACCAGAAAACAAAAGAGAAAATGGCAACATTAAGTCCTCATAGATCAATAATCACCCTAAATGCAAATGGATTGAATTCACCAGTCAAAAGACACAGAGTGGCTAGATAGATTAAAAAACAAGACACAACAATATGCTACCTCCAGGAGACCCATCTCAGGAATAAAGACAAACATATGGGACAGCCACATGCAAAAGAATGAATGTAGACCATTACCTTACACCATGCACAAAAATCAACTCAAAATGAATTAAAGACTTGAATGTAAGACCTGAAACCATGAAACTTCTAGAAGAAAACATAGGCAGTATGCTCTTCAACATCAGTCTTAGCAGCATTTTTTTCAAATAACATGTCTGACTGGGCAAGGGAAACAATAGAAAAAATAAACAAATGGGACTACATCAAACTAAAAAGCTTCTGCACAGCAAAGGAAGCCATCAGCAAAACGAAAAGATAACCTAACAATTGGGATAAGATATTTGCAAACCATATATCAGATAAGGGATTAATATCAAAACATACAAAGAACACATACATCTCAACAAGAAAAAAACAACAACCCAATTAAAAGTTGGGCAAAAGATCTGAACAGACATTTCTCCAAACAAGATATACAGATGGCCAACAGGCACATGAAAAGATGTTAAATACCATCAACTATCAGGGAAATGCAAATCAAAACTACAATGTGGGGGCTGGCCCCATGGCCAAGTGGTTAAGTTTGCAGGCTCCATTTCGGTAGCCCAGGGTTTTACCAGTTCAAATCCTGGGTGCAGACATGGCACCGCTTATCAAGCCATGCTGAGGCGGCATCCCACATACCACAATTAGAAGGACCCACAACTAAAAATACACAACTATGTACCAGGGGGCTTTGGGGAGCAAAAGGAAAAATAAAATCTTTAAAAAAAAACTACAATATACAATATGACATCACCTCACTGCCATCAGAATGGCTATAATTAACAAGACAGGAAACAATAAGTGTTGGAGAGGATATGGAGGAAAGGGAATACTTGTACACTGCTGTTGGGAGTGCAAATTGGTGCAGCCACTATGGAAAACAGTATGGAGTTTCCTCAGAAAATTACAAATAGATCTACCATATAATCCAGCTATTCCACTGCTTGGTATTTATCCAAAGAACATGAAAACACAAATACATAAAGATACATGCACCCCGTGTTCATCACAGCATTATTCACAACAGCCAAGACTTGGAAGCAACCTAGGTGCCCATCAAGGAACAAATGGATAAAGAAGATGTGGTATATATACACAATGGACTACTACTCAGCCATAAGAAATGATGAAATCCAGCCATTTGTGACAATATGGACAAACCTTGAGAGTATTATGCTTAGTGAAATAAGCGAGAGGGAGAAAGTCAAATACTGTATGATCTCACTCATAAGTAGAAGATAAAAACAATGACAAACAAAGACACAACAACAGAGATTGGATTAGTGGTTACCAGAGGGGAAGGGGGGAGGGAGGAGAGTGAAAGGAGTGATTAGGCACATGTGTGTGGTGATAGATTGTAATTAGTCTTTGGGTGGTGAACATGATGTAATCTTCACAGAATTTGAAATATATTACAATGTATGCCTGAAAGTTATATAATGTTATAACCCAATGTTACTGTAATAAAAAATAAATTAAAAAAAGACAAACATATGCTCAGAGTGAAAGGATAAAAGATGGTATTCAAAGCAAATAGCAACCAAAGTGGGTGCAGCTATACTTATATCAGAAAATAGACTTCAAGCCAAAAAAGATAACAGAGACAAAGATGGACATTATATAATGATAAAGGGGACAATCCACCAAGAAGAATAACATTTATTAATATATATGCCCCTAACATAGCAGCACCAAAGTATATAAAGCAACTATTAATGGATCTAAAGGGAGCAATTGAAAGCAACACAATAATAGTAGGGGACTTTAATACCTAACTAACATCAATGGACAGATCATCCAGACAGAGAGTCAACAAGGAAACATTGGCCTTAAATGAAACACTAGGCCAGATGGACTTAATAGATACATACAGAACATTCCATCCAAAAGCAGCAGAATACACATTCTTTTCAAGTACACATGGAACATTCTCAAAGATAGACCATATGTTGGTAAACAGAACAAGTCTCAATAAATTTAAGAAGATTGAAATCATATCAAGAATCTTTTCTGAATACAATGGTATGAAACTAGAAATCAACTACAAGAAGAAGCTGGAAAAGTCACAAATATGTGGAGACTAAACTACATGCTACTGAACAACTATTGGATCAATGAAGAAATCAAAGGGGAAATCAAAAAACACCTGGAGACAAATGAAAATGAAAACACAACATACAAAAGTCTATGGTATGAAGCAAAAGTGTTACTAAGAGGGAGGTTTATAGCAATACAGGCCTACCTGAAGAAATAAGAAAAATCTCAAATAAACAATCTACAAACAATATTACATCTAAAAGAACTAGAAAAAGAAGAACAAACAAAGCCCAAAGTCAATATAAAGAAGGAATAGTAAAAATCAGAGCAGAAATAAATGAAATAGAGACTAAAAACACAGTAGAAAAGATTAATGAAACTGAGAGCTGATTCTCTGAAAAGATAAACAAAATTGACAAACCCTTAGCCAGACTCACTAAGAAAAAAAGAGAGAAGCTCAAATAAATAAAATCAGAAATGAAAGAGGAGAAATTACAACAATACCACAGAAATACAAAGGAATATAAGAGAATACCATGAAAGCTATACACCTATAAATCGGATATCCCAGCAGAAACTGATAAATTTTTAGAATCATATAACCTCCCAAAACTGAATCAAGAAGAAATAAAGAATCTGAATAGATCAATCACTAGTAAAGAGATTGAAAGAGGAATCAAAAACCTCCTGAAAAGAAAAAGTTTAGGACCCAGATGGCTTCTCTGGTGAATTCTACCAAACATTCAAAGATTTAATACCTATCCTTCTCAAATTCTTCCAAAAAATTGAAGAGGATGGAACACTTCCTAACTCGTTCTATGAGGCAAACATTACCCTAATACCAAAACCAGATAAGGACAACACAAAAAAAAGGAAAATTACAGGCCAATACCCCTGATTATCATAAATGCAAAAATCTCAACAGAATATTAGCAAATCGAATACGACAATATATTAAAAGGATCACACACCATGATCAAGTGGGATTTATTCCAGGGACACAGGGATGGTTCAACATCCACAAATCAGTCAATGTGATATACCACATTAACAAAATGAAGAATAAAAATCACATGATCATCCCTGTAGATGCAGAGAAAGCATTCAACAAGATACAGCATCCACTTATGATTAAAAAAACTCTCAACAAAATGGGCACAGAAGGAAAGTACCTCGACATAATAAAGGCCATATATGACAAACCCACAACCAACATAATACTCAATGGTGAAAAACTGAAAGCCATCCCTCTAAGAACAGGAACAAGACAAGTGTGCCCACTCTCACCACTCCTATTCAACATAGTACTGGAGGTTTTGTCCAGAGCAATTAGGCAAGAAAAAGAAGTAAAAGGTATCCAAATTGGCAAGGAAGAAGTAAAACTGCCACTATTTGTGGATGACCTAATTTTATATATAGAAAGCCCTAAAGAAGCCACAAAAAAACTATTAGAAATAATTAACAGATACAGTAAAGTTGCAGGGTACAAAGTCAACATACAAAAATGAACTAGCAGATAGAGAAATCAAGACTACAATCACAACAAAAATAATAAAATACCTAGGAATAAATTTAACCAAGGAGGTGAAAGACCTGTACACTGAAATGTATAAGACATTGTTGAAAGAAATTGAAGATGACAAAGAAATAGAAAGATATTCCATGCTCATGAATTGGAAGAATGAACATAATTAAAATGTCCATATTACCTAAAGCAGTCTACAGATTCAATGCAATTCCAATCAGAATTCCAATGACATTTTTCATGCAAATAGAACAAAGAATCCTAAAATTTATATGGCACAAAAAAAGCCCCCAAACAGCCAAAGCAATCCTGAGAAAAAAGAATGAGGCTGGAGGCATCACAATCCCTAATTTCAAAATATACTACAAAGCTGTAGTAATCAAAACAGCATTGTACTGGTACAAAAAGAGACACACAGATCAATGGAAGAGAATTGAGATCCCAGAAATAAATCTACACATCTATAGACAGCTAATTTTTGACAAAGGCGCCTAGAACATACAATGGATAAAGGAAAGTCTCTTCTATAAATGGTGTTTGGAAAACTGGACAGCCATATACAAAAGAATGAAAGGAAACCATTATCTTACACCACACACAAAACTTAACTCAAAATGGATTAAAGACTTGAATGTAAGACCTGAAACCATAAAACTCCTAGAAGAAATCATGGGCAGTACACCCTTTGACATTAGTCTTAGTAGTATCTTTTTTAATATGTCTCCTCAGGCAAGAGAAACAAAAGAAAAAATAAACAAATGGGACTACATGAAACTAAAAAGCTTCTGCACAATAAAGGAAATCATCAGAAAAATGAAAAATAACCTACTGATTGGGAGAAGATATTTGTAAATCATATATCTGATAAAGAGTTAATATCCAAAATATATCAAGAACTCATACAACTCAACAACAAAAAAACAAACAACCTAATCAAAAAATAGGCAGAGGATTTGAACAGACATTTTTCCAAAGAAGATATACAGATAGCCAACAGGCACATGAAAAGATGTTCAACATCTCTAATTATTAGGGAAATGCAATCAAAACTACAATGAGATATCAACCTGACACCCATAGGAATGGCTATAATTAAAAAGACAAGGATTACAAGTGTTGGAGAGGATGTGGAGAAAAGGGAACCCTCATACGCTGCTGGCGGGAACGCAAACTGGTGCAGACACTATGGAAAGCAGTATTGAGATTCCTCAAAAAATTAAAAATGGAAATACCCTATGATCCAGCTATTCCACTTCTGGGTATTTATCAAACAACACGAAACACTAATTCAAAAAGATATATGCACCCCTATGTTCACTGCAGCATTATTCACAATAGCCAAGATTTAGAAGCAACCTAAAGTGCCCATCAACAGACGAATGGATAAAGAAGACATTATATATATATATAATGGAATACTACTCAGCCATAAAAAAGATGAAATCTTGCCATTTGTGACAATATGGATGGACCTTGAGGTATTATTCTAAGCAAATAAGTCAGACAGAGAAAGAAAAATGCTCTATGATTTCACTCATATGTGGAAGAAAAACAAACAAACACATAGATACAGAGAACAGATTGGTGGTTACCAGAGGGGAAGGGGTTGGGGGGGGCAAAAGGGGTAAAGGGGCATATCTTTATGGTGATAGATGCAAACTAGACTTTTGGTGGTGAACACAACGCAGTCTATACAGAAGCTGAAATATAATGATGTACACCTGAAATTTATTTACTGTTATAAACCAATGTGACCTCAATAAAAAAGTAAAAATAAATCAAGGGCTTGTCACAAGACCATCACTTATATCTCTGGCCCTTGTAATCAAGGCTCATCAACCAAGACCTTGTTTCCATGCTGTAGGGCAGCAGCTAGACTGGTGGAAGCTACAGCAGACATCTCTTAGCCTCTCCTGACCCTATGGATTCCCTAGGGGTAGAAGCCTTGTCACTTCAGAACAACACTCAACATTTGTCAGCTAGTCACATTGCCTCCTATGAAATTCTTCCGTGGTCTGCTTCACACAAAACTCTTAAATGTTGCTCTGATCTAAATGCTGATATCCTACTTCTGCTTCTGAATGACTGAATCTCATGGCTGTCTATCAGCCACCTAAGTTCTAAGTAGTCTTCATCCTGACCTGACTGATGGTCCTTTACAGCAGTGGTTCCCCAAGTGTGGTCCCCAGCATCATCCGGCACTTTTTAGAAATGCAAACTCTTGGACCCCGCTCCAGATCTTCTGAATCAGAAACTCTGGGAGTGGAGCCCAGTGGTCTATGGTTTAACAAGCCCTCCAGGTGCTTCTGATGTAAGCTAAGGTTGAGAACCACCGCCCTAGACAACCCTGATATGTTTGTTGATGGCTCACATCTTGAGAATAATCAAGGCATATTTTGTGCTGGCTATGCTATAACTTTTGAATATTCTGCTATTGAAGTTGCTCCTTTACAAACAGATAACTTTGCTCAAATAGCTGAACAACAGCTCCATCACAAGCCCGTCACTTTGCTAAAGATTTGAGTACACATCTATATTAATAGATATATCTTTGGAGATGTTCGTGATTTGAGTACTTTTTGTAAACAAGGAGGTTTTCTAACTTCTTCAGGCACCTCATTTAAAATGGAAAATTAATAATTTATTGGAGGCAATACAACATCCAAATGAAGTATCAGTTATAAGCAGAAGCTTATTCTAAAGAAAATATAAAAAGGGAATTAAAGCAAAAGGGAATTTCCTAGCTGACTATTATGTAAAATTATGTCCCTTCTGGTTTTGCTACCAAAGATATTCTAAAGACACTTGCTCACTCCGATTTCATGAATCCTGAAAGGCTTATTCAAATATGATAATCTGCCCTCTGAGAAGAAGAGAAATAGTAGCCATCTCAAAACTGTCACATGTACAATGATGCGTATTGGTTTTGCCAAGATGGATGCTTTATGTTGCCAGAGACCATCTCCAGATGTTTGCCGCTTTGTCTGTGGAATTATTCACAATGGTAAAGACAAATTTGTCCAAACTTAACAAAAATATTGGTGAGGAAATTTTACTCAAGAAAAGTGGCCAAATCTTGCCTTATTATCATAACCTAGGAAAAACTAGGCAAAGCTCAGAACCCCTGCCTCAAAAACCATTTGAACACCTCCAAATGGATTTCATTCAATTGCCCTGGAGGGGAGGAAAAATAATTTTCCCTCTACCCTTCTAGGTTCTTGACTGAGACCACCCTGTAATAAAAGACAGATTAACAAGAGAAAAACAAACTGAAGTTTAATAACAGCTATACTTCCTGTATACATGGGAGATACCCAGGAAAACTGGGTAACTCCCCAAAATGGCCTAAGCCACCACCTTAAATACCATCTTCAGCTAAAGACAAAGAAAAACGTTGGGGGTAGGGAGGAGGCCAGTTATGAGAGGTTACCAGGAAAAATACAGTATGGTTGTTATGCAGAATTAAATCTAGTGCATTCTCTATTGATGAGAGTTTCTTGTGATTTAGTCATCCTTTGCTTCCTGGTACAGAGAGGGAGACATCCTTGCAAATGTTAATTTCCTTTACAAAAGAGTAACTTCTACTTGTTTTCAGAGATTCTCCTATGTCTGCCTTTTCCTAAAAAAATAATCAGATCAAAATAATCTAAATGCCAAAAAGGCATATTTTAGGGTGCATATTCTGCTACACTTCAGCCCAAATCACAAAATTTTGAATAACACTGAGGGGGTTAGGATATGCCATGTCAAAATCTGCCACTTTGGCATAAGGAGAGCTGAAAGCAGTTAAGAATCAACAGATGCAGAAAGACCCCTTCTCAGAGCTTCCCATGTATGACTAAAATCAGCAACCAAGAGTAAACCTACCATAAATCTCCTCTCCAGGGAAGTTTCATGGCCATGAAGAAGACGGAAATGTCACTCACATTTGCATAAACAAACATCACAAACTTTCTTATCTCACGTTTGTTCTCCTAAAAAACCATTTGTCTTTCATAAAGAAACCTATTTGTTCTTTCCATAAGAGCCTCTTCTGCCCTCTCCCTTTTCCCTACTAAGTTAGGTATATAAGCCCCCAAATTCTAACCACTCCTTTGAGTTTACTTATCACTGAGCACTCTCGCATGTGTGCACATTGCACATGTATATAAACTGTTTTTTTCTCTTGCTAATTTTTTTCAGTTTAATTCGCAAGCCCTCAGTGACTAAATCTAAGAGGGTAGAAGAAAAGTTTTTCCTCCCCGACAACACCTTTGTTAGTTTTATGCTTGGATTGAAATCTTCCCTTGCTAAAAGGCTAATACTGCATCACACAAAAAAAAGATAATAGATTTTGTTTTCCCCAACTGGATAGTATATTCATTATTCTCTAGTGATAGAGAACCTCACTTTACAGGTAAAATACTTAAGAAACTGTGTAAGATACGCCCATTAAAACCAAACCTTCCTTGTTCATATTGACCTGTAAAATTTTGGCAAAATTAAATGAGCTAATGATTTTCAAAATAAAAATTATCCCAATTTGCACAAGAGTTGAATTTCCCCTGATTTAAAATCTAACCATTAGATCTAATGATGGTGCAATCTTCATCTCAAAATCCTTGGGGGCCCTCCTCATGTGAAATGATTCCAGGAGGACCCATGAGACTGTGGTGACTCCTCCTCTCTCAGGCTCCACCTCATTAACACTTCGAGCTTGTCAAATATTGTCAAAAACGACATCATATGGTCAACAGGTGCAAGCTGCATTCTCAAAGAGAATTATCACCAGATACAGCCTTCCATGATTTGCAGTCAGGAGACTGGGGTTACTGGGAAAAAAACACCAATGAAAGTCTACCTTAGAACTGGACATGACCATATCAGGTCCTTTAAACTGTAAGTACTATATTTAAACTCCAGGGTATGCACCCATGGGTACATGTAAGCCAGCATCAATGATACCATAAATAACACATTTCTGCCTTTTCAGTGTGCACCCCTGGGATTTCCTTTTAGTGTAATCAAATGGATTTCCTATGCTTGTCACATTAAAATATGCCATACACTTTGGGTATACTCATTCGGCCTCTCTAAGCATTCAAAACAGAACTTCCCAGTGCTCTCATTTTATTAACATTTTGACGTGTTATATTACCAGGAGGTATCCAAGCCACTATTTCACTGATTTATGCAAGGATTTATACTCTGGCTAAGAGTTCCTGAAATAGATCATGTTATCCATAATTTATATCAGACTCTGGCTCAAATAGCAAAAGAAATAGCTGAAGCATTAGAAGTAAAATAGATGGGCATAAATTTATCAGATAGAATTTTTATTTTCTCACCAGCCAAGGTGCAGTTAGGCAATGGGTAGCACATCTTATTGTACCTGAATAAATACTTTAGGAGAAGTAGAACAATTAACCAATTAATTAAAAAGCCACTTGCTTGCCTAATATTAACCAAACTAATCCTTCTGAATTGCTCTCCTGATTGGGCTCAGGCAAATTAAGATATTGGATATGAAGTGGATTTCAATATTTCTTATTATTATGATTGTCCTGAGGCTTTTTTCCCTCCTCCACTGTCTAACATTCAGCTTCTTAAATGTTGCTGCACAGCCATGATCCCGAAGCAGCAGTTAACTCAAGATCAGCATCAGAAGGAACCTGCATAATCAATCCAGCTCGGGTGCTAAGTGACTGAGATGGGTAGTTGAGAAATTCTGGGAAGGTTGCTGGTGCAGGGCTGGCAGAGCTGAGGTGGAGGTCCTAACTGAAGACAGTGACGGACAGAGCACAGACACAACCTGTTATGCATTGCTCAGAGTTAAACTCCCAAGGGCTTCTAGGGAATCCATAATCAACTGAACTTGTTTTCCTTGATGATCCAGTCTGCTGCCCAAGGACAGAAAACCCCACCTGTCCCTTTGCTGGGTGCCAGCTTACCCAACAAGAGGAAGGCAAAGTTCACCATTTCCAAATATGCTTGTGGTTTCTCCTCTTTCTTTGCTCATCTTTCTTGTAGATAAATCCTTTGTTAGATAAAAGCAATCTATTATTAGTTTTTTGTATTCGAGTAAATCAGTGTTAATAATTAATATGTCATTGAGTTATTAGACACATTACCTAAACTTTGTGAGCCTCAGTTTCCTTATCTTGTAAAATGGCAATATACAAGACACACCTAGAGAAAATTAGTGAAGTCATGAAAGTCCCAGTGCCCAGGACTGCATCTGGCACATATGCTGAAAAGCTGCCTGCCCACATGAAGTTGATGGTGAAGGCATTCAATCAGGCAGTCAATAAGGATTACAGATAGGAAGGAACTTAAGCGAAATGGTTGATGGAATCCTAATCAATCAATCAGCTGTCATGTGTGTTAAGCTCCACACTCCGGGGAAGATACAAAAGGACAGACAAGGTTCCTTCCTTTAAAGAAATAGATGAGTTGGGGAGATAAAACACACACGTGAAGAAATACACACAATACTTCAAGAACATGGCCATGGTGGAACTTAACAATTTGCATAAACTGTGGAAAGGCAAAGGCGGGGTGAGGGTACTTAATGCAAGAATGCATGAAGTTGTGGACGAGCAGAATCAGACCAACCAGATAATCGGAACCCTCCGTCTTAGCTCCTTCTGGTACCCAACAGAGTTCCTCAGCACCACGTGTCACAGGCCAATACCCTAGATTTAAACCTTGAGTTATATAAACTCTCTGTGCCTCAGTTTCCTCACCTGTAAAATAGGAATAACAATACCTACTTCAGAGAGTTGTGTGCTTTAAATGTGATGAATGAAAAGCTTTAGCGAAGTGCCAATATGAAGTAGGCAATATTGAGCGGTTGTCATCGTGATTTCAGTTACCTATTGTTGACATTGCCTTTCTAGTCTTCACTCACATCTCCTCTGCAACCATGTTGCAAAACATCACTTTGCTCCCAGTTTCATAAAAATTCCTTGCACTTTCTGGCTTTTATCTTTGTTTATGCTGAATATACCATAACTCCCTCCCCCAACTCATAGCCCTCCCAAACACACACACAACTCATCTACCTATCACAGCTGTTCTCAGCTTTCAAGGTATAGATTAAATCGGGAAAGTAGTCTCAGATTTATTAGCCCGCCACTCAATTGCATGTTTTTACCTTTATACAGCACTCTTCACAGATAGCATTGTGTTATAATTGCTTTTGTAGGCAAAAGCTTCTAATTGGCTTATGAGGCAAGCACACTGCTTTATTAACCTTTGAGTTCCCTAGGACCAGCCAAAACAAGGCACATGGCAGGCTAGCTAGACTCCAAAAATCAGAAATTCTTGATTTGGCTTCTCCAGGATAAAGGCCAAGTAGCTGCCGTGCTTTCAGAGTTCACTTGGGTTCTGCATTGGATGGGTAGGCCATAAGAGGAAGTGATCTGGGGATGAGAGCCAACAACCTGACAATCTGTGTTCATTATGAGGCCTTTTGAACGACATTCAGCATTTTGAACGACAAACATTTTTCGTGACTGAAGCCCCTGACTATGGTAATTCTTAATTCTTGGATTTGTAAGTGTTCTGCAGTGCATGTGCGTGTGTGCGTGTGTACACACGCACATGTGTGTGAGTCCAAATGCCACAAACCTCTATATTGGACAGCTTCCTGCATGTTTTTCAAGGTTTCAAAACTTTCACTAACCAGAGTGTATTCAGCTTTATCCTGGGCTGATATAAGAGCTTTCATTGTGTGGGAACATGTGGGATTACTTTTTAACAAAAGCCAAGTATTCTCTTTGGATGAATTGACTTCTTCAATCTCACAGTGAAATAGTGCATGTGTCAGTTTTCATTTATTGTCTCTTTAAACATCACATCTTCCTTTGCATGTTGATTAGTTTCATTAAAGATATTCTGCTTATCTTTTTCATGTCCACCTCCTTAAAGGCAAAGAAGGGCTCAGGCAGAGCCTTCAGAGGCCCCTGTAGAGATCCCCCCTCTCTGCTGAGTCCTGCCAGCCACTATCTTTCCACTGGCTGCATCAAAAAACAAGCCATGATCCTCTTCCAGCTTTTGCTATGGAGTTTATGAAAACATATATTAAATCTAATATCTTTGGTAATGGTGTCCCAAAAGCAGTGGTGGTGAATGGCTTACTTATCTTGCTGACAAATGTGCTTCATGAGGATCGACCCTTACCTTAGGCACCGAGAAAGATAAACAGGATAATCCAAAAGACTCCTGATCATCAAGGAACCTGGAGCCATCTGGTCAGGACAAAAATAAATCAGCAATTAACCCTGAATAAATCTCCAGGGACTTGGGCGACTGAATTAACATTACTCAGATTGAAGAGCAAAGGAAACTGGCAGCGGAGACCATTGAAACGATTCTAATTAACACACATGGAGCAAAGAGCTTTAGAATGAAATGCCTCGTATTGTCTAGGGCTAAAACCCAGACAATAATTTGACAGTCCTCCAGTCTGACAAAGGCAAATCAAAGCATGTATTGATTGGAGGATAAGCTCTGGTCTGGTACAGAAACACAACAAAGCAAAACAGAAAATAGAAATGTCATTTAATTGGCACTTAACAAACCAGAGAGTTTAGCTGAGCAGAAGTATTCAGCTGCTTTGTGTTAAGAAAGCCAGTATCTGATACCCGTCTCTGAGAATTCTGTGTGGACTTATGTTTTTACACATGCTTAGGGTTCCAGATCTAGCAAATTACAATTATCCAATATTTGGGACATAGTTATACTAAAAAATTGTTTGTCGTTTATCTGAAATTCAAATTTAACTGCACATTAACTGCACATCCTATATTTTATCCGGCAGCCCTACTGTGGAAATAAACAAAGACCACCCAAATGAGAACAAAAAGAGGCTATTTTTTCACACCTTGCTATATACCAAGAAGTCAGGCACCATCATTTGTGTTTGGAGGAGATTCAAAGGCAGGCAGAGGAGTGGGAAAGCTTTATAGTGAAAAAATGGAAGACTTCAGGTATGCCCTGTGGAAATAAATGAAGACCAACCAAGTGAGAAAAGCAAAGCCTATTTATTCTGAGCTTGCTACAGCAAGGGAGTCAGACGCTGTCATTTGCCTTATGGCAGAGACTCAAAGGCAGCCAGAGGAATGGGAAAGCTTCATCGTGATAAAAGGGAAGGCTTCAGGAGTGCTCTGATTGGAGGCTGTTGGCCCGGGGAAGCTGGAGGCAGGCTAACTAGAAGCAGGGCACCCTATGTGATTGGTTTAGGGTGCATGTTTCGCTTTCTCCCATTGGTCCTAAGTTGGAACCAGGGACAGAAATTAGGGAAGCTGTCAGTTATTAATCAAGTCTTTGCCATTACGTGCTGATTGTTACAAAAGTTATCATTTAGCTTCCTGGATTGTCGCTGGAGATAACAATCTGGCTTCCTGCAGGTCTGATTTACAGCAGGCTGGCTTCCTGGGTTGCTTATTGTAGATAAGAGGTTGGTTTCCTGGGCAGCTTGCTGCAGGTTGTGGGTCAAAGTTCTATTTTTATATATGGTCTGGCTATTTTCCATTTGTATAGTCAGTCTCTCAGGCCTGATTGGAGGCTATTGGCAGGGGAAGCTGGAGGTAGGCTAACTTGAAGCAGGGCATCTTCTGATTGGTTTGGGGAGCAGATTTGGCTTACTCTGGTCAGTCCTGAGTTGCAAGCTTGGGCCAAAAGCGGGGAAGCTGGCTGTTGTTGATGAAATCCTGATGGTTTGAGGCCAACTGCTGCAGAGGTTGTGGCTTGGCCTGCCCAGCAGTTTGCGACAGAGGTGATGATTTGGCAAAGGACCTGAATAGACATTTCCCCAAAGAAGACATACAAATGACCAACAAGTAACATGAAGAGATGGCCAAAATCCTTAGTCATCAGTGAAAATGCAAATCAAAACTACAATGAGATACCACTTCACATCCACTAGGATGGCTATAATTTGAAAGACAGATAGTAACAAGTATTGTCAAAGAGGTAGAGAAATGGGAACCCTCATACATTGCTGGTGGGAATGTAAAGTGGTGCAGCTGCAATAGAAAACAGTTTAGTAGTTCCTCAAAAAGTTAAACATAGAGGAGCTGGCCCCGTGGCCAAGTGGTTAAGTTTGCGCCCTCTGCTGCAGGCAGCCCAGTGTTTCGTTGGTTCAAATCCTGGATGCAGACATGGCACCGCTCATCAAACCACGCTGAGGCAGCGTCCCACGTGCCACAACTGGAAGGATCCACAACAAAGAATATACAACTATGTACCGGGGGGCTTTGGGGAGAAAAAGGAAAAAAGAATAAACAATAAAATAAAATAAATAAATTCGTATATGTTTGAACCTTTAAAAATAAAAAAAGTTAAACATAGAATTACCATATGACCCAGCATTCTACTCCTGGGTATATACTCACAGGAATTAAAAATTTATGTCCACACAAAAAACTTGAATGTTCATAGCAGCACCATTCACAATAGCCAAAAATGGAAATAGCCTAATGTCCATCAGCTGATGAATGGATAAACACAACGTGGTATGTCAATACAATGGAATATTATTCAGCCATAGTAAAGAATGAAGTACTAATACATGATGTGAAACAGTTGAACCTTGGAAACACTGTGCAAAGCGAAAGAAGCCAGACACAAAAGGCTACTTATTGTACAATTCCATTTATATGAAATGGCCAAAATAAGCACATCCATAGAGACAGAAAATAGATTAATGTTTGCTAGGGCCTGGGAGGAGGGGAGAATGGAGAGTGACTGCTAATGGGTACAGAGTTTCTTTGGAGGACGATGAAAATGTTCTAGAATTAGACAGTAGTAATGGTTGCACAACTTTGTGAATACACTAAAAACCACTGAATTGTACGGTTTTTAAAAATGATATGATTATATTTAAAGGCATATTTTCTAGTCATCTCTTGTGATGAATGAGGCATGTCTTATAACTTCTGCAGCCTTCCTGAATGTACATCCTTCTGGACACCTGCACAAAATGGACCTTCTTTTGGTCTCCTGTCCTTGTACCATGTTCTTCTGCAGACACAGCTTCAATGTCTTCTGTCTTGGTATCTGAGTCCCTTAGTTATGACTGCCAAGTGCCGATGGAGACCCAAATAGAGGACGTGAGAAGGTATCATGGGCCATTTTGTACAATAAACCATTTCAAAAATATCCTAATTTAGGAGTTATGTTTTCTTCTTTCCTTCCCTTCTGCTTTTATTCTCTCTACGGACTTAGAAAATGTAATTGTCATGGCTTCTGGTTAGTTTTAATCATGTGAGGTAAACCAGGAAGGCCTTAAATTTCAGCTCTAATGCCCCTTAGCTCTCTGCTTCGCCACTTACAAATATTTAGCTTGTGTTTGTTTTCCCTCAAGCGGGGCCTTCTGAGTGTCTGATCTACCAATCTCCGATAAGCTGGTTGATTTTAAAATGGCGAGAGCTTCATGTTTTACCTTTCTCACTGCCACTAACTTCTTACCAAAAATCTACCCATAACTACCTCAACTCCACATACACATTCGAATAACCTGGGAAATAATTTTTGAATGTTGATGCCTTAGTCTCAGATCCAGCTTGATTGCTATAGCGTGTGCCTTGAAAATTAATATTTTTTAAAAGTTCCCCTAAGTGAGTCCAATGGGCAGCCAGAGTTGATGAAAACTGCACTAAAATAGAATTGATTATTTTTAAACTTTAGATTTACTAATTCCATTTTTATTGCGTAATATAGTTATAAAGTTCTAAGAAGTCAAATGGTACTTACCACGAGGCTTTTAAAAAAAGCAATTTCTTGATCCACCCCTCCCCATCCCTGATTCTCATTCTCCAGAGGCAACCACATTGAACCCTTTTAACTATTTCCTTAAATTATTTACCTCTATTCATCGGTGCTACTATTATAGTGATAGATCTTATTTATTTTCAAATGTGTTTATTATGAGTGGACTTCCTCCTATGGGAGGCGGAGGTCTACCTCTCTTCTTTCAGCATTTTGCACACAAAAGTTTCCCCTCCTCCCATCTTTCCAGCATAGTTATATCATGGTTTGTGGTTAAAGAAATATTCAGTGTTAACACATTTATGACTATATAAATATAATAAAGTGTCATACTTAAGCCCTAATATGTCAATAATTACCTTAAATATAAACAGTTTAAATATGCCAATTAAAAGACAGATTAGCAGAGTGGATAAAAAAAATTAATCAAACCATATACTGTCTTATAAGAAACTCACTTCAAATACAACCACATAGGTAGATGGAAAGTGAAAGAACAGAAAAATATATACAATGCAAACATTAATTTTTTCAAAAATGCATTAAAGTAGACTTCAGAGCAAAGAAAATTACTAGAAACAAAGAGAGACATTATGTAGTGATAAAAGGATCAAGTCACCAAGAAGAGATATTGAGACAGCAAAAGGATCTGCAAAATCCAACACCCATTCATGATTTTTTTTAGAAAACTCTCTGCAAACTAGGAATAGAGGGGATAAAGAGCATCTACAAAAAACGTACAGTTAATATTGTACTTAATGGTGAATGACTGAATGCTTCTCTCCTACGATAGAGAACAAGGCAAGGGCGTATGTACCTCACCAATCTTATTCAGTATATTACTGGAAGCCTTAGCTAGTGGAATAAGACCAAAACAAAAAAATTTGAAAAAAAAAAGATGGGGCCGGCCCAGTGGCACAGCGGTTAAGTTCACATGTTCTGCTTCAGCGGCCCAGGGTTCGCTGGTTCGGATCCTGGGTGTGGACACAGCACCGTTTGGCACGCCATGCTGTGGCAGGGGCCCCACATATAAAGTAGAGGAAGATGGGCACGGATGTTAGCTCAGGGCCAGTCTTCCTCGGCGAAAAGAGGAGGATTGGCAGCAGATGTTAATTCAGGGCTAATCTTTCTCAAAAAAAAAGAAAGAAAGAAAAGACTACAATAAATAAAAGTGATACAGGTTTTTTAAAAGAAGAAATAAAACAGTCCCTATCCACAGATGTCTATATAGGAAATTCCAAGAAATCTACCCCAGAAAAGCCCTCTTAGAACAAATAAGTGAGTTCAACAAGGTTTCAGAATACAAAATCAACACTCAGAAATTAATTGCATTTCTATATATTGACAACAAACTTGTGGAATCCGAAATTAAAAACACAATACCATTTACAATTGTGCCAAAGAAAATGAAACACTTAGGTATAAATCTAAAAGCATGTACAGGATCTGTATGCTGAAAATTACAAAATGCTGATGAAAGAAATCAAAGACCTAAATAAATGGAGAGACACATCATGTTCATGGATTGGAAGACTCAAAATAGTAGAGATGTCAGTTCTCTCCAAATAAATCTATAGGTTTAATGCAGTTCCTATCAAGGTTTTTCGTAGACATAGACAAGCTCATTCTAAAATTTATATGGAAATGCACAAGCCCTAGAATAGCAATATTAAAATAAAACACACAATTTTTTATTTTAATTTAATTTTTAAAATATTAAAAGTAAAGCAATTTTTAAAAAGAAGAACAAATTGGGAGGAATCACTCTACCTGATGGCTTATTATATAGCTACAGTAATCAAGGTAATTATTGTATTAGCAGAGAGATCAACATAGATCAATGGAACAGAATCAAAAACCCATAAATAGATCCACACAAATACGCACAACTTATTTTAGACAAAGATGCAAAAGCAATCCAATGGAGGAAGGATAGCCTTTTCAAAAAATGCTGCTGGAGCAATTGGATATCCATAGGCAAACAAATGAACCTTGACCTAAACCTCAAACCTTACACAATTAACTCAAAATGAGTCATGGAATTAATGTAAAACTCTAAAACTTTTAGGAAAAAAAACATAGGAAAAAAATCTTTGGGACCTAGGACCAGATGAAGAGCTCTTAGACGTCACACCAAAAGCACAATCCTTAAAAGGAAAAATTAATGAATTGAACTTTATCAAAACTAAGGACAGTTGTTTCATTGAAAGACTCTGTTAAGAAGATGAAAAGACAAGTTACAAACTGGGGGAAAATATTTGCCCACCACACATGTGACAAAGGCCTTATATCTTGAATACATAAAGAACTTTCGGAACTCAACAGTGAAAAATTAAGCAATCCCAACTAGAATCTGGGCAAAAGACATGAACATACATTTCACCAAAGAGGAGATATGAGTGGCTAATAAAAGTCTGAAAAGATGTTCAACATCGCTAGCCATTAGGGAAATGTAAATTAAGACCACAAGGAGATATCACTAGGCACCTATTAGAACAGTTGAAATTTTTTTAAAAAGTGGTAAATACCAAATGCTAGTGAAGACACAGAGAAACTGGATCTTCATACATTGCTGGTGGGAATGTAAAATAGTGCAGCCAGTCTGGAGAAGAGTTGGGGGTAGAGTGAATACAAACAGATAACATGCGAGAGATCTTTTGTGGTGATGGACCAGTTCTGTATCTTGATTGTGGGAGTGGCATAGATCTATACACACGCATGCACACGCACACACAAATGCAGTTTTAAAAAATGGTGAAAACTGAATGTGATCTGTAGTCTAATTAAGAGTAATGTACCAATGTCAATTTCCTAGTTTTCATATTATACTAGAGCTATATAAGATGTCACCATTGGGGGAAGCTGGGTAAGACTGAAAGTGTGCTATTTTTGCAATCTCCTGTGTCTATAATTATTTCAAAATAAAATTTCTTTAAACTTTAAGAAATATATCCCAAAAAAACTCTTTTTGGTCTTAAAGAGTCTACTGCTAAAATGCAAATATCCCTGAGATGGAAAAATTCCTTAAGCAATTGCTTCCAAGCTATAGCTTTATCCAGCTCAGCTTTTTAGGTGATTTCCTGCCCTGAGAGCATATTGAACTGTATCATGGATGCTTCAGGAGACAGAAGGAGGGAGCCTCAGGAGAATGGGGGGGGCCTCACAAGGAGGGGTTAATGTGTCAACCACCACATTTTCTTCCAATCCTCATCCAACATGAGCCATCCCAGTCTCAATATCTCCACCAAGATCCATTGGTTTCATCCACACAGAAATGGTGCATCAGAAGTTAGTCTACAATTCTCAAAGTTTGCTCTGCTCCCACATCTGCCTGATGCTTGCTGTGTGCCTAGGTTTCTCTTATGAAGAAAAGAGTCATGCCATTGTGCCATGGTAACTTGGAATAAATGGACTAAAGAAGAATTTTCAAAGTATTATAATTGTAAGCTTTAGATAATTAGAGTAGCTTGGGATTTCTGAGGGATTTAAGGTCTGAGCTTGTCACAGAAAGGCTTCTGAATTGGAGATGGCAGTCTCCAAATTCTTCAGCATTCAACAGGTTCCTCCTGTCAGTCTGATCTCTTGCTCCTAAGCCGCAGGGCTTAAGGAGTCACTGAGAAGCTATTCCTCTGCCAAACAGACAGAAGCGCATAGCAAACATCACCCCATTTTTCTTGAGGGCTACATGTGAATTGCCCAGCATCAAGGCAAGAGAAACCCCACCATTCAGAAGGATTCTGGTTCTGGCAACAGCAGGCCATTAATTCAGAAAGAAAGACCACTGTTACAATTGAATGCCAGAGGTGGGGAAATGTCAGTCTAACTGCTGACCCACTCAGTTGTCTCGTCTACTGGCATCTAAAGCCAGGCCACACAGAGTTTGGGGAGAGAACAAGAGTTTGTCTGGGGAGATCAAGCGTGAGGGGCTGAGGAAAGGGAAATATGTGTATTGTGAGTAGAAAGGGTGAGCAACGTTTCTTACATTCCAATTGCTCTGTGTTTTATAGAGCCTGGTCATGAAGGGATTCTATGCATGAAAAGTTAGTGAAGCGCCTGTGAAATAAAGCAAGAAGCTCTGAGACAGAACGTATTAAAGGTAGCCCGGGGAGACATACTTCTGACAACTTGATGAATGCTTAGGTGTGATGGCCCCTTCCTTCAACACTGATGGCAAAGTCTTTGATATTAAGGAAAGGACACAAAAGAGGTAATTATGATAAATACGATTTTCAAGGAATAGAAAGGATACCATCAGAGTAAAACCCTGAAGTGGTCATAGCCACTAAGAATCATTATTAGTTTGCTGAAGCTAATGACAGTTTGGCTCTTAGAAATTGGTAGGAATGGGGTTTCTGGTGGGAAGAGAAGAGAACATTCAATTTCTTTTTATCCAAAACTTATCCCCCAGAAACAGCTAAAATGTCTTACCATAGTTAAACCCCTAAGCTACAATACACAAATGTTTTAATGATACAGTCCTTTTTAATGACACTACTGACTTGTAATGTGTTTGTGTTGGTTTAGAGTTTAATTTCTGCCCTTAGATTGACATGCAGAGTGTGCTTTTCAGTAAAATGGCATCATTCATCAAGGTGTGATCATGAATTCTGTCCAGATGTGTTAAGTGCCACTGTCCTTGGATGGCCTACTCTGCAGGGCCAATGGGACAAAGCCATCTTGCCCGAGGAGAGAGGAGACTCCTGAAGAAAGAGCTGTGAATAGCTCCTGAAGTGGAAAGGCACTCAGGAGAGAGGGAGTAGACAAACAGGGAAGGACAGGCCCCAACACATGGCATGCTGCTGCTCCAAGATGAGCAATGGAACCCAGCGCCCACTGACATGCAGACGTGGGAATCCTCAGGCTGGCCCTTGGCCCTGGGCCAGAACATAGGGCAGGCCAGGAGTATCTACCTCATTCTTGGTATCCCTCTCTGCTTTTTTGAGACCCTCCTATTTTAGGCTTTCTGACTTGCTCTCCAAAATGTTCTATTGCCTGGATAAGGGGAACATTTCCAACAAACTCTTTCACACTGAGATACGACCCAGGGCGCTTACCCCCACTATCACCTTTAAATTCTAAAAGAAGACGCTGAAGTGAGCAATGCATCACCTAAAGGGGTTTGGGTCTAAGCAAATATGTGATACGGTCCCTTTATCCACCTGATCCCTGAAATGGACATCTGACTGTGATTGTTCTCAGAGACTCTTTACCCAAGTCTGGAATGAGAACCCCTTTATCCTGCAGAGAAACCATTATCCTTGCAGTTTGGTTGGAGTTGAAACCACCGGCCCCTCCTGACCATAGGGCTGGGCCTCCTGTGATCTAAGCTGGCCAATCAGCATTGACCTCCCTCCTCAGCATAGTACTGGATGAAGGGAGGGCACATTACACAAATCAGCCAATCACAGTCCTCCCCAAGACCTTTTTTTGCCTCCCAAGGAAGATACTGTGGGAGAGCCCTGATAATGCTATTTGAGTCCCTAGATCTAGCTGTACCACAAAACATAGAACACTGCATTTCCCAGTTGTATGAGCCAATAAATTCCTCTAAAAACTTTGGCGTTTGATAGAGAGGATCCAAAAGACCAACAGTCATCATAATTACTAACTATAGTTTTTGCCTTGTTTCTGTGTCCTTCTATCCAGGTCATTCTGAGTCTTTGAAAACATAGAGTAGAAATTCAGCCATATCCATTGGACAGCTTGGATGGAAATAATGATGGCACGGTTAACGTCGATGTAATGCTCAGATGTAAAAACTTTCTGTGAATGCTTGAAATTACACCATAATGTAATCTACCCACCCTGTGCAGATATATGGCCCCTCTGCCAGTGAAATTCATTTCTGCCTAAGTTGAACGCAGTAAGCATATAATACAAGGAGGCAGATGGAACATCATAGTCAGCAGTTAAGCCAACTTTCCTATAAGCCAAGGAAGAGAATTTTAGACAAGTGCAACCCAGAGCTGAATCGAGTAAAAGGTATCTAACTGGAGAAGAATACCCAAATGTAAGATTATTATCTTGTGACAACAAGGCAGCCTCAGTTGCCTAGGTGACTCCTACAGGAACAGTTAGCCATGTGGCTTTCTTTATAACCTGGCAGGATAGGCTGTTATCTCCAGGGTCTGACATCAGGAGCTCCAGATAAATGAGCCCTTGTTTGCCATCTTCCAGGACATGGCAGCGTAAGTTCAATTAAGACAAGCCAGAGGCTAGAAATAGACTCACTAAGCTGTCCTTAAAAGGGAGCTGGCTCAACTTCAGATGTGGAGGCAGGATGAATATAATGTCCAGGAGCTGTGGGAGCAAATGGCAGAGAGTAGTCCAGGTCAGTAGTTAGGTGAGTTGAGTGACGGGGCGGAGGAAGCTCCTATTTGAAGTGCCAAGAATTCTGGCTAGTTCCCAGGGTATGGTGGCAGGGTATCAAGGAGCAGGCTATACAGGGATAGTGATTCTTGGGAGTCTAAGCAGTTGGCAGTAAGCCTCAGGGACATCTTACAACAGGGAGCAAGACTACGGGTACTGAACTGGCTATGGAAACCAAAACTTGACTCCACGGCTAGCCAGATTGGGGAAAAAGTGTTAGGATACACTGGAAAGAGAAATTGTGGAAAGGTGTTAGGATATGCTAGAAAGAGACAAGCACAGAGCTCTAATCTGAGAGCATCTGGGGGTGTATTGTCATGGCAGATACCCGGACTAAAGAAACAAGACAGGAGCCAATTCTATAAAATGGGCTATAAAGACCCAGAACCAATTTAGAAGCAAGCAGAGCCCAACGCTGAGCCCCAGAATGTTAAAATAGAGCTCCAGAAATTTCTGCTGAGAACAGACAGCATTTGTTGTAGAGAATGAAGCAAGATTTAGCCTCTAGGTGGGAATGGAGGGGTCACTTTAAGAAAAAAGGATAATAGTGACTAAGAACCCAGCTGGAAATGTCACTGCTACCATCCTGAAACCTCCCTCGGTTCTATGTATGCCAGCTCTAGAACTGGATCTTGTTTTTAGCACTGTTTTTCCATTCATGAGAAAAATTCGTATTAGTATATGGGTCATAATTTAAATAATTATCAGCCATTTATGGCTTAGAATGAATTTGCGTACACATTTCCTTCCTGAGAGCAGGTATTGATGGAGGGTGGAAGGAATTATTCATACAGCAGAGTCTTACTGAGAGGCTAAGAGCAAGGCACTGTGCTGTGAACCAGGGATACAAAGATGAGGCAAAGTACGTGTGCTTCATCCCTGGAGAGCTGTATAACTTTCTAGATTCAAGGTGGGAAGGAAGCCACTAAAAGGAAAAAAAAAGATGTGCAAGAGGGAAGCTAGATAGATTAGAGACAAATATTTTCTTATTTTCCAGTGTTCCCAAATATGACTCATTTCTCCATGGCAATCCCACAGATGATCCTTGCTATCTCCCCACAGCCCTTAGCCCAACTCATCCCTAACTCTTCAAACGGCATCAGGGCTTCTTGGTCCACGCTTACAGTCAGGAGTAGAGATGCTGGCAAGATGGTTTTGTCCAATATCCTTTGATTTATTGATAAGGAAAATCAAGCTCAAAGAGATAAAGCAATTGGACAAAATCATGAAGGGAGTTCATGACAGTTCATGGGTTCCCCAACCTTCTGGCCAAACCCCTTCCACTGCAGCACAGCATCTCCTAACAATAAGCCAGGGGGGCTATAACAACGGAGAAACCCCAGGTCATTTGTTCTCCAATGTCTACTTCACAAAGGTCAAACCCCCTGGCCTGGCTTTCAAAGTCTTCCACTCTCTTTGGTCTATATAACTGTACTACTTGATTTTTCATTACTCATCTACTTCAATTATTTGACTCATCATTCCCAGAATAT
Organism: Equus asinus; assembly: GCF_041296235.1. Classification (NCBI taxonomy): domain Eukaryota; kingdom Metazoa; phylum Chordata; class Mammalia; order Perissodactyla; family Equidae; genus Equus; species Equus asinus. The sequence goes on from NC_091820.1 coordinate 38,743,149, forward strand.
CATCTGTGCTTTCCTATTTCCGTGCCCTTGCTCATGCGGTCCTCTCCACCAGAGCCTCTACTACCACCATCTCTATATAAAGAACTCCTACCAATTCTTCAGTGCTGTCCCATTCACAAAGTCATCCCCAATCTCACCCACCGGCAAAGATCTCTAGCTATTTTTGTGCTTGTACCGTTCAAATGGCTCTTACCACATACCACCTTCCCAGATGGATATTTTGTAACTGTCTTATCTGTCCTAATGAAAGACAGGGACTCTAATGCATATCCGGAACTCCTCCAACACTCCCAGCGCAGTAAATTCTGGGCATCGTAAATATCTGATGATGAATGAATGAACTGAAATGAATTAACTTGAATTCATGTTGTTGACAGAAAGGTGGAGACCAAATCAAAATGGTGCTGTTCCAAAGTTTAGCCTGGCTGGGGCAGGCTAGATGGGCCAGAGAAGGAGAAACCAGTTGGAGGCTGGAGAGGAACCAACTAAGGGACCTGTGATTATCACAGAGTGAGGAGATAAAAGTAGAGATCCAGACGGTAGAACTGTGCCTGGACGGAAAGAGCAAACAGGAAAGGCGTTACAAGCCAAGGCACGGAAGGGTCAGGTTTCATCCTGGGAGATTAAACATGGAGGTGCCCGAGGCACAAATCAGCAGACAGCAATTGCCAAACTGTTTTGCGTTTTTCTCCTTCTTGATGAAAGGTCTGGACTTCGTTGATAATCATTCACTTTTTTAAATTTAGCTGAGAGGTCTTGGAAGTCTCTGAGGCACAGGTATGCAGGCTTTGTCCCCAGGAAGCCTGCCGCGCCTCCTTCCTCCCCACACCCCTGCTCTGTGGAGACATCTCCAGGCCAGCAATTAACCTCACTTCAAACACTCCACTTCGGTTTAGCTTATATTTGGGGATTTTCCGTAAGATGTATCTCGAAAAGAAGAATTTACTGTTTAAAAAAGTGTTTTTTATGGCTCAGCAATTTCATTCAAGAGAAATGAAAATATATGTCCACACAAAAACTTGTACATGAATGTTCATAGCAGCACTATTAATAACAGCCGAAAGGTAGATGCAAGTCAAATGTCCATCAGCTGATGAATGGATAAACAAAATGGGGCTTAGCCAGGCAATGAGATGTTATTCAGCCTTAAAAAGGAATGAAGTGCAGGGGCTGGCCCCGTGGCCGAGTGGTTAAGTTCGTGCGCTCCGCTGCAGGCGGCCCAGTGTTTCGACGGTTCGAATCCTGGGCGCGGACATGGCACTGCTCGTCAGACCACGCTGAGGCAGCGTCCCACATGCCACAACTAGAGGAACCCACAACGAAGAATACACGACTATGTACCGGGGGGCTTTGGGGAGAAAAAGGAAAAAATAAAAAATCTTTAAAAAAAAAAAAAAAGGAATGAAGTGCTGCTACATGCTAAAAACAGGTGAACCTTGGAAATATTATGCTGTGTAACAGAAGCCCGTCACAAAAATCGTGTATTGTATGATTCTGTTCATATGAAATGTCCAGAATAGGCAAATCCATAGAGACAGAAAGTAAATTAGTGGTTGCCAGGGTTGGGGAGGTAAGGAATGACTTCTAATGGGCACAAGGTTTCTTTTAGGGGAGACAAAGTTGTTCTAAAATTAGATTGTGGTGATAGTTGCTTGACCTGTGAATACATTAAAAAAAAAACTTTAAAAAGTGAATTGTATGGTATGTGAATTATATCTCAATAAAGTTGAGGGTTTTTTTCAATTTAAAAATCTTAGGGCCGGCTCCGTGGCTGAGTGGTTAAGTTTGCGCGCTCCGCTGCAGTGGCCCAGGGTTCGGATCCTGGGCGCAGACATGGCACCGCTCGTCAGGCCACGTTGAGGCGATGTCCCACATCCCACAACAATTGGACCTGCAACTAAGATATACAACTATATACGGGGGGGTTTGAGGAGATAAAGCAGAAAAAAAAATTTTTAGAATCTTTTGCTCTAGGGCAGTGGTCCTCAACTGGGAGCAAGGAGGTGATTTTGTCCCCCAGGGAACATTCGGCAATATCTAGAGACATTGTTGATTGTCATAACCAGGGAGGTGCCACCGGCATCTAGTGAGTAGAGACCAGGGCTGCTGCTAAACCTCCTGCAGTGCCCAGGACGCCCCACAACAGAGCATGATCTGGCCCCAAATGTCAATAGAGCCATGGCTGAGAGACGCTGATGTAGGGTTTAAGTGCTTTAAAATAAAGATGACTGTTGCCAATACTCTTACCAAAGTTTGCTACTGTTGCTCTATTAGGCACTTGCTACCCCCCATCCCCTGCACACCCCTGGGTCTCTGGAGTTGTTCCACATCTTTCATAACTGGCCTCTCAGGGCTAAAGTGGCCACTAGGATGCTCGAATTCCTGTGTTTATTACAGTGATCAGCTCCTCCCCTTTCAAAATGGTTAGAAACCACTTTAGGATTACAGTCAGAGCTCTTGAAAATATTTATGCAACAAACAATTTTTCAAGATAATTATGGTTCTACAAAATAGACAGGGCATATCCTAACATTCTAAATAAAGTACCATATTTTAGAAAGTAAAGCAACATCCATATTATATGGTCTATAAAATTTAAATCTATGCTTTAAAAAGAGAACTTACATGAAATTCATACACAAGTCAGCAAGTTTTTTATTTATCAATATATCTTTATACAAAAGATGCATTATAAAGCTACAGGATCTGGTGAGACTAGGCAGGTATTTACAGGCCAGATCCAAATGAGGGCGAGCACCTATGGAAAAACTTTGTGACAGACAAGACATGGAAAAAAGCCCTGTACTGGGCTAGCTCTCTACAACACTGGGAGGCCGGAAACATTTGTTTTCAGCGGTCAGAGCCTCCCTCACCGGCTTTCTTGGTTTCCTTCAGGGACACCGCTCAGATGCTAGAAGCTTTCTTCTTTCCGCCTTCCTCCTACCACACTTCTAACAAAAGCAATTCTCAGAAAAAATTCTGGCAAGATCTTCACCTGGAAGTGTACGTGGTTCATAATGTCTAAATTTTATTTTCCCAAGAGTGTGTGTGTTACAAAAGCTATCAGAGCCTTTAGCCAAGGGAATGAGAGTATAAAAGTGGAAACTTAAGGGGCTGGCCCAGTGGCCGAGTGGTTAAGTTCGCGCGCTCCGCTGCAGGCGGCCCAGTGTTTCGTTAGTTCGAATCCTGGGCGCGGACATGGCACTGCTCATCAGACCACGCTGAGGCAGCGTCCCACATGCCACAACTAGAAGAACCCACAACGAAGAATACACAACTATGTACCGGGGGGCTTTGGGGAGAAAAAGGAAAAAATAAAATCTTTAAAAAAAAAAAAAAGTGGAAACTTAAGACTTGCTAGATGGGGCTATGGAATTAGCACATCAAAGCAATAATATGGATGAATCTCCAAATAATTATGCTGAGTAAATGAAGCCAGACGAAAAAGATTGTATACTGCCTATACAGTATACAAAAGCTTGTATGCTGTAAAAGATTCCATTTATATAAAATTCTAGGAAATATAAACAGAAAACAGACGGTGGTTGCACAGGGATGGGACAGTGGGAAGATCGGGTGGGAAAGAGGGATTACAAAGGGGCATGAGGAAACTGTTGGGGGTGATGCATATGTTCACTATCCTGATCATGGCAATGGCTTCACAGGTGTGTACCTATGCCAAACTCATCTTATTACGTACACTTTAAATGTGCAGTTTATTGAACATCAATTATAATCAATAAAGTGGTAGGAAAAAATTAAGCTTACAATATTTTTCTTAGAAAAGAGCAATGTGCAATTTCCAAAGGAAAGTTAAACTTGCAAGTTATAGGGATGGCAAAGCAAGATTATGTCCTAAAAACACATTGTTCTAAATTTCATCCCAACTGAAAAAAAATTAATCTGTATTACACTGCAAGAGCAAAATCTAGTAGGCATTGCTAGAGCTTAATAAAACTGAAGTAAACCTTGGGTTGAGGCTTGAGATAATTCCCTCCTTTGCTGGTTCAGCGGGCTTACATTGTTCTCTTCTGAACCCCAAATCAGTTCCCAAGCTCCTCCCCCTCCATTCTACTCTGCACCCTGACCTCAGGTCCCCTGTAATCAAGAGATTACAAGAGGGTCATGAAGAGTTGGATGCAGATGGGGAACTGAACAGGACAAAGTCTACCACTGAGTAACTAGTGTCCAAGGCACACCTAGACAACCGTCTCTCATTTATGCCACCTAGATGACAGCCCAGGCGTCTTAAAATCAAGCTTCATGGATATCTTGCAGATTTCACCCAGGAGGTTGAGAAGCAGCAGGAACAGAGTAGTGGTCCCAAATAGTGACACTACTCGTACTGAGGCCACTGAAGTTCCGGCAAATTTACAGTTCTTGGCTCTGCTACAAAGAGTTCCACGTGAAGGTGGAGAGTTTGAAGGGCCGCATTCCCAGCTGTGGTCTATATATTTGTGTGGGGCTCAGCCAAGGTTCAGGGTGGAGGCACTGGAGCCCAGGCACAGGGTCTCTCAGGCAGCCCCACTGACATAGGGTCAGGAGAAATGGCTCCTTTCCCTCTGCATCTAGACATGTATGCCTATAAATGACATGTTGGTCTGGGGCTCCTCAGCCCGGGGACAGAATACCCCCTCCCCAAGCTTCTCATAAAGTGGAACAGGACCTACAATGTTGCAAAGGCTGATGTTGCAAAGGCTGTTGCTCACAAATCCCACTGAAATGCACATCCCCCAGCCCATACTCACAACAAGATGGGATGCATGTAGCGCTGCAAACAGCAGCAAATAGAATCAGAAATACAGTCCATGTTGTTGCCACTTCTACTCTTGAGAATAGTCAGGCTTCTGGGCACCTAGCAGAGCAAGCTTTTTGTGAGACCCCAGGGAAACTCCAGAAACAAGCTCTAACTTGTCACTACCCTTGCAAAAACCCCAAGCCACCAGCTGAATATGCCTGAAATTCCTTCACAAAGGAACAAGGTGGTTTTGTTTTCCTTCCACAGCTGGGTTTTGATGGTATGTGGCGCCCATTTGCCCCTACTCCCCAGCTGGGTGCTGGGCATGAGGGCTTCCTCAGATCGGAGTCAGGCCTTGGGGCAATGATGAAAGAAATGGTGAGTGCTGGGGGTCTCCTATTTGTCCTCCTTTGGAGTCCCCAAAGAGTCTTTCCTCTCTTAGCAGATTTCCTCTCCATCCTCACTCTTCCTGCTCGGTGCCCAGTGTCCTGCTCACTGCCTCCTGGGTGTGTTTCCTTCTAGGACCTCCCCATTCTCCTTGCCTCATCCAAACTGCCCTGTCCTGTATCCCACACCCTCAGGGCCAGTCTAGTAAGCTGACCACAGCTAAGGAGTAAATCCAGCACCACATTTCTTCCTCAGTTATGATCTTAAGGGAGAGAGATTTTAGTCCAAAGAGTAATTCACAGGAGATAGAAGAGAGAGAGAAGTTTTTGAGCAGTTAGGGCCTTTTAGGGCTCTTGGGTTATTCTCTACATGCTACCCCCACCCCACCCCTGGTCAGACAAGCAGGGTTATATTCCTGACTCTGCAAATCACCCAGCAATGTGATTTGTGGCAGAACTCAGTAGAGTTGGAATCTCATGGTCACTTCTGCTAAGGCTCATCTTAACACTCAGGTTACGCTGCAGAGCAGGCTGTTGATGCTGGGCAAACATTTCGTGTAATGTGACCTTGGAAGACATTACAGAATGGGACTTAGGAACTTGGGCTCCAGCACTAGACTGCCAGGGTTTCAAAGCACTTATGAGCCATGTAACTTTGGGCAAGTTACCTAACCTTTCTGTACCTTGGTTTCCTTCTCTGTAAAATGGGAAAATAATGGCACCTAACTGACAATGTTGCTGTGAGGATAAAATGAGTTAGCACGTCTGAAGTGTCTATAACGGAGCCTAAGTGCTCATTAAGAGCTAGCTGTTACTGTTAATGAAGGACAAGGGCTTCAGGACACAGATAGACAAGGTTTAAGCCTTGGCTCCATCATCTACTAGTAGTGTGACCTGAAAGCAAGTCACATGTCCTCTGTGTGCCCCAGTTTCCTAATCTGTAAGACAGGGCTAATAATGGCCCACACCTCCCCAAAGGTTGTTGTAAGAATTAAGTGAGAGCATTTCTGAAAAGCAGTTAGCACAGTCCTGAACTGAATACCTAAACAACAGGGAGACTGGTAACGGCAAAGTAGCTAGGCTGATGCTATCTGGTAAACCCAGTATCTCTCCTTGGGGAAGTCAGTGCTGTTCCACTTGCCTAGGTATTCTTTTTGGGACCTCACATGGAAACTCATTTCAAGGATTGGCTCAAAAGCACCAACTAATTCTGTCCTCCCAAAATCCTGGTTGTGGAAATGATCAAAAGGTGACTTACAGAGCACTTGCCTGGAATGGTTTATCACTCTTGGACTGACTGATAAATGGAGAGAAGAGAGCGTGACACATACATCTTTTCATCCCCTCAACTGTACCAAGTAGCTGCCTGGCACGTTGCAGGTGGGTCTGGCCCTTCAGGATCTCTCTGGGATACTGACAACACTTTCCTCTGTGGTTGCCTATTCTGCTATTCATTCAGTGCCATGCTCTAACCCTCATGAAAGCTCTCTTCTTCTTCCTTTTTTTTTTTAGGAAGATTAGCCCTGAGCTAACTGCTACCAATCCTCCTCTTTTTGCTGAGGAAGACTGGCCCTGAGCTAACATCCGTGCCCATCTTCCTCTACTTTATACGTGGGACGCCTGCCACAGTGTGACGTGCCAAGTGGTGCCATGTCCGCACGTGGGATCCAAACTGGTGAACCCCGGGCCCCCGGAGTGGAACATGCGTACTTAACTGCTGCGCCACCAGGACGGCCCCTAAAGCTCTCTCTTTCTTAATGCCAGCACCTCACCTCCTTCAAACATCTCGAGGCTTTGGTAAGAAGCAACTAGAACCAGAAGTTCCTGCTTTCCTGCAGGCTCCATAACAGCAGCCCAGCCCCCAGTCTGGGGAATCATCAGGGGGTCCCCGAATGGATCTGAGAGCAGATTTCCCATAGCTCTCTTCTCATTGCCTCAAAAAGGGTGATTTTCTCAAAGGGCTGAGAGAGGTGACATCACTACCAATTCTACAGATATTAAAAGGATAATTAAGGGAAGATTATTAACAACTTTATATCAATAAATTTGACAATTTAGATGAAATAGATGAATTCAATGAAAGAAAAAATTACCTGAGCTCACTCAAGAAGAAATAGAGAACTTGATGTCTTCACTGGTGAGTTTTACCAAATATTTAAGGGGGAAAAAAATAATACCAATTCTACACAAACTCTTCCATAAAACTGAAGAGAAGGAAATACTTCCCAACTCACTCTATGAGGCCGACATTACCCTAATACAAAAATCAGACAAAGACATTATTAGAAAAGAAAACAACAGACTGATATTTTTGTGATCATGACACAAAATTTTAAACAAAATTTTAGCACATCAAATACAATATATTAAAAGGACAATACATCATGACAGCCGGGGTTTATCCCAGGAATGCAGAGCTGGTTTAACATTTGAAAACCAATGTAATTCTCTGATATAACAAACTAAAAGAGAAAAAAAAATATGACCATCTCAATAGAGGTAGAAAAAAGCATTTAAAAAACCTTAACATTGATTTCTGATTAAAAAAAAACCTCTCAGCAAATGAGGAATAGAATAAAGATTCCTCAACTTAATAATAGGCATCTGTGGAAAATCTACAGCTAACACCCTACTTAATGGTGAAAGACTGAATGTTTTCTCCCTGAGATCAGGGATAAGACAGGGATGTCTACTCTTGCCACTTGTATTCACTATTGTACTGGAGGTTCCAGCCACTGCAATCAGGTAAGAAAAAGAAAGAAAAGTCATCCAGAATGGAAAGTAAAAAGTCATTATGATCATCTACATGATCGTCTATGTAGAAAATACAATGGAATCTATGAAAAAGCTACCAAAATGCAAAATTTTAAACAAAATTTTAGCAAATTTAAAAATGAAATTGGGGCTGGCCCGGTGGCACAGCAGTTAAGTTCACACGTTCCACTCTGTGGTGATGGTTTCATGTTGCATATATATGACAAAATTCATTAAATTGCACAATTTAAACATACGCAGTTTATTGTATGTCAGTTACCTCAAGAGACTGTAAAAAATTATAAAGGACACAGCTGCTACCTTCAAAGAGCACACAGGATCCTTGGGGAAATATTATTCGTGTAGGAAATGAAAGATGTGCTGAAACTTGAGAGATGAGGAGCACTTGCACAGGTATGGAGAACCGGGGCAGAGGGTAAGGTGGGAAGAAGATACTACTAGTGACATGAACAACATGAAAAACATAGATGATGACAAATGCAAAATGTGTTCAGAGAATTAGACATACAGTAAGTAAGAATTTGTGAATGGCCATTCTGTGGGCACAACTCCAGATAGGATTTTTGAGAGTAAAAAGATGATAAAAGAGCTATAAAGGAAATTTCTGTAGATTTACATAAAGATTAATTTCTGTCTAAGGAGATGTTGAGGTCCGCCGGAAGGTCTTCCTTAGCCACCATTTTGTGAGAAGCTTTCTGATAAAAATAAGAAATTGTGGTCTCAAGAAAGGGAGCTTAGCTTCAGTTTTACTGCTAAGATTTGAGAAAAGGAGATAAGGAAACTCTGGGGTGCCATGGAAAGCGCTGTGTATTCAACTCTTCAAAACTCCTGGAAGACAGCAGCCAGTTCCTGATTGAAAATAAAGGTCCAATTCCAAGGGCAAGAACGCAAACCTTCCATCACAGCTGCACTTCACAGCAGGTTCAGCTTATGGATGAAGAACCGTGAGGGGCAGGGGGAAGCTGGCTCTCGCACAGGGGGAGAGGTTCTGCCTTAGAGATGTTAAGAAAATTTATTCCAAAACTTGGAAATAAGGCAAATGGAGAGCAGCATGTCTTTTTAATGTCATATTGAAGCATTGTTTAACCGGTCTCCCTAGGATTACTGAAAGTTCTCTAGGGAAATGTACCTTTGTTTGACTATTTACTATTGATTGAAAGCCCAGACTCTGTGAAGTTTCATATTAACTTGTAGATATTTGTCCAGTAGAGAAACAAATGACTTCTGTCCTGTAGAAAAGATAACCCCATAGGAGATGGTTTTATTGCCCTGTGAGACATTAGCCAGCTTTGTATTTAACCAACAATGTTAATGTAATATTCTTTTATATAAAGGATTACACAAACCCAGTTCCTCAAGTACTTTTTGAACTAGCTTTCCATACTACTGGTTCTTCAATAATAAGTTGAATAAAATATTTGACATTTTGTGGTAAACACAGAGATGCACCACCCAGACCCCCTTTCAAGGAAGCTCTTGCTGCTCAGCTACCTCCAACTGTCGTAGGGGCCCTCAGCTTTGGAGACCCACCTCCCCGAGGTCATGCCCTGCCCAGGCCAGCCCACATCTGGCGACTGGGTGAGACAGAGGTATAAAGCCCGGTCTTTCCTCCCAAAAAGGGTGCTCTGACGGGCAACTCTTGCTCCAGAGCTACCCACTGGGCCGGCCAAGGCTTTGCAGGGCCTGCACCACAGCTCAACTGTCCCTCCACCCAATCCCGCTTCCTCCTGCTTCCCCGCACAGGAATCAATCCCTCATAAGCATCTTATATCTCAAACTCCATCTCAGCAACTGCTTCTGGAGAACCACTTTGTGAGATAATACTCAGAGTGGTTTGGGAAAGTAGGAGATAAGATGGGCATTTAGAGCTTGATCATTCGCCATCTGCTGGCAATGAGGGTCCCATCCCTGGCGGCAGGTGGAGCACAGACAGTCTCTGGTGCAAGATGGTGGTCCGATTGTTAAAGCTCTCACTGATGGTGAGTCAGAAGGGTATACAGGTGGAAAAGAATGCACTGCTGGACAAGATTTAGCAGGCATTTGAGACATAAGGGGGAAATAGTAGACATAAGGATACAAGGATAAAAGGATTGGATGCTATTGCTAAGTACCACTGATGCTCTACAAAAAGATAATGCAGTCAGACAACTGAACTATAACAAACAAAAGAAAGCCTGGTGTGAGAGCCAGAGGGCCTCCTTGACCGCGTTCAAAATCCCAGATCACAATGGGCAGTTCTAGATGTATGACTGCCTGGTGTTCCGTGGTCAAGTATTCTGTGTCTGCCAGAGCCCAGCAACATATCAGGACCTTTTATTTTACTTTTGATAGAAGGAACAATGTGTCATTTTTATTTACAAGATTCTAAAATCTCTCTCTTTTTTTCACTATCTTAACCATTTAAGTGTACAGCTCAGTAGTGTTAATATAAGTATATTAACATTGTAGTGCAACAGACCTCCAGAACTTTTTCATCTTACAAAACTGAAACTCTATACCTGTTAAACAACAAGTCCTCATCCCCCTCCCCCCAACCCCTGGCTATCACCATCCCACTTTCTATCTCTATGAATGTGACTCCTCTAGAAACTTCATATAAGTGGAATCATGCAGTATTTGTCTTCTTGTGGCTGGCTTACTTCCACTTAGCATAATGTCCTCAAGGTTCATCCATGTTGTAGCATGTGTCAGGATTTGCCAGGACCTATTGTTTTTTTCCCCAAAGCCCCAGTGCATGGTTGTCTATCCTAGTTGTAAGTCCTTCTAGTTCTTCTATATGAGCCTCTGCCACAGCATGGCAACTGACAGACCAGTGGTGTGGTTCTGAGACTGGGAAACGAACCCAGGCCACCAAAGCAGTGGAAGTGCCAAACTTTAACCACTAGGCCATCAGGGCTGGCTCAAGACCTATTTTTTTTTAATGTATAATTCTCCTCTGTAGACGTCATGGACTTGCTCCAGAACCCCAGGAGTCTGAGTTGGGATTGTCCCACTGGGGCTTGCTGCAAATACTCCACCATTTTTTCCCACCACTAATATTTCCAACATCCTAGTGTCTGCTGGGTCATAGACCAAGCACCAGAGCTGCTTGAACTACGTCCTGAACCTGCCACAGGGCCCTTTCCTGCTCTGAGTTCCATTCAGATCTGGTAATCTTCTATGTCACCTGGCATATGGGCCAAAGCAATAACCCCAGCTGTCAAATAAGCTGCCTGCAGAATCTGAAGAGTTCCACCAGGCATTGTCCTTCCTCCATAGTGAGAGATGCAAGATACAATAATTCATCTTCCCCTTTGGAAGGCACCTTCTGGCACTGAGCTCCGGATCACTGAACTTCTAACATTTTTAGGCAAGTGACAGTTTCCTGAATTTTCACAATGCTCATCTCTCACCCTCTGAAGCGCATGTGTCTTAACGAGTCCTCCAGCATGCTGGCTACCTCAACGGTAATTGACGTAATGAATCAATGTGATGCTCTCTGAGGTGTCCAGTCAGTCCTGATTATCTTGTACTAATTATGACAAAAGGCAGGAGAGTTAAAAAAAAAAAAAGCTTTGGGGCAAAACTGTAAATTAATATTATTGTCTGTTCTGTATGACTGTAAACTGTTTTTGATCTTATTATCTGATAGGGATAGAAGAGAACGTATTCAACAAAATTGAGGGCCACATACCATGTACCTGAGGCCATATTAATCTTCTCTAGCAATGAGACTATATCTGGCTGCCACTGGGACTGCTGCTATTTGTTGGAGCTTATGGCAGTCCACTGCCAACCTTCAGAATACAGCCAGTTTCTGCAGGAGCCAGACTGGCAAATTAGATGGAGATACGACAGGGATCACCATTCCTGCATCCTTTACGTCCTTAAAGGTGGCACTAATCTCGGCCATACTCCCAGAATGCAATGTTGCTTTTGATGTATTATCTTTGCTGAGTGAAGGGTAGTGTTAGGGGTTGAATTGTGTCCACCTAAAATTCATATGTTGAAGTCCTAACCCCCAGTACCTCAGAATGTGACCTTATGTGGCAATAGGGTTCTTTCAGATGTAATTAGTCAAGATGTGGTCATAGTGGAGTAGAGTGGGTCCTTAATCCAAAACGACTGGTGTCCTTATGAAAAGGGGAAACTTGACACACAAGACAGACACACACACAAACAGGAAGAAAGCCACGTGAAGATAAAGGCAGGCGTAGGGTGATACGGCCGAAGCCAAGGAACGCCAAGGTTGCCAGCAGTCGCCGGAATCTAGGAAGAGGCACAAACAGGTTCTCTCTCACAGCCTCAGAAGGAACCTACCATGCTGACATCTTGATTTTGTACTCCTAGCCTCCAAAACTGTGGGACAATAAATTTCTGTTATGTGAGCCACCCAGTTTGTGGTACTTTGTTACAGCAGCCCCAGGAAACAAATACAGGTATTTCCAGAGGTTTCCACTTAGCCTTCTCCACTATCATAGCTCTTACCCTAGAGGCGAAGGAGCCAATGTAGAAGTTGTGCCAACTACCCATAATGTCAATCCCAATTATACATTCAAAGACTGGTAAAATGACCACTGGTTGGGACTGTGGACTCAGTGCCCAACTATACAGCAGACAGGCTCACCGTCAGCTGGACTTGGGCCAGGACTCCATTTATTACCTGGTCCTTGTACACCCCCACTCTAATAGTGGGGCCACGATGACACTTCAAGTCTCCAGATATCAATGTCAACTCAGACTGTGTGAGTGTGCAACAGTCCTTAAAAAGTCTGGATATTTTCCTCCGCCAGTGCAATCGTCCAAGACCAGCTACAATGGCGGGGGCTCTAGTTCATCCCACTAATCTCCCTCTTCTAAGTCGCCCTTCAGGAACAGAAACCCACCAGAATTCTGGAGAAGCAGCTCCTCCATCATATATGGAGAAGTGGATCGTGTGGCACAAGGGGTAGGCTGTGCAGACACAAACATGTACCACCCAAGCCCACTTCAAGCTCCTTCAGGGTCTGCCTCAGCTTCAGAGAGTCACCTGGCCTAAGGTTACAGCCTGCCCAGGACATCCCACAAGCAGTGACTGAGCAAGGTAGGGGGGATAAAGGTGGGGCCAGCTTGGCCCAACACAAGGCACTCTGACAGGCAATATCTACTGCAATGGATTGAATGTCTGTGTCCCCCCAAAATTCATATATTGAAACCCTAATCCCAATGTGATGGTTTTTAGAGGCGGGCTGTGGGAGGTGAACAGGTCATGAGAGTGGAGCCCTCATGAGTGGGATTAGTGGTCTTATAAAAGAGCCCAAAGACCTAGCTCACTCTCTTTCTGCCATGGGAGGACACAATGAGAAGACGGCAGTCTGCAACCCAGAAGAGGGCTCTCACCAGACTCTGACCATGCTGACACCCTGATTTTGGACTTCCAGCCTCCAGCACTGCAGATGTTTGTCCTTAATAAATGTCTTGCCCCCTACTGTCTCTGTAGAATACAACATGCAACGCACGTATTGGTTCTATATTTGTATCAGAGTCATGTTTTTAACTTTTTGAAAATTGTACCTTAACAGATTTCACAGGCAGTATAGGAATTTACAAGTGCAAGCCCCTGGACAGGACACAGAATCAGTTCTTTACTAAGAGCTGTGTGAAGTCAATTGATGTCTTTACTATTATCTCAAGCAAAATTTATTTTCTGGGTTCCTTTCCTTGGGAACATGTGGAGTCATGCGTAGAGAGGGAGCTACACCGAAGAATGTAAAGGGAAGAGAAACAACTTCAGTAACACTGTGCCAACGCAAATAATCAATAACCAATCTATAGATTAGAAAGATAGAGTGATAGCTATTGAGCCAATGCTGAGGACTAGCCCAGAAGTGTTATCTTCCCCAGGGAAGAAAGCACTCCGGAGAAGCAAGGTTCACAGCGTGGTTATATACCATTTCAGAACAAAGAACATACATCAAGCATGACAGGGATACAATTCTTTCCCCAAAGTCACAAGGAGATGTTTTGCTGCAGTTTAGCACGGACACGGCAGGTCAGCTTGACCTTGGTTCTCTGGGAAGAAAAGCTTATCTTCAAAGAAGTGCTGGTATTGGCGTCAGAGAAAGGGGGACATTACACCCCTATCTTTAAAGAGTGCCTTCTTTGCTTTGGGAAAAGTTGGAAGCAGATGTACAATGCGTGTTTGGCAGGCTGTAAGTCAGGCTGCTCTGGGAAAAACAAGCTTTAGGTCCAATCAGGGTTAAAGCAGAAGGGCTTCCCCATATACCTCAATATGTGTAAACATTATTATTATTATTATTATTATTATTATTATTATCATCATCATCAATTGTAAAATATGTTGTGTTCCTTCAGGGCTTTCCCTCCTCCCTTTTGGCACCCCCCCTGCACCTTCCTCCTTCTCCTCCATTAAGCACGTGAATTCTCACTGTGACCTGGATCCCCAGAAAACCTCCAGGACCTTTTCCCCCATCAAACTCCCCTGCCCACTAAAAGTAATCCATTCTTCATTATCCCTATGGGTCACATCCCCTTAGACATGTGCTAAGAAAGGGACTCATTAATCTGATCAACCAGGCTATTTATAGCTCCTAGTAGCAATGAAAACAGTCCTGTTCCTATGCTTTTTCCAGAAGAGGAGTATATTGTGGGGATTTTAGAGCCATATTAGGGCCAGTAGGACAGACAGTCGTAAGTAGAGGCAGCCACAAGTTGTGACTTCTCAGCAGCCACTTCGATATGGAAAGACAGAGATCAGAGTGGGATTCTAAGAAGGGGTTAATGACAAGCACCATTCTGGGTTATGGCCCTCAGCAGCTAGAGTCACCTGGGCTACTCCAGAGGCTGGAGGAATGGTGAAGGCACCTGGGAGGAGAGTGAGACTGCTCCAGCCACCTTGTTACTGAGTTCCGACTCTTGTATTTCTAGGCAATTCCAGACAAGCAATTGATATAAACAGACTATTTGTCCAGTCTGGCCTTGTCTTGGAGAAATTGGCTTCAGATAAATAACACCATCCTCATTAAAACAAACAGAAATCTTGACAAAAAGAAAATAAAATTGAATCCTGAAGGCTGTGCACGTGGAGCCCTTTCTCTGTGTGATGACCAATATTGACCCGGCCAGAGAACGTTATCTGGGAGAATACTTGTCTCTGTGGGTTATCAATTTGATCAAGAGTTATGTTCCTTGTGTATGTTGGTATTCACTTTTAGGGCTTGCCTTTTCCTCCCATACTCCCACATTTATTTTTGGACTGTGTAGCTTTCCCCACTTTCCTGTGCATCACAAGAGGAAATAGTGGAAATACATGCTGCAAATGCAAGTGTTTGTTGTTGCCTTTAGATAAAGATTTCTGTTGTGTTTTAAAACTAGGTTGCAGTACAGATTCCAGATAAACCTGGTTCCAGGTCCTTAACGTACTTCTGGAATTAACAAAAAGAAACCCGCATGGGAAAATATTTAATCTCAAAAGCACCAAATGCTGGGTTCTCTAAGGAGCCCTGTTCTATGTTCCTGGAATCAGGGGTCCTCCACCAGGGCAGGACTTCTGCTTAATAAAGTAGTCTCTAAATCTCAAATCTGAAGATGCAGTTTTAGCAATGGAGGGAATTAATAAATGAATGAATGCACTGCAAGGAGGCAGAGGCGCCTGCTGGGCTTGTGACTGAGTTTAGAGTTGAACGGCGAACATGAAACTAGAGTTGCTCACACAAGGTCAAACCACATCAACGCTGCGCTACGAGGCAGAGCATGACTACGAGCCAGCGATCTCTGTGAAGTCGGCACAGGTCATCTTCAGCCCCTTTGAGGAGTGAACGGACTGAGGTACGGTGACGGAATTGGCACCAGCCTCCATCCCTAAAGCCCCGCCCGCACAGTCCGCAACTCTGGCCAAGCAATCTTTGCTCCTGCGCCAAGCCAGCGGCCAATTAGAGCTCAGCGCGCGCCTAGGGGCGGGGCTAATGGCCCCTCGGCGCACAGGAAAAGCTTGAAATCGGTGAAAGCTCTCATTGACCAATCGGATCCCAAAACGAGCCTTGACGCCCGCCCCCTTCTCCTTGGATCCAATCGCTTGCCCCCGCGCAAGCCACCGATTCAAAATCAAAGAACCAAGAAGGGCGGAGCCCGAGAAGCTGAGGCTGAAGCCGGGGGGGAGGTGGAGGCCTCAGTCCAAAAGTGCATACCTGCCTGGGACTCAGATAGGAACCGGGAGGATGAGTGGGGGCTGCAGGCAGTCAAAGTAGTGCCATTCCTGCCTCCATCAGGGGCTTCTGCTGGAACTCCCTGCACAGAGGTGGTAGCGGCCCTTAGTGTCCCCTCCAACTCACAGAGTGGTTTGTTCCAAAATAGACGCCTCCTACCCAGTGGTACCTCCCAGAGCCGACTGTTCCATCTGTGCCTCCCACAGTGGTCTAAGCTGGGAGGACAGTTTTATTCTCGACTCTTCATCCCTACGTCCCGTAGGCCCCCTAGTGGTGTGGTCAAGGAGACTTGCCCGGTGAGCCGTCCCTTATCAGCCTCCTCCCATTCCCTCAACACTTCCATCTCTGTCTCCCGCCACTCCACACCCACGTCCCCGAATGGACCTTCCGAGGCCCTGACCCTGAAGATCTTGCAGAGGGCAAAGGGCAAGGAGTCCATCCACCTGCCTCAAAGCTCCTGCCTGAGGAGTGGGTTGAGGATGTCCATATTTGGACAGCAATGTGGCAGCATCTATCAAAATAAAAACTGGGAACATCCTCTACTGGAATGTCAGCTCCACCACAGCAGGAACTTGTGGCTTTCTAGTTCCCTGATGTCTCCCCAACGCCTAGAGCAGTGTCTGGCATAAAGTAGGCACTCATTAGGTGTTTGTTGACTGACTGACTCCTTTGACTCAGCAATTCCACTTCTAAGATTGTGTGCTAAAGAAACACTCACACATGTGCACATAGCTGTGTGCACAAGGATGTACCAGCAAACTACAGGGCGGGGGTGGAGGGGAAGGACTCTAAATGACCGTTTATAGCTAGTGACTTGCAGAGTATGATTGGGGTTCATGTTATACCAGAGAGCACCTGCTGGATATGATACGAAATGAATGGGACCTGTGTGTACCCGCAGGGCTGAGGGGGCGTGCCTTGCACAGGACACGATGTTAACAGAGAAAAGCAGGTGGAACACGTGTGCGGGCGGAGGAAAGTGTCCGACCCCAAGGGGCTCGCGCCTGATCCCTGGGGGAGGAGAGGGAGCTGGGCTCTGTTTACCTTGGGGCTGGCTCCTCGGCGCTCCCTCCCAGGGCTCTCTCTGATGACTGGGCTGGGGGAGGACTGGCTCCCGAGCCGGCAGGCAGCGGATGAACCATTCCTTTCAGCTTCGTCCATTCACTCACAAATGCAATGCGCTGACATTTACCTTTGTGATTTGCATGAAGATGCAATGAGAAGCTTATCCAGACCACCAATGAGAGGACAGGAATCCCCAGTCCTAACAGTCTGGAGGGAGCCAGGCTTCCTGGGGTGGCCTGTGTGACGCCCTGACACCCAGTTGGGCCCTTGCATGGCAGGGAAAGGGGCTTCCATGTCAGTTTGGGAAGGAACCCCCGGGAGCCATAGGGAAATCTTACGACGTGGGGCCACATTAACAGAGTGCCATCCAGAATAGAGGAGGGGACAGGCCCCCTGCTAAGGGATGAGGCCTTAGCCCTTGGACCACACTTCAAGAAAGATGTGACGAAATAAGCACGATAAACTTTGAAGGGCGGTGTTCTTGTCATTTCCGCTTCACCATTATGTCTATTTCACCCGTGTCCCTTCTTGAGCTTCCATGAACTTACTAATTCAATGCTTTAAAATGTTTTCTGTAGCAAGCACTTATTGAACATTTATTATATGTCAGGACCTGTTCTAAATTCTTTACAAATGTTAACTCATGTAATATTCCTCACAACAACCTAATGAGGTAGGTAATGTTGTTTTCTCCGTTTTACAAGTGAGGCACCTGGGAAACAGAGAGGTTTAGTAACCTGCCAGAGGTCACACAGCTGGGGAATCGTGGAGCCAGGATTTGAACCAAGGCTATCTGGATCCAGAGTTCTAGCCTCAGAACCACATACTGCAGTGCCTTTTCTTTTTCTTTCTGTGGTGTTTGTGTGTGTGTGTCGGCCTCCCTCACCAGACTGTGCCACCTGAGGGTTTCGGTGGTGCCTGTGTAACTACCAGGTTTCCAGCAGTCAGGATGTACCTGACATAGCGTGGGCAACCCTGAGCAGATGCTTATTTAGTGGATTAACCTTGCCCCTTCCATCCTGGAGCGGGTTTCCGGAGTGCCCTCAGGGTGGGCACTAAGGGGTGTGAGTTTCTTTGCCTCTGACCCCAGGGAGACCCTTCTGGGCAGCTGGGAGAAGCTGAGGGGCCAAGACTCCATTCAGACTAGTAGTATTGAATCACTTTTGTTCTTAAATATTTTGAAAAGATTATATCACTACACAAAATTAGAAACAATATATTCCCACAGAAGGTAACTGTAAAAATAAACAATGAAAAATACCATATTTTATCAATTCTAAAATGCCCTTTTTTTACGTTTCAATGTATCAGAAATCAAAAATGCATCTTTTATTTTAATTGAGGTCATAATATATTATAACACTGTGAAATTCCAGTTGTACATTATTGTTAGTCAGTCACCAAACAAATATGCCCCTTTACCCCTTATGCCCACCCCCAACCCCATTCCTCTCTGGTAATCACTAATCTATTCTCTTTGTCCTGTCCGTGTGTTTGTTTATCTTCCACATATGAGTAAAATCATACAGTGTTTGTCTTTGTCTTTCTGGCTTATTTCACTTAACATAATACCCTCAAGATCTATCAATGTTGTTGCAAATGGGATGATTTTGTCTTTTTGTGGCTGAGTAGTATTCCACTGTATATACATACACACCACATCTTCTTTATCCATTCATCAGTCAATGGGCACTTGGGTTGCTTCCATGTCTTGGCTATGGTGAATAACGCTGCAATGAACATATGGGTGCATAAGTCTCTTTGAATTGTTGATGTCAACTTCTTTGGATAAATGCCCAGTAGTGGGATAGCTGGGTTGTATGGTATTTCTAATTTTTTGAGAAATCTCCATACTGTTTTCCATGTGGCCACACCAATTTGCATTCCTACCAGCAGTGTATGAGGGTTCCCTTTTCTCCACATCCTCTCCAACATTGGTTACTTTTTGTCTTAGTGATTATAGCCATTCAAACAGATGTAAGGTGATATCTCATTGTAGTTTTGATTTGCATTTCCCTAAAGATTAGTGATGTTGAACATCTTTTCATGTGCCTGTTGGCCATCTGTATATCTTCTTTGGAAAAATTCCTGTTCATATCCTCTGCTCATTTTTTGATCAGGTTGTTTGGTTTTTTTTGTTGTTGAGTTGTGCGCATTCTTTATATATTTTGGAGATTAACCCCTTGTCAGATACATGATTTGCAAATATTTTCTCCCAGTTGGTGGGTTGTCTTTTTGTTTTGATCCTGGTTTCCTTTGCCTTGCAGAAGCTCTTTAGTCTGATGAAGTCCCATTTGTTTATTTTTTCTTTTATTTCCCTTGTCTGAGTAGATATGGTATTCGAAAAGATGCTACTAAGACTGAAGTCAAAGAGTGTGCTGCCTGTATTTTCTTCTAGGAGTTTTATGGTTTCACGTCTTACCTTCAAGTCTTTAATCCATTTTGAGTTAATTTTTGTGTATGGTATATAAGATAATGGTCTACTTTCATTCTTTTGCATGTGGCTGTCCAGTTTTCCCAAGATCGTTTATTGAAGAGACTTTCCTTTCTCCATTGTATGTTCTTGGCTCCTGTTGAAGATTAGCTGTCCATAGATGTGTGGTTTATTTCTGGGCTTTCAATTCTGTTCCATTGATCTGTGTGCCTGTTTTTGTATCAGTACCATACTGTTTTGATTACTATAGCTTTGTAGTATATTTGGAAGTCAGGGATTGTGATTTTCAGGATTCCTTTAGCTATTCGGGATCTTTTGTTGCTCCATATGGATTTTAGGATTCTTTGTTCTATTTCTGTGAAGAATGTCATTGGGATTCTGATTGGGATTGCATTGAATCTGTAGATTGCTTTGGGTAGTATGGGCATTTTAACTATGTTTATTCTTCCAATCCGTGTGCATGGACTATCTTTCCATTTCTTTATGTCATCCTCGATTTCTTTCAATAATGTCTTATAGTTTTCAACGTATAGGTCTTTCACCTCCTTAATTAAATTTATTCCTAGATATTTTATTCTTTTCGTTGCAGTTGTAAATGGGATTGTATTCTTGACTTCTCCTTCTGTTAGCTTGTTATTAGAATATAGAATTGCAACTGATTTTTGTAAGTTGATTTTGTACCCTGCAACTTTACTGTAGTTGTCGATTATTTCTAATAGTTTTCTGGTGGATTCTTTAGGGTTTTCTATATATAGAGAATCATGTCATCTGCAAGCAGTGAGAGTTTCACTTCTTCCTTGCCATTAGGATCCCTTTTATTTCTTTTTCTTGCCTAATTGCTCTGGCCAAAACCTCCAGTACTATGTTGAATACCAGTGGTGAGGGTGGGCACCATTGTCTTGTTCCTGTTCTCAGAGGGTTGGCTTTTAGTTTTTCACCATTAAGTATGACGTTGGCTGTGGGTTTGTCATACTTTCTACTTTCTTTCTATACCCATTTTATTGAGAGTTTTTATCATAAATGAATGTTGGATCTTGTCAAATGCTTTCTCTACATCTATTGAGGTGATCATGTGATTTTTATTCTTCATTTTGTTAACGTGGTGTATCACATTGACTGATTTGCAGATGTTGAACCATTCCTGCACTGCTGGGATAAATCTCACTTGATCGTGGTATATGATCCTCTTAATGTATTGCTGTATTAGGCTTGCCAATATTTTGTTGAGGATTATTGCATCTATGTTCATCAGTAACATTGACCTGTAATTTTCCATCTCTGTGTTGTCCTTCTCTGGCTTTGGCGTTAGGGTGATACTGGTCTTGTGGAATGAGTTAGAAAGTGTTCTATCTTCTTCAATTTTTTGGAATAGTTTGAGAAGGATAGATATTAAGTCTTCTTTGAATGTTTGGTAGAATTCTCCAGAGAGGCCATGTGGTCCTGGACTTTTGTTTTTTGGGAGATTTTTGACTACTGTTCCAATCTCTTTACTTGTGATTAGTCTGTTCAGATTCTCTATTTCTTCTTGATTCAGTTTTGGGAGCTCTTAGTTTCATTTATCCTTTCTACTGTTTTTTTTATTGTTTCAATTTCATTTATTTCTGCTCTAATTTTTATTATTTCCCTCCTTCTGCTGACTTTGGGCTTTGTTTGTTCTTCTTTTTCTAGTTCTGTTAGGTGTAGTTTAAGATTACTTATTTGAGATTTTTCTTGTTTCTTAAGGTGAGCCTGTATTACTATGAATTTCTCTCTTAGGACCACTTTTGCTACCTCCCATATGAGTTGGTATGGTGTATTTTCATTTTCATTTGTCTCCAGATATTGTTTGATTCCTCCTTTAATTTCTTCAATGATCCATTGGTTTTTTGGTAGCATGTTGTTTAGTCTCCACATATTTGTCACTTTCCCAGCTTTTTTCTTGCAGTTGATTTCTAGTTTCATAGCATTGTGGTTGGAAAAGATGCTTGATACGATTTCAATCTTCTTAAATTTATTGAGGCTTGCCTTGTTTCCCAACATATGTCTACCTTTGAGAATATTCCATGTGCACTTGAGAAGAATGTGTGTTCTGCTGATTTTGGATGGAGTGCTCTCTATATATATCTATGAAGTCCATCTGGTCTAGTTTTTCGTTTAATTCCACTATTTCCTTGTTGACTTTCTGTCTGGATGATCTATCCATTGATGTAAGTGGGGTGATGGGATCCCCTACTATTATTGTGTTGCTGTTAATTTCTCCTTTTGGGTCTGTTAATAGTTGCTTTATGTACTTTGGTGCTCCTGTGTTAGGTGCATATATATTTATGTGTTACGTCCTCTTGGTGGAGTGTCCCTTTTATCATTATATACTGCCCCTCTCTGTCTCTCATTGCTTTTTTTATCTTTAAGTCTACTTTCTCTGATAGAAGTACGGCAACACCTGCTTTCTTTTGCTTGCCATTAGCCTGGAGTATCATCTTCCATCACTTCACTCTGAGCCTGTGTTTGTCTTTAGAGTGGAGATGTGTTTGCTGGAGGCAGCATATTGTTGGGTTTTGTTTTTTAATCCATCCATCCACTCTGTGTCTTTTGATTGGAGAATTCAATCTGTTTACATTTAGAGTGATTATTGATATATGAGGGCATAATGCTGCCATTTTATCTCTTATTTCCCAGTTGTTTCTGTATTTCCCTTGTTTCTCGTCCTGTGTCTTTCCAAGGGCCATTTCAGTTTGGTGATTTTCTATGATGGTTTTCTCAGTTTTCTCTTAATTTATCATTTGTATCTCTGTTCTGATTTTGTGTTTAGTGGTTACTGTGAGGTTTGTATAAAAGATCTCGTAGATGAGATAGTCCATTTTCTCATAGCCTCTTATCTCCTTAGCCTAAGCAAGTTCCATCCCTTTCCTCTTCCTCATCTATATTATTGTTGTCACAACTTATTCCATTTTGTGTTGTGAGTTTGTGGTTAAAATGAAGTGATTATAGTTATTTTTTATGCTTTCTTTCCTTTTATCTTTGATGTTATAATTTTTTGCTAAGCTGTTCTGATAGAGAGAGGCAATTTTCTGATTTTGTCTGTTTATCTGCGTGCTCAAGGCCTTGTAAGTCCTTTCTGTTTTTTCAGGTATGAAGGCCTTCTTGATCATTTCTTGTGTGTTGGGGGGAGGGTCTTGTGGCAATGAACTCCCTCAGCTTTTGTTTATCTGGGAAAGTTTTTGTTTCTCCATTGTATCTGAAGGATAGTTTCACTGGATAGAATATTCATGGCTGAAAGTTTTTGTCTTTCAGAATTTTGGACATATAATTCCTCCCTCTCTTAGCCTGCAAATTTTCTGCTGAGAAATCTGCTGAAAGCCTGATAGGAGTTCCTTTGTAGGTTATTTTCTTCTGCCTTGCTGCCCTTAATATTTTTTCTCTGTCATTGACTCTTGCCAGTTTTACTAATGTATGCCTTGGAGAAGGTCTTTTTACACTGAAGTAATTAGGAGTTTTATTAGCTTAATTTACATGTAATTCGAGGTCCATCCCCAGGTTTAGGAAGTTCTCAGCTCTTATATCTTTGAACAAGCTCTCTGCTCTTGTCTCCCTCACTTCTTCCTCTGGAATACCTATAATCCTTATGTTGCATTTCCTAATTGAGTCAGATATTTCTTGGAGAATTTCTTCATTTCTTTCTAGTCTTTAGTTCTCTCTCCTCCACCTGAAGCATTTCTGTATTTCTGTCCTCTAAATTACAAATACTGTCCTCTATATTGTCAGCTCTGTTTTTTAAGGATTCTAGATTTTTTTTTATCTCATTAATTGTGGTCTTCATCTCCAACATTTCTGTTTGGTTTTTCTTTTTCTTTTTTTAGAGTTCAATCTGTCTTTTGAAGGATTCCCTCTGTTCATTAATTTTATTCCTGAGTTCATTGAACTGTCTTTCTGAGTTTTCTTGTAACTCATTGAGTTTCTTTATAACTATTTTGAAGTCTCTGTCATTTAGATTGTAAATTTCTGTGACTTCAGGAGTGGTTTCTGGGTACTTGTCATTTTCCTTCTGGTCTGGAGTGTTGATGTAGTTCTTCATACTGTTTTATGGGGTGGACCTTTGCCAGTGCATAGTGGTAGTATCTGGTCAGAGATTCCACCTGACACCACTGGGGAAGCAGGAGCTATGTTTTCTGAGCCCACCATGACTCTTGGCAGTTGTGCCCATCCGGTGGAAGTTGTGCCAATAGGGCTTTCGACATCTGGCCACTGTTACTTCACACACACAGGCACAGGCAATCTGGCAGAGATTCCCTGCCCTGGGCAACTGGCCGAGCTGGCACACCAGGTGGGATGGGGGAATAGGGGGCACTTTCTTTCCTGCCCAAGCTCCCACTCTGCAGTCACTGGCAGCCCACCTGGCCTGCTCAGCTTGGTGGGGGAGCCCCCTTGGTGGTTTAGCCACCTGTGTGTGGTGTGTTCCCATGGGCTGGGAAGCAATTCTGGGAGCAAAAACGATCCTGTGGAGGGCTACCTTCTCCCCTCTCTCCTTTCAGAGTCATGTGACAGCCACTGTGTGAGGTCCCACACCCTAGATAACTACTGCTGGAGAAGGGGGGAGAAGATCCACTTGCCTCCTTCCACTGCCTCCCAGGGAGTCCAACACCCCCACCTTCAGACATATGGGTGTGTGGATCTCTCAGGTGTCTATTGTGTTGTGTGGACGTCCTCTGTTGGTTAATGAATATCCTTTTCACTGTATCTTAGGGGGGAGAACCTAAGGGAACAGCTCATTCCACCATGATGCTGACATCACTCCAGGAATGCATCTTACAATCACTGAGATGAGAGGGTAGCAGGTCATAGTTTAATTAGCAGCATCTTTTCTTTCTTCAGGGTTACCTAAAATAATAGTGTGACACACAATCTATAGCATCTCAGATTTGATGAGATATGGTAAAAATGTTATGAAATTTCAAATTTTAAATTTAAAGAGTAACTTTGTTTTAGGTAATCCTAGATCTATCTGATTTGAGGTATCCTAACCACTTCTTTATTTTCCAGCTTTGTTGAGATATAATTAGTATATAACATTGTATATGTTTATTGTATATGTTTAAAGTGTACAACATAATGATTTGATATATGCATGTTATTGTTAAATGACTACCACAATAGGTTTAGTTAACATCCATCATCTCACATAGTTACAATGTTTTTCTTGTGATGAGAACTTTTAAGATCTACTCTCTTAGTGACTTTCGAATACACAATACAGTATTGTTAACTATAGTCACCATGTTGCTCATTACATCTCCATGACTTATTTATTTTATAATTGGAAGTTTGTGCCTTTTGACCCCCTTCACTCATCCCCCAGCCCCCAAACTCCACCTCCGTTTTAGTTGGAAATCTTCTCCCTGATATAAAGAAGCAAATTGAAGATAATGTAGTTGGATGGTTTTTAGGAACACCCCCTGCTTCCAGCAGCCACCAATCTGTTCTCTGTTTCTATGAGTTTGTTTTTTGAGATTCCACATATAAGTGAGATCATACAGTATTTGTCTTTCTCTGTCTGACTTATTTCACTTAGTATAATGCCCTCTAGGTCCATTCATGTTGTTGCAAATGGCAGGATTTCCTTCTTTTTTGTGGCTTATCCCAAGCACTTCTTAAGTGCCATCTCACTTAATCCTCACTAGGCCCCTTGGAAGAAAACCCTGTTAGCCCTGTCACCAATGAGGACACTCAGGCCCAGAGAAGGCAGGTAATTGCCTATATCCCTGTGACATAGACCAATCTGTGCAACTATGTGCCTTACCCAGGGCCTAAATAAATATCTCTTCCCCTAGGTGCCTTGGCTGAGAGGGCAAACCCAGTCACATAGCTCCTGACAAAGTTCTGTGATCCAAGGCCTAAGCAATAAAAAGAGATTTCCAAATACTTTTAATGAGGAGACTCAAGACTAAACAGACTGGACATTAGGGATTTATCTATTTCTATAAGAAAAAAAAAAATCTTTTCTCCTTTCTTCATTGCCTGTATTTTCTGTCTTCCCTTTGAGTGCCTCCTCACCTAAATTTCTGAATCAAAGACAGTCATCAAGTGTCTTGGAGAGAATAACAGAAATCAGCCAGTTTTCCCTGGTTTCAGCTTGCCATGAATTCAGATTAGCTCAGTGAAAACATTCCAATTAAAGTTGAGACAACTTAAGAATTCCTGCTCCCCATAGGCTGTCTTTTGTCCTTTTCAAAAACATTTAAGTTATTATTGTCATGTTGGGGGGATGTCAAGACTTGTAAGTCTATGGGCAACATACAACTCCAGTGCTCCGTAAACCCTTCCACTGGGGAGGGAAAGAATGAGTTTCCAATATTTTGTAAGAAGTTGTCATAATATTGTATCAGAACTCAACA
Source organism: Equus asinus (assembly GCF_041296235.1). Taxonomy (NCBI): domain Eukaryota; kingdom Metazoa; phylum Chordata; class Mammalia; order Perissodactyla; family Equidae; genus Equus; species Equus asinus. The sequence goes on from NC_091820.1 coordinate 38,769,098, forward strand.
AGGAGAGTTGATTGGTTAAGCTGTATGTTTATATTCCAGGCATCCATTAAGAAAAAGTACAAAAGTGGATTTTTTTTTTTGCTTTTTATCTTTTAAAAGTTGTTATTGAAGTGAAAGAAAAGTAGACTTCTAAAAATCTCTCAGAAATTTCTCTTTAAAATCAGGTAGTTAATAAAAAGCATTCAATGGAAGACCTGAAAAAGCAAGTTGAGCAAATCTTCCAGAAAGTTGAATAAATAGACAAAAGTAGTGAAACAATTTAAAAGATTAAAGTCTTAATAAAGGTGGTCTAGGATCAGATTAAGAAAATTTCCAGATACTGAGAACAGAAAAAAAGGAGAGAAAATTATCAAAGAAATAATGCAAGGATGCTCCTAAAAAATGAAGGGCATGAGTATCCAGCACAAATGAATAAAGACATAGACATAGGTATATTATTGTAAAATTTCAGAATACCAAAAAAGTAAATAAATAAAAATAAATAATAAATCCTAAAAAGAAAAAAGAAGACAAACCATCCAATAAAACATGTACAAGAAATTTGATCAGAGAAGAATATATATGGATGAAATTTAGCACATGAGAATATGCTCAACATGTTGAAATGCAAAGTAAAACCTCAAGGAGACATCAGTATGCACCTATCAGAATGGCTGCAATTAAAGAGACTGGCCACCCCAAGTGTTGGTGAGGATGTGGAGCAACTGGAACCCTCACACACTGCTGGTAGGGATGTAAAATTGTATAGCCACTTTGAAAGATATTTTGGCAGTTTGGCAATAAAGCTGCAAAAAAAGAAAACTCCAGATTAATTAAAGAAAAATAACTTATGAGACAAGCAGAGCAAGAGAAAGTATTTATGGTGAACTTGAATTAAGGCATAAGACAATAATAAAAGCAAAAACATGGTTGTAATGAGAAGTACACAGGGGTTCTAAGGGTCCTGGGTTGAAAACTAGCCACACCATTGAAAACTAGCCACACCAAGGACTAGTGATTTGACCTTAATAAGATACTTCTCTTATCCTCAATTACTTCATCTATAAAATGAGGATAATTGAGCAGTGAGCTTTTTTAATGAAAGAGGAATAATAATAGAGGGATTGAAATGTATTTATAATGAAGCAGCATCTAGAACATACAACTTCCCCTGGGGGAATCCTTTCCTGACCACCTGGGCTACAGGCTCTCCTCTGTGTTCCGAGTGTCCCCTGGCTCTCCACTGCCATGGCTCTCATCACACCTGTTCTGTCACTATCTTCTGGATGGTTCTCTGCTCATTAACACTGAGCTCTTTGAGAATTTATATCCCGCATGAATCATTCCTGTGTCCTCAGAGCCTGCCTAGCACAGAGCAGGGAGACTGATTCTCAGCAGGTGCTTAGACAAGGTTTTTGGGGTTTGGGATTTGGGATTGGTTTTTTGCTTTGTTTTGTTTGTCTGAGTGATGATGACACATGCTACTCACTTAATCAAGTATAGCCAATGATGGAGTTCAGGACATGCTACCTCAAAATATGGCACCTTAGCATATTGAATATTTCAAGCTGAAGGTATTTGAGAAATGGCAGGTGCAAACAGGACTTTCTGACCTTTCCCTGAAGCAGGTTGTAAGACCCTCGTGTGAGAGGTGCCCTCCTTACACCCAGAGGAAAGGAGCATCCTTGTCTCTGAAGACACAGGGACACTGACAGGAATCTGAAGGAACAGGCCTTGCTGTTCCCCCTAGCTTACTATACTTGGCTCATACCCTTTCTGTTCTATCACATTTTTCCATGACTTTCCACTCTTCATCAAATCTAGCATAAAATGCTCAGGTTTAACTACTTCTTTGAGTCAGATAAAACTTATTATATTAAGTGGCCAGCCTGGTGAGGCAGTGGTTAAGTTCACGTGCTCCACTTTGGCGGCCCAGGGTTTGTGGGTTCAGATCCCAGGCGTGGACCTACACACTGCTCATCAAGCCATGCTGTGGCAGCGTCCCACATACAAAAAATAGAGGAAGACTGGCAAAAAATGTTAGCTCAAGGCCAATCTTCTTCACAAAAAAAAACCAAACAAATGAAACTCATTAGATTAAATAAATTTGTATGCTTTTCTCTTGCTAATCCGTCTTTTGTTACAGGGGCCCTAGCCAAGAACTTAGAAGGATAGAGGAAAGATATATTTTTCCTCCCTACACCATTATTAAACCATCATTTTGTTTACTGGAAATAATACATTTTAAATAAGAGATCATAGGAAATCTCTCTTTGCAAACTTCTGTTCTCTTAGAGGGCGTTGCGTAGGACAGAGCTAACTCAGCAGGCCTGGGTTGCTCAAATTCTGCACATTCCAAAGAAAAGCCATCTCCAGGACTGGCCCTTGGCAGGCTCCTAAGAGATAACCTCTGAGCCCTCAGAATATTTTGCCCAATAGGAGTTTTTGCATGCTTCATGCCTTAGGCCATGCTGTACCAGTGGTACCAGGTAAGTTTATCCTAACAATGTGATTTACGGTGAATGTCTGTTTCTGCTCTGGGGGATGGGGTCTGAGTAGCTGAGGCCAGTCACACAAGCTCAGCATGCCTATGTGACTGACTCCTAATAAAAACCGTGGACACCAAGGCTCAGATGAGCTGCCCTGGTTGGCAATACTTCACGTGTTGTCGCACATCATTGCTGGGAGAATATATAAGCGTGTACCCATGCAACTCTACTGGGAAGGGACACCCAAGAAAGAAGTCTTGCACCTGGTCTCTCCTGAACTTCACCCCATGCGCCTTTTCCCTTTGCTGATTCTAATGTGCATCCTTTCACTGTAATAAACCAAACCGTGAGTATAACAGCTTCTGAATCCTGTGAGTCCTAGCAGATCATCAGGCCTGAGGATGGTCTTGGGGCTCTCTGGCACAGGGAGCTTGTGCCCTTTACCCCACACTGTTTCCAGAAGCATCTAGTAGCAGTGTATTGCCTACTTTTATATTTATAATGAATCTTGGTTACTGCTACTTTCTCAGGTCAGCCCTCAGTTAGGGGCTGCGTTGGCTAATTCACTAAAGTCTTCCCATATACAAAGGGCTGATAAACAGACAAGGCTATCAATAAATACTTTGTGAATAAATGCAACACTGCCAATCTGGTTATTTTAGTTGTGAGTGTGAGGCATAGATGTCACCCAGCCTTATATCAACAAAATCGAGTGTGTGAGCCCAGTGATCAGTGCACATGGGAAGGCCCAGTTGACCTCTTTCACCTTCACAAGTCTCCTCTCCTTGTTTTCCTCCTGCTTTGTGGCCATCTCACTCACTGCTTTTTTTATCTAGGCCCCTTCCCTGTGCTCCTCCTTTGCACTTCAACTGCTCTTCTATCTATGTGTCTGTCTGTCCCACCAGTGTGATATATCATATCCCCATGGCAAACACCGTATGTAGCAGTATGTCATCTCACTTATTCTTCATAGCAATCATTTAGTGTAAATATTGTAAGTCCTATTTTAGAAATGGGGAAACAGACCCAAAGGATGTAGATACCTTTCCCACCATCACACAGTCTGTCTGTGTCAGAGGCAGGATTGAGGCCTATGGCTATTCCATGCCATGGCCTGTAAGGAGACAGAGTAGGTAGGAGCAAGGCATTTTGCCTCAGCAGGTTGCCCTGGTTCCTTTTCCTCTTCTGCATAGGTTCTAATCCTTTCAGCCAGCTCTACAGCCTAGGGACTTCGCACATATTTTGTGGCAAATTAGGATACCCTACATTTAGTCTCACTTGTTATTCGAACCAAAGATTTTTCAGTCCTTCGGGGCTAGGAAATATTTTTAAACCCCTGTAAGAAGGAGAAATAATTACCGTTTATAATACCCTGCCACTCCTTAACCAGGCTGGATTCTGAGTAGGGCCTTTTTTTCAGAACTGTTTTTTGGCGTGTGAAGATACAAATGAGGGCTCAGAGATGTAACTTGCTGCCATTTTGTATAGTAACAGGGGTATAAGGCTAGACTCAAGCAGTTGCGGGGCTTTGAGTGAGGTCTGTGACTGTCAGGCCAATGGAGGAATCTATAGAGGAAATAAAGAGATTTGTGGCTGCTCCCTCCCCACCTCTGAAGAACTTTGAAGAACAGGCGTGTTTGCAGGGGAGTTGTGGCATTTTGCCATGACGCTTGTGGCAGAAGTTCTTTTCTCTGTCTCCCCATAAACTGTCCCAAATAGATTTAGTATTCTAGTTACATTTTTCTGTAGCATGAGAGGATAAGCCTATTGTTTTTAAATGTTTGTTTTTGTATCAATGATTTCACCTGGAACACCACGTGAGGTCTGTGTGCCACATACTGGGAAACCCTCTCTTCGAGGGAAGAACAAAACCTTTTAAGTCAAACAATTATATATATAATTTTATAAAAACATCAAATTACAACTAAAGTCATTACATACACCATCAGTTCTTCCGTAGCCAACCCTTTTAGGAGCTTTTATTCTGAGAAAAGAGCAAGGGTTTTGAACTTAGAACTTGAATCCTCAAATCTGCTTCTCACTAGAGTGAGACTGTCAATTTTGTGGAAACTCTGACTTATCCTCTTTGTGAGGATTTGAGGTCAGACATGTACAGAATCTAACACAAAGAAGTGGTTAACAGTACACACTCTATAAATGTGAGTTTTTATAATAATTCCTGTTATCATTAGATTAAAAACCCGATAAATGGAGCTATTGTCATAACTGTATGCATACAGCTCCAGGGTTGGTCAGCCATTTACAACCACACAGCACAGATCAAAACTATCTAGGCAAGTTAACAGAGCCATGACTTTTAACTTTCTGTGTATAGAAGACTAATGTCAGCGCAGAGACAGGAGCAGGTAGCTTTCAGAGTGATAGCATCATTAGCGGTACCTGGCAGGGAAGATGGGCGCCTCACAAAGTATGAAGAGATGGGAACCTGGAGCTTCCCCTTCAGTCACCGCCCATTAAGTAGGGTCCCATAGTAAAAGAAAGAGACACAATCTAGACATGGCTGAACATCGGAAAGCCTAGCCCTACATTCCTCAGAGCCCTACAGAGACATAAGTTCCAGAGAATAGAAAAAGAGCTTCTACATACCAATTCATTTTCTGAAGCTAGTGTAATCTTGATAAAAAAATCCAAGAAAGAGAGTACATGAAATAAAAGTACAGACTAAGGTCACCCATCAGGACATACATAAAAATCCTAAACAAATTATTAGGACATAGATTACTCATGACCAAATTGTGTTAGCTTTAGGAATTTAAAGTTGGCTTAAACACAGAAACTTATCAATGTAATTCACCACATTAACAGATTAATAGAGGAAAAAATCTTATGATCATCTCAATAAATGTACCGTAAGTGTCTGATGTAATTCCACATACATTCAAGATGAATACTCTCAGAAAACTAGGAATAGAATGACTTTACTCTGATTAAGTGTATCTACAAAAAGGCACAGTAAACATCACAGTGAAATGTGGATTTCCCATTTCTGATCAGGGCTAAGACAAGGATGTCCACTATCACCAGTTCTATTCAACATTGTACTGGGTGTGTCTGCCCAATGCCGTAAAATGAGAAAAGGAAATAAAAGATATAATGTTTAAAATGGCAGGAACAAAATTGTTATTATTATTCAAAGATGGTATGACTATATATGTTGAAAGATGAAAAGGATCTAAAGATAAACTTTTGGAATTAAGCATAAATTTAGCAAGGCTGCTGGATAGAAAAAGCAACATGCAAAAATTACATCTCTCTATACTAGCTCAAACAAAATATAAAATTTCAGAAGAAGATACAATTTCCAATAGCATCAAATACCTAGGAATAAATTTAACAAAAGATGTGCAAGACTTCTTTGGACAAAATTGCAAACTTTATTGAGAGAATTTTAACAGTCAAATTTCCAACACAAGAACAGCCTGTGTGGTTTCAGCTTGTCGTCCTTTAAACCTGTGGTTGCCCCTCACCTGTAAGACAAACATAACAGTGGGGAACATTACTTAGAACTTTATTTAGATGACACTAAAGGCGTACAAAGGACGCGACAGTCTTAGTTTTATAGAATGGACTAAAAGCAGAACCCTAAGGGTGACCCTTCGGCTTATATCCAGTCAAACGTCTGCAGAGCCTTTGAAGGGAGACTCTGAGGCACACTAACAAAATCTGTTAAACACACCGCTCTCTAGTGGTGCAAAGAAACAGAGACTGCTCAAGTTCAGAACAGGTTAAACCCAATGAATGCATCTATTCAGAGGTAGTTTTAAGGAGAAAGCAAAAATTCTTTATACTTTTAGTAAAAATCCACCCAAACAACAAATGAAAAAACTAAGAAACGAAAGAAACCTTTCAAAAGAATCATTTAAATATCTTGATTTGAAAAAATATTCTGAATACATGTAGGATATCTACAACAGTAATATCACATTTGGAATTGCTTGAGTGAAATAAACAGAAAGGCTGGCATTACGGTTGTTTTGGCTCCTAGTGTGGAAAAGTGCAAAACTGTTTCTTTGAGCTAGTTTAGCCCTCATAAGCAGGGCAAGCATTTGTCCCTGTTTTCAACTAGACTCCTGCTGTACTTATGAATAGTGACTCACTACACACTGAAAACCGTTCCAGTTTGTACAATAAATTATACGGTCACATTAGTTTTAAGCCATTACCATCAAAGGTAACATCAAATTGTCAAGGAGAAATAGTACCATTTCTCACAGTCTGGCCAAAAAAGAAAAAGGAAGGACGGTGGGGGGAGAAAAAGAAAGAAAGAAAAAAAACTTGGGAAGCCAAATACACAGATAAATATATATAATTATATAACATACTCAATATCTATTAGTGTCTTGTTCATATTCCTTATTATATATACTTGACCTTTATTTTCTTCAAGATTATGTAAACTAGTGGATCCTCTATTCATAAATATTTTCTAAAAGAGCTATCTCTTTGATCTATTTATTAGTTGGATTATTTTTCCTTCTCCCAATGATTCATATACATCTTTTATTAAGAATCTCGGGGCTGGCCCCGTGGCCGAGTGGTTAAGTTCGTGCACTCCACTGCAGGTGGCCCAGTGTTTCGTTGGTTCAAATCCTGGGCGCGGACATGGCACTGCTCATCAGACCACGCTGAGGCAGCGTCCCACATGCCACAACTAGAAGGACCCACAATGAAGAATATACAACTATGTACCGGGGGGCTTTGGGGAGAAAAAGGTAAAAAATATTAAAAAAAAAAAAGAATCTTTTTCTTTTTTGTTGCTTTTTATTATTTTTTTATATTAGATGCTCACGTAATTTATCTTTTTTTAATAACATACGTATTTAAGGCTATGATCTTCCTATGAGTACATTCTAGCCATGTCCAATAGGTTCCTGGAAGTAATCTGAAAACTCTCCCTTAATGTCAATAGTCTAATAGAATGGTCCAGCCATGTACAGTAAAAAACTTTAGAAGACTAATGCAAGGTAATTTCTTCCCTAAACATCAAGTGCTTCCTTGAAATTCAGAAGCTCTTCCAATTGGGGCCAGGCCCATGGCCGACTGGTTAAGTTCACGTGCTCCACTTCAGCAGCCTGGGGTTCGCAGGTTCGGATCCTGGGCACGGACCTAGCCCCACTCATCAAGCCATGCTGAGGTGGCATCACACACAGCAGAACCAGAATATACAACTGTGTACTAAGGCTTTGGGGAGAAGAAAAAAAAAGAAAAAGATTGGCAACAGATGTTAGCTGAGGTGCCAATCTTTCAAAAAAAAAAAAGCTCTTTGTAATTAATAGCAACTGGGAAAACACATATGTAAAACATACTTAAGTTGATTACTCGGGAATTATTAAGGTTATGGTCTTCGAACTTCAAATCTTATCACTAGATGTCTCAAGGCAGAAACTTCTAAGATGCCACTTTTGATATGATGAGAGGTGATGGTATCACCGTGTCCACATTTTGATTAGGAACAGTGGCTCCTTAAGACCAACAGCGGGGACAGGGCGTGTGCTTGGCATGGGCATCCTACTCACAGCCTCCTTGAGCATCAGTGACTACGCACTCTCTCTACTTGATCAGCCACAGAAACCAGAAACTAGACTACGTCTTGCCATTTTATTATTCAGTCATTTGAGGCTTCATTGGGGAAAGGATTTAAAATGCAATTGTTCTTTAAGGGCAAGAGAATTCAGAATCTGACAGAATCTGACAACAGGCACTCGGGACTCTGGACAGAAAAACAAACATCAAGCAGAGTGTTTGTTCATTTTCTTAGTAGTCATGAAACCTCAATTCAGATATTGTAATTTGACTCAGGCCAGGCTCTGATGATTTATGAGAAACAAATCACATAGAGCAGATTATCTTTGTACTCTATTCAACAGAACCAGAGTATGCAAAAATCATTAACGTAATTTTTAAATATCTGATTTGAATTCACCATTTTTATAAGAGCAAAGACGGGTTTAGACTTTAAGAGATTTGTCCAGAGTCACACAAATTATATTAGAGCTGGTCCCAGAACCTACTTCAGGGCCTCAGCTATTTCACACAAACTGATGTGTGTCACAAACGCATTATGTATTTGTTAAAAGATCTCTATAAGAGTATCTGAAAATGATTAGCTGTTGATTAAAGGACCTATACTTAAAATTAAGAACATGCTTTCCTATTTTATAATTCAATATATCTTTGACCCAATTTGTTTCTATACCTGTTAGTCTATAAGTCAGGCATTTAAGGTCTGAAGTACATTTGAAATCATCTTTAAATGTGAACTCTGCTGTTATAGTAGGAGTAATCATACTTCCATATTATTAAAAATAAAGTATTGTGGAAAAATAGACACTCTACAATTTGCACGCTTAATGGATAACACACCTGCTTCCGGCATTTTCATGGGCTCTGGATTTGGGAGTTTCTTTCCCTTGACATCAGGACCGTCACCACGCTCACGCCCAGTCTTGGCTGAGCCAGTTCCTATTGACTAGTTTCCAGGGCAAGCCCTTGCAAATAAAAAGCTTATTAATTTAAGAAGTAAAACATGAGATATGAATAAGGAAATGATAATATCCATTCCCTCAGTGTTATTAAATAAAAGTTTTAGGCTGTGTAGTAATAAATGTGATGCATAAGAATCGCAAGAGCATTATTTCTGGAGTCTATTACCAGAAACTAGGAAAGCAGGATTCTAGTACCCTCTTCCTTTCCCAAGACTGCCCTCAGACAACACAGGCGCTCCCTGTGTACTTACGTGTATTGTACTTGTGATTTTACTTATTAGTTATTTGTTTGAGTCTAACCAGACTGTAAACCGAAGGTTGAAATCATGTCTCTCACGAGTACTTAGCATGTTACATGGCATGAGTAGACACCTGTAAATGCCGAGTGAAAAAAACCTCAAAAAAATACAGGAAAAAGCCCAAATCGATAAACATTCCCCAGACCAACTGGTCCATCCTCTTCAGAAATGTACCATGAATGACAGAGAAAAATAAAAGAACTAGTCCAGATTAAAGGAGACTAAATAGACATGACAACTAAATGCAATGCATGATCCTAGACTGGACTCTGGATCAAAAAAAATTCTATGAAGGAAATTATCGGGACAATTGAGGAAATTTGAATACACACTACATATTAAATGAATGCATTTTCTCATTGTCAAATTTCATGATTTTGATAATTGTACAGTGGTTAGCCAAGAGAATGACTTTTTCTTTGTTCTTAGGATATACTGAAACTTCATCTAAATGATTCAGCGTTAATAACAGTAAACATATCGCTAAGTGTGTATATGGGGAGGGAGGGAAGAGGATATGAAACCAATATGGTACAAACTATTAATCAGTGAATCTAGGTGAAAAGTATATGCATTAATTGTACTATTCTTGTAACTTCTGTAAATTTTTTGTTTTGGAAATATAAAGTAAAAATTAAAAAGAATATATGACAACTACATTGTACTTCAGGAAGACAGGAGTTATTTTTAATTGTGGTTTAACAACACAGAACATAAAATTCGCCATCTTAACCATTTTTAAGTGTACAGTTCAATAAGGAGTTATTTTTGCAGCATAAGCAGGAACTAGGAATGGACGCCATATTTGTTTTCCTGTATTATGAAACCTTTATTTTAAATGACAATATAAGGATAAACCATAATACATGTATAATTCCTGTATTTTGCCATAGGGTACAAACAGCAGTGAGCATCAGCTATCTATGAAGTCTACAGCATGGATAGGATTTCAATTACAATTAAAATGCAATTTTCTGAAAGATTAGCTGAGTGGATTTGCAGGCCTATGATAAATCTTATAGTGTGACACCTGTCCCCTACTGGGGTAACCAGAAAGTTCTATTTAGAGCCAGAGGCCCTAAGTGTAAAGTTCCATAAATGAATCCCATGTAGAACAAAGCACCAAAAATAACAGCAAAATTGTTTGTGAACAATCGCAAATATATTGTCTTACAGTGAGAATAAAGGAAGTGGGGTGGAAACACATGAATGGGCATTGTTGTCAGTCATATTCCAGAAACCTTTAACAGTGGCCTGAGTTATGTAAATATTTTGCTTCAAAATACTATATATATCTGGGAGAAATAATTTCTGTCTCATGTTAATATTAGAAAATTCACTTTTTGATTTTTCTAACCATAGAATGATTTAACCACCTTTTAAAAGCCACTTAAAAAATAATACTAAGCCAGCTACCTATACGCCAGTATCCTGAATTAGTCAGCTTTTACCAAACTTACACATCACAATATCAATCAAAGGAAACAGTGCCTATCATTCACTGAGCTCTTTTCTGGAGTCTCCATCCTGCTCCGCTGTACTGTATTTACCACCTCTGGGCCAGTACCGAGCTCCCTTACAGTACAGACAATTGAGTCTTAAGCATTTTAAGTAAAATCATTCACATTTTTTTACAGCAACATAGGTGGTATGCAGACACAAACTTTGGAATGAAATACAGATTTTGCAATCAACAGTCAAGTGCTCTTTGAGAAATACAATCCTTGAGCCTCAATTTGCTCATTTATAAAATGGGAGAAATTCCTTACAATGCAGTATTGCCCTAAGCTGCAAAGTATACTCCGTTTACTTTTCCAGCCAATTTGCAGGCCATGTTTGAGATCCCTTTCTATTGTTTTCTTTCCTCTTGTTACTGGTATAACATAATGCATGAACACGCCCATATAAACATGCAAGAGGCGCTCTTCTTGCCTTTCCCTTCACCTTGAACCACAAGTGCGCCTTCACCTTCCTTCTCATGATCAGGTGCAACATCCTGACTCTCAGTTAGCGGTTCCTCTTCTTGAGGTCGCACATCACCGGGCTGCTGGGCCTGGGGGGGGGGGGGGGTGGTGTGCAAATAACAAGTTTTGTTTAAAAAAAATTTTGTTACCAATACATGTCAATAATATAAATATACAGAATACACAGATATATTTGATCATAAGCAAATCTAAAGAGATTTCCCCAAAACTATTCAATTACTTACTCCTAATGAAGTTACTCTTCCCACAGAGAGGCTGCTCCAAGAAAAGAGTTACCCACAAGGACTTTGGAAGCTATTTTAATTTACATTTGGATGGATGTGTGCAATCGATGGTTAACAAGCATGAGAAGGACGTCGTCAGGTGTACTGCCCAGGAACATGACAACATCCATCCAGACAATACCAGAATGTAACTCTCCTGGATCAATGTTCCTTATCGGTATGGAAGACCCTTTATCAGTGTATCTATACGAGTTCAACAACATTGGCACAAAAATAAATTTCTACTAATAAAAAGCATCAAACGTAAAAGTACTTACAACCACAGGCCCAACTAGCGGGGAAGATTCTTGATCATCTCTTCTTCCTCTAGGTTGGAATGTTAATGTTATTCGCCCACTCATATTCCACACTGAAAACAGAATATTGTGATTTGGAAAATGCACTTAAGAGGAGACCTATATTTGACCACTTCTGTGGGCAAATGGTGATGTGTACTTTTTCTTAATATTGAAAATATTTTCAAAGTAACTCTCAAGGTAAACCAATGGGACCTCATTAATTTTTTTAAAAACAAACATAACAACAACAAAATAAGTCTTAAGGTAATTTAAATGTGCATGCTTTCCAATCACACTAAATCTGGCAGCTTGCAAAGCCAACTGTTCATGTCATGACCAAGCTAACAGAGAAATCACCTCAAGGCACGTGATAAAAGACAGGAGTACATTTCTGAAGAGGTTTGGTTTCCCAACTGGATTCCCCACCGCGAAGACATTTAGGAAAACATCGCTGAAAAGTGACAACCTGAGTGACCACTGCTTTGGTCACACTCCCATTTCCTAGGCCCACTCTTCCCCCTTCCACCAAGTTCGGTTGGAACACAGGGAAAGTCTCAAGCCTTCCCATACGGGCTGCGGCGGTTTTCGCGCTCCAAGGGCAGAGTAGACCAGCTGGCACCGGGAGATGTACCAACCCGCCCACTGCCCAGACCCCACGAGGACTCCGGAGTCCGTGCTCTGTCGGCAGTCCCGGCTGCCCCCAGGACTCACCCCGTCTTCCTCGGACCCACCCCCCTCCGCGGCCCACCGTCCTCCCTCGTCCCGTCCCGGCACCGCCACAACAAAGGTCATGGCAGCTGCGATCGATGCCTGTGAGGACAAGGACGACGACCTCGAGGACCTTCCTCCTCCGGGCCAGGAACCACGCCGCCCCGACCTGCCGAAGCCCGCTGGCTCCCTCCTCACACTCACTCACGGTTAGACTCCTGGAAGGACTGCTCCGCGGACCTACCGACTGAGCCTCAGCCAAGAGGAAAAGAAGCACGACCGCAAGACGAACCCGCACAGCCCGGCGCCCCGACCGTTACGCACCCCGGACGCTGAGGGCTGCTGGGAAAGCGTGGCACCGGGCATGCGCGTTGCGTCCGCCTGTGCCCGGCGGGCTGGGTTCTCCGACCCTCACCCGGGCCCCCCTGAGGACTCTCGAGTCTGTCCTGTGTTGGCAGTTCCTGGTGCCCCCAGGACCCAGATACCTCCAGTAACGCCCCCACGACTCACCCCCTCTCCACCTGACCCCGTCCCATCCTCAGCCCCACCGTCCTGCCTTGTCCTGGCCCACTACGACGACAAGGGTCATGGCGGCTGCGATGCCCGGGAGAAGGACTAGGGCCTTGAAGGCCTTCCTCCTCGGGGACCACACATCGCGCCACCCAGACCTTCCAAAGCCCACTGGCTCCCTCCTCACACTCACTCACCCTTAAACTCCCAAGAGGACCCATCTCCAGACCTACCGACAGTCTCAGCCAACAAAACAGAACCCACACGACTTAAGACACGACCTGCACAGCTCAGCGCCCAGGTTATGCAGCCCCAACGCTGACAGCCGATACGAAGGCACAGCACTGGGCATGCGCACTGCGTCCCGCGTGTGCTTGGCGGGCTGGATTCCCCGCCCAGTCGCCAGGGCCCCACCGAGGACTCCGGAGTCCGTGCTCTGTCGGCAGTCCCGGCTGCCCCCAGGACTCACCCCGTCTTCCTCGGACCCACCCCCCTCCGCGGCCCACCGTCCTCCCTCGTCCCGTCCCGGCACCGCCACAACAAAGGTCATGGCAGCTGCGATCGATGCCTGTGAGGACAAGGACGACGACCTCGAGGACCTTCCTCCTCCGGGCCAGGAACCACGCCGCCCCGACCTGCCGAAGCCCGCTGGCTCCCTCCTCACACTCACTCACGGTTAGACTCCTGGAAGGACTGCTCCGCGGACCTACCGACTGAGCCTCAGCCAAGAGGAAAAGAAGCACGACCGCAAGACGAACCCGCACAGCCCGGCGCCCCGACCGTTACGCACCCCGGACGCTGAGGGCTGCTGGGAAAGCGTGGCACCGGGCATGCGCGTTGCGTCCGCCTGTGCCCGGCGGGCTGGGTTCTCCGACCCTCACCCGGGCCCCCCTGAGGACTCTCGAGTCTGTCCTGTGTTGGCAGTTCCTGGTGCCCCCAGGACCCAGATACCTCCAGTAACGCCCCCACGACTCACCCCCTCTCCACCTGACCCCGTCCCATCCTCAGCCCCACCGTCCTGCCTTGTCCTGGCCCACTACGACGACAAGGGTCATGGCGGCTGCGATGCCCGGGAGAAGGACTAGGGCCTTGAAGGCCTTCCTCCTCGGGGACCACACATCGCGCCACCCAGACCTTCCAAAGCCCACTGGCTCCCTCCTCACACTCACTCACCCTTAAACTCCCAAGAGGACCCATCTCCAGACCTACCGACAGTCTCAGCCAACAAAACAGAACCCACACGACTTAAGACACGACCTGCACAGCTCAGCGCCCAGGTTATGCAGCCCCAACGCTGACAGCCGATACGAAGGCACAGCACTGGGCATGCGCACTGCGTCCCGCGTGTGCTTGGCGGGCTGGATTCCCCGCCCAGTCGCCAGGGCCCCACCGAGGACTCCGGAGTCCGTGCTCTGTCGGCAGTCCCGGCTGCCCCCAGGACTCACCCCGTCTTCCTCGGACCCACCCCCCTCCGCGGCCCACCGTCCTCCCTCGTCCCGTCCCGGCACCGCCACAACAAAGGTCATGGCAGCTGCGATCGATGCCTGTGAGGACAAGGACGACGACCTCGAGGACCTTCCTCCTCCGGGCCAGGAACCACGCCGCCCCGACCTGCCGAAGCCCGCTGGCTCCCTCCTCACACTCACTCACGGTTAGACTCCTGGAAGGACTGCTCCGCGGACCTACCGACTGAGCCTCAGCCAAGAGGAAAAGAAGCACGACCGCAAGACGAACCCGCACAGCCCGGCGCCCCGACCGTTACGCACCCCGGACGCTGAGGGCTGCTGGGAAAGCGTGGCACCGGGCATGCGCGTTGCGTCCGCCTGTGCCCGGCGGGCTGGGTTCTCCGACCCTCACCCGGGCCCCCCTGAGGACTCTCGAGTCTGTCCTGTGTTGGCAGTTCCTGGTGCCCCCAGGACCCAGATACCTCCAGTAACGCCCCCACGACTCACCCCCTCTCCACCTGACCCCGTCCCATCCTCAGCCCCACCGTCCTGCCTTGTCCTGGCCCACTACGACGACAAGGGTCATGGCGGCTGCGATGCCCGGGAGAAGGACTAGGGCCTTGAAGGCCTTCCTCCTCGGGGACCACACATCGCGCCACCCAGACCTTCCAAAGCCCACTGGCTCCCTCCTCACACTCACTCACCCTTAAACTCCCAAGAGGACCCATCTCCAGACCTACCGACAGTCTCAGCCAACAAAACAGAACCCACACGACTTAAGACACGACCTGCACAGCTCAGCGCCCAGGTTATGCAGCCCCAACGCTGACAGCCGATACGAAGGCACAGCACTGGGCATGCGCACTGCGTCCCGCGTGTGCTTGGCGGGCTGGATTCCCCGCCCAGTCGCCAGGGCCCCACCGAGGACTCCGGAGTCCGTGCTCTGTCGGCAGTCCCGGCTGCCCCCAGGACTCACCCCGTCTTCCTCGGACCCACCCCCCTCCGCGGCCCACCGTCCTCCCTCGTCCCGTCCCGGCACCGCCACAACAAAGGTCATGGCAGCTGCGATCGATGCCTGTGAGGACAAGGACGACGACCTCGAGGACCTTCCTCCTCCGGGCCAGGAACCACGCCGCCCCGACCTGCCGAAGCCCGCTGGCTCCCTCCTCACACTCACTCACGGTTAGACTCCTGGAAGGACTGCTCCGCGGACCTACCGACTGAGCCTCAGCCAAGAGGAAAAGAAGCACGACCGCAAGACGAACCCGCACAGCCCGGCGCCCCGACCGTTACGCACCCCGGACGCTGAGGGCTGCTGGGAAAGCGTGGCACCGGGCATGCGCGTTGCGTCCGCCTGTGCCCGGCGGGCTGGGTTCTCCGACCCTCACCCGGGCCCCCCTGAGGACTCTCGAGTCTGTCCTGTGTTGGCAGTTCCTGGTGCCCCCAGGACCCAGATACCTCCAGTAACGCCCCCACGACTCACCCCCTCTCCACCTGACCCCGTCCCATCCTCAGCCCCACCGTCCTGCCTTGTCCTGGCCCACTACGACGACAAGGGTCATGGCGGCTGCGATGCCCGGGAGAAGGACTAGGGCCTTGAAGGCCTTCCTCCTCGGGGACCACACATCGCGCCACCCAGACCTTCCAAAGCCCACTGGCTCCCTCCTCACACTCACTCACCCTTAAACTCCCAAGAGGACCCATCTCCAGACCTACCGACAGTCTCAGCCAACAAAACAGAACCCACACGACTTAAGACACGACCTGCACAGCTCAGCGCCCAGGTTATGCAGCCCCAACGCTGACAGCCGATACGAAGGCACAGCACTGGGCATGCGCACTGCGTCCCGCGTGTGCTTGGCGGGCTGGATTCCCCGCCCAGTCGCCAGGGCCCCACCGAGGACTCCGGAGTCCGTGCTCTGTCGGCAGTCCCGGCTGCCCCCAGGACTCACCCCGTCTTCCTCGGACCCACCCCCCTCCGCGGCCCACCGTCCTCCCTCGTCCCGTCCCGGCACCGCCACAACAAAGGTCATGGCAGCTGCGATCGATGCCTGTGAGGACAAGGACGACGACCTCGAGGACCTTCCTCCTCCGGGCCAGGAACCACGCCGCCCCGACCTGCCGAAGCCCGCTGGCTCCCTCCTCACACTCACTCACGGTTAGACTCCTGGAAGGACTGCTCCGCGGACCTACCGACTGAGCCTCAGCCAAGAGGAAAAGAAGCACGACCGCAAGACGAACCCGCACAGCCCGGCGCCCCGACCGTTACGCACCCCGGACGCTGAGGGCTGCTGGGAAAGCGTGGCACCGGGCATGCGCGTTGCGTCCGCCTGTGCCCGGCGGGCTGGGTTCTCCGACCCTCACCCGGGCCCCCCTGAGGACTCTCGAGTCTGTCCTGTGTTGGCAGTTCCTGGTGCCCCCAGGACCCAGATACCTCCAGTAACGCCCCCACGACTCACCCCCTCTCCACCTGACCCCGTCCCATCCTCAGCCCCACCGTCCTGCCTTGTCCTGGCCCACTACGACGACAAGGGTCATGGCGGCTGCGATGCCCGGGAGAAGGACTAGGGCCTTGAAGGCCTTCCTCCTCGGGGACCACACATCGCGCCACCCAGACCTTCCAAAGCCCACTGGCTCCCTCCTCACACTCACTCACCCTTAAACTCCCAAGAGGACCCATCTCCAGACCTACCGACAGTCTCAGCCAACAAAACAGAACCCACACGACTTAAGACACGACCTGCACAGCTCAGCGCCCAGGTTATGCAGCCCCAACGCTGACAGCCGATACGAAGGCACAGCACTGGGCATGCGCACTGCGTCCCGCGTGTGCTTGGCGGGCTGGATTCCCCGCCCAGTCGCCAGGGCCCCACCGAGGACTCCGGAGTCCGTGCTCTGTCGGCAGTCCCGGCTGCCCCCAGGACTCACCCCGTCTTCCTCGGACCCACCCCCCTCCGCGGCCCACCGTCCTCCCTCGTCCCGTCCCGGCACCGCCACAACAAAGGTCATGGCAGCTGCGATCGATGCCTGTGAGGACAAGGACGACGACCTCGAGGACCTTCCTCCTCCGGGCCAGGAACCACGCCGCCCCGACCTGCCGAAGCCCGCTGGCTCCCTCCTCACACTCACTCACGGTTAGACTCCTGGAAGGACTGCTCCGCGGACCTACCGACTGAGCCTCAGCCAAGAGGAAAAGAAGCACGACCGCAAGACGAACCCGCACAGCCCGGCGCCCCGACCGTTACGCACCCCGGACGCTGAGGGCTGCTGGGAAAGCGTGGCACCGGGCATGCGCGTTGCGTCCGCCTGTGCCCGGCGGGCTGGGTTCTCCGACCCTCACCCGGGCCCCCCTGAGGACTCTCGAGTCTGTCCTGTGTTGGCAGTTCCTGGTGCCCCCAGGACCCAGATACCTCCAGTAACGCCCCCACGACTCACCCCCTCTCCACCTGACCCCGTCCCATCCTCAGCCCCACCGTCCTGCCTTGTCCTGGCCCACTACGACGACAAGGGTCATGGCGGCTGCGATGCCCGGGAGAAGGACTAGGGCCTTGAAGGCCTTCCTCCTCGGGGACCACACATCGCGCCACCCAGACCTTCCAAAGCCCACTGGCTCCCTCCTCACACTCACTCACCCTTAAACTCCCAAGAGGACCCATCTCCAGACCTACCGACAGTCTCAGCCAACAAAACAGAACCCACACGACTTAAGACACGACCTGCACAGCTCAGCGCCCAGGTTATGCAGCCCCAACGCTGACAGCCGATACGAAGGCACAGCACTGGGCATGCGCACTGCGTCCCGCGTGTGCTTGGCGGGCTGGATTCCCCGCCCAGTCGCCAGGGCCCCACCGAGGACTCCGGAGTCCGTGCTCTGTCGGCAGTCCCGGCTGCCCCCAGGACTCACCCCGTCTTCCTCGGACCCACCCCCCTCCGCGGCCCACCGTCCTCCCTCGTCCCGTCCCGGCACCGCCACAACAAAGGTCATGGCAGCTGCGATCGATGCCTGTGAGGACAAGGACGACGACCTCGAGGACCTTCCTCCTCCGGGCCAGGAACCACGCCGCCCCGACCTGCCGAAGCCCGCTGGCTCCCTCCTCACACTCACTCACGGTTAGACTCCTGGAAGGACTGCTCCGCGGACCTACCGACTGAGCCTCAGCCAAGAGGAAAAGAAGCACGACCGCAAGACGAACCCGCACAGCCCGGCGCCCCGACCGTTACGCACCCCGGACGCTGAGGGCTGCTGGGAAAGCGTGGCACCGGGCATGCGCGTTGCGTCCGCCTGTGCCCGGCGGGCTGGGTTCTCCGACCCTCACCCGGGCCCCCCTGAGGACTCTCGAGTCTGTCCTGTGTTGGCAGTTCCTGGTGCCCCCAGGACCCAGATACCTCCAGTAACGCCCCCACGACTCACCCCCTCTCCACCTGACCCCGTCCCATCCTCAGCCCCACCGTCCTGCCTTGTCCTGGCCCACTACGACGACAAGGGTCATGGCGGCTGCGATGCCCGGGAGAAGGACTAGGGCCTTGAAGGCCTTCCTCCTCGGGGACCACACATCGCGCCACCCAGACCTTCCAAAGCCCACTGGCTCCCTCCTCACACTCACTCACCCTTAAACTCCCAAGAGGACCCATCTCCAGACCTACCGACAGTCTCAGCCAACAAAACAGAACCCACACGACTTAAGACACGACCTGCACAGCTCAGCGCCCAGGTTATGCAGCCCCAACGCTGACAGCCGATACGAAGGCACAGCACTGGGCATGCGCACTGCGTCCCGCGTGTGCTTGGCGGGCTGGATTCCCCGCCCAGTCGCCAGGGCCCCACCGAGGACTCCGGAGTCCGTGCTCTGTCGGCAGTCCCGGCTGCCCCCAGGACTCACCCCGTCTTCCTCGGACCCACCCCCCTCCGCGGCCCACCGTCCTCCCTCGTCCCGTCCCGGCACCGCCACAACAAAGGTCATGGCAGCTGCGATCGATGCCTGTGAGGACAAGGACGACGACCTCGAGGACCTTCCTCCTCCGGGCCAGGAACCACGCCGCCCCGACCTGCCGAAGCCCGCTGGCTCCCTCCTCACACTCACTCACGGTTAGACTCCTGGAAGGACTGCTCCGCGGACCTACCGACTGAGCCTCAGCCAAGAGGAAAAGAAGCACGACCGCAAGACGAACCCGCACAGCCCGGCGCCCCGACCGTTACGCACCCCGGACGCTGAGGGCTGCTGGGAAAGCGTGGCACCGGGCATGCGCGTTGCGTCCGCCTGTGCCCGGCGGGCTGGGTTCTCCGACCCTCACCCGGGCCCCCCTGAGGACTCTCGAGTCTGTCCTGTGTTGGCAGTTCCTGGTGCCCCCAGGACCCAGATACCTCCAGTAACGCCCCCACGACTCACCCCCTCTCCACCTGACCCCGTCCCATCCTCAGCCCCACCGTCCTGCCTTGTCCTGGCCCACTACGACGACAAGGGTCATGGCGGCTGCGATGCCCGGGAGAAGGACTAGGGCCTTGAAGGCCTTCCTCCTCGGGGACCACACATCGCGCCACCCAGACCTTCCAAAGCCCACTGGCTCCCTCCTCACACTCACTCACCCTTAAACTCCCAAGAGGACCCATCTCCAGACCTACCGACAGTCTCAGCCAACAAAACAGAACCCACACGACTTAAGACACGACCTGCACAGCTCAGCGCCCAGGTTATGCAGCCCCAACGCTGACAGCCGATACGAAGGCACAGCACTGGGCATGCGCACTGCGTCCCGCGTGTGCTTGGCGGGCTGGATTCCCCGCCCAGTCGCCAGGGCCCCACCGAGGACTCCGGAGTCCGTGCTCTGTCGGCAGTCCCGGCTGCCCCCAGGACTCACCCCGTCTTCCTCGGACCCACCCCCCTCCGCGGCCCACCGTCCTCCCTCGTCCCGTCCCGGCACCGCCACAACAAAGGTCATGGCAGCTGCGATCGATGCCTGTGAGGACAAGGACGACGACCTCGAGGACCTTCCTCCTCCGGGCCAGGAACCACGCCGCCCCGACCTGCCGAAGCCCGCTGGCTCCCTCCTCACACTCACTCACGGTTAGACTCCTGGAAGGACTGCTCCGCGGACCTACCGACTGAGCCTCAGCCAAGAGGAAAAGAAGCACGACCGCAAGACGAACCCGCACAGCCCGGCGCCCCGACCGTTACGCACCCCGGACGCTGAGGGCTGCTGGGAAAGCGTGGCACCGGGCATGCGCGTTGCGTCCGCCTGTGCCCGGCGGGCTGGGTTCTCCGACCCTCACCCGGGCCCCCCTGAGGACTCTCGAGTCTGTCCTGTGTTGGCAGTTCCTGGTGCCCCCAGGACCCAGATACCTCCAGTAACGCCCCCACGACTCACCCCCTCTCCACCTGACCCCGTCCCATCCTCAGCCCCACCGTCCTGCCTTGTCCTGGCCCACTACGACGACAAGGGTCATGGCGGCTGCGATGCCCGGGAGAAGGACTAGGGCCTTGAAGGCCTTCCTCCTCGGGGACCACACATCGCGCCACCCAGACCTTCCAAAGCCCACTGGCTCCCTCCTCACACTCACTCACCCTTAAACTCCCAAGAGGACTCATCTCCAGACCTACCGACAGTCTCAGCCAACAAAACAGAACCCACACGACTTAAGACACGACCTGCACAGCTCAGCGCCCAGGTTATGCAGCCCCAACGCTGACAGCCGATACGAAGGCACAGCACTGGGCATGCGCACTGCGTCCCGCGTGTGCTTGGCGGGCTGGATTCCCCGCCCAGTCGCCAGGGCCCCACCGAGGACTCCGGAGTCCGTGCTCTGTCGGCAGTCCCGGCTGCCCCCAGGACTCACCCCGTCTTCCTCGGACCCACCCCCCTCCGCGGCCCACCGTCCTCCCTCGTCCCGTCCCGGCACCGCCACAACAAAGGTCATGGCAGCTGCGATCGATGCCTGTGAGGACAAGGACGACGACCTCGAGGACCTTCCTCCTCCGGGCCAGGAACCACGCCGCCCCGACCTGCCGAAGCCCGCTGGCTCCCTCCTCACACTCACTCACGGTTAGACTCCTGGAAGGACTGCTCCGCGGACCTACCGACTGAGCCTCAGCCAAGAGGAAAAGAAGCACGACCGCAAGACGAACCCGCACAGCCCGGCGCCCCGACCGTTACGCACCCCGGACGCTGAGGGCTGCTGGGAAAGCGTGGCACCGGGCATGCGCGTTGCGTCCGCCTGTGCCCGGCGGGCTGGGTTCTCCGACCCTCACCCGGGCCCCCCTGAGGACTCTCGAGTCTGTCCTGTGTTGGCAGTTCCTGGTGCCCCCAGGACCCAGATACCTCCAGTAACGCCCCCACGACTCACCCCCTCTCCACCTGACCCCGTCCCATCCTCAGCCCCACCGTCCTGCCTTGTCCTGGCCCACTACGACGACAAGGGTCATGGCGGCTGCGATGCCCGGGAGAAGGACTAGGGCCTTGAAGGCCTTCCTCCTCGGGGACCACACATCGCGCCACCCAGACCTTCCAAAGCCCACTGGCTCCCTCCTCACACTCACTCACCCTTAAACTCCCAAGAGGACCCATCTCCAGACCTACCGACAGTCTCAGCCAACAAAACAGAACCCACACGACTTAAGACACGACCTGCACAGCTCAGCGCCCAGGTTATGCAGCCCCAACGCTGACAGCCGATACGAAGGCACAGCACTGGGCATGCGCACTGCGTCCCGCGTGTGCTTGGCGGGCTGGATTCCCCGCCCAGTCGCCAGGGCCCCACCGAGGACTCCGGAGTCCGTGCTCTGTCGGCAGTCCCGGCTGCCCCCAGGACTCACCCCGTCTTCCTCGGACCCACCCCCCTCCGCGGCCCACCGTCCTCCCTCGTCCCGTCCCGGCACCGCCACAACAAAGGTCATGGCAGCTGCGATCGATGCCTGTGAGGACAAGGACGACGACCTCGAGGACCTTCCTCCTCCGGGCCAGGAACCACGCCGCCCCGACCTGCCGAAGCCCGCTGGCTCCCTCCTCACACTCACTCACGGTTAGACTCCTGGAAGGACTGCTCCGCGGACCTACCGACTGAGCCTCAGCCAAGAGGAAAAGAAGCACGACCGCAAGACGAACCCGCACAGCCCGGCGCCCCGACCGTTACGCACCCCGGACGCTGAGGGCTGCTGGGAAAGCGTGGCACCGGGCATGCGCGTTGCGTCCGCCTGTGCCCGGCGGGCTGGGTTCTCCGACCCTCACCCGGGCCCCCCTGAGGACTCTCGAGTCTGTCCTGTGTTGGCAGTTCCTGGTGCCCCCAGGACCCAGATACCTCCAGTAACGCCCCCACGACTCACCCCCTCTCCACCTGACCCCGTCCCATCCTCAGCCCCACCGTCCTGCCTTGTCCTGGCCCACTACGACGACAAGGGTCATGGCGGCTGCGATGCCCGGGAGAAGGACTAGGGCCTTGAAGGCCTTCCTCCTCGGGGACCACACATCGCGCCACCCAGACCTTCCAAAGCCCACTGGCTCCCTCCTCACACTCACTCACCCTTAAACTCCCAAGAGGACTCATCTCCAGACCTACCGACAGTCTCAGCCAACAAAACAGAACCCACACGACTTAAGACACGACCTGCACAGCTCAGCGCCCAGGTTATGCAGCCCCAACGCTGACAGCCGATACGAAGGCACAGCACTGGGCATGCGCACTGCGTCCCGCGTGTGCTTGGCGGGCTGGATTCCCCGCCCAGTCGCCAGGGCCCCACCGAGGACTCCGGAGTCCGTGCTCTGTCGGCAGTCCCGGCTGCCCCCAGGACTCACCCCGTCTTCCTCGGACCCACCCCCCTCCGCGGCCCACCGTCCTCCCTCGTCCCGTCCCGGCACCGCCACAACAAAGGTCATGGCAGCTGCGATCGATGCCTGTGAGGACAAGGACGACGACCTCGAGGACCTTCCTCCTCCGGGCCAGGAACCACGCCGCCCCGACCTGCCGAAGCCCGCTGGCTCCCTCCTCACACTCACTCACGGTTAGACTCCTGGAAGGACTGCTCCGCGGACCTACCGACTGAGCCTCAGCCAAGAGGAAAAGAAGCACGACCGCAAGACGAACCCGCACAGCCCGGCGCCCCGACCGTTACGCACCCCGGACGCTGAGGGCTGCTGGGAAAGCGTGGCACCGGGCATGCGCGTTGCGTCCGCCTGTGCCCGGCGGGCTGGGTTCTCCGACCCTCACCCGGGCCCCCCTGAGGACTCTCGAGTCTGTCCTGTGTTGGCAGTTCCTGGTGCCCCCAGGACCCAGATACCTCCAGTAACGCCCCCACGACTCACCCCCTCTCCACCTGACCCCGTCCCATCCTCAGCCCCACCGTCCTGCCTTGTCCTGGCCCACTACGACGACAAGGGTCATGGCGGCTGCGATGCCCGGGAGAAGGACTAGGGCCTTGAAGGCCTTCCTCCTCGGGGACCACACATCGCGCCACCCAGACCTTCCAAAGCCCACTGGCTCCCTCCTCACACTCACTCACCCTTAAACTCCCAAGAGGACCCATCTCCAGACCTACCGACAGTCTCAGCCAACAAAACAGAACCCACACGACTTAAGACACGACCTGCACAGCTCAGCGCCCAGGTTATGCAGCCCCAACGCTGACAGCCGATACGAAGGCACAGCACTGGGCATGCGCACTGCGTCCCGCGTGTGCTTGGCGGGCTGGATTCCCCGCCCAGTCGCCAGGGCCCCACCGAGGACTCCGGAGTCCGTGCTCTGTCGGCAGTCCCGGCTGCCCCCAGGACTCACCCCGTCTTCCTCGGACCCACCCCCCTCCGCGGCCCACCGTCCTCCCTCGTCCCGTCCCGGCACCGCCACAACAAAGGTCATGGCAGCTGCGATCGATGCCTGTGAGGACAAGGACGACGACCTCGAGGACCTTCCTCCTCCGGGCCAGGAACCACGCCGCCCCGACCTGCCGAAGCCCGCTGGCTCCCTCCTCACACTCACTCACGGTTAGACTCCTGGAAGGACTGCTCCGCGGACCTACCGACTGAGCCTCAGCCAAGAGGAAAAGAAGCACGACCGCAAGACGAACCCGCACAGCCCGGCGCCCCGACCGTTACGCACCCCGGACGCTGAGGGCTGCTGGGAAAGCGTGGCACCGGGCATGCGCGTTGCGTCCGCCTGTGCCCGGCGGGCTGGGTTCTCCGACCCCCTACCCGGGCCCCCCTGAGGACTCTCGAGTCTGTCCTTTGTTGGCAGTTCCTGGTGCCCCCAGGACCCAGATATCTCCAGTAATGCCCCCAAAAGACTCACCCCACTCCATCTGACCCCTTCCCGTCCACGGCCCACCTTCCTCCCTTGTCCTGACCCCGCCACGACGACAAGAGCTATGGTGGCTGCATGTGAAGAGAATGCCTCCTCAAACAGAAATGGCAACACACTCCATAGGATTTACACAAGACCAAGAGTCCATACCTAATATTCAAGATGTCCAGCATACAATTCAAAATTACTCAGAATATGAAGAACCAGGAACATCTCAACTCACATGGGAAAGACAACCAATGCACACCAACGCAGAGAAGACAGGTGTTGGGATTATCTAAGTCTTTAGAGCAACTATTGTAAAAATGCTTCAGCAAGCATTTTTTTTAATTTTTTTTAAAGATTGGCACCTGAGCTAACTGTTGCCAATCTTCTTTTTTTTTTTCCTGCTTTTTTCTGCCCAAATTCCCCCAGTACATAGTTGTATATTTTAGTTGTGGGCCCTTCTAGTTGTGGCATGTGGGACGCCGCTTCAACATGGCCTAATGACTGGTGCCATGTCGTTGCCCAGGATCCAAATCCTGGGCTGCGGAAGCGGAGGGTGGGAACCCAACCTCTCAGCCACTGGCCAGCCCCATGAACACTTTTGAAATAAACATAAAAATAGAGTCTTGGCACCAAACAAAATAGAGAATATTTAAATAAGAAACAAATGGAAATTTTAGAAGTAAAAAAATATGATAAAATAAAAACTTCACCAGATGAGTTCAGTAGTAGAATGGAGACGAGAAAATAGTGAACTTGAAGATAGAGCAATAGAAATTATTCAATCCAAGCAACTCAGAGAAAAAGAGATTGAAATAAAAATGAACAGAATCTCAAGGACTTAGGGGAAAATACTAAAACACTCATAATTTTTACCATCAGAAACAGAAGAAAAAGTGAAAAAGTATAGTGATTAAAAATATATTTTTTGAAGCGATAATCACTGGAAACTTCACAAATTTGGCAAAAGACATAAACCTACAGATTCAAGAAGCTCAGCAAACACCAAATAGGATAGACTCCCCCAAAAAATCCGTGCCTAGACATATCATAATGAAACTGCTGAAAACTGAAGACATAGAAAAAATCTTGGGCTGGCACAGTGGCATAGTGGTTAAGTTCACCCACTCCGCTTGGGCAGCCTGAAGTTCACAGGTTCAGATCCTGGGCACAGACCTACACACTGCTCATCAAGCCATGCTATGGCAGCATCCCACATAGAAAAAAAAATAGAAGAGGATCAGCATAGATGTTAGCTCAGGGCCAATCTTCCTCACCAAAAAAGAAGAAGAAGAAGAAAAATAATATTGAAAGCAGCCAGAGAAGAAGGATGCATTACTTATAGAGGAACAATGAATCAAATGACTGCAGAATTCTCATCAGAAATCACGGAGGCCAGTAGGAAGTGTCTCAACATTTTTAAAGTGCTGAAAGAAAATAACTGCCAACCCAGAATTCTACATTCAGCAAAATATCCTTCAGGAATGAACGTGTAAAACAGACATTCACAGATGAAGGAAAACAAAGAGAATGTATTGTTAGCAGATCTAAAAGAATGCAATTGAAATTCTTCAGACAGAAGAAAAATGACACCAAAAGGAAACTTGGACATCAGGAATGAAGGAAAAGCAGCAGAAAAGGGTAAATATTTGCTCAGATATAATAGACTATTCTTCTCCTTTAATTTGAATTAATTAAAGTATATTTGAGGATTGAAAGCAAAAATTAAAACATTGTCTCATGGGGTTTCACTGTATGTGGATGTGATATATAAGATAACTATAACATAATGAGGGGGGAGACTAAAGGGACCTATATGGTGGTAAGGTTTCTACTTCCATGGGAAATGGTAAAAATACTGACTCTGAGTAGTCAATGAAGATTTAAGTATGCATATTTTAGTTCCCAGACGAATCACTTTAAAAAGCATACAAAGAGATACAGTCAAAAGCACAATAGATAAATTTAAAAAGAATACTAAAAGATGTTCAAATAACCCAAAGGAAAGCAAGAAAGCAGAGAGACAAAAAACAGAGGAAAGAAACAGAAAACAAATGATACACATAAATCCATACTAGTAATTACATTAAATGCAAGTAAAAGTGAAAGATTGTAAAGATGGATTTTTTTCTTTAAAAAAAGGCAAGATGACCCAACTATATGCTATATAAAATAAACTAACTTCAAATATAATGATATAGGTAGGTTAAAATAAAAGGATGGAAAAAGATATACCAGATAAACACTAATAAAAAGAAAGCTCAAGTGACTCCATTGATATCTGACAAACTACAGAACAAAAATTACCAGGCATAAAGAGAGATATTACAAACTGATAAAAATTCACCAAGAATACGTAATAATCTAAAATGTGTGTGCACTTGTGTTGGGATTCCCCAAGACCACCCCAGGTTCAGTTATTTGCAAAGAGGATTCACAGAACTCAGCATGTGGCTATACTCATGGCTAAAATTTATTGCAACTTAAGAATACTAAGAAAAATCAGCAAAGGGAAAAAAGTGCACGGGGTGAAGTCCAGAGGAGAGCAGTGCAAGCTTCAAAGAGTCCTTTCCCAGTGGAGTCACACAATTCATTCCTCTAGCAATGAATCGTGATAACATGTGTGCAGTGTTGTCTACCAGGGCAGCTCATTAGATACGCACCGCTTCCTCCCTGAGATCGGGAATGAGGCAAGAATGTCTGCTCTCATCCTTATTATTTAACACTGTATTGGAAGTCCTAGCCAGTTCAGCGAAGCAAGAAAAAGACATCAACGGCTTGCAGATTGGGAAGGAAGAAATAAAACCACTCCGATTCTCAGATGACATGGTTCTCTGCAGAAAAATCCACAGAATTTATGTTAAAAGATACTCGAACTGATAAGTGAGTTTAGCAACATAGCAGAATACAAGTTCAACACACAAAATCAAGCATATTTCGAAACACCAGCAATAGAACAAAGAACACCAAAATTTGAAACACACATACACACAATACTATTTTACAGTAGCTCCTCAAAAAATCCAACACAACATGTGCAGGATCTGTGGATGTTGAAAGCCATGAGAAGCTGATGAAAGAAATAAAAGAAGACCTAAATAAATGAAGAGACACTATGTTCATGGGTTGACAGATTCAATATAGTTAACGTGTCAGTTGTCCCCAAATTGATCTATAGATTTAATGTAATTCCAGTCAAAATCCCAGCAGAGTGTTTCTGTGGATACAGACTAATCGATTCTAAAACGTATGCGGAAAAACAAAGGAACTAGAATTGTCAAAATAATTTTGAAAAGGAAGAACAAAATTGGAGGACTAACTCGGATTTTAAGAATTACTGTAAAGCTACAGTAATCAAAGCCAGCCCTGGCAGTCTAATGGTTAAGATTGGGCGCACTCACTGCTACGGCCGGGTTTGTTTCTGGTCTAGGAACCACACCACCTGTCTGTTGGTCGCTATACTGTGGCGGCTACCTGTTGCTGTGATGCTGAAAGCTATGCCATCATATTTCAAATACCAGCAGGGTCACCCGTGGTGGACAGGTTTCAATGGAGCTTCCAGACTAACACAGACTAGGAAGAAGGACCTGGCCACCCACTTCCAAAAAGATTGGCCATGAAAACCCTATGAATGGCAGTGGACTATTGTCCGATACAGCACAGAAAGTGAGAGGATGGCGCAAAAAGACCGGGCAGAGTTCTACTCCGCCGTACTAGGTCACTAGGAGTTGGAATCGACTTGATGGCACTAACAACAAATGGTTATCAAGACAGTGTGGTATTGGCAAAGGGATAGACAGACTTTTGTAAAATATCAATTGACCGTATTTGGGTGTGAGGGCATGACTAGAAAGGGGCAGCACAAGAGGATGCCGTAAGGTGATGGAACAGTCGTGTATCATGAATGTGGTGGTGGTTACATGAATCTATACGTGTGTTAACATTCACAGAACCTCCAAAGCCAATTTTATGGTATGATAATTTTTAAAATTAAATTTTTAAAAATTTTGTCAATCAAGTAGGTGGGAATCCTTGCTTTCTGTAAAACTGTATGTAACACAGGTGTATATATGCCTCAACGGTAGTTTTGTTTGCTTTTGAGCTTATATATAAAGGGAATCCCATAGCACGTCCTCTCTGTATCTGACTTCTTTCAGTTAATATTTTGTCTGTGTGTGGTTTAGTTCATTTCATCTCATAGCTGTGTAGTATTCCATGGTGTCAATAGAACACAATTTATTTATGCATTTCCTGTTGATGTTTAATCGAGTCGTTTCCAGTTTTTTGCTATTACAAATAGTTTTACTATAAGAATATTCGTGTATCTCTCCCAGGTTTACCTGTATGTTGAAGAATGCTCACTACAGCTAGTTTAGGGTGGCAAAAAAGTAAATCAAGCAAATGGTTAGTAAACCTAACCATCCAGTAGAAGAATGACTAAATAAACTCCGGCTATAATAAGTGTGACATGTCATTGAAATCACTTCAAAACATCTGAGCCCCAATTTGGATAAGCGACGCTAGTGCTCACCGGGGGTGTTAAGATGATGACTCACGGCTCTAACGACAGCAGATGGGGCACTGAGCTCATCTCAGGGCTCCCTGAGGGCAGAGATGAGGACAAACCTGGAGCCTGTGACACAGACAGCCAGCCATCACAGAGCACTACAGAGAGGACCTCAACTGGTCCCTGGCCCAGGGTTCTGATCTCAGAGCTCCCCCACCTGCCTGACTGCCCTGAGTACTTCCAAGAAAGCAGCCCGAGGCCATAGCTGAGGCGGCTCAAGTCAGTACTTCCCCACCGACTCTGAGCAGCTCCTCCTCCTCTTGGCCAAATCTGCTTCTCATTGCTTCAGATCCCCCTCCATTCATGAGCATCCCTTGCACGCTGGGAGTGTAATTGTGCCCATTGTGCGGGTGAGGAGAGTGAGGCCCAGAGAGGGCAGGAGCTGGGCCTGCAGCCCCACGCAGATCAGTGGGCAGGTTGTGGGTGGGCCAAACCTCACCCCACAGCTGTATATCCCGTGACGCTGTAGGGAGTTTCTCTGCTGCCTCCTCCTCTGAGGGGCCCTCCCTGCCCGTGTCTCCTCCAGACCAGCAGCCCTGGTGCATCTACTCTCTCCAGCTAGGGGTTCTAGACCCAGCATTCAGGCCCTGGGAGGGGACTGGGTGGAGGCAGAGCTGGCAGCTGGCCAGGATCTAAATGAGAATTTAGTGGCCTTTTCCTAACACCCAGGCTCTGTTGGAGCTGCCCCCAGTGCCTTCAGGATCGAGGGCAAAGCCCTCGGGACAGGCCGAGCTGTGGCCTAACCTGCCCCTGGGTCCAGGCCACAGAGCCAGTCCATCTTGTGGGGAAAAAAGGCATACAATGCAAACTTTCAATGAGAAAAAAGAAGATTAAAAATATGAAAACTTTTCTTTAACCATGAAAATGAGCTTCCGGTAAGAGGAAGAAGAGCAGGTGGGGGGAAAAGGCCAGCTACAGAAGACTCTATACAGCACTAAGACCAGGGTCCTCCAGGAGGATGAGGCAGAGCTGGCCCCCGGCTGTCCCCAGCTGTCCACACGCAGAGAGGGAGGCTCCAAGGGACACTCAGGCCTGGAGCTCATGCACCCAGAGGCCTGTACCTTCTCAGGTGTGAATTTTAAGCCTCTGTCCCTCCTCTGTCTTCTCTGAAGCCTTCTTGGCCTTGGAGATGAGACGCTCCCTGCTGGCAAAGACAGGTGTCGCTGTAATGTAGACAGTCCACGGCTGAGCTGTGCCTGGTGACACCAAGACCTCACCATGAGACCAAGGCTTCAGTCAGGCTTCCCTGAATGAGAGGAAAAGTCCACGTTGACTTAGCAGGAAGTTCAGATTTGGGCCTGGACTCACTCTGGACCATAGACATCCAGAATGGGAAGTGCAAGGGTTGCTCCATGTGGTTGGGTGACAGCCAGGCTGAGGGCTCAGAGCAGGGGCCACAGTAAGATGAAGATACTGGGCCCAGTAACAAGGAGGCGGGGGCTGGCCCAGTGGAGTAGTGGTTAAGTTTGGGCACTCCACTTTGGTGGCCCAGGGTTTGCCGGTTTGGATCCTGGGTGCGGACCTACACACTGCTCATCAAGCCACGCTGTGGTGGCATCCCACATAGAAGAACTAGAAGGACTTACAACTATGTATTGGGGCTTTGGGGAGAAAAAAAAAAGAGGAAAATTGGCAACAGATATTAGCTCAGGGCCAATCTTCCTCACCAAAAACCATACTTACAAAAAAAAACAAGGAGGAGGAGGATCCCAAAAGATCAGGAAGGCCCCTGCAAAGGACTGTGCTCTGGGCTGATGAGAACACAGAAGGCACTCAGGGCCTCAGTTTCCTCATCTGTACACTGGTGATAATAGTTGAATTTACATCACGGAGTTGGTGTGAGAAGAGCATGATTCATGGAAAGCCATCTGCCAGTGTCTGGCACGGAGTGACTGTGAGGTAAATGCTGATGTATTGTTATTGTTACTATTACAAGAATCACTCGATCTTAATTAACTGTTGATATGCTCTTCTTCCCACGGGATGGGCACCTTGCTCCCTTCGAGGGTAAGCCCCATCTGTCCACCTCTGTGGGGACACTGGCATTCACCACAGAGGCCTGGTGAGGGAGGGGGTGTTTGATAGGTAGAATAATGGCCCCCAAAAGATGTCCACATCCTAAACCACGGGACCTGGAATATGTCACCTTACATGACAAAAGGGACTTTGCAGATGTGATTAAATTTAAGCTTTTTGAGATGGGGAGACGATCCTGGATTATCTGGGTGGGCCCGGTGTACTCACAGCAGTCCTTATAAGTGAAAGAGAAAGGCAGGAAAGGGAGAGTCTGAGTGATTTGACGTGAAAGATTCAACTGGCTACTGCTCTTTAAAGATGGAGGAAGGGGGCACGAGCCAAGGCCTTCAGGAGGCCTGTAGAAGCTGGGAAAGGCAAGGGAGTGAGTTATCCCCTAGAGCCTCCAAAAGGAACGCAGCCCTGAGGGCACCTTGTGAGACTTCTGACCTCCACAACTGGAAGATAATACATTCATGTTGTTTTAAGCCACTAAGTTTGCTGTTAATTTGTTACATCATTAATAGGAAATACTAGACGGGGATACACATGTCCTCCCCACTCCCTTCCTTCCTTCTTCCCTCTCAGGCCTCCACTGCTATCAGAAATGCCCAGTCTTGCGGCCCCTATGAGGTGGTGGCCCTGGGATGAGGTGGTGGTTCTGTACCCTCAGTCAGCCTCAGAGATGGGGGAGACTGAGGAGGGTGCACGTCCCCTGGGGAGGGTGTGTGGGGATCTCAAGGGGGCAGGCTGGGAAGGGGCCTGGGGTAGAAGGAGACCCTCACCCTGCGCGTCATCCACCACTATAACAATACACACACTTGAGCGTGGGGACAGGTGACAGTGATTGTAAGAGTTCCAGAGGGGGCTGATAACAGCTGACGTTTACTCAGTGCTTGCTCTGTGCCAGGCATTGCCCTAGGTGACTGACGTGTTATGTCACTCAACCCTCACGCAACCCTGTGAGGAGGGAAAGTTGTTACCCGTGATGACAGAGGAGCAAAGGGAGACACAGAGAGCTTGAGGAACTTGCCTGTGGTGACATGGTGGCAATTTAGTCCTAGACTGTGTCACTCTAGAGCCCCTCCTCTTGCCCACCCCGCTACACTGACTGCATTACTAGA
This sequence comes from Equus asinus, assembly GCF_041296235.1. Classification (NCBI taxonomy): domain Eukaryota; kingdom Metazoa; phylum Chordata; class Mammalia; order Perissodactyla; family Equidae; genus Equus; species Equus asinus. Next base: position 38,801,552 of record NC_091820.1, read on the forward strand.
TCAATCAAATGTGGTCTCGAGTGAGGGCCATGGCTTTCCCCAAAGCCCAGTGGGCACTTAGCCCTCTTTTATGAATGAGGAACTGAGGCTACTCACCCAAGGTCACACAACCAGGACTTGGTGGTTCTGGCTTTTAAATAAGATTGGCCAGGCTCTAAAACCATGTGTCCTCAGTTACTATGGGTGCGAATGAGGTCCAAGGGCAGATGGACTCCAATGTCTGAGGACAAAATGGGCAGATCCTATCCATCCCCTGAAAGACGATGTCCCCACTGCATAGCTGGTGCCTGGAGACACAGAATAAATAATTTCCCAAAACATGATTTCCACAGAGAGGGCTGAGGGAGCCTCAGTAACTTCCAGGATTGAAGGCAAGACCCTGACCCCAGGGAAGGTTCTGAAGGAAGTAGGCCACCTACACTTCCTAGTCTAGACAAGGAAACCGAGTTGCTCAGAGCCTGTGTGGAGGAGTCCTGGAGAGCCACGTTACTCTCATTTCTCACTGCATTTTGTTTTAGTCGCAATTTCTTATTTTGCCCGAGAAATTTACATTTTAATGAATATTAATGAATTGCACATCCATGAACAAGCACCTAGGTGAAGCAATAGACTATTATTACCATTCCAAAAGTCTCCTGGATCCCTTCCCAATCATATCCCCTCCTCCCGTAGAAGTAAACACTATCATGACTTGGTGATAATCATTTTCTTGCTTTTCTTTATAATTTTACCACTAGTAATGGGTTCGTCTTGCCTGTTTTTGAACTTTGTGTAAATGGGTCATACAGTGTGTAACCATTTGCGTTGGGCTTCTTTTGCTCAACATCATGTCTGTATGATTCATCCAGGATGCTCCATGTAGTGGTAGATCTTTCATTCTCGTTATACAATATTCCATTCTGTGAATATACAATTTATTTATACACTTATTGGCACATCTGGTTTTTCTATTTGTAGTTTTTAATATATTCTAGGTTTGAGCCTTTCATCAATTATATGTGTTTCAATTATCTTCTCCCTATTTGTGGTTTTCACTCTCTTTATGGTGTTCTTTGATCAACAGACATTCTTAATTTTAATGTAATTGAATGTTTTATAATTGTCATTTATGCTTAGCGCTTTCATGTCTTCTTTAAGAAGAACTTTTCTACCATGAGTATACAAAGGTATTCCTCTATACTAAATTCTTAAAGCCCTTTGGTTCTGCCTTTCACATTTAGGTTCTGAATCCACCTAGAATTATTTTTGTGTTGTGATGTAAGGATCCAATTCATTTTTTCAATATAGATAACTGATTGTTCCATGTATTGAAAGTCCAACCATTCTCCACTGGTCTCACAATACCTCCTTGGCCACCTATTCTGTGTCTATATATGAGTGGGTCTGTTCCTGAGACTTTCTTTCGTTGGTCTACTTGTCTTTCATTGGTCATTTGTCTACCCTTGCACACCTTCTTAACTGTTAAACCTGTTAAACACACACACACATAAATCTACTGAAATTGTGACTGGATTTGCATTGAACCTACAAAACAGTTTAGAGGTAACTGAAAGCTTTAGACATTGACTCTTCCATTTGATGAACATGTATATCTATTTAGTCTTTTAAAATGTTTCAGTAAGGTTTTATATTTTTTTCCAGAAAGATCTTGCCCTCTTTTGTTACTCTAAGTAGTTCATAAATGGTATCTTTATTAAAGTTTTCTGTTTGTTGTTAGCATATAAAAGCAATAGATTTTTAAATATGAATTTTGTATCAGAAATCTTTTTACATTCTTAATAATTCTAATAATTTATCCATGGATTATTTTGGAGTTTCTATATACACAGTGGTATCATCTACAAATAATGGCAATTCTACTCTTCATTTCCAGTCTTTAAATGTTTTCTTTCTTTTCTTGCTTTATTTGGCTTGCTAAGACCTACAGTACAATGCTGAGAAGAAATGGTGACAGCAGGCATCCTTGTGACGTTCCAAATGTCAAAGCTCTTAATATTTTACTTTTAAGTACTGTATGTAGTTTACTGCAAGTCTTTGTAGATACCCTTTGTGTTAAGAAAATTTATTCAACTAATCTAAGATTTTTTAAATCATGAATAGATGTCGAATTTTATCTCTCTCTCTACATCTATTGAGATGATCATGGTTTTTCTCCTTTAATCTGCTAATGAGGCAAATTATGCTGATTGGTTTCAAATGTTAAAACACATTGCAGTTTTGAAGTAAATCCAATTGGGTCATATTATACTTTTTTAATATATTGGACTCAGGCAGTGCTATAGACTGAAAGTTTGTGTCCCCTCAAAATTCATATGTTGAAACCTAATCCCCAATGTGAAGGTATTAGGACAGAGGGCCTTTAAGAGGTGATTAGGTCATGAGGGTGGAGCCCTCACGAATGGGATTAGTGCCTTTATAAAAGAGACCCCATAGAGCAACCTTGCCCCTTCACCATGTGAGGACGCAGCAAGAAGACAGCTGTCTATGAACCAGGAAGAGGGCCCTCACCAGACACCAAATCTGCCAGTCCCTTGATCTTGCACTTCCCAGCCTCCAGAACTGTGAGAAATAAATATTGTTTATTAGCCATCTGGTCTACACTGTTTTGTTACAGCAGCCTGAAAGGACTAAGACAGGCAGTTATCATTTAGTTTAAAATATTTGCATCTATTTTCTTGAGATTGTTCTGTAATATTCTTTTTTCATTCATCAGGTTTTAGTATCATGGTTCTATCAGCCCCATAAAATGAACTAGGAACGCTCTCTTTTTTTCTACACTCTGGAATTGCTTTTGTAAAATTGGAATTATTTGTCCCTTGAGTGTTTCACCAGTGAAGCCAATCTGGGCCCAGAGTTTCTGTATGGGAAAACTTTTGGCTACAGGTTCTGCTGTTTTAATGGTTATAACACTACTCAAGTTTTCCTCTCTTTTGGAGACAGTTTTGGCAAGTCATATGGCTGTAGTAATTTGTCCACTTTATTTAGTTTTTCAACCCAATTGTCATAAAGTTGACTTTTTAGACATTGAGCAAATTATCACATTGTGGAGCGCTACAGACACATGTCTGGACTTCGATATTTAACAAAGTAGGAATGTCTTCACTGAAAGACAAGTGAAATATGGGTGCATTGAATTTGTTTTCACTAGCTGTTTTCCACTTCCAGACCTCTACAATGCTATTCCTTCTGAATGGACCACCCTCTCTTCCCCTTCGTTACCTGGTGGATTCCTTTGCATTTTTAAAACTCAGTTCAGGCACCATATCCTCCAAGAAGACGTCCAGAGTCCCCGCACTGGGCTGAGCATCTGTCCTGGGGCCCCAACAGCACACTGGATCCATCATTGTTAATGCACTAACCTTACTGCACTGAAATACTTTCTCTGTGTCTGTCTTCCCCCACGAGACTGTAAGCTCCTTCCTGTGTGTCCTCAGAGCAGAGCAGAGGTGGTCAGTCAACAATTGCAGAACTGAACTAAGCTTGTTACCACTGAATGACCAACTAAGTTCTCTAGCCATGTCTCTGCATTTTCCCACACACATTTGTTTGTTCCTCCATTTATTTCATTCAATAGGTATTTACTGAGCACCCACTATGTGCCAGGCACTGTTCTAGAAGAGTGGCCAGTGAGGAAAGAGGAAAACTAGGAGAGTGTGGTGTCCTCGAAACCAAGTGAAGAAAGGATTTCAAGGTTGAGGAGATGATCAACTGTGTCAAATGCTGCCAATAGGCCCAGTAAGATGAGGTCTGAGACTTGACCGTTGATGTAACAATGTGAATATCACACAGTGACTTCAGCACTTTTGCTGAAGTGGTTGGGCAAAAAAAAAAAAATCTGATTAGAGCTGTTTCAGAAAAGCACTGGAGCCCTGGAGGAGAAGAACCACAGAAAGCTGGCATAAAAGTTTTGCTGTGAAGGGAAGTAAATAAATATATGGTGTTTTATTTGGCTGTGCAGAGTTTTTTATCTGCATGCAGTAAATATATCTATCCCTTCTTTCAAAGCTTCTGGATTTCCTGTTTCAAGCTAGAAATTCGATATCTGTGGACAGCAACTCTGGCATAAATTTTTCACAGCACATGAACTCCGTCTTTTCTGAGCCTTCCCAATCTTGGGGGCAGAGGGATCTCCCTGCTGGTGTCAAAGGTTGTTTTTCTCAGTAACCTCAAAACCTTGTGGCTGATTCACAACCTATATGCCCACATCCACAGCTGACCACATCCACCGCTGCAGCCACGTGTGTAACACCAAACCCTCATGTGGCCACCACTCTTCCTCCCTCCCTGGCAGAATAGGGAAAAGACCAAAGGGCCTTCCACTCAAAGACCACTTGACCACATGGATTAAGACCATAAGGTGAGGTGACACAGATCCTCAAGGATATATTGAATCAGCAGCAGCAGGCATGACCACATTGCACCCCCCCACTCCCCACCATGGTCCTCCCACAGAATGTGACCACCCTGCACACAGGCCCAAACAGAACACTGCACAGCAAGACACATCATTTTTCATAGAGCTCTATTGTGGCATATAATAATAGGTACTCTATATAAATTAAATTAAAAATAAAGCTCCAGCAGGTTGCACAGGTTGGCTGTTAATAAATATATCTCTGGGTAATTGTGCCCCAAGACCAGCTCACGACCACTCTCCCTCGTCCAGAGAATTATACAAAAATAAATACAGGCTCAGGGGGAGGGGAGGAAGGGAATACATGCCCAATCCCATTCTGAAAGTCCTCACTCACACCATCCACCTATGCCCTGTTCCTCTCCACTGGTATCACCACAGGGAGCCCTGTGCTGACTGCAGAGCTCAGGGACGGGAAGGCCTCTCTCCATTGGAACATTCTCAGAAGCAAAGGACACCTCACTGTACAGGCCACACATCCCCTCTGAACCCTCTGGGGGTGGTGCAGGGGCTGCCCCTCCCCAGACCCCAGAGAGGGGGAAGCCTGTTATTGCTGAGCCCACAAGCAGCTCCTACGAGAACCAGGCCAGAGAGAGGCACAGCGCAAGCACCAGGAGGGACATACCACTGTTCAGAGCCACAGGGACCACCACCAGCCCAGCCAGGACCCCCAGAGTCTGGGTCAAGGGCCCCCGGAGCTGGGGAGGCAATACACACACACATTCTGCAGGGACTGCTAGGGTGGGAGACCCCTTTGGGGGCTCAAGGCTTGGGCCTGAACCCTCTTTATCCTGGGAGCTTAGATGGGGCCTGGCCAGGCTGGAAGGATACATCTCAGTCCCTGAGGGACCAAGGAGGGTGAGATTTTGCCCCCACAGGACTGGAGCAGCTGGCTCCTTGCCCGATACAGGAACCAAACTGTCTGTCCACTTAGTGGTAAACTCTATCTGGGCTTCTGTCCCCTCCAGGGACTCGGTCACCCCAGCTATCACCCTATTCATGTGCAAAGAGTCAGTGTCCTTGCCCATCCCCTTCTCTGGAGCCCTAGTGAACTGACCCTCTGTACCCAGAACCACAGGGCTGTCACATCCCGAGCCCTCTGCCCATGGGAGCCACACATCTCCCACAGAATGAGCCCCAGAGAGGATTTCCGGAGGCGATTCCTTGGGGGTGTCCCCTTCTGGGCTGGAGGGTATATTGGAGAGCCCCTCCTCGCCCTCCCCCTCCTCATCAGGGTCCTCAGTGTCCTTGATGAGCTCCACACCACGCCCCAGCCGGGCATAGTGCAGTGTGATCTCCTCAGCCAGGGCACTGTTCAGGGCCCGCTCAGGGCCAGGCCACTTCAAGATCAGATCTCGGTCCGTGAGTATGCCCAGCGGATGGCTGGGGGACAGCCCCCCATCTGTGAGGCCCTCCCCGCCACCTCCTGCCCCACCTGCAGCCACGGCAGCCCGCAGGCGGCTCAGATGGGAAAGGTAGAGCTGCTCTAGCTCCTGGTCAATGGTGTCCTCACCAAGCAGCTCCTCCAACCCACTCATGACCTCCAGACCCCCGAGGGGCTCATCCATAATAGCACCCCCCATGGAGTACTTCCGGCCCCCTCCATTCTCGCTTGATACTTCCCATGTGGCCTCCACCTGTTGCTGGCTGGGTTCCAGGAAAGGCCCAGCTGCCCCCTCACTTGCATCAGGCCCTGAGGCCTGGTCCCTGGGGGAGCCACCCAGGCCACAGAGAGAGGAGGAGGAAGGAATCCTGATGATCGGTGCCTGGGGAATCTCTGTGAAAGCCACAGGTGGACTGCTTCTGGGGATGTCACCTTCCTCTGGGGGTTTGCCAGTCACTGTAACTTCAGAAACCTGGAGCCATTGGAGGTGGGGGGGGGGGACGCAGGAGGGGAGAGAAAGGAAAGGGAATGAAGTAGAGGAAGAGATGGGACAAGCAGAGACAGTAAGAACTAGTGACAGCCCACATTCAGCCCCACAGGTGTTTCCAGATAAACACTCCTTAAAGAGCCCTCTATAATTCTCTAAACTCCAAAGACTATGTTGTCTATATTAAAATAACAAAATTAGATGGAGTAAAATGGGGCTTCCTGCAGATCATGAAGCGGAGGAACTCAGTGGGCACCAAGATCTGGTGAATAGCTGTCAGTAAATACTGTTGGCTGACCTCCGAAACACATCCAGAATATCCATATGAATTCATGCATTCTTCTCTTTTTAAAAAATTTATTTCCTGGCTCTTTTGGCAAGGCCTAGAAACAATGACCAATCTAGCAGCAACAAACACACCTAGCACCCAGATCTTGGTTTCTAAATACCATTCTCCAGTAAAAGGAACCAGGGCTCCTTGAATAAATGGCTGTTTCCAGGTTTGGGGCAGGGAAAGTACAGGATGAGTCTGGGACATACTGTCATACCAGAATGTGAGGAAGGGCTGAAAGAATGATGGGTATGTGTCAAAAGGACTCAAGCCAATCTAAGTAAGCTCCCAACGGCCAGAGATAGTTCTACTTAAGCAGCAAAATAAATAAGTGCAACGGATGGAAACTCAACAAAAATGTTTAAAATTCTCGAGTTAATAATGATATACCAAAACCAAAACTCCTTTAATTGGTCACCTTTGGAAAAGCACATTTCTTCTGAAAACTGGTAAACAGAAGGGAAAAATTAAGCATTTATACAGCTTTTTCTATACAAACTATATACCCTCAAGGTATATACCTTCAAGGTAGCCAGACAGTTGATGTGAGAAAGTTGTTCTTTAGAGAAGAATTCCAGCTAATAAATGAAGTGGGAATAAGAGAATTAAATAGAACAACTCTATTTAAGTTAATTTAATAAATAATAGATTATATTTAACAAATTAATAAAATTAATAGTTTAATAAATTAAATCAATTAAATTTAATAGATCAAATTAATTAAATAGAATTAATAAATTAATAAAAATAGAGTAAGAAATGTGTTTCCACGTGGATGCAAACAGCCAAATCCAGACTGTGGGAAACTCTACAGGGCAAACAAGTTTTCTTCAACAAATTGCAAGAAAAGTGGAGGAGATTTAAAAATCTAAAAAGACCCATCGACCAAATGCAAAGTGTTGATCTTGTTTGGATCCTAAAATGTTCATGAGATAAGGAAATGTGATCACTGACCAAATACTAAGATAGTAAGGAATTATTGTTAATTTTCTGAGGAGTGATGATGGCACCGTGGCTTTTTTAGAGTGCTTAATTTTCTGAGATACAAACTCAAGTATTTATGGATGGAATAGTGTCTGGATTTTTTCCAAAACAATTCCATAGGGAATGGGAGGGGAGGGAGCGGGGGTGTAGAAAAAGTAGGAATGGACATGTGTTGAAATTTGTTTTGAAGCTGGGTGATGGGTATATGGGGGTTCATTATACTAGTCTCTTTACTTTCATACATGTTTGAAAATCTTTGTAATAAAAAGTTAAAACACACACACACACACATTAACATACATCTCCAGAATCTCTCTATCTCCCTGCCAGCCTTGGCATCGCTGTCCCGGAACACTGCAGTAGCCTCCTCCTCACGGTCCCCCTGCTTCCACCCTCACCCCTACAGCCTATTTTCCTCCCAGCAGTCAGAGGGAACCTGTTAAATCGTATTCAGATCACAGCCCTCCTCTGCTCACGACCCCGACCCTCCCGTGGCTCCCCTCTCACACAGAGTAAAAGCCAGAGCCCTCTCCATGGTCCAGGAGGCCCTACACAATGTGTCCCCACCTCCTCTCCCATCTCACCTCCTCCTGCTCCCCCTCACCTTCTGCTCCTTACTGTTCCTCACACACATTAGTCATGGCCCCACCTCGAGGACTTTGCAGTTGCCTGGGATGTTCTTCCTAGTTGTCCATGTGGCTCACTCTTAACTTCCTTCAGATCTCTGCTCAGATCTCACTTACCACTAAGGTCTTCCCTGGCCGCTCGATCTAAAGTTGCAAATGCCCCCTGCACTTCTCTCTCTTTCTCTCTCTCTCTCTCTCTCACACACATACACACACACACACACATACACACACACAGACTCTCTCTCTCTCTCCCTCCCTCCCCCATCCCTTTATTTTTTTTTCTTGGCATTCACCATCATCTAACATACCATATATTTTAACTATTATTTTGTTTTATTATATCTCATTCCACTGAAAAGTACGTAAGCCCCATGAAGACAGGGTTTTTGGTCACTAACGTATTCCCAGCATCTACAATAGTGCTTGGCACAGAGCAAGCACTCAATAAATATTTGCTAAGTTAGCAAATGACATTTCTATAAGCCCAAGTGAGTAACTGCATTCTACACCTCCACCATCAGGTTCTGATTTGGGGGACTTCCCTCCAAACTAGGGTGGACTAAGAGAAAGTTACGCCCCACCACCCAGCCTCCCATTGGGCTGTGCATCCAGAGCCTGCCAGGGCCTGCTTACCTGAAGTGTCATCTGGGGCCACGGACGGAGAGGGGTGGGGGCCACCAGGGGACCCACTGACTCCTGGACATCAGGACGTTCTGCTGGAGAGAAGAGAAGGGCAGCATTGGGGCAAGGCAGGTATACAAGCAGGCCTGGTTTGGTTAAGAAAATCTGTTCTTCTAGCCAATTGGCAGTTTTGCCTCTGAAGCTTTCTGTGACAGTCTAAGGCAGAGGGTGCCTCTTAATTTATACAGAAAGGAAAAGGGGAGGAAGAAAGAAATGGTAAATACGAGCTAAAACTCCGGCAGGCTGCCAATTGCTTACCCACAGCAGGGGTATTATCATCCATGCTCTTCATCCTTAGTTCTTCCTCGTCAGGCCTGTGGGGCAGAGGAGAGAATGCATGGAGCTGACGCCCCAGAGGCCCGTTCTGCCAGCCACCGGCACCTTCTGAGCCTCTGTGGTGGCCCACCCTCACCTGACAGCGCTGTTTTCTCTTCTGCTGCCTCTTTCGATGCCCTGATTTTAAAAGTCCTACACATTCATTGTAGAAAATTCACAAAATACAAGACAGCATAAAGAAGCAGGAAAAAGTCACATATTAGCCAGAAGCAACCACCATTACCACTCTGGAAAATTTCATTCCAGACATTCTATGAAATTATTCAGATTCTGCAGACATAATTTCACAGCTGGCTTTGTCCATTTAACAGTAAGAAGCATCATTATATACCTTTGTAAACATTTGAAATGGCTGCTTACTACTCATATGGACTCACCATAATGTATGTGGCCATTCCCTTCCTACTGAGCAGCTAGGTGGTTTCCTTCATTTTGCTCTCACAAAGCAGACTTCAGGGTACACCATTGGGCATAGCTTCATGAACATGTTGGATCATTTCTTTAGGGTAAACTCCTGTCTGGGGAGGAACCCATCTTTCCCAAGAAACGGCAGGTGAGAACTGTGGGGCATAGGAAGCAGCAAAAGGGAGGAAGGAAGCAACTGGAGAATGGGAAGGTCAGCCGAAAAAGGAAGTAACCCAGGGTCACAGAGGCCTGGGTCCCTCTGCCAGCCCCCTGCCCATCACCACATCAGCCTGGCAGGCCACTTAACCTCCGTGAGCCTCAGCCTCCTCACCTTAAAATGGAGCACAGGGGAGTCAAGAGAAATGAGGACATCAAGCCAGATACCAGGGCCTGGCACAGAGCAAGGGCTGAATCAATCATAGGTATTTATTGTCTTGTTCCTGCTTCACCAGGCACGTCAGACCCCAAGGTCTGAGTGGCATATGCCAAGTGTATTTCAGCCAGTCCCTGCCAGGGGTGGGGTCGTGGGGATCATGGAGAAATCACTGTTGTCATTCTCACAAATGAGTAGCAAATGTTTACAGATTAAGGCAAATGAGAGAAGCATTAACTAAAACATGTTCAGAGACCTGAGAGGAGCTGAGGCAACTTCTCAGACCTTTTTCTTCCTAAGAGGTAATGTGATGATGTTGACATTTCTGGAAATGGTTGCAACTTTTTGGAAACACATCATCAATTACCTTCACAGAAACAGAGTATCACTAGCTGACCCACATATAGTACACCGGTCTAAGCGCTCCACATACATTAATTCACTCATCACAACAACCCTGTGAGATAGGGCCTTGCAATCCCCTGAAGTGGGCAGTATTATTATCCTCCTCTTACAGATGATGAAATGGAAGCCAAGTAAACGGCTCAATGTCAAGCAGCGAGGATCACAACCGAGGGCTTCCAGCTCAACATTTGTGTTCCTAACCAACGAACTGCTGTTTCTTGGATGCGGGAGAACAGGGTCTTACCCCAAACCGATCTCCAATCCTTTCCAGAAGTGGATAGAGGGAGGCAGCAAGAACAGACAAGATCCCTCCTTCCTCCTTCCTTCAGGCTTTTCTTTGGACCTGCCTCTTGCCCACATATTCATCCCTAGTTTCCCTGCTTTCACGGGACATGCGGCTAGGAGACCACCAGACACAGAAGTGGCTGCAAGAACTGCTTTTTATCACCCCCTCAGGGAGGAAGCTTGAACTATGTACATGAATCTACAGTCTGGAAGCTCCGGAAGGGAGCATCTGTCTTTCTCCATGGACTAGGGCTCATGCGTCCCAGCAGAGGCATTTGAATCAGAATACTGCGGGGCGTGAAGCGGGTGACTCAGGGTGCCCAGCCATCAACTCCTGTGCATCATGGATAAGAGAGGGGGATTCAGAGCAAACCAGCTTGGTCCTGCACTGGTCCCCTAGTAGGTCTAATCCAGGTCTTTGGATTTGTGGCCCAACATGATTTCTGCTGACTTCTTTTGCTGGTGCAGTCCGTCATTAAAGAAACCGTCATCTTCCTAGGATCTTCTCCAGCAAGCGTCTTCAAGAAGACCCACAAACAGACAGAAAGGCAGCCCTCCCTCTCAGGAGCAGGACTAGGCAAGCCATTCCCTGCCATCTAGCCAAGTGCTGACAGGCATGACAATCAGGCTTCTAAAAGCCAGGCGAGAGTCCTAGATGTATGGAAGAGAGGAGGGAGGAACTTAGGACGCAGCCAACCAGCAGGAAAAGAACTCCACAGTCCAGTTTGAAGGAAGAAGAGAGAGAAGAAAAACAAATACAGAACAAATCCCTCAGCCCCCAGAGCATCTTGTCCACAGCCAAGGAGGGTAAGAAGAGGCAGAACATGCAAAAATCGGGGCAGGCAATTCAGCCAATCCCAAGATCCACGAAGTCAGCAGAAGCTCACAGGTCACTCTCCCTCCATCCGAAGTCAGAGACAAAAGCAGGAGGCACAAGCATTTATTGTTCACCCTTCCTGCATGGGCCCTTGTCATTGACACACCAAGTCATTTGAAAACCTTCACACCTATCCTTCAAAACAGCACCCTTTCCTTTTTACAAATGCAGAAACTGAGGCTCAAGGAACCGTGTCTCTACGCCCACTAATTACACACCACACTGATAACATGCAAAGAGGCCTTCATTTTGAAGACAGCATTTGAAACTGTGGGCTTAAAAAAAACCCTAAATATCCTTGAACTGTCTTTCACAGTAAACATTCGGGGGCAGCTATGACTTTAATCAAAAGGAGGAGAGTGAGAGAAATGGAGTACAATGTATACTGACTCACTGATCAGTAACGGGGAGGAGGGGTTCTTAGAAAAATGGGCAGGGAGGAGATTAAGAACAAAACTGTACCTCCAGGGTGCTTGCTAATTTTCGAGAAGGAAACCTGCTCTTTTGGCACCAGCCCCACAAATGCCACGTGGTGTCTCCTCAAGGGCAGTGGGCAGTAGGGGGCCGGAGCACACAGACCTGGGGACATCTTAGGCACACATCCTTTGGGTGCCAGCAAGAACTAGTCAAGACGGTGCAGCCTAGAAGGGGCCGTTATCAGGCCTGCGTGCCAGTCTCCTGGGCATGAAAATTCTTCCTGCCATCAGGAAACTGAGTGGCCACTAACCTCAAATGGACCCGGGGAGGCCAAGAGGCAAGATTTCAGAAAGAGGTGCCGTTGGCCCCAGCCTAAGCCAGCGAAGACAGAACAAAAATGTGAATTGCCACAGTGAGAGTGAGCAAGCAGGGGAGGGCTGACAACCCCACGAAGAGCAAAGCAGGCTTTCAGAGCAGTCACGTCACTGCCATCGCCACTGCCGCCACCCGAGTCCTCTGCGAGCACCCCCAACGCTCGTGTTTTCAAAGAACTCGGCCAGCCCAAAGTGGGTCACACGCTGAAACCCCAAGGGAAACTCAGCAGACCCCGGCTCCCGTGCAGTCAACCTGAAGATAATGCTGACTTTCCGGGGGGACAGGTGGCTTCAGAAACCTGCCCCGCGATACCTGGAATCCCGGTTACCCTGAGCCATCTGCTTTCCGAAAACAGGGTTTGAAGGCGGCTGTGAAAGCCACCAAGTTATGTGGGCCATCGCTCTGCTTCCCCGAGCTACAGTCTGGGTCAGTGCCAACTCTAGGACTTACGGACCACCCAGCGGGGTGCGGGGAGGAGAGCAGTGCCTTGTGCTATGAGCTCCTTTTACAGCAGTGGCTTCATTCATGTGGCCATGAAACACAGTAAGAAACACATTTTACATCATAACCGAGCACACCCATACATGTGTAAATATATACATAGATATAACTGAAAAACAGTCATTCTTTGCATGAAACACCACTTACCTTTACTACACATTGTCATGCACTCTATTTTCTACGCTGTTTCTTTTTTTCAATGTTTGCTGGAATCCAGTAAATTGATTTCACATCTCGTAAAGGGTCAAGGACAAGTAATTATGAATAACCCTGGCTCTGCCACTTATCAGCTGTGTGACCTGGAGCAAGTTACTTCATCTCTCTATGCCTCAGTTTCCTCATCTGCGAAGAGGGTATAATAGTAATACCTACCTCAGAAAGCTGTTGAACAGACTGAGGAAACATCGGGAAACCGCCCGTAAAGTGCTTAACAAACAGTAATCCCTTCCGAATTCCCACGGAGGGAAGTGAGGCTCTGAAAAGGAAAGCAACTTGCCCAGTACTGCCCGGCTGGTAAGGCCTGTCACCCAGCCTGGTACAGCAGTTGAAAACTGGGGCACTAGAGGAGGACCGTCCCAGCTCTGCCACTTTTGGAGTGTGTGGCCTCAGGCCCACATCCTTAACCAAGATGTGCTGCCAGTTTTCTGTGGAATAAAAGAGGATCATTTTCACACGAAATCCTCACTCTCCAGACAACTAAGATGACCTGTGGCCCATCCTGCTTTGACTTTGATTGTTCTGGTTTCCCCTAAGGCTGCCAAGTCAGAGAGCAAGGTGGGTCTCCATCCATTCAGCTACAAGTGAACCTAAAAATCATTGAGGCCTTCCTGTGCATCAGCCCAGGGACAGACCCTGGAGACACAATAGTGAGCAAACCCGACCAGGAAGCTTACAATTTAGTGTGGAGGAAGACATAAAAAAAATACTCACAGTCATTCTTTCAACAAACATTTATTGACCACCAGTTAAGTGCCGGGCACATGGCAGGCCCTGCAGGAACACAGCAGTGAACAAAGGCAGACCACGTCCCTACCCCTCACGGAGCTTACAGTCTAGCAGGGCAGAGAGGGTCATCCAATAATCCCCTAAAGAAGGTCTAACGACAAGCTGAGGTCAGTGCCTTCAGAAAAGGCAAGATGCTCCACAACAAAGGGCCCTGGCCCACACGACAGGGTCAAGGAAAATGAGCAAAGGAGGGGAAGGGGAGTGGGAGGCTGCTCAGAACACCATGGGGCATGATGGATTCAACCTTGAATGAGGGGAGCTGGAGGCATCTTTGGGACATCAGCCAAGTGGAGACAGCGAGTTTGGCTATATGAGGCTGAAGGAGAAAGCAAGGAGAAAGCGAAGGGCCAGAGAGTTCAAAGTAAAGCAGCAGAGCATGGTTCCAAGGCAAGAGAAGAAAGTGTTTTAAGTAAGAGAGTTCAATCACTTCAAGAAGTACACCAAAAACCGCCTATGGACTCTGGCAGATGCGGGGGCTGAAGCAAGTGGAGAAGGCAAGCGTAAGCAACTCTTTAGAGGGGGTCGGCAATGAAGCAGAGGAGAGTGATGAGGTGCCGGCCAGGAGCAGCAGGGGCAGAGGTGGGGTCAAAGGACAACTTTTGAAGACAGTAGAGACGCTGGCATGTATAAGGGCCAATAGAGGATCAGGTGAGGAGGGCAGTGAAAAACTGCCAGGAGAGAAAGGGTAATTGATTATGTCAGCTTCTGGAGCAAGGGGCAGAAAATGGAACCCAGAGCACAGTGGGGGAGCTGGCCTGAGGGAGGAGAGGGGCCCGCTCCTCCCCTATACCACAAGGGAGGGGAGTCATTTTGCAGGCTTGAGGCTGCAAGTTGTGGGGAGTTACATTCTCATGTCTTCTATTTGGTTTTTTGAAGCAGGAAGCAAAGTCTGAAGGTAAGAACATTCCAAAGAGTCACATGAGGGAAGAGACAAGAGTGGATCAGAAAAATGTCATAGGACTGCCAGGCAGGGTGGAAAACAATCCTGAATTTTTGGGGATGCTCATCTCCTCTGCTAACGGCATTCTCTCACATGCCTGCTTGGCTGACCAGCGCTATGAAAAACTGGAGTTTGAGGAGATTGGGATGGACAGGCTTCCCAGAGGAAGCACTCTTAGAACCGAAGGCTCAAAATGAGGAGACTGCAAGGGGCACAGAACCAACATTCCTGGTGACGGAAACAGCATAGGCAAAGGCCCTGAGGTAGAAAGGGGCAAGACACCTTGGAAAGACCACAGTGATAGGAGCCCAGAAGGCAGAGGACGGCATGAGGGGAGACTAGTCGCCATGGAGGCCAGATTGGGGGAGAGAGCAGGTGATGCTGAAGGCCACGCTGAGGCTTTCTTGGTCTCTATTTTTAAGAGGAATAGGACATCTCATAAGGGTGCTAAGCCAAGGCGGACCAGGAGGGCTCCTCCCCACACTAGCCCTGGAACTTCGGACTCTGAGAGCCTCAGTTTGCTCATCCAGGAAAGGAATAAAAACAGTCTATCTCACAGGAAGCATTGAAAGGATTGGATGAGACTCTGCATGCAAATACTCGGCAAAGTGCCTAGCAAAGAGCAGGGTCTCGGCCAGGTCTCACACAACAAGCCCTCTGTGCCTACCCCTCCCACCCAGCTCCACTACAAGCCCTTTGACATCTTGCACCAGCCTGTATCTTTTTCCCTGTTTGAACCCAGCATTGTGCCCAGCACACAGTTAGGCTCTCAATAAATGCCTGCCGATGGATCATCTCTAAGCCTAAGGGTTATCAAAAGCCTGGTCCAGCAACCCAAGAAGTGCAGCCATTTCGCCTTCTGAGCTGTATCCCAATGGCTGCACCCTTCTCCCATGCCCCCCACCTGATGTGGCTGCACCCGGTGCACAGAGGGCCAACACTTCCTGAACGGGAAGCCCTCTGTGACAGGGCTCCCACAGATTAAGGCTATCCCCTGAGATCCTGCACCATTTCCCAGGAGGGCTGAGTCGCAGGGGGTGGCTGTTCTTCAACAGCGCTCCAAGTCACCAGCAGCACACAGGTTTTAAAACAATAATAAGTTGAATGTACTCGCCAAGAAAGCCACCGACCTACAAAGAAAATCTTATCGCTGATCTTGCAATGAGCACCAACCTCCCCTTTGCAAGAGCTGAGATCAAAAGATAAAGAAGCTATCAAAAAGCCATCTGCCCACTTAAAATAATATCACAAGTCATGTTAGGAACCACAGACCTGGGGCCAGATACCAAAA
Source organism: Equus asinus (assembly GCF_041296235.1). NCBI lineage: Eukaryota > Metazoa > Chordata > Mammalia > Perissodactyla > Equidae > Equus > Equus asinus. Next base: position 38,817,672 of record NC_091820.1, read on the forward strand.
CAATTGTCTGAAAGGGCTGCTTCAATTTCTCCTTAAAACCACCCATGTATTTTAAAAGAAAAACACCCTCTCCACCCACCTTGGCCCATCTGCCATCTTTTGATTTCTGTTCCCTTCCTTTCACACTGTAAAATGACCAAACTCCATTACCCAAACTGTCGCATCTTACAGTCAGGGCTCCCATGACAGCCAGCTGGGATGACGACTTGGGAAAAGTGACAGAAATAAAGGCGATTCTGCGGCACTGGAACAGCTCAATATCTTGATCTGGGTGCTGGTTACACAAAAGCATAGATACGTAAAAATCCATTGAGCCCTCCACTTAAGCTCAGTATACTTTATGTAGGGATAGCTCAATAACGGGTGGGGGGAGGTAAAAGGAAAGCATGACATGCTGGGAAGACCAGGAGCAAAATGCAGAATTTGCCCTGAATCCTACCAGGCCTTCAAGAGGAGCAGTAGTTTTTTTTTAAAAAGCCCCTAGCATCTCCTCCCTAGTCCTGTCACTCACTAGCTGAGTGTACTTGAACAAGCTGGCTCACCTCTCTGAGCTACCTCAGGTTCCCCCCCGCTACTAAATGGGCATAATCACAGCACCTACACCACACAGCATGCAGAGCAGGACTCAGGAGAGAACAGACTTGAAGCTCCTAGCATGGAGATCAGTAAATGCTGGCCACCGTTCTCCTTCACAGCCATCACGGTTCAGTTACATTGCCCATCTTTGCTGCGGCCAATCTGGCCACACAGTGACTGTCATTCCCCTTCAGCAGATGAAGAAACTGAGGCAAGGCCACACAGCTGACGAGAGGCAGAGCAGAGTTTGGGAGCGGAATCCAAGGAAGTGTATGTGTGACTTCCTAAGTATAAATACTAGCTAACACCTACGTGGCACTGCTCTGAGCCAGGCTCGGTTCTGAGTGCCTTTACTCGTCTCCCGGGAAGCAGATGCTGTAATTCTGTTTTACGGATGAGGGTACTGAAGCACAGTACAGTTAAATGAGTTGGCCAGGGTCCCAAGGCCAACAGATGGCATTGCTGGGATTTGAACCCAGGCTCTGATGACAGAATCCACTCTCTTAATGCAATAAGGAGAGCCATGCTGCCTGCCCGCCTTAGACGAAGTCTCAGGTGACTGTAGGGTCCACAGGTCGGTAAGTGGGTGCTTGCTCAGTGACCCAGGCACATCTGCCCACCAGGCCCAAGCTAGACCTTTCTGAACCACTCACAGCCTAAGGCCTTGCCAGGAGCACAAATATCTTGCTGCAGCCAGAGGCTTCTGATCAAGCACACACAAGGTCCAAAAAGCATGTTCCCATTCCCAGACCTCCCTGGAGCAGGGAAATGTATGCATCTCCCACACATGCACAGAGAATCTACTCATCCCAGGCTGGACTTAGGTGACCCCAAAAAGAATCAGGCCTAGCTGCTACCCTTGAAGAACTCATAGCTTGATGGAAAAAACCGAGGAGAATCTTGTATCAGGGCCCCCTGGGGGTTAACTGGTTCCTTCTCCCAGGCCCTGAATGGTCACAGGTGCTATGGCAAAAACAAAGGACACGAGCTTCAAGTCCAGGCCCATCTGGTTCTGCCTCTGCCAGAGCCACTGCTTCCCTGTGAGAGCAACTCAGCCCCTCGCCTCTGCAGAAAGCCTCCGACTAGGTTAGAGCATAACAGTAAAGAGAGTGTACAGACTTCAAGGTCAGACGTGGCCAAACTGGAAAAGCCAGGCACCATCACTTCCTCAACCAGTTTCTCCCTCTAGAACCCTCGTTTCCTGCTCTGTCGAGTGAGAATCAGATTCCCTGCCTCCCACCGGCAAGGCCCTTGGTTCACACTGTCACTGCAGTTCTTTCCACTTCAACACAGTGCCCATCAATCACGCCAAGCTCCTTCCCACCTCAGGACCTTTGCACTTGCTGTTCCCTCTGTCTAGAACATCCTTGCTCCAATGTGTGCATAACTGCTCCTCTTTATCATTCAGGACTCAGTTTAAACAGCACCTTCTCAGAAAAGTCCTCCCTCTTCCCTTTTCTACAAACTCTCCCCCCCCCATTACTATGCACAACTCTTCTTATCATCATCCAGGATTCACCTCCTCAAAGGCCCTCCCCAAACACCCTGTCTAAAGCAGCTATTCCCTCCCACACTATCGCCTTACTCTATTTTTTTCCCCTCAGCAGCTAAGCTTATGCCTATGTATCTTATCTGCTTTCTGATTGTTTTTCGAATTGTCTCCCATAGAAGCCTGCATGATCCTTGAGGGCAGGGAAGATATCTGTCTTGTTCAGGGCTTTACAGTGGAATTCAATAAATGAATGAATGAAACCCCAGTTATCTAAAACAGAGCCTAGCACATGTTTGGCTTCCATTACTCTTTGACTGACTGACTGCACCCTCCTCCCCGTCGTGGAGAGCAGGCCTGAGGGGTTCCTGAGTCGGGATACTTGTCCTCCATCCTAAACACAGCCCTGTGTTGGCGGAGGTGGCGCTGGCAGACATTACCTGCGCCTCACCGGCTTCATGCAGCTCTTCAGCTGCCTGGCCTCAGCCTCCACGGGACCCTGGCACTCGGGCTGTGGCTCCAGCTGCTGCTGCTGGGGCAGCCCTTCGGCATCAGTGGGTGTGAGAGCGGGTGCAATCCGGAGCAGGACTGTGTAGTTGCGGCCGTGGTTGTTGGCCCAGAAAGTGCCCTCGGGGGTCTCATAGCGCACCACGAAGTCCAGGCGCGCCCCATCGCCCGCGCCCTCAGCAAAGGGCAGCTGGAAGGCAAAGCGGTCGGTGCGGCCGCCGTCGTCGGGCGAGGAGGGGCACGCCTGGCCGGGGCCCAGGCCCAGGCCGGGATCCAGGATGGGGTCTCCTGCTCCTGGTCCTCCCACTCCTGCCCCCGGCGGGCTGCGCGGGACGTAGCGCGCGGGGTGGTCGCAGAAGGAAGCCCAGCCGTCGTGTGAGGCACGCACGTGCACCGCCTTCTCGAAGGAGCGGTTCAGCACGCGCACCAGCCCGCGCAGCACCGGCGGGCGCCCCCCAGGCACCCACACTCCGGCACCCCCGGGGACCGCTCCGGGAGGCGGCAGCAGCGCCTCCAGCTCCACCATGACGCGCCCCAAGCGCTCCAGACGGCCCGGCGCGGGCGGCAGCGAAAATGTGGGCACCAGGTAAAACCCCCCGCCGGCGGGGACGGGGCACAGCGGCGAGGGCTCGGAGTAAGCTTCCTCTTCCTCCTCCCCTTCATCCCCATCCTCGCCATCGTCGTCCTCATCAGCCCCACCGCCGTCGCCATCTTGCCCGGCCGCCGCCGCCATCTTGCCCGCCCCGGGCCCGCCCCACGGCCGGTAGCGGCGCAGCTGCGCCAGCGGCAGCCCCAGGGCCTCGTCGGCGAACAGCACCCTCCGCGGGGCCGCCGCTGCCTCTACAGAGGTGCGGGGCTCGCCCGCGGCCGGCGAGGGGGGCGCGGGATGCCGCAGCGGGGGCTCCGCAGGGGCCGTGCGCGCCATATCGGCGGCAGCGGCGGCGGCGGCGGCACCGACGGCACCGGCGGCGGGACCGGCGGGGGCAGGGCCTGAAGGGGCGGGCAGCCAATAGGAAGGCCAGCGCAGGGGGGGTACGGCTCACGGGGAGCGTAGTCGGTGAGCTGAAGACAGGCATAGCAGAGAGCGAATGGGAAGCCGCGCACGGGTGACGTAGGCGGTGAGTCGCGTGCAGGAGAAGCATGCAGCCAATGGGGATGCCCGAGAGTGGGCGGTGTGGGAGGCAGGATGATCGGAGAATCAATGGGGAGGCGTGAATGGGGGGTGCTGGTCCGAGATGAAGACAGAAGTAGGACAGCTAGTGGGGGAGTGTGAGCGGGAGCGGCGTGTGGGCGGCGGGGAAAATGGACTGGCTACAAGCGATGGGGGTAGCAGGGAGTGAGCAAGTGAAAAGTAGGAGATTTGTAGGTTGCGTAGGTAGCGGGATGGAAGAGACAGCGAACAGCCAATGGGAAGTCACGCGCTGGGTGTATAGAAGAAGGATGACGATAATAGCTGCAGCTAGCCAATGGGGAGCCTTGTGAGCGTGCACTAGCCTTCAAAGGGCGGTGCTAGGGTGGTGCTAGCCAATACGGAGGCTAGAAGAAGCCCAAGAGGCGGTGTGTGAGCGGCCTCGGAGACGGGACTGGAGAGGCAGAGCCAATGGGGGTGTGCGATGAAGACGGGAGCGAGGAAGAGAGAAAGCGGATAGCCAATGGGAGAGCCAAAGTTGAAGGCAGTTGAGCCCGCAAAGAGCTGTGCCAGAGCGGGATGAACCAATGCAGAGGCTGGAAAGTGTAGCAGGAAGGACACGGAGGCGGGACGGGAAAGAGCAGGGCCAACGGGGTGTTGCAGATGGTGTAAAGGAGGGGATGAACAGCCAATAAGGAAGCCAGAGGAGAGGATGGTGCATAGACAGTCTGGGCTGTAGGGTCGTCCAGCCGCAGAACCGTAGAATGCTGGCAGCCATTGGGAGGAGTGTGCCTCTTTTGGATGCATTTACTTTCTCCTTAAACCCCTGTGATTCCCCATTGCCCCAGAGCTTTGAAGGCCCAGAGCCCCTGAAGACCTAGACTGCACCCTAGTATGAGATCTAAGAAAGCAAAACGGACTCTCTCGTAGCAGTTACTGGGTCTCCCCTGCCCACCTCCGAGCCTTTGCTTGTGGGGTACCACTAGCCAAGAATGCCCCTGATAGTCACCCTCAGCATTCTCCAGCACGTGACACCCTTGACGAATGAGTGGCCAAATGAGAAATTGAGCTTTTTTGGAAGATGCGCTTTTTCTAACTTCAGCTCAGGAAAACACTGAGCCTAACTGTACGCCGCCGACGGTTGATCCGGCATGTTGGCCTACGTTGACTAACGTAATCACAAATCAGAGGCCTGTCGTTCTTGCCCCACTCAGCCCTCCACACCCCACAGTGGCCTCACTTACCTTCCTTCTGTGCCCGTCTCTGCTCCTACTGTCCCCTCTCCCAAGAGCGCTGCTTCTGCTTCCTCCATCTAATGAACTTTCGCTCCCCTTTCACCCTTCCTTTGAGGTCTCACCTCCAGCGGGAATTGAATTGTAACTTTTTTCCCCTGAACATGTCCGTTCATACATTCTCCTTCCATCCTGGCAGGATTTTCTCAACACCTACTGTATGCAAGGTTCTGACACACAGCATCCCTAGGAGGGAGGCAATCCCCCCAGCAGGCCCCTTTTCCTCATGTCTCAGTGTCCAGGATGGGGTCATGGGTCAGGAAAGAATATGTTTAGCTGGAAGTAACAGAAAAATCATGAAAGAATGGGAGATTATGCAAGGTAGAACTTTATTTTTTTCTCACCTACAAGTTCAAGCTGATAAGTAATCCAGGGACTCCTTTCTGCCCACCCATTTAGGGCATTGTCTGTGTCCTGGCCTGGCCCCAAGACTCTCATCCTTCAACAAATCCTGTCAGCTCTCCATTCAAAATGTTTGCCGAATCCACCCTCACCCAGTCCACTGCAGCACGGTCCTCAGTCCCCTGGACTATTGCGGTAGCCTCCCTCTCACCGGTCCCCTGCTTCCACCCTCTCTCCTACAGTCTGTTCTACACTCAGCAGCCAGAGGGATCCTGTTAAATCCTAAGACAGTTCACATGTCTCTGCTCACAACCCTCCCTTGGTTCCCCTCTCACTCAGAGTAAAAGCCAAAGTCCTTACTGTGGGCTACAAGGTCCTGCATGGTCTAAGCCACTCAGTCCCCTCTCTGACCTCACCTCCTACCCCTCTTCCTCTTGCTCACACCACTCTAACCATACCAACCTCCTTAGTAGACCCTGAGCAAATCAGGCACCCTCCCACCTCAGGGCCTTTGCTGGTTGTTTCCTCTGGAATTACTCAGTTATCTACATGGCTCCCTTCCTTACCTCCTTCAAGTCTTTGTCAAAAGCCCCCTTTTCTGGGGACTTTCACCCACCTCTGTTTAATCCTGCCCACTCTTCCCCAGAAGCCTTCCCTGTGAGAGGATATAGTCCAGTAGAGAAAGGAGGTGGTAACCTCCACCCCTCTCTGCCCACCTGACCCCCTAGTCCTCACTCTGCAAGGGTCCTGGCTCGCAGCAGCAGCAGCATCACCCCTCCCACACCCAGGTCCCGCTCAAGTGGTCTCCTGGGACTCGTTGGGCCACACCTCTCACTCAGTTTTCCTCCTACTTCCCTGGCCACTCCTCTCATGGAGCAAGTGACAGTAAGGGAGAGATGGTCTGGGGAGGGTGTAAGGAGGATGCAGCCCACAACTCTGACCCTAAAAGAGAAAAGCAGCCCCCTCTCTCAGGAGGGGACAGGTCCTAGGGCAGGGAATGAGGCCTCAGCTTCTTCAAATGGCCTGGTTTATAGTTACACAGGAGGTGTAGGGAATGTTCAGACCCAAGTTCACAGGGAGTAAGGGGTCATTCACCTTGGGGACATCTCCAGAGTTGGTTTCCCAGGACTCCTTCCTGACAAGCTTGTTCCTCGCCCCTTCTCGCTCCCAACCACATGCTGCAACATCTGTTAAGCCCTGCTGTACACAGGGGCCCTGCAAGCCTCCAGCCTGAGGACTTCATCCCACCTTGTGCCTCCCCTGGCTGCCTGGCACTCACAGAGCATCTTTGGGTCTCCGACATGTCCCACCAACTCAGAAGCCTCAACGAGCAAAAGTTTTGTTTTGAACTAATGGTAGGGAGGGTTGGTTTTTTTTTTTAAATTGTTGTTGTTGGCTGATTTTTTTTAGGTCTTTTTTTTTCTATTCACCTTTTTTTTTTTTTCTTTTTTTTCTTGTCTTCACAAAGCCAGGCCATCAGGCCCTCTCTGGGCTCTTCCAGAAAGGTAAGTCTGACTTGAGGAAAGAGGCTCTCCTTTTTTTGAGTGCTTGGGAGGTGGGGGGAGGAAAAAGGCAAAGGAGTGAAGGGGTGGGTCTTGGCTACTAAGTTTGTATCATGTGAATAAATAGCCGTTTCCAATTTCTCTTCCCTAGGCCTGAAGCCAGTCTTGCAGAGGGGTCGGACTGGACCCTGGATGACAGAACCCTGGGCCATGCAGAGCACTGGGGAGCCAGACCCTGAGAGTCTCGACCGTGGCCTGTCAGGAGAAGCCCCTGGGGGCTAGTCTCCTCTGTTGACCATTGGTTGGAGGGGGTGCCCGCTGAGGAGAGGAAATGCAATCGCTAATTCTTGGACAACCTTAAAACCTCACAAGCTTCAAGCCCCCAGAAGAATCTCCAAATCTCAGAACCTCCCTGTCATTGCATCCTAGAATTTAAAACCTGAGAACACTGGGCACAGGGAAACTTGGGGGTTTCAAAGCCCGGTGCCAAGGAAGGCAGGCCCCCCACTCGCCAGCTCTGTGATCTTGGGCAAGTTGCTCGACTACTTTGTGCCTCTGTTTTCCTATCTGTATGACGGCCACGATGACAAGATGGACCTCACGGGGCTGTGGTGAGGATTGAACGTGATCGTTTGTGAGAAGCATCCAGCACTGCGTCTGACACGTGAAAAATTTTAGATAAATAGCAGCTACAGGGATGATGGCAGATATTTGGAAAGTGGGATTTTTTGAAGTAGAAAACTGCAAAGGCTGAGGGCCTCAGAAGCATCAGGCCATGGTGCCCCTGACTCTGAGAGCGTTGGGATCCTAGTGGGCCTCTGGGCTTCATGAGGATGGAAGCATTAATACTGGGGGCCTGGTTGGGACCTTCCCTGTAGGGTGGTCTTGGGGTTAGCGCTCTCAGGCCCTAAGACATGATGAGGTGAAACTTTTCTCCCTCAGTGCTGTTCAGTGGATTCTGGGAGCCAGTGATTCACAGACCTCGATTCTGTGAATTGGGGTGGGGGGAGGCACTCCCTGCTTTTTTCTGCATGAAGTAACTTCCCTGCCCCTCACCCTCTGTGGGAAGATGTGTTGCAAGAGTGTCCAGAGCTCCCCTTCCCTGGCCAGTAAGAGCCGTGATGACCATATCAATTCCACCTAAGGGGAAACTGAGGCATGGCGCAGGGCAAAGCCACTGGAAACTCAACCCTATTCCTTGTCTTTCCCTGGTATTTCTCATCCACGCATAGGGCCTCAGTGCTGCTCTTTCTTTCCCCAGAGACCCGCAAATATCCTCTCCCTCACAGAGTGGTCTCTGCCTGCCTGGGACGCCCCTGTGATTTATTTAAGTTCTTTTCCCTTGTTTTTTTTTTTTTTTTTCCTAACTCTACACACTTTTGTTTAAAAACCTGTGGTTTCTCATGAACCTGTTATCTCATTGATACCTCTCACCTCTGTGGTGAGGGGAAGAAATCATATTTTCAGATGACTCGTAAAGGGCAAAGAAAAAACCCAAAATTTCAAAATTTCCGTTTAAGTCTCATAATCAAGAAGAGGAGAAACAGAGCAAGAGCGAGAGAGAGAGAGAGAGAACTATGAGAACCCCCCCCACCCCGTGATTATCAGCGCACACACTGATCGAAAAAAAAAATTGGATTATTAGAAGAGAGAGGTCTGTGGCTTCCACACCGTGGTTTTTCTTCTCGGTATAAAAGCAAAGTTGTTTTTGATATGTGACAGTTTCCCACAAGCCAGGCTGATCCTTTTCTGTCAGTCCACTTCACGAAGGTGAGTGTCCCCACTCTTCCCCACCAGATGCAGGTCCAATGGAAGAGATGGCAGTGAGGTAGGCACTGGAGGGTCAGGGGCCCTCCGGTACAGTCCAGGCGCACGCAGCTACTGTGGTCCCGGTCAGGTAAGGTGTCTTTTATAATAATAATAATAAATGCCAGAAGACTGACAGGTAAAGTACTTAATCAATGCTTGGGCGGAGGCAAAGTTAAATAAATTGATTGAGATGTAGATGGGTAGGATTTTTAAAATAGGTCAACTTCCAGTCTTTATGAATTTCAGAGCTTTGAACAACTTGAAACACTGCCCAGGAGTAACTGGAAATTTCAACTACATCTCTCGCATCTCTTCATCTCTTCTCCCTCAATATCTCCCATTCTCTCTGCTTCTGCGCGCCCTGTCTCAGTCTTTCCATGTTTCTCTGCCCCTCTCTTTCCTTGTCTGTTTCCCTGGCACTCAGACTCAATCCTCTGTCTTTCTCTGTCTCCTCCACCTTGACCAAACACCGTTTATCTCCTTTCCCCGTCTTTCTCTCACCGTCTCTCCTGCTCTCATCTTGCCTTCCCCTCCTGCCTTCTCATCCAGCATCCAGCACAGAGCTTTATACACAGTTGGAGCTTAATAATAGTGTGTTCAGTAACGTCAATGAGGACATTTACATTTTGCAAGACTGAGCATCAATTCTGTTTGCTCTGATCGGAGGAGGACTGTGAGCTGTTGGGTCAGGCTGAACGCTTAACTGAATTTGTACTTGCACCGCATAAGAGACCCTTCTGGGGGCACGTCATGCGTTTGTCAGTCGTGATTTAGCTGTGTGATCCTACCCCCAGGACCTCATGTGTGTGTGTGTGTGTGTGTGTCTGTGTGTGGCCAGAGTCCACATCCAGGACCAGAGCAGGCTGTTCAGGACTAGGGCGAGCTTGTCTCTGTAGGCTTAGCAAGTGCTCTTAGTATTTTTTTTAACCAGATTAGAATCATGCTATCTGTTGATTTTGTTTCTGCTTTATTCAATTAATAGGAGCATGTTTGTAGATCACTAAAAATTGTTTCAACATATGATCATTCATGGCTGTCAAGACTCCTCACAGTGGCATGAACCATGATTGGTTCGAACCAAGTGCCGATTATTGGATGTTCGGGTCGTTTCTAGTTTTTCCCCGTAATCATCCCTGCTTTGTTCCTTGGACTCCTGAAAATGGAGTTGCTGGGGCAAAGGGTATGTGCATTTTTAAGGTTTCTGACCCTCTCTGCAAATTGCTCTTCCAAAAGGTTGTCCTGTTTTATGCTCCTTCTACTCAAGCTAACCCTGGGTGGGTATTATCATTTTTTAATCCCTTCTCAACATAACAGGTAAGAAAAAATATTACATTGTGGAAACTTGAATTCTTTGATTACTTATATTGTTTATTGACCATATGTGCTTTTTTTTAGTTGTCTGATCATGTCCGTAGTCCTAATAAGGTGTTCATATTTTTTCTTATTGATTTGTCACAGCTCTTTATTTAGAAAAGATATTAACCTTCCATCAGCCATACATATATAGCAAATATTTTCCCCCAATTCATCATTTGCTTTTTGTATTTGTTTACGGTGTTTGTGATGCTTATGATGTTTTTATATAGTCAAATAGGTTAGTCTTTTCTTCTGTGGTTACTGTCTCTGGTTTTGTGCTTAGAAAGTCTTTTCCCACTTGAAAATGAGATAAATGTTCACCCCTGTTGGCTTCTGATCTCTTTTATGGCTTCATTTTTTCCATTTAGTGTAGAGGTTAAGAGTGTGGGTACTGGAGCCAGACTGTCTGGGACAAACCCAGCCTACCCCAAGCCATCTGTGTGATTTTTAGCCAGGCATTTAACCTCTCTGTACCTCCATTTCCTCATATGTACTTGATGCTTATAATAGTACCTACTTCAAAGGGTGGTTATAAGGATTAAATCTATTAACCATGTTAAGTGCTTAGCATAGGGCCTGGCATACAATAAACCCAAGATCAGTATTAGATATTATTATTTATCTCTTTAATAGATCTGAAATTTATTTTAAGGTATATGATGATGGTGACATTTCGAACTGGGCAGGGAGGGGTTGGTGGGAAAATGGACTGATTATTCATTCAATAACTTTATTTTTCCCTTAATTATCCCAGAAACATTTGTTTAACACTCTATCCTCCACCATCCCCCAGTTTGAAATGCCACATTCATCACAAACGCGATTGAGCTTTCTATTCTGCTCTGTCCCTCAATGTCTGTTCTTGTACCAGGGCCACACTGCTTGGCTGATTGTTGCTTTGCAATACAATGTAGTACCCGTCTGCCAGCCAGCCGGCTGAGGCCCCAGGCATCTTGCCCTTTGTTGTTCCTCGTTATTTCAGGCAGCATCAGTTCTTCCAGCCAAAGACCATCGACTATTCTTATTTGGGGCCTCTCTCTCTCTGTCTCTCTCTGTCTCTCCCCCACCCTCCTCTCTACTTGTGGTGTTGTTTCTGTCTCTCTTGTTCTTTCTCTGTTTCCCTCATCTCTGTCTCCCACTTTGTGTGTACTTCTATGACTTTCTGCTCCTATGAGTCCCTCTCCACCGCTCCCCCGTTACTCTGTCTCTCCTTCTCTCAGCGTCTCTCTCATTCTCTTTGTCACTCTGTGTGTCTATCTCTGTCCCACCTCATGTCTATCCCATCCCTGTCTCTCTTGTTCTCTGTGTCTCTCTGTTCCCCTATGTCTATCTCTCTCTATTTCTGTCTCTCTTTGACTCTATGTATCCCTGTCTCTCAGCCAGTCCCCTGGATAGAGGGGCAGTTGTCAACTTGAAGCCCTGCAGACATCTAACAACTCACCCAGACGCAGAGCCGAAGGGCCCTGGCCCTCATCTACTCCACACCTCTCCCCTCCCCAGCGTACAGAGGGGCAAACTGAGGCCCAGAGATGGATGTGAGGGCCTCTCCCAAGGCCTCACAGAGATACAGTGGCAGAGTTGAGACCCAAGCTCAGACCTGAGGATTCTTGGTGGGACCCTGGCTCTGTCTCTCTCCCTGTTGTGGGCCTCAGTTTATGCCTCAGGCCCCATGAGGGAGGCTTCTGCCTTCTCACAGGTTGGACCCTCACTCGGGCAGGAGGATCCACGGTCATGGTCTGCGGCCCAGCCTCACAAGAGCTAGGCTGGGTGCGGTCCCAGGGCCCCATGGGTTAGGAGGCCTCGTGGCCAGAGGGCGGTGATACTGGAGGGACATAAGTCAGTCAGTCTGGCTGTGGGTCTGGCTGTGGACAGAGCTCAGCTGTGTCCCCAGAGCTGGCATTGGTCCCTGAAAACCTCCATCCCAGGGCCCCTCCAGAGAGCCTGGTGGTGGGCTCTCTACCGGCAAAAGCCAGGGCTTTTCCTGCTCCCTGCCACGAGGCCCTAGCTGAAGGCACGCCAGCCTCTACCTCCCCGTGCTTCCCTCCCCATCTCTGGCGGAGTGGCTGTGAGTTTGGGAATATTGTCCCAGAATAGACAGGGAGACCGAGGCCCTGCAGGTGTCCATTTGCCGATCACTAGCGTTTTGCTAAGTGTCTCATGTGCATTAACTTTGGAAGATGGGTACCATTACAATCCCAAAGCACAAATGAGCCTGAGGAGAGTTGCAGCTAGTGAGTGGCAGAGCCTGCCCCCAGGGTGGAGAAAGTAGAAGGCTTCTGACCCTCCTGCCTTCACAGAACTTATGAGGAAGGCTGAGGGCAGGCTTGCTGCAATTCCAGGCCTGGTAGGCACGAGGCACTATGAGTAGTGAGCCTCCTGTCCTTCAGGGAGTTCCAGTGAGTTTGGACACCAGGGACATTGGCCTTCACTAGTGAGAAGTTGGACCCACGGGCCCCACAGAATCTGTGGGTTTGAGATTCTGGGATCCTTTGAATCTAAGAAATAACGTTCTATGATTCTGAGCTTCTGGCCTAGTACAATTTGAAGACCCTGAGGGTCCCAGTATCTGTGGGGTCTGCATGGCACTCCCTAAGCATCAAACCTTGGGTATCTCCATGGCCCAAGAAGGGCCAGGTCTACAGGGCCCAGGGCTTGTCATGGTGGCCAGATGGACGTCACTCACCACATCCGCCAGCACCCACATCACCCCACCTGGGCCAAGCTGGCTGCAGGACGGGCCAGCCAATTCTCGGAACGAAACCTGTGGGGTGGGGTGTCTGCCCCTTTCTCTTCCTCCTTGGTGCCGATGAAGCCCAGCGCATCCGGCCGCCATGACGTCAATGGCGGAAAAATCTGGGGAAGTCGGGGGCTGTGACAACAGGGCCCAGATGCAGACCCCGATAGGAAAACACAATCTGTGTCCCAGAAACATCCTCCATGCAGCTTCTGAGAAACAGTCAGAAAGGGACGCCCCAACAGACAGTGCAGGAAGCCGGCTGCCCAGCCCAGCCCTCCAGGTACCCCACCACCAGACAGACCATATCCACGTCCCCTTTCTGAGAATGTATCTGTGCTTCCCTGAGTCAGGCTGTTCCAGATGTGTTTGGGGAGGACGTTTCTTATAAGCTCTCGCCAAGTGTCCAGGCAGCTTCAGAAGTGACCACAGGCCAGACATGTGGGCCAGGCTACAGTGATGGAAAACATCCACTCACTCACCCAAATCCATCTTACTTTACTCAGACCTCTGTAACAAAGTGCCACAAACCAGGGGGCTTAAACAACAGAAATTTATTGTCTCACAGTTCTGGAGGCCAGAAGTCCTAGATCAAGATGTCAGCAGGGCTGGTTTCTTCTAGTGCCACGAGAGAGAATCTGTCCGTGCCTCTCTCCTAGCTTCTGATGGTTTGCTGGCAATCGGACATTCCTTGGCTTGTAGAAGCATCACCCCGGTCTCTACCTTCATTCATTCACTCACCTCCTCACAGTCACCGACATTCTCTCAGGCCCTTGTTCTAAGCCTCCATAGATGCGGGCTCCCCCCGAGAGACTGAGGTTAATACCTGGATTCTCACACCCTCCTCCCTCAGCACCACAGCTCTGACAACCCCATGAGCTGCCAGCAAAGAAAGGAAGGAGCGTTGATCCCCCAGAACCCTCCTTGTGCTCCCCCAGGCTGCTATCAGCAGCTGTGTTTCCAACTCAGTGCAGTGGGGTGAGGTGGGGTGGGGAGTTACGCACGCGCGCGCGCACACACACACACAGCCCCATAGCAGATGGCTTGTGAAATGTGCACACACGCACGCTTTCTGGGGAAAGAAGTGGAGCTCTCAAGTCACCATGGGACTGTGCAGCTGGATGTTCCCTTCAATAAAATGGAGGTTGGATTAAGCAGTCCCTTCCATCTCTAGCTGGGGATTACAGGATTCGGAGAAAGCGAAGCCCTGCCCAATGGGGAGTGTAAGGTTCTGGGGCTCAGCAGAGGGGCCTGGAGCCATTATGGAGGGCTGTCTGGATAGGGGAAGAGGAAGAGCAGGCATTCCAGGCAGAGCAAATAGCATGAGCAAATAGCATGAGTCAGGCTTGGGGAGCAGAGATTGGGGTGAACTCTGGTGTAGGCTGAGTCGAGGAGCTCCCACAGGCCCTGGCTCAAGAGCCTGTCTCTCTTCCTCTCTGGCACCTGCCATGCCAGCTCTGTGCAGGGCAGGAGCCCAGCAATGAGCAGACCCTGCCCCCATCTGAGCTCCCGACTCCTGCACTCAGCTGCCCACTTGGCATTTCCAACCACATGTTTAACACCAGACTCTTCATGTCCCTCTGCACGTGGATCATCACGCCCAACTCTGCTCCCCCCATCTCAGGTAATGTCAGCTCTGTCCTTCCAGCTGTTCAGGCTAATACCCAAAAGTCACCTTGACCCTCCCTCTCTCACCCCCCACATCCAAGCTGCCAGCAAATTCTCCTCCACCTTCAAAACACTCAGAATCCACCCGCTTCTCACCACCTCCACTGCCGCCATCCTGGTCTGTGCCACCACCGTCGCTTGCCTGGACTGTTGCGTAGTGTCCTCACCAGTACCCCAGCTCCTGCCCTCGCCCTCCTAGAGTCTGTCCCGCTCACGGCAGCCCAAGGGAACTTTTGAGTCCATGCCCCTCTCCACTCCCAGATATGCCCAAGTCACTGAGGTAAAAGAATGCCACCAGGAGAGTCAGAGACCAGCCCCAGCAGAATCAGCAAAGGTTGTGTGGCCCGTGCAGGGTACAGGGAGGACCAGATGGCTGAGGCTTGGAGACAGGCCTCAAGTGGTGGGGGAGAAGAGCTGAGACCCGCTCTGGCTGAGGCCGTGCAAACCACCCTGAATTCCCGACTGCCCTCATGGAGGACACATCCCACTAGGGCTGGACCCGCATGCGCAGGCAAGCCATGTGCTGGACCTGTGCACGTCTCCACGTGGGGCATGCATGGAGAAACACACATCCCTGTATTCCTGACATCAATGTGTGTGTGTGCAGGACTCGAGCTGGGGGTCCAGCTGTGGGGCCCTTTGGGACATGCCCCAGCCAATGCCTGCTCTGATCAGAGGGGGTATCCAAGTGGTTGAGTATTTCTCACCCCTCCCCCAGCACATGTGTAACTCCTTCCCCTTATGTCCCCACAGCCTGCCCTCGGACAAGGACCCAATGCCCAACTCCAGGCCAGCCAAGCCCTCAGCCCCTTCCTTGGCGCTCGGCCCATCCCCAGGAACTTCGCCCAGCTGGAGAGCTGCACCAAAGGCCTCGGACCTGCTGGGGGCCAAGGGCCCAGGGGCAGCCTTCCAGGGTCGGGACCTCCGAGGTGGGGCCCATGCCTCCTCCTCCTTGAACCCCGTGCCACCATCGCAGCTGCAGGTGAGGCCCAGGGCCCAGGATGGGGCAGGCAGGGTGGGGTACCTGGGCCTACAGGTGCCGACCTTTACTGTGGCACTGGGCGGGGGGCCCGGCTGGGGCACAGGAAGTGGTTTTCTGGGTCCCAGGCAAGTCTGTGACTTATGCAGATGTCACAGGGCCAAGAAAGTCCCCACTTAGCAGGTCTCAGAGATTCGAGGCTCTCCTCGACCTCCCAATCCCTGTCTCAGGAGAGGAGACCCTTTCATGGTCCCGCGGGCACGGCCATGTGTCCCCATCCCCATGTGACAGAGGAGAGGACTGGGGCCCAAGGAGGTGAGGTGACAGGGTTGAGGCCAGCTCTGCCACATACTAGCTGTTTAATCTTGAAAAAATCAGTCGATCTCTCTGAGCCTCAGTTTCCACATATGTAAAATGAGGATGGTCATAGTACCTGCCACATGGGGTTGTGGTGAGGAGTGGATGAATTAGCCATGTAGAACAGTGAGGAGGAAGATGGCATCTCACCTGCCTGCCTTCTCCCCCCAGCTGCCCACAGTGCCTCTAGTCATGGTGGCACCCTCCGGAGCACGGCTGGGTCCCTCACCCCACTTGCAGGCACTCCTCCAGGACAGGCCACACTTCATGCACCAGGTACTGACCCTGAATGGGCAGGGAGGATGGAGCAGATGGGAGAACTGGTGAGGGGGGCCAGGCTGAACCATGGCCCACATGTGCCCCCAGCTCTCAACGGTGGACACCCATGCCCGGACCCCAGTGCTGCAGGTGCGCCCACTGGACAGCCCAGCTATGATCAGCCTTCCACCACCCACTGCTGCCACCGGGGTCTTCTCCCTCAAGGCCCGGCCCGGCCTGCCACCTGGTAACACCACACCCCGCAGCTCCACAGAACCCCAGAGCCCCGAGTCCTTGCACGGGAGCAGTGTAGGCTGCTGAATCGTGGCCCTCAGGAGGTCAGAGGCGTCAGTTCTTATCATCTTGGAAACTCCAACCTCCAAAAAATGTCAGGCTCAGAACCTTAAAGATGCAGAATGTCAAACTCACAGAACTGCAGATCTTTGCAAAGTTAGTCAAAATGTCAGCACTAACAAATGGCAGTCTTTGAACTGCTCCACCAGAAGCCTTGGACGTTAGGGACAACAGAGCCCCCTGGGAGTCAGGGCCTGCGAGGCTCACGGGGGTGGGAAACTAAAAAGGATAGGCCTTGTGAACTGAGCTCCAGAGCCTGGCCCACAGTCCCCAGAAGTGCCCTGTCCCCACCTGCAGGGATCAACGTGGCCAGTGTGGAATGGGTGTCCAGGGAACCAGCACTGCTCTGCACCTTCCCAAGCCCCAGTGCACCCAGGAAAGACAGGTGAGCGGGCAGGGCTGGGAAGGACTCCCACCCTGCCATCCCCGCCCCTGACACCCTCTGTCCCCCCAGCACCCTTTCGACCATGCCCCAGGGCTCTTACTCACTGCTGGCAAATGGCGTCTGCAAGTGGCCTGGATGCGAGAAGGTCTTCGAGGAGCCAGAGGACTTCCTCAAGTGAGTGGGCTAAGCCCATTCCAGTCTGGGGGAGTCCCCAGTTTGTGGGAGATCTGGGGTGCAGGTCTCCACTCAGGCCTCATTCCGATAGGTAGTAAAATGAAAGAGGCAAAAGCTGAGACTGCAGGTTCAAATCCCTGCTCTATCACTCACCGGCTGTGTGACCTCAGGCAAGTTACTTAGCTTCTCTGGTCCTCGGTTTACTCATCTGTATACTGGGGCATAATAATAGAGGTGTACTATTATTTACCTCCATTTTACAGACAAAGAAACTGGGGCCAAAGAGGCTAAGTGTCTTGATCAAGATCACCCTGTTCCTAAGCAACAGAGCTGGGATTTGAACCCAGGCAGCCAGGCTCTAGAATCCGCATTCCTAACTGCTTTGCCCTGCTACCCCTCATGCCAACAAACCAGCCTGATTTTACTGATCCCCAAAGTCCCAACTCCTCACAATGGCTGTTGCTGCCTCCCCTCAGCCCCATTATACACACACACACACACACACACACACACACACACACACACACCCCTTCTCCAACCACACCCAACTATCAGTGTCACCACCAGGCCTTTGCACAGGCTGTCCCCTCTACCTGGAATGCCTTTCCTACCTGGCCCACTCTCAGCTCACCACCCTTCCCACAACATCTCCAACACCCTGGCCAGGCTCACGTGGCAAGCTCAGGCCTGGCACACAGTAGACGTCAAGTAGCATGTGTTGAAGGAATGACAGGTGCAAGAGGGAGACCAAGGTAGAGAGAGGGGAGGGAGGCTGAGACTCTGAGGAGGGACCTCCCAGAGGGTCAGGCCCTCCCCACTCAGAACACTGAGCCAAGAGGCCAGGCCCACCGTGGTCACCTGCTTGGAATCTTCCCCTCCTCAGGCACTGCCAGGCGGACCATCTCCTGGATGAGAAGGGCAGGGCGCAGTGTCTCCTCCAGAGGGAGGTGGTGCAGTCTCTGGAGCAGCAGGTGACATGGTGGGGGGAGATGGTGAACCTCATGTCCACCCTGTGCCAGGAGCCAAGCTCCTCCAGGATGGGGGCTGGCATAAAGGAAGGGAGGGGGCAGGGCACTCCCAGGGAAGGCCATGGCCTGGGCAAAGATGTGGCAGACAAGGCCAAGCTGAGGCCTCACTTTGTGCCTGTCCTCACAGCTGGTGCTGGAGAAGGAGAAGCTGGGCGCTATGCAGGCCCACCTGGCTGGGAAGATGGCCCTGACCAAGGCTCCGTCTGCGGTGAGCCACCCCAGGCCCGTGGGTGGCACAGACTACTGGGGGGCAGGGGAGGGGCCCTGCAGGGGGCAGGGGACCTATCCTTGCACCTAGACCTGGGAATCTGTCCCCCTCCACTTACAAACCCTCTGACCCTAAGATCCCGAAACAATGCGATTTTGACTTTTCAAAGCAATAGCAAATAGCCAAAGACACTGAATGTAGATCATGCGCCGTTGGCAGGACCAGCTACATAACTCGCAGGACCCAGTGCAAAATGAAAATGCAGGCCTCAGATTTCAAGATAAGGTCCGCAGAGCATTAAACAAAGTGCAGGGCCCTGTGCGACTGCACAGGTCACACGCCCACGAAGCCAGCCTGGGGGCCAGGCACCACTGCTGAGCACTTGGCTCATGTTAACTTATTTAATCCTCGTGAGGCCACCATGAGGTAGGTATTATTATCGCCCCTAGTTCGCAGACGAGCAAAATGGAGGCCAGGGAGGCTTCGGTGATTTTGCCAAGGTCACAGTTGGGTAGTAGAGGAGCCAAGTTCGGCCCCAGCTCATGGCCCCAGCACCGGTGCACTCACACGCTAGTGTCCACACCCACACTCTAATAAATATGGCTTGTGCTGCTTCATGGGATTCCACATCAGACTGGAATTGAGAGCAGGGCAACCCGGCTTTTAAAAACACTTTACTTATTTAAAATTAAAGTGGAAAGTTTAAGCCTCTGGGTCACCAGCTTCTCCCTTCTCACTCAGGCATCATCTGACAAGGGCTCCTGCCGCCTCGCAGCCACTGGCACTCCAGGCACCGCTGTCCCAGCCTGGCCCAGCCCCCAGGAGGCCCCAGATGGCCTGTTTGCTGTGCGGAGGCACCTCTGGGGCAGCCACGGAAACAGCACATTCCCGGGTAAGGCTGGTCCGTGCACTACGTCGTGCCCCCCGAGCCCCTAATGGGCACTGGGAGTGAGGGGTGGACAGAAAGGAGCTCCATACTGCTCTTCCCCACCACTGCCACCCAGCCTTTGGGAACAACACATCTGCTTGCAAAAGCTTCCTCTCAGGATTTCCATGGCCTGCAAGGCCCCATTATGGTCTCAGCTGTCTCCCCTGGGGATTGGGGCTCACTTACTCTGGGCTTCAGCTATTCCATTTGGCCATCAGAAGGGAGGGAACTAGCTAAGTAATTCCCAGGGATTCTCCCTTCCTTCCCCCAGGAAAAGTGGGGTGATTCACCCGAGCTCATGAGTCTCCTACTGCCTGCAAGGCCTACGCTATTGGCTTAACAGGGATCAGGACCCTTGAGTGTCATCCTGGCTCTGCCACTTAACCAGTTACATCCCTTTGGTGTGCAAGTTACTTCACTTCTTCTAAACCTCAGGGAAAACAAGCCCCATTTTGCTGGAAGGGGTGCAGAGTAAATGATACAATTTATGTCAAGTGCTCAGCAAACAGTACCCGTGATCAAGGGTGGGATTTCAGGCGTGCAGACAGGATGCTGTAGAGTGGAGGGCGGGGGAGGGAGCAAGGAGCTCCCGGATGGGGCCTGATTCTCCCCGCCCACCCCAGCAGAGTTCTTCCACAACATGGACTACTTCAAGTTCCACAACATGCGGCCCCCTTTCACCTATGCCACTCTCATCCGCTGGGTAAGCAGGGCAGCTCAGGATGAGGAGAAGGAAGAGAAAGAAGGGGTGGGGGGGGACCTGCCTCCCAAACTCCCACCTACCCCGCCCCCGCTGAGCACCCCCAGGGCGGGCTCCTTCATGAACAAACCCGTAACTTCAGATGTGATCCCCCGTGCTGGCTTCACCCGAGACCTACCCTTGAACCCAAACCGAAACCACCATTCAGGCCAGTGCAAGCCAAATTCTGGCCCTAAACCCACCCCTTTCCTGATGTCCATCTCAACCCCATACTTAACCCTCTCCCAGACCTATAAATAGCCCAAAAACGAACCTCATTTCTTCCCCTGGCCCTAAACCCACCCCAGGTATTATCCTAACTCCTTCCCCAGCCCCGACATACCCCACTATGTCAACACATCCCCCAGCGGGACTCCATCCCTAACCCCTTCCTTGTAACACCTGGCCTTTAACCTCACCCCATCCCAACTCCTTCATCTGAATCTCCCTAATGCCTTCCCAGAACCATCACTAGAGCCTGCCCGGACCTTCATCCTAGGCCTACACGATGCCACAGATTCCCCTACCAAGGCCCATCCTGACCCAAAACCTCATGGCAGCCGTAATCGCTGACCCTGGATTTAACCCCATTCTTAAATCCAAACAAATCCAATGCCCTGACTGACCCTTGGCCTCACTCCACACCTAGCCCTAGCCATGCCCCTTAATGACTACACACAGCTAACTTCCACTTCGCCACAGCTAACTTCATTATTGACCCTGAACCTAACCACATCCTTGACACATAAAGTAGCTAGATAACTAGGCCCATCTCTGACTCCTGACCTAATGCCATCCCATCCCTCGACCCTCAACTCACCCCAGTCCATCCCTAGCCTGACCTTTAACCAATCCCTTCCCTCACCTTGAACTCTGCCTGGTCCTTTACCCCTTCCAAATCCTTAACTTCATCCCACTCCTGGCCCTTAACTTCCCAAACCCTGAAATGTCACCCCTACAAAGAACCCCAACTCCAACTCTATCCCAGACCTGTAACCTAACTCCAGCGCCAACCCTTAACCAGACCCCACTCCAACCTCAACCCTGATCCTTTACCTAACCCCCTCCTGCCCCCATCTTCACCCCACTTCTAACCCTGTCTCTGACCCCACACCATCTCCCTCTCTCCCTTCCCCTGCCCCCACAATTCCACCCCATGTCAGATGGCCCAGGGTGGGCCACTGCCCCTCTCAGCCCAACTTTGGGAGAGCGGCTCCCCTTACCCCACACCCCCTAACCCCCAGGCCATCCTGGAGGCTCCTGAGAAGCAGCGGACACTCAACGAGATCTATCACTGGTTCACACGCATGTTCGCCTTCTTCAGAAACCACCCTGCCACCTGGAAGGTGAGCTCCTCTGGAAGTGGCAGTGGCTGGGAGGGCCTCAGATGCCACCAGGGTGCTGGGCCAAGCCAGGTGGGCCTGGGGCTGGGCTTGTAGGCATGTTGGGAGGGGGCAGGAGGTCGGGTTTTGGTGAGGACTGCTGACCTCAGAGCATGACTGCCCGCCCGCTCCCCCCGCCCCCGGCCGGCTGGCCCTCCCTCCACAGAATGCCATCCGCCACAACCTGAGCCTGCACAAGTGCTTCGTGCGGGTGGAGAGTGAGAAGGGGGCTGTGTGGACCGTGGATGAGTTCGAGTTCCGCAAGAAGAGGAGCCAGAGGCCCAGCAGGTGTTCCAACCCCACACCTGGCCCCTGACCTCGAAACCAAGGAAAGAAGGAAGGAAGGACAGGGGCCAAATTGGGGGATGGAAGTGGCAGGGGGCAGGGGTGATAGGCCCTGGACCTGCCCGCAGGGACCAAGAAGTGAGGTGCACACTGTCTTGCCTGCCGGGGACCCCGCTCCCCAGCTGACCACCCTCCTGGATCATATGCTCTGCACCAAGGCTGCTCAGAGGGGCCCCAGCCCTACACCCCTGGCCCAGCCTCCTGCGATGGGCTCTCCAGCCAAAATGAGCTTTCACAACCAACCACACACACAGCCTGCCTCAGTCACTCTCACAGATGACCTTGGGGCTGGAAAAGACACACAGATGGTCACAATCCTGTCGCTTGGACTCAATACAAACCCCAAAACACAAAGAGCCTGCCTTGGTACACTCAGATGACCTCAAATCTGCATAATCACACAGACAATCACGCCTGAACACAGTCTTGTCAACCCACATACCCCAAAGCACACACCCCCAGCCAGCCTCTGGGCCCACAGGTGCAGTGTCACACAGGCCATGCCCAGACACCCGTGCAGAAGCAGCCTCAGTACCTACAGGATCTCAGGTCCCAGAAAGCCATGCAGACACATACCAGTCACGCACGGTCTCAAGCAGCTCCTAACACATATGCTCAGTCACACGGCCCTTGAGAACTCACCTGTGCATCTTGCACACACGCACACCCACACAGCGCCCCAGCGGGTCTCCTGAGTCCCACACGGACATGCATGGCCACACACACTGACTCACCAAAATGTACCGAGGCTCAAACGCCACCCACCCCCCACCCCTGCCCTGTGTCCCTAGCCATGGCTCAGCTTAGACTGCAGTCAGAGCCCCTCATTTATTTGGGATCCAAGGCCCCAACCCCCAGTGCTGTCCCCAATAAACTGCAGCCGAGCTCCCACACTCTGGATGATCACCCCAGATAAGGGTTGGAGTCAGGTGGGCAGGGGTCTAGTTCAAGGCCACAGCAGGAGGAACTAGACAGCTAACAGAGAATGGCTGGGGCAAGTGCTTGGCCATCGCCCCCTACACCCCAAATCCCTGTCTAAGCCGGGGGGAGACCCCTGCTGGGGGCTCCTCAGGCCTCACGGACCCGCCCCAGGAGGCCAGCGTTCTCCTGGCGAAGGGCTCGGTAGTCCTCGCGAATCTTCTCCAGGTTGCTGAGGGTCTTCTTGCCCATCTCCGTCTCAATCTAAGGCAATGAAATCACATCCCTTCAGCATGCAGGGCCCTTTCCCAGCTCCTGCTCACCACCTCCCTCCATTACCTCCACTCGGGGCCCCTCCCGCGCTCCTCCCACCCCCTCCAACAATAGCCTGCTCTGTCCCACTGCCAGGCCTTTGCATGTGTCATCCATCCACCTAAAGTGTCCTTTGCTGCGTGGCAGGGTTACCCACTACATACTCAAGCTGAAGCCTCTGCCAATGGCCCTAGGAGGCAGAGAGCCCTGTGAAGACCCTCAGGAAGAAGCTGGGGCTCAGAGTAGGATACTGGCATGTCCTAGGTCACCCAGCTACTAAGGGGCAAGGCTGAGACTCCAGCCGTAGTCTGTGTCTGGTTCCACAGCCTCTCTCGGCATAAACCGAGGAGCTGTGCCCTGGCCTGCCTTGGTTTCCTCTCCTACCCCCAGGCCTCACCTGCTCCTCAAGGTCTCGAACCTCCCGCATGATAGTGCCTGTGTCCTCGATGGTCTGGATGAGCTGGCTGCAGTTCTGGGGACAGCAGGAGCAGAAGGCTTGTACCCTAACCCCACCCCTCCCCAGCCAGCCCCCCAGCACGCTTCTCCCCTCACCTCATGCAAGGCAGCTAGATACTTGTAGGCCTTCCGAACAGCATCATCCTTCTTGGCATCCTGACCAGACATAAGGGACCTCAAAGGTATCAGTGGGCTGTCCCCCCGCCCCCTCACACACACCACCCCCAGGTTCCCACATGGCCACCCTCTCCCACTCCCCTGACTTCATCCTCCAGGGTGCAAAGCCAGGCCTGAGCATTAGTGTACCTACAAGACTTATGCAGGGCCCAGGCCCAAGCCGGCCAATGAGCAGATGGGCAGGCAGCAGCCCAGCCCCACCCCACCTCCCACCCGGCCCGGCCTGCCCCACACCTTGAACACAAGCTCATCAGTCACTGCAAACGTCCGGTCCAGCTTCCCAGACAAGGAGTTGATTTCCTTCTGAAGCTCCTTCGTGTCAGACAAGATCTGGCAGAGACCAGGGTAGCCATGAGCCCACGTCTGGGGCGGGCAGCCAGCTGAGGGTTTTCATACATCCAGACAGGGCCTGTGTATTACTGTGTCTGGGGTGGCTGGAGTGGACCGTGTGGGACTGTTCTGTGTCAGGGTGTGGCCAGGTAGCTCTGCCTCAGAGGGTGTGAGGTCCCTGTGTGGCCACGCTACACACATCTGCCCCTTGGGCATGTCTGGCTGTATGACCCACTCTGCACAGCCACAATGGTGTACCTTAGTGATCTCTTCCTTCTGCTTCCGGATATTACCCACAATCTCCAGGATGCGCTGGGTGTAGGCCAGCCGGGACACGTCTCTGGGCAGGGTCTCCAGCTCTGACACCTAGGCAGGGATACAGCAGGCACTCCCCTAGGACCCACACCCCACCTGCTCCAAGCCACCCAGGGCCCCTGCACGGGCCTTACCAGTTGCTTATAGATCTCCTCCTTCCTTCGGGCTTCTTCGGCAGCTGCCCGAACACTCTGGTGCAGCTCCTGGATCTCTGCCAGCCTTCGAGAAGATTCCAGCTGCCAGGACCCCATGGGTAGAGGGCAGTGAGCAGAGCACAGGGATGGCCACCTAGGGAGGGAGAAACCTGCCCCATCCACAGCCCAGGACCCCACAACCTACCTCTCTGCAATCCTGGAGCTTTCGGAGGTGGCGATACTCAGCAAGGAGCGGGACCCGGTGTTTTTCCCACTGACCTGCCAAGTGGACGACCCGCTGGGCACTACTCTCCACCACGAGCTGGAGGTGGTGGTAGGGAGATAACACGTCACACAGGCTGGGCCCTTCCAACTCTGACCCTCCCCACCCAGCCCCAGCACCAGCCCCACCTGCAGCTTGGCGAGGTTGGCAGCCCCATCGGGCAGCAGCTCCACTGCCCGGCTCTTCAGGCGCAGGGCCTGCTCACGCTCCGCCATGCTGAGCTTGCTCTGCCGACACTCAGTCTCCACCTGGCACCCCGTGACCCCCCACTCCCAGTCAGTGGAGGAGCCTGGCCACATACCACAGGCTCCCAGCCCCCACCGAGCCTGGAAAGCCCTGGCCTAGCCCGAGCCCCCACAGATGACAACACACCCCTCTAGCTCCTATAGGCCCCTTGTCCCCCTCCTGATAGCAACAGAGACCTATAAGCAGTGCTGGGCACCCACAGGCCTGAGCCCTCCACCTCCACACTGACCCCCAGGAGCCCTGACGAGCTCCACAAGGTCCTGCCCATACAGTCTGAGTGCGAGACTCACAGACACCCACAAGGCCCCACTGACGTCCACCGGTGCCTCTAACCCCTGCAGTTCCCATCCCCACACCCTACATCCCCGTCTTATCCTCACCCATTCCCCTGAACCCTTAAGAGCCCCACATGTCCCCAGCGGCCCCCACAAACCTTTCCGACATCTGCAGACCTCTACAGAGTACCTCTTGGCCCCCTCTAGTCCCTCTAAGCCCTCTAGGCCCGAATTGTGACCCAACCCCAGGCGGGCAGCCCTTCCCCCACTCCCGCCCTCACCTGCACGAGGCTGATTCCCAGAGTCTTCATGTTGGCTTCAACCTCCTCAATGTTGCGGTTCACTCCCTCCAGCTGCTCACGAAGGGACTCCAGCTCCTGCTCTTGAGCTGCCCACGTGTCCTGGGAGGCACAGGCCAGGTGGGGTTGGGGTGTCAGGTTCACTAGACAGGCAAGGGCCCAGGGCACCCCCCGCTGCTCTGCTCACCTGTTCAGGCCGCCGGGAGGTGGCTGGCACATCTGACACCTGGGCTGCCTGGGCCTCCGGCTCCTGGGGAAGTGAGAAGGGAGCATCCTGGCTGTCAGGGAAGGCCCCGCCTCTGACAGCCCAGCCCTCCTAGCACCGTCCCCATGCCCACTCCATCGCTGATGGCTGTCAGACTGTAAATGTACGAGGATTAAGGTACTCTCTGTGACCTCAGACTAGAGTGTTTACTCGTAAATAAACTTCCCTGACCCTGACACAGCTCCTGCCCACCTGCCCCATCTATGAAGCCCCAGCTGCCTCTGAGAAGGATGAGGGCCCCTCTGGGTGACCATCCAAGGAGAGAAGATATGTCCAGAGGAAAATGCCCAGGAAGGCTGAGGTTTTGCGCAAACAGCACCCCTTCACCCTTTCTCCAGTGAAATCCCTGAGAAGCCAGGGGACCCCTCTGGGTACTCGCCCCGAGTGGGGAGAGGGCACACCCACTGGTAACACAGGAACCTGTGTGGATAAAGTGTGGTGTCTGTCCATAAAGCACCCCTCCAAGCTGGCCTCGGCCCCATCAGCATGCCTCCTGTGCACTCAGGCCCACCCACCAGGTGGAAGGTGAACTTCTCTGAATGCGTGAAGCGGGAGCCCTTGGGAGCGCCAGTCCTGGCCCCAGCACCCCAGGCCTGCAGCAGCTCTCCCAGGTCTCCGGCTTGTGGGGGGGCCCCCGGCCGGCCCCAGGTCTGGCGCAGATGCTCAGCCAGGTGCTTCTGCAGCCGCTGCCGATGAGCCCGTGTATCCTCCTGGAAACAGAGGGTGAGGCAAATGGGAGGGTGGAGAGGCCTGCTGGGCAGCCAAGGCCCTGCCTCCTCCAGGGAGCCGCCTGACAAGGTGCTACCTACAAGCCACACCTGCCCTCCAGCCTCTCCCACCACGGGGGCCCGGAACCCACGCTCCTGGCCCACCGGTCTGGGAGCTCCCCAAGAACGGGGCCCCCTCTTCCTCACAGCCATGCTTCTCTCCACATACTCACTCCCCGCACTGGAGGAGACTGTGGGAAGGGAGCGAAGTAAGCCTGCATCCCCCAAATCCGAGAGCAACACTGAAAGGACATGCGGGGACGGAGACAGACAGAGTGCTGAGCAAAGAAGGTGCTGGAAGAGAGTGGAACAGAGAGGCAGAGAGACAAGAACGGGGCAGTGTGGGGACGACTGGGGAATCTGGTCATGGACTCAGCGTGAGACGGTACGAAGAGCTCACTGCTAACTGCTAGGGGCGAAAGTGGCCCTGGGGCTACATTACAAAGTGAAGGCCCTTATGAGTTAATAGATGTGTGCTGAAGTATTTAGAGTGGGAATGACATGATGTCTGGAATGTGTTTTAAAATAATACAGGAAAAAAAGGTGGGGGAGAATAGATGAAGAAAGACTGGCAAAATACTTATAGTTGAAGGTGGGTGACAGGCATATAGGATTCATTAGAATGTTCTCTCTACTTCTGTGTTTGAAAATTCCTGTAAGTTTAAAAAAGAGAGACAAAGATGGATGAGAAGGCAGGGGTTGGGGCAAGGGCAGACAGAAAGAGACGGTTACAGAGGTGGACAGAGGGGAGAGGGGAGAGACACAGCACAGAAATGAGGAGACAGAGAGACGGGCAAGAAAGAGGGGCCACAACACCACAGAACGAGAAAGACGGTGACCTCTAGAAGAGAAGAGACAGCACAGAGCTCTAGAGACACAAGAGATGAGCATCGGTGACAATGGCAGAGACAGAGAGACTCAGGGGCCGAAAGAAGGTAGTAGAAACAAGGAGGAAGGGAGCAAATCCTGACTGCTTGGGTTGCTAGGAACCTCGTGCACATTATTCGGTTGAATGCTACCCCGAGAGGAAAGCACTGCCCCACCCACGTCTCCGAACAGGAAACGGAGGCTCGGAGGGGAGAGACTGACTTGTCCAAGGCCCACAGTCTTTCTGACTCCAGTGTTCTTTCAAGGGGGGAGCAGGGGAGGTGCGTGCAGAGGGGAGATGACAAAGAGAGGGACAAAGTGGGGAAAGTAGAAGGAGAGAGAAGCAATGGGAGACGAAATGGGAGCAGCAGTGAGCAGGGGCCTTGGAAGCAGGGAGCTAAGCATTGGGCGGTACCTGGGTGGGGAGGCGGGGTGCCCGGTGGACCCAGTCCTCATCCCCAGGGTGGTCCCGGCCCGTGTGCTGGCAGAGCTGGATGGCATGGCGTTCAAGGAGCGAGGCCGCCCTCCCAGCAGGCTGGGGCACCTGGGTGGGAGTTGGTAGCAGCAGGGGACTTGCCTGGAACTCTCGGGGCTCTGGAGGCAGAAACAGAGTCAGTCAGCCCTCCTGCCTCACCACAGTCAGGCCCACCTCTACCCTTCTCGCCAGCCCCTCCCCACAGCCTCACCTCCTCTGGAACTCAACTCAGGCATGACCAGCCTGCTGGTGTGGAAAGGCCTCTGGAGGGCTGAGCCCTGGTAGGAAAGCAGAATCAGAGCTTCCAGGATGAACTGTGATGGGGGGCATCAGTGGGAGGGGGCCAAAAACCTGAGCACCCAGATGGGGAGAAGGAAGGCAAACCATGGACAAGCAACATCGACATGAGTTGGAGGGTCCCACCTGGAGGTGCTGCAGCTTAGGAGTGCGGAGGAGGGGTGGGACCCAGGGCACGGCCAGCTGGTCACGGATTTGGCTCCCGATGGCCCGGAGAAGGATAGCTGAGTCACCTATTTGGGGGTGGGGAGGGAATGTCAATCAGCTCACAATGCCACAAGTCCAAAAATGCATCCATCGCTCCCTGACCCCCTCCCCCGAGATGCATATCTATCTAGCTATCGTTCTCAACTCGGTTACTCAATGAACACTTATTGAGGACCTGCTATGTACCAGTCACTGTTAGACTCTCAAGATACCTCAGTGAACAAACAGATGAGTGGCCCTGCCCTGCCGTGCTGGCATTCCGGTAAAGCAGATCATGACCAAGGGCATAAGGACATACAGAAAACTGTCAGGTGGTGATCAGGAAAGGAGGACTGTTGAGAAGAAGATGGGATTTTAAACACGGCAGCCCAAGGAAGGCCTCCCTGAGGAGAAATGTGAACAGGAACCTCCAAGAGGTAAAGGAGTGAGGATATCTGGGGGAAAAATAATCCAGCAAATATGAAGGCCTGGAAGCTCAAGTGACCCAGCGCGTCAGAGGAGCATCAAGGAGGCCAGTGTGGTTGGAGCAGAGTGGGCGATGGGGAGCAGGCAGGAGGTGAGGCAGAGCAGCCCCTCCCAGCACCAACTTACCACCTGGGTGGGCCCCAGCCCTGGCCCCTTGCCCGTGCCCTGCACCCCCTCTCCCAGACCCCATCCTCTCACCTAGCTCTCCCAAAGACACCCCCCCACCTCTATCCATCAACCTTTTCACCACCTCCACCTCTCTCAGCCACTATAACATCCAGGAAGGCCACCCTCTCCCCCCACTCTCAGTACGCCCCAGGCACCCCATACCTGCAGGCTGGTCTGCATCCTCAGAGGCATCGGTGGGCAGACGCTCGGCCAAGAAGAGAAGCAAGTCCCGGAGATCAGGCTCACTGGGGTAGAGGAAGTTCTGATAGCCAAGCTCCAAGGGATAGCCCAGGTCCTGGGAGTTGAGGAGGGGGCCCCTATCAGGCAGGCAGGCAGGACCCTAGACCACAAATGCTCCCACTCTCACCAACCACCACCTTCCAAACCTCCCCTGGGCTCCCCAAGACCTCCAGGCCTCTGCGGGGAGCCACAGAGGAATTACAGTCAGTGCCACAGAGAGCAAGAGAGAAGAGCAAAGCTCTGGCCTTTCTAACCATGACTCAAAATCCAGAGGCCATCCAAGAGAAGATAGGTATTTCTAAATACAAGAAATGAAATAAAGATTTTAAAGAAAAAATATAATGAGCAAAGTCAAAAGAGTCATGACAAGCTGAGAAAAAATATCTGGAGCTCATATCACAGGCAAAGAGTGAATCTACTTGGTACATAAAGAGTACTTAGAATTAAACCAGCAAAAAAGACCAGCAGTGCGACAGAAAAGCAGGTGAAAGACAGGAACAGACAGTTCACAGAAAAAGAAATGAAAATGGCCCTGAAACATGTGCAAATATGTCCAGTCTTGCCTGTAAGAAAGACATGAATTAGGGGCTAGCCCCATTGCCTAGTGGTTAAGTTTGGTGCACTCCGCTTCTGCAGGCCAGATTAGGTTCCTGGGTGTGAGTCTACACCACTTGTTGGTGGCCACGCTGTGGCGGCAACCCATATACAAAATAGAGGAAGACTGGCACAGATGTTAGCTCAGGGACAATCTTCCTCAAGCAAAAAGAGGAAGATTGGCAATGGATGTTAGCTCAGGGTCAATCTTCCTCAGCTTTAAAAAAAAAAAGGACACAAATTGAAAGCACACTGAGAGAGCGCACACAAGCATCACTGCCCCGGGACCACCTGACGGTATGTTCTCCCGAGGTGCACGCTGGGAGGGAGATGCTATCATCCGTGCGGTGTTCCCGCCCCAAACCTGAATCTAATCAGGAGAAAACAATCAGACCAATTCAAATTGTGGGGCATTCCATGAAACAGCCAGCCTGGACTCTTCAAAAACATTTATCGTGAAAGAAACAAAGAAACGAAAACAAAGGAGGACTGTTTGACATGTAAGATTAGAGTCGTAACAGTGAAATAAAACATGAGATCCTGGAGCGGACTCTGTGGTTCAAAAAACAGCTACAAAGGGTATTTTTGTGACAACTGGGGAAATCTGACCGTGTACTAGATATTAGGTACTATTATTCTATCAATATTCAATTTCATGGGTGTGATCATGGTACTGTGGCTATGCTGGCCAATGGCCTTTTACTGAGGAGGGGAACCCTGAAGGTTTTAGGTGTGAAGTGGCATGATGTCTGCCACTTTCAAATGGTTCAGCAAAAAAATGTGTGTGTCTGTGTATCTATAGAGAGAGAAAAGAATGGAGCAGAATGTTAACAACACAGGACGCTAGGAGAAGGGTATACAGGTGTTCATTGTTCTACTTTCATTTTTCTTTAAATCTGAAAGTTTTTCAAAGTACAAAGCTGGCGGGGGAGAAACTATACTGAAATACCACTCCCCACCTATTGAACAGGTAAAAGTCGGACAGTACCCTGAGTGAGCGAGGCTGTAGAGAAACAGGCACTCTCTCATACACTATCTCCGGAGAGGCAAAAATTAAACAACCCCAATGAGGGCAATTGGGCAAAATCTAACAAAACTACAGATGTGTTTACCCTTCCACCTAGCAACCCTACTTCCAGGAGTTACCACGGAGATATCCCTCCAACAATTCAAGAATATATACACACCAGATTATTCATTACAGCACTCTTTGCAAAATATTGGAAACTTCCTAAATGTGCAAGCACAGGAGAGTGGTTGAATAAACTATGGTACCTGCATACAGTGGACTAAGATGCAGCTGTAAAAAGGAAAAAATGATTTAAGATCTCTATTGTCTGATATGAAATGATTTCCAGGAGATATTGTTAGGAAAAAAAAAGACAAGAAACTAGGTATATGCTTTCTTTTGTGTAAGAAAGGGGGGAAATAAGAATATATATTCATGTTTGCTTATATCTGCATTTTTTAAAAAAACTGGAAAGATACACAAGAGGGCCGGCCCCAGGGCTGAGTGGTTAAGTTCACGCACTCCGCTTCAGCAGCCCAGGGTTTTGCCAGTTCAGACCCTGGGCGCGGACCTAGCACCACTCATCAAGCCAAGCTGAGGTGGTGTCCCACATAGAAGAACTAGAAGGACCTACAACTAGAATATACAACTATGTACTGGGGGGCTTTGGGGAGAAGAAGAAGAAAAAAAAGAAAAAGATTGGCAACAGACGCTAGCTCAGGGCCAATCTTTAAAAAAGAAAGATACACAAGAAACTCACCAAAGTAATTCCCTTACAGCAGACAGCTAAGAGCACAGTGAATGGTGTGGAGTGAGTGCCGGGAAGACTTCTCAAGCCATCATGCTACTTCTGTCACACCTTGGAGATCTCTTTTACCCTTTCGGTAGTTAACCATCTTTTACCTAGTTAAAATTCTTTATATTAAAATTTCCCTATTCAAATTGCTGCTGGGGTTTCTGTCTCAAGACTGGACCCTGACTGACAAAATAACCTACTCAAAACAACAATTTTTTTTTAAAGAGACTACAGGCTTTGGAGTGAAAAAACCTGGGGTTGAAATCCAGCCTGTGCCACTTACTGGCTCAAAGGCCTTGGACCGGTTATTTAACCACCAGGAAGCTCAGTTTCCTAGCTGGAAAATGGGGCCGACAGTACTTTCCCTATGTGGCTGCTTTAGGGATAAAAGAGACAATCAGGGTTCTGGGTCGGGACTGAGACACAGGCCTAGAGAGAAAGCAAGCCTTTTTCTGCCAGAGTTGCTGTTGGTCTAGAGCTGCACGGTCTCTGAAAGCAGTCTTTCTTGATTGAAATCCAAGCTTTTTCTCTAACCAACTGTGTGACCTCAGGCAAATCACTTAACCTCTCTGTGCTTCACTTTCCTCATCTGAAAAAAGGGATAGCAACAGTACCTACTCAGAAAGTTGCCATGAGGATTGACTGAGTTAACACCACGTTACCACAGTGCCCGGGCGCAGAGTCCACACTCAGAAAACATCATTATTATATGCATATGTGTGTACTGCGTCACAACATAAGATACATCTATTTTGGAAGGTCACAGTCAAAAAAGTGTGAAAACCACTGGCTTTTAAGCTACTTTACTTTGAGTTTTTTCCGAGACCTGCAATCAAAGAGTTGTGACTGATACAGAAACTCATTCCAGGAGTTGGGTGTGTGAAGTGACAGACATCAAAATATGGAGGTGGCTGAGTTGCAGAAAGTGGTGTCAGGAGCAGGGAACATGAAGAGGCAGACGCCAGAAGGCGGTGCTGCTGAGCAGAGGTGGCTACAGGGGCAGCACACAACTGGGCTGAGAGACACCCCTTCTGCCTGCTGCAGGCAAACTGAGGCTCTGGGGCCAGACAATCACATGAACCTCTTGATCACCCAAAACTCCGTACTCTCTGCCCCACGCTAAAGTCAGTGTGAGCAAAAGTGGGTCAACACCAAATCCAGTGGGAGACAGCACTGAGAGAAGAGAGCAACAGAGAATCGGGCGAGGCCTGGGTCCCAGCCCCTCCTCCACATCCCCCACTGTGCACTCGCTTTGCCAAACAGAGGACATAACCTCCACCTCATACAGTGCCATCCTTGACAATACAGCCCCAGGCCAGGGGACAGCCCCAGCCAGAAGGACCTGAGAACTCCTGAGAGGTAGGTGAACCTGAGAGCTAAGGGATGGGCAGAGCTCAGAGGCCTAGGGCTAAGAGACAGAAACTGCACCAGCCATGGACTAACGCAAGAAACTTGACCACCCCGTCCCCTGGGGCTAAACGGCAGTTTTCACCGTAGTTACTCTATCGTCCCTCCACCACCACAGACGGGGTATGTCGGCCGTGTTTACATTCATTATGTAGCCACAGGTTGCTGGAATGCAAGCAGCCAGATCAGGCCTATCTAATAATAGTAATACCACTTACACATAGCTTATTATATCCAGCTTTTCATATAACAACTCATTTTTAATCCTCACAGCAACCCTACGTGGTAGGTACAATCTTACACCCATTTTACACAGGAGGGAACTTAGGCGCAAAGAGCTGAAGAGACTGGCCCAAAGTCGCAGAGCTAGTGAGCCAGGAGAAATGACATTATTCTGAGCCCTTGGATCTAGTAACTGGACACAGCTCTGTTCTGGGGAGGTGGGAGGGCTTCATCAGAAGGCCCTTTATCTATGATAGAGACAGCTTGGGAATTATTCTCACGAGAGGCAGGATGGATGTGGCTGCCACAGGGGAATGCAGCAGACACTGTTGTAGTTAACAGGCCTATCTTCCCCTGGGTAACCCTCCCTCCTCAACTCCATGTGATCCTGAAGGAGCAGCCAATCACAGTGCCCTGCAGGGGTGACCATGTGATCCAGGCTGGGCCAATCAGAGTACACAGTGGTTAATTTAGGAGTGAGCACGTGAACCAAGGAGGGCCTTTTCTGGAACTGGTAAATGGATACTATAGGGGAAAAAATTCTCAGTGCTAAGCTTAAAATGTGGGAGCCAGGGGCAGCCTAGGCACAAACTGGATTAACTCATTTAATGCTCATAACAACACAACCTTTATCACCTCGATTTCACAGATAAGGAAACTGAGGCCCAGAAAGGTTAGGGTCACACAGTTAGCATGTGGTGTAGCGAGGATCTGAACTACTCAGGAAGTTTGACCGTAGAGCCAGCAGCCTTAACTAATGAACACTAAGCCACAAGGGGAGGTGGCAGAGAGGAAAGGCAAGAGTTTCAAAAGAGCATGGTGACTTTGTGAAGGAGGAAGGAAGAGGCTGTGTGTATTCGGGAGGAGGGCACTCACCATGCAGGCCTGAGCCAGGCTCATGGCCAGGCGGAACCGGGCGGACATGGCCAGAGGCAGCAGGGGGCTGAGGCCAGAGCCCACGGCAGGGTTGATCACACGCAGGCAGCGAACCACAGCTTCTACAACCAGCTCAGTGGTGAAGGCTCGCAGGGTCTGCACATCTGGTGGAACTGCCCTGAAGAAGAAAGGGGCAGGCTCGATGGGGGGGAGCATTCAGAAAACAGGGATCAAGCTGGGCCGTGCTGCCTTCTGGAAGCCCTGGTACTGGGGTGGGGATGGGGAGGATGGCCACAGTTCAGACAGGTCCTGGGTGTTGGTGACTGTGACTTCCATTTGGAAAACTAAGAACTGGGAAAGTCCTCAGGTCCTAAGACCTTGGTGTAGAGGATTGGTGGATAGAAGGCATTTGAGTTCAAAACATCTCAAATTTCCCTATGTTTAAAAGCCCCAAATTTCTGGGGTCTGGGAAGGGCAAGGGGCCCAGGGGGCATGGTCTCTGGGTTTCTGGGTCCCCAGATATCATATTCCTTGCATGTCAGTGGTCCCTAGATATTGAGCTGCTAGGGTTTCGAGACTAGATGTTGGAAGGCTGGGGTCTTCGGAAGTTCCAAATGTCAGGGTCCCTGGATGTCAAGATCCCTGGATATCAAAACCTCCTGGTTTCAAGCAATCCAGATATCAGGCTCCCTAGATGTTGGCATCCTGGGGTTTTAGGGCCATCGAATGCAGGAGTCCTTGTATGTCAGGGTCACCAAGCATTGAGATCGCCAGATTTTAGGGTCCTGGGGTTTTAAAAGCCCTAGGCGTTGGGAAACCGGGTTTGAAGGTTCCCAAGCATCCAGTGCCAGGGTTTCTGGAGTCCCTGAATGCCAGGGTCCTGGGGTTTTAAGTTCCCTGGTTCTCAGGATACAGGTGTCTTAGGATCTTCAGATATCAAGGTCCCAGGGTATTGATGTCAAGATCCACAGTTTTCAGGGTCCCGGGTCTTGAGGTTCCAAGGTTTTAAGGTTTCCAGGTGTCTGGGTCCTGGAGTTTGGGGTTTCTCAAGTGTCGGGGTCAAAGGGTTTGGAAGGCCCCTGATGTCAGAGTGTGAGAGAGCGCGCGTGTGCGTGTGTGTGTGTATAAGGGGAACAGGGCGTCTTAGGGTCCTGGAAGTTGGAGCCCTGGATGTCAAGGTCCGGGGTTTTAAGGTTCCCGGGTGACTGGGTCCGGAGTTTTGGAGTCCCGGATGTGGGCATTCCGGGGTAGGCGGGGGCTGTGTCCTTACGTGCCGGCCTGGCGCAGGGAATGGATGAGGATTCGGTCCGCCTCCTCCATGGTGGAGCCGTGTTCGAGTCCGGGGCTGGGTTCAGGGCCGGGTCCGAGCAAGAAAGGCGCAGCTGTTGAAACCCCGCTCAATGCCCGCGGTCCAAGGAGTGTCACGGGCTGCGCTGGGAGAGACGGGAAGTGTAGTTCCGAGAGTGAGTGCAGCGCACGCCGGATGCCTGGTGTCCGGGTGCGAATGTGCACGCGCAAGCTTGAGCGCGCAATGGCTGCTGGGAGTTGTAGTTCTTCCGCCTGCAGTCCCGTGGGCTCTTCCAAGTGGGCAAAGGAGTGTAATGCGTGCGCGCGTGCGTGCGTGTGTGTGTGTGTGTGTCTGTGTGTCTGTGTGTCTGTGTGTCTGTGTGTGTCTGTGTCTGTGTGTCTGTGTCTGTGTCTCTGTCTCTGTGTGTGTCTGTGCGTCGGTGTGTGCGTTAGGAGGGAAGGGGAGGGACGGAGACTGACTTCTTGACTCATTCATTTAAGGCGGCATTCATCTTCTAGATTGTGGAAGTGTACAAGTCAAGTACAAGTTAAGGGCAAGAGCTTTAGCACAAAGCGACTAGGGTTGAGTCTCAGCTCTTTAGCTCAAGTCTTTAACTCAACTTGCTAAATGTGCAACCGTGGGCAGGTTACGTAACTTCCCAGTGTCTTAAGTTTCCTCGTCTACAAAATGAGACTATTAATAGTGCCTGCTTCCTAGGAGTAAAACAACTAATTCATGTAAAGCACGTTGTACTATGTGCCCGACACATAATACGGTAAAAAGCACTATGTAAGTTGTAGTTACTAGTATTCAGGCATTCAATAAATGCTTTATTTTAATATGTTATACATATGTGTATACTCCAAAGAATAATTACACAGTAAACATTCATCTAACCACCGTTCGTTAAAAAGACCACCCTGTCTTCATTGCTCAATAGTGCCACATTTGTCATAAATCACGTGTGCATATATGTGGAGCTCAGTTTCTGAACTCTATTCTGTTCTTACTTACTGTAGCCTTATAACAAGCCTTGATATCTGATATGGCAAGTTCTCATCTTGTTCTTTTTCAGAGGATTTTGGCTTTTGTAGGTCCTTTGTATATCGATATACATTTTAGAATCAGTTTGTCAAATTCCACGGAAAAATCTTTTTGAGATTTTGTTTGGGAGTGCATTGAATATCTAGACCACATTGGGAAGAATTGACATCCTCACAATATTAACTATTTCAATTAATAAATTTAATATATCTCTCCATTTAATTAGGGCCTCTTTAATCACTTGATAATATTTGATAATTTTTTTCCTTGGAGATCTTGCACATGTATTATGTTAGAGTTATTCCTATGTACTTTAAATTTCAGATACTGCTGGGAAATGATATCATTTTTCTCATCTTAGTTTCTAACTGTTTGGTGCTGGTATATATTTTGTACAAACATTTTTCAAAAATCAGCACCTTTCCAGTTGCCAGGCTCTGGCTCACAAATGTCCCATCTTAGCCCCCTGCTCACTCTCCCATCCAACCCTGTTGTGGCCCCGCCCTGTGACCTTAATCCCTCCAAAGCTGGGGGAAGTGAGGGGGCTGGGTGCAGATGGCTCTTCAACCTCGAAAGGAGGATGTCTGCATCTGAAGGCGGGAAAGGTGAGAGCAGCCTTCCACCCCTGCAGACCCTTGGAGCAAGCCTGGGCTCTGCTCCACCCTCAGCCCCTCTGACCTGCCCACTGCCCACTGGGACCCCACTCCGGAGAGCCTCTGGGGAACCAGAACCACATCACCCTGTTCCCATCCCAGCCAGCCTCAAATGTAGCCTTACCGCCACCGGAGCCTAACCCAAACACTGCCCACTATGGCCTCCCAGCCCCAACCACAGCCTTAGTTCCCAACTGAAACCCAGCCCCAATCCTGGCCCCAACCCCTATCTAGTGCCAACCCCAACTCCAACTGCAAAGCCAGCCCCAAGCTTAATCCTAACACAAACCTTACCTACCAGAGGGCAAACCCCTGTTAGAGCCCAAACCCCAATGTAGATACAGACCTTACCATGAGCTCTAAGGTTGCCTAACCTCAACCCCAACCTCTGGATGTCAATACTCTTAGTGAGTGGATCTCTGACCTTCCCGAAAGAGCGCAGATCCATTTTTAAGGACCAAAAAAAAAAATAAATAGAGAGAGAACACACAGCAGATGGTGGTAGTAGTTCATGAGGAGTCAGAGACTGCCTGGGTTTGACTCCCAATTCAGCCACTTCATCAAATCACTTAAACTCTCTGTTTGGATCAGTTTCCTCACCTGCAGAATGGGAATAATACTATGTGCCAGACATTCTTCTGAATGCTGAACTCATTTAATCCTCACAACAGCCCTATAATGTAGGTACTCTTATCATCCTGTTATACAGATAGAGAAATTGAGGCTCAGAGAGCTTACCTAATTTGCTCAAGGCCACACACAGCTACCAAGGGTAGAGTCAGTATTTAAACTCAGACAGCTTGTTTCCTCCAAAGCTGGGGATCTTAACCAGGCTAACCCACTGCCCCTGGAGACTGAAACAAGGCCATGGGAATGGCCTTAGCTGAAAACCCCAATGCAAAACTCAAATCCCACCCAAATTCAACTTCAACCCTAACCCTGATCCTAGTTCTAATCCCAACTCATTCAAATACCCGGTCCTAACCCTAAATCATATCTCAAGCCCACTCCACTCCTACCTGTATTGAAACCCAACCCAAAATCCACCACTCGAATTTAATGCTAAATTTGCCTCCAACTATAAACTTAATCCTACCCCATGCCAATTTAAACTCTACCCTGAAGTCTAGCACTGAACCCTACTTCACTTGGAAACGTAATTTCGCCCTCACTTCCCTATAAACTCTCACTCTACCCCCAATCAATTCCAATACCAACTCTTACCCCCCAATCCTTAACTCAGGTACCCCCAAATCTCCCTAATTTTACATGTTCTTCTCTCCTCTCAGATGGAAAGATGGGATCAGTTAGGAGGCAGCCATGATTGCCCCAATATCCTGTCCCTCCCTGACTCGGTTTCTCCATACAGACACCACCCCAGAGCCCAGTCCAGCCAATGGAGCAGGCCCTGGTCCTGAATGGGGGCTGTGCCCTGAGCCTCCAGCATCAGGGGGTGAAACCGGCGGGGCTTCGGGTCTGGGGACCCCTAAGCGAAGGACTCAACACAGTAAGCACAAGACAGTGGCAGTGGCCAGTGCCCAGCGGTCACCCCGGGCGCTCTTCTGCCTCACCCTGGCAAACCCCCTACGGCGGTCCTGCATCAGCATTGTGGAGTGGAAGCATCCTGAAAGGCTAAGGGCAGGGCTCAAGGGTGAGGGTCACCAGGGTACTAAGAGTCAAGGTTTGGGTCAGGGCTGGAATAGAGGAAGGCTGAGGTCACCAGGGATCAAGGGTCAAGAACTGGATTCAAGGGGAAGTTGAGAAAGGTGAAGGTCACCAGAGGGGATCAATAGTCAAGGACTAAATCATAACAAGAGTTGAGGATGCCTAAGGTTTCCAGAGGGGTCAAAGTCAAGGCCTTGATCAGGGGAGGACCTAGGAATGTCAGGGCTGGTCACTTTGGGATCAAGGGTCAACATTGGGTGGGGAGGGCCCCAAGGGAATGTGGAGGTTCTGAGACCACTCTGCCTGGGTCCTTGACTGTGTCCACCTGAGGCCCTTCGACATCCTCATCCTGCTGACCATCTTTGCCAACTGCGTAGCCCTGGGAGTCTACATCCCCTTCCCAGAGGATGACTCCAACACTGCCAATCACAACCTGGTGAGGCGCGCCCGCCCTGCCCCTAATCAGGCCCTGCCTCTCTCTGACCCACATGACCCTCCCCTGCCCAGCCCCACCCTCCGTCCGACTATACTCCAATCTCTTGCCACACAACCCCCCCCACCCCCCGCCCCCAACCTCCGTCAAACCCCACCCCCAAATAACTTCCCAATCTCCCGCCCTGTCCCGGGCTCCACCCCCAGGAGCAGGTGGAATATGTATTCCTGGTGATTTTCACTGTGGAGACTGTGCTCAAGATCGTGGCCTACGGACTGGTGCTCCATCCCAGCGCCTACATCCGCAATGGCTGGAACCTACTCGACTTCATCATCGTCGTGGTCGGGTGCGCGTCTGCGGGAAACACTCCCACACCCTAGATCAACATCTCACCCCGGGTCCGCTGAATTTGGGGCTCAGAGAAGGGACTGCTTCAGACTGCCCTCATTCGGCCGCCAGAATCAGGAATATTAACACATTTTAACCCTATTTGCATTTCCAGTTACAGCGACTTGTGCTTTTCCGAAGAGAAGTGAGGGGTGGAGGGGGTCCCCAAGGCCTGATCCCCGCCTCCTCGTCCCATGCTTCCCCATCAGGCTCTTCAGCGTGCTGCTGGAGCAGGGCCCCGGACGGCCCGGGGACGCCCCACATACTGGAGGGAAGCCTGGCGGCTTCGATGTGAAGGCCTTACGGGCGTTTCGGGTGCTGCGGCCACTGAGGCTGGTGTCTGGGGTCCCAAGTGAGTGGCACGACCCCCAGAATTGGAGGTGGAGGAGGGAAGCGGGAGGAAGGCTGAGATGACCCCCTCCCACCGACTTCACCTGCCCCTCGTTCCCCACAGGCCTGCACATAGTGCTCAATTCCATCATGAAGGCACTGGTGCCGCTGCTGCACATCGCGCTGCTCGTGCTCTTCGTCATCATCATTTATGCCATCATCGGACTCGAGCTGTTCCTTGGACGCATGCACAAGACGTGCTACTTCCTGGGATCTGGTCAGACAGTCCACCCCTCCCGGGACAGGACAAGCCCCCTCCACTGGCTCCTAGGCCCCACCCTGTTCGCAAGGAAACCCACCGAAATTCACAAGACTCCGCCCCCAGGCTCAGGCTCCACCCCCGGGCAAACAAGCCCTACCCGCTAAGGCCGAACTACAACCGCCCCCCCCTCGCTAATTGCTCCGTCGTATCACAAGACTTCACCCACAGGCCAAGGGCCTGCTGGGCACTTAAGACTCCATCCTCCAGGCCTGGCCGCGTATACTCAGGCCCTTCATCCAGACCCCAGCCCGAGCCTTGCCTCCACCCTTTTTTTCAAAAGACTTTCCCAAATTCCAAGACTCCATCCCCAGACTCATGCTTTACTGTTATTTAGAAGATTCTGCCCTGAGATTTACAGTCCCACTCTCCAGATCCCTGTGAGTGGGACTCAGCTTCCGGGTGGTTCAGAATCCTGACCCAACAGAGTCAGGGACTAAGGGATGCCCTTGACTTAGAAAAATCTAGAACCCTGAGTCAAACTTTCCAGGCGGGCGGGGCTCCAGGGTGGCAGCGACTGTGGGTGGGCGTGTTTCGGAGCCCAGAGCTCCAGTCTTCCCGCAGACGTGGAAGCGGAGGAGGACCCGTCGCCCTGTGCGTCTTCAGGCTCGGGACGTGCGTGCACACTGAACCAGACCGAGTGTCGCGGGCGCTGGGCAGGACCCAACGGAGGCATCACCAACTTCGACAACTTCTTCTTCGCCATGCTGACGGTCTTCCAGTGTGTCACCATGGAAGGCTGGACTGACGTGCTCTACTGGGTGAGGTGGACAGCGGGCACACAATGAGGTGGCTACACCTGCCTTTCCTCCTCCAGCTCAGGCGGGAGTACCTGCACACCCTGAGGGATGCATTCTCTCTCCCCAGATGCAGGATGCCATGGGGTATGAGCTGCCCTGGCTGTATTTCGTGAGTCTTGTCATCTTTGGGTCTTTCTTCGTCCTCAACCTTGTACTTGGCGTCCTGAGCGGGTGAGGAGCCTAGACACCAACCTCATCCTGCCCCTCAGCCCTGTCCCTTTTTTGTTCCTGGCAAACTCCTAGCCATCCTTCAAAACCCATCTGAAATACCCTTTCATTCATTCAATGAACATTAAGCATCTACCGTGTGCAAGGCACCATTTTAGGAAGGGAACAAAAGACAAAAATCCCTGCCTTCCTGAATATTACATTCTGGTGAGGAGAGAGACAAGAGCAACACACACAATAAATAAGTGTATGCATGTGTGTACATACACATGCACACACACATATATATGCAGTGTTTAGTATGGAATATGTGCTATGGAAAGAAAGGAAGGATAAAGATAGGAATGGGGAGATCTTGCAGTTATAAATAGGGACAGTCAGGACTGGCCTCCTTGAGAAGGTGTTAACTGAGTAAAAATGTGAAAGAGATGAGGGAGTGAGCCATGTGGATATCTGAGGAGAAAGTGTTCCAAGCAAAGAGAACAGCCAGGGCAAAGGCTCCAAAGCTAGAATGTGCTTGGCATATTCAAAGACAGCAAGGAGGTCAGAGTAGCTGGAATGGTGAAGGCAAGGGAGCCAGGGTGGTTCCCCTACCTGGCCCTCTATCCTCCTCCCTCAGGGAGTTCTCCAAGGAGAGGGAGAAGGCCAAAGCACGAGGAGACTTCCAGAAGCTGCGGGAGAAGCAGCAGCTGGAGGAGGACCTGAGGGGCTACCTGGACTGGATCACACAGGCAGAGGAGCTGGACATCGAAGACCCCTCAGCTGATGGTTCTGTGGTTGAAGAGGGCCGGGCCGGCCACCGTAGGCAACCCCTGGCTGGCCCCTTCCCTGCTCCATGCATGCCTCAGATGTGGGCTCCCCTCCCGAGAGCCAGCCCCAACCTGCAACAGCTCGAGGCCCAGCCCCCTGTTACGGCCTAGGACACAGACCCAGACTCAGATACCCTTCTCAGCCTGTACCCAGAACAAAGACTCCAAATAACGCCCCCCACACCCTAACCTGCCTTGGGTCATGCTCCCCAACCGTCCTCCCTGTCCCTGCAGGGCCACAGCTGGCAGAGCTGACCAATAGGAGACGTGGACACCTGCGCTGGTTCAGTCACTCCACCCGCTCCACACACTCCACCAGCAGCCATGGTGGGGGTCCAGCCAGATGGCGGAGGGAGGCGGGATGGGTAGGCAGAGGAGAAAGCCAAGGGCAGAACCCCAGGGTCTTCACATGCTGACCTCTATTTCCACCCTGCCCACAGCCAGCCTCCCAGCCAGTGACACCGGTTCGATGGCAGAGACCCCAGGCGATGAGGAAGAGGAGGAGGGGGCTCTGGCCAGCTGTACACTCTGCCTGTGAGGACCCCCCACCGCCAGCCCTTGACCCCTGACCCAGCTCAGAACCCAATACAGAGCCTCACCCCAGTCCTTACTTTAGCCTCAAACTTTGACCTCAGCCCCTGACCTCTGACCCCAGCTGCTGACTGCCCCTCAGCCCCTTTTGACGCCAACCTCTCACCCCTCTCTTTTCCAGAAACAAGATCATGAAAACCAGGGTCTGGTGAGTTGGGAAAATTATGTGACTCCTGGGTCCCATGACTTTGTGAGCTCTACCTCCAAGCCCCCCATGACTGCCAGGCTCCCCCATCTGAGCCCCCCAGGGCAGGCTTAGGTGGGCGATCTCAGCTGGTGGGTTCCCCCTTCCCCTCCCCAGCCGCCGCCTCCGCCGAGCCAACCGAGGCCTACGGGCGCGCTGCCGGAGGGCTGTGAAGTCCAACACGTGCTACTGGGCCGTGCTGCTGCTCGTCTTCCTCAACACGCTGACCATCGCCTCAGAGCACCACGGGCAGCCCGTATGGCTCACCCAGACCCAGGGTGCGCTCCCCACCTGCCAGCCCTTTTCCCCAGCCCCCAATTCCCTCCACCCCAGAAGTCCAAATCCAGGACCTCCAGGGTTCCACAGACCCCAGGCACTGCCTTCCCACCCAAATAAATGCAGAAGCCTCAGCCTGTCCCTCCCACCTTCCAGCTTATGCTTCTGTAGTGCTTGCTGTGTGCGTCAAGCTGTTCTCAGCGCTTTACATGTACTAACTCAGCTTCTGTTCACCACACCCTTCTGTGAACTAAGTACTAAAGCACAGAGTACTGAGCACCAAGGTACTGAAGAGTTAAGTGACTACTCTCAGGACTCAGCTAGTGAGCGGCAAGCCCAGGCAGCCCAACTCCAGAGTCCAGGCTCTTAACATCACACTGTCTGGACAAGTTAACCCTCCGTGTCTCAATTTCCCCATCTACAAAATGGGGGTAGTAATAGTATCCACTTCATGGAGTGGTTGGGAGGATTAAATGAGTTAAAGTGAAAAGTGCGTAGAACATTGCCTGGCCCAAATAAAGCTAACACTTGATAAGTGTTAGCTCTCACTATTATTCATTTTAACTTCAGCCCCAGCCTGAATTCTGAGCACACTTCTAATCCCAACCCTCAAACCAGCCCCAGTCCCAACTAAACCCCAAACTCTCATTCTGCCATTGAATTAGAGTTCTTCTGGACTCATAGAGGCTGACTGAGGCCCTCACCCAAACTCTGCCCCTTGCCCCAGCTCCAAACCCCTCAAAACCTCGCCCACTCTGACCTACGAACTCACCCCAATCCCTAACCCTAACCCCGTCATCAGCCCGCGCCCGGCCCAATACCAGCTACCTCAGATCGCCCCATGGCCCCTACCTCCTCATGTGTCACCACAGAAACTGGCTAGCCCAGTCACCCCTGCCCCTCTCCCCACAGAGTACGCCAACAAAGTGTTGCTTTGTCTGTTCACGGTGGAGATGCTTCTCAAGTTGTACGGTCTGGGCCCCTCTACCTACGTCTCCTCCTTCTTCAACCGCTTTGACTGCTTCGTGGTTTGTGGGGGCATCCTGGAGACCACCCTGGTGGAGGTGGGCGCCATGCAGCCCCTGGGCATCTCAGTGCTCCGATGTGTGCGCCTCCTCAGGATCTTTAAGGTCACCAGGTGTGTTTGGGGGGGGGATGACTGGGACCCCAAACACAGCCCCAACAGCTCCCATCCCAGCTTCAATGATAACTTAATCCGTATCACCATTCATTTAGCAAACATCCACCGAGTGCCTACTGTGTGCCAGGCACCCTCCCAGGCCCTAAGGAAACACCAGGAATCAAAGCAGACACAAGTTCTTGCCTTCATGAAGATTAAAGTCCATTGGGGAGGGTGTCTACTCCATCTCCATTCCCTTCCTCAACCTTAACCCCATCTTCAAACTCAACTCCATACTCATCCCCAACCCAAACCCCATCCCGAAACCCCAACCACTACACCATCTCTAACCTCAACACCCAACTGCTCATCATCTACAAGCTTGTTTATGGCCCCACACCCAATCCCAAGCCAACCCCATCTCCCTAACAGTCTCATCCCTAACTTGCAGACCCATCCCCATCACTAACCACAACCCCCACAACCCTAACTCCTAACCATTAGCCTATCTCCAACCAAAACCCCATTCCCAGCCCCAGCCCCAGCCCCAATCTCATCCCCATCCTCTCCTCTATCCCAACCTTCAACCGCAACCTTATCCACAATTCAGTCATCTACAACTCCCAATACTCCCCAATCCCTAACCCCAACACCAGTTCCAGTCACAACCTGAAACTTAATTCTAGCTTTACCAACTTCTATATAACCTCCATCCTAACCTCATGTCCCATTGCACCCCTAATGCCAACCCTAACCCCAAACTCACCCTTCCCCTCACTTCTTGTTCCCACCTCACCCCAACTTCAAAATCACTTCCAACCCTGACATCAAAGCTCATTTTAACCCAGCCCGCCCCGTTGCATCTCAAGCTGGAGCCCTGCCCTGGCTCCTAACTCACCACTGGACATGTCAACCCTGCCCCCTCCATCTCTGCTGCAGGCACTGGGCATCTCTGAGCAATTTGGTGGCGTCCCTACTAAATTC
The DNA here is from genome assembly GCF_041296235.1 of Equus asinus. NCBI lineage: Eukaryota > Metazoa > Chordata > Mammalia > Perissodactyla > Equidae > Equus > Equus asinus. The sequence continues at coordinate 38,862,664 of NC_091820.1, forward strand.
AATGAAATCCATCGCATCCTTGCTGCTTCTCCTCTTCCTCTTTATCATCATCTTCTCCCTGCTTGGCATGCAGCTGTTTGGGGGCAAGTTCAACTTTGACCAGACCCACACCAAGCGAAGCACCTTTGATACCTTCCCTCAGGCCCTCCTCACTGTCTTTCAGGTGGGGCCTGGACATCATGGGATGGGCGGGTTAAGAGGACCCTTGGGTAGGGGGAGAGTCCCAAGAGCTTCACGGTGACATCCCACCCTCAGATCCTGACGGGCGAGGACTGGAACGTGGTCATGTATGATGGTATCATGGCCTACGGTGGCCCCTTCTTCCCAGGGATGCTGGTGTGCGTCTATTTCATCATCCTCTTCATCTGTGGCAACTGTATCCTCAGAGGCTTGGGGGGCTGGATGGTGGCAGGGTGGGGAGTGGATAGGGGGACCTGAGTGGTCCACAGGCAGGCCGCTTCTCCATCCTTTGCAGCCTGAGCTCACCCCAGACATCCTGTTAAACGTGTTTCTCGCCATTGCTGTGGACAACCTGGCCAGCGGAGATACAGGCACTGAAAAGAACAAAGGCAGGTGAGGTCTGGCTCCACCCTCAAGACAGCCTCTCCCTGGAATCGCTGACTTGGACCCCCCACGCCGCCAGCGATGCCTCTGGTGGATGCCTAGCAACCCCTGCCCCCAGATCCAACCTATCAGTCCTCATTCATTCAACATCTGTTCGTTAAGCACGTACTTCGCACCAGGCCCTGTTCTAGACGCTGAGGAGACAGCAGGGGTCACGGTAGTTCCCTTGACCTTGCCTTTGTGGAGCTGACATTCTAGTTGGGGAAGGCAAGCAAAACACAAACAAATGAATATATAATATAATTTAACTAAACACATGTTAATAATACGTATCGAAGAAAAAGAGAGCGGAATAAAAGAATAGAGAGAGGTGAAGATTGCTATTTTGGTTAGGGTCATGAAGGAAGGCCTCCACTAGGGGGTGACAGTTGAACAGAGACCTGAGTGAAGTGGGAGAGTGAGCCATGCAAATATCTGGGGGAAGAGTGTTCAAGGCAAGAGGACAGCAAATGCAAAAGTCCTGAGGTATTAATATTCTTAACACATTCAAAAAAACACCATGGAGACACCATGGAGTGGAGTGAGCAAGGAGGAGAGGAGTAGGAGGTGAGCTCAAATGGGCAGAATAGGGGGCTAGATTAAGGCAGGCTTTCTGGGCCACAGTGAGGACTTTAGTCTTTGCTCTGAGTGAGAGGGAGCCATGGGAGGAGTGGGAGCAGAGAAGCGATGTACCAGACTTAGGATTTAACAGGATCACCCTGGCTGCTGTGGGAAGAACAGACTGTGGGAATGAGGACAGAAGCAAGGAGATTGTAAGAAAGGTGTGTTCTGACTGCAATGCCCTCCTCAGCCTTGCTTATTGGCCACAATCCTTAGCGATCACCCCCCATTTCCTCGCACAGGGAGAAGAGCACTGAGGAGAACCCCCACCAGGAGAATGGAGAGTTGGTGAGTTAGAAACCTGGGCACTGTCTACACCTCCCACTACCACCAATACCTGTCTATGTGTGTTTGTCTTTAACCTCCATCCTCTGCCTATTCATTCCTTCATTATTGCATCCCTTCCATGCCTCCCCTGTGTCCATCCCTTAGTGTCTTCCCTACCATCGATGACCCCCATCTTCCTGTCCCCAGGTGTCTGGTGGAGAGAATGAGGAAGAGGAAGGTGCAAAGAATGAAGGAGCAGGTAAGTGGGCAGGTCCAGGTGGAGGAGGTGTGGGACCTTAGGGACAGCACCCAGGCAGAACTCTTGACCCCTGAGACCTTCCTCTCTGGGGAGCAGCCTTTTCTGAGATCATCTTGCAAATAATGGGCTTGGTGTGGGGCCAGCAACATATGGGACATTGAGATTAAAGAAGAGAACACGTTCTGTTTTACTGCACAACTTCTCAGAGCCTTTATTATAAGATGATGTGTATATAACAGCAAGGATTGCTGTGTTCATTCAACATGCATTTCCTGAGCTCCTGTTCTGTCCCAGGCACTGTTCTAAGGGCTGGGGACACCGCAGTGAACAAAACAAACTAAAAGCCCTTCTCTGAGGAGCTGCCATTCTAGAAGGGAGATGGGAAGAATGTACTGTGTGACAGGCACTGTTCTAAGTGTTTTACAATTAATTCTCTTTTGATCTTCTTCTGGTGCCAGACATGGAGGAAGAGGAGGAGGAAGAGGAGGAGGAAGAGGAACAGGAGGAAGGGGGTGCAGGGCGTGTGGAACTCCTGCAAGAAGTTGTACCCAAGGAGAAAGTGGTACCCATCCCCGAGGGCAGCGCCTTCTTCTGCCTCAGCCAAACCAACCCGTGAGTGCTGGGAGCGGGCAGGGCGCCGAAGCAGGAAGGGCTGGGGCAGGTGGAGGGCCAGGGAGCAGCCAAGGCTCTGCCAGGTACACGCCCTGATGGATGCAACAGGGCCTGAGCTGTACCCCTCGGACTCCGCCAATCAACTTTGCGGTCCTGGGTTCTGACTATGGCCCATCCCCCACTCTCCAGGCTGAGGAGGGCCTGCCATGCCCTCATCCACCATCATGTATTCACCAATCTTATCCTGGTGTTCATCATCCTCAGCAGTGTGTCCCTGGCCGCTGAGGACCCCATCCGAGCCCACTCCTTCCGCAACCACGTAAGCCTTTGGCTGGGGGCTGAGGGGACACTCCCAGGGGTGTCCTACTAGGCACAAGCTGGGGCCAGGGTGGAGACAGGGAGAATACCCCTAGTTGGGCAGAGAGAGAGGAGGAATAATGGCAGTTGTCGCAGTGCCAGCCTTTACTGTGTATGCACCACACTTGAGGAAGCACCACGGAGGGGAATCAGTATTTGAGGAGGAAGCTGCGCTCAGAGAGGTTGAGCAGGCCGAGGGCACCCGTGTAGCTGGGTAGAGGCAGAGGAGCCCAAATTTGAACCCTAGTCTTCCTGATGGCCAAGGCTTTGGCTTGTAGAGAAGTCCTTGATGATGATGAGAGAGGGAGAAAGAAAGAGAGGGAGGGAGGGATGGACAGCAAAACTTACAGAGTGGTACACACGCATGTGCACACCCACACCCACACACACACCTAGGATTCCCTTCAGCCATGACTCAGTGGCTCTCCCTCTTTCTCACCCCGCAGATTCTGGGGTACTTCGATTATGCCTTCACCTCCATTTTCACTGTAGAGATTCTGCTAAAGGTGACTAATGGGCCTCCAATCATACCTCCAGTTGCCCCAACCCATGCTCCACCCAGAGCCCACCTCCCCTGTTTTCATCCCCAGCTTCCCTTGATATCCTCAGATCTGGGGTCTAGACTGATGTCCTCCTACCCCTCAGATGACAGTGTTTGGGGCCTTCCTGCACCGCGGCTCCTTCTGTCGTAACTGGTTCAATCTGTTGGATCTGCTGGTGGTCAGCGTGTCCCTCATCTCCTTTGGCATCCAGTGAGTGACTCTCTACCCACCCCATTCCTCCCAGAGAGCCAAGGCCAGGCCCAGGCTAGGGCCTGAGGACTGTCTCCTCCCCAGCTCCAGCGCCATCTCGGTGGTGAAGATTCTGAGAGTACTCCGTGTACTGCGGCCCCTCCGAGCCATTAACAGGGCCAAGGGACTCAAGGTAACCATGCTCTACACCCCCAGGCCCACAGGACCCCAGCCCTGCCCCACCCCTGGGGCCAGGATCACCAATCAAACTGACCATTTGCACTGATTCCTGACCACACAGCCTGGACCCGTCGTGTAACCACACATCCCTGACCACTGGCCATGTAGCCTAATCCATGTTCCTTACAAGTGACCATATATTCCTTACCAATGGCCACATTTCTCTGATCTAAGTCCCTGCCATGTGGCCACATACCCCTGCCTGGCAAACACTTATTCCTGGCTGATGCCCACACATCCCTGGCCCTTATCACCGCCCCTTGACCACATGTCCCCAGCCCAAGTCCCCGAGCCCCATTCATACCCAGAGTCCCTGCCCAGTGGCCACCATGGCCTGTGGTGTCCATTAACCATATCCGTGGGTTCCTGCAGCACGTGGTGCAGTGTGTGTTCGTGGCCATCCGGACCATCGGGAATATCATGATTGTGACCACACTCTTGCAATTCATGTTCGCCTGCATTGGCGTGCAGCTCTTCAAGGTGGGAGAGAACACTGGAGGGAGGCCCAAGCACGGGTCAAGGTCGGGGGTGAAAGATGAACCTGCTTGACAAATATCCTCCCTGCAGGGGAAATTCTACAGTTGCACTGATGAGGCCAAACACACCCCCCAAGAATGCAAGTGAGTACCTGAGACCCCGCCCTCCGCGGAGCCTAGGACCCCTCCCAAAGGCCATAGAGGCCCCTAGATCTCACCAAGGCCCCTGAAACCCCTAGAGCTTCCTCCCAAAAACTTCAGAGACCCCCCAGATTTTATCAAGGCCCCCAAGATCCCCAGAACTCCCCAAGACCCCAAGATACACCCCCAGAAATCCCCCAAGAACTGCAGAGGCCCTCAGATCTCACCAAGCGCTAAGAGGCAACCCAGGACCTACCCAAAACCCCTCTCCACATTCCCCAGAGCTGCCTACATTCCATTCTGGATTCCCCAGCAATCCCCAAACACCCCCCCATCCCCCTCCACCGCCCTCCACTGCCAAGTACCTGTTTTCACCTTGAGACTCCTGTGGAGGGTAGTGGTTAAAAGCATGGGCTTTGAAGTCAGACACTCTTTGTTCAAATCCATCTCATGAGACTTGGTACATTTCTTAACCTTGCTGAGTCCCATTTTCCTCAACTGAAAAATGAGGATTAAAAAGAGTGCAGCTCACACAAGGTTGCTGTGAGGAGTAAATGAGTTACTACATGGAGAGTGTACTACAATGTAAAGTTACTACAGGGAAAGCCTAGCACAGTGCCTGGCATATACTTAGTGCTGATAAATGTTGGCCATTATTAGTATTACTTTTTCCTGGGTGGTGATGATGATGATGATAACAGTGATGATAGCTAACATATATGGTACCAACTATGTGCCAGAGACTATTCTCAATGACTGACTTAATTAACCCATGTAACAAGCCAGGAAATACGTTCTGTTATTACCCTTATTTCATAGATGGGGAAAACTGAAGCACAGAGAGGTTAAATGCCCAAGGTCACCCAGCTAGTAAGCGGAGTGGAGGGGCAGGATTTGAACCCAAGCTATCCAACTCCACCACTGTGCCCTACTGCCTCCCTGCTGGAGGCAGTCCCGGTCCCCTTTCCACAGCTCCCCACCCCTCCTCCCCCACCCAGCCTGTCTGCAACATCCACAGGGGCTCCTTCCTGGTCTACCCCGATGGAGATGTGTCACGGCCCCTGGTCCGAGAACGGCTCTGGGTCAACAGCGATTTCAACTTTGACAATGTCCTTTCAGCCATGATGGCCCTGTTCACCGTCTCCACCTTCGAAGGCTGGCCTGCGTAAGGGGCAGAGCCCCAGGGGTGGGCAGAGGAAAGGGCAGGAGTCTCTAGGGGATTGGCTTGGGATCTCCTGGGATATGATGAAGGTCTCTCTAGGCTGAATAGAGTTTTCTGAGGACTGGTGGATATACAGAACTGGGTAGGGGTCTTCCAGAAGTTGCCAGGGGGTGCTTTGGGGACGTGGGGGGGTCTCCAAGAATTGGGTAGAGGTCTCAGAGGGACTAGGTGGAAATCTAGAGAGAACTGGGTAGAATTTAGGGGGGACCAGATAGAGATCTGGGGGGACTGGGCAGGGATCTCAGAGGAGATGGAGCTGGAGATACAGGGGTTTCCGGAGCGCTGCACAAGTCTTCAGGGTACTAGTTGAAGTTCTTTGGGGAGGATGGAGCAAGGAATTCAAGTTGACGGGACAAGGGATTTAGAGATCTTTGGGGGCCTGTGGGCGAGTTCTGGGGAGCTGCGTGGGGATCTCCGGGTGGCTGGGGAAGGGGATTTGGGAGTCTGTTAGAACTTAAGGAATTTGGGAGTCTTTGAGGGCCTGTATGGGGACTCTTTGGAGGGCTGTATGGGGATCTCTAGGTCTCTGGAGGGCTGGGACAGGAGATTTTGGGGTCTTTGATGGCCTGGTGGGGGTCTCTTGGGGTATATGTGGTGGTCTCAGGTGGTTAGGTCAGGGGACTTGAGGGTCTTTAAGATGCCAATCAGGAGATTCTGAGGTGTCTGTGATAAGGTGTTTGGGGGCAGGTCTGAAGGGGCTGGGATATCCCCTCACCTGCCCCCACTGGCTCCCCAGGCTGCTATACAAGGCCATCGATGCACACGCAGAGGACAAGGGCCCTATCTATAATTACCGCGTGGAGATCTCAGTGTTCTTCATTGTCTACATCATCATCATTGCATTCTTCATGATGAACATCTTTGTAGGCTTTGTCATCATCACTTTCCGTGCCCAGGGCGAGCAGGAGTACCAAAACTGTGAGCTGGACAAGAATCAGGTGACTTCTGACCCCTAATCCATAGTAACCCCCTACCTCCTTGCCTTGGGACCCCACTTCTCACTCATGTCCTACACCCATATGCAGCGCCAGTGTGTGGAGTATGCCCTGAAGGCCCAGCCACTCCGCCGCTACATCCCCAAGAACCCACATCAGTATCGCGTGTGGGCCACTGTGAACTCTGCTGCCTTCGAGTATCTCATGTTCCTGCTCATCCTGCTCAACACAGTCGCTCTAGCCATGCAGGTCTGAGCTTCACACTCTAACCTCTTCCACACCTGACCCTATTCTGTCCATGCAATCCCTTGGGAACTGTTAGGAATGCTTTAGGTTGCAAGTAACAAAGCCCCCCCAACTGACAGAGACTTAAGCTATAAAGACATTTCCCATGTTTCTTCAAATCTAAGGCCAACAATTGTAAGTTGCATCCTGATTTCAGAGATGTAACAATGTGAAAAAAAAAAGTGGCAGATGGCTATTGTAAGTTGCCATTGATTGTGAAATGCATCCCACTTTTAGAGATTCTAAAATGTGAAAAGATGTGCATCCTGGAGTCAATGAAATATGGTAGTTAGCTCACATAACAGGAAGTGTAGAGGTAGGCTGTCTGCTCATTGCTTATCAGGGACCCAGGCTTTATCTTTCTGCTTCACTATTCTTGGCTAGTTGGCTTTTATTCTCATGATTGTTGCTTCATGATCACAAGATGACTGCCACAGCTCCAGGCACAAAAGCCACATTCAAGGCAGGAGAAAGGAGGGAAGCTTGCAGTAGGGGGCTCTCCTCATTTGAACCTTTTATCGGAAAGCAAAAATATTTTTCACAGAAGCCACCCAGGCAGCAGTAGATTTATGTTTCTGTCTGGTTAGTCAGAACTAGCTCCAAGGAAAGCTGGGAAATCAAGAGCTGGGCTTTCCAATAACCAAAATTGGAGGCAGTCATTGTAAGAGGTTTTGCCAACCCATAGTGCTACCACATCCCCAGACTCACCTCAGTCCAAGCCAGAAGATATTTGGTTGGGGTGGGGGTGATCTCTGCCTCAGGCTCTGTCTCACATCTGATTTCCTCCTCCAGCACTATGAGCAGACTGCTCCCTTCAACTACGCCATGGACATCCTCAACATGGTCTTCACTGGACTCTTCACTGTTGAGATGGTGCTCAAAATCATCGCCTTCAAACCCAAGGTGCCCTCCAGCCCTAGACCCACCCACAGTGGGTTAATTCCTTGAGGTGGAGCTCATTGCAGAGCTCTCAGTGGGGGCAACAGCCGGGGAGTCATGAGACTAGGGAGTGAGAGGGATCCAGATGTAGGCCCATCGTATGGTCCAAGCCAGATCCCTGCCTCCTCAACGCTCCCTACCACTACTGGCCCCCTACCCTAGCTTGCTAGCTCTAAGACAGGGCACTTCTTTCTTTCTGCCTACAGCATTACTTTACCGACGCCTGGAACACGTTTGATGCTCTTATTGTGGTGGGCAGCATAGTGGATATTGCCGTCACTGAAGTCAATGTGAGGACTGGCCTCTCCACAAACCCACTCTCCCCCTACTAACTTTCCCCCAACTCAACCCCGGGGCTTTCTTTCACATGGGTGGGTGGCTCCCACTCACATCCACCCCACTCCTAGAGACTCAGTACTCCTCATTTTAGCTCTGTCTCTTCTGAGTCCCCATTGGGTTCAGCCAAATCCCCCTCCACCAGCTTCCTTATTCCATTTGCAACCTATCCTCTGGATCCACCACCTCCTAAATGACTATCCTGTTATTTCTATTATTTCCTTCATTGCCTCTACATCTCCCTCCATTGACTCCATCATCTCCACCAACTCCTGCTTTGGCTCCATCATCTCTTCTGATTCCTTCATTGGCTTCATTTCCTCCACTGACTCCATTGTCTCTGACATTGGGTCTTTCACGCCTCTGTCATCACCACTGGCTGCACTGTTGGCTCCATCATCTCCTCCATTGGATACTACATGGTTCTGTCACCTCGACTGACAATGCTGCTCCTTCTATATCTCCATCACCGGCTTCTCCATTGGGTCCTCCATCGGTCCTCTCATCTCCATCATCTCCATGAAACCACTGGCTCCATCATTTCCTCCATTCACTCCAATATCTCTCCTCCATCATCTCCTGAACCCTCTCCTTTCCCTTCCAACCTCATTAACTTGTCCCACAACCATCTTGATCCACTACCACATAATCTTCCCCATCGTCCCTTGCATAATAACTCTACCATCCATTATCCCCTATATCTGCTCCATCATTTCTCCCCTTGTTCACTTGGGCCTGTGATCTCATCATCTCCTCTGTTACTTCTGTCTTGGCCATATCTCCCTCCAGAACGGTGGCCATCTTGGCGAGGTAGCCCCCACCTCACCACAGGGATTCTCTGCTTATTTCCACACCCACCCTCCCTTCCTTTCTTCCTCAGAGTCCTTAGAGATGCTCCCTGACCACCCCGGGGCTTGAGTCTGAGGAGTTTGGGGGCTGGGAGGGCCAAAGCATGAGACAGGGAGGTGGCTGGGGCAAATGTAGACTGAACATATCCACTACACTCCCAACCCCAGAGCTCTGAGGACAGTTCTCGCATTTCCATCACCTTCTTTCGCCTCTTCCGAGTCATGAGGCTGGTCAAGCTTCTCAGTAAGGGTGAAGGGATCCGCACATTGCTCTGGACATTCATCAAGTCCTTCCAGGTAACTCCCCATCCCTTTGACTACCTCTTGCCCCCACCTCACACCTCTCAGCCTGCCCTTTTACCACCTCCAGATCTACATCTCCCAGCGTGCCATACCTATCTGCAACTTACCATTTCCAGTTTTCTCTTTTCTAGGCCCTCAATTCCCAACCTGCCTTGACCTCACTGACCTTACTCTTGTATTTAATACTGTGTCCACATTTGGGAGACACTGGTAGTCATAAGCACTTTGGGGAGGGACCACATCTCTCAGCAGGCCCAGGCTTGAGGCAGCAGTGCATTCTGGGGATTACAGTTCTCTGCCTGGACCTGAGTGTCTATCCTCCTCTCCACCCCCATAGGCCTTGCCCTATGTGGCTCTTCTCATCGCAATGATATTCTTCATTTACGCAGTCATTGGGATGCAGGCAAGTAGGGGCCCTAGGGAGCATCCCTCAGGTACTCTTCTGCTGAGGGGGGTCGGGTAGGAATAGCCCCAAAGTGGGGGTGGTGGGTGGAAAAACAGACAGACAAGCTGGATAACCCTGAGTCCACACATCTGTGAAACGGGATCAGCAGTGCGTGCTCGTCAGGGTTGTGAGGATCCTTTGGGTATTAGGAGTTGTGAAATGGGTGGGAACCTATGGGGGCATGGGTTCACCCCTCTGACACAGGCTATGTCTGCCCACAGATGTTTGGCAAGGTGGCTCTACAGGACGGCACACAGATCAACCGAAACAACAACTTCCAGACCTTTCCACAGGCTGTGCTGCTTCTGTTCAGGTGACATCTATCCCCTCCCATGCCACTTCAGTCCCCAGCATGCCTTTAGGTGCCCACACACCCTCTCTGGGCCCCAGACTGCCTGAGCTGTGGAAATAACAGGGCAGCATGGGGCTCCATATTGCCTGAGACCTTTTCTGGCTGTGATCTGAAGAGGCTTCTAGAATATTCTACCCTCAGACATCCTTTTTCTGGCTGTAAGATGTATCCCCTTCTTAAGTCTCAGTGCCCCATCTGTAATATGCAAACATGACTGTCATCAACATGGCCATGCCAGCTTTCGAAAATATTGAAGTGCTGTCTGTGCCGGATGTAGCTCCTGGCAAGACGTGGATCATCTCACCCCTCCCACCCCCACAATGCCACTTGCTATGACTTCATAGCCTCCTCTCCAGGATGGCACCCATTTGTGATCCCCAGGTGTGCCACCGGTGAGGCATGGCAGGAGATAATGCTTGCCAGCCTTCCCGGGAGTCGCTGTGACCCTGAGTCTGACTTCAGCCCTGGCGAGGAGTTTACCTGTGGCAGCAATTTTGCCATCGCCTACTTTATCAGCTTCTTCATGCTCTGTGCCTTCCTGGTGAGGATCCTTTCCCCACAACCACCACCACTGACATGGGGGCTGGCCCTGACGGGTCCTGGGATGAGGTGGGGAGCCCAGATCTTCAGAGTGGGTGAAAGGGCTGGCCTGGCGACAAGATCAACCCAGGGACTCATGACCCAGTGACCATATGAGCTTACCTCAGCCTCCCACCAACCCCTCACACCTTGCTTTGTCCTTCACCTAACCGCCCCCCTGCTCACTGGCCCACAGATCATAAATCTCTTTGTGGCCGTGATCATGGACAACTTTGATTATCTAACCAGAGATTGGTCCATCCTGGGCCCCCATCACCTCGATGAATTCAAGAGGATCTGGTCCGAATATGACCCTGGGGCCAAGTATGCCCTCTAACCCATACCTGGGATCCCAGGGACCAGTACACTGCCCCACACAGTCCTTCAGCCCCCAAACCTCTGACCGATGCCTCTCGTTACCCAGTCAGTAGATGCCCCAAGGTTCCCACTGCCCCTGTCCTCTGCCTCCCTTCACCCCAACTGCCCTGGGATATTGGTGGGGGGAGGTAGTGATGAGCTGGCGGAGCCTTGAGAAAGGGCTAGAGGGGGTGTCTCCAATCCAGTGGTGCCTCCCACCCACCCCTACCTGCCCCAGGGGCCGCATCAAGCACCTGGATGTGGTTGCCCTGCTGAGACGCATCCAGCCCCCACTGGGATTCGGGAAGCTGTGCCCACACCGAGTGGCCTGCAAGGTCTGTGCACCTCCCCACTCAGCCCTCCTGCCTCTGAGAGGGCTGTCCACCACACAGCAGGGATGCGCAGGGACCCTGCCTTGGGTGGGGAGCAGATATTTGGTTACATCCTCAAAGGTTTCTGCCCCTGGGCATTCGTGCCTGCATCCCCGGCATTAGCTCAAAGTGGGTTCCATGTCCCTGGTATGCACAGAGACTTGTGGCGATGAATATGCCCCTCAACTCAGATGGGACGGTGACATTCAATGCCACACTCTTTGCCCTGGTTCGGACATCACTGAAGATCAAGACAGAAGGTGTGTGGGAGGGATGGGGAAGGGGCAGGAGCGGGAGGGCCCCTGGGGAGGGTACAGAGAGCAAACTCGTTGAGTGACGGACCCCACTCCTAGCTCTGAACCTCAAAATGGGTGACTTTGGCTTCTCCAGGCATGTTTTCCCACTTGTTCGATGGGGGCGGTGTGTGGCTGCAGTAGAAGCTTGTGAAGCCCCTTCCAACAGTGAGGGAATGGTTGTGAAGGGCTCTTCCTATTGGCTCATGTTGCACATCCTCTCCCAATGCAGGGAACCTGGAGCAAGCCAATCAGGAGCTTCGGATTGTCATCAAAAAGATCTGGAAGCGGATGAAGCAGAAGCTGCTAGATGAGGTCATCCCCCCTGCTGACGGTGAGCTAGCCCCACCGCAATTCCTTGAGCCCGCCTCTGAATGTCAGATGGTTGCTCTCATCACCACAAAACCAGCACTGGCTGAAGGGGAGGGGCGAAGGGATGTCCATGCCGTGGATAGTGTGGGGGAAACAGAAGACCCCTGTGTGACTTTGCCTCCTCTCCTTTGCCCCCAGAGGAAGAGGTCACCGTGGGCAAATTCTATGCCACATTTCTGATCCAGGACTATTTCCGCAAATTCCGGCGGAGGAAAGAAAAGGGGCTACTAGGGACCGAGGCCCCCCCAAGCACTTCCTCTGCCCTTCAGGTCTTCAGAGTGGGGCCTAGGGTGGGTGGGGGTATGTGGGAACACTGTGGCTGAGGCTGACCACCCTCTTAATCTCATGGAACCCATGTCACAGATGAGGAAACTGAGGCCTCAGGACCCACAGAGGGTCAGGGGTGGCTGAGGGGCCCCTTCCCCCACCCCCATGCCTGCATGGGAAGCCTGCTCATGGACGGAGTGTTTAGACCCTGAGCCGTTCTGCTTCCTTCCTTTTCCACACCCCTAGGCTGGTCTGAGGAGCCTACAGGACTTGGGTCCTGAGATCCGGCAGGCCCTCACCTGTGACACAGATGAGGAGGAGGAGGAAGAGGGACAGGAGGGAGAGGAGGAGGAAGATGAGAAGGACTCACAAACGTACAAAGTAAGGACAAAAAGTTTTCACTCCCCAAGGGACTCTTGATTGTAAAACATTTCCTCAGTCCCCTGAATGACTTCGACACTGCCTCTGGGGAGAAGCCCCCTGCAATAGACAAATGTTTATTTGGTACCTACCATCCACTGGTGGAGGGCAAGACCCAGAGTCAGCCCCTGGGGAGCTCATTGGAGACACGCTATATGACCAAGTGACTTAGATATAACACAGATGCAACACTCAGTTCTGTGACTTCCACAGGCCTCGATGGGTTCCCAGCCCCCATCTCGCCGGAGCTCTGTAATTTCTGTGTCTCTGCCTGCTGGGGACAGACTTCCAGATTCACTCTCTCTTGCACCCAGTGATGACGATGGGGGGGCTCCCAACTCCAGACAGTCCAGTGTGCCCCAGACTGGATCCCACACCCACAGGTATGGTCAAGGGCCTGGGGGAAGATTGTGAGGGAAAGCAGGGACCAGCCACTGTATTGGGGTAGTTCACAGGGCATACGAGGAGGACCTAAGAGGGCTTTTGAATAGAAATTTGGGAAGGACGGTGGGGATTCACGGGCCCAGGTAGGAATAGAGAAATTCGTGTGAGAAAGGCAATGCAAAGGTTCAAGGCAAAAAGCACATGGTGTGGAACTAAATGGATTTAAGTTCAAATCCTGGCTCTGCCATTTGCTAAGTCACCTTGGGCTAGTCACTTAGTCTCCATGGTCCTCAATTCCCTTGCCTGTGAAAGGGGGATGATAATGGCACCTTACTGCCTGGGGATGGAAGGATGAAACGAGGTCACATCTAGCTTTTACAGCCTCCTTCTCAACCCCTCAACACACCTCCAATTCTTATGTTGAAGATGTCTCTTCAACAGGCCACCTTTGATTTTTTTTTTTTGAAATGTTGGGTCCTTCCAATGAGACAAACATCTATTAAAGGAAAGGTCATGTCCACTTTAAAATGATGACAGGTTAATTTTATGTTATGTGAATTTTTCCCAATAAAAGCAAAAAAGTAAAAGCCCAGTGTTTCTGTAGGAGATGGGGCATGGAATGAGAGGGAACCAGGGGTCCAGGGCCACATATTGGGGCAATCTGGTCTGCCTAACTTGCCTCACTTTCCCCAGGAGAGGCTCTGGAGTTCTCATTTTCACCATTCCCGAAGAAGGAAGTTCTCAGCCCAAGGGAACCAAAGGGCAGGAGAAACAGGATGAGGAAGAGGAAGTCCCCAGCCAGTACTCTGGCCACAATACGTAGGATGAGCCCATGAGCCATGTGTGGGAGGGCAGGACTGATGGCACCCCATCGCCCATGGCTAGGCCTGAGCTCACCCCCAGCCCTCCTTCCCACACAGGCTCTCCTACCTAGACGAACAGGAAGGGACTGCCCTGCGCCCCATCCTTTTGCCACCTCACAGACCCCAGAGATACGTGGATGGGCACCATGTACCACGCCGCCGTCTGCTGCCCCCCACGCCTGCAGGTGAGAGTGGGTATGGGTCCTGGAAGCCCCCAAGGGGAGAGGGCTGGGGAGGCACTGACATTACTCTTTGCCCCCGGTGTCCCCCACTCCATCCCCAGGTCGGAAGCCCTCCTTCACCATCCAGTGTCTGCGGCGCCAGGGCAGTTGTGAAGATTTACCCATCCCAGGGACCTATCACCGTGGGCGCAACTCAGGGCCCAGCAGGGCACAGGTGAGGCGGCGGAGGGGTTGGGAGCAGCCCAGGCTGAATTTATCAAACACACTACATGTCAGACCCTTCTAAAGAACGGGGCACATATGAATTCACATGATCCTCGTTATACCTGTGAGGTGGGTACGGTTATTAGCCCCAGTTTACAGATGAGGAAACTGAGGCCCAGAGAGGCTTACCCAAGATCACACAGCTAGTAAGTGGCAGAGCTGAGATTTAAATCCCGCTCTTCCACGCTCTTAAATAAACTCAAGTCTAATTTACACACATTCGGTTCGACTCCAGTTGTGTTTGGGGGGTAAGAGGTAGGCACAGGACTGAGTCCTAGACCTTCACGTCCCACCCATCAATCACTGTCCCCATGACGTTTCCTCTGGTCCAGGGTTCCTGGGCAACTCCTCCTCAGCGGGGTCGGCTCCTATACGCCCCACTGTTATTGGTGGAGGAGGGCGCAGCGGGGGAGGGATACCTCGGCAAATCCAGCGGTCCGCTGTGCACCTTCACCTGTCTGCATGTGCCTGGAACCCACTCGGACCCCAGCCATGGCAAAAGGGGCAGTGCCGACAGCCTGGTGGAAGCTGTGAGTCCAGAAGGGGCACGGGCAAGAGGGATGTGGAAGAAGGAGAGGTGGGAGCTTGAGAAGGAGGGAAAAGGGGTCCCCAGTCTCTGTGTTGTGCATGTAATGATCCCTTTGCTTTGTGACTCCTGCTCAGTATGATGTGGCACCACCAGCCGCCTGCTGATTTCCCTGCATGCCCTCATGGATACATCGTTTATCCACACTGACCTCTCTGTGCACTCTGCTTCATCTCCATGCTGTACTCTCTGTCAACACTGATCCCATCTGTGCCCCTAGGTGCTCATCTCTGAGGGCCTGGGCCTCTTTGCCCGAGACCCGCGCTTCGTGGCCCTGGCCAAGCAGGAGATTGCAGACGCATGTCGCCTGACACTGGATGAGATGGACAGTGCTGCCAGTGACCTGCTGGCACAGGGAACCAGCTCACTTTATAGTGACGAGGAGTCTATCCTCTCTCGCTTCGATGAGGAAGACTTGGGAGATGAGATGGCCTGTGTCCATGCCCTCTGAATTCCCACCTCTCCCCCACTGTTCAATAAACCTCCTGCTCTCCCTTCCCCAGAGGGAGACGGGCATGGACCACACCCCTGGATTTTGGCATCTTTGCACTGGGGGTCTGGGGCTGCCTGGAGACCCCCATCCATCCATCCCCTGTTTCAGCCCTGAGCCACTGCCCACACGCGGGTATTTCCAGAAACCAGGACAGCCAGGCCTGATTAAAGTATTCAGCGTCAGGGAAGGAGGGAGGAGGAGGAGGAAGAGACAGCAGCCAAAAAAAGCTGGAGACAGAGTGGGGGTGGAGGGGAGGGGGGGGGCACTGGACAGAGATGGATAAAAGAAGAGGGAGAGCATGTGTAGGGGCTTGGATGAGGAGTCGGGGGAAAGTCAGAGAGCGGGTCAGTCAGGTCAGACTAAAGGACAGATGGATGGGAAGGAAAGGGTAGGGAAACCCAGAGGAGAGTCCTGCCAGTAGAAAGGCCTAGGTTGGAATTGGCCTGGTATGTGATGCATCTTAGGCAGAGGGGTTCTCTGATAGCATCGGGAATTTCAGGGAGGCTAAACTGGAATTGCTCTGTCTCCCACCTTCTGCCTAGAAAAAGAAAATCTGAATCCATAGGTAGACAACATGGGTGACAGCAAAGGGCGAGGTTCCAAGCCTAGGGGAACCCACTCAGGGCCTACCTGGCTCTCCTGAGACCACTTAAGAGTACCTCACTCTCCTTCTACACAGATCCAGGGCTCCTCTTTCTGCTTCTTGCCCTGCCCTTGGGGTCTCATTCATTCAGTGAAGGGTTATCAGGCATTTACCTTGTGCCAGGTACTGTTTAGGGTTTCCCTCAGAGCAAACTGATCTGTCTTAGACATGCGAGAGGACTTGTCAAAAGTGGTAGTCAGCCCCACTACAAAGGAATTGGAGGCAGTGTTGGGAGTGAAGTGGGATGGGGCCACCACTGGGGAGGGTCTGATTGGGTTCTCCTCCCACCTCTCGGAGCAGGAGTTTCTCATATAATTTGTGTCAATTGAGGAAGGACCGAAATTTGAGAGAAACCAGAATTGGAGACTAGGACTTGGAATATGGAGTTGCACTAGGCCTTGAAAGAAAGGCTTGAAGTGGTTGGGTTGGTGTACTATGGGAACAGCAAGTCATGGGCAGGACAGATAGAGTGAAGGGAGACTGTTAGGGGATGAGGTGGGAGAGACCACTGGAAGCCAGATGATGCAGATCCTTGAATGTCAGGCCCCAAACCCTGGGATTTTTCCTAAAAGCAGTGGGGAGCCAGGGGAGGGATTTGAGCAGGGTAGTGACATAGTTAACTTTGCATTTTAAATAGATGCTCTGATGGCTGTGCTGAAAACAGAAGGGAGGGGGAAGAGACTGGAGATGCTAAAATTGGCAGGAACAATGGTCGCCTTAGCCAGGGGAGGTGGCAGAGGAGAGGGTGAGAAGTGAGTGGATTCCAGAGATGTGTAGGAGGTAAACGAACCATTTCTTTGGCCCTGTGCTAAGTGCATTACAGTGATCATCTTGTTTAATCAGTGCAACAACCCTATAGGTACCATTTTAAATTATCTTACATGTCCAAAGCTGTACAGGAATAAATATTAAAGGCATGTGTGTGCGCATATGTTTTTAAAAAATGGGTATACATTCAGATAGTTCAAAATTCAAAAGGCACAAAGGAGTATAAAGTGAAAAGTTTCCCTTCCCTCTGGAGGCAACCAGTGTTATCAAATATCTTTTATACATGTATAGGATGCTGTACTGATAATGGGGTTGCTGTGAGGATTTAAATGAGTGATATATATGAAGCTCTCAGAATAGTGCTTAACACATTACAGCCACAATTTAAAATGTTAGCTATTCTCTCTATAATAATGACATAATCCTTCCCTTCTCTTTGTACACAGTTCCAACACAGTTCGGCATCTTGCATTTCTTACTTAACTAAATATCTTGGTGATCGTTCCATAGCTCTATATTATTATTAAGCATAGCTGCATAGTACTTCATTTTGTGTCTGTGTCAGAGTTTATTTAAACAGGTCACCAGTAATGAGCATTTAGGGAGTGTCCCCTCTTTCTTGTTATAAACAGTGCTACAGTGTATGGCATTATACATACATCTTTTAGCACATGTATGAATCCATCTGTAAGATAAATTCCTAGAAGTGTAAATGCTGAGCCAAACAGTATATGAATTTGTTAGTTTGCTAGATTTTACCAAATTACCCTCTACAGAGGTTATACTAACTTAACTTCTACCAGCAATTTATGAGAATGCCTGTTTCTGGCCAATCTGCCAATATTGAGCATTAGCAAACTTTTTTACATTCATCCTCCTCAAAGATGAAAAACACTATCTTAGTTTTTACAGGCATTTCATTTAAATGAATGAAGTAGAGCATCTTAAGTTCCAACTGTACTTATCCATTGGATTTTGGCAACATGGCAATTGTCATTGGTGGGCCTAGTTTTAGTAACATGAACAGTAGTCCAGTTAAGACAGAGCTGAGAAATAAACAGGATGTAAAGTGTAGAGTTGGGGTAGGCAAAAATTTGACTAAGGGGAAGACAGAAATAGGGGAGACGGTTGGAGGGTGGAGCAAGCAGTCTTTAAGATGTCCTTAAAATGCAGATGAGAAGAAACCCTCTGTTAAATTGCAGGGACTTTGGGCACTGCCAATTACTAGCTGGGTGAGCCTGTGCAAGTCATTTAACCTCTCTGCGGGCCATTTTCCTCATCTGTAAAAATAAAGCTGATAGTCCCTACTACATAGGGCTGTTGTAAGGATTAAATGAGTGAATACATTCAACAAACTCAGTGAAGAGCCTGGCAAAACGTCATATTGTAGGACCGACTGGCCCACCTCTCCCCACAGCTCTAGCTGTGTTTTCAGAGACAACAATCTCCCCAAAGCGTTCTCACGGCTCCAGCCTCTGGGCCGGAATGGCTACCGGGGAGATTTAGGCACGGCCCGTTGTGCGCAGGCGCGCGCGGCAAGCAAGGCGAGGGGCGCAAGGGGCGGAGCTGCGGCTGCCTGGGCTGTTCCGACGATTGCGCGCCTCCCCCGCCGCGCCCTGCGCCCGCCCTTGCTAGCAGGCGCCTCCCGCCCCCTGCATTGCTGATGCTGCTGCTGGCAGACATGGACGTGGTGAATCAGGTACGCATTCCAGCACCGCGGACAGAGCCCGCCGCTGCCTAGCCTCCCCGCCCGGGTGGCAACGGGTCCGCCGACTTCTAAGAGGCCAGGGTCCTGGTAGCCGACACCTGGTCCCGGGCGCTGGGGCTGGGGTCTGCGGCAGGCGAAGGGAGGAATGGGGAGGTGAGGAAAAGAAGGAGTGCATCCTTTGCCGCAGCGAGGGCCGTCCTTACTGCCGCAGCGGGGTCCACCAGAAGCCCGGTTCCTTACAGGAGACCGCGAAGGGAGAAAGAGGGGTCTTGGGGCTGGGGTGCGGACAAGGGGGAAGGGGAGGGGAAGGTGGAAGGAAGATGGGGGGGTGCTGCGGATGAGCTAGGAAATAGAGCGACAGAAGGCGTGGGGGTGGGGGTGAGGGGGAGGGCTGACACCTGCCCCTCCCAAACGGAGACAGTACCCCAGTAGACGACCACTCCTTCCCCCAAAGCAGACCTAGGAGGACGATCCGGTTTTGCCTCTCCAAAACCCCTAGTCTCCCCTCTCCCAGCACATATCCAGTGAAACCATGTCCCAGCCCTCCCCCGCCTTAATCAGCCAGACCCTCTCTGCCATCTCACTCTTCTTCACCACCTCAGAACCTCACCGTCTCTCTAACCAGTACCAACCGCTCCCCATCCTCATCGCCTCAGACCCCCCATCACCACCATCTGACTCACCTTTACCGCTGCAGACCCTTCCCCCACCCTAGCCAACCCACTCCCTCCCTATCATGACTCACCTTCACCGCCCAAGACCCCCTCCCCCACCCTAATGAGCCCGAATCCTTCCTCACTCTCTCCACCTGATCCCCTTCGCCATCTGACTCACTTTCACCGTTTCAGACCTTCTCCCCTTCCCTAACTAGTCCAGACTTCATTCCCATCTTCCTCACCCCTGACCCCCTCTGCCATCTATCTCACTATCTCCCCAGACCTCCCCACCAGTTCTGAACCCTGGGGGGGGGGGTCTTCTCTCAAAGATTCTGTGTTCACACCTTCCCTGAAGTGTCACTTTCTCCTTCTCACCTCCTCTCCAAACATCACTCCCTCCCCGAGATCACATGCCCTATCCCCAGGGGTCATCACCTGATGGCCTTGACCCTCACCTCCTTTTCCATCCCCAACAACCCCACTCCCTCCCCACGGTTTCTTTCCTCAGCTGGTGGCCGGGGGTCAGTTCCGGGTGGTCAAGGAGCCCCTTGGCTTCGTGAAGGTGCTGCAATGGGTGAGTGTGGTCTTGGCTATGGGGAGAGAGAGGGAGGTAGTGGGGTCCAGAAGAGCAGGGGTGGAGTAGGGATGGGGAGCCAGTAATGGAAGGAAGAATTGGGCTCCCTGGTGAAGTCCCAGGGGATTGGGGCCAGAGAATGGATGGGCTGTGATGTGACCCCACGTAAGGCCAAGGGTACCCCCATGGTGAACTGGAAGACTATGACGTCCTATCTCCTCTCCTGAGGTGAGAGAGGGGCAGGGGAGGTGGAGCCTGAAGCCGGTTGCTGCAGGAGAGATGCAAAGCCAGAGAAACCCAGAGACAGTGAAGGAGACAGAGAGACTGAGAGACAGGGAATGATGGCGACAGAGATGGAAATACTGAGAAAAGAGAGATACAGAGATGAGACAGAGAGAGACAAACCAAAAGAGACAAAGAAAAGGGAGACAGAGAAAGATACAGAGAGAACAGAAATGCAAAGAGAAATAGACATAGGAGGAGGGACAGAAAAATGGGATAGGGGAGAGAAAGAGACAGAGAGAGAAAAAGAGACACTCAGAGAAAAGAGAAAACCATCCACAGAGAAGGAGAGGCACAAGGGAGACAGAGAGAGAACCATACAGAGACCAGGTGAGAGACAGAGGAAGGAGACAGATAGAGACAGACAGACGGAGAAAGACACACAGAGACATACATTCACACAGAGAGAGACAGAGAAAAAAGAGACAGAAAGAGACACACAGATACTACAGAGTCAGAGGCAGAGAGAAAAACAGAGATACAGAGAGACAAGGAGACATCTGAGAAAAAGAAAGACACATAGAGAGACAGAGACAGAGAGACACCGAGAGAAATAGAGACACAGAGAACAACAGAGACAGGCAAAAATACAGTGAGACAGAAATAGAGAGACTGAGACAGAAGAGAAAGAGAAGGAGGGAGATAGTCAGAGCATTGAGAGGTAGAGACAGAGAGAGACACTAGGAGAAAGACAAGAAGAGACAGCCCCACCCCTGTAATCAGCTTGTCCTGGGACCCGATGAGCCCTGATTAGGGGGTGGGGGTGGGGACCGCTCCATCTGCTGCTGCCTGTGCTGGGCCCCCATCCGTCCAGAGGAGGGCACCCCCATCCCACGTGCACACAGGCTCACCGTGGCCATCCCCATCCCTGCTGCCCAAGGTCTTTGCCATCTTCGCCTTTGCCACATGCGGCAGTTACAGTGGGGAGCTCCGGCTGAGCGTGGACTGTGCCAACAAAAGCAAGAGTGACCTCAACATCGAGGTCGAATTCGAATACCCCTTCAGGTGTGTCCTCACCCCAGCCCACCCTGGGATCCCGACAGACCTGGGAGAGGGAGGGGGCGGGGCCGGACCGGACAACATCTCTTCCCCAGTGGCTCCTGCCCAGCCCCCACCCCAGGAGACCACACCCGCTCGGGTCACTGTGCATGCACTGAGCACCTACCTTGTGCCTGGCACAGCTCTGGACATCTAGGACATGTGGTGAACGAAACAGGCATAGGCTGTTGCCCTCTAACTATGTTCTAGTGAAGGACTGGGGCAGGAGACTGGCAATGAACAAGATTTGAAAGTAAAAGTATATATATGTGTGTATCTCCTTAATGCAGTAGGTCTTCAATTATTGTTAGCTAATATTATTATTTAATTCCCATTCACTCATTCCATACACATTTTTTGAGAACCTGTTGTATGCCAGGTACTGCTCACAACAGTAAACAAAACAGACCAAGCTCCCCACCCTCATGGAGCCAACATTATAACAGATAAACAAATGAATAAAGAGGATAATTGCAGGTTGGGAGAAATCCAAGGAGGGGATCCTCATGCTGAGTTTTATGATCGAGAATAATAGGGGGTGCTGCTGAGCTGTAAGGGACGATGAAACCCAGTTAAACAATGCTGACATGCATTGAGCTCCTCCTCTGAGCCAGGTGCTGGGCACATGAGAGTGAGCACAAGCGGCCAAGGCCACTGCCCTTCTGGAGATGCTGGCCCCCTGAGGAGCGGGGAGACATAGACCCCCACACACCATTCCAGTAGAGGCCCCTGAGGCTCTTGTGGTACTGCTGCAGGTCTTGATGTCCTTGTCTGTGAAAAGGGGTTGGAACGCCCACCTTACAGGTTAGGATGGACAGTAAATGAATGACTATTGTAAAGTGCTTAGCACAGTGCCGGGCACGCAGTAAGTGTTCCATAAGTGCTTGTCATAATAAGTAAAATAAATACATTTAAGGGACTCAGGGAAGAGGGCAGGGATTGCATTGGAAATTGGGAATTTTTGAGCACTAAGGGTAAATGTGGGCTGAGGAGCTCCCCTGGGAGGAGAGGGAAGAGTGACAAGAGAAGACAGCCTTGCGCTGGCCCTGAGCAGTAACCTAAAGAAAAGGAAAAGCCAGGGAGGTGTGGCCTGAGAGGCAGGGGGGCAACCAGGGATCCACTACAGGTTCGCAGAAGCCCAGAAAGAGAGTTCGGGGAAACAGGGGAGCCAGCAGCATGGGATACTGCTGAGAGCAGGCCCTTTGGGAGTCCAGAAGAACACAGAAATCTCCTGCGGACTCCCCACCCCAGTACCTCCCATGCCTAGGATCTCAGGTCCTGAGGATCTGCCCTTTTCTCACAAGTCTCCCAGGAGAAAAGTCTTTGCCCTGGGTCCTCCTTACCAACCCCCACACAGCCCCAATACCCCCCCAAGGACCCCTTATTCCCCCTCGGATACTCTCTCTCCCATCCCAGCCCACTAGAAACCCAGAGATTCAAACCCAGATTCAACTCCTACCTCGTCATTTAGTAGCTGTACTACCTTGGGCAAGAACTTAACCTTGCTGAGTCTGTTTGTTCATCTGTAAAATGGGTATAATAATCCCTGCTTTAGAGAATTGAGGGGGAGGGTCATTAAATGAGGCAATTATGTCAAGTGCTTTGTAGGTGATCGATAAGTATAAACGCCTTCCCTCAGAACCTTTGCTACATGAAGGCACTGGCACCATTTGCTCAGTCTCAGGATCCTGCCCTCTAATCTGAGGCCAGAGCTCCGGGACCCCACCCCAGTCCTTCTCTCCACGTGCATTTTCTCCCTATGACCCCTCCTCCATCACACCACAGGAAAGGCCTGAGTTTCAGGACACCTTCCCAATCCGCCCGTCCCCCCTCACATATGCACAGCCTGTCCAGGATCCCTTCTGCTCTCCTGTCTTTCTCCTCCTATTCTGTAGTCTCTAGCTCTCCTCTGCTATGCATACATTTCTTCTCTCCAGGACCCAAAGTCGGGTGGGGAGAAGAGTCAACATGATGTAGGGGGAAAACACAGGGTTCAGATCCCAACTCTGCCATTCCCTCACCAGCTGTGTGACTTTAGGCAAGTTAATGCACCCCTCTGAGCCCATTTCCACCGCTGTACATTTTATTTAATAAACATTTTTTGAGCGCCTACTATGTGGCAGCACTGTTCCAGACGCTAGGAATACAGCCATGAACAAAACAAAGGGAAAAGCCCTGCCCTCTTGAGGTTATAGCAAAAATTAAGGAAAAAAAAGTAAAATACATGGTATGTCAGATGGGGTATCACTGCTACAGAGAAAAGTGGAGCAAGGAAGGGGGCTAAGGAGTGGTAGGAGGGAATGGTTCCATTTCAATTTTAAATAGTGAGATCAGGGAAGGCCTCGCTGAGAAGGGGACAGTTGAGCAAAGTTGAAGGAGATGAAAGGAGTAAGACACGCAGACATCTAGAAGAGCATTCCAGTGCAAAGGTACTGGGGTGGAGGGTGCCCGGTATGTTCTACGAATAACCAAGAGGCCAAAGTGCCTGGGTTAGAGTGAGGGATGAGTAAGACCTATTTCACCGGGATGCTGTGCACAATCAATGGGATGTGACTGGCACACAGTAGGTGCTCTGTGAATGGGTGTTTCCTCCTCTTCCTGAGATGTTGTCAGAATCTGGGGGACCCATGACTGGGCAGAGGGGCGGGGGGAGGGGGTTCTTAGGGTCTGGGCCACACCTGCCCACCTCTCTCCACAGGCTGCACCAAGTGTACTTTGATGCACCCAACTGCGGAGGAGGCACTACCAAAGTCTTCCTGGTGGGAGACTACTCCTCATCAGCCGAATTCTTTGTCACCGTGGCCGTGTTTGCTTTCCTCTACTCCATGGGGGCTCTGGCCACCTACATCTTCCTGCAGAACAAGTACCGAGAGAACAACAAAGGACCCATGCTGGTGAGCCACCACAGTCACTCGCATGCAAGGGCTGGGGGGCGTGGAGCCTCAGGGACACAGCCACATTCAGAGGCCACACCAAATCCCAGACAGGCCCGCATACAAGCAGCCACCATCACAGCCACAGATGTTACTGCTGCTGCCGCTGCTCTGAGTACTTGTAGCCCACACAGAATCCCAGACAGGCCTACACCAGGAA
Organism: Equus asinus; assembly: GCF_041296235.1. Taxonomy (NCBI): domain Eukaryota; kingdom Metazoa; phylum Chordata; class Mammalia; order Perissodactyla; family Equidae; genus Equus; species Equus asinus. The sequence continues at coordinate 38,886,829 of NC_091820.1, forward strand.
ACCTGCTGCCTCTCACACGACCACACAGTCGAGATCAAAGAAAGGAGCACACAGGTTCACTGGGACAGTCATGCTTGTCATCATGCCACACACACACACTGATTCCTACACAGCTGCACTCATACACCCTCATCCCAGACACAAAATGACACAAATTCCCACATTCAGACACAAGTGGAAAAACCCACTACTTTCCACAGGTTCAGAAACCATCCCACAGAATCCCCCACACACTCACTCACAAATCACAATCACCCCCTCCCCACGTCCTCTGTGTCACATACACACACGAGCCCAAGCTAGCAGGGCCACCTTCAAGGGAGTGTTGGGGGCTTCAGAGCTGAAAAGGCAGGAGAGAGACAGGCCTCTTCTGGGGGACCCCACCCTTGCAAGAAAGCCTGTGATATGAGGAGGCCCCACAGCCCAGCTTGAAGCAACCCATTCACAGTGCTGTCTCCCTCTCCCCTGCCCGTCCTAGGACTTTCTGGCCACCGCAGTGTTCGCCTTCATGTGGCTTGTTAGTTCATCGGCCTGGGCCAAGGGGCTGTCAGACGTGAAGATGGCCACAGACCCAGAGAACATTATCAAGGAGATGTCTGTCTGCCACCAGGCAGGAAATACATGCAAGGAGCTGAGGGACCCTGTGACCTCTGGCCTCAACACCTCGGTGGTAAGCCCTGGGAAGCTGGCTGGGCCAGCTAGGGAGGGGGCTGGGAAACTTAGAGTCTGGCATGAGGAGTGGTGGAGAGAGAGAATGAGAGGAGGAGAATTCAGAGGAAATCCAAGAGGGCTCCCTGGAGGAAGCATGCCAACAACAGAGCCTTGAAGGATGAGATAGCAATTGTAATCACTGTGATATCACAGACTGTCCCCAGGAGAGGAACATGAGACTTTCTGTCCACTTGGGTTGGAGAGACCTGGATCCCAGGCCCAGCCTAGTCATGTAGACTCTCTGGCAACTCAGTGCCCTCTTGGGACCTCAGTTTCCTTATATCTAAAGTGAAAGAATAATTTGACGTGTTTCCCACCTGGATGCCCCCTACTGGCCGGAGTCAGACTGTCTGAGCTCAAATCCCAGCTCCACCACTTGCATGCTCTGTGAGCTGAAACAAGTTATTCAGCCTCTCGGGCCTCAGTTCGACCATGTAAATTGAAAACTAATAATAAGTCCTGTTCCAAAGCTGGGTATTTAGTGAACTAATAACAAAGTGCTTAGAAAGGGGCCTGGCACATGGTATGTCATATACAAGTGTTACAGATGGTAAGATTCTGATTCTTTTTTTTTCTGTCACTTGCTGGCTGTGAGACCTTGGGCAGCTTAGCCTCTCAGGTCCTCAGTTTCCTCAACCGTAAAGTGGGGATATTACTTCTTGTCCCAAAATTGAATTATATTATATATATTTATATAAATTCCATATATTTCTTTTAAAAGAAAAGTATGTTTATATACTTTATATATATACATACATATTTATACACATATATTATGTATTTACACATATATACACATGTATACTTTGTATATACATATGTGTATATATGCATCTATTAGTTGTATATTTAATAAACATGCTTAACATTGTACTATATTACAAATTTAGGTTTACCATATTTTATACACGTATATATGTATATGTAATATGTATATGTGCAAACATATAAATACTTATATATGTAATACTGATAGATCTCAACATCCCCGGGAATATGGATTCTAACATGCCCCGCCCCGCCCCCCCAAGGTGATTTTTCTGCATGTTGACGTTCATGCGCTAGGACTCCAAGCAAGGGTCTGGGTTTTAGAAACCACCACCCTTCGGGAGCCCGCGGATCCATGCCCGACGCGCGGCCTCGATGTTCCCTGGGGCCGCCAAGGCAATGGGCGCGGGACGACAGCCGGGCTTTGTCTCCCCGCAGGTGTTCGGCTTCCTGAACCTGGTGCTCTGGGTCGGCAACCTGTGGTTCGTGTTCAAGGAGACAGGCTGGGCCGCCCCATTCCTGCGTGCGCCTCCCGGCGCCCCGGAGAAGCAGCCAGCGCCCGGGGACGCCTACGGCGAGGCGGGCTACGGGCAGGGCCCTGGCGGGTATGGGCCCCAGGACTCCTACGGGCCCCAGGGCGGCTACCAGCCTGACTACGGACAGCCCGCCAGCGGCGGTAGCGGCGGCTATGGGCCTCAGGGCGACTATGGGCAGCAAGGCTACGGCCCTCAGGGTGCGCCCACCTCCTTCTCCAATCAGATGTAGTCTGGTGAGTGACGGGCGGGCGGTGTGGCCAAGGAGGGTACAGAAAAGGAGACGGGCGGGTCAGTAAACCAATAAGAGTCAGAAGTGAATGGTACATAGGGAGCTGGCTGGACAAGTAAGGGTGGGAGTTTGAAGGAGCCAATAGAGAGGCGGAGCTACATGTTAAGAGAGTAAAACTAGCCAATGAATGGAGAGCAGGAGTGGAGCTTGAAGATGGGCAGAATGAACAGCCAATGGGAGAGAGGTAGAAGTGCAGGTCTGAGGGAAGGGAGAGGAGAGAGAAGGGGGCAGAGCAACCAATGAAAGGAGGGAATAGCAAGGGGACTTGGTAGTGGAGAATCAGGGGAGCGCAGGAGGCAGGAAGGGAAGAGGAGGTGGGTCTTAGAAGTGATTGATAAACCAGTAGGTTATGATAAGGCCAATAGATGGTCAGGATAATCCAGCTTGGATCATGAAGGTCAGACAAGTTCACCAATCCGAGAGGAGGTGATAGATCCGCCACCTCTCCCCAACCCTCCAGGTGAGCGAGGTAGTGTGGAATTTCAAAGAGGGGGCGGGGAGGGTCAGGGGCATTGAAAAGGCTGGCCGACCTTCTTGCTGGGCCTGAAAGGACAATTGAGATTTCCCTCGCGTATGAGGAGTGAAGATGGGGAGAAGAGGCAGAGGTATACCACGAGAGGGGAAAGACACGGAGGTGGCAACACGTGGTGGAAGTAGTTTCTGGCACTTGGTAGGGAGGAGTTTATTAGGCATCTCACATCTAATTAATCAAAAAATCCTGTTGGCTCTTCCTTCAAAATAAACCCATAACCTTCCCACTTCTCACTGTCATCTCCCCTGGTCATCTTCACAGGTTTCCATCCCCATTCAAATTCTGAGAATTCTACTCACAGCATTGGGAGAGATCCTGTTAAGTCCTAAATCAGGCCACAGCCCTACTGTGCTCAGAGCTCTGCCGGGGCTCGCATCTCACTCAGACTAAAAGCCAAGGCCTTCCCTATGGCCCACAAGGCCCTACACAATCTAGCCCCATCCCCCACTTTTCTGACCTCTCACCTCCTACCGCTCCCTCCCCACTCTGTTCAGGCCACACTGGCCACCGCACGTGCCAGGCACAATCCAACTTCAGGGCCTTGGTGATTGCTTTCCACAACGTGCCAGGCACAATCCAACTTCAGGGCCTTGGTGATTGCTTTCCGCCTGGAGTTTCACACCCCCCGACACACATAACCTTACCTGGCCAGCTTCTTACCAGTCCCCTTTCTTATCTCTCTCATAGAACCCTGTGCTTTTCTTTATCACAGTCTATGGCTCATTCGCTCACCTCCTTAAGTCTTTATTCCAATGTCATTTCTTCAACGAGGTCTTCTCTGACTACCCTACTTACTACAGCAACCTTCCTTCCCCTACTGGCACTCCTAATCCCCTCACCGTGGTCTACTTTTTTTTCCGTTTCACTTATTATCATCTTATGTCATACTAAACAATTCAGTTATACATCATGGTCATTGCCTGAAGTCTGTCTCCCTACCACAATGTAAGCTCCACAAAGATAAAGGTCTTTGTTTTGGGGCCGGCCCAGTGGCGCAGCAGTTAAGTGTGCATGGTTCACTTCTCAGCAGCCCGGGGTTCACTGGTTCGGATCCTGGGTGCGGACATGGCACCGCTTGGCAAAAGCCATGCTGTGGTAGGCGTCCCACGTGTAAAGCAGAGGAAGATGGGCACAGGGCTAATCTTCCTCAAAAAAAAAATCTTTGTTTTGCTCAATATAGTTTATCACCAATGACTAGAACAGTACCTATTAACAGACTTTTTTGGATTGAGGGAAAGGGAACCATAATTTCTTTGGTACCTAACCTAGTAGGGGCAAAGTATATCTTCCCAGTAGGGGCAGCTGGTATGAAGCTGACTGCAGGACTATGAGTGAAGGAAGAAGGAAGAAAAGGCATGGCAGGCAGAGGGTAAAGCCAGGGCAGAGGCATAGCAGCCCAGCCCCTCTCTACGGGCACCACCTGTGTCTGGACCCCCTCTCCTTTCTGTGTCTTTTGCCTCCACAGGTCAGCGCAGTCCGGGAGGACCCCATGGGTGGGCAAGAGCTCAGAAGAAGGCCTGCCCCCCTTCCCACCCCTACACCCCAGGTCTCCGTCCCTCAAGCCAGGAGACTCTTAACTGTCTTTGCTGTTTATATATATATATATTATATATAAATATCTATTTATCTGTCTGAGCCCTGCCCCCACCCACTCCCCTCTTGCATTAGGGGCCTGATCTTGAGTGGGCCCCTCTCTAACCCCTACCCCTTCCCCTGCACCCCTTGGCCCTTCTCTGTTCCCTGGCCCTGGGCCCGGAGGTTGAGGGGCTCTGAAAGGGAGACAGTGAGGAGACAGACCTCGGTTGTGTGGGGAGGGTAAGAGTGACTTCAGACCCTCTCCCCTTCTCCTTCCCCTCCTCCCACTCTGGCCTTGATTCCTCCAGCAATGCCTGAACAGGGGCCATTAAGGGAAATTCAACCCTGAAGCGGGGAGAAAGGCAGAGACTGGGGGTGCTTGGGACCCAAGGTGGTCTTAGAGAGGAGCTGGAGTCAAGGGGACTAGTAACCAGAGGGGTTAGGTTCCACACGTACCTGATCTGGAGCCTAAAGAAGAGGGGTGCCCTAGAGCATTTCGGATTGAGCTGGGAAGGAGGTTGAGGGCGTGGTTCTAGAAGGGGCGGAACTTTGAGTGAGGCTGCACGTGGGCCCCAGAGTGGGCACGGCTGGGAGTAGGAGAAGGTTCTACAAAAGGGGTGTGACAAGGAGCCTGGGGACAGGGTCTGGAAGAACATAGAGGGCTGGTTCTAGAAGGGGTGGGGCTTTAACCAGGGAATGGGTAAGGCTCCACAGTGGGCGGGTCTTGGATTGCGGCTAGAGTCTATGGAAGGGGTGGGGCTGGAACATTCTGGAATGCCCCGTCCCATAGGGCAGTGAAGAAGACATGTTTGAGAGTGGGCGGGTTTGGCAGTGTGGTGGGAGGAGGCTTGCCTGGGGGCTGCGGGATGGGTTTTGTTGGGGGGGGAAGTAGTATCTCTGGCTAAGGCTGGGGACTCAGGTGCCCTGGGAAGAGCAGAGAGGTATGGCTTGGAGGGTAAGGGGTGAGATCCAGAGAGAAGTCCCCCCCCCCCCCCACACACACCCTTGCTCATCCCTGCGGCGGAACAGCTAGGTAATCAGAGGACAGAGTCAAGGGATCTGTGGGGCCGACCCACCCCCTCCACCCTCCTTCCCCTGCCTCCTCCCTCCCTCCACACCCCAACCCGTCCCGGGGTGGCTGGAGACCCGGTCTGGAGCCCCTGTCCTGCACCCTCTGCTGTGTCTGTGACGTCGGTAGTGCCTGTGATCGTGTGTTGCCATTTTGTCTGGCTGTGGCCCCTCCCCCTCTCCTCCAGACTACCCCCCCCTTTCCCGCGCCCTTCTATTGTTTGTAGACTCCCTCCCCGAGGAAGAACAAATACGATTAATTCTCCTTCCCTAAATAAACTCCTCAACCACCTAGTCCACCCGGCTCTGGCTTCTCACTGTGTCTTTTTTGGGGGGTACGAAGGGAGAGATGAGGGAGAGGAGGCGAGAGGAAGCTGCGCCTCTGACCTGCTGGACGCTATTCAAGTCACCCCACCATTTTAGGCCCAAAACAGTGTTTAGACGAGACGCATCCTCTGTGAAGCCTTGCCTGCTGATCATTCTAAGTCACGCTCTAAGTAGCCCTGACCGTTGCCCCACTACTGGCCACGGATGTCCAGTCTTTCTAGGGCTCAGTTCTAATTCTGGTCCCTTAGCTACGCCCCTTCCCAGCCCCAGTGGAGCCGTATCCTCAAGTCCCCCGAGGGGTTCTAATAGGACCCCATACTTCACAGGGAGACCTCCCTCTACCCACCCGCCTCATATTCTTCAGACCCTGCTGTCTCTCCATTTCTTTGCCTCCACCGCAGCTGGAGAACTGGGACACCCACTAGGTGGCAAAGCCTCGAGGCGGGGCGCCGCAGTGACTCGTTAGTTCATTCATTCATTCCCCTTAACCCCTCCCCGGCTCCTCCCTGGGGCAAGGAGGAGCGGGAAGTGACAGAGATGTGCGTAATGGGGCCGGGAGGGGGGCGGAGGGGGTCCCCAGCGCCCACGATGAAAGGCCTGCCTGACCACCACAGTGCCTAATTAGAGACCCTGGCCGGCCGGGCGCCGAGTGCTGACTGTGGCCCGGGGACCCCCCTCCTCCCAGCCTCGAGGCACAGCGAAGCCTGATAGCGCGAAGGAGAGACTCCCAGGCCTGGGATTGAGCTCAGGGAAAGAGATAGCTAACTGGAGAGAGAGAAATGGGAGCCGGGGAGGGAAGGCTTTAAGATCTATTTGTCAGGATTTAGGAGGCAGACAGCTGGGCCTGTAAGGAAGGAGGGGCGGGGAAGAGGGCCTCGGAACCTGGCCAGTGACTTTAACCTCCTCCCCCTAAATCTCAAATAATCCTGGCTCTGAAAGACGATGGGAGCGGGGGCGTGGAGGGGGTGTAAGATCTACCTCTCTGATGGAGGCCGGCTAGAGAGCACCAGCTGGGGCTGCGATGGGGTTGGGGACCATTCTTGGAGCGTTCATCCGGGGGAAAGAGTCTCTTGGAACATCACCAGGGGGGCCGGGGCCAAGAGGTGGCTTTAACCCCTCCCCCAAATAAACATCCAAGATAAATCAACATGAAGTGTCAATACAAGTACACTAGCACACCACCCCTGGCAATCAGGTCGCCTCTTCCAAGTCCCCCGTCCTCCACTGCAGAACCCTTAAGTCCTAAAATATCCCGTGAGAGGCCATGTGGCATCATGTGGTTCTGGGGGCCGTGCCTTCTGAGGCCCCGCTCCCTCCCGGGGCAGGAAGGCAGGGGAGTTTTGGGGACAGCGCTCCTGGGCTGTGCGCCCCTCGCCTCTAGGCAGGGGGCGCCTCGGCCCGGAGAGACAGCAGGCCCAGGGGCGGGCCCTGCGGGGCGGGCTCCTCCCTCGCCGGTGTCAGGTTTACGGAACGGAGCTCCCGGCCGGACGCGCGGTGGCCTGACGGCGGCGAGGATTCCATTCGGCTGACCCGGCCCGGCTTGACCCTGCCCGGGCGCGCCATGTTCGCGCGTGGGTCCCGGAGGCGCCGCTCTGGGCGCGCGGTGAGCGAGATTCAGGGCAGCGGTGCGGGTCCGGGGTAAACTGAGGCCCAGGAGAGGGGGCAGGGGATAGGGATCGCGAGGAGGCGCTCCACAGAGGGTCTGGGAATCCCCATCCCCAGGATTCCCAGATCAGAGGGGCTGGGGCTGCTGGAAGAGTGTGGATGAAGGAATGTGGAGCTCTGGTGGCCCAAGCTCCCTAGTCACCTCTCGGCACACCTTTATCAGCATTCCAGAGACCTAGTGTGCTCCCCTCCCGTGTGGATTATGAGAGGGGATTCTGAGAGCCAAAAGATTGGGGCCTGGGGTCCTGAATTGAGCTGGGACCTCCTGAGCTTCTGAGGGAAGGGACCTCCCCCTGTACCTTGGCGGAAGGTGGGCTGAGGAGTGGGGTCCTACACTCCTGGGGTGCCCGAACACTGAGGGCCGAAGGATTGGCATTTGGGGGAAGAGGGCTTCCAGGCTTCCACTTGAGCCAGGGAGCTTTTGACTTCCTAGATAGCAGGATCTCTCTTTTCCTTTGGAGGGGATCTCTAGGTGGGGTCTGGGTTTGGTGGTCCAGAGGAGTGAATAGCTCTAGGATATGAGGGATAAGGGCCAAGGCTTCTTCTTGGGGTGCGGGTTTCTGACTGGAGCAGAGGCCTCCTGAGATCCAGGAGGAGGGTCTCCAGTTCTTGGGTATGAAAGAGTGAAGCCGGGGTTTGGAGGAGAGGCTCTTGAGCTTCTGAAAAGACGGGCAGAGTTCGTGTGGGGATCCCAAGTAAGGATGAGGTCTCAGACTCCTACCCTGTGGAATTAGTGTCGCTGGCCTGTGGTGGAGACGGGGCCGAGATGAGGCCTGGGAAAGGACGCCCAGATTAGAGACTCTGCGCTCTGTAGGGAGAGTCCTCTGAATTCTGGGGGAGGTGTGTGAGGCCTGGAGGAGTCAGAAGCTGGTGGGAAGTGTCGAGGCTGGGTTGGGGGAGTCCGCAGCTGGCCTGAGGAGGAGAATTCCCTGAAAAGAGGGCTTACAGGGAGGCTGGCCTCAGCTGCCCCACCTCTACCTCGGTTGTGTCCCCCTCCTCCGCGCTCCGGGCGCTGTCTCAGCCTGCCCAGGGCTGCCCTGGTGGGACAGGCCCCAGCGTGCGGTCGCGGGCCTAGAGTGTAGAGGCAGGCGTTGACTTCCTCCTCTCCACCGCGCCTTGCCTGTTCCCGCGTCTACACCCGCCCACTACAGCCTCCAGAGGCAGAGGACCCAGACCGCGGCCAGCCCTGCAACTCCTGCAGGGAACAGTGCCCCGGCTTCCTGCTGCATGGCTGGAGGTAGGTGACCATCCCAGGGCCTAGCCTTTGTCAGGGCCCCGCCCTCAGGGGAACTCCTAGAGGCTTAAGCCACGCCCCTAGGCTTGAGCCTGATCCGCCCAGGGAGCTCAGCTGGGGAAAGAGCTTCAAGCTCAAATTTCAGAGCCCCGCCCCCTGGCTCATTCCCAATTGTTCTGTTCCCGGGAGAGCTCCACCCACTACACAGCCCCACCCCCGGAAGAATCCTCCCCAAGCCTCTGAGTCCCATCCCTAGGGAGATCCTCCGTCCTGGGCTCTAAGCACCGCCCACTGAACTCCATCCCGCCTCTTGGGCTCAGAACTCCTCTCCCAGACCCAGGGTCCTGTCCTCCTACTGGAGCCCTGTACCCAAAACGTCCCACAAAATACCACAGACAGCCCTACCCCCAGGCTCGGAGCCCCAGCCACCCACAAGTTCAGAGCCTCGGCACAGGCTAGAGCCCGCCTCTAGGGAAAGTTCCCCCACAATGTCCAAAGCCAGTCCTGAGCGGAAGCCCCTAGATTTATAACTGCAGTCTTAGACTCCGAGCCCTGCCCCTCAGGTCCGCTGCCGGGAGAGTCTCACCCAAGTCCCAGAGCTGAAAGTCAGGGGATGGCCTTGAAACCGCACAGCCCCACCCCTTCACCTCCCGCACCCAGCCGCGCCCTTCCCCAGCCATGCCCTCCCTGCTGCCTCACAGACCTTCCCTCAGCTGGCCCCTCAGCCCCTCAACCAGCACCCACTCCCCGTGGCGTCCAGCTCCCAGCCCCGCCCCCAGGCCTAGAGCCCTGTCCTGGCTCAGAATCCTTTGGTGGTGATAATCTGCATGTCCCTGCCCCTCAGTTGGACTTCCATGGGCTGTCAAGGGGTCCAAGTGGGCCACCCCTTAGTAATTGACCCCCATCCTGGCCCCCTCAGAAAGATTTGTCAGCACTGCAAATGCCCGAGGGAGGAGCACGCCGTGCACGCGGTGCCTGTGGACCTGGAACGCATCATGTGTCGGCTGATCTCAGACTTCCAGCGCCACTCCATCTCCGACGATGACTCGGGCTGTGCCTCGGAGGAGTATGCCTGGGTGCCCCCTGGTCTCAAGCCTGAGCAGGTGAGCAGAGGCCACCACCTGTTCTTGCTCTCCAGTAGGCGCACACACACAAACACACGCACTCACACTCAGGTAGGAACCTATTTCTGGGACAACGCTAGGGTGTATAGCCAGATTGCATGTGTCTTTCTGAACCCCCTCTGATCAAGGGGTGGTCAGCCCCGCGTAACTCACAGGGAATCCTGAGTGATAACTGGGCCAGTTCCGCAGGGCCTGTTCACCCGACTCCTAGCCTACGCCTTATCTCAGGTCTTATCCCAGCACTTCATTCACCACATCTCCGCTGACCAATGCCGTCAACACATAGTTATTGAGCATGGACTGCATGTCAGACACTGTTCTAGGCACTGAGGACACAGCAGTAAACAAAACACAAAACAATATATCTGCCCACATGGACGTTAGATTCCCGAAGACAGCAACAGCCAATAAGCAAACCTGTAAAACTGTGTCAGATGGTGTAAGGGCTATGGCATCAAAAAGCAGAGAAGGGGGGTGGAGAGAGATGTTCGAATTGTAAATATGGTGCCCGGTCAGCCTCTGTGAGAGTTTGATGTTTGAGCTTCCTGAAGGAGGTGAAGAGTGAGCCATGCAGATATCCGAGCTTAGAGCGATCCAGGCAAAGGGAATAGCTAACGCAAAGGCCCTGAGTGTGCCTTGCACGTGTGAGGAACAGCGAGGAGACCAGTACGCTGGAGCAGAGCCAGCGATGACGAGCGTGGTTGGAGGTGTAGGGAAGGAAGACTTTTCCTCTGCCTAAATGTGGGTTCGTCTGGCCGGAGAACGAATTAAATTCACATGAGACAGAATAGCAAGAGAAAATTAAACAAAGCTTTATGAGGAACCATGGCCCGGGGCCTCTCTTCCCGAAGGAAGAAAGGGCACCAAAGAAGTGGGGTGCACAGAGTGGTTATGTACCCCCAAACAGGATGTTTCACATATGATTGAAATGTCCCTCCCACAATAGTCACAAGATTGCCCTGTCGGCACATCGCTTGATGGGCACAGCAGATAGTGGGTCTGCTATCTCGGTGGGCTTAGCAGGAGGCAAGTCTATTGTCTCGAGCTGGGTGGTCACAGGTGAGCGCAGCAGTCAGTTCCTAGCCTAAGAAAAGATGCTTAATCCTGAAGGAAATGCCAACGGTGGGAGGGGGAGGGAAGTCAGTCACAGGAGGTTACCAGACTAGCACAATAAACAAATGCAGATTTAAGTCCTTGCCTTCCCTATTGATTAAGAGTTTCTAGAGATATCTTTACAGATGGAGAGTTCCTTTACAATGTAAATGTCTCTTACAAAGGGTATGTAAATTCTACTTTGCAGTTGCTTTCCTGTCTGCAAAGGAACTAGCCTCAAATAATAGTGCCAAAGAGACATACCCTGGGGTGGCCAATTCCAGACCCCTACAGAGGTGAAGTCAGAGAGGTGGCAGGAGGCCCTGGAGAGGACTTTGACTTCTACTCTGAATGAGGGAAAAGCCACAAGAGGGTTATGAGCAGAAAAGGGATGTGATTTGTCTTAGGATTTAACAGGTTCCCTCTGGCTGCTGCGTGTAGAACGGACTGTAGGAGAGAGGGTGGAAGCAGGGGACCGGTGACAGGGAGGCTACCGCAATAGTATGAGGACTGAGGACCGTCCTGGAGTGGAAGTAGTGAGCGGTGGTCAGCTTGGAGTTATATTTTGAAAGTAGAGCTGAGAGGATTTGCTTGCAGGTGTGAGAGAGAGAGGAGTCAAAGATGACCCCAAGGATGGGGATGGACTAACTGAAATGGTTCAGGCCAAGGCAGCAGGAAGTTTGAGGGCTAAGAGCCTAGGTTTGGTTTTGGCCGCCTGGAATTTGAGATACCTGTTAGATATCTGAGTGGTCACGCTGCCTGGAACTCCGACGAGAGGTCACAGGGCCAGAGGTATGCATTTGTGAGGCATTAGCCATGAGATGGTATTTATAGCCATGAGGTTGGATGTGATTCCCAAGGGAGTGAACATAGACAGAGGCAAGGCGAACAAAGACTGACCCTGAGGACCCTCCCACATTTAGGTGTCAACTAGTTGAGAAGGAACCAAAAGAGGGACAGAGAAGGAGCGGCAATTAAAGTAGGAGGAAACCCAGGCCTGTGTGGTGCTCTGGAAGCCAAGGGAACAAAGTGTTTCTAGGAAGAGGGAGTGATCACCTGCGGCCAGTGCTACTAATGGCTCAGGGTGGACGAAGACTGAGACCTGAACAATGATTTTAACAATGTGGACATCATTGATGAGCGGGTCAGGAACAACTTTGGAAGAGGGGCAGAGACAGAAGGGGTGGGGAATCCTGACTCAAGTGGAGTCTAGAGAGAATAGGAGGAAAGAAAGTAGAGGCAGCGAGTGCACACAACTCTTTTGAGGGACTTTGCTGTAAAAGGAAGGTGAAAAGTAGAGCAGCAGCTGGAGGGGAAAGTGGGATCAAGACATGAGGGGACTCTTAGCACGTTTGGGAGCTGATGGAAATGATCCGGCCTGGAGGAAGGAGAGATGGAGGGAGTCAGTAGGAGTTCCCTTCTGATGACTTAAGTTTTCTCAAATAGGGACCCACCATCCAAAGTCACCCCCGGTCTCCATTGTTTTCTCCTCTCCCCCATGTCCTCCCAGGTATACCAGTTTTTCAGCTGCCTCCCAGAGGACAAGGTCCCCTATGTCAACAGTCCTGGGGAGAAATACAGGATCAAGCAGCTGCTGCACCAGCTGCCCCCACACGACAGTGAGGTGAGGAGACAGATGACAGGAAGGGCATGCCAGGTAGGGGGCACAGCCTGGGCAAATGCTGAGCAGCTTGAAAGAAATGGGCAGGGTTAGAGGAGGAGAGGTGAGCTGAAAGGTCTGGACAGGCAGGGACAATCAGGGGACATTCTTTGGCAAAACCACAGCTGGGCCTTGGGAGAAAAGGTAGGGGGTGGGTATTTCAGGCAGGAGGCACCAATTCTACAAAGGCCTAGAAGTAAACTTTTTGAGCATGCATGAAATTTGGAAGAGGGTCGAGGGGCAGGCATTAGGGGAGGAGCCTGGAAGACCTCCACTACCCCAGGCACAGTACTGCACAGCACTGGAAGAGGAGGAGAAGAAAGAGCTCCGAGCCTTCAGCCAGCAGCGAAAGCGGGAGAATCTGGGGCGTGGCACCGTGCGCATCTTCCCAGTGACCATCACTGGGGCCATCTGTGAGGAGGTGAGCCATGAAGGGCCTCAGCGGGTGAGTGGTGCCTTTGCTCCAAGCCCTGGGGTACAGGGCCCATCTTCCAGGCCCTGGGAAGACAGGCCTGCCACTTAAGCCCTTGTGGTCTAGCTCTAGTGTCCCCTGTAGTGGACGGGTTCTTTTCCTCACACCCCACTGTTAGGCAGGAACAATCTCTAAGGCCTTCCTGGCCAGCGAGGTTTGTCTGTAGGGCCCCCAGTGGACAGGGCCTCCCTCAGATCCCACTGTTGGGGGCAGTCTGTCTCTAAGGAGGCCCTAGTTGACCTTCTCTATGCTTTCCTCCCCTCCACACAGTGGACATGAGACTTAACCTCTCTCTGGTCCTCTTGTGGTCAGGACTTGTCCTTAAGAATTGACCCTCAATGGCAGGGCCTGTCTCTCTCTAGAGCCTGGTGGTGGGTGGAATTCATCTCCAAGGCCATCCCTGGTGGGTGGAGCCTGTCCTTAGACCCTAGTGTTAAGTGAGGTCTGTCACTAAGGTCCAGGTGGTGGAGACTATCTCTGTGGTCCCCCACTGGGCCTGGCCTGTCTCTGTGGTTTCCCCAACCCCTGAGGGTGAGACTTGCCTTTAAGGCCACCCACAGTGAGTAGGGCTTGTCTCTACGGTTTCCCGCAAGAGCAAGGTCAGTCTCTAAGGTGCCCCCAGTGTAGGCAGGGCCTGTCTCAACATTACCCCGTGGGTGGGGCCATCCACAAAGGTCTGCCACGGGGAAGACCCAAGTGTGGCACACCTTGCCTGACCCCCATCCATCTGACCATCTCGGTCATGGTGACAGTGTCTGTCATTGGCAGTGTGGGAAGCAGATCGGAGGCGGGGATATTGCAGTGTTTGCCAGCCGTGCAGGCCTGGGTGCCTGCTGGCACCCACAGTGCTTTGTATGCTCCACGTGCCGGGAGCTGCTGGTGGACCTCATCTACTTCTACCATGCTGGCAAGGTCTACTGTGGTCGCCACCATGCCGAACGCCTGCGCCCGCGCTGCCAAGCCTGTGATGAGGTTTGTGCCTCTCTGCCCTGGGGTGGGAATGGAGGGCGGGCAGGGAGAGGGGCAGGCCCATCTGACAGCCACAGATGGCCTGTGCCCCCTAGATCATCTTCTCCGCTGAGTGCACGGAGGCTGAAGGCCGGCACTGGCACATGGGTCACTTCTGCTGCTTTGAGTGTGAAGCCTCGCTAGGAGGGCAGCGCTACGTCATGCGTCAGAGCCGCCCCCACTGCTGCGCCTGCTACGAGGCCCGCCACGCGGAGTACTGTGATGGCTGTGGGGAGCACATTGGTGGGTGAACATGGGACTGGACAGAGGGATAGATAGAGAGCTGGGCCACAGCCCCCCCCCCCCCCAGGATTCCTCCTGTCCTCCAGTCCCCATCCTCTGTTATATCCTTTAATTTTCAGCCCCAGCATCGTAGGCCTATACCCTTCACTGCAAGTCCCATCACCAATATCCTCCACTATGCCATACTTTCTAAACCCCACCTCCACAACACTAGGCACCAATACACATCTAGGCCCACCTCCAGAGTGCCCTCTAATTCCCAGCCCCCCAGGGCCACCCTCCTACCCTTTCAGCCTAGCCTTTACTCCCCGAGGCTATGCTCTATTCTCTAAGACTCTCATCGTCAGCCTCCTTACTCCTACTTTCTAAGCCACATCCTACCCTTTCTCACCAAGGCCAGCCATACCTTCTAAGCCCTGCCCCCACCACCCAGGCCTTTTCTGTAGGGTCCACCTTCCACTCTCCTTCCACCTGAAGATACCTCTTAATGTCTAAGCCTGGCCCACATCTTAAAGTCCAATGCCCAGCCCTACTCTGGGAGGGGACACCGAGGGAAAGAAAGGGAGGGGGAGGAGGAGATATTTACCAGCCAGTTTCCAGGAGAGAACAAGGATGAGGAACCCTGGGGTAAGGACCAAACTTCAGGTTTCCTGCTTTCTCCAGAGAAGGGCCCCATTATGGACAGGTGGGAGAAGGTGGCTCGGGGTACCCTGCTACAGATTCCCTGCGTCTTTCTGAGAGGGGCCCAATTCAGGAGGGGTGGAAATATGCTTGAGGGCTCTCCTCAGTTTTCCCCCTCGTGTCGGTCCCCGCAGGCCTGGACCAGGGCCAGATGGCTTATGAGGGCCAGCATTGGCACGCCTCAGACCGCTGCTTCTGCTGTAGTCGCTGCGGGCGAGCCCTCCTGGGCCGCCCCTTCCTGCCACGCCGGGGCCTAATCTTCTGCTCGAGAGCCTGCAGTCTGGGGTCTGAGCCCACGGCTCCGGGGCCCGGCCGCCGCAGCTGGAGCGCAGGCACAGTCTCCGCACCTCTCGCAGCCTCCACAGCCTCTTTCTCTGCTGTGGAGGGGGCGTCAGAGACCGCCACCAAAGGCACGAGCACGGAGCCAGCGCCTGGTGAGCTAACCTTCGAGCCACGCCTAGCCACTCTGCGTCTCCCGCCCCCGCCTCAATCCCAGCCCCTCCCCTTGGCTCGCGCAAGTCCATCACCTGCGGCATCCCGGGCCCCGCCCCCATCAGCCCTCTCTTGGTCTCCAATCCATTCCAGGCCTAGTGTCCAGCCCCACATATATCCCCTCATAAAACCTGGATCCGCCCCCTTCTGTACAGGGCCTGTTCTCTACCTCAACTTGTCCCTGCTTGAGTCCAAGTTCCTCCTTCTTTCCTCCAAACCCTTGATTCTCCACCCTCCGCACCGAGGCCCCAACCCCATTTTATCCTAAACTTTGTCTGCTCCAGCTTATGCTACGCCCCTTCAATCAGAAGCCACGCCCCCATTCCTTGGCCACGCCAGTCCAATCCTGCTCCACCTGCGTTCCATCCTCCCTCATATTCCCCGGATTCCCCACCTCGCTGCTCCTCCCTGACCCCTGCTCCCACTTTCCGGTCCTGATGGGGGAAAGGGGAGAGGAGAAGGTCCTTCCAAGGCCTCCCCTGGGAGAGGGGGATCAGATACAGGGAGTCGCTCTCTTTCCAGCTGCAGGCCCCGAAGAGCCCGCCCGCTTTCTGAGAGGGGCCCCCCACCGCCACTCCATGCCAGAGCTGGGGCTTCGCAGCGCCCCAGAGCCTTCCCCAGGGCCCCCTGGCCAGCCAGACCAGCCCCCGGAAGATGGTGCCTTCGGTCGCCAGAGCGCCCCACGCGTCAGCTTCCGAGACCCCCTGGTATCCGAGGGAGGCCCGCGGCGGACCCTGAGTGCACCCCCAGCCCAGCGCCGCAGGCCGCGCAGTCCCCCTCCCAGGGCCCCCACCCATCGCCACCGCCGCCGCCACCACCACCACCACCGTCACCACCGCCACTCTGGCAGATGTCGCCGCCATCACTGTGATTTGGGATCCGGATCCGACTCGGAATCTTGCTCCAGCTCGTCCTCCAGCCCCAGTTCCGAGTCCTCAGAGGACGACGGCTTCTTCCTAGGGGAACGCATCCCACTGCCCCCGCACCTGTGCAGGCCCATGCCTGCTCAGGACACTGCAACTGAGACCCCCAACTCCCCATCTCCACAGCTCCCCAGGAACTCGCGCCCAGGGATGCCTCGCCAGGCCAGAGACAAGAACTGTACCGTGGCCTGAAGGCTCAAGTCAGTGTAGATGATGACACCTCTCCCCCCGCACATAAGTCATAAATCCCCTTCCTTCCTCTCTCCCTGTCTGTTTGTATTATTGAAGTAATTTAATGTGTTGTAGAACAAGCCTGGCTTCTTTACCTCTCTGTTCCAGCTGCACCCCCTGCCCAATTTGCTCACTCCTGATGTCTGAGATTTAGCCACATTTGACCAAAGGATTAATTTATTCATTACCATATGTTCTAACAATCTGTTTATTATTTATTTATTCCTCCACAGAACCACCCCCACACTGAGGAGGTTATTTGGAGTGCATCACAACTTGGGGCCTAGAGTCTGAAATCTGAGGCACCCTCCTCCCTCATTTTGTGGCTTAGGTGGGGGCATAGTCCAGGCAGAACTGGCATCTCCTTTTGGGTACTGCAGAAGGAAGGGGGACCTAGGCTCACCTTCAAGGTGGCCACGCCCAAGAGGGTTGATTGGCAAGCTGGAAGAGAGATTCTCCCGATAAAGGCACTTTCACCTCAATAGGGGGCTGGGAGTTGGCTGGGAGTGTTGTAGGGACAGGGAGGAGTTATTTCATGGTGGTGTTAGTTGCAGGTTGCAGAGAGCAATGAAGGGAGTTCACCTACACCGGGCCATCTGCAGGGTCTGCAAGTGAGGAAAAGAGAGAAAGCACTGGCTGGATCCATATGTCCATTCTTTAGACAAGAATACGGAAGCTTATGGTACTTATTGGCACTAAAGTATCAATAAGGGACAGAGTTGGCATTCATGCCCTTGGGAGACCCCTTTTATTCTCAGCCCCCTCAGCAACACCTCCCCCCCCCCAACACACACACACACTTACCAGTAGGGGCTGCTGAATGTCTTTGCTGCCTCAAGGGGAAGGTGATGTAAGCATCATAGCCAAAGAGGCATGTCGCAATTAGGCCCAGTACCTGGGGGTGGAGATAGGAGTGAGGGGGTTGGATTAGGTTGGCCAGCCTACTCAGCCTCTTACTCTTTGTATCTACCACCTCCAGTGACTGCCCCATGTAGGGATGGTGACTAAGTGCCAGGTTGGGAAGCCAGAGAGCCCCAGGGAAAGGCCAGGAGACTGGACTCTATCCCATCCTCCCTCCTGGTACCTCTCAACACAGGGAAGCCACACAGGAGCCCCACATACAGGCAATACCATTAATACTGTCATTTGAGACGGAGTTCTAGCAGAAGGTAGTCTAGTGTGTTGACAAAGGGCCCGCCTCTTTGTGCTTCCCACAGAGGTGCCTGTGTCAGACAAGGGAGGGTCCTTTACAGCAAATGATGATCTTGGGAGGAAAACCAGGGCCTGAACCAGACTTTCCTTCAGGCCCTGAGGACAACTGTGGCCTGGTCATGCACTTTCTGCCAGAGGCAGAAATGCCCCCTGGATCCTCAAACCCCTCTCTCTATGCTTTGGAGCTGCCTCCACGGCCTTTACCCCTGCGGTGATTCTGGAGTGGTTTCTTTCATTAACAAGGACAACAATGGAGGTGATCAGGTAGAGGATGGCCGCTATGAGGGTTCGGAAGAAATCCTGTGAGGTGTAGGGAGAAGACGGAAGTCAGCACCCAGAGTTCCCCAGACAATCCCAACCGCCCAGGCCCCTCCCTAGCCTCGCCATTTTCGGCCCCTTTCTCACACTCCAAGGCCAGTTGATGATCTGTATTTTGTTGTGCAGGTCACACATGTAGATGACAAAGAAGATAGCAGCAAGGATCATCTCAATCACCGACAGGGAGGAGTATGCTGATGTCGAGGCACTGAAGCAGATCAGAATCACCAGGCACAACACCTGGAAGGATGACAGGGGACAAGGGGCCTCGCTCAGCTCCCAGGGCTGAGGGGATTGGTTTAAATTGGGAGTCTCAGATGCCTACCAGGACTGGGAAAATGACAAATAATAATAGCTAAACACTTACTGTGTGCACACTGTGTTCCAAATATTGTTCTAAGAGCTCTACAAGAATTACTTCACTTAATCATCACAACAACCTAATGACCTGGGTACTATTATTAGTATCTCTATTTCATAGATTAGAAAAGTGAGGCACAGAGAGGTTAAGTGACTTGCCCAGGGTCACCCAGCTAGTAAAGGGTAGAGTTCCGTGCCTCAGTTTCCCCCCTTTTCCCTTCTAAGATAGGGGTGGCCTGCGGGGAGTGGCGCCACCAGGTGTTTTGTGAGCACTGCTGGCGCCAGCTTCACGGTCTTGACGGGGCGGGACGTGCGGTTCCCCAGGCAACCCCTTTGGGAAGCGGTGAGAGCGACACTGGAGGGGCAGGGCTCGGTTAAAGGCGCCGCACCCCTTTTAGAAGTGACTCAAAGGCGGTGCCCACTTTGAGGAGGGCGAGAAACCAAGGCTCCTGAGCAGCAGGGACAGCTAGCTAACGACCTCCCGCCCCACCACAGAGCGGGGAGGAAGAACTGGCGGAGGGCAGGGAGCCCTACCCTGGGGGACAAACGCGCAGGGCCCCACCCCACCAGGCCCCGCCCCTGGGCGCGCCGCCAGCCCGCCCGCCAGTGCCCAGGCCGCGCCACGCCCTGCCACGGAAGGCCCCCCACCTCCCAGCCCCTTGGGACCCCTTCGATGAGTCCACAGACGAGTCCACGCGGTCTGCTTCCACAGGGCCCCCTATATGCTCTATGGGCCTCTTGTCCCACCCCGTGGGCCAGCAAGCCCCGACTACCTTCTCCAAACCCCACTGACTCGCCCTGCGCCCCTGGTTTCTGGCCTCCGCCACTAACCCACCCACCTGCGCCCCACTGCCGCACGCTCCTGGCCACGCACCTACCTCACCCGGGGCCGCCCGGCTCCGCGTGGTCCAGCCACCCCACCCCGCCTTTGCCCACCCGCCTGTCCCGGGACGCTCACAATTTCAGCAAACAGGAGAATTCCCTTTCGGGTGCGCCAGAAGTTGGTGCAGGCTGTCCAGCAGCCGGGGGCCGAGAGGCGCTCGGAATCCGCCATGGCGTGGGCCGGAGTCCCTAGGAGCGCGGAGGATCTGCTCGCTTGCTCACGGGTTCGAGGACGCTGCACACCCAGCCGTCTTGCCCGCCGTCTGGCCGGGAAGGTGGCCCCGGGGCGAAGGAGGGAGTGAATCACCGCAACGAGCAGAAGCGGGCGGGGCCGGAGGGGGCCGGGCCAGGTGGCTGCCGCCCCGGAAGCCCCCTCGCCCCGCCCGCCAAGGATAGTCCCCGCTCGGTGCACAGCCCCCGGGGCGCCCCATCGCCGGGGACGCTCGCCTTTGAGGCTTGGCACTTCGGGCTACTGCACGCAGTAATGTAATGGCGAGACCTTTCGCGCTTTTAGGATAGAAATACTCCCGGGGGCAGCCTCAACCCAGAACCGCGGAGATCTCGCTGTGGGAGGGAGTGACTCAGTTTCCTTAGCTGTAAAAACGGCTGAGGCCATGGTTAAGCCCAGGTATATTTCCAGAATTCGGAATATTTCGGATTTTAGAAAGTTTTCCCGGTTCATGTACGGTATATTACTTAACACCCTCAGCGGGGTCTGAAGCTGCCCAGTTTAAAAAAAACACGTTAATATTTCCCCAAGGAAAGGTGTGGATGTTCACAGTAAGTGACCAGGACTGAAAATTGTTCCTCATTAAGTCAGGTCAGCTCAGGTTTTGTAACCAAGTGATGCCCAATTTGTGGGAAAACTGTCGGTTTCCGGAGCTTTTTGGACTTCGGAATTTTGGATAAAAGATTGTGGACTGTGGAATAAACCTCTTAGCAGTGATGAGAATGAGACCACGCCAGTGCACAGGCTGAGAGAGAACAGGGCCCAGTGAGCATCACGCTGCTCAGTAAGTGGGAGTGAACATTATTAATAGTATCGGAGCCCAGGGTCTGATTTTCTGGTCTGCAGTCCTAGGGAAGTCGTGGCCTTAAGTGCCATGCCTCCATGTCCTGGTTCTAAGGAGAGGGGCTATCAGCCCAGCCCTAGACGAAGAATGGGGAAGAAGCACAGGTTTGTTGTTTTGTTTTTTGTTTTTTGAGGAACATTAGCCCTGAACTAACATCTGCTGCCAATCCTCCTCTCTCTCTCTCTCTCTCTTTTTTTTTTTTTTTTGCTGAGGAAGACTGGCCCTGAGCTAACATCCGTGCCCATCTTCCTCTACTTTATACGTGGGACGCCTGCCACAGCATGACTTGTCAAGTGGTGCCATGTCCACACCCGGGATCTGAACCGGTGAACCCTGGGCCGCCGAAGCGGAACAGAAGCACGGGTTTATTTATTGCTGGGAGCTTGGCATGATGAGGGGAAGGCACCTGGGGTACCAGGCTGGGTGACAAGGCTGACGACATTTAAAGAGTGTGTTATCCTGAACAAGTAATTTCTCCTGACTCAGCCTCGATTTCTGCATCTGAGACACGCACCTGGTCTCAGGAATCAGGGTCTCCCCCGAGATGTGCTGAGGGGCATGCTCTCCAGACTGGATGCTGGTTTTATTCTCATCTCATTTGCGGAGGAGAGAGGGGTAGCTGGAAGGCCAGGATGGTTCAACCCAAGGGCTTGTCTGCTACCCCCTGCAACCTGGTGCCCCTCCAAACCAAGAAAGCCTCTCTCCTCTTTCAGCCCGGGTTGCTGAAAGAGCGATTGGGTAGTGGAAGGAATGAAACATATTTTTCCCAGTGCTGAGTGTATGCTTTCCAACTCTGTGAGGACATGCCTGAGTTTCTAGAACAAAACAAACTCTGCCTCACATCAGGGCCTTTGCACTTGCTGTTTCCACTGCTGTCAGTGCCCTTCCCCCAGCTCTTCATACATCTGGCTTCTGGTCATTCAGGTCCCAGCTCAAATGTTATGTCTTCAAAGAGGCCAGCAGCCCACCATCATTACCTCCCCCAACATAACCTCCTTTTGCTATCTTCATAACTCTGACTTCTCTCTGAAATTATCTTTCATTTATTCATTTTCTTGTCGTGTCTTTTCTGACATCTGTCTACCCCCCACCACATCAGTTACAAAAGGGTAGAAATCTTTATTCCTTCCCTCCGCATCTCCCCAGTGCCCATCACAGTGCAAGTAAACAATTGTGACTCAATTAATACTTGTCAAATGCAGGTGAGATTAAGAGGACAGGTTTGGAAATTGGGCCTTGATTAAGTCTTGTTTCAACTCCCCTCTCTCAAGCTATTTATACTCTCTGAGCCTCACTTCCCTCCTCTGTGAAATGGACATATCAGGATTGTTGAGTAGACGTGTAACTAGATGAAAATAGACACTGCAAGGAGAGCCGGTAGCAGGATAAGGCTAAGTAAATGGTGGCTGGGGTTACTATTATTAGTCTCCTGGGTGTGACTGTTTTAGGACTGGGGCTCTGGAGCCCTTTCCTGACTTCTGTGGGGCCACACCTCCACCAGGCTCTGAGTCAGGGGCAGCTGGAAGCCCCAGCACCCTCCCCCACAACGTCTTCAAGCATTCACCTCTTCACCTCTTTATACCCTAACTCCCAGCCTGGCTTTGCAGTCCCTCTCTGCTCCCCAACAGCCACCCTGGACACTCACACTCCAGTCCTTTAATTTCTCTCCCCACTCCCCAGCCCCCCCCCCCCCCATAGGAGTGAGAGTTGCCGGTTCTGGCCTGACCACAGCTTCCTTCGTTGGGTGTATGGGGCCGAGTGTTCAGGATGTGGTGACAGCGGAGGTGACTGGACATTTCTGGCCTTGGCCAGCGTCTGCTTCGGGGCTATCCCGGTTGGAGTCCCACTAGCCATATAAGCTCCGGCTTTGGGGCTCTGTTCCCAGGATGGAGGAAACTCTGGCCTCTCCCAGGACAGGGAACGCCCAGCGTGTGGCATGTGCACACAAGCCCGGCTGCAGTTTGTCACCATCTATGGAAGAGGGAGGCGCGGCCCAAAGGTTGTAACAGCCTTTTTTAGCCCTGCCCGCTGACTCACACCTTCCCGGCTCCGCCCCAAGGGGGGCTCCAGGGCCCCAGCCCATGCCCTGAGGGGGGCAGTCTACGTGCCAGAAAAATCTGGCCAACCAGGCCAGAAGTGAGAGACCGCAGCCTCCTGGCGAAGGAAGCCGCCGTGGTTCTAGCCTTGCTATCTATCCGGCCGTCAGCTGAGAATCTGGAGATTCCGGGACAGGGCTGTTTGTATACTGGTGCACTCGTGCCACAACAGGCCCGCCTCTGCATTTCACATGCCGCGCGCAACAATTATCTGTGAGCCCTGCACACCTCCCAAAAAGTAAAATGAATGAATGGGGAGAGAAGCAGGAGTTGGCGAAGAGAAACGGAGAGGGGAGAAAGTACGCTGGGCTGAGGGCCGGCAGAAGCAAGGACCCCTCTAGAGGTGTGAAAGAAACAGCACGAAGCAAGCTTGTCAATGGTTGCAAGAGCCCCTCCTCGAAACCAGATCGACCCACCCCCCTCCTTTACCAGGTGGACTCGGGATCCTCACCGGGCCAAGAGCACCTGGCAAGTCAAGACTGGATCGAACCATTTTATTACCTCCCCCACCCGAAACAAGAAGTGCAGGGCTGGCCCGTCCGGGAGGACTGTGCCACTGACGCCGCAAGGGGAACGCGGGCTGGTCGACTGCGCAGCAGGCGGGGGGACAAGACCAAGTGGAAGCTCTCCGCGTCATGCTAGTGCGCGGCCGGCGGAGCACACCAGATCCAGTTTGGGCAGTACCAAGTAAGCACCGAGCCGTCTGATGCATGCTCAGTGCCTCCGCCTTCCGGCTGCCATCTCCAGGGCGAGCTGCGCGGCCCCCGGAACCCCTAGGGCACGCGAGAGCCGTTCCTCGCTCGGCACCAGCCAGGGTCCGGGGGAACCCGGGGTTCGGTCGTCAGGAGAAACCGCGGAGCTGTCGGCCGCCCGCTCTAGGCTAGGCTCTGGGCTGCCCCGGGTTTTGGGCGTGGTACGGGATCGAGGGTGCTGAAACAGGGATGGGCTGGCGCTGTGAGACCTCATCACCTCTGGTCTCCCAGGATCTGGGCTGCGATCTGGGGATGGCAAGACTGCTGGTTAGATTGGGCGATAGGGTGGGGAACAGAGAGAGGGGCCCCTTGGCCCAGGGTAGCTGGGAGACTCCAAGGACTGAGGGAGACGGAGATCCTGCTCCTTAGAGAAATCTCCCTTCAAGGCTTGGACACGCCCTTAAGGAACCGGCACCACTCCTTAAGACCCCTGACACCTCCTTTCCCGAGACCTCTTCCCTCCTGGATTCAGAACACACCCATCAAAAAATCATTTCCCAAAATCCCCAAAGGAAATCAAACCCAGATCTTGACCTCGAGATGCCAAATCCCTTCCAGCTAGGACCCAGACTGTCCCCTTGCTCAACCCACCTCCCTCGGCTCCCAACTTTTTCCCTTATGGACTCCTCCTCTATCAGAACTAGACCCCCTACCCTCTGTATCCCTATCCTATGCCCTCCCCTCTGAGACCCACTCTGGCTTCCCATCTGAGGACCATGACTGTTCCTTCTGAACACCCCCTTTTACCCCACACTCATTCCATCCTCTCCCCTCCCAGTACCTAGAAAGTCTCCCTCTGAAATCCACCTTTATTCCTATCCCGACACCCTACTCCCCCAGCCACCTCCCCGCCACCCCCCACCCCCCGCGGCTTTTGAGGATACCATGACCCCTCACAGACATTGAACCACTGACGCTCCCCACTGAGACCACCAAACCCTTCCCACCCAGGACCTCAGCCTCTCCACTCTGCCACTCTCTCCTTGCCTTCACAGATCCCTGACCCGTCTCCCCTTGGAAACCCACCATGGCCTTTCCGGGGCCTTCCCACCCTCTCAGGCTTGCTGGGGTGTGTCTCAAGAGGCCTGCTTAGCACCAGCCGGAGCCGGGGTCCGCCTCCGCGAATCCGCTCCACGACCTGGGCATGGGTGAGGCCCTGAGTTGTTTCTCCGTTGATGTGGAGCACGAGGTCGCCAGCCTGCAAGAGTGGAAAGCAGGGGTGCTGTAGGAAGGACAGATGGAGAGCACCCTGACAAAGGGCAAGGACCAGACCAGCACCATCTAATGGAGCGTGCCTCATGGCTCACCTGCAAACGACCGCAGCGCTCTGCTGGCCCGTCCTTCAGCAGCCCGCGCACTGCCAGCGGAGTGTCTCCAGCTGCATCACGACCTCCGCTTAATGTGAGGCCAAAGCCCGTGGAACCACGGGCCAGTTCCACACAGAACTGACCAGAGGCCTGCGGTAGCTTCGAAGTACACCGTGCCTTACCCTGGGTCACTTGGGACGGCGTGGTACATGTACCCAAGGTTTCTGACCGCCGATGCTGGAGTAAGAACACAAGTGTACGTACATTGCCAGTCTTGAGGCAAGGGGCCTCCGTTAGGAGGACAAGGTAGTACCTGGGGCCGGTGTTCCACGAAAGTGACATTAGGCAGGCGACTGTCCGTGACCTCTATGTCTGCAGAATCCAGCACCCTAACAGCTGGGGGAATGAAAGAGTCAGCCGGAGGAGTACTCCACGGAAACCACATAGGACCTGACCCCTGAGGTAACATTCTAGCGTGATGTCATTTTCTTGCCCCTAAATATAGACAGGCCCACTTATTAAACTAGGCTCCGGCCACACGAATAACTGTCCTGAATGGCCTTCTTAACTAATAAGCCTGGGCCCGGCTATTGGAATAATCCTCCAGACCTTGCTACCTCCCTCCCTCTAATAACATGCAGACCTCCACCCTCAAATGGCACCCTTAGGCCCACCCTGGAGGGTGCTACTCCTGGATTCTGCTCCTGAACATTCCCGGCCCAGCCCTCTAATCAGCCTGGAAACCTCAACCCATTCCTGCCATTTCAGCCCCGCCCCCGGTGCGCAGATAGGCTCCACCCCCTTGACTAGCATTCCAGACCCGCCTCTCAGCTAAGCGCCCGCCCCCAGCCCTCTCCAGGCCCCGCCTCTTCAGAAATGCCATTCGAAGCCTTAGTTGCAACTAATCTTGCAACATTCACCGACTGCAATAACCCTGCCGCTGTCACCTCCTAGAGGAATATCCTAGGCTAACCCAAGGCCCCGCCCCCTCGATTATCCTCCGAGCCCCGCCCTCCCAACTCACACCCCGCCCCCCCCCCCCCCCCGGCCCCACCCAGCACAGTAACTAACAACCTCGGGCCTGCGGCTTGGAACCCGGCTCCATTCCGACCCCGCCCCCCCGAAAGGCCCCGCCCCCATCACGCACCCTCCTTGGGGCGCAGGCGCAATGTGGCGCCGGCCCTGCGCACCAGCGCCGCCACGTCGGCCGCAGCTCGGGCCGCCAGGGGGCGCGCGTCCAGCCGGGCCAGGAGCTGCCGGGCACTGGAGCCCGCGGGCGGGGGAAGGCCGCGGCCTGCGCGGGTGGAAAGAACAGGTCAGCGCCCACCCCGAGCCTCGGAGAGCCCCCGCGCTCCCCGACGTCAGACACCTGGAATGCCCCTCAAGATCCCCAGACACCCCCTGACCACGCCCTTGATAGTGCCAGAGGTCACCGACTGGCCCTCTCATCTCCCGCGACCCCCGACCACGGCGAATGTGCCTGTGGACCCCGCCTGCCCCCACGATATCCCTGGAGAGAGCTCTGTGACCGCAGTATTCCTGGACACCTCAAACACCCTGTGGATCTATCTCTCTGGAGGTCTCCGACTGCCCCCTCGTAACCCCAGATTCCAAACTCCCCCCCACAATATCGAGAGGAACCCCGATTCCCCCACATGTCCCGACAGAACACGGTCTGCGCCCCGGTTCCCCCTCCAGATAGCCTAGGCCACCCTGGTGGCCCACATAACCTCGGATTGCCCCTCCACAGATCCCCAGAGGCCCCCGCCTAGCCCCCCACAATTCGCCACGGACCCTGAGTGCCCAGGTGTCCCCAGGGCCCCCGGGCACACCCCTCCGGCACATCTCCCGGGAGACTCCTGAGAGCCCCGGGATCTGGTGCGCGGCCCCGCGGCGCGGGGGCCGGTGCAGGTGCGGGACCTCGAGCCCAGCCGTGGTCGCTGGGCCCCTGCCCGCTGCCGCCGCTGCTTGGGCGCCAAGGCGGCTTTGTTTACTACCTGTCGGAAGGAAAAGGTGAGCAGCAGACAGGCGGGGCGAGGGGGGCAGGGGATGCGCGCGCTCCCCCCACCCGTACCTCCTCTGCTCCCCTTGGGCTCCGTGGCGCTCCCCGCGCGCGGCTCCATGCCCCGGAGTCCGTCGGGTGGACGCGCGGCCTGCGGCGACGCGTTCTGAGCGCCGGGGCGCACTCAGCTGGCGGCCTGCCCGGGCCTGGACGCGGCTGAGGCCGGCCGGTCCCGTGCCTGGCGCCCGACCCGCGCGGTGACCTACCTGGCGGCCGGCAAGGAGGCCTGGCCATGCGGGCCATGCGAGCGCTGGGCCTCGCTCTGCCTCGGGCGCCGCCTCCCTCCTCCGGGGACCCTGGCTGCGCTTCTCTTGCCACCCAGGGAATGTAGGGACTCCGCGCGTGAGAAGGGGAGGTCGAGGCCCAGAGAAGCTAAGGGCCCCGTTTGAGCTCTGACAACTAAACACGCGGAGGCGGAACTGGAGCCCAAGTCTAGCAGGGAATTCTGCAGCCTCCAACAGAGCTTTGCACGTAGTAGGCGCTCAGTAAACGTGCAGTCCATGTTGGCCTAAGCCGGTCCCTACTGGGGAACCGGAGGAGTCTGGTGGGCTGGGGAGGGGGACGCCCTTGGAGCCTTGGGGACCATGGGAGGGTTTGGGGCCCTGAGCATGATGGGACTGGGGGACTCCAGGAGCAGGGAAGGGCAGGTCCCCTGGAGAGCGAGGCGGCTTTGAAGGCACCCGGGTGGGAGGGGACGCCAGCCAAGAAGAGGAGAGAAATGAGGCCCCTCCTAGGTTTGAAAAGGGCGGGGTTCTGGGGACACAGGCCGCGAGCGGGGAGCCCTTGGACACAGTGCTGCTGTCGTGGAAGGAGGAGTGGGGAGCAGCGAGAGATGGCCTGTGACCACCACTTGGTGGAGGAAGAGACTGAGGGCTGGAGGGGCTCAGACGCCTGCCCGGGCCCGGTAGCCAGCCAACAGCAGCGCCGGTCCCAGGCAGCTCACTCCCAACGCTCACTCGGCCCGGGACTGTTTCACTGTGGCTGTCGGTGCACTGTGTCCTGCCGTCCATTCTGGCTGGCTGGGCAACCTCTCTCGGCCACCTCTCAGGGTCCCGGTGTTGTCGTAGGTGGAAGGGGCTGAATGGTCCCTGCTTTCGTTCCTCCTGCGACCCCCTGCCTCTCCCACCTCTCACCTGACCTTGTCTGAAGGGGAAACACATTAGACCTCTTTCACTGCTCTGCCCTGTTCTTGTGGCAACCACATGAGGCTGTCACAGCTCCCATCTTATGCTCACTATTTTTCCCATCTCCCTGCCTTTGCCATGCTGTTCCGTTTGTTTGGGAATCCCTTCCCAGCCTTTTGTGTGCCTAGAAGTTGACTGCATGTTATCAAGGCCCAGTTCAAAGGCTCCAGCCCTCCATTCTTCTATTTCTGAAAAGGAAGATCACATGTTCATATGCAGAAGATGGATGATTGACTGTGTAGAATTATAAACCAAAGTGCTTCTGTTTTGGAGGAAGAGTCCGGGCTGATTACATTTCCTGAGTCTTTCCAAGAGTACTGGATTGAGGCGAATAACCGAGACTGAATGCTAGGCTCCCATGTTCTCTCCTCCACTGAGAAACCCTCTCACTCTTTCCTCCATAGCCCAGTCCACTCAGAGTCCCCCTGGGGACTTCCCCAATTCTCCAGGGCAGTGCTGGTCACTGGAGTCACTGGCGTCTCTGAGCCTCTGTCTGCCTGAACTGGGATCTGCTCTGTCCCTTTTGGCCATCCCTGGGAGTCAGGCTGCTGTCTGAGCTCCCAGGGGTCCGCAGCAGAAGATGGCCACACCTGCCCACTTCTTCAGAGAAGCCAGGATGCTTTTGTATTATGCCATGTAAACTTCTTACCTATGACTTGTGGAATGAGAAATAAGCCAACACAAGGCACAATTGTTATCCCAGTTTTACAGAGTGGGAGATGGAGGCCCAGAGAGGTTAAGTAACTTTCTCAAGGTTGCAACAGCCAGGAAGCGGTGGAGCTAGGATTTGCACCAGGCTGTCCTGGCTTCAGGGACTGCATTCAGGTGCCACACTATCCTACCTCTCATGCTGCACGTAGGCTCTCTGTCTGGCTGCCCACATCTGTCCCAACCTGCGTCTGGGGCTGGGTGGGGGAAAGTGGAGACTCTCTATACTACAGTTTTCCTCCATTGGATTCTCATTCATTCGTGCATTCCACAGACATTCTCTAACACATGCTCAGAGCCCGGCCCTATGCAGGCGCAGCTGGCTTCATGGAGCTGCAACAGCCCTGGGTTCTGCTATTGGCAAGCACCCTGTTTGGAGGGAAAGGCTCTACTGGATGCTGACACAGACATTGACAACACAGTGTGGTCAGGGCTGGGACCTGTCTGCCTTGTAGATTTGTGTGGAAATATATTTGTCAAAGTAGGAGGGCACATCATATATTATTTGACAGTTACCTTGATTTGTTACTTTTAGACATTTATCCTTATAATATGTGAGCCTCCATTTGTATTCTCACCCCTGGCCTCACAAATGTTATGGGTGGGTCTGATCAACCTCAAAAATAGAGAGGGAAGACATAGATTTCACAATATTATGACATACTACAAAGATTTAGTAATAAAAAGAGTGTGGGCCTCTGCAGGGATTAGACAGACAAACTACTCAAAGAGAAATTAGGGGTTCCAAAACAGAAATAGGTATATATAGGAACTTGATACATGATACGGGTGACACTACAAGTCAATTGAGAAAGGATGGGATCTTTGGTATATGGTGATGGGAAGATCAGCTCACTCTAACCTCAATGGGATACCACCTCACACCTGCTAGGGTAGTTACTATCAGGAAAACAGAAAAGAAAAGTGCTGGCCAGGATGTGAACAAATTGGAAACCTTGTGCATTGCAGTGGGAATGTAAAAGGGTGAAGCTGCTGTAGAAAACAGTTTGGTGGTTCCTCAAAAAGTTAAATATAGGGGCTGGCCCCGTGGCCGAGTGGTTAAGTTTGCACACTCCTCTGCAGGCGGCCCAGTGTTTCGTTGGTTCAAATCCTGGGCGCGGACATGGCACTGCTCATCAAGCCACGCTGAGGCAGCGTCCCACATGCCGCAACTAGAAGGACCCACAACGAAGAATATACAACTATGTACTGGGGGGCTTTGGGGAGAAAAAGGAAAGAAAATAAAATCTTTAAAAAAAAAGTTAAATATAGACTTACCAAATGATCCAGCAATTCCACTCCTAGATATATACCCAAGAGAATTGAAAGCAGAGACTCAAAGATACTTGGTTTTTTTTTGAGGAAGACTAGCCCTGTGCTAACATCTGCCAATCCTTCTCTTTTTGCTGAGGAAGACTCGCCCTGAGCTAACATCCATGCCCATCTTCCTCTACTTTATAAGTGGGATGCCTACCACAGCTTGGCTTGCCAAGCAGTGCCATGTCCGCACCCAGGATTCGAACTGGCAAACCCCGGGCCACTGAAGTGGAACATGCACACTTAACCACTGCACCACTGGGCAGGCCCCACAAATAGATACTTTTATGCAAATGTTCATAGCAGCATTATTCCCAATAGCCAAAAGGTGGAAACAACCCAAATGTCCAACAAGGGGTAAATGGATAAGCAAAATGTGGTGTATACACATAATAGAATATTATTCACCCTTAAAAAGGAATGAAATTCTGACACATGCTACACATGGATGAACCTTGAAGACGTTATGCTGACTGAAATAAGCCAGTCACAAAAGGACAAATAGTGTTTGGTTCCATTTGTATGAGGTACTTAGAATATGCCAATTCATAGAGACAGAAAGTAGAATAGAGGTTCCCAGGGGCCTCTGGGAAGGAAGGGGAAATGGAGAGTTATTGTTTAATGGGTACAGAGTTTCTGTATCCATGAATGGGGCAGGACTGAAATACTTAAAAGAGGTGAAGCTTTTAAGCTTAGATCCAAGAAGTTGGCAGTGATCAGGTGAGGCTCAAATCAGTGAATGAGTAGGTATTTATGATGTAGATTGGCCTAAATCAAAGAAAGGTCTGGGGCTGAGATGGAGATGATAGAAATACACTAATGTGGGAGGGACTTGAAAAGAAGTTTACTTAAATCCCTGAATGAATGGGGCAATAAGAAGGGAGATGGTCTTAAATTCTACATGTGACGGGTTTAAAAGGACATTGGTTTAAATATTTTCACAGGGTTTGGCTATGAGGGAGTTCTGCTCAAATCCAGGAATGGAATAGTGCGAAAATAGAGATTGGCTTAAATTCATGAATGGAGTTAACCTAAAAGAGGTAAATAGCTTAAATCCATGGAGAGGGCAGGGCTAAAAAGGATTTTGGCATAAATTTATGAGTAGGATGTCTAAAATGGGATTCACCAACCACATCTTGTAGTAATCAACATTAATTATCCTGAGTGGGATTTAATGGAGATCAGTTTAAATTCATGAATTGGGTGTGAATATGAGAGGAATGGTAGTGGTAAAAGATTGCTTGCTTTCCTGTAAGATGAGGAACAAGAAAAGGATCTTCTATCCAACATTGTACTGAGATTGTAGCCAGTGCAATAAGACAAGAAGAAATGAAAGACATACAGATTGGAAAGACAGAAGTAAAACTATCTTTATTTCAGACATGATCATTTATATACAAAATTAGATGGAATCTCTAAAATCTACTGGAACTAATAAATTAGTTTAGCAAGGTTGCAGGATACAAGATCAATAAACAAAAATCATCTGTATTTCTATACAGGCAATAATCCATTGAAAGTTAAAATAAGAAAATACCATTTATAGTGCCATGAAAAATATGAAATACTTAGGGAATAAAGATGACAAAAATTTGAAAGACCCCTACACTGAAAACTACAAAATACTGCTGAGAGAAATTAAAGAATACCTTAATAAATGGGAAATATACCATGTTCAGGGGTCACAAGACTCACTACTATTAAGATGCCAGTTCTCCCCCAAATTAATCTATAGATTCATCAATCTCAATTCCAATAAAAATCCTTACAGGTTTTTTTGTAGAAATCGGCAAACTGATTCTAAAATTCATATGGAAATGAAAAGAATTAAACAACTTGGAAAAACAAGAACAAGTACTTATGGTACCTGACTTCAAGATTTTATTATAGAGCTGCAGTAATCAAGACAGTGTAGGGGCCGGCCCGGTGGTGCAGCGGTTAAGTTCACAAGTTCCGATTCTTAGCGGCCTGGGGTTCGCCAGTTCGGATCCCGGGTGCAGACATGGCACCACTTGGCAAAAGCCATGCTGTGGTAGGCGTCCCACATATAAAGTAGAGGAAGATGGGCATGGATGTTAGCTCAGGGCCAGTCTTTCTCAGCAAAAAGAGGAGGATTGGCAGTAGTTAGGTCAGGGCTAATCTTCCTCAAAAAAAAAAAAATAATAATAATAAATTTTTTTAAGTGTAATACTGGTGACAAAATAGACAAATAGATCAATGGAAAAGCATAGAAAGTCCACAAATAGATCTACACATATATGGGCAACTGATTTTCAACAAAAGGGCAAAGAATTGTCAGTGGAGAAAGGAGAGTTTTTTCAACATATGGTGCTGTAACAATTGGATATCTACACACACATACACACAAAATTAGTTTTGAAACATACTTCTTTATATAAAATTATTTAATTCAAAATGATCATAGACCAAAAATGTAAAACCTAAAACTGTAAAATGTCTAGAGGCAAGCATAGGAGAAAACCTTTGTGACCTTGGGTTAGGCAAAGGTTGCTTAGATAGGACATCAAAAACACAAACCACATTAAAGACTTGAATGTAAGACCTGAAACCATAAAACTCCTAGAAGAAAATATAGACAGTACACTCTTTGACATCAGTCTTAGCAGTATCTTTTCGAATATCATGTCTACTCAGGCAAGGGAAACAAAAGAAAAAATAAACAAATGGGGCTACATCAAACTAAAAAACATCTGCAGGGCAAAGGAAACCATCAACAAAGTGAAAAAACAACCCACCAACTGGGAGAAAATATTTGCAAATCATATATCCAACAAGGGGCTAATTTGCAAAATATATAAAGAACTCATACAATTCAACAACAAAAAACCAAACAACCTGATCAAAAAATGAGCAGAGGATATGAACAGACATTTTTCCAAAGAAGATATACAGATGGCCAATAGGCACATGAAAAGATGTTCAACTTCACTAATTGTTAGGGAAATGCAAATCAAAACTACAATGAGATATTACCACAGCCCATCAGAATGGCTATAATTAACAAGACAAGAAATAACAAGTGGTGGAGAGGATGTAGAGAAAAGGGAACCCTCATACACTGCTGGTGGGAATACAAACTGGTGCAGCCACTATGGAAAACAGTATGGAGATGCCTCAAAAATCTAAAAATAGAACTACCGTATGATCCAGCTATTCCACTGCTGGGTATTTATCCAAAGAACATGAAAACATGAATATGTAAAGATAGATGCACCCGTATGTTCATTGTGGCATTATTCACAATAGCCAAGACTTGGAAGCAAATGAGGTGCCCAATGAGGGACAGATAGATACAGAAGATGTAGTATATATACACAATGGAATACTACTCAGCCATACAAAACGATGAAACCTTGTCATTTGTGACAGCATGGATGGACCTTGAGGGTATTATGCTAATCGAAATGTCAGATGGAGAATGTCAAATACCATATGATCTCACTCATAAATAGAAGATAAAAACAACAAACAAACACATAGAGACAGAGATTGGATTAGTGGTTACCAGAGGGGAAGGGGGTGGGGGGTGGGGAAAAGGGGCACATATGTATGGTGACGGATATAAACCAGATTATTGGTGGTGAGCATGATGTAGACTATAAAGAAACTGATATATAATAACGTACAGCTGAATTTACACAATGTTATAAGCCAATATGACCGCAATAAAATAATTAAATTAAACAAACATAATCCATAAAGGAACAAATGGATAAGTTGGACTTCGTCCAAATTCAGAACTTCTGCTCTTTAAGAGACAATGCAAATCACCATCTGATAAAGGATTTGTATCCAGAATATACACAGAATGCTCAAAACTAAGTAATAAAGCAATCAATCCAATAAAAAAATACAGGCAAAATATTTGAACACAAATTTTACCAAAGAACATATACAGATGGCAAATAAACAGGTAAACCATGATCAATATCATTAGTCATTAAGGTAATGGAGGTTAAAATCATGATGAAATACCACCATACACATCTTAAAATGGCTAAAGTTAAAAAGTCGGAGCATACCAACTGTTGGTGAATTTGTGGAGAAAATGGGACTCTCATTTACTGCTGATAGAAATGTAAAATAGCATTGCAACTTTAGAAAACAGTTTGGCAGTATCTTAAAAAGTTAAACGTACACATATCATCCAGCCATTCCACTCTTAGGTATTTACCTAAAAGAAATGAAAGCATATCTCTACACAATGACTTGTATCCGAATGTTCATAGCAGTTTTATTCTTAGTCATCTCCAGCTGCCATAACAAAATACCATAGACTAGGTTGTTTAAACAACAGATATTTACTTCTCTCAGTTCTGGAGGCTGGGAAGTCCAAGATCAAGGTGGCAGCCGATTTGGTTCCTTGTAAGGGGTCTCTTCCTGGCTTGCAAATGGCCCCATTCTCTCTGTATCCTCACATGGAAGAGACAGAAATCTCTTCCTCTTCTCATAAGGCCACAATCCTATCAGATTACGACTCCACACTTCTGACGTCATTTAACCCTAATTACCTCCTAGAGACTATCTCCAGATACAGTCACATTGGGGCTTAGGGCTTCAACACATAAATTTTGGGGAGACACTATTCAGTCCATAGCATTTGTTAATAGCCAAAAATTGAAAACAACCCAAATGTCCATCAACAAGTGAATGGATCAGCAAACTGTGGAATGTTCGTGCAGTGGAATAGTACTCTGCTATAAAAAGGAATGAAAAATTTGGATGAATCTCAAAATAATTATGCTAAGAGAAAGAAGCCAGACCAACTACCCCAAAAGAGTACATATTGTATGATTCCATTTATATAAAAATCTAGTAAATGCAAACAATGACCAAAGTAGATCAGTGGCTGGGCAGGGCAGAAGGAAACATGCCAGTGAGGATTATGTTCACTCTTGATTGTAGTGATAGTCTCACAGGTGTAAACACAGTTCAAAAACTATCAAATTGTGTGTCAACTAAACCAGTCTGTTAAAAAAAAAAAGGCTTGATTAAATTAATAAGAATTGGGTGGGTCTATGAGAGGGATTTACTTAAATCCATGAATGTATGAAGCTAACAGGGGAACTGGTTTAAACCCAGCAATCTACAGAGCCTCAGGCCCCCATTCCCCAGTGTCTAAGCAGCCATTTAGCCCATCCACCAGTTACGGAAGCCTTAAGTTCCAGCTTGGAAGCTGCCCTCTCCATCTACAGTGCTTGAACTCTCACCAAGAACTGGGCCAGGCAGCAAAGGAGGTCCAGTATGTCCCCCTTCAGACAAGGTCAGGTGAGAGGTGGGAGAGGCAGGGGGTCGCAGGAGGAACGAAAGCAGGGACCATTCAGCCCCTTCCACCTACGACAACACCGGGACCCTGAGAGGTGGCCGAGAGAGGTTGCCCAGCCAGCCAGAATGGACGGCAGGACACAGTGCACCGACAGCCACAGTGAAACAGTCCCGGGCCGAGTGAGCGTTGGGAGTGAGCTGCCTGGGACCGGCGCTGCTGTTGGCTGGCTACCGGGCCCGGGCAGGCGTCTGAGCCCCTCCAGCCCTCAGTCTCTTCCTCCACCAAGTGGTGGTCACAGGCCATCTCTCGCTGCTCCCCACTCCTCCTTCCACGACAGCAGCACTGTGTCCAAGGGCTCCCCGCTCGCGGCCTGTGTCCCCAGAACCCCGCCCTTTTCAAACCTAGGAGGGGCCTCATTTCTCTCCTCTTCTTGGCTGGCGTCCCCTCCCACCCGGGTGCCTTCAAAGCCGCCTCGCTCTCCAGGGGACCTGCCCTTCCCTGCTCCTGGAGTCCCCCAGTCCCATCATGCTCAGGGCCCCAAACCCTCCCATGGTCCCCAAGGCTCCAAGGGCGTCCCCCTCCCCAGCCCACCAGACTCCTCCGGTTCCCCAGTAGGGACCGGCTTAGGCCAACATGGACTGCACGTTTACTGAGCGCCTACTACGTGCAAAGCTCTGTTGGAGGCTGCAGAATTCCCTGCTAGACTTGGGCTCCAGTTCCGCCTCCGCGTGTTTAGTTGTCAGAGCTCAAACGGGGCCCTTAGCTTCTCTGGGCCTCGACCTCCCCTTCTCACGCGCGGAGTCCCTACATTCCCTGGGTGGCAAGAGAAGCGCAGCCAGGGTCCCCGGAGGAGGGAGGCGGCGCCCGAGGCAGAGCGAGGCCCAGCGCTCGCATGGCCCGCATGGCCAGGCCTCCTTGCCGGCCGCCAGGTAGGTCACCGCGCGGGTCGGGCGCCAGGCACGGGACCGGCCGGCCTCAGC
The DNA here is from genome assembly GCF_041296235.1 of Equus asinus. Lineage (NCBI taxonomy): Eukaryota > Metazoa > Chordata > Mammalia > Perissodactyla > Equidae > Equus > Equus asinus. Next base: position 38,922,998 of record NC_091820.1, read on the forward strand.
CGCGTCCAGGCCCGGGCAGGCCGCCAGCTGAGTGCGCCCCGGCGCTCAGAACGCGTCGCCGCAGGCCGCGCGTCCACCCGACGGACTCCGGGGCATGGAGCCGCGCGCGGGGAGCGCCACGGAGCCCAGGGGGAGCAGAGGAGGTACGGGTGGGGGGAGCGCGCGCATCCCCTGCCCCCCTCGCCCCGCCTGTCTGCTGCTCACCTTTTCCTTCCGACAGGTAGTAAACAAAGCCGCCTTGGCGCCCAAGCAGCGGCGGCAGCGGGCAGGGGCCCAGCGACCACGGCTGGGCTCGAGGTCCCGCACCTGCACCGGCCCCCGCGCCGCGGGGCCGCGCACCAGATCCCGGGGCTCTCAGGAGTCTCCCGGGAGATGTGCCGGAGGGGTGTGCCCGGGGGCCCTGGGGACACCTGGGCACTCAGGGTCCGTGGCGAATTGTGGGGGGCTAGGCGGGGGCCTCTGGGGATCTGTGGAGGGGCAATCCGAGGTTATGTGGGCCACCAGGGTGGCCTAGGCTATCTGGAGGGGGAACCGGGGCGCAGACCGTGTTCTGTCGGGACATGTGGGGGAATCGGGGTTCCTCTCGATATTGTGGGGGGGAGTTTGGAATCTGGGGTTACGAGGGGGCAGTCGGAGACCTCCAGAGAGATAGATCCACAGGGTGTTTGAGGTGTCCAGGAATACTGCGGTCACAGAGCTCTCTCCAGGGATATCGTGGGGGCAGGCGGGGTCCACAGGCACATTCGCCGTGGTCGGGGGTCGCGGGAGATGAGAGGGCCAGTCGGTGACCTCTGGCACTATCAAGGGCGTGGTCAGGGGGTGTCTGGGGATCTTGAGGGGCATTCCAGGTGTCTGACGTCGGGGAGCGCGGGGGCTCTCCGAGGCTCGGGGTGGGCGCTGACCTGTTCTTTCCACCCGCGCAGGCCGCGGCCTTCCCCCGCCCGCGGGCTCCAGTGCCCGGCAGCTCCTGGCCCGGCTGGACGCGCGCCCCCTGGCGGCCCGAGCTGCGGCCGACGTGGCGGCGCTGGTGCGCAGGGCCGGCGCCACATTGCGCCTGCGCCCCAAGGAGGGTGCGTGATGGGGGCGGGGCCTTTCGGGGGGGCGGGGTCGGAATGGAGCCGGGTTCCAAGCCGCAGGCCCGAGGTTGTTAGTTACTGTGCTGGGTGGGGCCGGGGGGGGGGGGGGGCGGGGTGTGAGTTGGGAGGGCGGGGCTCGGAGGATAATCGAGGGGGCGGGGCCTTGGGTTAGCCTAGGATATTCCTCTAGGAGGTGACAGCGGCAGGGTTATTGCAGTCGGTGAATGTTGCAAGATTAGTTGCAACTAAGGCTTCGAATGGCATTTCTGAAGAGGCGGGGCCTGGAGAGGGCTGGGGGCGGGCGCTTAGCTGAGAGGCGGGTCTGGAATGCTAGTCAAGGGGGTGGAGCCTATCTGCGCACCGGGGGCGGGGCTGAAATGGCAGGAATGGGTTGAGGTTTCCAGGCTGATTAGAGGGCTGGGCCGGGAATGTTCAGGAGCAGAATCCAGGAGTAGCACCCTCCAGGGTGGGCCTAAGGGTGCCATTTGAGGGTGGAGGTCTGCATGTTATTAGAGGGAGGGAGGTAGCAAGGTCTGGAGGATTATTCCAATAGCCGGGCCCAGGCTTATTAGTTAAGAAGGCCATTCAGGACAGTTATTCGTGTGGCCGGAGCCTGGATTATGACTTGAGGGAGCACTGCCTAGATATTTACAGTAATAGTGTCAAGGCCCGGATGTGCCTTCAAGGAGATGAAGCTAGAATGTTAATTTAGGGGACTGGGCCCTTGTAGTTTCTATGGAGAGTCGCTAACTGCTTTTTAGCCTTTTCCATTCCGCCGCTATTAGCGTGCTGGACTCTAAGGATGATAACGTCTTGGAGATAAAGTGAAGATCCCTTGTAGATCCCACGCAGAGTTCCTAGCATGGCAAATACAGTAAGGTGTGAAAAACCTTGGGTACTTTCGTGGAGCTTGAACAGTCTATGGGGCTGGAGACTTAATGAACCTTGGAGGCAGGGATTCGGGGAGAGGTTGGCGAGGAGGGTGGAAGCTGCAGGAGAGCAGGGGGCAGGGCCAGGCTGAGAATCTAGCACAAGTCCTGAGTGAATATCGAGAATTGGGTAAGACCCCAGTCTCTGGCGCCAGGTAGCCTGGGTCAAATGTGACTCTTTTACACCGGCTTTCTGACCATTTGTATGTTATTTAATCTCTTTGTGAAAAGCTTAGCTATTCAAATATAAAAGTAATATATGTATATTTTAAGAATCAGAACAAAAGAGTCACAACCACGTAGTCTATATTTCCCTTAGACTACCTCCTCTTTCTGACCTTGAAAATTTGTAGAAACATGATTTGTTTGAAATACACACGATCACGGAGAATGTAGTGCAACCTTTTAACAACTAAATTGAGACAATGTATCTAATTTACATATGACGCAATTCACTCATTTAAAGGATATGCTTCAATTGTTTTCAGTATATTCACAGGGTTATGCAGTTGTCAACACAAATAATCAATAACCAATCTATAGATTAGAAAGACAGAGTGATAGCTATTGAGCCAATGCTGAGGACTAGCCCAGAAGTGTTATCTTCCCCAGGGAAGAAAGCACTCCGGAGAAGCAAGGTTCACAGCGTGGTTATATACCATTTCAGGACGAAGAACATACATCAAGCATGACAGGGATACAATTCTTTCCCCAAAGTCACAAGGAGATGTTTTGCTGCAGTTTAGCACGTACACAGCAGGTCAGCTTGACCTTGGTTCTCTGGGAAGAAAAGCTTATCTTCAAAGAAATACTGGTATTGGCGTCAGAGAAAGGGGGACATCACACCCCTGTCTTTAAAGAGTGCCTTCTTTGCTTTGGGAAAGTGTTGGAAGCAGATGTACAATGCATGTTTGGTGGGCCCTAAGTCAGGCTGCTCTGGGAAAAACAAGTTTTAGGCCTAATCAGATTTAAACCAGAATGGCTTCCCCATGTGCCTCAATATGTGGAAACTTATTATTTTAATCACAATCATCACCCCAATGTACATTTAGAATATTTTTATCTCCCTGAAAGAAGCCTCATAACTTTTGGCAGTCACTCCCTGTTCCCCAACTCCACCCCTCCAGCCCTAGGCAACTACCAATATACTTTGTTTCTATAAATTTGCTTATTTCCTAAAAATGGAGTGATACAATATGTGGTCTTTTGTGACTGGCTTCCTTCACCAAGCCTAATGTTTTCAAGGTTCTGTGTTGTAGCATGTGCCAATACCTCATTCCTTATTACTACCAATTAATATTTCATTATATGAATATACCATATTTATTTATCTGTTCATCAGTAGATGGACATTAGGGTTGTTTCCACTTTTTGGCTATTGTGAATAATGCTGCTATGAACATCTGTGGACAAATTTTTGAGTGATTGTATGTTTTCATTTCTCTTGGGTACATACATAGGAATAGAATTGTTGGGTGGCATGGTAACTCTAAGTTTTGTAGTTTGAGGAACTGTCAAACTGTATTCCAAAGCCATTGCACAGTTTTACAATCTCACCAGCAATGTCTGAGGCTTCTAATTTCTCCACATCCTCTCCAACAGTTGTTATTGTCCATCTTTTTTATTATAGCCCTCCTAGTGGGTGTGAAATTGTATCTCATTGTGGTTTTGATTTGCATTTCCCTAATAGATAACTGTATTTTGATAGGTAGAATAATGGGCCTCCCAAGATGTCTACCTTCTAATCCTCAGAACCTATGAATATGTTATCTTATATGGCAACAGACACTTTGCACATGTGATTAAATTAAAGATCTCGAGATGGAGAGATTATCCTGGATTATGGGGGAGTAACATAATCAAAGGAGTCTTTAAGAGTGAAAAGGAGCACAGGAGACTCAGAGAAGGAAATGTGGTGACAGAAGCATGGGTGAGAGTAAGAGATTTGAAGATGCTGCACTGCTGGCTTTGAAGACGGAGGAAGGGGCCACAAGTCAAGGAATGCACGCAGTCTCTAGAAGCTGGAAAAGGCAAGGAAAAGGATTCTCCCTTAGGGCCTCCAAAGGGAACGCAGCTCTGCTGACACCTTGATGTTTCTGCCCTACAGAACTGTGAGATAATAAATTTGGGATTTTTTTTTAAACCAATAAATTTGTGGTAATTTGTTATAGCAGCAGTGGGAAACTAATACAGATTTTAAGCATCTTTTCATGTGCTTTTTGGCCATTTGTATATGTTCTTTGGAGAAATGTATGTTCTGATTCTTTACAGATTTTTTTTTAAAGATTGGTACCTGAGCTAACATCTGTTGCCAATCTTCTTTTCTCCTTCTTCTCCTTCCCCTTCCACTTCCCCTTCCCCTTTCTTCTTCTTCTTCTTCTCCCCAAAGCCCCCCAGTACATAGTTGTATATTCTAGTTGTAGGTCCTTCTGGTTGTGCCATGTGGGACGCCGCCTCAGCATGGCCTGACGAGTGGTACCATGTCCATGCCCAGGATCTGAACCAGCAAAACCCCGGGCTGCTGAAGCAGAGCACGTGAACTTAACCACTCAGCCATGGGGCCAGCCCCCTGTTTACAGATTTTTAAAGTTGTGTTATTTGTGTTTTTATTATTGAATTGCATGTTCTTTATATATTCTCGATACAAGTCCCTTATCGTATATATAATTGTAAATATTTTCTCCCATTCTGTTGGTTGTCTCTTCACTTTCTTGCTAGTGCCTTTGAAGCACAAAAGTTTTAATTTTAATGAAGTTCAATTTATCTGTTTTTTCTTTTGTCGTTTTTGCTTCTGATATCTTATCTAAACAAACCATTGCCTAACTAAGATCACAAAGATTTGTTCCTATGTGTTCTAAGAGCTTTATAGTTTTAGCTCTTACTTTAGACCTATGATCCATTTTGAGTTAATTTTTGTGTACAGTGTGAGGAAGGGGTCCAACTTCATTCTTTCGTATGCAGATATCTGGTTGTCCCGGCACCACTTGTCGAAAAGACTATTCTTTCCCCATTGAATTTTCTTGGCACCTTTGTTGAAAATCAATTCATCAATTCACCAGAAATCTAAGGCTTTATGGTGGAGTCTTAATTCAGTTCATTGACAGATATATAGAGATATCTATCTATATATATATCGAGAGAGAGAGAATGAGAATGATATATATATATCTCATTATGCCAGTCACCACACTGTCTTGATTACTGTAGCTTTGTAGTAAGTTTTGATATTGGGAACTGTGAGTCCTCCAACTTTGCTGTATTTTGTCAAAATTGTTTTGGCTATTCTGGATCCCTTGAGTTTCCATAAGAACTTTAGGATCAGCTTGTCAATTTCTCCAGTTTTTACTTCTTCCTTTCCAATCTGGATGCTTTTTATTTCTTTTTCTTGACTAATTTCCCTGGCTAGAATTTCAAGTACAGTGTTGAATAGAAGTGACAAGAACAGACATTTTTATTTTGTTCCTGATCTTTGGTGGGAAGTATTCAGTCTTTCACCATTAAGTGTGATCTTAGCTGTCTTCTGGACTCCATTGTTACTGATGAGATGTCAGCTCGTAATCTTATTGCGTTACCTCGTATGTGATGAGTCATTTTTCTCTTTGTTCCTGCAAGATTTTGGATTTCAACATATTGACTATGATGTATCTGGGTATGGATCTGTTTTCATTTATCTTACTTGAAGTTCTTTAAGCTTCTTGGATGCGTAAAGTTTTTCATCAAATTTAGAACATTTTTGGCTGTTACTTCTTTGAGTATTTCTTCTGCTCCTCTCTCTGTCTCCACTTCTTCTGCTACTCCTGTTACTCATATGTTGGCCCACCTAATGATGTCCCATATTTCTCTGATGCTCTGTTCATTTTTCCTGATTCCTTTTACTATCTCTTCTTCAGATTGCATAATCTGTATTGATCTCTCCTCTAGTTCGCTGGTTATTTCTTCTGCCAGCTCAAATCTACTGTTAGCCTCTCTGGTGTTTTTTTGGCTGTTGTACTTTTCAATCCCAGGACTTCCATTTGGTCCTTTTCTGTGATTTTACTTCTTTATTGATATTCTCTATTTGATGAGATTGTCATCATACCTTCCCTTAAGTCTTTATACATGATTTCTTTTACTTCTTTGAACAAACTTACAATAGCTGCTTTGAAGTCTTTATCTGTTGGTCTGACATTTATGCCCTCTAACAGGCAGTTTCTGTGTCCTGCTCCCCACCCTCCACAGCATGGATAAGTCACGCTTTCTTATTTCTTTGCATGTCTCATAATTTTTTGTTGAAAATTGGACATTTTAGATAATGTAGCAATTCTGGATACTGATCTTCCCATTTTTGTTATCATTTGCTTGTCTATTTGTTTAGTGACTTGACTGGACTAAGTCAAATCTATTTTCATCTGATGTCCCTCTTCAGAGTGTTTCAGCCTTGGGCGTGAGAAGTCACCCTGGGATGACCTTGCTTTTATCCAGGCTCTCTTTGTTTCTTTCCCTGATCTCCTGGTTAAACTTCTGGCTGGTCTGCCTGTATTGATATCACACCCAGCTGTTAATCTCCACTAATTTTTGACAATGCTCTGGGGCATAATTTGTTCCATAGTCCTATCAAATTAAAGTCAGGCCCCTTGGAAGGGTATTCTTTGAGGGCAGTCTGTGGCTTGCTCTTACCCCAGAAGGGCTGTTCTTAGCTGTTTCTTGCCCTATTTCACGTGTTGCTATCATAGAGATACCGGCCTCCCCTTAATTGCTCACAATGCCCTTAGACTTTAACTTCTTGATTTTCTGTTCCAAATAAAGTCAATCCCCTTCGGGAGAGCTGCTGAATTCTCTGTTCTTTGCTGTCCTGATTAAGAGCTGGGGGTGGAGACAGAGGCCCACTTCTCTCTCTCTCTGTCTCTAACTTATACAGTTGTTAATATTGATAAAGTAAGCTTTTTATGTATTATCTGTGACAGTTCATCAAACTATATGCTTATGAGTGAATGTATGTTATACTAGAGTGACACCTGTCTCTATAAGCAGAGTACTGGGGAGGTTATATCCCTTGGTATTATCTGCTTGTCTTTCCTAGTGTGGAACCCCCACCTTACCAGTAAGCTGTGGAGAGGGCAATCGGGGCCCAGTATTCTTGGTCTGCCACACTGGGGGTAGAGCTTCCACCCTATGAATAGGATCTGGGTGGTGGAAGGGAACCCCAGACCTCTCAGTCATGCTTTCCCAGAATAGAGCTTCTGTAACACAGGGCTGGAGGAGATGAGAAATGCTGGTGGCCTGCCCCTCCTGAGGAGAAACCACTGCCTTAGACTGGGAGCCTGTGGGGGAGGGAGCCCCATGTTCTTGGCCACACCCTCCTGGAGTTGAGGTTCTGTCACACTGAGCTGGGGTGCAGGGAGGGAGCAAATCACAGCTCAAGTGTCGGGCTCTTGGTGTTCTTACAGTGATTTAGTAGATCTTCTTGAATAAATGTTTCTCCATTTGCTGTATGCCCTTATGCAATTCCCAGAGACTTTAAATGGTGGTTTTTTTAAGGAATTTTCACCAGTTATGGTTACCTTGTTGAGGATAAGGCCCACCAAGCTCCTCATGCTCCCATTCTGTAGGTGTTTCTCTATTTTTTTAAATGGTGAAATATACCTAATAGAGAAGAACATGCATATAACATACATGAACAGTTTGACAAATTGTAAAATTAATATCTGTGGAACTCTCACCACGTTAAATAAGAGAATGTGACTAATACCCCAGAAGTCCCCCGCTCACTCCTCAATTGTTTTTTCCACTTAACAAAACATCGTAGCGATTGTTTCATACCAAGCCATGAGGAATTTTTAAACCTTTTTAATCAAAGTATAACATACATTTATTCATCAGCATGCAGTTTGATGAATTGGCACACATAATACGTAAAAGTTTACTTTATCAATATTAACAACTGTATAAGTCAGGGTGGAAAGGAAGTGGAGAGGAGGGGAGGGGAGAGAGTTGAGTTGGGTGGGAGCCAGGACCTATAAGTGGGCATTTAGATTGTCTCCAGTATTTTTTTTTTTTTAAGATTTATTTTGTTCCTTTTTCTCCCCAAAGCCCCCCGGTACATAGTTGCACATTCTTAGTTGCGGGTCCTTCTAGTTGTGGCATGTGGGACGCCATCTCAGCGTGGCCTGTTGAGCAGTGCCATGTCGGCGCCCAGGATCCGAACCGGTGAAACCTTAGGCCCCTGAAGCGGAGCGCACGAACTTAACCACTCGGCCACCGGGCCGGCCCCTCCAGTATTTTTTTAAATTGAAAAAAAAACCGAGACTAAACATTCTTGAAAAAAGATTCTGCCCAAATTTTCCATTCTTTCTTTCATTTCCATTCTTAGAAGTGGAGTCATTGGGTCAGAGAAGGTATACATGGTATTATACTGCCTCTGATAAATGTTGAATCAATTGGTGCCCCTATCAGCAGTGTATGAAGGTTTCCATTTTCTTCCATCATTAGTGACTCTGGACGTCATTCATAGTACTTACTGTTTGAGATCTTGGCCAACTGAGTTAGCCTCTCTGGGCCACAGTTCCCTCGTCTGTAAAATGGATTTAAAAATAGTTCCTTTCTCAGAGTCCTTTCCAGGACTAAATGAGTGCTTAGATGGGCGATTGGCATAGAGGACCTAACATTGAAGTGTTTGCTGTTTTTACTTTTGGTCTTTACCAATGAGTTAAATGAGGAACAGCGTTTCATTATTCATTTATTTGCATTGCTTTGATTATTAGTGAGGTTGAGAATCTTTACATATGCTTAATAGATATTTGTATTTCCCATTTTGTGACTCGCCTAATCATGTCCATTGCCCATTTTTCAGTCAGGAGTTGCTTGCCTTTTAAAGTTATTGAACTGCTGGAACTCTTTTTTTAAAATTTTTTTATTCTTGAGGAAGATTAGCCCGAGCTAACTGCTGCCAATCCTCCTCTTTTTGCTGAGGAAGACTGGCCCTGAGCTAACATCCGTGCCCATCTTCCTCTACTTTATATGTGGGACACCTGCCACCGCATGGCTTGCCAAGAGGTGCTATGTCTGCACCCGGGATCCAAACCAGCGAACCCTGGGCCGCTGAAGCAGAACGTGCACACTTAACCGCTGTACCACCAGGCTGGCCCCTAGAACTCTCTGTTTTGAGTATATTCACCCTGTATCTTTCTTTTATATATATATATTTTTTTTTCTTTTCCCCCTGAGGAAGATTAGCTCTGAGCTAACATCTGCTGCCAATCCTCCTCTTTTTGCTGAGGAAGACTGGCCCTGAGCTAACATCCATGCCCATCTTCCTCTACTTTATATGTGGGATGCCTGCCACAGCATGGCTTGCCAAGCAGTGCCATGTCTGCACCTGGGATCCGAACCGGCAAACCCTGGGCCACCGAAGCAGAACGTGCGAACTTAACCACTGTGCCACCAGGCCAGCCCCTACCCTATATCTTTCTTTCTTTCTTTTCTTTTTTTGAGGAAGATTGGCCCTAAGCTAACATCTGTGCCCATCTTCCTCTATTTTTTTTTTTGAGAAAGATTAGCCCTGACCTAACTACTGCCAATCCTCCTCTTTTTGCTGAGGAAGACTGGCCCTGAGCTAACATCCGTGCCCATCTTCCTCTACTTTATATGTGGGACGCCTGCCACAGCATGGCTTGCCAAGCAGTGCCATGTCTGCACCTGGGATCCAAACTGGTGAACCCAGGGCCGCCAAGAAGCAGAAAATGCAAACTTCACCGCTGTGCCACCAGGCCAGCCCCTTCCTCTGTTTTTCATATGTGGGACACCTGCCACACATGGCTTAATGAGCAGTGCATAGGTCTGCACCCGAGATCCAAATCAGTGAACCCTGGGCTGCTGAAGCAGAGCGCACGAACTTAACTGCTGTGACATTGGGCCAGCCCCTATGTTATTGTTTTTAAAGATTGTATTTTTTTCCTTTTTTCTCCCCAAAGCCCGCTGGAACATAGTTGTATATTCTTCGTTATGGGTCTTTCTAGTTGTGGCATGTGGGACGCTGCCACAGTGTGGTCTGATGAGCAGTGCCATGTCCGCGCCCAGGATTCGAACCAACGAAACACTGGGCCACCTGCAGCAGAACGCACGAACTTAACCACTCGGCTACGGGGCCAGCCCCTGTTATTGTTTTTAAAACACAAATTTTGTCATGTCACATAATCTTCTCATGACTCCCTCATCACCTCTAGCAGAAAGCCCTAAGCTTTGAATTCCCTGCCATCCATGACCTAACCTAGCCCCTGCACATTACTCCAGCTTCACTTCCTGCCGTCCTCCAGAATGCTTTTTCAATCTTCAGCCCCTCTTGGAAGTAGTAGTGTATACACCCCTTCTGTCTTCTCCACCTCCCCTCCCCACAGCCCTGTGTGTCTGCAGGCTTAACTGCACTTGTTTTTTTGAGGCTTTTGGTTGTTGTTTTGCAGGGAAAGATTCGCCCTGAGCTAACATCTGTTGCGAATCTTCGTCTCTTTTTTTTCTCTCCAAAGCCCCAGTACATGAGTGTATATCCTAGTTGTAAGTCATTCTAGTTCTTCTATGTGGGATGCTGCCACCACAGCATGGCAACTGACAGATGGGTGGTGTGGTTCCACAACCAGGAAGCAAACCCGGGCCACCAAAGCAGTGAGCGCTGAACTTTAACCACTAGGCCGTCAGGGCTAGCTCTTAACAACATTTGTAATCATTGATTTTCCCATCATCCCATATGAGTACCTTGGAGGCAGGGCCTGTAACAAAGTAAGTGCTCAATTAATGTTTATTGAATGAACAAAAGAATAAATGGTTGAATTTGCAAAACTTGCGTACAGTCGTCCTTAACTGCATGGCAAGAAAATACTTTTCTCAATGTTTATAAATAGAAAAATTCCTGATTTTGTTTTTAGGATGAAGGAAAGACAGGGAAAAAAGTGTCTTGATTTGCATTTCCCTAATAATTAGTGATGTTGAACATCTTTTCATGTGCCCATTGGCCATCTGTATATCTTCTTTGGAAAAATGTCTGTTGATATCCTCTGCTCATGTTTTGATCAGGTTGTTCATTTTTGTTGTCGTTGAGTTGTATGAGTTCTTTATATATTTTGGAAATTAATCCCTTGTCAGATATATGATTTGCAAATATTTTCTCCCAGTTGGTGGGTTGTCTTTTCACTTTGTTGATGGTTTCCTTTGCTGTGCAGAAGCTTTTTAGTTTGATGTAGCCCATTTGTTTATTTTTTCTTTTGTTTCCCTTGCCTGAAGAGACATGATATTGAAAAACATACTGCTAAGACCGATGTCAAAGCACGTACTGCCTATGTTTTCTTCTGGGAGTTTTATGGTTTCCACACCCATCAGAATGGCTATTACTAAAAAGACAAGAAATAAGAAGTGTTGGAGAGGATGTGGAGAAAAGGGAACCCCAATACACTGCTGGTGGGAATGCAAACTGGTGCAGCCACTATGGAAAACAGTATGGAGATTCCTCAAAAAATTAAAAATAGAACTACCATATGATCCAGCTATTCCACTGCTGGGTATTTATCCAAAGAACATGAAAACGTGAATGTGTAAAGATAGATGCACCCGTATGTTCATTGCAGCATTATTCACAATAGCCAAGATGTGGAAGCAACCAAAGTGCCCATCAACAGATGAATAGTGAAAGATGTGGTATATATATATATATACACTGGAATACCTCTCAGCCACAAAAAAGATGAAATAGTGCCATTTGCAACAACATGGATGGACCTTGAGGATGTTATACTAAGCAAAATAAGTCAAAGAAAGACAAATATGGTGTGATTTCACTCATATGTGGATGATAAACATACACATAGATAAGGAGAGCAAATTGGTGGTTACCAGAGGGGAAGGGGGTGGGGGGAGAGCAAAAGGGGTAAAGGGGCCCGTATGTGTGGTGACAGATAAAAGCTGGACTATTGGTGGTGAACATGATGCAGTCTATACGGAAGTCAAAATATAATGATGTACACCTGAAATTTACACAATATTATAAACCAATGTGACCTCAATAAATAACACATTACGATAAGAAAGTGTCTTTTCTCCCATTGCATTTTCACCACAAAGTTTTCCATCAGAATCAGGTTAGCTTGGCATGATCTCTGAGGTATGTGTCAGGAGGGAGTCAGAGACCAGGTGTGAACCAGCTGAGAAGGCAAGACTCTCTCAGGGACCTCTGGCCCCCGCCTGTGTAAGCCTGTATTGTGCACACTGCCTCAGGTGGCTGCTTCAGGAAGTGGATATCACTTCAGCCATGGACAGTTTGCCTCCCAGGCAATGTTCACATCATTAGTAATAAGATATAATGTCATGAACCCCCTGATATGATGTGATGAGAAGAGCACATCACCTCTGTGGCATTCTTGCCAAAAACCCATAACCTCAGTCCAATCATGAGAGATCATCAGATAAGCCCACACTGAGGGACATCTACAAAATAACTGAACTGTACTTTACAAAAGTGTTAAGGTCACGAAAGACAAGGAAAGACTGAGGAACTGTCACAGACTGGAGGAGACTAAGGAGGCATTACGATTATATGTAATGTGTAATCCTGGAACAGAAAATGGTCTATAGTTTAGTTAATAGTATTGCACCAATGTTCATTTTCTGATTTTGATAATTACACTATTGTTATATAAAATGTTTAGGGGGATCAGGATAAAGGATATACAGGAAATCTCAGTACTATCTTTGCAACATTTCTTTAAGTCTAAATTTATTTCAAAATAAATATTTAAATATTTTTGTTTTTGTTGTTGTATATTGAAAACGACAGTGGCTTCACCTTTGAGATTCCAGGGCCCATCCCAGGATGCCGAGGGCTTCTAAGCCTGGAAACATGGCCATGAGATTGATCAAATATTGGGCTTCCTGTTTTCAAGACCATCCTCTGACCCACCATACTACTCTACTTTCTAAACATTGTGACTATGTCCCCATTTCATTTAATTATATTTATGGCTTCACATTTAAAGGCTAGTTCCATCCGAGGCATGTGCTATAATTCATTTACCCTACTCCCTTCTGTTGTTCATTCAAGTCGTCTTCAAGCTTTTCCTACTATAAATAATACCATGATGAATCTCGTATAAAAATCTTTTTGCACATCTTCAAAGATTTCCTTGGGATAAATTTTTGGCAGATTTGTAGTATTCTTTCTTGTGACTATTTAAGTATTAGTCTTCTACTTTACAAACTCCCGAGTAGTGGGGATGACTGGCACGTGCCACCATGCCCAGCTTTACAAACTCTTAAGGTCCTACACAAGAGGAATCTGTCTGGCTCTCATAACATATTTAATGTTAGTGAGAACTATTTTTTTAAAAATATCGGTTTAAGTGTCATTGTTCCCCACTGAACTACGAGCCCCTAGAGAGGAGGAGGTCTATTTTATTAACATCTGTGGGTCGGCCCCTGGCTGAGTGGTTAAGTTCACACGCTCTGCTTCAGTGGCCCAGGGTTTCACTGGTTAGGATCCTGGGCGCAGACATGGCACTGCTTATCAGGCAACGCTGAGGTGAGGTCCCACATAGCACGACCAGAGACACTCACAACTAGAATATACAACTATGTACTGGGGGGCTCTGGGGAGAAGAAGAAGAAGAAGAAGAAGAAATGGCAGAAGTGTGGCAACAGATGTTAGGTCAGGGGCAATCTTTAAAAAAAAGGATGATTGGCAATAGATGTTAGCTCAGGTGCCAATCTTTAAAAGAAAAAAAATATTTGAATCCAGAGCTTGTCGAGTGTTACATCTGGCATTGGTAGGCACCATTTATATGTCTATTATTTATTGTTGTACGCAACTGGCACTCACAGATTTTTTTCTTAATGATTTATTTTACTTACACTTCCCACACCAGTAGGGCACAGTAAGGTGTACACAGTAAGCTATCAATAAATACCTGTCATCAAACTCCTACACAAAGGAACGAATACCTGGCAAGAATTAATCCACCTTCTACCACGCCTACCTCCCTGAAGAACTACATTTCCCTGTATGCTTGGCGCGACGCACTCCTACGAAGTAAGAAAAAGCGACAATTACGTCCTAGGGCCACTTACCCGCCTTCGCCTGCCGATGTCGCAGTCTTTTATGGGAAAGGTAGTTCTAGGGCTCGTCGTCCACATCCCCCCGCAGCAAACTGAGCCCAAACTAAACTTCCCAGCAAGCAGCGCGCGGGCGTGGGAAAAGGGGCAAGATGGCGGATGCCGAAGAAGGAGTTTTGCGGCCGGCGGGAGCCTCCACTGCCCCAATTTCATTCGGCTTCAGTCGCACATCCGCCCGGAGACGGCTGGCGGACCCAGGAGATGGCGCAGGTGCACCTCCGGAGGAGAAAGATTTCTTGAAGACTGTGGAAGGGAGGGAGCTGCAGAGGTGAAGCGCCGGGTCTTTCATCCTTTGGAAATTAGTGCGGTGGGTGTAAGCGGGAGGGTGGAATCTGAGTTGACTGTGTTGGTGACAGTGGCCTGAAAAGCCTGAAGCAGAGCCTGAGGAAATTCGTGGAGGCGAGGAGGCGAGAGTTTGTAGGAGAGGTGGGGAAATTGGGCCTGATGCCCGTGGGGAGTGAGAGAGTGTATTCCTGAGAGGGAGTGTCCTTAGGACTTGGGGACCCTGAGATGTGTGCGTTTTGACCGAAGGAAAGGAGGGGCAAATGACAGGACCCAGTGTCTCAACTGAAGCGTTGATGCTTCTCCGATATGGGGAACCGGACGGAGTAGCAGATTCAGGTTGGGGGAGTCCATCATCAGTTTAATTCGGAAAGGAGAGTCTGAAGGAAGCACTTCCAGAAGAGAATCAACCATCCAGGAGGCTGGTGTGGAGCCTGGAGCTGGGGAGTCTGGGCTGAACATGGTGATTTGTGGGTCATTGTGGAAACCGTGAAAGTGGGTCTTGGGATGAACAGAAGGTCAAGGACTGAGGACTGGTTCCTCAAAGGCACTGACATTTAAGACTTGGAGATGGGGAAGAGAATCTAAAGAAACCATAATCAGAGACATAAGGGGAGAGCCAGACAGGAGAACAGAGGGTGTGGTCCATGGGGCTGGGAGTGAGTTTGGCTCTTGTGTTTTCTCTGAATGAAGGGATGTGGCTCAGAACTCACTGACAGTGCTACTTTCCCACCTTCACCCCTCTGTGTCCATGTCAGTGTGAAGCCCTCAGAAGCCCCCAAGGAGCTCGTCATCCCTTTAATCCAGAATGGCCATCGCAGGCAGCCACTGACACAGGCCCCTGGGCCATCCACAGATACTGAGGCCTTGGCGGATGGGATGCTGTCCCAGGCTGTGAAGGAGCTCATTGAGGGTGAGTGATCCCCCCTTTGCCTCGCCCCAGTGAAGGAAGAAGGGGAGGAAAATGGAAGGATAGGGTGAGACCTCATTGCTTTCTCCCATTCTTCCTTAGAATCCAAGAAGTCTCTGGAGGAGAGAGAAAATGCGGGTGTGGACCCCACGCTTGCTATCCCCATGATCCAGAAAGGATGCACCCCTAGCGGGGAAGGGGCAGACAGCGAACGCTGGGCTGAGACGGTGAGTCCCCTAACCCGCTCCTGCCCCAGCCTCTATGCCCGTCTGCCAGGCTTGCCTCCCTGCGCACAGCAGGGAATGTCTGTGTGTACTAGCCGCCTGCTGCCTGTCCCCTCCTCCTTCCATCCTTTTTGGAAGCATTAACAAATGAATCCAAATACTCAGGTGTGAAGAAGTACTTGGATTCTGGGATTATCTGAATGAGATGAGGAGTAAAGGAAATAGGAAATGTAAAGACCCTGAGGGTAGACTCTGCCTAGAGCGTTTGAGGAACACCAAGGAGACCAGTGTAGCTGGAGTGGAATGAGTGAGGAGGAGGAGTGGAGGAAGTCAGAAGTCCGGGGGCTAAACCAGGCGGGGCATTGTGGGCCATGGTGGGGATTTTGGCTTTTACTCTGAATGAGATGAAAGCCGTGGGAGGGCTCTGAGTGGAGAAGAGACAAGTCTATGATTTGACAGGATGTCTCTGGCTGCTGTGAGCAGGACAGACTAGTAAGCAGAGGTGGAAGCAAGGAGACCAGTAATCCAGGCTAGAGATGGTGGAGACTCAGACAAGAGTGGTAGGAGTGAGGCCTGGAAGGACAGGTAGGGTTTAGTGAGACAGGGAAGAGCAGGGTGAGTACTCCTAATGGCAACAACGACCCAAACAATGGCAGGGTGACAGGAAATCAGTGTGGTGTGTGTCTGCCAGGGAGACAACTTGTGGTGTGTCTGGAGCGAATATAAAAAATTGAGGGAGTGATGATGGGAGGTGATAACAGGAGAGGTGAGGGGCGTGTCTACAGAAGTAACCAAGGCTGTCTTTCATACCCATGGACCCCAGTTTTCACCTCATCATTCACAATTTTTTTGCAATGCTTCTTTGGAGCCTAGGTCTCCTACAGCCCCAGATTACCATCCCTTTTGACTGAATTGCTTTCATTAGCCTTCAGATGTCCTCTTGTTTCTTTTATCTTAAAGAAAAACAAAGACTTGTACTTCACTCTCCATCCTGTTCCAGCTTTGGCCTCATTTCTTTAAGCTTCCCTCCTCTCACAGCCTTCCACATCTCAACTGATCGCAGTTCCATCCATCCTTCCCCTCACTCAGCCTAAAAACCTTAGAGTCACCCTTAACTCCCCTCTTTATTTCATACCTCATATACAGTCTGTCAGCAAAATCTTCTCATCACCCTTTTCAAAATGCATCCAGAATCTGACCACTTGTCACCATCACCACCAGCACTACCACTCTGGTCTGGGCCACCCACATCTCTCGTCTGGACTATTGCAGTTACTTCCTCGCTCGTCTGGCTCATGGCTACTATGCTCTTGTGGCTTCTGCCCAGCTCTCCTGATAACCTCTTACCAGCCCTCTCTGCCTCCATATTGCTGTTTCTGTCTCTTCACACATGCCAGATTTCGTCCTCCTTTAGGGCCTTTGCTCTGTTTCTCTGCGTGGAACACTCTTCCTTCTCATATCCTCATGGCTCCCTCTGTCATCTCCTGGTCTCTGCTCAGATACTAACTCAGTGACACTCTCTTCTTCCTCCCTCTGCATCCCCTTAACCTACTTGATTTTTCTTCATGTAACTCACCACCACTTGATGTATTGTGTTTTTATCATGTGTCAGCACGCCGAGAAAGTAAGCCCCACAAGGGCAGGAGTGTTTGTCTTTTTTGTCCGCTGCTTTATCCCCGGTGCCTAGACCAGTACCTGGCACAGAATAGGTGCTTTATAAATATTTGTTGAAGGACTGAACATGGAGGAAAAAAGTGAGGGATGGCGAGAGGAAATCAAAACTCACCCTTGAGCTAACTGGAAATGAGGCATCGAGGTCACCCAGCGGGTGATAACAAGGGCACTTCAGAGGGCCCACCATAAGCCAAGCCTGACCGTCCTTCCTCTGCCTGAACCCATAGGTGCCAGAGGAGGCTGATTACGAGGCAGTCCCTGTGGAGGCCTATGGGCTGGCCCTGCTGCGGGGCATGGGCTGGAAACCTGGTGAGGGCATCGGCCGCACCTTCAATCAGTGAGTTCTGGGGTAGGGGCAAGGGAACAGCAGACGGGGCAGTGAACAAGACCCCCACGGTTCCCGCTCACCCAGAGCCGTCCGGCCAGGGAGAGGGCACGTTACTAGCATACGTAATTCAGTAGCCCCTTCCGCTGCTCTTTCAGCCTCCTGTTTGTGCTGTGAAACTCCATGACAGGATCCCATTTAAAATTGTAAAGATTGCCTCTCTGGGCATCAGCTTCCTCATCTGAAAAATAACAGTATGGACTCTCCAGGTCTGTTGTGAGAATTAGGTGAAATTATACACATAAAGTACTCACAGTTGCCCCTGGCCCCAAATAAGCACAGACTAAACATTTGCTATCATCACACGGCTTTACAGTCCCTTCTCTGCAGTTCTCAACTCCAAAGAATTCTGAAAACCAAACTTATTTCTTTTTTTTTTTTTATTATTCTCCCCAAAGACCCCCAGTACATAGTTGTATATTCTAGTTGTGAGTGCCTCTGGTTGTGTTATGTGGGACACTGCCTCAGCATGGCTTGATGAGCAGTGCCATGTCCGTGCCCAGGATCCGAACCAGAGAAACCCTAGGCCACCGGAGCAGAGCCCGCGAACTTAACCACCCGGCCGTGGGGCCGGCCCTAACAGACATTTTCTTCATAAACCCTTTGGCAGCCAAACATGACCTGAATTGACATTGAGTGTTTTATAGTCTGCTTCTCCTGCTTGGTGTGAATATTTGTATGATTTCCCCTGTAGAAATATTAGTGTATTTGGTTACACTGTAGATACCATGTAATGGGTGGTATGTACAGCATGTTATTAGGTTGAACCAAACGAAATTGCCATTTCTGTAGGTCAAAAACAGTCCTAATATGAGCTCAGGAAGGAGATTCTTGAACATATTGCCAGGGTGGGATTTGGGTTGGTGCTCGCGGGGGAATGGGGCATTCAAGACAGTCGTATCCCCCCACAACAAGCCTGTAGTCTGTGCTCCCTGCAGAGTGGTGAAGCCCCGTGTCAACTCCCTGAGGCCCAAGGGGTTAGGACTGGGCGCCAACCTGACTGAGGTCCAGGCTCTGGCCCCCACTGGCTCCCACCGCCTGCCCAGGCCAGATGAGGAGCAAGAGAAGGATAAGGAAGACCAGCCCCAAGGACTGGTGCCTGGAGGAGCTGTGGTGGTTCGTTCTGGCCCTCACCGAGGCCTCTATGGGAAGGTAAGGGACCAAGATGTGCCTTCAGCCCAAGACAGCCAGCAGGGAACATTGATGTGTGGGTCAGAGGGAGGAACAGTTGGGTTTGGGGTGGACAGGCTAGAAGTCCTTGTCCTTCAGGCCTGCCTGGCCTGTTGCCTCATTAGGTGACTCAGGACCGCTTGCTGGGCCTTTCTGAGCCTGTTTCCAAATAAAAGGAAGAGAATGCCATATGCCACAAGTCCCTGATGATTAATTGCTTAAAATAGCTCCATGCCCCACAGTCTGGTGGGGGAGACACAGGGACCAGGCCAGTGGAGGTAAGGGTGGACAGCTTGGTCTTAGGGCTGTGGTTGGAGTCCACTCAACCCTTGCCTGACTTCTTCCTCTAACACTTTAGGTGGAAGGCCTTGATCCTGACAACGTACGGGCCATGGTTCGTCTGGCCGTGGGGAGCCGCGTGGTGACTCTCAGCGAGTACTACCTGCAGCCTGTCTCCCAGCAGGAGTTTGACAAGAACTCCATGGAGCTCAGTGAGTGAGCCTCTTACCTAGCTGGGGGAGTTGGAGAAGCATTCCTGCTGGTGATAAGGCCTGTCTCATGGTGGGAGGGGACGGGGGGTTAGATGTGCCTGGCAAGCGTGACTTCGGTTAGAGGTCAGGAGGTCAGAGTGAACGTAAGTGGCTTATTCCATTTGAAGAAAGGTTGCTCTTGTAACCCTGGGTCTTTAGCCTCTTTCTGAGGGGGAAGAGACAGGTACAGAAACTAATTCCTACCCTTAGGAGGTCTGTCTATTTGGGGCAATGAACCTCTCTTTCGCTAGGGAGTGAGAACAGCTAGGACTGGGGCATGACTGGGGAGGAAGGCATTCTAGGCATGTCGATAGGATGGGGCAGTTTGGCAGATGGGAGAGGGGTGCCGACCGAGCTCTCTGGGACTCTCGCCCACACGAGGCACTCAGGTAAGCACTGTCAGCGCGGGCTGGGTGTTTGGGGAAGGCTTCCTGAAGGAGGCCGAGATGGTTGAGAGGAAGAGGAGAGTGTTCTAATAGCCCAGGCAGAGTGTGATGGTGAAAGAGGGCATTCTGGCAGATGGGAGGTGGCCTGAGGCTGAGGTGTGGCCTGGAAGGAAAGACAGTGAGACACTGAGGCTCTTTCCTGGTTCTCCCCACACCTCTTGAATAGGCCAGAGGAACAGAAGTTCCCCAGGGCAACAGAACGGAACAGCCTCATCGTGGAAGGCCCTCCGGGATCAGGACCTCCACATCCGGCAGGAGGACTCAGAGAGGAAGCGGAAACACCTTCCAGACCGGTGGGACCCTGGGCATGTGGGATGGGGGAAGAGGGCGGGGTGTGGGGAGGCTCCAGCAGTCAGAGAAGGCTTCTAGGGCAAGGCAGGTGCATAGAAGGAACTAGGAATGGCATTATGGGTAGGTTTTACAGCATCGGCAAAGGTGGGGTGGCCAGAACATGCGTCCAACTAAGCCCAGTGTTGGCCGGCTTTCCACAGACAGGATGGGCCTGCAGCCAAGAGTGAGAAGGCAGCCCCCAGGAGTCAGCACTGGTTGCACAGGGACCTGCGTGTGCGGTTTGTGGACAAGCTGCACAAGGGTGGCCAGTATTACAACACCAAGGTGGGAACCCTGCAGCCTGGGGCCCCTGCCTCCCCCAGGGGCTGGGCCCCCTTAGCTCTCTAACATTCTCATGTCCCCTGACCCTCTCCCCAGATGACAATTGAAGATGTTCTGAGCCCAAGTACCTGTGTGTGTCGGACAGATGAAGGCCAGGTCTTGGAAGGTGAGTCTGAAGGATGGCCGCTGGGTCGTTACCATCCTGGAGGCTAATCGAGAAGGCTGTCTTAGGCCAAGAGTCTGGCCCAGGAAAAAGGCTGGAAGTTTGGGCAGAGTTCAGGTTTTTTGCAAGGCCCAGCATCCTCTAACAGAACATTAGACACTTCTGTGATGGTGATTTTCTGAGCCCCTCTTTTCCCATCTGCAAATTAGCATGGAAAGGACCAATTTCTCCCTCTTGTGACTGGTGCCTTGTAGAATGTGTATTGAGCTCCCAGTGCAGGGCAGGGCTTACGACATGCCCACAATAAACGGTGTCTGTTCTCACCACCACCCGTCGTCATCGTACGTAAGTGCTCCCTTTATAACGCTTAGTGCTAGGAACTGCTCCTTAGGTTTCGTCGTCTGTGAAATGGGCGTGGTGGGAATCCCAGCTGTCAGTAGGGTGCAGAGTGGCTCCAGGGAATACAGGAACGGCCCTTCTGACAGGACCCTGGCTGGGCTGGCCCTTGCTGCAGGCCTTACTCCCCTCCCCTCGTCTGCAGGCCTGAGGGAAGACATGCTGGAAACCCTGGTCCCCAAGGTCGAAGGCAACCGGGTGATGGTGGTGCTGGGGCCACAGGCTGGAAGGGTGAGTCACAGACCTGGGAATGGAGGGTGGGAGCATGTAGAGGATATCCTGGGGTCTGGATTGGCCTTGCTGACTCTACCCGCCTCTGCTCTAGGTGGGCCGTCTGCTGGGCCGAGATGGAGAGCGGAGCCGGGCTCTGGTGCAGCTGCGGAGAGAGAATCGGCTGGTGGAGCTTCACTATGATGCTGTCTGCCAGTACGTGGGCCCCAGTGACTCAGAGGAAGACTGACTCCTGGACCCTCTCTTGTCCCCCAGGCTGTTCCCAGTTCTGTACAGTGTGAAAAGCTTGCCTTCGTGAAGGTGGGAGGTCATTGTTGTGCTTTCCACTTGCGGTACAGCCCTGGGACAGGGACAGGGCACAAGCTGGATGGACCAGAAGGGAGGCTAGAAACAAACCCTGTATTTACCAGAAGTTAGTGTCTAATAAAACCTGTTTCAAATACTTAGTAAAATGAAGAGATCATAAATGGTGTGCCGAGCTGTGAGTAGAGGTGGGAGCTGTGCTGACGGAGGTGGGAACCATTCCATTTGTCAGCCCAACCACCCTGCTTGGGCTGCCAGACAAGTTAAAGGATCCATTTGCTCAGGAGCTCACCATCGGAATGCAGAAGCTATGATATCTGGCCCCTGAGCGGATACTGTGGAGTCTGGAACGCCACATCGCTGGACAACTTCCTGAGCAGGAATCCTGGCAGTGGCTCTGCTTTTACTCTTGGTCCCAAGCAGACACTCAGAGGCACTTGAGCCAGTGACAGGAGTCAAGAGGAAGGGAGGCTTCTGCCCACAGATGGGATGTGTTAGCACTACTTTCCAGAGGAGTCAGTTAATTTTCGGACTCCCGTTTTAGTCCCCAAACTGGCTTGAAGGTAAAAAAGTTTTGTCTGTCTCAGGTGGAAAATTCCTGGTTGCTCCAGGTAACTGGAGTCTCAAAAAAGTTAATTGTTGGGGCTGGCCCCGTGGCATAATGGTTAAGTTCATGCACTCCGCTTTGGCAGCTTGGGGTTGGCCAGTTTGGCTCCGTGATGTGGACCTACACACGGCTCATCAAGCCATGCTGTGGCAGCGTCCCACGTAGAAGAACTAGAAGGACTCACAACTAGGATATACAACTATGTACTGGGGCTTTGGGGAGGGAAAAAAAAAAAAGAGGAAGATTGGCAACTGATGTTAGGTCAGGGCCAATCTTCCTCACCAAAAAGCATTGAAAAAAAGGTTATTGTCAGAGAATCCTCAAACTTTTTCCTGTTTAATGGCCTGAGATACAAAATCAATGAGAGAAGTCAGAGCTTTAGGCACAATTGTTTCTAAACCATCCCCAATCACTAAGTTGTTGATGTAATGGGTGATATTTGAGCTGGATCTAGGCCACTGATACAAACTCCTGGTGCGTCAGAACATGGCACAGGGATGGCAAATTTAAACCCTTACCCCTGGAGCAGGATAATGAAGGTAAGCTGCTGTCTTGAGCCAAAATGAGCAGGTCCAGAAAAACGGGTTGGCCAGATCAGTGGTCATATGCCCAGTAAGGTAAGGAATGGTCAGAAAATCTTCCAATATAGTAACCCCAACATGAAGTACACTTCCACAGACTTTTTTTATCATCCCTAATTAATTCCAGAACTCATCTGTTTTCAAGATTAGCTAAACAGGCTTGTTAAGGCAGACAGCAGAGAATAACCCCCCAGCCCCAGTTCCTCTGGTTCATGAGTCATTGTTGTGATTGCACACGCTGCCCCCAAAATGCCGGGCTGGGTTGTGTTTTGAATCTTGCGGGGAGAGGTTGGGAGTTCTAGAGGTTCCCAATCTGGCGTGTCCGGTAGTCAGTTTCCTTTGCTGCATGTGCTTCGCCCAGTCAAGAATCCTCCTCCTCTCCCCAAATCATAACAAATCCATCTTGGTAACACCTTGAGAAGGCCTGAAAGCCCCCCGGGAGTGGCACTGGTCCCCTGTGTCTGCCCTGCCATGTGGCATAACCTGGCAGTTTCAGACAATCTCTCCATCTCCATGCACCACGATACTTAAAACATCTTTCATCGCATTCCGATCCCCTGGAGTTCGCGTTTCTCACAAGCCTGCCTCTGGAGATGGGGCCCGAAGCCTCTGAATACAGCCCTGTGCCCAGAACGCCTCACGCTGCGGGCCTTTTGTGCTTCCCCAGAGAGGATGCCTCCTGACCCCTCAGTATGAGGGCAGGGCTCCTTACCTTCCAAGAAGTGTGGACAGTAGCAGGAGGCTTTCCCAATCTGCCCCTTGTTCATTGTATACACAGACTGGTTTCTAAAGACCCTTCAAGTCTGTGCCATTGTCTCTCGGCATGCTGCCTGCCATTTGCCTGCTGCCAAGGTTGCCCCTTCGGCAGCGGTTACTGCAGCGACAGCTTCTAGGAGCCCATGAATTCTGCATGGACCGCTCAAGGTGGGGCCCATGACCTGGACAATTTGTTCAGACTGGCTTCTTCCACATCACAGTGACTGAGCAAGATGTGGGTGAAAAAGCATCTGCCTCTTATGCCAAGTTTCTGGAAGTTTCCCTGGCAGGATGCTGCATCTGTTAAAAACTGTCCAGACACGGAGCTGGGAATTTCTGGCAGCGGACTCAAGGTGCAGCTGCTTTGCCTTTCAGAGAGAAGTGAGTTATTTGGGTGATTGGGACTGCTACCTGGGGCTGAGCTCAGTGGCAAATATGGACAGGTGGCCTCTCTTTTCTGACATTCCTTCCTCAGCAGGGGGAATGCTCCCCTCCACTCCCACCCTGCAGCCTCTTAACCCCCAGGTTTGGAGCACCAGGCAGAGGGATGAGATATCCAACAACCTAGAAAGCTCTATGAGGAGGAGTGGGTCCTCACCAAGTGCCCCTCTTGTCCCAGTTCCTTCCATAGGCATCTGTTGAGCCCCTACTGTATGCCAGGTACTGTTCTGTGTGCTAGGGATGCAATAGAGTAATCATTCATTCAACAAACATTGTGTCCCTAATATATGCCAGCATGGTTCTAGCTACTTGGGATACAGCCACGAGAGAAACAAAGAGCCTTGCCCTCATGGAGCTGACATTCCAGCGGGGCTGAGAGACAATAACCAATAAGCATAAGAAGTAGATTATCTAGTATGTTAGAAGGTGCTAAGAACCAAGGAGGAGAAAGGACAGCAGGGTAAAGGGGATCTGGTGTGGACAGATGGCAGTATTCATAGGATGGCCAGGGAGGGCTTTACTACAAAGGTGACCTTTGAGCAAAGATAAGAAGGGAGGAAGAGAGTCATGCAGCTGTCTGGAGAGAGTGGTCCAGGCAGGGGAGATAGAATGTGCAAAGGCCCTGTGGTGGTACCCGTGCTGGTGTGTTTGAGGAATAGCAAAGAGGCCACTGTGGCTGCAGAGGAGTAAAAGGGAGAAGGAGGTCGGAAGGCAGGTCAGAGAGGTACTGTAGTGCTTCAAGGGCCACACTCTGTTCTAACTGAGATGAGAAACGTGAGATGGCTCCCTGCAGCCGCTGCCCAAGAGCACCTGCTGCTGCTCCCTCCACCGCCACACTCACGGCCACGCTCAACACACTTGCCCCTCTAGCACTTGCTCAGCCTGGCTGGTTTCCACTGTTGTGAACTGATTCTCCAAGGGCTGCCCAGTGGTGCTGCTAGAAATTCCTGGAAGGCTTTCCTCTCCATCAATGCCAGTCAGGGTACTTGCCTCAAACTTGGGAAGCATTGTCCTTCCTGGGCCTCAGAGGCATCCTCGGCACCTGACTGCCACACACCTTTGATCTTTTACCACTTCTCTGGACGATCACCAGACACCACCAGCAAAAGGGAGAAGCACTAAATGTCTCCCCTGTTCCCCACAGCATCTCACAAGAGGACTGAGCGCCATTACTTGGCTCACTAATCTTTTGGGAGTTCTGATTATCCTCATAACTTCATCCCATCCTCGTCTCCAAAAATGCTTTAAGTCATTAGGGAATAGCAAATTAAAACAACAATGAGTTACCAGTACACACCTATTAGAAGGGCGAAAATCCAACACCGACAACCCCAAATGCTGACAAGGATGTGGAGCAACAGCAACTCTCATTCCCTGCTGGTGGGAATGCAAAGTGATATAGCTGCTCGGGAAGACAGGCTGGCGGTTTCTTACAAAACCAAACGTGCTCTTACCATACGATCCAGCATCACGCTCCTTAGTATTTACCCAAAGGAGCTGAAAACACGTCCACACAAAAGCCCGCACACAGATGTTTACAGCAGCTTTATTCATAACCACCAAAACTTGAAAGCAACCAAGATGTCCCTCCGTAGGTGAATGGATAAATAAACTGTGGTTCATTCAAACAGTGGAACACTATTCAGCACTAAAAAGAAATGAGCTCTCAAGCCATGAAAAGATATGGAGGATCCTCAGATGCATATTACTAAGTGGAAGAAGCCAGTCTGAAAAGGCTACGTACTGGGTGATTCCAGCTCTATGGCATTCCGGAAAAGGCAAAACTACGGAGACAGTGAACAGTGGTTGCTGGGAGGAGGGAGGAGGGATGAACAGGCAGAGCACGGAGGGTTTAGGGCAGTGAAACTGTTCTGTATGACATCAGAATGTGGATACACGTCATTGTACACTTGGGCAAGCCCACAGAATGTACAACACCAAGAATGAGCCCTAATGTAAACGGTGGACTTTGGGTGACAATGATTTGCCGTTGTCAACGAATGTAGGTTCATCGATTGTGACAACTGTACCACTGTGGTGCGGGATGTCGACAGTGGGGGAAGAGGTGTTTGGGGAGGAGGGGAGCAGGAGTGTATTTTCCACTCAGTTTTGCTATGAATCTAAAACTGCTCTAAAACATAAAGCCAATTCTTTTAAAAAGTGCTTTAAGAATCTTTATGAAAATTAGAGATACATTACCCTCTTTGCCTTTGCCATATGCTATTAATAGATTGTTTTCAAAAAGCAGTAAGACAAAGGTTCAGAGAATCAAGAGAAATGAAACAGCCAACAGAGTCGCCTGTGGACACCCAAAGGCATAAGGCATTCTGACTCATTTTGGTGATGGAAAGCAATGATATCCATGATAACTTTTCATATTTGGGGCCCTGAGAGATCACTTTTTATGCTCTCTCTCGGAAATATCACAAAGTGACATGCACGTGGAAAGCAATAGTGGTGGCCTATGAAGGCAGAAGAGAGGAGCTGTATTATTTTTAAAATAATATGTGTATACACCCAAGAAACCATCACTACAATCATGACAGTGAACATATCATCACTCCCAAAAGTTTCCTCTGCTCCTTTGTAATCGCTTCCTCCTGCCCTGGCCTCATCCCCAAGCAGCTACTGATCTGCTTTTTGTCACTATAGTTTAGTTTGCATTTTCTAGAGTTTCCTATAAATGAATCATTGAGTATGTACTCTTTTCTGTTGGACATACACTAAAAAATTTTTGGAGAGTCATCCATGTAGTTCCATGTACCAACAGATCATTCCTTTTTTTTGTAAGATAAAATTCACATACAATAGAATCCACCTCTTTAAAGTGTATAATTCAGTGGTTTTTAGTACATTCACAAGGTTATGCAACCATCACCACTATCTAATTCTAGAACATTTCTTTTCTTTTCTTTTCTTTTGGTGAGGAAGATTGGCCCTGAGCTAGCATCTGTTGCTGATCTTTCTCTTCTTGCTTGAGGAAGATTGTTGCTGAGCTAAAATCTGTGTCAGTCTTCTTCTATTTCATATGTGGGATGCTGCCACAGCATGGCTTGATGAGCAGCGTGTAGGTCCATGCCCAGGATCCGAACCTGTGAACCCTGGGCTGCCAAAGAAGAGCATGCGAACTTAACCACTACACCACTGGGCCAGCCCCCAGAACATTTCTAGAAGAAACTCCATACCCATTAGCAATCACTCTCTATTTTCCCCTCCCACAGTCCCTGGCAACCACTAATCTATTTTCTGTCTCTGTGAATTTGCCTCTTCTGGACATTCCATATAAATGAACCATAAAATATATGGTCTTTTGTGTCTGGCTTCTTTCTTTTAGCATAATGTTTTCAAGGCTCATGCATGTTATAGCATGTATCAGTACTTCATTCTTTTTTATGGCAGAATAATATTCCATTTTGTGGATATACCACCTTTTGTTTATCCATTCATCTGTTGATGGAGGTTAGTGTACAAGTCTTCGTATTGACATCTATTTCCTTTTCTCGTGGCTAAACACCTAAGAATGGAATGACTGGATCATATGATAAGTATACATTTAATGTTTTGAGAAACTGCCAATGTCCCAGGTGCCTAGCACAATATGTAACATATAGCAGCTTTTACTGAATAATTGTTGCAGAATTTTACGACAAAGAAAAAACCCTGCCAAACTGTCTCCCAAAGTGGTTGTACAATTTTACATCCCCACCAGCAGTGTATGCGAGTTCTAGTCCCTCCACGTCCTTACCAGTTCTTGGTATGGCCAGTCATTTTGATTTTATCCGTTCTAATATATGTTTCTGGTATTTCATTGTGGTTTTAATTTTGACCTCCCTAATGACAAATGATATTGAACATCTTTTCATGTGTTTATTTGCCACATGTGTGTCTTCTCTGGTGAAGAATCTGTTAAAATTCTTTGCCTATTTTTTTTAGTGGGCAATTTGTTTTCTCATTGAGTTTTGAGAGTTCTTTATGTATTGTGGATACAGGTACTTTATCAGATATATACTTTGCAAGTATTTTCTCCCAGTCTGTGGCTTGTCTTTTCATTCTCTTATCCAGGCCTTTTTCAGAGCAGAAATGTTCAGTTTTGATGAAGTCAAATTTATCAACTTGTTCTTTTTAGATTGTCCTTTCATGTCGTATCTAAGAAATCTTTGCCTAATCCAAGGTCACAAAGGTATTCTAGAAGTTTTATAGCTTTAGATTATACATTTTGGTTTTTGATCCATTTTGAATAAATTTTTGTATATGATGGGAGGGATGGACCCAGGCTCACTCTTTTGCACATGGATATCCAACGGTTCTGGCACCATTTATTGAAAAGACTGTCCTTCCTCCACCGCAGTGCTTCGTGCCTTTGTCAGAAATCAATTCTCCACCACAAAGAAAAGAAAAAAAGATCAGTTGTCCATGTATTTTGGATTTACTTCTGAACGCTATTCTGTTGTATTGATATATTTGCCTGTCTGTAGGCCAATATCATGCTGTGTTGATAACTGTAGCTTTATAATGATTCTTGAAATCACATAGTGCGAGCCCTGCAACTTTGTTATTCTTTTGCAGAGTTGCTTTGGCTGTTCTTGGTCTTTTGCATTTCCGTACAAATTTTAGAATCTGCTTGTCAATTTCTACAGCAAAATAGCCTACTGGGATTGGATCAAATCTACAGATGAATTTGGGAAGAACTGACATGTAGTAATATTTAGTATTCCAACCCATGAACGAGTTCTGTTTATATATGTCGTCTTTAATTTCCCTCAGCAGTTTTTGTAGTCTTCAGTGGATAGGTCTCGCACATCTTTTGTCAGATTTATCCCTAAGTAGTCCATATTTCTTGATATTATTGTACATATTATTTTTATTTTTTTTTCTTCTCTCCAAACGCCCCCAGTACCTAGTTGTATATTCTAGTTGTGGGTCCTTCTAGTTCTACTATATGGGACGCCGCCTAAGCGTGGCCTGCTGAGTGGTGCCATGTCCCCGCCCAGGATCCGAACCAGCGAAACCCTGGGCCGCCGAAGTGGAGCATGCGAACTTAACCACTCGGCCATGAGGCCTGCCCCAATGTACATACTATTTTTAAATCTCAGTTTCCAATTGTTCATTGCTCACATATAGAAATACAATTGATGGGGCCGGCCCGGTGGTGCAGCGGTTAATTGCGCACGTTCCACTTCAGTGGCCCGGGGTTCACTGGTTTGGATCCCGGGTGCGGACATGGCACTGCTTGGCAAGCCGTGCTGTGGTAGGCGTCCCACATATAAAGTAGAGGAAAATGGGCATGGATGTTAACTCAGGGCCAGTCTTCCCCAGCAAAAAGAGGAGGATTGGCGGCAGATGTTAGCTCAGGGCTAATCTTCCTCGGAAAAAAAAAAGAGAAATACAATCGATTTTTACACATTGATCTTGGATCCTTCAGCCTTGCTAAATTAACGTTAATTTTACTAGCTTTTTTATAAATTCCATTGGGTTTTCTAATAGATAATCACATATCTGCAAATAAAGACAGTTTTACTTCTTCCATTCCAATCCAGATGCCTTTTATTCCCTTTTCTTGCCTTGATGCTCTGGCTAGCATCTTCAGTACAATGCAAAATAGCAATGGTGAGAGTAGATATCTGTCGTGTTCCTGATTTTAGGAGGAAAGCATTCAGTCTTTCACCATTAAGTATAATGTTAGCTGTAGGGAGTTTTTTTCCTCTCCAACATACCTGTCATTTATTAAACAGAAATGTATTACCAGCAAGCTCAACACATCCTAATCATAAGCCTGTTTGTAAACTCGGCAAAGTCCTAGCTCCCTGTCCTTCTAGGGACTCTGGCCATACTTTGAACCGGGGGTTCCTTTGAGGCAGAAGAGACAATGCTCCGGGGGCAGAAGTCTATTATTTTGTAGTATCAGACAGCCAGTGATTCTCAAACTGTGAACCTAGCCCAGCAGCATCAGTATCACCTGGAAACAGGATAGAAACGCAAATTCTCAGGCTTCTCCAGGACCTAATGAGTTTTACATTCTGGGGATGGGGACCAGCTCTCTGTTATAACGAACCCTCCAAGGGCTTATGACGTGAGCTCCAATCAAGAACCACTCTTCCAAAAACATGACAGAGGTAGGTCTGTTTCAGGGTCAAGCCTGGGGCAGTGCCTCTGAGGACAAAGGCCACAAGTCACAACTAGACTCTTATGCCTGTTAATGCAAGATAGAGAGGGCTCTGAAAAGAGTTTAGCCATTCCACATATCTTTTTTTTTTTAAGAAGCTTTTATTAATTTTTTTATTTAAT
This sequence comes from Equus asinus, assembly GCF_041296235.1. NCBI lineage: Eukaryota > Metazoa > Chordata > Mammalia > Perissodactyla > Equidae > Equus > Equus asinus. The sequence goes on from NC_091820.1 coordinate 38,953,125, forward strand.
TGTGGTAAGAACACAACGTGAGCTCTACCCTCTTAACAAATCTTAAGTGTACAACACACTATTGTTGACTATAGGTACAATGTTATACAGCAGATCTCTGTGTTTATTCAGCTTGCTTAACTGAAACTTTAAGCCTGCCCCTGGTAACTACCCTTCCAGTCTTTGATTTTATGAATTTGACTATTTTAGACACCTAAGTGGAATCATGCATCCTTCTGTGTCTGGCTTATTTCACTTAGCAAGATGTCCTCAAGGTCCATCCATGTTGTTGCATAACGCAGTATTTCCTTATTTTTTTAAGGCTAAATAGTATTTCATTGTATGCATATACCACATTTTCTTTATCCATTTATTTGTCAATGGACATTGAGGTTATTTCCACATCTTAGCTATTGTGAATAATGCTGCAATGAACACGAGAGTGGTAATATCTCTTTGAGATCCTGATTTCAATTTCTTTGGATATATACCCAGAAGAGGGATTGCTGGATCACATGGTATTTCTATTTTTAATTTTTTGAGGAAGCTGCATACTGTTTTCCACAGTGGCTGCATCATTTTGCATTCCCACCGACAGTGAGAAAGGGTGTTCCAATTTCTCCACATCCTCACCAACAGCTGTCTTTTGGTTTTTTTGATAATAGCCATCCTGATAGGTGTGAGGTGATGTTTCATTGTGGTTTTGATTTGCATTTCTCTGATTATTAGCGGCAGTGAGAATCTTTTTCATGTACCTCTTGCATAGATGCTCTTCATCGGGTTGAGGAAGTTATTTTCTATTCCTACTTTCCTGAGAGTTCTATCAGGAAATCATGTTTAATTTTATCAACTTCTTTTTCTGCCTCTATTGAGACAATCATATGGTTTCTTTTGTTGTTTGTTAGTGTGGTAAGTTACATTGATTAATTTTTGATTATTAAAGCAACCCTGAATTCCTGGGATAAACTCCACTTCATCATGGAATATTATCTTTTTAATATATTGTTGGAATAAATTTGCTCAAATTATGTTTAGAATTTTTGCACCCATGTTCATAAGGAATATTGGTCTCTAGTTTTCTTTTTCTATAGTGTCTTTATCTGGTTTTGGTATCAGAGTAATGCTCTCCCATAGACGTATTCACATTTTCGGAAGAGTTGTGTAGAGTTGATATTATTTCTTCCTTAAATGCCTGATAGAATTCGCCAGTGATACCATATAGGCCTGGAGTTTTCTTTGTAGGAAGAGTTAACTACAAAGTCAGTTTCTTTAATAGATATAGGGCTATTCAGGTATCTATTTCTTTTTTTAAAATTGCAGTAAAATACACACAACAGAGTTTACCATCTTAACCATTTTTAAGTGTACAGTTCAGTGGCATTAAGTATATTCACATTGTTGTGCAACCATCATCACCATCCATCCCCAGAACACTTTTCATCCTGCAAAATTGAAATTCCATGCACATTAAACAATTGCTCCCTGGGGCTGGCCCCGTGGCCGAGTGGTTAAGTTTGCACGCACCGCTTTGGCAGCCCAGAATTTTGCCGGTTCGAATCCTGGGCACAGACATGGCACCACTCATCAAGCCATGCTGAGGTGGCGTCCCACATGCCACAGCTAGAGGACCCACAACTAAAAATACAACTATGTACTGGGGGAACTTGGGGAGAAAAAAGCAGAAAAAAATTAAAAAACAATTACTCTCCATTCTTTCCTCTCACCAGCCCCTAGCAACTATCTATTTCTTCTCAAGTGAGCTTTGGTAAATTGTGTTTTTCAAGGAATTTGTACATTTCAAGTAAGTTCTGGAATTTATTGGTATAAACTTATTTATAATATTCCTTTACCCTTTATAGTATCTGTAGAAACTGTAGTGATGTCGCCTATCTTGTTCCTGATTTTTGTAAGTTATGTCTTCTCTTTTTTTCTTGTAAGTCTTCATGTTTACCAATTTTATTAATCTCAATTAACCAGCTTTTGGGTTCATTAATTTTCTCCATTGTTTTTCTCTTTTCTATTTCCTTTGATTTTTATTATTTCCTTTCTTCTCCTTACCTTAGGTTTCCTTTGCCCTTCTTTTTCTAGTTTCTCATGGGGGAAGCTGAGGTAATTGATTTTAGACCTTTCTTATTTAGTCCGTTCTTCTTTTCTAATATTGGCATTTAACGCTATAAATTCAACCCCAAGACAATAGTGGCATCCCACAAATACTAATAATGTTGAGTTTTCAGTTTCATTCAGTTCAAAATGTTTTCTAGTTTCCATTTTGATTTCTTCTTTGATCCATGAGTTATTTTGAAGTATGTTATTTAGTGTCCAAATATTTGGAGATTTTCCAGAGACCTTCCTCTTATTGATTTCTAATTTAGTTCCATTGTGGTCAGAGAAAATACTTTGTATAACCTGAATCCTTTTGCGTTTCTTGAGACTAATTTCATGTCCCAGAATATAGTCTATCTTGGTAATGTAGGGGAACTGCTTCATGCTAGTGCCCTGATGACTTTGCATCTATCCACAGAGCTCATGTAGGCAAGGCCTAACCACAGTTGATCTAACTAGGTCTTGGTAGAAGCCTCGTGACCCTCCCAGAACATTAGAGCATGGGAAGCTTGTGAGGAGCTGCTACAAGGCCGTTTCCCAATCACTTTCCTATCTTTGAGGGAAGCTGTCATGAGACAGTTCCTCATTGCCTCCAAGTTCTGATGACGTATGAGGCTTTCCATCTCACCCCGCCCCGCTGCACACCCTGCGGGTACAGCTGCAGGCTATAAACATGCTTAGCTGCAGCATGAAATCAGCTCCTCAGCAAGAGGATATTCCACCACTTGTATTGAAGTTGCCTGGCCCCTTTTGTTTCGGTGTCATCCTCTGGGACAAAGGATATGGGGAGCTGGCACCTTTGCTACTCTTATCTTTACTATCTATGTAAGTAGTAATCTGTCTGAATCTGGCAAAGGCTTGCTGTTTTTTGACTGGCCAAATATTTCAGCCTTGCTTGACAGGTAAATGCTCTGTATGCATTTGAGAAGAGTGTTATTCTGCTGCTGTTGGGTGGAATGTTTTATAAATATCAATCAGATAAAGCTGGTTGCTACTATTATTTTAAGTCTACTATATTTCTGCTAATTTCCTGCCTAGCTTTTCTGTGAATAACATAGATAGGAATAAGGAAATCTGCAGCTATAATTGTGGACTTGCCCATTTCTCCTTGTAGTTCCACCAAAGTGGAACGTGTGCACTTAACCACTGCACCACCAGGCCGGCCCTAAGATATTTTTCTTATTATTTACATCTCTTTAAGAGATACTCAACTATTTAATCAAAAATAACAACATTTTGTGGGTTTATAACATATGTGAAAATAAAATGCATGAAACAATAGCAAAAAGGTCAGGAAGAAACAAATAAAAACTCACTACTGTAAGGTCCTTATGTGATACCTGAAGTGGTATCATATCAGTTAAAGAGGTACACTATAAGTTAAAGATGTACACTACAAATGCTAAAGCTACCAATAAAATGACAAATGTAAGAATTATAGATAACAAACTAGCACAAGAGATAAAAAGGAATCATTAAAAAGAACTTGACTAATACAAAAGAAGGCAGAAAACGTGGGAAAAAGGAACAAAGGAGATGGAACAAATAGAAAATAAATAGCAAGATGGTGCACTCAAACTTTGTCATATCACAGTATCACGTTAATCACGTTAAAGGTAAATGACCCAAATGCCCCAGTTAAATGGCAAAGATTGTCAGATTGGGTAAAAAGCAAGACCCAACTATATGTTGCTTATAAGGAACACACTTTAAATATAATGGCATGTGTAGATTAAAAATAAAAGGATGGAGAAAGATAATACCATGTTAACACTAGTTAAAAGAAAGGTGGAATTGCTGTTGTGATATCAGACAAAGTAGGTTTCAGAGCAAAGAATATTACTAGGGATAAAGAAGCCTATTTCATAATGACAAAGGGATCAATTTATCAAGAGAAAATTACAGGGCCGGCCTGGTGGCACAGCAGTTAAGTGCACATGTTCCACTTCTCGGCAGCCCAGGGCTCAGAGGTTTGGATCCCAGGTGTGGACATGGCACCGCTTGGCAAAAGCCATGCTGTAATAGGCGTCCCACGTATAAAGTAGAGGAAGATGGGCAGAGATGTTAGCTCAGGGCCAGCCTTCCTCAGCAAAAAGAGGAGGATTGGCAGTAGTTAGCTCAGGGCTATTCTTCCTCAAAAAAAAAAAAAAACCCATAAAATTACAATCTTAAATATTTATGCACCTATTAACAGAGATTCAAAATACATGAAGCAAAAATTGATAGAACTACAAGGAGAGGGGCCAGCCTGGTGGCACAGCAGTTAAGTGCACACATTCCACTTCAGCAGCCCAGGATTCGCTGGTTTGGATCCTGGGTACACGCAGAGCACCACTTGGCAAGACATGCTGTGGTAGGCTTCCCACATATAAAGTGGAGGAAGATGGGCACGGATGTTAGCTCGGGGCCAGTCTTCCTCAGCAAAAAGAGGAGGATTGGTGGCAGTTAGCTCAGGGCTAATCTTCCTCAAAAAAAAAAATCTTATATATTTACCTATGTAGTTACCATTTCTAGTGATCTTTACTCCATTGTGTAGATCCAGGTTTCTATCAGGTATCATTTTCCTTCTGTCTGAAGGATGTCCTTTAACATTTCTTGTAGTGCAGATTTAGAGGTATTGAATTCCTTCAGCTTTTTCATGACTGAAAATATCTTTATTTTGCCTATGTTTTTTACAAGACATTTTTTTTTTTGAGGAAGTTTAGCCCTGAACTAACTGCTGCCAATCCTCTTTTTGCTGAGGAAGACTGGCCCTGAGCTGACATCCATGCCCATCTTCCTCTACTTTATATGCAGGATGCCTACCACAGCATGGTGTGCCAAGCGCCGCCATGTCCGCACCCAGGATCCAAACTGGCAAACCCTGGGCCGCTGAACTGGAACGTGAACTTAACCGCTGCGCCACCAGGCCAGCCCCTGCAAGACATTTTTGCTAGGTATAAAATTCTAGGTTGACATTTTCTTTTTCAGTACTTTGAATATGTCATCCCACTGTCTTCTGGCCTTTTTGCTTTCTGGTGAGAAACCAACAATAAATCTCAGTAAGGATCACCTGTATGTGCTGCTTTTAAGATTCTCTCCCTTGATGATTTTAAGATTCTTTTTCTTTGTTTTTTGAAATTTTGGTTATAATCTGTCCAGGTGTGGATCTCCTTAAAATTATCCTACTCAGAAGTCTTTAATTTCTTGGATGTGTAGATTAATGTTTTTCACCAATTTGGAAAGTTTTTGGCCTTTATTTATTCTGACCCTTTCTCTCTCTCCATCTGGGACTCCCATTATGTGATACATAGGTACGTTTGATGGCATCCCACAGTCTCTGAGGCTCTATTCTTCTTTTTTTTATCTTTTTTTCTTTCTGTGTCTCAGACTGGATAGCCTCAATTGATCAATCTTCAGGTTCAATGATTCTTTCTTCTGCCAGCTCAAATCTGCTGTTGAGCTCCTCTAGTGAATTTTCATTTCAATTATTTCATATTTATTTTCTTTTTCATATATACTGTTTTTGTGTTCAATTATTTTAACTCCTGAATTTCTGTTTGATTCTTTTATAATTTCTGTGTCTTTATTGATACTCTCTATTTGGTGAGATAGTGTTATTATACTTCCCTTTAGTTCTTTAGACATGGTTTCCTTTAGTTCTTTGAGCATATTTATACTAGCAATTTAAAATCTTTGTCTAGTTTGTCCAATGTCTGGGGTTCCTTAGAGACAGTTTATATTTACAACTTTTTTTTCCTGCATATGTTCCATACTTTCTAGTTTCTTTGCAATTTTTTAATCCAGACATTTTAAATGATGTGGCAACTCTGGAATTCAGATTCTCTCCTCCCCAGGCTCTGTTGTGGCAGCTGTTTGTTGTTTTTGTTGCTGTTGTTCATTTAGTTACTTTTCTGAACTAATTCTGTAAAGTCTGTATTCTTTGTTGTGTGTGCTCACCAAAGTCTCTGTTTCATTAGCTTAGTGGTCAGCTAATGGTTAGGCAGAGATTTCCTTAAATGTTTTGAACCAATAAGTTTTCAGCCTTTGCCTAGAGTTTCTGTGTGTATGTTGGAACAGGCCTTGAACACTCCAGCAGGTAGTTTACAACTCTGCCTTAGCCTTCACTTTTGCTCACACAGAGCCTCAAGGTCACCCAGAGGTGAGGGCTTAGGGCCTTCTCAGTTATTTCACAGGTATTCTCACAGCCCTGTGCATGCACATGCATGTGACCTTCCAGATTCCCAGGAATATGTCAGAGCTTTTCAAAGCCCCCTTTGGACAACTCATTCCACAGCTTTTCCTTTCATGTTTTTGGGTCAACTTTTTTTTCCTCCAAGTGTTATCACCACCTCAGGCATCTGTAATGTTAAACAACTGACATCGATTGTTTTTGAAAGGCTATTCAAACTGAGAAAGCTCTGAGTCAGGTCAAACAAACACAAGCCCTGTAAGTGGGGGTTTCCAGGGAACTTCCATACAAGTCAAGAATGACAATTCTCTGGGCCTCACACCCATTAGGATGGCTACAATTTAAAAAAAGGAAAATAACAAGTGTTGGTGAGGATGTAGAGAAATTGGAATCCTTGTGCACTATTGGTAGAAATGTAAAATGGTGCAGCTGCTATGGAAAAGAGTATGGCAGTTTCCAAAAAAATTAAAAACAAAATTACCATGTGATCCAGAAATTCCACCTCTGGATATATAACCAAGAGAACTGAAAGCACGGTATTGAAGAGATTTTGCACACCCATATTCATAGCAGCATTATTCACAAATAGCCAAAATGTGGAAGCAATCCAAGTGTCCATTGATGAATTAATTAATATGCAAAATGTAGTATATACATACAATGGAATATTATTCAGCCTTTTCTTTCTTTCTTTTTTTGAGGAAGATTGGCTCTGAGCTAACATCTATGCCCATCTTCCTCCATTTTATATGTGTGACACCTGCCACAGCATGGCTTGATAAGCAATGCACAGGTCCATGCCTGGGATCCAAACTGGCAAACCCCCAGCCATGGAAGTGGAACACATCAACCTAACCACTGCACCACCAGGCCAGACCCTTATTCAGCCTTAAAAAGGAAGGAAATTCTGACACATGCTACAACATGGATGAACCTTGAAAGCATTATGCTAAGTAAAATAAGCCCATGACAAAAAGACAGATATTGTATGATTTCACTTATATGAGGTATCTAGAGTAGTCAAGTTCATGGAAACAGAAAGTAGAACAGTGGTTGCCAGGGGCTAGGGGGAGAGGGAAATGAAGAGTTGTTGTTTGATGGTTATGGAGTTGCAGTTTTGCACAATGAAAATGTTTTGGAGGTCTGTTTCACAACTATGTGAATTTACTTAACACTACTGTACATTTAACAATGGTTAAGATGGTGAATTTTATGTTATGTTTTTTAACCATAATAAAAAAATTAACATAAAGTTAAGATGGCAGATTTTATGTCATGTGTATGTTACTACAATGAAAAGTATAAGAACGCCTACTATGTGCCTGGCCTTCTGGTTCATCTTTGTATGACCAGTGCCTGCACAGAGTGGGTGCTCCTCATCTTTCCCTCTCAGCAACATTTGGCAGCTGATGACTTCCTTCTTGAAATGCTTTTTCATTTGTCTTCCAGGAATCCTTTCTTTGTTCTCCTCCTGCCTCACTGGCTGTTCCTGCTCAGTCTTTGGTGGGTTCCTCCTCATTCCCCTGACCTCTGCACCTTGGAAAGGCCCAAGAGCCTAGGCCTCTGACCTCTTCATCTACATTCACTTCCTAGGTGATTTCCTCCAGTCTCATGGCTTTAAATAGCATTGACATTTTGATGGCTACTAAGTTTGTATCTCTAGCTTGTACCTCTCTCCTGCTTTTCAGTGTCTCTAACCACCTACTCAACATTTTTATGTGATATATGTAAGCATTTCAGACTTCAAAAAACAGAACCAAACTCCCAGTTTCCCCTCTCAAATCTGCTCCTCCCGCTGACTCACATCTTAATTCAAACCTTTTGAATCATTCTTAACTCCTATCTTTCTCACACCCTACATCTAATCCATCAACATATCCCTTCAGCTCTACCTTCAAAATAATTCCAGAATACCTCTTATCTCCTCCCAGTGTCCAAGCCACCAAACCCATTGCCCGATTTACTGCAATAGCCTCCTAACTGCCCTCCTTGCTTCCACTCCCCCGCTCCCTCCTTGGTCAATGCCTAGCGGCCAGAGCTCTTTTGAAAAGGCAAGTCTGGTCATGTCTCTCTCCTCTGCTCCAACCCCCCAAATGGCTCTCTAGCTCTCTCAAAATAAGGGCCAAACCCTTTCAAATGGCCTACAAGTTCCTGCAGGATCTGCCCCTACCCCATGCCTCTGTGCCCTCACCAACTCGAACTGCATTGCTATCCTTGTTGATCCTTCTGCCTGCAACACTTTTCCCCCAGATTTCCACATGACTCCCCGCCACCCCCCCTTCCCCCGCCCCGTCTTCCTTCAGGTCTCTGCTCAAGTGTCACCTTATCACGGAAGCTTCTCTGACCGCCCCAAATAAAACAGCAACTCCTACCTCTACCTCAGTCCTTCCTCTCTGCTAATCCTTTTTCTCTTCATAGAAGTCTTAAATGTGTTCATCGCCTTTCTCCTCTGAGGACGAGGATACTGCCCTGCTTACTGTTCCATTCTGCACTTAGGACTGTGCGCCTCATGATGTGCTGTAGGTGCTCAATCAATGTTGAATAAATGAATGAATGAATGTCCAATGATTCGTTGTTAAATGAAGGTACATGGAAATCAGGATGCTACTTTTCAAAACATCAGAGTCAAACAATTCCTCAATTCACAAACAAGCCATTTTCCAGGATGCATTAGAGAAAGGAGATTCATTCAGGAGTCACACCCACAAGAGAAGGGGAAACCTTCCAAGGAGGGACTCTAATATTAAAGTTGGCCCAACTGGGTCTGAGCAGTTATGTTTAGCTTCAAGATTCATGCTTTGAGAGAGATTTTGACCGAGATGTAGATACTTACAACTCATTTCCACAAATCTGGAATGCCTGAACATTCATTCAATGTTCACATTTCTTTAACACATTACTTACTCATTGGAAATTGGTCCTTTTCAATCCTGACACTCTTCCTCATAACAACTTTGTATGACAAGAATGTGCACCATTCTTCATTCTCAGGCGACTGTCATTTTTTCGAGGAAGATTAGCCCTGAGCTAACATCTACTGCCAATCCTTCTCTTTTCTGCTGAGGAAGACTGGCCCTGAGCTAACATCCATGCCCATCTTCCTCTACTTTATATGTGGGATGCCTACCACAGCATGGCTTGCCAAGTGGTGCCATGTCCACACCCGGGATCCGAACCGGTGAACCCTGGGCCGCCGAAGCGGAACGTGCGCACTTAACCGCTGTGCCACTGGGTCGGCCCCTCAGGTGACTATCTTATTAATAGACAGCATTAAGTAAATAACCAGACCACTGGCTTGACAAGCAAGTTAAAAAGGATTTAAAGACTTAGGAACCCATCTTAATTCACATAAGCTGTTAAGCCCTACTTACTCCAGTGTAAAGTTGAGGTAAAACACTCATTGTGGAGGTGAGGGCAGGGTGGCACTTCCACAACCAGAAGCTTTAACAACTTTGATTAGTAGTTCTGAGTGTGGCCCAGGATCCCTGGGGGTCCCCAAGGCCCAAAGGGTCTGGAGGCCAGAAGTATTTTCACGATACTAAGACATGACCTGCCTTTTTCACACTCATTTTCTCACAGTGTACAGTAGAGTTTTCCAGAGGCGACACGACGACATGTGACATCACAAGAGATTGAATGCAGGAGCAGATATGAGAACCTACCTGTCTTCTATTAAACCAAACATTAAAGAGATTAGCAGAAATGTAAAACAATGCCACTCTTCTCACTAAATACTTTTTGTTTGTTTTGGGAAAATGTTATCATGTGATTAAAAAAAGCGAATGACAATGCTCTAGGAATGGAGCTTTTGGGGCAACTCCAAGTCCATTTTCCTCCCTCCATCCTGCAAGACTGTTGGTTTTCATTGGTACCAGGGAGATGGGGCATGCAGGATAGGAACAAGGCACACTAAAATGCCACAAAGCTCATTCTTACTGAGATTCAGCCATTTTTCGCAAGTAAATGCTCCTCGGATCGTTGCAAGCATTTGGCTAATTTCTAAAGTTCTCAAAAAGTTGATTTGGGCCCCCTGTTTTTTGGGGGGGTTTTGGGCCAGTGTTCTCATTGCTTTCATGTATGGAGGAATGGATTTTTGAAGTCCTTTACTCGGCTGTTCAGAAAATGTCATCCTCTTTCAGCACTTTAAAGATGTTGCTTTAGGGGCTGGCCCCGTGCCCCACTGGTTAACTTCGCACACTCCACTTCAGCGGCCCAGGGTTTAGCTGGTTTGGATCCCGGGTGCGGACGTGGCACCGCTTGTCAGGCCACGTTGAGGCGGCGTCCCACATGCCACAACTAGAAGGACCCACAACTACAATATACACCTATGTACTGGGGGGACTTGGGGAGAAAAAGCAGAAAAAAAATAAAACATAAAAATAAAGATGTAGGGCCGGCCTGGTGGCGCAGTGGATAACTTCGCATGTTCCACTTTGGTGGCCCAGGGTTCGCCAGTTCAGATCCCAGGTGTGGACATGGCACCACTTGTCAAGCCATGCTGTGGTAGGCATCCCACACATAAAACAGAGGAAGATGGGCGTGGATGTTAGCTCAGGGCCAGTCTTCCTCAGCAAAAAGAGGAGGATTGGCAGATGTTAGCTCAGGCCTAGTCTTCCTCAAAAAAAAAAAAAAGAAAGAATAAAGATGTTGCTTTACTATCTTCTTGTTTGCATTGTTTTTGACAAGAAATCTGATGTCCTTCTTCTCTTTTTCTTCTTTATGTAACATGTCTTTTTTCTCTGGTTGCTTTTAACATTTTCTCTGTATTTTTGGTTTTGAGCAATTTTATTACAATGTGCCTTTGTGTAGTATTTTCCATGTTTCTTGTGCTGGGGTTCATTGAACTTCTTGAATCTTTGGGTTTATGGTTTTCGTTAATTTTGGAAAGCTTTAGGACCTTATTTCTTCATATACTTTTTCTGCCCCCTCTCCTCTCCTTTGGAGATTCTATTTCCCTGCATATTAGGGCTACTGGAAAGTGTCCCACAGCTCATTTATGCTCTTTTTATTTTTTATGTTTCTGATGTTTTCCTCTGTTTCATTTTGTTAGTTTCTATTGCTATGACTTCAAGTCACTAACGTTTTCTTCCACAGTGCCTAGTCCTTAATCCCAACCAGTGTGTCTTTCCTCTCAGACTCTCTATTTTTCATCTTTAGAAATTCAATTTGGGTATTTTTATAACTTCCATGTCTCTGCTTAACTTTTTTAACATATGGAGTACAGTTTTAATAGGCTTTTCAGCATCATTCTCTCCTAATTCTAACATCTGTGTCCATTCTGGATCAGTTTCCATTGATTGATTATTATGGGTCATGTTTTCCTGCTTTTTAAAAAAATAACACCTTTATTGAGATATAATTCACATACCACATAATTTACCATCTAAAGTACACAATTCAGTGTTCTTTTTAGTATAGCTACAGAGTTGTCCAACCATTGCCACAGTTTCAGAACTCATCTCCCCAAAAAGAAACCCCCTACCCCTTAGCAGTCACTGCCCTTTTCTCCCCAAGCACCTCCTCCCCGCCCCAGCCCTAGGCAACCACTAAGCTACTTTCTGTCTCTGTGGACTTGCCCATTCTGTACATCTCCTATATATGTCATCATACAATATGTGGTCCTTTATGACTGACTTCTTTCACTTAGCACATTATTTTCAACATTCTTCCATGTTGTAGTATGTACAACATACTGCTTCTTTTAATGCCTGGTCATCTTTGTTTGAGTAACAGACATTGGGTAAACAGACATGTTTAGGTGCTGGAGTTTTTATTATTATTATTATTCCTATAAATTTTCCTGACCTTTGTACTGAGATAGTTACTTGGAAGGTTTGATCTTTCAGGGTCTCCCTTTTATGATTTGTTAAGTAGATGTGGAGCAGTACTAAGTCTAGGGCTAATTATTTCCCACAACTGAGGCAAGACCTTCCTGTGTATTCTACGCCCTGTGAACTATGAGTTTTTCCAGTCTGGCTGGGGGGTGCAGGCATTATCCGCTGCCTGTGTTCCGAGCCCTGTCCCTTCTAATCCGTTTGGTTGGCTGTTTCCCTGGCCTTGGGTAGTTTCCTCATTTGCACGCTCTGATCAGTACTCTGCTGAACCCTCGGGGGGGCCCTCTGCAGCTCTCTGTGGTTCTCTCTCTGTGTAGCTCTCTCCTAATACTCTGTCCTTTGAACTCTAGCTGCCCGTGTCTCTCTGGACTATCTCAATTTAGGGAGGCCACCATGCTCTGCCTCAGTCTCCCCTTCCTGTGCCATAGCATGGAAACTCTCCAAGCAGTAGACTGGGCAATTGTAGGGCTCATCTTGTTTCCCATCTCTCAGAGATCACTATCCTTCATTGCCTGATGTCTACGTCTTGAAAAACACCGTTTCATGTATTTTGTCTGGCCTTTTTTTGGGGGGGGGAGGGGTTGGTTGTTTCATGTGAGAGGGCAAATTTGGTCCCTGTTACTCCATCTTGGCTGAAAGTGCATGACTGAGGGGTTGTATTTGTGACACCTTTTGACAGTGGGACCAACAGAGTTTGCCAATGATAACGGAGAAGAACCAGCATGAAATATCTACTCTTTGACAGTGACAGACTGGGTATTACGGTGCCATTGGTTGAGGATGCGGGAGACAGGAGGGTTTTTGAGCCAGGGAAATTTGAGAGAATGAACATGTCAAACAGGCCATAACATATATGAATCTGGTGTTTAGGAAAGAGGTCAAAGTAGAGGCCTAAATTAGTGGATCTTTCAAATATTTGCAATAATGCAGGCTATAAGACAAGATGAAGTCATCTTTGTTGTTAGTGCCATCAAGTTGATTCCGACTCCTAGCGACCCTGCGTGCAGCAGAGTGGAACCATGCTCAGCCTTTTTGCACCATCCTCTCATCTTCCAGCGCTATATCAGACAATGCTCTGCTGCTACTCATAGGGTTTTCATGGACAATTTTTAAGTGGGCAGCCAGGTTCTTCTTCCTAGTCTGTCTTAGTCTGGAAGTTCCACTGAAACCTGTCCACATGGGTGACCCTGCTGATATTCGAAATATTGGTGGCACAGCTTTTCAGCATCACAGCAACATGCAGTGTCCACAGTATGACAACCGACAGATGGGTGATGTGGTTCCCTGACTAGGACATAGGTGGGCAGCAGCAGTGAGAGTGCCAAATCTTAACCGTTAAACCCCCAGTCACCTAGAGAGAGAATATTGGCTACAAAAGTAAAGGGGCCAGGATCATCAGGGGCCAAAGATACTCCAATATTTTGAAACTGAATAAAATTGGAGTAGACAGAGATGTAGGAGAAAAGGAAGAGAGTGACAGCAAGAAACTGTGGAATGTCGTGGGTGGTCATATGAGAGGGTAGAGAAGTGACTGCTGGTTTGGCAAGATTATTATTCATCAGTGATCCGGTTAAGAGCAGTCTCAGAGAGATGGGGTTGACAGAAGCCAAACTGAATTAAGTTAAATATGGTATAGGACATAAGGAAGTAGAGACTGAAGAAAGCCAGAAGATTGGCTTTACTGAGGAGCATAGCAATGGAGTCACGCCTAGAGCAATACATGGGGCCAAAATTCACAACTAAATATGTCCATGGATGTTGACAACATGAAACAACCTAGATGGCCATCACTAGGGGAACAGCTTAAAAACGCAACATTTATTCCACAGAATACCGTGAATCAGTTAAAAAGGATAAATTAAACAGATGTCCATTATATATCAATACATTTCTTTAGAGGCATCAAAAACAATACTTGAAAAAGGGTAAAGGATGGGTGGATTGCATCAACGTCAATATCCTGAATGCAATATTTTACTTTAGTTTCACAACGTTACCTTTGGGGAAAACCGTTAAAGTACATGGGATTTCTTTGTATTATTCCTCAAAACTACATGTGAATTCACAATTATTTCCAAATTTAAAGTTGAATTAAAAAATATTTCCAGTATGTACCTAACTGGGGTCATTTTTTTCCCACAGTAAAACATTTATCCCTCTTGCCGTCAAAAAAACATTTTTCATTTTGTAAATAAAACAAAGAGGGGCGGGGGGGATTCCCACCCCTAGCTTCCCCTGGCCAAGAGGACAGTCTCGGCTGTCAAGCTCTCCAGGTCAGGCCCCGCCCCGAGGCTCCTCGGTCGCCTCTCCAGAAGTCTGGGAGGACTACGTATTGCTAACAAGGGCGGCCACTCTAGCCCACCTCGGAGGTCCAAGTCTTGTTAGCCCAGAAGGTTAACGCCCCCAGCTCTGCACGCAGAACCGAGTTGGGGAATCCTCGGCCCGTTTCCGCTCAGCGACGGAGAAGGCTCTCTCGCGCCCACCCGGCCGCAATTCCGTCAGTCATGCCTTTGCGGAACCCCTCCGCCCTGTCAGGATACCGGTGTCGCTCGCGTTTGCTCCCAAGGGCCGCAACCCGGGCGAGGAGGGCTGCGGCCGGGTCTTCCGGCCTGGATGAGTCATTTCCGGTCACAGGCTCCCTCCCCCGGAAGTGAGACCTGATGTAAACACCGGAGCCGGGCGTCAAGGGCCGCGAGGTCAGAAAGCCGGGCCGCGGGCGGCACCGAGAACCTGGGCGGAGATCCGGGACGCGCGGAGGTCAGGTGAGTGCGGGCGGCGCGGACTGGGGCATGATCCCAGAATTGGTTGGGATTTGGAGGAGGGTAGGAGGTCTTTTGAGCAGGAGTCTTGGTGGATGGGTGATCTAGGTCAGGGATCTTGAGTGGGTGCTGGCGTTGGGAGGAGTATGAGGGCGGTCTTGGACATGAGGAAGTGGCGGAGGGGGGCGGTCTGTGAGGCATCCCGGGGCAGGGCTCTTGGGTGGCGTGGGTCTTTGGAATGGGGGCGTGGGGTCCCATAAAAGGGATCTTGGGAGGTGGAGCTGTCTAAAGAATGGGGTCTTTGGGGAGTGAAGCGGTCCGGTGGAGGTGGTAGGAGGTTTGGCACTTGGAGGATGGGGCGGGGGTGTGCCTGGGCAAAGGTCTTGGAGAGATGGGGGTTTGAAGGAAGTGTGGAGGCTCTAGGACAGGAGTCTTAGAGGGGTCTGGCGCAGGCACCTTGGGGGAGTTGAGTTGTCCCAGGTAGGGGTTTGGGGAGTGTGTGTCTTGGGCAAGGTTCCTGAGGGGCTAGGGGCACCATGGGACAGGGTCTTGGGGAGAGGATGGGTGTTCTGGAGAAGGAATCTTAGGGGGATGGGATTCCTGGAGGTAGGTCCAAGCCAGCCCATGTTGGAAGCAGGGACAGCAGAGCACGTGGAAGGGGATGTCCCAGGGGTGGGGGATTTGGAGTGATAAGGGAATCTTGAGGTGGGGTCTACAGGGCATAAGGGGACCTGGGGGAGTGTCCAGGCGGGCCTTGGTTGGGCAGAAGTTAGCATGGCATGAGGAGGGGTCGTCCTGAGGTAGGCATGGGATCCTGAAGGGATTGGGGTAATCCTGTGAGGAGGGAAGGTGTGAGAGGGCTCTGAGGTGGTGGAATAGGTTGGGAGTGTCAGAAGCCGGTGAGGAAGGGAGTTCCTGTGGGGGATGCACCAGCCATAGCAGGTCTCGGGGCCAGGTCAGGGAGATGCAGGAAGAGGCGGGTGTCCTAGCCCCCTTTCCTCACTTATTGACGGGTGGAGTTGGGTGCTAGGTCCAAGTGTGAAGATGAGAAGTGGGTGGGGAGTGGTTTCAGGGTATGTTGGGCATTGGGGCCAGGATTGGCTGGGGGTAGGGAGGAGATATCACTGGGGTACCCCCTACCCCATTACCCCCTGACAAGCAGTCTGAGGGTCAGGGAGTAAGGAGGAGGTGGGGGGTCCAGGCCAGGGTAGGCCCGGAGCTGGGGTCAGCCAAGTGTGAGAAGATAGAGAGGTTCTTGGCCATGCTGTTTGGGGTCTTGGGAGCTTAGAGTGGGGACCCCAGGACTCTCCCTGTGTTTGTCTTCTTTGCAGTCCTGCTGGGGTTGGTAGGTAGCATTGTGAGGAGGAAGAAGAAATCAGTTGGGGACAGGAGTTCTAGGACTTGGAGGACAGACCCCAGGACTCTTTCCAGCTCTACCCCCATTTGCATCCAGGAGAGCAATCCTGGACCATGACTCAGCAGCCACTTCGAGGAGTGACCAGCCTGCGTTTCAACCAAGACCAAAGTGAGAGACACTT
Source organism: Equus asinus (assembly GCF_041296235.1). Lineage (NCBI taxonomy): Eukaryota > Metazoa > Chordata > Mammalia > Perissodactyla > Equidae > Equus > Equus asinus. Next base: position 38,969,509 of record NC_091820.1, read on the forward strand.
TTGCCTGTACCCTCGTGGGAGGAAGGGAGGGAGGGAGTGAAAGGCCAGGGGTGGGTGTTGAGCCCTCAGCTTCCCACCTGGGCACCCTTTGAGGCAGCCGGGATTCCTCCCATCCCCCAGGCTGCTTCTGCTGTGCCATGGAGACAGGTGTGCGCATCTACAACGTGGAGCCGTTGATGGAGAAGGGGCATCTGGGTGAGCCGTCGGTCGGGGAGAGGCAATGGGGAGAAAGGATGGGCTAGGCATTGGCTCCCACCCCCAGTGACACCTTGGTCTTTGTCCAGACCATGAGCAGGTGGGCAGCATGGGCCTGGTGGAAATGCTGCACCGCTCCAACCTGCTGGCCCTGGTAGGCGGTGGTAGCAGCCCCAAGTTCTCAGAGATCTCAGGTAAGTGCCCTCATCCCATCCTGCCCTTGGCCTAGATTCCCTGGAATCCTGGCCTCTCGTAGGCACCTCAAGACACTGGCAGATGAAGATGTCAGAGCACCTCAGAGTCGCACAGCGAGGCCTACAGCTTGGAAGTCATGGATCTTACAGCTTGAGAAGCTTGGTGTTTTGTCTTCATTTAACAAACATTAATTGCATGCCTCCTGTATGCCATGTCTTTACCTATGGAGCACTTGCTGTGAGCCTGGTACTGTTTAAGCACCTTGCATGTATTAACTTATTTAACCCTCTTAGTGACTCTGTATAGTAGGAAGTATCATTATCCTCATTTTTACAAATGAAGAAACAAAGGCCCAGAGAGGTTAAGTGACTTATCCAAGGTCACACAACCAATAGGTTCTAAAATCTTCGAGCTGTCTCTCCACCGCCATCTTGTTTTAAGAGTTTTTGTTGGTCCCATTGGGACTTGGCAAGAGACGCCATAGGCGAGTCACAGAGCCCTAGGATTCTGCTCAGAAATCTTCTGGGGGTATGGACTGGGGGTATGGACTTCTGCCTGGAGGAAGAAGTAGTTACTGACGGGAAGTTACAGGCCTGGGTGTGAGTCTCTACTTAATTGCTGATGGACTGTGAAGTCCTTGGCCAGATGCTTAACCCCTTCAAGCCTCAGTTTCCTCATTATAAATGAGTATAACATTTCTAGAACCTCTTCTCTCAGGAATCATGTCCACAAGTGCTCATGGTCTGTGAGGCTCACATTAGGTGTTAGTAAAAGGTCAAGCAAGTGGGTTGAGGTCCTCTGGGGAATAGGGGTAGGTCTTGTGTCACCAGGGCTGCCCCTCACCCTAAACCTTGGCACCGACAACACACCCACCTGCCCAGCAGTGCTGATCTGGGACGATGCCCGGGAGGGCAAGGACTCCAAGGACAAGCTGGTGCTGGAGTTCACCTTCACCAAGCCAGTGCTGGCTGTGCGCATGCGCCATGACAAGTGAGCCTGAGGACTGGGGGTGGGGGAGGTAGGAGGTCCCCACAGCAGGCAAGAGGGTTAGTTCCGCCTGCGCATCCTGCCCTCCCCTCATGGCCATCCTGTGTTGTGATGCCCACAGAATCGTGATCGTGCTGAGGAACCGCATCTATGTGTACTCCTTCCCCAACAGTCCCCGAAAGCTGTTTGAGTTTGACACCCGGGACAACCCCAAGGGTGAGAGGACCCAGATATGCAGGTGTCAGGGCAGGAGGCAGTGGACGGGGCAGAGGGGCAGAAATGAGGAGAGGATGAAAGGGGCACACACAGAATCGGGAAGGAGGCAGGGAGACAGGCTTTGCAGAGAGATGCTCAGAAGGGCTGAGAGATGCTCCTATTCCCAGTCTAAGCATCTTTCCATCCCTTAGCCAGTTCTCTCTGCCCACCTTCGACCTCCCCCACTCCTGAGTAAGGACATGGGTGGGTATGTAAGGGATCCCTGGGGCCTCCTGGGGCTGCCGCAGCTGCATAGGGAGCAAGGGAATCTGCCTCACTGGTGGGGAGCACAGCCAAGGACAAGCCCCCTGAGAGTTCTGTGGGTAACATGCATCATGGAAGGTCGAAATCTGGCCCTTATCCAGCCCCGTCCATTCTGAAACCCTGCCTGGCCCCTGCCTCCCCTTCACCAGCCTACTCCTGCTTCGTCCTAACACCCTAGGGCTCTGTGACCTCTGCCCCAGCCTGGAGAAGCAACTGCTAGTGTTCCCAGGACACAAGTGCGGGAGCCTGCAACTTGTGGTGAGCCATCCAGTGGTCAAAGAAGGGTAGGTGGGTGGGCTGGCTCCCCCTGTGGACTCTTGGCCCCTGCCCTCCATACTACCCCAAGCCCAAACTGCTCCTTCTACCGAAGGACCTGGCGAGCACAAAGCCCGGAACTTCATCTGCTCCGTTCACCATCAACGCACATCAGAGCGACGTGGCCTGCGTGTCTCTGAACCAGCCAGGCACCGTAGTGGCCTCGGCCTCCCAGAAGGGCACCCTTATTCGCCTTTTTGATACGCAGTCCAAGGAGAAACTGGTGGAACTGCGCAGAGGCACTGACCCCGCCACCCTCTACTGGTGAGTACAGGGTATGTGTGGCAGGCTGGTGACCCTATGCCTCGTGACATGTGGACATCACTGCTGGTCTGTCTTCCAGCATCAACTTCAGCCATGATTCCTCCTTCCTGTGCGCTTCCAGTGATAAGGGCACGGTCCATATCTTTGCTCTCAAGGATACCCGCCTGAACCGCCGCTCCGCGTGAGTACTCCCCGCCCCACCCTGCCGCATCCCCAGTCCCCTGCCCATGTACCACACCTGGGCTTAGCCAGTATTGCCTGCAGGCTGGCTCGTGTAGGCAAGGTGGGGCCTATGATTGGGCAGTACGTGGACTCTCAGTGGAGCCTGGCAAGCTTCACCGTGCCTGCTGAGTCAGCCTGCATCTGCGCCTTCGGTCGCAATACTTCCAAGAACGTCAACTCGGTCATTGGTGAGTGGGACTGGCCCTTGACTGGGTACTGCATAGGCAAAGGCCTGCGAGTTGGACCTGAAAAAATTTTAGGGCATGAGAAGCCTTCAGGAGCCAGAATGGGTAGCTCAGCTCCATCATCAGTAAGTGGGAGGGCACGTGGGCAAAAGCCTGGAGGTAGACCCTAGGCCATGGGACACCTGAGAGGACTGGAGTGTGTGGCTTCTAACCTCTTATGGATCCTCTCCCCCTCCTCCAGCCATCTGTGTAGATGGGACCTTCCACAAGTACGTCTTCACTCCTGATGGAAACTGCAACAGAGAGGCTTTCGATGTGTACCTTGACATCTGTGATGACGATGACTTTTAAGGACCCTGTGGGTTGTGCCAGGAGCCTGCAGTGGCAGATTGCAAAGCCTTTAGGGGGTTGGGAGTGCTGTGGAAGCCACTAGCCAGCAAGCATTAATGGGGCAGGTGCCCACTTTCTACTCAGCAGAGAGTGCCTAAACAGCTCTCTTCCCTCAAGCACTTCGTGAAGACTGTGTACCAGTAAGGCCAGGCCATGGACCCTGGACGGCAGCAGACCCCCTGAGGCTCCCAGCCTGGAGAAGACTGCTAGGCACCCAAAGGGAGTGCCCTAATCCAACCTGTGTGGGGGGGATTAAAAAACTTCCCTGAAAGAGACGATCTTTGATGTGATGAACATGAATAAAAGGCCCTTAATGGTATTTATGGCTGGACCTCGGGGGGTCGGGTCTGGAGGAGGTGAGGCTGAAAAGGCCCTGCAGGAGTTTCCAGGAAAGGTGTGACGCTCTTGGTCCCTGACGGGATCCTGCTCGGACCCCTCTGACAGCCCCTGCTGTCATCTCTGCATGTCCTCCAATGTCTGGGTACTGTGTGCATGAGCCAGCAGCTCGCCCGGAGTAGTCGCCGATGGCGCCCCCGCCCGGGAGCGGGTGGGACCGCCTCTCACCGCATCCGAGACTTGATTTCCCGGCAGCCCTTGCTGCCTTATAGTTCCGGCGTCTTGTTGGCGTTTCCTGTCACGTGTGTTGCTGCGCCTGCGCAGTCCACCTAGGTGGGAAGGGAAGCGTCCGCACGGCTCAGACTCCGTTTCCCAGTGTTCCCCGCGGTGGTGCGGGGAGTAACGGGTGTTGTAGTCCGGCCTCTCTTCTGGCTGGTCCAGCTACATCGACTGGCGGGATGTCGGAGGTGCGGCTGCCCCCGCTACGCGCCCTGGATGACTTCGTTTTGGGATCGGCGCGTCTGGCGGCCCCGGATCCATGCGACCCGCAGCGATGGTGCCACCGCGTCATCAACAACCTCCTCTACTACCAGACCAACTACCTTGTCTGCTTCGGCTTCGGTCTTGCTCTGGCCGGGTGAGGGAGGGCGGGAGGCGCTTGTTGGTCGGGGATGCCTGCAGGGCATGGAGGGTAGACCCGTGGGATTTTGAGGACCGGGAGGGGTAACCTGAGGGGAATGCAAGGCCTGGAAGGGCGAATTCAGTAGAGATGGAAAGCCTAAGGGGCATGGGAGGGGGCACTTGAAGGAAGTGGAACCTGGTTAGGAGGAGGGCCTGGGGCAGAATAGACCTAGGCTGAGGGGGCCCTGATGGGGATGGAAGGTGTGAAGGGAAGACCTGGGGAGGATGGAGAAAGTGTGGAACTGATGGGGAAACTGTGGGCAGGGAGGTGGACCTGAAGATAAGGAGGGTCTGAAAGTGGGACCTGAGTGTGCCCGGGGGGTGGCGGGGCGATGTGAGTGATGGGGCCAGATTAAGGCGGCCCTGGACGACTTAGGACGGGGACAGGGGCGTGGTCAAGTTGAAGGGTGTGGAGGGTGGACTTGTGGAGAATCTGTGCTTGTAGGGAAGCCTGGCTATGACTGGAACGCCCAGGAGCAGGTACCTGTTGGGGAACTTGAGCCAAGAGGGACGACGCAGGGATGGAAGGCCTGAGACAGGAGATGGATAGAGAACCTGGAGGAGGGACTTGGGCGGGGTTGGAAGTTAAGAGTGGGACCGAAAGCCTGGAAGGGGTTCTAGCAATGATGGAGGGGGAATCTATAGGGACATTGGAACCTGGAGGGGCAATTTGAAGGGGAGGAAGCCTGGAAGGAAGCCCTATAAGGACCCTGGCCTGGGGAGAGGGAAATGTATAGCGACAGAAGGCTTGGAAGAGGAATCGCAAGGGCTGGGCTTAAAGGGTGGGTTTGGGGGCAGATTCGGGGGGCGGGGGAGGCTGGAGAGGGGCCCCGCCCGGTAGGGTCGGAAGGAAAGGGCTGGGAGCCTGGGGGCATAGCGGGATGGGAGGGCCTGAAGCAGGAAATCTCAGGGAGATGGGACTGTAGGACTGATGAGAAAGAAATGAGGCTCCACGGAGAAGTGCAGGGCTCCTGGAGCTGGAAGCCCTGGAGGGTAGACTTGTTGGAGACAGGGCTGGTGGGAGTATTTGCCGGGCTGGAGTGTCCGGAGAGGGAGGACCAAAGCTCTTGGGGCCGGGGATCGGGTGGGCGGTGGTCCGGAATGCTCGGAGGCCGGGCGGCCCTCTCCCGCCTGCGCTGCTAGCTTAGTTCCATTGTCCTCGCAGGTACATGCGTCCGTTGCACACCCTCCTAAGCGCGCTGGTAGTGGCGGTGGCCCTTGGCGTACTGGTGTGGGCGGCTGAGACTCGCGCAGCCGTGCGCCGCTGCCGCCGCAGCCACCCTGCCGCCTGCCTGGCCTCAGTGCTGGCCGTCGGCCTCCTTGTTCTCTGGGCCGTGGGCGGCGCTGGGACTTTCCTGCTCAGCATCGCCGGGCCCGTTCTTGGTGAGTCTCCACTATCCTCAGATGGCCGGGAAAAAGGCCAGCGTGTGCGCAAGGAGCCAGGCCTGCCCTGGTTCCCGGCCGAGAGGGGGCTGGGACACCCGGCGGGCCTGGCCACACCTCCTTTACAAAGCGCGTTCCCTGGCTTCACTCCCCTCTTCTGGGAATGCCTCGCTTACTACCGCCTTTCCAGGCCTCACTCGGTATTAAGTGCCTTCCACCAGCCACGTCCCCCTTACTGCACCCGCTCTAGCCACGGCCCTGTTGCAAAGCGTATTACTCAGCCACACTTTCAGGATTAAAGGCGTCCTGGCCACTGACCACTCCATTGCCTGCCTGTGCTCCAGTTCCCCTGTGTGGGCCCCCATTGGTTAAAGGTTGATGTCCCATCTCACTGACCCCCCCTCCTCTCCGTATTGCCCACAGTGATCCTGGTGCACGCCTCGCTGCGCCTGCGCAACCTCAAGAACAAGATTGAGAACAAGATCGAGAGCATTGGTCTCAAGCGGACGCCAATGGGGCTGCTACTGGAGGCGCTGGGACAAGAGCAGGAGGCTGGGTCCTAGGGAGCTGGGATCTGTACCCAAGACCTGGAGAATGCCATCCCCACCCTGGCCCGTACCCGGAACCCAGAGCCCTTTCCCAGCCCTTAAAATAGGAGCCCCTTCCCCAGTTCAAAAAGCAGGACATCTGTGACCCTCCCCCCAGGTCCAAAACTGGGCTATCCTTCATACCCAGCCCCCATCACCTAGAGGACACTCCAGTCCTGAACTTGGGACCCAGAGCCACCCACATCAGGCCAAAGCTGGGGCTTGGAGACCAGAGCATCCATGGCCACCTCAAACTCTGGGCCCAGATATTCCCCCCAACCCCAGGCTGGGACCCACCTGTCCCCCATGCTCAGCTCCAAAGCTGGGGTCTGGGACCAAGGCATTCTCCAATCTTGAACCCTGGACCAAGGCTTTTCCAGACCCCACCCCAGCTTTGAACCCAGGTCAAGGCATTGCCAAATCTTGAACCCAGGACCCAAGTGTTCCCAGCCTCCATCAGGGCAGAGGATTCAGGGATCCTGACCCTGTTGAACCCTTGCTCGCAGGTGACCCCACCACTCACCAGTCCCACTTGCCCCCCCCCCCCCCTGCTTAGGGATTCTTCCCCTCCCCCACCAAAGTTCCACAGTGGCGAGGACCAAAGGGTGGGGACAGCTCCAACTGGGAATGGGGCATATATATCAGTGTTGCTGCAACAATAAAAGCTGTTGCATCATTCAAGCCAATTTGGGTCTCCTGGGTCAAGTCTGCATGTTTCAATGGCCAGAAGTAGCCTTGTGCTTTTCAGTTCTGCTAGAGACTCTTGACTGGGTCTCTCTGTCAAATGTGTGGACTGAAGTGGTGAGCTCTCAGTTCCTTCCTTGAACCTGTTACCTCTGGAGCAACATTAATGCAGAAGGTAGTTAAGGGCACGGAGTATTTCCTACTCTTTGTGTTACTTAGGGCTCTTGTTCAGGGTTGGCTAGGAATTTGAACACAGACGGGCAAAGAACTTACCCCACATCATAAAGCAAGTAAAGCCAAAGCAGATGACATTATCACAGGCTGTTTCCACAATGCTCTACTGTTTATAAAATGGTGTTATAAAAATATATGTGGTCTTAACTATAGGTGTGGGCTCCTATGGCAAAGCAGATAGAAGAGCAACACATGGGTTCAGTTTACACATTTATTATAGAAATCCCCTTCCAGTGTGGGTAGTGTCTTGGGCCCAGATCCATTGGTACAAAAAAAAGTTTAACACCAGGTAAAGGGGGCAGGGGAACCCCCAGCTCCAGAAAGTCACAGACAGGTATCATAGAAAACACAGGTTGTGTGGATTTGTTTAAAAAGTGGTGGATGGAAAGAAAGCCAAGGAAGACGTGACGTAGCCCATGGCCAGACGTCACCTGAGGATTTTACTGGCATCTACCAGACGCCAGGTTCCACCACCGCAGCATCCCAGGACACAACACATCCGATGGCTCTGCCCTTTGGCCCTCCTGCGGGGCCTCCTGATCGGGGATAGACAGGGCGGAGGCTGCCGCCAAAGGCTGGGCTATCTCACCCTGTGGGCAGAGGCAGCGGGCACAGACAGGCAGACAGGGACTGGGGCTCCTTCAGGCACCCCTGAGGGTGGGAAAATGAACCCAAGCCCCCCACCCAGACTTCAGTCCTTCCAAATGTGGGCAGAGAGCCCACCTCCCCAAGAACTGCCCTGGCGAGGGGTGGCAGGGAGTTCTGTTCACACCGGAGTATCCTGGCTGCCCCAAACAGGGCCCTGAGACCCTATGTGGTCCATTTTGTGGAGGGGGTTCCTAAATGGAACAGGCTGGGCACGGGGACGGGAATGAACCCAACCAGGACGAGATCACAGTTTCCCTTTCATAAAACGTCTAGTGTTGGGGGAAGACAGTGAATACCTAAGTCACAACTGTAAACAGAAATGGAGGAAGGGGCTTGGAGTCCCCATTACACCATCCCCCCCTCTTTTAAGCTAGCTGAGGGCCCTCAGTCCCCAGCACAGTGTGAGAGGAGAAGCAGGGTGTCAGACACCTTCATGGACCCACAGGGAGCTAGGGGCCTTGGAAGATCTGATTGGCGCCCCGACCCAGGACTGAGAACAACCCCACCCCAGGGCTCAGCGAGGTCAGCTGTGTGCTCCCCAGACTGGAGTCATGCCCAGACCAACGAGGGGCATATCAGAAGGGGTCAGACCAGTGTCCCCGGGGTCTGGGGGTCAGAACTGGAGGACTGCTCCCCCTCTAGCGTCAGGTCACTTAAACGAGCGCTCAGCTCCGGGGGGTACAGGAAGTCCGCGTAGTATCTTTAGAAGGGGTAGCAGGAGTCCGGAGGACAGGGCGGGAAGACAGAGAAGAGAGGAAAAGACAGACAAGACACAGAAAGAGAGGAAAAGAGGCTCGTTAAAGAGGCGGAGGCAGGCACAGGACAGCACCTTTAGGCTCGCAAGGGTGGGGCATGGTGAAAAGAGGAAGAGAAAGGCAAGGCACACAGGATGTCCCTTCCTGCCAGCACCCTGGTTTCAAGGCTCATTTTCAGCTGACATGCACTGGCTGTTAAAATATTAAAATTCTTCTATAGCTTTGTAAAAAACTACTGCTACCAGGGCCCAAGATACCCCTCCACCGAGACCCCGTGGACTAAGGCAGCTCAGGCAGGGCCCAGAGACCCTGGGCCAAGGCTGCAGCTAGTTCTCTTGTGGTCCAAGTCATTAGCTATCACGACCAGCTGCTCTCTGGCCTGGATGCCTTTGCCATATGCCTCAAGAGACCCCTACCCATCAGTAAAAGCACCCCCCATACCTGCCGGAGACAGGGGGCGCCGTGAAACTCCTTGAGTGTGGGAGCGGCGCCTGGCTGGGGGCCCCATACAGCGCCTGGCCCACCTCATAGCAGCGGGCATGGAGGAAGGGTGGGTGTTGCGGGCCCATGTGGGGGAGCACAGGCCGGCGCTGGGGCCCCGAGGCCAGTCCCGAGTTCCGGATGTACCAGTCCCGCAGCCCCTCCAGGGCAAGGTTCTTGTGGCCGCTGCGCTCACCAGCTGGGGGGATACGGGTGGGCGGCGGCATCCACAGCAGAGGGTTTGGATGCACCTCTGGACCCTCAGTGGCCTCCAGGGGCAGGCCACAGGGCTTGGTGCGGGTGGCACGGGTGTGGGGGTCCTTGCTGCGGAGAAGGGGGCTGCTGACGTCAGCTGCATACACAGGTGGTGGGCCTGGGAGCATGGCGAGGAGCCCATCCCGGCGGGAGAGGGGTCCTGGGACCTCAGCTGCGGGCAGCAGCTCCCCCCAGCCTGCCCCGCCGCCACCACGGGGCAGGCCCCGGTCCAGGGAGTAGTCCAAGAGGAAGTCTCCGCACACAGGTGGGAGCCGGGGGGCCCCACGGGAGGCAGGGGCTGCTGAGCTAGGCCGGGCAGCCCGGGGAGGGTCTGGGGGGCCTGTTGTGCGGGAGGAGAAGGCAGGGGTTGGTTGGGGGCGCTCATACAGCACCTCACTGCTCTTACAGACCGGGGGGCCAGTGGCAGGGGGAACCAGAGGTGCAGGTGGGGAGCTGGCTCCCCCACCACCTGCCCGGTCCACTAGCAGGGCCTCGGAGCTGTTGCTGCGGCGGGTGCGAGCTGCAAAGAGGGAGGCGCGGTCGGAGGCAGGGTCCGCCCGTGGGAAGCCCATCTGGGAGTCCTGGCTGCCGGACCACTGGCGAGAATGGAGGCCTTCGGGTCTAGGGGCGCAGAGGCGGGGGTAATGGGAGGAGGGTCAGAAATATCAGGCAGACGGGCTGAGTGCCCTCCCTACCCCACCTCTTTCCAAGCCTTCGCTTCCACATCTCCAAAAGGGGCCCAGGATTAGCAACTGTGTGTATAAAGGTGTCAGGTGGTGGCATGTAAAGGACAGCAGAGGTTCTGTCCCTGCCTGGGGGGCCCAGGGCTTGAAAAGGAATGGGAGGGCCTGGGGCTGTCAGCTCCGAGGGAGAGGTGAGTGTGTGCGGGGCTGAAGCGGAAACGCCAGCAGAGGAGGGGCCCAGCAGAGGGCTCTTCCTAACACCCGGACCCCTCACCCCTGCTAAGGCACTTCTCACAGCTCCCCACCTCCTCCACCATGAGGCCCTAACCCTCAGGCCTGGAATTCAAGACCCTTCCTGAAGTCTCCGAGGCCCCGTGCGTATGAACCACCCAAAACTATCATTCCAACAGCCCCATTCACAGGACACAGTGCCGCAAGGATGGGGACTTTGTGTTGTTCACAGTCCAGGAAAAGGGGGCACCCAGGGAGTGTTTGTTTAAGCAGCAGTAAGGTACAGTGACTAAAAGCACCAACTCTGGAGTCGCACTTGCCTGGGTTCAAATACCAGGTCTTCAGTTTACCAACAAGTCACTTGACCTCTCTGGGCCTCAGTTTCCTCATCTATAAAATGGGACTAACTGTAGCACCTACCTCACAGGGATCTTGTGACAATTAAATGGGTTGACACCAGGCAAAGCCCTGATTCCTAGCAGGCAGCAGGCACTCAGTGCATGTCAACCAGAACTTATTATGCCTACAGTGTCTCTCAGAGGCACGTATTATGATGCCCATTTCACAAATGAGGAGACAAAGATTCAGAGAAGGGAAATGACTTGTCTAAAATGCACAGAAAAGCCCACACTCAAATTCTGATGCTTCTGCCCCAAATTCCCACCCCCTTCTTCTCCACCAAGACAAATCCTATTCACCTTTCAAAACCCAGCCTCTCACGTCCCACACCCTTTGAGAATGCTCTCCCCAACACCCCCAGTTAGAACTGACGGTTCCCTCCTCTGGTCCTCAAAGCCACCCTCAGAGTCCCCTTACTTGCAAAGCTGGGGGCCAGCGCCCCGGGTGAGGACAGGGGTGGCAGGCACACTTCGCCCCTCAAAACTGGAGGCACTCCTGGGCAGCGAGCGTGTGGGGCTAGACAGAGACGAGCAGGCCCAGGTGGGGGTCCAGGTTAGAGACCGTACCCACTAGGAGGCCCTCCTGCCAGCCCAGGCTCAAGATCCCGCTCCTGGCTCCTGGAGAAGGGGCTCACCCTCACCTGGTGGGGCTAGCCACAGAGTTCCGCCGGCTCTTCAGATCCCCATAAAGATCTGATGGGGGTGGTTTCCACGGGGTTCGTCGCTCAGGGCTGCCCCCAGACACCGCCCGCAGCTGGTCCCAGGCTTTGGGTGGCGAGGGACGCTCGGCCAAAGGGAAGCAGCCACGGGGCTCCTCTGGGTGGAAGGGAGAAAGTGGGGGAGAATTCAATGAGAGGGTCGCAACAGGTTGTAGGCAAAGCAAAGGGCAGGGGCTAGGGAGGCAGGGAGGGGCAGAGGGCTGGGCAGGGCTGAGCCAGCTGAGGAAGAGCTAAGAGATGAGGCAGGAACTCAGGCAAGAACTGGGGCAGGCGGGGTGGGGTGAGTCGAAGAAGATGAGGAAGCCACAGGAGGATGGGGCGTGGCTGAGGAGGAGCTAAAGAGGGAGAGGAGGGGCTGAGCCCCAAAGGATGGGTGGGTTTGGGGGATAGGGGTCCTCACCATTATCATGGCTGGCCCCAGACTCTGAGAGGGAGCTGCTCTCCGAGTGCAGAACTACATCCTCTAGGGGCAAGAAGGGGGAGACCGGGGCCTATCAATGCACGGCCTGGGTGCCGTCCCCTTACACCACTGGACAGCCTCCTCCTCACCCTGCTCCCTTCCCCAGAGCCCACCTTTACCTGGATTCAAGACCACCAGAGGCTTGGCTCCTCACTTTCCCGGAGCCTCGTGGTCAGTTCCCAGTGGCCTCACCCTTGCCCAGCCAATTTATCACAACTTCCCTTAGTGGTCGGTCCTTTAAGTTCTGTCTGCCTCCCACTTTTCACTGCCTGTTCGCCCACCCCACCCCTCCCACGTCCCCTAGCCAGTGCCCACTCTCCCACTTTCACTGGTGAGGTGATGGGGCCTGGCTCACCTTGGCTGAGCTGAGCGAGGCGCGTGCCCAGGCACACTCCCTGGGTGGTGATAACTGGCCCCGTGGACAGTGGCGGGAGCACTGGGAGGCCAAGGCGGGCCCGGACGTCCCCGAGCTGCTCCTCCAGCTCATGCAGCCTCCGCAGCGCGTCTGCCTGCACCTGGCGCCGGCGTCGGCGCTGCTCGGCACTCAGCTCGGGGGCCAAGGCCAGGCGGCGGGCAGCGGCCGCAATCTGCTGCTGCACTGACACCTCACGCTCCAGGGCCTCAAGAGCCAGCTCCTACAGGGCCCACCCAACAGGGGCGGACAGGACCAAATGTTGGAAGTGGCACAGGGACCAGGCCACCGGTAGCAGAGCTACACTGGAGACGGGGCCTGCTCTTCCTGGGGACAGCCTATTCCGGGGTGGACCTTATTCCTTCTGGGAGCAGGGTCTGTCTTGATTAGGAGCTGGGCCTATTCATCCTCCAGAGGGTGAGAGGCTTATCCTGATGGTTAGGGACCAGCATCCTCCCTCAGACCCAGAACCCACCTCCCTCCAGCCCGGTCCCTTCTCACCTTAGCCTCTCCTTCCCCTGGACGCAACCCCCACTCTGCCCACGGCTTCCTCCAGGCTCCTCCTCCTCTGGACCCATCTCGCCCCCATCTTGCTCTCCATGCCCATCTGCTCACCTCAGTAGGGCACAAGGAGTGGTGTGCTGGGTTGGGGTGCAGTGGAGGGTAGGCTCGGGCTGCAGGGGGCCGCCGGCGGACCAACTGAGGCCGTTCACCTGGCTCCAGTGGGCACTCAGGGGGCAGTTGGCCAGTCAGCTCCTGGGCGGTGGGAGGCAGGGATCAGAGACCACCAAGCGTTAGTTGGAGGGATGGGGCAAAGCAGTAATGACCCAGAAGCTAGAGAAGCCCTCTGAGGAGCCCAGTGCTGCTGAGCGCCCAAGCCTATTAGTTCTCTTTCTCCTCCCAATTCTCCACTGGGCAGATGCGCAGCCCCCCGATGGCCCAAATCCCCAGGGCGGTGGCCATGGGAGGCGGGGGGGCATATAAAGGTGACACAGTCTATGCGCTGCATATTCTATAACACTCCCTTCAGGGCCTGGGGCTGCAGGCTCTGAACCACATTATTATTTCTGGCAAACTGTGGACATTTACACCAAGAGGGGAAAATCAAAACCATAAATCACCTCATGTCAGTTCAGGTCTGGTTTTACTGCCGAATTTTGGAACTAACTATTATTTTTTGAGGTTTTTTTGCATTTCCAATTGTTGATAGGGGATTGTGGACCTGCCCTGCCATATTTTATTGATTCCAAGACATCTAGTTGAGCTGTGAGGAGCTGGAGGGTGACAGGGAGTCCACAGCTCAGCACCCCCCGCCAGGCTGCCTGCCTAGGGGCCCCGGCTCCTCACCCCCTCCCCGAGGCTCTAAGGGCCAGGCCTCACCGCCTCCTGGAGACACACTTTGCGCAGCTCCTGAAGTTTCAGGCTCAGGGCCTCCTGCAGGGCCCGCTGCCGGTCAAGCAGCCCCCGCAGACGCTCTGACTTCACCTGGGGGGCGGCCTCTCCAAACAGGGCAGCTGGACACACAGGGAGTAAAGATCAATGGAGCAGCCAGGACATCCTGGAGCAGCTGTGAGGCCAGGGGCCAACCCTTCCCAAACGGACATGCGGTGACTCAGAGCAGAGGAGGAGGCAGCGGGAGGGGAAAGCAGCCACCGACCTGAGGCATTGAAGGTGGGAGAGCTGATCAGCTGACCTTTGACTTCCATCCTGGTGCTGTCAAGAGGCCGGGGCTGATGGCTGGACAAGGCCTGGTAGCGATGCACGGGAGCCATTAAGGAAGCACATCCCTCAACCGCCCCCCTTACCCAGCTTCCCACACCCCGGCTGGGAATACGGGGTACCCTGACCCCACCCGCCTGCTTGGCCTGTCCTCTCAGAATCGGTGCCAATGTCTGGACCCACTTGGCCCTGGTACCTTGGTTCCCTTCCCATTGAGTGGGAGTACAGCAAGTGGGAAGCCGGGCGGACTTACAACGCCTCCTCAGAGGCCCATGGGTCACCGTCAGGAGTCTTGCCTGGGGAGGGAGAAGTAATGGTACAGATTCATCCAAGTATAACAACAGTGGGCATTTATTAAGCACCTGGCTGCCTGGAACAGTCACCTTCTATGCCATATTGAATCCTCACGACCACCCTGTGACAGGTCTGTGATGATTATTACCCCCATTTTAGAGATGAGGAGAACAAGGCTCAGAGAGGGGAGGGAGCCTGCACACCACTAAGGATGCAGCCCGGGCCGCCCCTTTGGTCCAACACTCTCCCTCACTAGAGCTGCTCCAACTCCCACAATTCCTCAGGAGCGCCCAGGCCTCAGGGCCTTTGCCCAGGCTGTGGCTGCTGACTGGAGTGCTCTTTTCCCCTCTCACCACTCCAGTCCCTGGTTCTCACTCTGGGGCTTAAATGTCACTTCCAGAGGGGGCTCCAGCATTACATCCCCTCATAACTGCTGTCCAACAAGAGACTGTGCCTTCTTCATACATTCACGAGGACAGGAAATGCATCTGTCCCGTTTTCATCAGTATTTCTGGCACTTCTAACACTTCTGTGCACATAGCACGTGCTCAATGAACATCTGCTAGGTGCATGAAAGAATGACAAGGGAGGGCCGGCGCGGTGGCACAGCGGTTAAGTTTGCACGTTACGCTTCGGTGGCCTGGGTTTCGCTGGTTCGGATCCCAGGTGCAGACATGGCACCACTTGGCAAGCCATGCTGTGGTAGGCGTCCCACATATAAAGCAGAGGAAGATGGGCAAGGATGTTAGCTCAGGGCTAGTCTTCCTCAGCAAAAAGAAAGAGGAGGATTGGCCACAGATATTAGCTCAGGGCTAATCTTCCCCCCCCAAAAAAAAGAATGACAAGGGAGCTGAGCCAGGGATCAAGCCCAGATCCGTGGGTCTGTTATCCCAACTCCAGCCTGTGGTCCTGTGCGGCAGGGAGACTGTTCCCTTGGCCCCGGACCCTTCTGGCCCCTCAGGACCCAAGCCTCAGCACCCCAGGGAAGTCACCCTGCTGGGACTGTGAGTGGCAAAGTCCGCAGCTACAGATAACAAGCTGCCTGCCTTCTGCATCCTTCTCTGCCCCCAGACACCCTGGCTGACCATGGAGCCTGCCTTGGCTGGCCGCCAGCCCTGCCCTCGTCCCCTCCTCTGGAGTTTGCTCCTGCCCTCCTACATCCTGCTCGGTCACCAGCTGGGCCGCCAGGTGACATCACCTCCCGCCACCTGGCCTGACTTCAGTAGCAGGCAACAAGGAAGGCCTCATGAGGCTACAGAGGTCCCAGTCTCACCTACCTTGAAATCCCCAGTTTGTCATGTCACGGTGGCTAGGTGTGGGGAAGACCCAGGCAACCGAGGATGCACGGGTTCAAGCCCCGTCCCCATCTATACATTGGGGATGTGGCCAAGCAGCCAATATGCTGCTACCAGTTTCTCGGCAGTCCTCCTACCCGTCCCACAGGGCCTGAACCGCCCCTGCAAAGCAGTGGCTCCCCGTCCTCAACATCAGGGCTGGAGACCAGTCCAAGCCCTTGCACACGCCCAGGCAGCAATGTGGGCTTTGCAGAGGCGCTCACACGCCCACCCTCCAAAGTCTGACAGTGCCCAGTGTGGCAGGGTTTCCTCAAGGACCCAGCTCAGCCTCCTCTGCCCCTCGGCTCCTGGGGCCCCTTCTTCCCCAGTCCCCATTTGGGTTTGAGGAACTCTCCCAGGGCTCCCCTAAACCTTCCTCCGCCCCCACAGGAACCTCAACTCTGCCCTAGGGGGCCTGTTCACCAGGAGTGGTCCCATATCCAGCACTGGGCTGCCTTGAGCCTTCCTTCTCTGGGAGCTCACGGCATCCTGGAAGTCAACACGGGGTCCAAACAGGAACCCCGACTCCACCCTGGCAGTCTGACCTCGGGGACATAGCTAGGGCCTGAGTCATGGGGTCACTGGGCAGGCTAGACACAGGGTCAACGCCCCACACCCCCACACTCGGCTCCCAAATCTGCCTCCACTCAGCTGCCCTCTGCACATTTGCCCTGGGGCCTGGGGCTGCCCCATCCCCACCTGGAGATGGTGAGAAGGGGGACCCCAGCAGCCCCCTGCCCAACACACCCCCACACCAGCCCCTGGGGCTCCCCACTGGTGACCCTGTGCCCTGTCCTGTCCCAGGATGGGCTGCAGCAGGAGAGCTGTGGAGGGCACCCCCCACACCCAGAGGCGGGCCCAGCAGGTTTTTCAGGTCTGCCCTTCTGACACCACAGCCGAGAAAGAAATTCCTGGCTGTAATGACTGTTTACAACCAAGACGCTTCACCTGGGTGGCACCCCAACACCCTCAGTGGGACCCCCATTTCCACATCCTGCCATGGTTTGAGCAAATGCAAACTCCCCCTGTCTGGGATGCTTCCCTACGCTGCCCTAGAGGCCCCCTGCCCCCACTCTAGGTGAACAGGTTGGAGGCTGGCAGGCAGGTACTGGCAAGTAGTTTCTCCATAGCCCAGTCTGGGCTCTCCTGGGGACTGGGCTGAGGGAGGGCAGAGGCTATTCATGCAGGGGAGGACGGAGGAGAGGAAGGGCGGGGAACAGAGAAGGAGGATTCTGGCTTCTCTTTTCCCCCATCCCTTCTCCTCGTCCATTTCCGGCAAGAAATCAGCTTCATGCCAGGAAAGGAAATGGGATGTTTTGGGCTTCACCCCTCTCCTCGGGGCCCCCTTCCTTGCTGTCCCTCTTCATAGACCTGGCTCTCTCCTGCAGGGAACTTCAGTATACCCTAGCCCCTCCTCCCACACCCCCCGCCCCTGGACCCACTGCTCCCAGGTGCTCACCAATGCCAGAGACGTGCTGTGGGGTGGCCTTGGGTACCTCAAAAAAACAGTTGTCTTGACCAGGCCCTGCTCCGGCTGGTAGTGGCAGTGAGCGGGGAGTGCAGTGGCGGATGCCTAGGCCGCCTCCCACTAGGCAATGGCCCAGCCTACCTGGCCAGGGACTGGGCAGGCCCATACCTTTTAACCCTTGCCTGCCTGCCTGCCACCAGGGCTCGGGCTACCCTCAGGGGCAGTCTGGAAGCCAGGTCCCCTCAGGGTGTCCAACATGGCCAAGACCTGGACCTCCCCCCTCACTGCCTAGCAGAGGACTGAGGAAGAAGGGCTAAGGGTCGTGGCAGCGGCAGCTGACTCTGGTGCCGCTCAAGTTCCCAGATCAGACTTGGCCCAGCCAAGGGTACTACCTAGGAGCTGGGGGACAGAGAGCCGGGGAGCTGCTAGGCACACAGGAGGTCTTGGGTGTAAATTGGGTGTGTGTCTCTTGGCAGCACACATCACATCCCTGAGGCCCCTACCCTTCCCTCCCGGGGCAAGGCAGGGCTTGGAGAAGGTCTTAGGTCTTAGAGCAAGTCCCACCCTCACTGGGATGATTATTGCCCAAGTTGGGAGAGAGGGGGTCAACTTTTCTAAGGAGAGACCAGGTCTCAAGACTCTACCACCTTCTGCAGCTCCAGAAGAAATCATCCTAGCAAACCAGCAACACACACATGTGGTTCAAGCCCTCCAGATCCCTACAAACCTGGGAGGAGGGCACCAACCCAGCTCCTCAGAGCCAGCCTGTAGATGTGGAAGCTGCGGCTCGGGGAGGTGAAGAGGCCTGATTCTGATCACAGAGGCATAAGAGCAGGTAGAAGCAGAAGTCGGGGGGCTGGCTCCTGCGGTGGAGGCCGACAGAGGCTCCTCCCGCAAGGGAGGAGGAGTGGGAAAGGGGGCTCACGCTTCTTCACGTCCAGGCTGGGTCTCCCCCATCCACCCCCCTGCCCCGAGGCATTTCTGGACAGGTGCCAAGGAAACTGAGGGCTCTGAGTCCCCCTGAGGTACTGTCTTCCCCACACCGCCACCCGAGCTCTGGGCCTGTCCCGGCATACACCACACAGCCTGTACTCCATTTGGGACCATCTACTTTGTGACCTCAGGGCCCAAGCCCAAGCCAGGCCCCTGCGGCAGCCCACGCCATGATGTGAAAGCAGAGTGAGGAAAGCTCCCTCTCTGCTTGGCAGGCGGGCCAAGTCCGGAGAGGAGCTCACTGGATCAGCAACGCCCCACATACACGCTATTGTGGCCTCCCGCCACCCTGCCCACCTTTCTTCCTGGGTGTGAGATTTCTGGCATGGGACACAAAGGCCCCTTTCATCACCCCCCTTCTCCCCCCGCTTCACTGCCTGGGGCTGGTGGAGGCGGTAGCCATAAGGTGGGCAGCTGGGTGTTGGTGGGGAGTGTCCTCTCAGCCATGGCCTCTCCTGCCTCCTGTGGGACACCAAGGATGTTGGGAAGAGGGATGTTTATAAAATCAGAGCCGAGAGGGACAAGGGCATCAGGCTGGCAATGAAGATTAAGTCTCAAGTCTTCTTCATCTGTAAAACGGGTACACGGTGGTTTCAGAGTGGTTTCAGAGCCGACAGAGGCGAAAGGAACTTTGGAAGGCATTTCAAAGTGCATGGTAACTCGCACCACGTCATTAATGACTGTTAATGACGACAATAATAAACTCACGCAGGTGGAGGGCGCGGGAGTGAGGAGAGGAGAGTAAGGGCCCCTCGGGCCAGGCAGACAGATGGGGCAGAGGCACCCACACACACCACTGCCCTGGCCCACGACTTTTAACAGCCTAGAAGACAGCCAACCTCTAAGCCCCACCCCAGCCAGGACCTGAGCCTCACCCGGCCTCATGTAGGGGTAGCAAGTGGTGGGTCAGGGATTCAACCTAGCTCTGCCACCTACTGGCTGTGTGACTGCTTGGACAAATCACTTAACCTCTGTGCCTGAATGTCCGCATCTGTAAAATGGGGGTGACGATAAGAATATGTACCTCACAGAGGTGCTGTGAGCATGAGTTAATACATTTAAAGCTTGCTTAGGACCATGCCTGGCCTGCAGTAAATGCTCAGTATGTACTGGCTTTCATAATTACAAATATTTCTCCATATGTATATGTATATTTTTGAGAGACAGCTGGTATCCCTCAGCCTCCAAACCCTCCCTACTTGCTACCCAGACATGGAACCCTCCCTACTCGTCAAACCAAACATATTTGAAACAAGGCTGTTTTCCCTCATTATCCAACCTCTCCCTACTCAACATCAAAAACATGGGAACCTGGGGCTGGCCTGGCGGCATGGTGGTTACGTTCACAGGCTCTGCTTCAGTGGCCTGGGGTTCACAGGTTCGGATCCCGGGCGCCGACCTACACACTGCTCATCAAGCCATGCTGCTGTGGTGTCCCACACACAAAACAGAGGAAGACTGGCATAGACGTTGGCTCAGCGACAATCTTCCTCACCAAAAATAAAATGCAGGAACCAAATATATTCAGGTAAATTGTCCAAACTCTCACTATCCAAATACAGAAACTGAATGGATTTGGATACATTTTTGAGGAAGAACTGTATCCCTCACTCTCTGAGCTTTCCTTACTCACCAGGCAAAATGCAGAAACCAAATATGTTTACACAACACAGTACCCTTACTATCTCAACTCTTGCCACTGGAGCTCAGGAGAATGAGTAGATTTGAATATATATATATATATATATGTATATATATTTTTTTTAAGAAAGATTAACCCTGAGCTAACATCTGCTGTCAATCCTTTTTTTTTTTTTGCTGAGGAAGACTGGCCCTGAGCTAACATCTGTGCCCATCCTCCTCTACTTTACACGTGGGACACCTGTGACAGGATGGCTTGATAAGCAGTACATAGATCTGCACCTGGGATCCAAACCAGCGAACCCTGGGCCACCAAAGCAGAACATGCGAACTTAACCACTGCACCACCAGGCCGGCCCTAAATACATTTTTGAGTTACAGCCATTATCCCTCATTATCTGAACTCTCCCTACTCACTGTGTAAAATGCAAAATCAAAATACCTTCAGATAACTTGGTATCTTTCACCGTCTGAACTATCTGAACTCTCCTACTCAGAACTTGGGTACCAAATACATTGTGACAGTGAGGGATGCTTGTGTTGTTATTAATAGATTTGGATAAATGTTTTAGATAAATGAGACAGGTCTGGGATCTCATTATTCAAACTCTCACTACTCTCTATGAGAAATGCAGGAACAAAACATAATTGAATAGCGTGTTTCCTCCTCGCTAGTCAAATTCTCCCTGTCCACCTCAGAATCAAGGAGATTCAGACAGTGAGACAATCTCGTATTATCCTTGTTGTTGTTATTGTCACTACTGGATGGGCGTGATTCTTACATGCAGTGACACTCCCCCTCCCCCCGACCCCAGATCTGTCCCACAGAGGCGGGATGGACTTAGCACCAAGATTTGTATTGCTTCCTGCTGAGAGAAGGGGGATAAACCTCGCCCCCATCCCACCCCACCAAGCCCTGAAGTCTCCAGCCTAGAATGGGGTTTTTCCAGGCCAGGAAAGCAGGGAGCACGCACCCAGGATCAAGAGCAGGAGATGGGGGTAACGTGACCTAGAAGATTCACACGTAGCCGAGTCCCCCACCCCCACATATTTGCTCACCACCCCCGCCCCCGGGACATGGGGTAGCCCCCAACCTAGCGAGGCGGAAACATGACCCAGACCTCGCAGACTCCCAGGGAGTCACTGAATAATTTAGGGTGTTCTTTCACACCCGGGGAGGGCGGGGGGCACAAGAACAGCTCCATGCCCTCCTGGGGCAGGGAGAGACATGCAGGCTCTGTGTGAGATCACCGAGGGGGGGCGGGGCGGGGGGAACACACAAAAAACCCTCAGCTACACAGGGCCCATAAAGCTACTCGCTCTTGCTCATGCTAAGAGCAGCATTTAGAATGAACTTCAGAGATAATGAGAACAGCGGAACCGCCAAATTCAGGGGCAGGGTACAACGGGACCCCTGTCCTTCTGGGCTCAGAGGAGATGGAAAGTGGGCGTTAGGAAGGAGGGAACTCTGAACAGAGTGGGGGGATATGGTAAGGAGTAGGACAGGGGCCTGGGGTTGGGACGGAACGAAGGGACAGGACAGGAAGGAGTGTAGGGGACAAGACAGTGTCAGACTTGTCGTAGGATGGAGGTCAGGAGGCAGGACAGAGAAGGAGCCAGGACACTGGCCAGGGGATGGGATGGAGTGAGGTTCGGGACAAGAGTCAGAGAAAAAGTAGGGGACAGCAGAGGACAAAAGAGCAGGGCAGGGGTCAGGGTCAGTATAGAACAGTAGTCAGAACATGTGACCCAGAACAGGTCAAGACAGGGGTCAAGGGAGGGGATAGGGAAAAGAGCAGGTTCAGGATGGAGGTAAGGCACAGGAAAAGATAGGGACAGAATGAGGATAGAAATGAGGACAGTGATGGGACAAGAGAAGATGGGGAAACAGCACAGAGTTGGGGGCAGGAGATGGGGCACCATCTAAAGGTGGTGAGCCAGGACAGAGATCAGGAGCTGGGAAGGGGGCCGGGGGACAGCACAGGGTGGGATGAAAGTACAGAAGTCAGAGGTCAGGAATTAGAACAGCTCTGGATCAGACTTGGGTTAGGGGGACAAGACATGACTGGGAAGGGGTTCAGGGACTGGACCAGAGTTTAGGGAACAGACAGGTCAAGCATCAGGACAGAAACTGGTGTGATAAGGACAAGGCAAGATGAGCTTCAGAGACGGAACAGGGTCAGGCAAAGATCTGTGATCAGGCTAAGGATCCTGAGACCAGAACTGGATGGGGTTTGGGGTCAGGACTGAGTGTAGGACAAAACAGGGGTTGAGGATCACGCCAGGCCAGAATATGGTTAGGTCAGGGGTCAGACCAGAAGTCCTGGAGCCAAGACTGGCCAGGGCTCGAGGCTAAAACAAGATGTAGTCAGGTCAGCAGGGGTCCCGAGTGAGACCACGGGGTCAGAGGTCGCGGGTGCGCGCGCGGGTTCGGCCCCCGTCGGCGTTTCCGGGCCCTCACCCCGCCCTGTCTCCTCCCTTCTTCCCGTGGCGGGCGTTACTCACCGAGGGTCCCCGCGGCGGTGGAGGCGGGGTCGGTGGAGGCCGGGACGGAGGTGGGCGCGCCGCGCCCTCGCTGCCCCCGCTCGTCCCCGGGCTCGCGCCTACTCCGCCCTGCCCGTGGGCCGCGGTCGGCCGCGCCACTGTTAGCTGTGGGGGCCAGACGGGGGGCGCGGGGAGGGTGGGAGAGGAGAGCCGGCTCGGCCGCGGGCGGTGGACCCCGGCCCCCCACCTTCAACTCGGGTCCGTCCGCTCCCGGCGGCACCGCCGCCGCCGCCGCCGCGGAGCGCGAGCCTGGGGTGGGGGATGAGGGGGGACAGGGGCGGGGCGCGAGACCACAGCAGCGGCGAAGCCCGAGTGCGCAGGCGCCAGTTCGGGTCTTCGATTTTCCTGCCCTGGGAGCGCCAGGAGGGAACCAGCTGGGAGCGCGTGCGCACACGCTTTCTCGAGGGTGGCGGAGCGCCCCCTACCGAGGCCACGCCCCCTCAGTGATCAGACTGGCACCCCTCAACCTCCAACAGAACCCCAAAAATACCCCGAACTGCCTTCTGTCAGCTGCCGCCACACCTGTAAATTCCCCCAACTACCCTCCATGCCCCAAATGCACCCCAAACAACCATCATCCCCCAAATTGTATCCCCAAATTATTGTCCGTTGATCCCAAGCAGTACCCCTAATCCATCCTCCATGGACACCCAAGCTGTACGAATAAACTAGCCTCCACTACCTCCAAGTAGTTCCCCCAAACCATCTGCAATCAGCCCTGAAACCGTTCACCTCCAAAGAGCACTTCCAAATCACCCTCTGTCTACTCCCAATATGCACCCAAAACACCCTCCACTGACCCCGAACCACTCCCCATGTACCATCTTAACCATACTCTATGGATACCCAAATGGTTCTCCAAGAGCCCTCAACACCGCCCCAAACATTCTCAACCACCTTTGGCGTGGCCCCCACCTACGCCCCAAATCAATTCCAACAGTCACCTGCTCTACCTCCAAACCGTGTTCCATGAACCCCCCCACCAAAGCTTCCATGACCAACCCCACCCCCTGCAAAACTACCTTCCAACAGCCCCTATCACTGTCCCGTATACTCCCAACTACTCAATGTGTGATCCTCCAACTGCACCTCAGACTACCCTCCAACACCTCTCCACCGCCGAACCACGCTCCACTGATCCAAACTCCATCCCCAAAGCACCGGCCAACAGTCCTCAACTGTACCTCCAAATAACCCCTAACTGAACCCACAAATCATACTCCAGTGGCCCAAAATGTGTCCCTCAAACCCTCCAATGACTCTTACCTTCACCCCAAATCATACTTCAGTGGCCCAAATATATTACAAAGCACCCTCCAATGATCTTTTCTTAAAACAACTTAATTGAGACATAATTTACATACTGTAAAAGTCACCCATTTTAAGCATGCGATTCAATTATTTTAGTAAATTTACCAAAGTGTGCAACAACCATCATAATCCAGTTTTAGAGCATTTTCATCCTCCCAGTAAGATCCTCATGCCTGAATACAGTTAGTCCCCATTCCCATTCCCAGCCCCAGGTGAACACTAATCTACTTTCTGTCTCTATAGATTTGCCTTTTCTGGGCACTTCATATAAATGCAGTATGTGGACTTTTGGTGTTTGGCTTCTTTCACTGAGCATAATCAGCCATGTAGTAGCATGTATCAGTGGTTCTTTTTACTGCTGAATAGTATTCCATCCAATGATCTTTAACTACTCCCCAAAAAACTCACTAATAGCTCCCCAACTATAGCTCATAATAGCCCTCTGACACCCAGACCTCAAAACAGGCCCCCAAACAGCATCCCAGACTATACCCACCAGCCCTCAATTATATCCCAAAACCACGCTATTGATCCTCAAACTTCATCACTAAACTACCCTTCCAGAGCCTCACCTTCATCCCCAAACCTCCTTCTAACAGCCCCCACTCTACCCTCAAACTGCCCTTTAACTCCCAACAATATCCCCAAAGTGCCCTTTCAAGGATGCCCAGCTCTAACCCCAAACTACTCTCAATTACAAACCTCACCCCTAAAATTCCCCTTCCAAGAGCCCCCATCTCTACCTCTAAATAACCCTTAACTGCCTTCCCTTTGTCCCACAGCTGCAGCCCCAAACTATACCTCCAAATCACTCTTCAATGACTACTATACCGAACTTGTCTTCAATTACATGCAACTACACCCACAAAACATCTTCTAATTGTTCCCAACCATACCACCCAAACCACCCTCCAAGAACTCCCGACTACACCCTAAAGTGCCCTATAATAGCCCCCAATGCTATCTGTAAACATCCCCCATTTATCTTCCCACAGTTTCCAACTACACCTCCAAACCACCCTCCAGTGACCCCTCAACCCCACCTCAATCTTCCCTTTGATGACTCCAACTGTACTCAAACACTTCCCGGTGGCCTCTAATTATGTCCTCAAACTGTCCTCAATAACCCCCAAGCATACCCCTAAGTCCCTCCTACAGCCCCCAAATCTACCCCCAAGCCATCTGTATTAGCTTCCTGCGGCTTCTGCGGCAAATTACCACAAACTCGGTGGCTTAAAACAGAAGAAATTTATTCTCTCACAGTTCTGGGGGCCAGAAGACCGAAATCAGGGTGCCAGCAGGGCTGTGCTCCCTCCAGAGGCTCTAGAGGAGAATCTGTTTCCTCTTCCTCTTTTGCTGGCTGTCAGCATTCCTTGGCTTGTGGCCACATCACTACAATCTCTGCTTCCTTGGTTGCATTGCCTTCTTTTCTGTCAAATCTGCCTCTGTCTCCCTCTTATAGGGACACTTGTGATTACAGTTAGGGTCCCCTGGATAATCCAGGACAATCTTCCCATCTCAAAATCCTTGCCTTAATCATATCTGCAAACTGAAAAGTCCTTTTTCTCTTCTTCTTCTTCTTTTTATTTATTTATTTATTTGCCATCTAAGGTACCTTCACAGGTTCCAGGAATTAGGATGTACATATCCCAATCTGGGGAGGGCATCATTCAGCCTACAACAGTACACTCTTTGGCCCCCCAAATAGCTGCATCCACTCCACATGCAAAACACATGTACCTCATCCCAATACCCCCAGAAGTTTCAACCCATTACAGCATCAACTCAAGTTCAAAATCTCACTTTAATATCATCAGCTCAATAGTTCCAAATCTCATCATCTAAATAATCTAAATCAGATATGAATGAGACTCTGAGTGTAACCTACCCTGAGGCAAAATTCTTCTCCGTCTCTGGACCTGTGAAACTAGAAAACAAGTTATCTGTTCCCAAGATGCAGTGGTGGGACAGGCATAGGATAAGAGTTATAGACATTCCTATTCCAAAAGGAAGGGAAAAAGGTGTCACTGGTTCCAAGTAATTTTGAAATCCAGCAGGGCAGTTTCCATTAGGTTTCAAGGCCTGGGAAGAATCCACTATCACTTGAGGCTCCACCTCTGGCTCCACAGCTCTGCCCTCAGAGTTATTCTTCCTTCCTCTTGAAGGGTAGCACATATTTGCAGCTGAGTAGTTTTAGCCTATATCCTTCCAGCAGAATTTTGGGAGTCCAATATCCTTCATTTCATCCTGTCTCTGTTTCTTTCAAGCCAAATGGGCAGTATTTGTGGCAGTATAACATTCTCAAAAACCTTGTGGGTCTCCCATGGAATTCACAGGGACTCATACCATTAGACAAGAGGATCATCCACAAATCTTCTCTGGATAATCCTATCTCTAGTCCTGACTTCTGCTGAGATGGTTGATAGGATCCATGAGTAACAGGCACACCCTTGGCTTTCTCTCCAGAGCATACTTTCCTGACATTGAATCTCTTAAATCTTGTATCTTTTGCAATCTAGACAGCCTGAGAATTTCCAAAATCATCAAATCCTGGATCCATTTTCCTTAACAGTTCTTTCCTCAATTTATTTCTTTCCTTTCACATTTTACTATAAGCAACAAGAAGAAGCCAGGCAACACTTTCCTTGGACATCTCCTCAGTTAAATACCCAGATCCATCACTTAGAAGCTCTGCTTTCCACACAACTGTAGGACACAATTCAGCTAAGTTTTCTGCCTCTATATAACAAGGCTCTTGTTGTCCGGTTTCCAATGACATGTTCCTCATTTCCTTCTGAGCCCTCACCAGCAGCATCTTTAATATTCATATTTCTACAAACATTCTGTTTATGATGACATATGTATTCTCTAAGACAATGTAGGTTTTTTCTACTGTGCTCCTCATTTCCTTCTGAGCCTTCACCAGCAGTGCTTTTAACATTCATATTTCTACCAACAGTCTGTTCAAAGCAGTCTAGGCTTTTTCTATCATGTGCCTCAAAATTCTTCCAGCCTCTACCCACTAGCCAATTCCAAAGCCACTTCAACATTTTTAGGTATTGTTACCATATGTTATGAACTGAATTGTATCTCCCCCTCCAAATCTCTATGTTGAAGCCCTTACCCTCAATATGACTGTATTTGGAAATAGGGTCTTTAAGGAGGTAACTAAGGTTAAATGAGGTCATAAGGGTGGGGCCCTGATCCAATAGGACTGGGGTCCTTATAAGAGGAAGAGATACCAGGAGTACATGTGCACAAAGGAAAGGCCAGGTGAGGACACAGCAAGAAGCAGCCATCCGCAAGTCAGGAAGACAGCTCCCATCAGAAACCAACCCAGACGGCACCTTGATCTTGGACTTCTAGCCTACAGAACTGTGAGAAATAAATGTCTCTCTTTTAATGTATCCAGTCTGTGGTACTCTGTTATGGCAGCCCAAGCAGCATCTAAGACGCAGCAGCATCTCACATCTAGGTACCAAAATCTGTATTGGTTTTCTGTGGCTGCTGTAACTAATTACCACAAATTTGGTGGCTTAAAATATAAGAAATCTATTCTTTCACAGTTCCGGGGGCCAGAAGTCCAAAATCAGCTTCGTTGAGCCAAAATCAAGGTGCCAGCAGGGCAGTACTCTCCCTGGAGGCTCTAGAGGAGAATCTGCTTGTTGCCTCTTCCAGCTTCTGGTGGCTGGCAGCTTTCCTTGGCTTGTAGCCACATCACTACAATCTCTGCCTCCGTGGTCACATTGCCTTCTCCTTTTCTGTCTGTCAAATCTGCCTCTGTCTTCCTCTTGTAAGGACACTTGTGATTACAATTAGGTTCCATTCAGATAATCCAGGCTAATCTCCTCAGCTCAAAATCCTTAATTGAATTACATCTTCGATCTTCTTTTATTTTTGCCACATAAGGTAACACCCACAGGTCCCAGGGATTAGGATACAAACATCTTTTGGGGACCCATTAGTTAGCCTACCCCACCATCTTGTGACGGTTAATAGCTCTACTCCTTAAATTATCTTACAGAAGACCAAACTCTGTCTCTAAACACTCACTATCTTCCCATAGTCACTCCAACTGCACCCCAAACCATCTTCCAACCCCCCACCTGTACTCCCACTTTACCCTCCAATTGCTCCCACCTGCACTTTTAATCTGTCCTCTAGAAGCCCCATCCCTCCTGAAGACCTGCGTGTGAGCCTTTAGTTGCATGCACACTGTCCTGTAAAAGACCTCAACCTCAGCCACCCTCAATCACTATTCAATCTACCCCAAAGCATCCCCAACTTCACCATCCAACTGCCCTGTCTCTTCCTCCCTCCATATCTCCCATTCACCCCACCCTGCGGTTGCCTCGTAATAAAACCCCAGCTGTGAGAGAGAGAGAGCACTGTTGAAAAAGTTGTGAAGTTGTGAGCAACAGATTAAGAGAGAGAGACTGAGAGGGATGGAGGATATTGTGCAGGGTATGTGATGGGGAAGCATTGGCATGGAGATATTCGGGATGCGCGTATGAAACTGGTGTTTGTAGGAATGGAGTGTGTGACAGGATAATTAATTAATGGGTGCAATGCTGTAAATTTGTTTCCCCAGGCTTCCGCAAGTCTTTAACTTTGTTTGTAACATCTCTCATCAGATTATAGTTTTATATTTTGATGTGGTCAAACCCGAGAGATGCTGGAGCATGGTGGTAAGAGTGCCTGGGTTCCAATCCCAGGCTTTACAAACGGGGGCAACCTAGGGCAAGTGGCCTAGCCTTGCTGTACCTCCTGGCATATAGGTTGGGCTAATAAATGGAACCTGCCTCAGAAGTCTGTTGTGAGGATCCAAATGAGCTAATGCAGATAAAGTGCCAAGAAGGACCAGGAAATGTTGCATGGCGTTGCTTTTTTTTGTATCTTTTGCTCTTTGTATCTTGTTTAAGAAGGCCTTTTTTTTGCCAAAGTCTTAAACATATTCTCCAAAAATATTTTGTTCTGATATGTTTTATAGATTTTTTTTTATGTTTGGGTCTTTAACCAATCTGGAATTAATTTTTCTGAATTGTGTAAATTAGGAATCTAATCCCTCCCCCCAAAAGATAGTTATTTCTCCCCAAACCATTGTAGTAAACAGTCCATCTCTCCTCCAGTGACTTGAAATATCATTTTTGTCATTTACTAATTCCTGCAAATACCTAGGTCAATTTTTTAAAGATTTTTATTTTTCCTTTTTCTCCCCAAAGCCTCCTGGTACATAGTCGTGTATTTTTAGTTGTGGGTCCTTCTAGTTGTGGCATGTGGGATGCTGCCCCAGCATGGCCTGATGAGTGGTGCCATGTCCGTGCCCAGGATCCGAACTGGTGAAACTCTGGGCCGCCGAAGCGGAGCGCACGAACTTAACCAGTGGCCACGGGGCTGGCCCCCTAGGTCAATTTTTAAATTCTTTTTCTCTTTACCATTGATCTAGTTTTCTATTCCTACTCCCAGATCACAATGTTTTAATTACTAGAGCTTTGTAATATATTTTGAATCTGGTAAGACGATGCCCTCCTCTTTCTCCTTCTTTTATAAAATTAGATATCCTCACATATTTAAGGCACCAGAGGAATTTTAACATCAGGTCTACAAGTTCCTTTTCGGAACTTTTACTGGTAATGTACTGATTTTTTAAAGATTGATTTGAGGAAGAATTGTCATCTTTATTATGTGGATAATGGCTGTATGTGAGCCTGTGGGGCTTTGCGTGTTTCCGAAGCCAACTTGGGAAACAAGGGTGCCAATACAGGAAGGTGCAGGGCAAACGGGAGCACAGTGAAGTTCCTGGAGGCCCAAATGCTGGGCAGGGTCTCGGGATGTTGGGAAGGAGGAAGGGAAGGCTGCAGGTCCAGTGTTTTGTGAGCTGACCATGCACCTGAAGGTATGGGTGGGACCCTCTGCTGTGTGCAAGCTGGCTTGCATGTATCTGGCACACAAAGGAGCTCAATAAATGTTTGTTGGACCAGTGCACAAATGAGTGAATCAATTAGTTTTTGGAGAGCTTATTCTATGCCAAGTGACCTGCTATCACTTTTCATAAACTATCTCTAATTCTCGTAACAACCCTGTTAGACAGGTATTATGACCCCCATTTGACAGGCCAAGAAAGCTGAGGCTCAGAGAAGGGAAGTGCTTTGCCCATATCCAAACCCGGGTCTTTACGATTCCAGAGGCCATTCACTGAAGGGACCAGATCTAATTTCCATCCTTCCACTCATTCATCTATCTGTAAAGTATTTATTAAGCAGCACAACGACCTAGCGCAACAACTGCTCTAGATGACATAGAGGAGCTGGAGCGCTCCCGGGAAGACCAGCTGGGCAGCTGGACTGTGGGTACCGAAAGGGCGGGGTTTCTGGGGCGCGCCTCCAGGGAATGGAGCCGCCAGGGCCTCAGAGCTATGGCTTTGGCTGAGAAGGAGGCACGGCTAGATCCAGGTTGGAGCGCGGCCTAGGGAGCAGATAGTACGAATATTGGCCGGGAGGGGGCGCGGTTGCGCAGCTAGAAGCCTGGCCTGGAGACCGTCGGCGCGCCGACTGGCCATCGGTGCGCAGGCGCAGAGGACCCAAGGAGCGGCTTAATAGCCTGAGGAGGGATAATTTGCGAAGAGGAGGCGGAGCTCAATCAAATTACCTTTTGCTGATTTGCCTCTGTCCCTGAGGGCGTGGCCTAGGCGCCCCCTTCTCCGAGCGAAGGTTGGCCGAATCTAGTTTTCCCTCCGCGTCGGAGGCGTGGCTTAGGGCGGGTCCTTGAATCGCGCCCCTGAACGATTGGTCGCCTCACTCAGGGGGCGTGGCCCGGCGAGCCGTCCATCCTCCATGCGGTCACTTCCTGTGGAGTTTCCCCAGCCCAGGGAGGAGGGGGAAGAGGACGAGGGGGAGGAGGGCGGTCGTCCGGGGTTAGGTTAGGGGTGGGGGGGGGGTGTTGGTCCGTTCAGGGCGGGGGATGACTCACGGCCCATCCCATCTCCCCGACGCCGCCCGCCCGCGCAGAGCTCACTCCATGGCTTAGCGGAGGAGGCGGTGGCGAGCGGGGGGAGGGGGACTCTTATTTTGTTAGGGGGATCGGGCCGAGGCCCGACTGGCCTGGCAGGGCTCGCCCGGGGCCGGGCGTCATGTCTCATGCGGCCGAGCCAGCTCGGGACGGCGTAGAGGCCAGCGCAGAGGGCCCTCGAGCCGTGTTCGTGCTGTTGGAGGAGCGCAGGCCGGCCGACTCGGCCCAGCTGCTCAGGTGCGGAGCGGCCTGGGGCCGGTAGTGCTGACTGGGATTCCTGGGGGTCCGATCGCCGGGCAGCCGGGGCCCCGGACTGGGATTGGAGGCCCTCGGCCTAGCTTGGAGGACGTCGGGGCGCCCGTCTTGGGGGGGCATCTAAGGAATCTGGCGGTGGCCTGCTTGGACTGGGGCTTAAAGGAGTCGTGGAAGTGCATTAAGGGAGGCCTGGTTCAGATTTGGGGGGCCCTTGACTGGATCTAGAGGGGCAGATTCTGTTGTGTCCGGAAACTGGTCTAGGGTAGCTGAACTTGGGAGACTGAGACTCTGATTAGAGGCTGAATTTGGGGCCCTTGAGTCAGGCGTGAGGGGGATGAATTTGAGGGAGCACTCTGTAGGTGAGGCACTGATTTTAAGGGACTTTTTCCCTTAGTGTCAGAGTCTTGAGAGACAGAGGTGCTGTCTTGGGAGCTTGGTGACTCGCAGTGGCTGGTTGCTGGAGGCTGTGTTTCGGGATAACACGGATCTGGAGGGATTTGGGGGTTTCTCAGATATGCTGCGTGGGAGCAGCCCTGTGAGTGTGTGTGAGTGAGCAAGAGAAGCAACATTCATCAAGACTTGACCAGAATAATCCCTCCACCCCTGCCCACCCACCCGGCTGGGTCAGATCCCAGGGAGAGTGGAAAAGCCCTCTTCCCACACCCCCACAGGGGCTTGAATGGGAGACAGGCAGACAGAGGCCATGGACGTGATGCTCCCTCTTAGCTCAGAGAAAAAGGCCTCGGACCTTATTTGGGGACCCAGAGGAGGGTCTTGTTTCTGCTGCCACTTGTCCTGCCTAGCCTCTCAGCCCACCCTGCTCGCCCCTTCCACACACACACACGTTCTTTCTATCTCCCCCCTCCAGTCTGTTTCTCAGGCCTGGAGAGAATCTCGAATCTGCCCCTAGAGCTGGAATGAGCACCAATTGCACCATCCCTGCCTGGGTGGGTCCTGTCTGGCCTCTTAACCTCACTCCCATCAGCGGGCTTGGAAGCCCTAGCCCTCTCTGTCCACACCCTGCCCACCCCAGTGTCCATCTGTGCCAACTTCTGTGCCATGGGGGTGTGAGCATGGGAGGGGGCTTTGCCTACTTTCTGCCTGGGATTGTGCTGAGCTCAGCGGCTCCCCAAGCTTCCTCTTCCCGACTTCCTGGGTGGTTTTAGGGCTCCATCGGAGGGTGAGGAAAGGAAGGAAGCCAGATCCTTGGGGAGGGGAGAGAATTCTTGTCAAGTGAAGTCACCCACAGTCTCTCAGGATTCTAAATCTTTGAGTAAATTCCAGGATGCATATCCATCCGCGTGCATGTTAATGTCCCCTACACACCGGGGTCTCGCACCCCGCATAGAGGGCTAAGCCTTTCCATATATCCATTCACCATCTCCCAGTGACTTTATGACAACCTAGATCATCACGGTAGTGGGAATAGTTGAAAGGGAGGGGTGTACATGGCTTCGTATTTTGTGTGTCCGTGGGTGTTGGTACTGGAGGCGTGTGTGTGTTTTGATCTATCCAAAAAAACAGGAGAACGCTGGGCAGGCTCCTCCAGCCAAGAAAAGAATGCTGTATAAAGCGGATCATCCACCCAAATTCTCCTTGTAAATCCAGATTGGTGGAATGAGGGGCGCCTTTGATATTTCCATTTTGTATTTGAATGTGTTGGCATCCCATGAACTCTAGGTGGGGAGTGGGGGAGGGGCTCATTTGCAAAGTGGTGGATCCTTCTGTAAGGTGAATCATCGACCCCAGTTCTCTTTGTGATGCGTTCGCTTTGGGTTACAATGGACTGTTAAGCTGAGGGATGCCCCTACCGTGCTCTGTGTGTGGACAAACGTGGGCTCACATTCAGCTGCCGGGAAGACAGTAGGGGGTGTGGGGGCTGGGACAACTCTTGAATGCAAAGTCAGGAACCCTGCAAAGTGAATTGTCATTCCTAAATTCGTTTCTGTTTTCCTCAAACCCAGGTGGTTGTTACACGTGATTGTTAGAGCGGGGAGTTGGGATCCAGGCACTCATTATCTTGAATCTTAAGGGACTATGGATAACAAAGCGAAAGAGAGTGGGGAGGGGGGAGAAGATGTGGGAATTCATGGTGAGGGTACCCAGTGGCTGAATGTGAGGGATACACTCTGTTCCCCTCCCTCCTAGTGCCTCTTTCTCTCCCTCGCTCGCGCTCTCGCGCTCTCTCTCTCTCTCTCTCTCTCTCTCTCTGTCTCTGTCTCTGTCTCTCTCTCTCTCTCTCTCTCTCAGAGGGGCGTGAGGTCTCCACTCACTGACTACTACCCCTACCTCCCCCCACTCTCAGCCTGAACTCTTTGCTTCCGGAGTCCGGGATTGTTGCTGACATTGAATTAGAAAACATCCTTGATCCTGACAGCTTCTACGAGCTCAAAAGCCAACCCCTATCACTTCGCTCAAGGTATGTCTCCTCTGTCTGATTCCGCTCCCAATTCCTCAGGCCCCTCCGTCCCCTCTGGATGGACAGAGGCCTGCAGTGCCAGCCCAACCCATTCTCTCGCCACCTTGCATTTTCCAGACAGTAAAATTAGGGGCCAGAAAGAGCGTGTCACACAGGAAAGCAGGTGGCCAGGCTACGATTCCAGTACCTTGGACGTGACCTCCCCAACACTACCTGCATGCCTATTAATACACAGATATTGCAAGTTGCCCTGAGTGCCCAGCGATAGGGCGTGATCTGCTCAAGCTCCGCCTCCAGGTGGGCGGAGCCAACCCACAACCCCTGCTCAAACCCTCCCCCACTCAACAAACTCACCCACCCCCAGCTTTTGAGGAACCCCTGCTGGTCTCCTTTCCCCAAGCTTGGAAGTCTAAATGTGCTGAGTCATCGGCCTGGGCTCTAAGAGAGGGGAGGGGACCTGGAAGAGGGGCAGGAAGAGAGGATTGTGAAATCTCTGAGATTTTCAAGACTGACTAGCTCCTGGAACTGGAGGCCCAGGCAAGGGAGGAAGAAGGGCGTGCAGTTGCCCTTATAACTTGATGTTTAACCCCGGGAGCTCAGAGAGCATCTCCAGCCCCAAATTGAGCTTAAGAGCCCTCTGTATCTGCATCTTCTGCTGCCTTTCACTGTCCTTTAAATAGGATAAACCCCCTCTCCCAGAGCCAAGCAATGGCATCTCCACTCAAATATGAACAGGCCCAAATCCAGGCTTCTTCATCAGGACTCAGGGCTAAAATTCCGCCCCCCCAGACCGTGACCCCTGAGAGCTGGGGCTCGGTCTGGTTCCAGTGTCTCCCCTATCAGACTGACCAGGCCTGGTGCCTGTGTCTGCCCCTCCACACTAGCCTCTGAAGGCAGAGAACAGGCCTGGCTCCTGTGATGACTCCATCACGCTCTGACTCCTTAGGCTCGGCATGAGACTTTTAGCTTACCTGTGGCCCCATATTTCCCATTCCACAGCCTCCCAATATCACTGCAGGCCACACCAGCCACCCCAGCTACACTCTCTGCATCATCTTCTGCAGGGGGCTCCAGGACCCCTGCCATGTCGTCCTCTTCCTCCTCGCGGGTCTTGCTGCGGCAGCAGCTAATGCGGGCCCAGGCCCAGGAGCAGGAGAGGCGTGAGCGCCGGGAACAGGCTGCAGCCTCTTCCTTCCCCAGTCCTGCACCTGCCTCTCCTGCCATCTCTGTGGTCGGCGTCTCTGCTGGGGGCCACGCATTGGGCCGCCCTCCCCCTGCTCAGGTGCCCAGGGAGGTGCTCAAGGTAAGGTCACAGCCAGAGGCCCTGGGAGGGGCCTCCTGGTGACTGAGGAGTGGTCCTGGTGGCTTTTGGGTGAGGTGCTAGGGGCTGTAAGGAAAGTCCTCAGTGCTGTTCAAATAGACTGTGCTAGTGTCCCGTTGTGTTGAGGGTTTCCAAGGGGTTCTTGTGGAGTTGTGAGGGGTTCTCGGGGGCTATAGGTTGTCTTGGCGGACCATGGAGGGTCGTGAGGGCCCCGAGCAGGCCCTGGGGTCTGGGAAGCGGCTTCGTAGGCCGAGCTTCAGGTATGTGTGGTGCAGCAGGAGTCTTCTGGCCATTGGGGTGTCTTGGGAAGCCGTGTGTAGTTCCCAGGTCTGTTAGGTGGCCGCAGAGACTAGAGGAGAGTCTGGGGGACTGTAACAGGGTGCTCCAGAAACTGTAAGGGGTTCTGCCAGCCCTAGGTGGATCTTGGGGGCTGTGAGGGATTTCCGAGAAAGGGAGTTTGGGTCCTGGGGGAGACTTACCAGTAATTTGGGAGGGGTTCTCAGATTCTGGGCCCAGTTTGCCGGCCTAAGCCTAGGAACAGATGACTTCTGAGGGTCAGCCTGAGGCTCAGTCACTCCTCTGAGCCCTGTTCTACCTTGTCCCCACCCGCCCTCCTCCCCCTTATCCCACAGGTGCAAACC
The DNA here is from genome assembly GCF_041296235.1 of Equus asinus. Classification (NCBI taxonomy): domain Eukaryota; kingdom Metazoa; phylum Chordata; class Mammalia; order Perissodactyla; family Equidae; genus Equus; species Equus asinus. The sequence continues at coordinate 39,004,675 of NC_091820.1, forward strand.
CATCTGGAGAACCCAACGCGCTACCACCTGCAGCAGGCGCGCCGGCAGCAAGTGAAGCAGTACCTGTCCACCACCCTTGGGCCCAAGCTGGCTTCCCAGGCCCTCACCCCACCGCCAGGGGCTGCCAGTGCCCAGCCGCTCCCTGCCCCCGAGGCTGCCCACACTGCTGGCCCCACAGGCAGTGCTCCCAACAGCCCCATGGCACTGCTCACCATCGGGTCCAGCTCAGAAAAGGAGGTAAGTGGCTGCAGACAACCCTCCCCTGCTCCCCGCCTCCAACTTCTTCTGACCCTCTTCCATATTTACCTCTTCCTCCAGATTGATGATGTCATTGATGAGATCATCAGCCTGGAGTCCAGTTACAACGATGAGATGCTCAGCTATCTGCCCGGAGGCACCGCTGGGCTGCAGCTCCCCAGCACGGTGAGGCCCTGAGATGGGAGGGGGCGCTGAAAATGAGCGCCTCCCTCTATCACTGAGACTACAGCCATGCTGGCTGTGTGTGTAAGAGACCCTCGCCCTGGATTGTAGTAAGATGGAAGGGGGGCTGTATGATGAGAATGGGGCATACCAGCGCTGGTGTTGAACCGCATGGGGAGGTGGACCTTGTAGCTTTTGATATCTATAGGGCGGGGACTTCGTGGAGATATTAGGGCATACCGAGGTGTTCGAGCCTCACTGTGGGAGGGGCCAAGAGGTAGGACTCTTACAGCATTTTGAATGTACTGAGAGATTCAGGTCATTGGGACAAACCCCGACCATGCAGTGATGAGAACATACCAAAAGTCTCAAAACGTGGTGTGGTTGGACTTGGAAGCAAATGGAATGTACCAGACTCCTGCAGTAAACGGTGCCAAGAGGCTAGGTCCTTGTAGAGAGTGGATAAAACTTTCTAGAGCAAAGGATGTACCAGTAAATTGTAACATTCTGGTTCTGGAACCTTCCAAGAGTCCCCTAACTTGCTTTGGGACATACCAAGTGGCTGTAGCTTTGCCCCGTTCCAACATATCGAGAGGATAGAAGCATGTATAGAAATGGTACCAGGTAGATTTGGACACAGCTAGAGATTGGGGCCTTATATTAGATGGATCCAGCAGACTGGCAGGGGTTTCAGGAGATGAAAATTCATCAAGAGGTGAGACTGGTTCCTTATGGATTAGTGTGTTGATATGTTAGAGTATATCCAGCAGAGTGTGAAGGAGAGAAAAAAATCAAGGCTGACATAAAAGCAGTGCGAGTTGAGTAGTTGGACAAGAAATTCTGAGAGATCAGAATGTGCGGGAAGATACTTAAGTCAGGGCCTTGGTACATGGCAGCTGGAGACCTTGTATGTAAGGTGGTGCGACGCGATCACAGCAAAAGACTGGAGATTGGGCTGGAACTCTCCAGAAGGCCAGATGTTGGATGAAATGTTGCTATGACAGTTTCCTAAGGTCTGAGAAGATTGGGTTGGAGTATTCTAAGAATGCTAAATTGGAATGTTGTGCTAGGAGGTGCTAACGGCCTGAAATATTGCATTGGAGTGGACAAAGACCGAGAAGGGTGACTTGCCAGCATCTCTTTTCAGAGCCAGCCCCCAGGTGTGGGAGAGGGGCCTCAGAGGTCACTGAGGGATTTAGGAGCTGCAGGGGCGCGATGAACAGGCCAGGCAGGCTCTAGTTCCCTGGCAAAGCAGTCTAGGTCCACTCGACCTTGTCCTCCCTGTTGAGTTGCCATGTCGAATTCCCTTGAGGGAGAAGCAAGGGTTCCCGTGCTGTGTCAGCCAATCCTTGCATTAGGGGTCCATCTTTGGAGTGTGTGGAGGGTTGGGAGCCTGGTTCTGAGAAGGAGCCAAGTGTGGGGTCTGTTTCCAACCGTCGTTTCTCTGCCCTCCCTGCCCCCAGCTGCCTGTGTCAGGGAATCTGCTTGATGTGTACAGTAGTCAGGGTGTGGCCACACCAGCCATCACCGTCAGCAACTCCTGCCCAGCTGAGCTGCCCAACATCAAACGGGAGATCTCTGGTAAGGGCCGGGGTCGTGGCCCCGAGCATCCATCTTGTACCCCAGGCTGAGCCCACATCTCCCAGGTCTGGAGGTGGGCCTGATTCTGGGGGAAGGGGTTTAAGCAGACAGAAACGGGGGGTATTTGCCCTCTTTTTTCCATATGGCCATGGTCCTGCTTCTACCCCTCTTCCTCTCATCTGGAATTTAACAAATGGCCTGTCACCATGGCTTCCTAAAAAATAGTAAAGAGTGGCGCATTTTTAAAAAGTCACTTCCTCTGCCTGCACCCGCCAAAGCCTGCCTCAGCCACTGCACACGCTGCCCTCCGTCTTTCCCGTGCCCAAAGGCCCTGAGCACCCCTCCTCTCTTCCAGAGACAGAGGCCAAGGCCCTTTTGAAGGAGCGACAGAAGAAAGACAATCACAACCTCAGTGAGTGGCAGCGCGTGCCCTTGCCAACGTGTCATGCGCCCCTGCCTTCCTTGGGGGGGGCCTCTCCCTGCAACAACCTCCCAACTCCCGTTTCTCCTCTTCCCTCTTCGGCCCATTGATGACTCTGCCACTCTTTCTTTCTCTCCTCCACCTCCAAAGTTGAGCGTCGCAGGCGATTCAACATTAACGACAGGATCAAGGAGCTGGGCACCCTCATCCCCAAGTCCAGTGACCCGTGAGTCTGAGCTGGGAGCCCAGAAGGTGGGGGGGGGGGTCCTGTTCCCCTAAAGTCATTCCTGAATGGGAACCACCTGGCAGTTCTGCTCCTCTGACCCTTTCCCACCCACCTTTCCTCACCCTGAGCAGGGTTGCGGCCCCTCACCACATCCTCACCTAAGATTTTAGGTGCATGATGTTATGGTCCCCGTGCCTTGTCTGGTCCCTGTAGGACACAGGCGCTTCATTCTGTGTTCGTTTAGCACTTGCTTTATTTACTCAAGAAATGTCTTGAGGGCCGGCTCCGTGGCCGAGTGGTTAAGTTCGCGCGCTCCGCTGTGGCGGCCCAGGGTTCGGATCCTGGGCACAGACATGGCACCACTCGTCAGGCCACGTTGAGGCGGTGTCCCACATCCCACAACTAGAAGGACCTGCAACTAAGATATACAACTGTGTACGGGGGGGTTTGGAGAGATAAAGCAGGGAAAAAAAAAAAAGAAATGTCTTGAGCTTCAGCTTTGTGCCAGGTACCGTGCTAGGCCTGAGGATACCAGAGGGAACAAAACAAAAATCCCCAAGCTCGTGGAACTGATGTTCTAGTGGAGGCAGACAGACAGCAAACAGGATAAACAAGTAAAATCCAGACGATTATGATGAATATTGTGGAGAAGACTAAAGAATGGAAGGAAGATGGCAGAATGCTGAGGAGAGTTGCAGTTTGGGGTGAGGAGGGTGGGGACAGGGCAGGCTCCACTGACAAGGAAGCATTTGAAGAAAGAGCCTAAGGAGGTGAGGCAGGAGCCATCTGGGTGTCTGGGGGAAGAGTATTCAAGGTGGAGAGCACAGCTGGGCCGGAGGCCTTGAGGTGGGAATGGTTCTCCATGTTCTTGGAGCATGGAGAAGCCAGTGTGGCTGTCGTGGGGTGAATCAGAGGGACATGGGTGAGAGGAGCAGTAAGGGATTGGGTCAGAGAGGGCTTCCTGGGTTCAGGGTGTGATGAGGCATCGCTGGAAGGTTCCAGGCAGGGGGTTTCATCTGAGCATTCCATGCCCCTGATGTACCCCCACCTCAACTTTGCAGCAGGGGGTGGGTGCTCCGTCTACCTGGTGCAATCCTCTGCTCAGCTCCTGAGACTCCATGTGCAGTGCTCCCTTCTGTCCTCCCCCTCGGGCCCCACAGGGAGATGCGCTGGAACAAGGGCACCATCCTCAAAGCCTCTGTGGATTACATCCGCAAGTTGCAGAAGGAGCAACAGCGCTCCAAAGACCTGGAGAGCCGGCAGCGATCCCTGGAGCAAGCCAACCGCAGCCTGCAGCTCCGAATTCAGGTCTGGAAGGAGGAGGCAGGGGCAGGGGTGAGGGGGGCTTCCTGCAGGCAGAGGCAGAGGAAGAACAGGCCAGGATTTCCCTTCCTGGCATACTTGGGGGATTGCCAGGCTTCCCGACTCACATGATGATGACGATAAGTAGCAAGCATAACAATAACAAGAATAATAACGTTAGCTAGTGTGCATGGCGTTGATCTTGTGCCATGCACTGACAGGAGCCTTATCTCCATTTACTAAATTAATCCTCACAACAACCCTATGGGACCATTAGTATACCCATTTTACAGATTGGGACTCTGAGGCTCATAGACATTAAGCAACTTGCCTAAAGTTCTGCAAACTAGTGAGTGGCAGAGACTGAATTCGAACCCAGGCAGCCTGCCCTTTTAACTGTTACACTCCTCTGCCTCTGAGGGACTCTGAACCCCATCTTATCCCCCCCCCCGACTGTTTTGCAGGAGCTAGAACTTCAGGCTCAGATCCATGGTCTGCCGGTACCTCCCACCCCAGGGCTGCTCTCCCTGGCCACAACTTCAGCCTCTGACAGCCTCAAGCCAGAGCAGCTGGACGTTGAGGAGGAGGGCAGGCCAGGCACAGCAACGTTTCATGCAGGGGGGGGAGCTGCCCAGGGTGCTCCCCATCAGCAGCCCCCAGCGCCCCCCTCGGATGCCCTTCTGGACCTGCACTTTCCCAGCGACCACCTGGGGGATCTGGGGGACCCCTTCCACCTGGGGCTGGAGGACATTCTGATGGAGGAGGAGGAAGGGGTGGTGGGAGGACTGTCGGGGGGTGCCCTGTCCCCACTGCGGGCTGCCTCTGATCCCCTGCTCTCTTCGGTATCCCCCGCTGTCTCCAAGGCCAGCAGTCGCCGCAGTAGCTTCAGCATGGAGGAGGAGTCCTGATCAGGCCTCACCCCTCCCCTGGGACTTCCCCACCCAGGAAAGGAGGACAAGTCAGGATGAGGCCCCGCCTTTTCCCCTACCCTCCCATGAGACTGCCCTGCCCAGGTGTTCTGGGGGAAGAGATGTGATAAGGCCCCACCCCTGTAACCAGGCAAGGAGGAGGAGTCAGATGAGGCCCTGCCCCTTTCCCACAGGACCTGCCAGCGCAGGTACTTCAGACATGGAGAAGGCAGTGACATCAGGGCCTGTCCCATAGAGATCACAGCCTCGCCCCTGCCCCGTGGGACCCACCCTTGCCCAGGTGAAGGAAGGAGACAGGATGAGGTCGGCCCCTGTCCTCTAGGGACTGTCCTAGCCAGGTCTCTTGGGATTAGGAGGTGTCAGGATACTGCTCCAGCCCCTCTCTGGAAACCACCAGTCTAGTCCATCCTGGCGAGGAAGAGGAGTCAAAATAATGGAGGTCCCACCCTCGAGGTTTAAGCCCCGCCTCTTCCCCATGAGCCCTACCCTGCCCAGGCAGGAACAGAAGTGAGGATGAGAGCCGGCCCCTTCACCTGGGAACTTAGTCCTGGCCCTCTGGCAGTGGAGGAGCCAGGCCCTGCCCCTTCCCTATAGGAACAGCCCAGCGCAGGTGTTTTAGGTGTGGAGGAGTCAGTAAGATCAGGCCACCGAGTGGAGATACCAGCCCTTGTCCCTTAGCAACATCCCATCCCACCTGAGCATTCCACACTGCAGGGAAGAGTGGTACTTAAGCTCCCCTGCCTTCACCTGGGACCAACGGGACTTAACCTAGGAGGACTCTGAGCCGACCTTGCCCTTGGAGAAGGGGGCAGATCTTGAAATCTTGTGGATTGACATTCCAGACCTGGATCAGGAGTTAGACCCGCGCTTGGGCAGAGTCTTGCCTCCTTGCCTGAAGGGCAGTTTGGGGAGGTGATGGGGATTAGGGGGTACTGAGTCCGGGTTCCCAGAACCAGCACCCCAGTACTCTTCTTCAACGTGTAGAGGAACAGGATGAAGGAAAGGGCCTTTCTGGGGACTTCCTCAGCACAAGAAAAAGTGGAAGCCTGTCCCACCAAGGCAGAGGCTTGGAGGGAGGGTTGCAAAAGCATATGTACCCCCTCTTTTGTTTATCTGATTTTTTACTGACGCCCTACTCAGAAGCTAAGTCACCCCCGACCTCCAGCCTCCACCCAGTTCTCCATTTGGAGGAATCCTCCCCACTTCAGAGTTATCAAGAGGCGTTCCCCACCCATCCCCACCCCTCCTACCACATAGACTCAAGGTCATCAGCTTTGGATTGTTGGGGTCAAGCCCCAAGGAGGGTGTACTGAGAGGTCTGTAGGTTTGTGGTTAAAATAATAAATGCTAGGCGTGTTTGATGCGCTTTTAACTTTGGCAAAGAGTCTCCTGTCCTTGCTTTGACTGTGCAGCAAACCTCCACGCAGGCTGGGAGGAAGAAAGGTTCTCGGAAGAAACAGATTGCAGAGGGATCGATAAAAGAATGAGAGAGGCCGGAGGAAAACAACCTGCACACGAAAGCCATCCGTTCTCAGCTGCCCGCCGGTGCCTCCTGACTGCTGCGAGCGCTCCACCTCATCGAGGCTGAGGGATGTTCATCAAGAAAGTACGCGGCCCCATTCCCATTTCCTCTTTGAAGAAGCCGAGGAATAGAATTTAAGTAACTGTCTGAGATGTGCAGCTAGTAAAGATGAAGAGCTGAACGGTAAAGTTAGCTGAGTGAGGGCTCCAGTTTGAAAAATGTCACTGAGGGCAGAGGAGGCAAAGAAGATTTTCTTGCAAGTTGGCGTCTGGAAGTGTATGCAGATGTCTCCCAGCAGACAGTAGAGGTACTCCAGACGGTGGAAAGCGCAAAGACAAACACCATGAAGGCAGAGGAACAGGCAGGCAACTCGATTTTGGAACAGATGTTGACTGTTGGGGAGAGTTTAAAAGGAGGGAAACAGACACAAGTGTCTTCTTTGTTGAAGGCTGGGGAAAAATATTAGGCCTGGGATTCCTCAGCCAGACTGGCTCCTGGGCCAGGCCAGGCTTCAGGCCTGCTCCTGGGTTTCCCCCAGCAGACTGTGACCACTACACTTGCTACTCCATTCTAGCCTACCACACTGTGACCCCTGACGCCTGGTTGCTGAGTCTGCCACCAAATTGATGGCTCCCTGATTTCTTTATTTTTTTTCTCCTCAAATTTTCTATATTCTCATCTTTATTTTATAAACATAACATGTAATACCCAGGAGTGTTGTTTTTTAAAGTTTGTAGTGTGAAAGAATTTTAGATTTACCGAAGAGTCACAAAGACTTGAGCAAATTCCCACACCCATCACCCAGCTCCCCCTAATGTTAACATCTTACATAACCATGGCACATTTATCAATACTAACAAAATGACATTGGCACAGTACTAGGAACTCAGCTGCAGACTTAGTTTGGACTTCACTGCTTTTTCCACAACTGCCTTTCTCTTGTTCTAGAATTCAAATAAGGGTACTGTATTTGTTACCTCTTTCTGTGTGACAAATTACCACAATCTTAGTGTGTGAAAATACATGCTTTCATTATCTCCCACTTTTTGTGGGTCAGGAATCCAGGCTGGCTTAGCTGGTCCTCTGCCCCAGTGGCTCTCCTGAGGGTGCGATTAGGGAAGGTGTCGAGTGGGATTGAGGACTCATCTGAAGGCAGGACTGGGGAAGAATCTGCTCCACACTCAAGTGGTTTTGGGCAAAATACAGTTCTCTGCAGCCTGTTGAACTGAGGGCCTCAGTTCCTTGCTGGCTGTCAGCCAGAGGTGCCCTCAGTCCTTGCCATGTGTCCCTTTCCTTTCATGAGGCAGCTCACAGCATGGTAGTTTGCTTCATCAAAGCCAGAAGAGAGAGTCTGCTGGCAAAACAGAAGTCACAATTTCTTGTAGTCCAATCACGGAAGTTACAGCCCCTCAATGTTGAGGCATTCTGTTGGTTAGAATCATTACTCAAGGGAGAGAATTACACAAGACCATGAATATCAGTAGACAAGGACGGCTGGGAGGCCATCTGAGAAGCTCCCTACCCCAGATAGCTTGTTGGGTTTAGCTGTCATACCTTCTTGGTCTCCTCTAACAGCTTCTCAATCTGTCCCCTGAGAAGGCCCAGACATTGTGCTATTCTAGAAGCAGTGACCACATCTAGTTCCCAGATCTTGGTTTCTAAATGCCATTCTTCAGTGAAAGGAAGCAGGGCTCCTTGGAGAAATGGCTGATTTTAAGGCCGGGGTAGGGAAACACAAGATGAGCCTGGAGCATTGTGTTGTGCCAGAAAGTAAGGAAGTACCTAAAAAAAAGAAAAAAGATGGGAACGTGTCATAAGAATGCAGGAGCCAACCTGAAAGAGGTCCCAGTGGCCAGAGCTGGAACAATTTGAGCAAGAAAAAGATAATAGTATTGGTTTATAGTCCAAAAATACAACAAATCTCAATGATACCATACTTATATAAATAAGTGATATGATTGAATAAATAAATAAATGCCAGAGATGAGACAACTCTTCCTTACATAGAACCTCCAAATAATAAATATAGAGGAAATGAGGGAGATAGAAAATTACCATCAGAATACCACAGTAATAATTGCTGCAGACCTGATCCACTAAATGCTAAAATTAGTAGGCAAAGCTTTAAGGTGAGCACAATAGTTGTGCAGCCTTTTTTTTCAATAAGCCAGTTTTCTTTTTAAAGGTATGTGCTTTTGTGTGCGTGTGTGTGTGAGGAAGATTGGCCCTGAGCTAACATCTGTTGCCAATCTTCCTCTTGTTTTTTTTTCTCCCCAAAGCCCCAGTACATAGTTGTATATCCTAGTTGTAGGTCATTTTATTTCCTTCATGTGGGACGCCACCACAGCATGGCTTAATGAGCAGTGTGTAGGTCCACACCCAGGATCCCAACCAGCGAACCCCAGGCCACTGAAGCAAAGCGTACGAAATGAAGCACTCAGCCACGGGGCCCGCCCCCTGCACAGCCTTTAAGTATTGCATCTAAAATATTTATTAAATATTTGATTCTCCCCTCTCCAAGAGTTGGAGCTTAATTTCCCTTCTCCTCTTGAGTATGAGCTGGACTGAGTGACAGGCTTCTAATGATAAGAGTATGGAAAGTGAAAAATGGTAACTTTGCAGTGGAGAAGCCTGGCAGACACCACTGTAACCAAGAGATGAATGTTAACATCGCCAGTAATAAGACACATTGCTGTCATGTATCCCCTGATGTGATGCAATGAGGACATTTCACTTTCATAGTATTTGTCCCCCCAAACCCCATAATCCCAGTGTAATCATGAGAAAATAGCAGAGAAATCCGAATTGAAGGACATCCTACAAAATACATAATAGCTTTCAAAAGTGTCACAAAAGACAAGGAAAGACTGGTTGTATATTTAAGAAAACACAGCAGTTTTGCCTCCATCTGTCAATTCTGGATTTTTTTTTTTTTTTTTTTGGTCATGAGACCAAAGCTGGTGTCATTGTGCAGATGTTTATCAAGGCTACCCGGCATGCTACACTTTGCTGGATGGAGCATGATGGCCGAGACAACACGCATTGAGCCTGGGATGCACCTTTCACTCTGCCTGAGTCAGTTTCAGGAGCCCCCTCTAGGGAAGTGGAGCCCGGGCAGAGAATGGCAACATAGCTGAGCTGGGGAGGAGAAATCAGATTTCCGGACCTCCGTCTAGCAGGCACGGTACTGGAGCAAGGGAGCTTTGTAGAGATGGACTTCCACAAATCACCGTAGGCATTGCTTTAGGTCTTTGGCCAAATCCTAGGCTGTGCAGGCTTAGAGCGTGACACTGCAAGGCCAAGCAGAGATCAGTCCTGGGCTTACATGAACTGAATGGTGCTTGCCCAGTTCTGGGAAACATAGGTATTTTGAACGGCCAGAGTGGAGGAGAGCCCTCACCTAATATCCCACTGAGAGCAGACACCCTGGAAAGTCCATGCCTTGAGAGTAGGCCACTGCAGCTCTAGAGTAAGGGTTCCTGTGGATCCCCTCTAGAATATCCTAAAAACATGCCTCAGAAGGATCAAGCTGAACTGTGGGACTCAGACTGTATGTAGATATAATATACATACCAATAACACAAAGGTCAGGACTGGGAAAATGAAACTATTCTGTTAAAAGGTTTTTCCATCTCATATGAAATGGTACAATATTAACTTTAAGTTGACGGTGATTGAGAATGCATTTTGTAATCACCAGGGCAACCTCTAAAGAGAATGAAAACAAGTACAGCTGAAAAGCCAATAGAAGAATTAACAGTTAAATACTAAAATATATTTGGTTAGAAAGGGGTGCTTAGGCCCGTGTGTGGGGGTGGACTGTAATTAGTCTTTGGGTGGTGAACATGATGTAATCTACACAGAAAATGAAATATGATGTACACCTGGAATTTATATAATGTTATAAACCAATGTTACCGCAATAACTAAATAAATTTTTTAAAATTAAAAAAATGTATATTTGGTTATCTCAAAAGAAGGTGGGAAAGGAGAAACAGATGGTCAAAAGCTGGAAGGAGCAAATAGAAAATTTACAACGATGTGCTAGAGCTTACTCTGACCATATCAATAATTCCCTAAAATGTAAACGACTAAAAGCTCCCATGAAAGGCAAGGATTTTAAGACCAGAAAAATGAAAAACAAGACCCAACCAGAGCTGGGATTAGGATGAGGCAAGCGAGGCACTTGCCTTGGGTGCAAACTTGAAAGGGATGCCAAAAAACTCAGTCATCGGGAAAAATAAAATTTTAATGCAATGTTGAAAAAGATAAAAATTAATACAAAGCAATCCACGATGCACAAAACATCAAAATTTTATATCACGGCAGGATTCCACCCTATGCTTGCACTATGCCGAGAATCATGCAAGTTGCAAGGAGAGCGGGTAGGCTCCAAGACAAAAAAAAATCTCTCTCTGGCAATTTCTTTTGAAGGTCATTGTTCTATCCTGAGGAGAGTCGACAAGGTTTTTCCACTGTTTAGAGCTGCAGTCTACACTTCTACAAGTTAAAAGGGAAAGTTTCATGTTATTACAGATATGTTTGTGTGGTTTTTTAAATATTAAGAGCATGTAGGTAAGTGATACAAATTTCATTTATTAATATATTTGACTTTTCACAAATGAAATCTGATCAAATATCAAACATTTTCTGAATAAATTATTTTTTTACCAGGAAATGTTTATACTTTATTCATTTAAAACAATGATAGTTTGCTATTATTAAATTCTTTTATAAAAAATTATTCACTACTTGTTTTCCACCAAATTTGTCTGGAAATCTGGTGCATAGTTTTCTGCTGTTTGTAATTATTGATTTTTGTATTTTTGATACAAATTGTTATGCACACCTATTTTATTAAATATTATAATTTCTGTGAATCTTAATTCATACAAATTAAGCACATATTATGTATATTTACTCTAACTAAATATTGTATTAATGAAAAATAAATATATTTTAAATTTATACTAAAAAATTTCTAGGGCCGGCCCGGTGGCACAGCAGTTAAGTTCGCAGTTCCACTTCTCGGCAGCCCAGGGTTCGTTGATTTGGATCCCGGGTGCACACATGGCACTGCTTGGCACACCATGCTGTGGTAGGCATCCCACATATAAAGTAGAGGAAGATGGGCACAATGTTAGCTCAGGGCCAGTCTTCCTCAGCGAAAAGAGGAGGACTGGCAGTAGTTAGCTCAGGGCTAATCTTCCCCCCCCCGCAAAAAAAATTCTAGACAAATATGGCATCTAAAAAGTCATGTGGTGGGGCCGGCCCCGTGGCCAAGTGGTAAAGTTCACACACTCCACTTCGGCAGTCCGGGGTTTCGCCAGTTCAGATCCTGGGCACGGACATGGCATCCCTCATTGGGCCATGCTGAGGTGGCGTCCCACATGGCACAACCAGAAGGACCTACAACTGGAATATACAACTATGTACTGGGCAGCTTTGGCGAGAAGAAAAAGAAAAAGGAAAAAAAAGCCAAGTGGTCCAATGTTCAGGAAAAAAGAAAAATATGTGCAGAAATGAATCAAAATTACAGGGAGTAGTTACAATTTTTGCTATAAAAACTCATTATTCTAGCTACTGAAGATGATCAAATTTCTTTTTTAATTGTAATTTTTTTCCAGTTTTATTGAGAGATTATTGGCATATAACATTGTGTGAATTTAAGGTGTACAACACGATGGTTTGATACATGTATATACTGTGAGATGATCTGTGAATTCAAGTAGCAGATGGAATATTCTTATGTCTGCCTTAAAAACTACATTTAAAAAATGTACAGATACCCAACGGGCACCAAGATCAAGTACAATCAAGGCATTTTGCTTACAAATCAAAAATGTTTATTATATATTAAAATCTATAATATGAAACGACAAAATACTTTATCCTGAAACCAAAAGCATCTTGGCAAAAATAGATTGCAAATTTGTATGCAACTCATTTGTGTGGGGTGATATTTTGAACCAAGTGGGAAAAGTGAATAAAGCTCTACAATAAAAAAAAAAATGATTATATAAAAAGCTGCATGCTTAACAGAAGGCCTATTCCTCTGCTTGCAGCAAATAAGAGAATGTAACTTTGAAAGAAATTTTGCTGAATATACAACTTTAGCACAGGATATGAATATACTTATCAAATTTTAAAATAAACTAAAAAGAAGAGTACAGAAATTGGAAGTGTATGAATCACTGTTCGAGATTATCACTTATTACAGGAAAAGTACACATCAAACAGAAAGTAAGGAGATCACAGATACTCTAATTTCACGTTGAAAATGGAGATATGAAAAATTAAAGTATCTTCAGATTTTGGATTTTTAGCCAGAGATAAGTTATTTTCTACAAGCACATGCAATTTACAAAAGGCAGCCACTAACTTAGCTCTTAAATATTCTGATTTACGTCCTACAGATAGTTATCTGAAATAGTTTTAAGCAGGATATCCTATCAATAATTTGTAATATAAATTCAGCATTGCGTTCGGATCTTCTAAAACTAATTTACCAATTTTGCTTAGTGCAATCTTATCCAAATTTTGAAGTGGCCTTAAGAATATTTTAACGATACCGGTCACAGTGCTGTCCTGCAAAAGAAGTTTCTGTAAGCTGAAGTTAATTAAAAATTATTTCAGATTGTCACTTGGTCAAGAGAAATTGTCAAACATGGCAGTTCTCTCAACGGAAAACAAGATAAGCAAAGAAGTACATTTTGAAAGTATTATTGGTGAGTTTGCTTCTATTAAAGCAAGGAAAGCAAAATTATAATAAATTCTATTTTGGGTATAAATAAAATATTTAAACTTAAAAATGTGAGTTTTAATACATTTATTTCTCAATTTGTCAGTATTTTTTTTCATGACTGTAATGTCTGAAACAAATTTAACCATTAAAAATCACCTTAAGGGGCCTGCTAAGCGGCGCAGCCGCTAAGTTCACACATTCTGCTTCAGTGGCCAGGGGTTCGCCGATTTGGATCCCAGGTGCGGACCTAGCACCGCTTGGCAAGCCATGCTGTGGCAGGCGTCCCACATATAAAGTAGAGGAAGATGGGCACAGATATTAGCTCAGGGCCAGTCTTCCTAAGCAAAAAGAGGAGGATTGGTGGCAGATGTTAGCTCAGGGCTAATCTTCCTCAAAAAGAAAAAAAAATCACATTAAAAAAATATAGGGACACACAGTTTTCCTTCTGCCTCAGGCTCCGATGTGACTTGCCATGGCACTAGACCCAATATATGCTGTCTACAGGAGCAACACATCAGATAAAAAGACACAGATAGGGGCCAACCAAGTGGCATAGTGGATAAGTTGGCATGCTCTGCTTCAGCAGCCCGGTGTTCACTGGTTTGGATCCCAGGCACGGACCCAGCACTGCTCCTCAAGCCATTGCTGTGGCAGCATCCCACATACAAAAAAATAGAGGAAGATTGGCACAGATGTTAGCTCAAGGACAATCTTCCTCAAGCAAAAAGAGGAAGACTGGCAACAGATGTTAGCTCAGGGCCAATCTTTCTTGCCAAAAAAAAAAAAAAAAAGATAGTTTGAAAGTTAAAGCACACAAAAATATATACTGTGCAAACACTAAACTTAAGAAAGCTGGAATGGCTATATTAATAACAGATAAAATACATTTTGAGACTGTATTACCAGAGATGAAGAGAGACGTTTTGTAATAAAAGAATGAATTCATCAGGAAGACATAACATCATAAAAGTGTAAGACAACTCATAACAGAATTTTCAAATGCATGACACAAACCCAACAGAAATAAAGGGAGAAACACACAAGTCCACAATCATGATCTGAGATTTTAACACCCCTTGTTTGGTAGTGGATAGAATTACAAGATTAGCAAAATAATAGGGAGATTGCCACTTCCAAACAAGATAAAGTAATAGGCACCAAATTTACCTTCCTGCATGAAACAAGTAAAAATTTAGACAAAATATATGAAACAACAAATCTCAAGATATTGGACATCAGGCAATGAAAGAAAGTGATCCCTGAGAGATGGGAAATAAACAAGGTAAGCCTTATGATTGCCCAGCTTACTGCCTGGAGATAGAGAGGGCCAATTCAGGCAAAACCTAGAAGTCTGCCTGTGTTGAGAAGACAGAGCAGAGACTGTTGTGAAAGACTACGCAGTTAGAGTTAGCAGGGCAGAGTATCGGAGTATAGAGAGATTTGCAGAGAGACAACTCCAGAGACCTTCAGAGGGTTTCCATTGGTATTTAGCTGAGTGTTAATCAGCACAGGCTTGTGAGGAAACTACCCAAGGCCAGGGAAAAATACATGAAAAGATTAAACGGAACAATAGTTGGAATTCACACTGGGCAGGAAATAATGCCTTTTCCCAAAAGCTGGAGAGGAAAACCTCATAATTCATGGATCATTGGGTAGAGTACTAAGAAGGGTCTTGCCTTAGCAGTGGGGAAAATTAACCCTACTCTGAACGCTACTCTGGTTCTGCCTAACAAAGCTTAAAAGCAGTACCTGAAAGTAACAAAGTGTTTCCAAGTAACTTAATCACATCCCAAAACAAAGTTCAAGAATAGTTAGAGGAATACAGAAATATCCAGTACCCAACAACATAAGAGTCACAATGTCTGGCATCCAATAAAAAATTACCAGGTATGCAAAGAAGCAGGAAAATACAACCCACGATGAAAAGAAAACAATTAATAGAAACAGACCCAGAAATGACACAATGAAAGAATTAATAGATAAGGCCATTAAAAGAGTTATTGTGACTGTATTCCATATGTGCAAGAAGCTAGAGAAAAGAGTGGACATGTTAAGTAGAAATATGGAACATATATAAAAGACTCAAACTGAACTTCCAGAAGTGAAAACAATGCCTGATTTTAAAAGTACACTGGATGGGATTAATGGTAGATTAGACTTTCTGAAAGAAGAGATTAGTGAATTTGAAGATGTAATGATAGAAACTATCCAAAATGAAACACACAGAGGAAAAAAAAAGACCTTAAGAATGATTATTTATAATAGCCAAAAAGTGAAAACAATCCAAATGTCCGTCAACTGATGAATGGGTAAATCAAATGTGGTATATTCATACAACGAATATTATTCAGCAATAAAAATGAATAGAGTACTGATACATGCTACAACATAGATAAACCTCGAAAACATTATGCTAAGTGAATGAAGCCAGTCACAAAAGACCACATGTTGTGTGATTCCATTTATATGACATGTCCAGAATAGGCAAATCTATAGAAATAGGAAAGTAGCTTAGTGGTTGCCTAGAGTTGGAGGGAAATGGGGAGTGGCTGCCAGTGGGTGTAGTTTCTTTTGGGATGGTAAAAATGTCCTAAAATTGTGGTGATAGTTGCACAATCCTGTGAATATACTAAAAAAAACATTGAATCATACACTTTAAATAGGTGAATTATATGAGATGTGAATTACATGTCATTATAGCTGTTTAAGAAATTTTAAAAATTAAAAAAAATTTTAAGATGTTAGCAGATAATTTTGCTGATAAGGAGTTTAAAATAAAAGCTACCTAGGGGCCGGCCCCATAATCGAGTGGTTAAGTTTGCATGCTCTGCTTTGGCAGCACATGGTTTTGCTGGTTTGGATCCTGGGAGCAGACATGGCACCGCTCATCAAGCCATGCTGAGGTGGCGTCCCGTATAGCACAACCAGAAGGACCTACAACTAGAATATACAACTATGTACTGGGGGGCTTTGGGGAGAAGAAGAAGAAGAAGAAGAAAACAGATTAGCAACAGATGGTAGCTCAGGTGCCAATCTTTAAAAATAAATAAATAAAAGGTGGGGGAGATACCTAAATATGGAAGGAAAAAAATAAAAAACTGAAGAAGTTAATCACCACTAGACCTGCAGGACAAGAAACATTAAAAGAAGTCTTTCGGGCAGAAGGAAAATCATACCAGATGGAAACCTAGATCTACAAAAGGGATGATAAGCACCAGAATTGGTGACTACATGGCTAAACATAAAGACTTTTTTCTTATTATTTAATTATCTTTAAAAGACAACATAGTGTTTAAAGCAAGAGAGAGAGAGGAAGAACACCATATTGTGAGGTTTATAACACATGTAGAAATAAAATGTATGGCCAACAATAGCACAAATGTCAGGAAAGGAGAAACGGAAATATACTGTTATAAGTTTCTTATACTATATGTGAAACAGTACACTATCATTGGGATGGTGGACTGTAATAAGTTAAAGAATAATAAGGTAAAGTTAAACCCTCAAGCAACTACTAAAATGAGACAAAGAGTTATAAGTAATAAATCAAAAAAGGAGACAGAATGGTATCATAAAAAATACTCAATAAATCCAAAATAAGGCAAAAAAGAGATAACAGGGAAATCAACAACAGATAAGACAAATAGAAAACAAATAGTAAGATGGTAGATTTAAACCCAGCTATGTCAATGATCTAATAACAGAGCTTCAAAATAAATGAAGCAAAAACTGACAGGATTGAAAGGAGAAATAGACAAAGTCATGCATAAAGTCAGAGATTTCAGCACTCTTTTCTCAATAACTGATAGAACAATCAGACAGAAAATCAGTAAGGATGTAGGAGATTTGACCAGAACTATCAACCAACTCAACTTGACTGACATTTATAGAAGACTCCGCCCAGAAAATGCAGAAAATACATGCTTTTCAGGTATAATATTTACCAAGATAGACCATATTCTGGGCCATGAAACAAGTCTGAAGAAATGTAAAAGGATTCAAGCCATACTGTGTTCTCTGACCAAAATGGATTTAAATTAGAAAGCAGTAACAGAAATAGATCTGGAAAGTCCCCAAATATCTGGAAACTAAATAATATATTTCTAAATACCCCATGAGTCAAAGAGGAAATCAAAAGGGATATTATAAAGGGAAATTATAAAATGAATGTAATAAATGAAAACATAATATATCAGAATTTGTGTGATTCAGCCAAATCAATAGTTAGAGGAAAATTTATAGTACCACATCACCTGAATTAAAGAGAGGTTTAAAATCAATTACCCCAGCTTCCACCTTAAAGAATTGGAAAAATAATAGAAAAATAAGCAAAAGGAATAAAATAATAAAGATCAGAGTGGAAATCAGTGACATAGAAGACAGAAAAACAAAATAGAAAATCAATGAAACCACAATGGAACAGAATTGAAAGCTCAGAAATAAAACCACACATCTATGGACAGCTAATCTTCGACAAAGGAGCTGAGGGCCTACCATGGAGAAAAGAAAGTCTTTTCAACAAATGGTACTGGGAAAACTGGAAAGCCACACGTAAAAGAATGAAAATTGACCATTCTTTCTCACCATTCACCAAAATAAACTCAAAATGGATCAAAGACCTAAAGCTGAGACCTGAAACCATAAGGCTTCTAGAAGAAAATGTAGGCAGTACACTCTTTGACATCAGTATTAAAAGGATCTTTTCGGACACCACGTCTTCCCAGAGAAGGGAAACAATAGAAAGAATAAACAAATCAGACTAAAGAGCTTCTTCAAGGCAAATGAAAACAGGATTGAAACAAGAAAACAACCCACCAACTGGGAAAAAACATTTGCAAGTAATACATCTGACAAAGGCTTAATATCCATAATATATAAAGGACTCACACAACTCACCAACAAAAATTCAAACAACCCGATCAAAAAATGGGCAGGAAACATAAACAGACATTTCTCCAAAGAAGATATACGGATGGCCAATAGGCACATGAAAAGATGTTCATTATCGCTGATCATCAGGGAAATGCAAATCAAAACTACACTAAGATATCACCTTACACCCATTAGAATGACAAAAATATCTAAAACTAATAGTAACAAATGTTGGAGATGTTGTGGAGAAAAAGGAACCCTCATACACTGCTGGTGGGCATGCAAACTGGTGCAGCCACTATGGAAAACAGTATGGAGATTCCTCAAAAAATTAAAAATAGAACTACCATACGACCAAGCTATCCCACTACTGGGTATCTATTCAAAGAGCTTGAAGTCAGCAATTCCAAAAGTCCCATGCACCCCAATGTTCATTGCAGCATTATTTACAATAGCCAAGACGTGGAAGCAACCTAAGTGTCCATCAACAAATGATTGGATAAAGAAGATGTGGTATATATATACCATGGAATACTACTCAGCCACAAAAAAGAACAAAACCGTCCCATTTGTAACAACATGGATGGACCTTGAGGGAATTATGTTAAGTGAAATAAGCCAGATAGAGAAGGACAATCTCTGTATGACTCCACTCATATGAGGAATTTAAAAATGTAGACAAAGAGAACAGATTAGTGGCTATCAGTGGAAAGGTGGGGGGTGGGCACAAAGGGTGAAGGGGTGCACCTACAACACGACTGACACACAATAATGTACAACTGAAATTTCACAAGATTGTAACTTATCATTAACAATAAAAATTTAAAAGAAAATCAATGAAACCAATACTACTGAGAAGATCGGTAAAACTGATAAACTTCTAGACAGATTGATCAGGAAAAAAAAAGAGAGACGACACAAATGAGCAATATCAGGAATGAGAGAAGTGACATCACCACAGGTTCTAAAGATATTAAAAGGATAACAGGGGATACTTATACACCAACATTCATAGCAGCACTATCCACAATAGCTACAAGGTGGAAACAACCCAAGCGTCCATCACCAGATGAATGGATAAAGAAAATGTGGCATATGGATATCATGGAATATTATTTGCCCATAAAAAGGAATGAAATTCTAACACATGCTATAATATGAATGAACCTTGAGGACACTATGCTAAGTAAAATAAGCCAGGCACAAAAGGACAAATATTGTACGATTCCACTTTTATGAGGTATCTAGAGTAGGCAAATTCCCAGAGACAGAAAGTAGAATAGAAGTTACCAGGGGTTGGGGGTTGGGGGTTGGGGGTTGGGGAGAATGGAGAGTTATTGCTTATGGGTACAGAGTTTCTGTTTGAGATGATGGAAAAGATTTGTAAATACAGAGTGGTGATGGTTACACAACATTGTGAATGTAGTTAGTACTACTGAATAACCCTGTATTTATTAAAGTTGAATTATCTTCCCATAAAGGAAATTCCAGGCCCAGATGGCTTCCTTGGGGAATTCTACCAAATACTTAAGGAAGAAATACTATCAATTCTACATAAACTCTTTCAGAAGGTTTAAGAGAAGGGGCTACTTCCCAACTCATTCTATGAGACTAGCATTACTCTGATACTAAACCAGAGAACAGCATTCTAAGGAAACTATACACAACTATCCTTCGTGAACAGAGATGCTAAAGTTCTTAACAACATTTTAGTAAATCAAATCCAACTATATATACAAAAGCTAATACATCAAGACAAAGTAGAATTTACTCCAGGAAGGCGAGAAAAACCACCGAATCATCTCAACAGATACAGTTTTTCTGTATTTGACAAAATCCATCATCCATTCCTGACTTTTAAAAACTCAGAAAACTAGAGATAAAAGGTAATATTTCCTCAATATGATAGAGAGCATTTACAAAAAAACCTATAATTAACGCCAAACTTAATGGCAAAAGACTGAATGCCTTTCCCCCTAAGATCAGGAACAAAGCAAGGATGTCCACTGTCATCACTTCAATTCAACATTGTACTGGAGGTTCTAACTAGTGCAACAAGGCAGGAAAGAAATAAAAGTCATACAGATTGGAAAGGAAGAAATGAAGGTGTCGGAGCCGGCCTGGTGGCGCAGCGGTTAAGTTCGCATGTTACGCTTCAGCGGCCCAGGGTTCTGCCGGTTCGGATCCCGGGCGTGGACATGGCACCGCTTGGCACGGCATGCTGTGGTAGGCGTCCCACATAGAAAGTAGAGGAAGATGGGCATGGATGTTAGCTCAGGGCCAGTCTTCCTCAGCAAAAAGAGGAGGATTGGCAGCAGTTAGCTCAGGGCTAATCTTCGTCAAAAGAAAAAAAGAAAAAAAGAGAAAAAGAAATGAAGTTGTCTTTGGAGATAACATGATCCTCTATGTAAAAAATTGTATGGAATCTACAAAAAACTGACTAGAACTAATAAGTGACTTTAGCAAGATTGCAGGATACAAGATCAATATACTACACTTAATTGTATTTCCCGATACTAGCAATGACCCATAGGAAATTGAAATTTTAAAATACCATTCATGGGGTTGGCCCCGTGGCCAAGTGGTTAAGTTCCCACACTCCGCTTTGGCGGCCCGGGGTTCACCGGTTCAGATCCCAGGTGCGGACCTAGCACCACTCATCAAGCCGTGCTGTGGCAGGTGTCCCATATATAAAGTAGAGAAGGTGGGCACGGATGTTAGCTCAGGGCTAATCTTTCTTAAAAACAAATAAAAATAAAATAAAATACCATTCATAATAGCATCAAAAACAAGAAAGTACATGTGAAAGACCTGTACACTGAGTACCAAACATAGCTGAGAGAAATTAAAGGTCTAAATAAATGGAGAGATACACCATGTTCATGAATCAGAATACTCAATATTATTAAGATGTCAATTTTCCTGAGCTTGCTCTATAGATTTAATGCAATCTCAGTAGCGCTTTTTTGTTGTCGTTGTTGTTTTAGAATTGAAAAATGGATTCTAAAATTCATATGGAAATGCATGCAACGGACCAAAACAACTTTGAAAAGCAAGAAAAAATTTGGAGGACTTGCACTTCCTGACTTCAAGACTTATTGTAAAGCTATAATAATTAAGACATTGTGGTATTGGTGTCAAGACAGGAAAATAGGGAGGTGGGGGTATTGGATGAAGGTGTCAAGAGGCACAAACTTGCAGTTATAAGATAAGTACTGGGGGTGTAATGCACCATATGATGACTATAGTTACCACCGCTGTATGATATATTTGAAGTTGCTAAGAGAGTAGATCCTGAGAGTTCTCATCACAAGGAAAAAAACACATTTTTTCTTTTTTTTTGTATCTGTATGAGATGATGGATGTTAACTAAACTTATTGTGTTAATCATTTCATAATATATGTAAGTCAAGTCATTATGCTGTCTACCTTAAACTTATACAGTGTTGTATGTCAATTATATCTCAAAAAGCTAGAAAAAAAAGACAGCTAAATATATCAATGAAAGAGAACAGAAACTCCAGAAATAGACCCACACATATATGGTCAATTGATTTTTGAAAAAGGTGCAAAGCCAGCGCAGAATGGATAATCCTTTTGACAAATGGTGTTGGAACAATTGGATATCCACATGCCAAAAGAAAAAAAAAAAGCAGAACAGTGATTGCCCCATGGGGGAGGGGATTGACTGGGAAAGGGTAGGAGGGAACTTCCTGGGGGTGATGTAAATATTCTATATGTTGATAGGGGTATGGGCTACTTGAGTATATTCATTATTTGTCAGGATGCTATGAATTTTGATTTGTGAATTTACTGTATGTAAACTTTACCTTTAAATTCCTGTAAACTAATATTGAACTCTAGTAAGGAGATTTGCTTTTGCAGAGGTATAGGTTATCAATTGTGGGATTCTGAAACAATTAAGGGATTCTGAAAATCCCTTTTGTGTAATCTAGACTTGAGGAAACAAGTAAATATATTAGGAATAGTGGGAGCCAGGTTACTTACTAAAGGAGTTGCAAATATAAAGGAAGTTACAAATACGGGTGGAGGAAGAAAAGAATGAACCCTAAAGTGCTGAATTGGAATTGGAGGTATCAAGATCTCATGGTTTTAGGTAAGACAGTCAGAGAAGGAGAACTTTGTGTGTGCATGCGTGTGTGTGTGTGTGTGAGAGTGTGTGTGTGTGTGTTTCCCATATCTGTTCACTGAGAGGACCTAGAAGCAGATATACCTCTAGCAACAAGCAATGAGCCATTTTTAAATTTTTATTTTGAAATAATTTTAGATTTATAGAAAAGTTGCAAAATAACAATTCCTATATCCCCTTCATTCAGATGCTCCTATGTCAACATTTTGCCACCTTTTGTTTATCCTTCTCTGTCTCTCTGCCTCTGTCTCTGTCTCTGTCTCTCTCTGTGGTATGTGTGTGTATTTGTGTCATGGGTCCCCAACACCATCCCCAGGTTTGGTGATTCAGTAGGAGGATTCAAAGAATTCAACATATAGTTGTACTAATAGCTAAGATTTATTACGGTGAAAGGATAGATACATGATAGGATTAACAAGAAAACAAAGACAGGTGGGATCTGGAGAAATCCATACACAGGCTTCCTCACGTTCTCTAACTCCTTTGAGAAAAGGGAAAAGGCACACGGGCCAAAGTCCAGAGGAAACCAGGCACAAGCTTCCAAGAGTCTTCTCCCAGTGGAGTCACACAGGACACAATTAATTCCTCCAGCAATCAGTTGTCACAACATGTGTGATGTGCTGTCTACCAGGGAAGCTCATTAGAGACTCAGTGCCCAAGGTTTTCACTGGGGGCTGGCCACTAGTCACCCTCTACCCAACATGTACCAAAATTCCAGACTCTGTCAAGCAATGCAGGTGCTCAGCATAAATCACATTGTTTGTACAAACAGTTTAGGCATAGTGAACCATTCTTATCATTTAGAAAAGGTTTTATATCAGCGTAGGGAATTGTTTGCCAGCCAAGTTTCTAGATGCCAGTCTCAAGGGCCAACCTTGTAATCAGGTCTTTCTAAGGATAGGCAGTCTCAGGCCTAATACGTTAACTGTTTCTTTACGAAGACAGTTAAGAGAAAGATGTTCCCTTCTATAACCACAGTCAAAATCAGGAAATTAATACTGATATAATCCTATTATCTATTTTACAGATATTATTCAAAGTTTTCCAGTTGTCCCACTGATATCCTTTATAGTAAAATAAAAAACTTTTTCTGGTACAGGATTCAATCCAGGATCACATGTTGCATTTAGTTGTCATGTTCCTGTAGTCTCCTTAAATCTGGATCACTTCCTCAGTTTTTCTTTGTTTTTTTAAAGATCTTGATGTTTTTTAAGAGTACAAACCTGTTATTTTGTAGAATGTCCCTCAATTGGGGTTTGCCTGATGTTTTCTCATGATTAGATTCAGGTTATGAATTTTTGGCAGAAATACCACAAAAATGATGTTGAATCTTTCTCCGTGCATCACATCGGGAGGCAGGAAATACCAGTTTGTCCCCATATAGGTGATAATGTTGTTCACTTGATTAAGGTGGGGTCCACCCAGTTTCCCTATTGTAAAGTTACTCTGTTTCCCATTATAATTAAAAAGTAATTTGTGGGGAAATCCTTTGATACTACGTAAATATAGTGTTCCTCATCACACTTTCACCCCCAGCTTTAGCACTCATTACTGATTCTTGCCTGAAACAATTATTACAGTTATCAATTTAAAAAGCAAATTCGGGGCTGGCCCCGTGGCCGAGTGGTTAAGTTCGCGCGCTCCGCTGCAGGCGGCCCAGTGTTTCGTCGGTTCGAATCCTGGGCGCGGACATGGCACTGCTCGTCAGACCACGCTGAGGCAGCGTCCCACATGCCACAACTAGAGGAACCCACAACGAAGAATACACAACTATGTACCGGGGGGCTTTGGGGAGAAAAAGGAAAAAATAAAATCTTAAAAAAAAAAAAAAAGCAAATTCGGCTGTTAGTTTACCCTCAAAATGTGTTTATTGGTGAATAGCCAAAAGAATTGCAATTCAGGATGTGCATGCTATGGTGAACAACGGGAAAATCCAGAGAACAAAAGAGGGGAGCTTGCTTTTATAGAGAAAAAGGGGAGTAGGGAGGGGCTGTTCCAAAGGAAAGTCCATTGGGGGAAAGTAACAGTTCAGGGTGGCAACGGCTTCTCATTGGCTGGGCTGTCGCCAGGTGGGAAGAAAAATCTTCCTTCAGTAGTAAAGTAGTTGTACCTTCTGTCAGAGACACAAGCCTAAGTTTTTTTGCTGTTTGGAGTAATTGATGACTTATGATAGGGAGTGAGAGCTTCCCCTACAGGCCCTCCGGACTCCAATTTAGTTGAGGTTTCTCTTACTCATTTCACATTGTGGTGGCTGCCAAATAGTGATTTCCTAATTCCATCATTCCTTCTACATTTATTAGTTGGCATTCCTCCATAGGAAGAGTTTTCCTTTGTCCTCCATTTATTTATTTAAATCAGTTTGGATTCATGGATCCTCTTTAAATTCAAATTCATTCAGTGGCAAATGAATTCAGATGATAAAAGAAGATGCTCCAGGCTCATCTTGTACTTTCCCTGCCCCAGCCCTGGAATTAGCCATTTCAACAAAGAGCCCTGGTCTCTGTTACTTCAGGGTAATTAGACAAGAGAAACCAATGAGAGGCACATGAATTGGAAAAGAAGAACTAATGATGTTTCTATTTTCAGATGATATGATTTTGTACCTTGTAAACCCTAGAGAATCAGTGATAAAACTAACTCTAACAAAGAAAGTATTCAGCAAAGTGGAAGGATATAAAATTAACATAGAGAAATCAACAGCTTTCATATATACAAATAATCAGAGGATGTAACGATAGAGAAAACCCCATTTACAATAGCAACAAAGGAGATAATACACCTTAAGAAGAAACCTAACAAGAAATGTGGGAAAAAAAATCTATGTGAGGAAAACTTTAAAATGCATTTGTCAAAACCCATAGATCTTTACAGCACAAAGAAAAGTGCATCTTAATATGTGAAAATTAACCAGAAGGTCAGGACATCCCAGTATGGAATGGAGACTGTAACAATCGAATCTGGCCGTATTATAAATGTCTGACATAACCTCACTGGAAGGGGTGGGGAGAAGACAGGTCAACTTAACTAACCTTGGAAAATAGTATTTTGACTGGAAATTCCAAGGCTAAAGACAAAAGGAATCATAGAAACACATTTAACTCAATTTTGGAAAAGTTGTTTCCCATAGGGGTATGGGTTAACAATTCTGATACTACTATACACATACACCGGCATTGAACAGTTACGTAAACGGGCAGAGGATGGTTGGGGCCAGGTTTCTCACCGTTGAAGTGGGAGGCCACAGAGAAGCAAGAAGGGAAGGCTAGTGAAGGGAGCAGAATATGGCACCCCAAAATGTGTCATTAGGCATGTGGATTATTTTAAGCTGAAGGCAATCAAGACCCAGCAGACTCAAGAAAAATTTACCTCTCCCTTAACTGCCTAAAAAATTTTAGAAAGGGAGCCTGGCCAAAAAGAGAGCTATTACCAGAGATAGCTATTTTCCTTATTGAGGTTACATTAGTTTGTAACATTATATAAACTTCAGGTGTACATCATTATGTTTTGACTTCTGTATAGACTGCATCCTGTTCACCATCAAAAGTCTAGTTGCTAGGGGCCGGCCCAGTGGCGCAGTGGTTAAGTTCGCAAGTTCTGCTTCTCGGCAGCCTGGGGTTTGCCGGTTCGGATCCGGGTGCGGACATGGCACTGCTTGGCAAAAGCCATGCTGTGGTAGGCGTCCCACATATAAAGTAGAGGAAGATGGGCACGGATGTTAGCTCAGGGCCAGTCTTCTTCAGCGAAAAGAGGAGGATTGGCAGCCATTAGCTCAGGGCTAATCTTCGTCAAAAAAAAAAAAAAAGAAAAAAAAAGGGAAGGGCACATGACCCCCACCTCTGAATAGTGGGAGTGCCAAAAACTTAAAAAAAAAAGTCTAGTTGCTATCTGTCACTGTACACACGTGCCCCTTTACCCCTTTCGCCCTCCTACCACCCCCTTCCCCTCTGGTAACCCCCAATCTGTTCTCCATATCTACGTGTTTGTTTGCTTATTTAGCTTCCATATATAAGTGGAGTAATACAGTAATTGTCTTTCTCTGTCTGACTTATTTCCCTTAGCATAATACCCTCAAGGTTGATCGGGTCGATTTGTTTTTTGTTGTTGAGTTGTATGAGTTCTTTATATATTTCGGATATTAAGGATTTAACCCCTTATCAGATATATGACTTGTAAATATTTTCTCCCAGTTGGTAGGTTGTCTTTTCGTTTTGTTGATGGTTTCCTTTTCCATGCAGAAGATTTGTAAAGAATCCACCAAAAACGTGTTAGAAATAATGAACAAGTACAGTAAAGTCGCAGGGTACAAAATCCACACACAAAAATTAGTCATGTATTTATACACTAATAAAGAACTAGCAGAAAGAGAAATCAAAAATACAATCCCATTTATAATTGCAACAAAAAGAATAAAATACTTGGGAATAAATTTAACCAAGGAAGTGAAAGCCTTATACAGTGAAAACTACAAGACATTGTTGAAAGAAACTAAAGAAGACATAAAAAATGGAAAGATATTCCACGCTCATGGATTGGAAGAATTAACATAGTTAAAATTTCCATGTTACCTAAAGCAATCTACAGATTCAACGCAATCCCAATCAGAATCCCAATGACATTCTTCACAGAAATAGAACAGATAATCCTAAAATTTATATGGAACAACAAAAGATCTCGAATAGCCAAAGCAACCCTGAGAAAAAAGAACAAAGCCGGAAGTATCATAATCCCTGAATTCAAAATATACTACAAAGCTATAGTAATCAAATCAGCATGACACTGGCAGAAAAACAGACACACAGATCTATGGAACAGAATTGAGAGCGCAGAAATAAACCCATACATACATGGACAGCTAATTTATTTCTTAAACACATTTTTTTAAATAGTTACTCTCACTCTCTCTTCTTTTTGCTTGGAAAGATTTGCTCTGAACTATCTGTTGCCAATCTTCCTCTCTTTTTTTTTCCTTTCTCCTCCCCAAAGCCCCAGTACATAGTTGGATATTCTAGTTGTAGCTCCTTCTAGTTCTTCTATGTGAGCTGCTGCCACAGCATGGCTACTGACAGATGAGTGGTGTGGTTCCACACCCGGGAACCGAACCTAGGCTGCTGAAGTGGAACACACCAAACTTTAACCACTAGGCCATCAGGGTTGGCTCTGGACAGCTAATTTTTTTTAAAGATTTTATTTTTCCTTTTGCTCCCCAAAGTCACCCAGTACATAGTTGTATATTCTAGTTGTAGGTCCTTCTAGTTGTGGCATGTGGGACACCACCTCAGCACGGCCTGATGAGTGGTGCCATGTCCACACTCAGGACTCGAACCGGCGAAACCCTGGGCCACCAAAGCAGAGCCCACGAACTCAACCACTCAGCCGTGGGGCTGGACCCTGGAGAGCTAATTTTTGACAAAGGAGCCAAGAACATACAATGGAGAAAGGAAAGTCTCTTAAATAAATGGTGTTGGGAAAACTGGACAGCCACATGCAAAAGAAGGAAAGTAGACTACTATCTTACATGATACACAAAAATTAACTCAAAATGGATTAAAGACTTGAATCTAAGACCTGAAAGCATAAAACTCCTAGAAGAAAACATAGATAGTATGCTCTTTGACTTTGGTCTTGGCAGTAACTTTTTGAATATCAAGTCTCCTTAGGGAAGAGAAACAAAAGAAAAAATAAACAAATGACACTACGTCAAACCAGAGATAACTTTTTATCTGAAAGACTTACCTGCATGGCAAGACAAACATCTGATTACCAAACATCTGCTCTTCTTATTGTCCTGTGAATTGCCCTCTTCCCCTTTGCAGCCTCAGACCCCTAACCCTTTCCTTAGCTCAGGATGGCATATAAGCCTCAGCTGCCTGACTGCTTTTGGGTCTCATATTTTTGTGGGGCTCCTGTACATACAAAATTAAATTTGTTTTTCTCCTGTTAATCTGTCTTATGTCAATTTAATTATTAGACCAGCCAAAGAAGCTAGAAAGGTAGAAGGAAAATTTTTCTGCCCTGACACTAGAATGAACCACGTGGTGCTGGAATATCAGTATGAATTCATTTATCTTAAAAGATATACAGATGGATAGATACAGAAATAATTATAGATATGTGTGTATACATGGGTTAGTATACATACATCTATTTCCTAGCTCCTAGGATTATAAATATGGTCAAAAGACAAGTGACAAACTGGGAGAAAATATATGCAACATATATTACAGTAAAGTGTTAATATCCTCAATATACAAAGAACTCTTGAAAATTGAGGGAAAAAGTTCAAAAATCCAATAGAAAAGTGGGCAAAAGATGTGAGCAGACAACTCACACATTAGAAAAGGATATTAAAATGGTCCTTAAATATATGAAAAGCATAATCTCACTCATAATTAGAGAAATACAAATTAAAACCACACTAAGAGAATGGATAAACAAATTGTGGTATATCCATACTGTGGAATCATACTCATCAATAAAAAGGAAAAAAATACTGATACACACAGCAACTTGGATGAATTTCAAAAGCATTAGGCTGAGTGAAAGAAGCCAGACATGAAAGAGTGCATACTGTTTGATTCCATTTGTATGAAATTCTATAAAAGACAGATATAATCTACAGTGACAGAGAGCCAATCCGTGGTTGCCTGAGGTGAGTGGTGGGGATGGGGCACAAAGGAACCTTTTAGGGGTGATGGAAATACTCTATATATTGATTGTGGTGGTGGTTACAAGGTTGTATACATCTGTCAAAACTCGCTGAACTGCACCCCTACAATAAATATATCTATCTATCTAGATATAGATACGTAGAGAGAGAGAGAAAGAGAGAGAGAGAAGCTCAATAAAGTTCAAGAAATTACAAAAGAAAAAAATAGCCCTGGATGAAAACACTTCCCCACAGCAGGCAAATCATTTACTCCTACAAAAATGAGAAGAAAAAAAAAAACTACAATGAGATACCATTTCTTACCTCTCAGATCGGAGACAATTTATAAATACAACAACACAGTCTGTTGGAGAGGCTGTGGAGAAACAGGCACTCGAATACCTTGCTAGTGGGAATGAAACTGAACAGCCCTTTTGGGAGGAAATTTGGAAACACATAACAAAACTACATATGCACTTTTTGATGCATATCAAATAATAAATAATAAATAAATTATTTATTAGATAATTTATTTATTAGATTTATTAGATTTATCAGATAATAAAAAATAGATATATGTACAAGGGTGTTCTTTTTGGCATTGTTTATAATTGCAAAATATTGAAAATAACTTACATGGGCAAACATAGGAGAGTGGTTAAATTATGCTACATCTATAAGATGGGGTACTATGTAGCTGCAAGGAGACACTATCAAATGAAAAATGCAAAGTATGCTACCATTCATGTAGGATAAGTAAGATATACAGGTATTGGCTCATTCGTGCAAAAGGAAACACAGAAAGGATAAGGCAGAAAGCAAACAGATTGGTTACCTCAACAAGAGTGGGAGGGGCAAAATGGGATTCAAACAGAAGCAAAGGGACCTAACCGAATTTCAAATGATTCACACAGCCTCACTGAAGAGGCCTGGGAGGGGGAGAACTAACCCAAGTATTTATCTATTTATTTTTTTTTGGTGAGGAAGATTGGCCCTGAGCTAAGATCTGTGCCCGTCTTCTTCCATTTTGCATGTGGGATGTCACCACAGCATGGCTTCATGAGTGGAGCATAGGTGGGCACCTGGATCTGGACCTGAGAACCCTAGACTGCCGAAGAGAGTGCACGAAATTAACCACTACGCCACTGGGTGGCCCCCCAAGTAATTTTTGAACACAGTATTTTGACTACCATCAGATTAAAGACAAAAGGAACTGCATCAAATATTGAAACTGTAGTAGGCTTACTAAACAAGTATTTTGACTATAGACCACCATGAGCCTAAAGACAAAAGAAACTGTAAAAACAAGTATTGACCTCTAGTTGGTAGATTAGTTTTTCACAGCCTTATGCGTTAGCAATTCTGGTTACTTAATGTGTAGTATATGATTACACAAATAAGTAAACTTATTGTAAATAATGGGAGCCAGTTTTCTTCCTGTTGGAAAAGGGATTTACAAATGTGGAAAGTGAGAAAACTAGAATGAACCTTGAGTTGTTGAGTTGAAATGGAAGGTATTAATAATGAATTTATGTTTTAAAAATATATATACCTATAGCAATATATATAAATAGACACAGATACGTGTGTACAGATGGATTAGAATACATACATATATTTCCTAGCTTTGTACACTGAGAGGTTCTAGAAACAATTACACCCTAGTAGCAATGAACACTTTCTCAACTGGGGCTGAAAAAGAATAAGGTGAATCTGGATCATCTTGTAGTGCCAGAAAGCAAGGAAGTGCTAAAAAAAATAAACGAAAAATGATGGGGCATGTCAAAGAGACACAAGTCGACTTGAAGAAGCTCCCACTGGCCAAATCTGGGACAATTTGAGGGTTAAAGGAAATAATGATAGTGATTGATTATAATTCATTGAATAAAATAAGAACATGAGTCTGTATAAATATAAATACATAAATGGGGGAGAAGAGAAAGCTCTTCCTTATAGTAGAATAGCAACTAATAAATATTAAAAGAATGTTGGTGTTAGAAAATCATCAACGGATGCTGAAGCCAACGGTTCAAAAATTTTATATAGAGAGAATGTTAAAGCAAAGGTGGCAAAATGTAAACAATTGGTGAATCTGGGTAAAGGGTACATGGAATTCCCTTGTACCATTCTTGCTTTTCTGTACGTTGAAACTGACAGCAAAATTAAGTCACCGCCACATCCCCCTCCAAAAAAAGGAAAGATAAAGAAAATAGGGAGTATTTTAGTACTGGAATGTTGTTGCTAAACATACTTCCTAACTTTTTTCTTTCTCAAATAAAAACTACTGCTTGGGTGGCAGGTTTGTAGAGGGGGCCCGGGAAGCTTAAGAGAGGCCTATAATGCATTTTAATACTTATTTGGATGTTCCTGGTGTTTCGCCATCCTGTTTTTCTTTTGTTTTGTTTGTTTTTTAAATGAAGCTGTTTCGTTTGACTCACTGCCATCCTTTCAGGTATTTTAAATTTACTGGTGGCTAGGCATTTACCTAACGATGTGCACCATCCTGTTAATAAAATCAGCGTCAATTTTTTCTTTAAAGGCTAGGGGCTCCACAAGAGGCGGGATTCCCCTTTGGGGTCACCCGGAGGAGGGCGGGATCAAGACCTGCGCGAAGCTTCCGCTTTCATTTCTACGGTTATTAAGTCAACAATTCTCATTAAAGGAGTACCGCGGAAGGGTGATTTTCTGTCGGCACACACTTCCCTAGCGACGAGTCCACCTATAGCACAGGGATGCCATAGTGTCGCATCACAATGGGTAGTCTAAAAGAGCTCAAAAGTCAGATCAGATGACCTAGATTCTGGTAAAACATTAAATTGCAATTCATCTGACCTGTCAGTTTCATTCTCTTCTCTCCGTCTCCAAAATGCTGAACTTCCGGAGTAGACTCCTCCCCCTCCATTCCTGGCCAGTGGTTTGGTCCGATCCTAATACTGACAGGGGGGACGAACTGCGTCTGCGCAGAAAGCTGTTGGGGGGGGTGGGGGGGAGGAACATGGCGCAAGCTCTGTCTGAGGAGGAGTTTCAGCGGATGCAGGTGCCACTCGCCGGGGAAAAGACCACCGGACTAGGCGACGGGGGGCGGGGTAGAGAGAAATCGTGCCACCGGCTCTGAGAAGGGGTTGGTTGGGATGGACCTTGAGTCTAAGGGGTTGGTCTGGAGAAGGGAAACTGAGGCTCTGAGTGGTGAGACTGTTGGATTCCTAGATACTGTTGGGTTCTGAGGGGTTGGATTCTATTAGCCTTATGGGCGGAGGGGAGAGTCCTAGAATGGGCGATACTTAGACCTGGCAGGGACGAGACCCTTGGGCCCGTGCGAGGGCCACCATGGGTGGGTGATGATAATGCTGGGCTTCAAGGGAAGGAGATTTTGAGAGGGCGAAACCATTTTGTCTGGAGAGGAAGGAAGCAGGCGTTGGGCCGTTTGCGTCATTGTGGGGGGAGCCCTTGAAAGGGCAATACCATTACCCAGTAGGAGGTGGAAGTTTTTGTGGGAGGCACCACTATGCCAGGGGATTGGGGAAAGACCCCACATGGTGTCCTTGTTCCTGGGAGGTGGAGATCCTGTGTGAGTGGTGGTAATGTATCCCAAGAAGGGGTGGTATCATTGGATGATTAGGGGTGATCCCTTTAGGCCTGGGGTGAAGAAGGCCCTGAATAGGTAATACCATTAATCCATGTTGGGGAGAGGACCAGAGAAGATGAAAGAGTGATACCTTGGATGGTATGGAGGGGAGATCACGGGGCTTTGGGGAGGTATCCTGTCTGGGTACTCTGACCACTTGATTCTTTTGGGGAGTAGTCTGAGATGAGATGAAAGGCCAGAGTGGGCCCTTGTTGAGAGAGTTCCTTACTGGGAAAGGCCGTTGGATTCTGTGTGTGGGGAGACTGAAAGGGGGAAACCCTGAGTAGGGTCCTATGGGAGGAGAGGAGGAACTCTGAGTGAGGACAGGTAATGGGGAATTGTCCCTGTGTGAGGGATCCTGAAGGTGGAAGGGTGAGATCATTGGACCGCAAAAGGGGAAGACCTCTGTAACTTGTGCAGGGGATTCTGAGTGAGTAAGAGTAATCCAACTGGCCCATCCAAGTACTTGTGGAGGAAAGACCCTGAAGGATATAGGGCCATCGCATTGGGTCATAACTGGGGAGATCTTGAGGGGTGTGGGGGACTCTTGAGTGAGGAAGATTGATTCCATTGGGCCATGAATGAGGGAAAAAACACTGGGCTCTGATGGATGGGGACTCCAAATGGGTGCCAAGGATGTTCCAATTGGATCAGGACTGGGGGAGACAGATCACTGGGTCCAGGAGAGGACAGGGACAGGAAAGATTCTGTAGAGGCCAAGCCTTCTTACCTTTAGCAGACCACCAGGGGGTGGAGGCTGGTGCCATAGGAGGGAGACATAGGTCTTGGTGGGGAAAGGGACAGTGGTTCTGGGAAGAACTGGCCTCAGTGCCCTACAGGGCTCATAAGCAGGGGTATACTGTTTGGAATGGCCCTTACTTCACTTTCCCTCGATTCTTGAAAGGGGTCTGGCCATGTTTTGAGAGTCTTGTGAGTGGGCACCCTGAGCAGCCCCCTTTTACTCAGTGAAATTGGTCAGGAGAATACCAGGCCCTCTTCCCTTGGGAAAGAGGGAGGAAGGCAAGCTCCTGCCCCCTGCTCTGGCCAAGAAGATAGACAACACTCACTCCTGACAGAAAGACAGAACAATGTTTAATGTGTGATGAGGTCAGCCAGGATGAAGAGGAGGAACTTTATCCTATGGGACTAGAGAGCCATGGAACACACATGAGCAAGAGCCTGACTGGGTCAGCACTCTGTCATGGCCTGAGTGCAGAGTGGATTGGAAAGGGAGAGGTGGAAGCAGCAGAGAGACGGAGAGGTGAGACTGGCTGTGGTTATAAGTAGAAGCGGAGAAGGTGGGACAGGGGCTGAGGGGCTGGAAAGTCATTTAGGATGCAGCGTGCACAGGTCTTAAGAGTGACTAAAGAGGCACATGGAGGGCAGCAGTGTCCGTGGGGCTCAGGGGATTGGCTCTCTCATGGTGAGGGTAGGGGGACATTCCTGACCAAGTCATTTCTCTTCCTTGCTTCCCTCTAAGGCTCAGCTCCTGGAACTCCGGACAAACAACTACCAGCTTTCAGATGAACTACGCAAGAATGGTGTTGGTGAGCCAAGAGGGTCTCATTAGATAGGGGTGGCTCTGGGGGACAGAGGCTAAGGGAAAGAGCCTCAGAGGCCTGGCAGGAAGACTTGTCAGCTCCTTGCCACTGACTGAGGCTGAGACTCCCTGCTTTCCCCACACCAGAACTCACCAGCCTTCGACAGAAGGTCGCCTACCTGGATAAGGAGTTCAGCAAAGCTCAGAAGGTACCTCCCTCCACCCACTCACCCACCTGTGCTTCCCTGTAGCCATCTGACTCACTCATCTATCCAGTGACCACCTACAGTGAACCAGACCTCATGTTACATGCTGTCATTAGTCATTCAAAAAATTCTCATGGAGTCTCTTTAGTCTGCTACTTCTATGTAATCCTGCTTGATTTATTAATTTTAATTTACTCTGAATTCATTTTTAATTTAAATTACTTATTCACTGACTTTTAACTGAATAGTCAAATCTATCAGTAAATCTGCCTTGAATCTGCCTCCTATCCTCCACTCTCGCTCCTGCCTTGTGCTCCTACTTCCCATCCCTGCCCTGGTCCTGTTGGTAAAGTGAGACTAAACCTACCTCTCAGATCCTCTGAAGACGAGATAGCATAGAACCTATTGTGGCCCCTCGAGGCATTCAGGGCCCTTCTTTGTCTCTTTCTTCACTGCTCTGTCCCCTTGCATAGCACAATGTTATACATAGAACGTGCTCCATAACTATGTGTTAGATGAAGGAATACAGAATGCAGAAAGTCTGGCAGTCAGGAAGCTGGGCTTCTCTTTGGTGGGGTGCTGATTCCCCAACCTTGCAATGCCCTTGGCTGCCCAGAACGGGAGCAGCAGTTTCCACGGTGCGTGGGAGGGATCCACATAGACGTATTTGGACAGATACA
Organism: Equus asinus; assembly: GCF_041296235.1. NCBI lineage: Eukaryota > Metazoa > Chordata > Mammalia > Perissodactyla > Equidae > Equus > Equus asinus. Next base: position 39,039,540 of record NC_091820.1, read on the forward strand.
GCAATGAAGCCACACAGTTTCTGAGCCTGGAGACCCAGCCCATGAAGGGTTGAATACTAAGACCTATGAACAGCCTCAAGAGTTTAGAGGAAAAGATAAGCAGAGTGCTCCTTCATACACTTCCTCTATTGCTCCATCATTCCTGTGGGCTACAAATTGTCATGCAAATTCTGTGCTTGAAGATATTCCCATCCCCCAACCCCTGTTATCATTGGCCGCCCTTGACACTTGCCACAATGTCACCATACCCTAGTGAGGGAGTCCATCTCTGTACGCCTTATCTCTCTTCCCACCCTTCTTACCTTTAGGCACTGAGCAAGAGCAAGAAAGCTCAGGTAAGGGGAGCCATGGGGTGAATGTGTCTGGGAGACTGTGTCTTAGAGGGGATGTTTCTGTATGCTGGGTTCTCCTTGTGCTGGCCTTTCTTTCTCTTTGTGTGCACTTGCATCTGTGACTACCTCACTGCCATGTGTTTCTCTGTCTGTCTTTGTTTTCCTGTGTTTGTCTCTCACTCCATGTGTCTCTCTCCGTGTCTTTCCTTCTCTCTTTCTATCTCTTTATCCTTCTCTCTGAGTCTCTCTCTGTCTCAGTCTTCCTGTTCCTCTCTCTCTCTCTGACTCTTATTTCTCTCCCCAACCTTCTCTTTGTCACTCCCTCACCTGTTCCCATCTCTCCCATCATTTCTCTCTTTTTATCTTTCCCTGTCTTTATCTCTCTCTTTCTCTCTGGCTTCTTGTTTTTCTCTCCCCCATTTCTCTGCCTCTTCCTGAGTTCTTTCTTTCCCTGACCCCCCTCTCTCTTCTCTCTCTGTTCTGTTCTCCTCTTGTTGATCTCTCTATTCCTATCTCTCTATCTTCCTGCCTTTTCTTTTTCTCTCTCTCGCTGCCCATCCCTCTGTCTTCCTCTCTCTATCCCCCTTTCCACATTTCTCTCTAATTCCCCTCTCCCCTATTTCTATCTACCCTTCTTTTTCCTCTCACTCTCTCCCCCCATGTCCCTCTTTCCCTCCCTATCGTCCCTTCTCTCTACCTCCCATGTCCCTCTTTCTCCCTCCCTGTCTCCTCTTTTATCCCTCCCTGTATCTCTCTCTCCCACTATCTTCTGATTTCACCCATCTCATTCTCTGTACCCTGTGTTCTTCCCCCAATGTCATTTTCTCCCTTTCTCTGTTTCTTTGCCCTACCTCTCCATCCTTTGTTCCCCTGTTGGAGACCTGGCCCCTGTCTGCCACTGCAGGAAGTCGAGGGGCTGTTGAGTGAAAATGAGATGCTACAGGCAAAGCTGCACAGCCAGGAGGAGGACTTCCGTTTGCAGAACAGCACGCTTATGGCTGAGTTCAGCAAGGTACTAGTGCCCGGGATAGCCGAGGGGACTCTGAGGAGTAGGGGCCTCCTGGGCTGAAGCCGGAGGGCAGCTGAGGGTGGTTGGACAGAGGCTGGCCCTGGACCACTGTCCATGGTGCTGAAACAGGTGCTGGATCTCTGCTGGGGGGCAGCAATCTGACAGATAGGGCCACCCACTGTGCTGGGATGAGAAGACTGCAAGCCCTGAGGTCAGCTGGTTCCTGGCCAAGTCACTCCTTTTCTCTGAGCTACAAGTCTCCTTGTGTATATTTTGGGGCTGATGCTATGGAGCCCCAGGGCGCTGAGGGGTCTTAGGTAAAGTTATGCTTAACATGGGATGGAAAGATATTCGAGCTGCTTCCCTGTTCTCTTCCTTCCCTTCATCTGACATGAGCCTGGGGTTCTAGTTCTTCTAGATAAATCATCCTGGATTGGATAATTCTGTCTCCTCACTGATTTTAGTGTCCTGGCTGTTTCTAAACCGACTGGGTAGTTGAAAACATTGTCTTTTGTTCCCTTATCTGTCTTCTGTATCCATGGTCAGTAATTTTCTAAGTTTTTGGTGTGTTTTAAGGAAAAAATCTCACAGCAGTAAAAATGGTATTTCCAAGGCTCTCCCTGAGAATGTAGTACTTAAGACCTTAAAAAAACAAAACAAACCAAAAAAACAACCTTTATGCAGGTACAATACCAGGAGAGGCAACTGAGCAAGTCGTAGTTAAGAGCTAGAAGGCCTGCATTAAACTCTTGGCTCTATCTTTTACTAACTGTAACCTTGAGCAAGTCACTTGTCCTGCCAGTTTCTTGGTTCCAAAATGTCTAAAATGGAAATGATAATAATGACAGTACCTGCCTGGCAGAGCTTTTGTGAGAATTGAATGGGTTAATGTCTGTAAACCACTTAGAACAGAGCCTTGCAGGTAGTATCAACTATGTAAGTGTTAGTTACTAATAGTATCCTTTTACTAATTCACCTTCCCACTAAAATATTTCTTGACTATTTAAGAGTTTTATATCTATTCTGTGGCCCTGCCTTCCCTCAACCCTTACCACCTTTCACCTGCTGTATTCCCACAGCCTTCTTGCTGGTCTCCTCGTTTCTAGCTTCTTCTACCAGTCCAAGCCATAAAGGTTTTCCTGACCCACAGGTCTTACCACATCACTCCTTTAAACAACACCTCCCAGTGGATCCTTGCCCCCAACAGTTCAGAGCCCCTGGTGCTCACATAACAGCCAACCTCCTTGCCTTGCTTCTCACTGCTTCCTGCCTCCAGCCTCAATGGTATCGTGATTTCTTGTGGTGTGAGGCAGAGGCAGGCATCTCCATAAATCCTGCTTGTCTTTCCCAGCACCTGCCCTGGGCAAGGCCCTGGGCCAGATATAGAACCTCCTCTATAGTCCCCCTTCTCCTCCTCCCAGGAACTGCAAGTGCTTACAGAGAGACCTGGGTTCAAGGCCTGCCTCCACCACTTATTTGCCAAGATATTTCCAGTCAATTGTTACTTCAACAAATAGTTATTGAACACCCACTCTGTGCTCTGTGTTTTGGAAATAGTTGTGAGCAGCACAGAATGGTCCCACTCTTGGGTAGCTTACATTCTGGGGTTGGATGGGGAGACGGATGATAACATAGTAAACAAATAGTACTGATCGCTGACAGTTATAGAGCATTTCCTGTGTGCCAGGTCCTGTTTGATGTGCTTTACATTACTCACTCATTTAATCCTCGCAACAAACCTGTGAAATATTACTAATAGTATCTCTATTTAACAGATGAGGAAAACAGCACCAGAGGATAAAGTAATTTGTCCCAAGGTCACACGGCTAGTAAGTGGCAGAGTAGAAATTCACATCCAAGCAGTCTGGTTTCAGAATTTGTGCTTGTGACCCTGCTCCAAAATAAAATTTAATTGTCAATCATAGTTTATGATCCAAAATTTTTCAGGGCTTTAAGAAATTGCAAACATATTAGGCAAATTTCATTGTGATTAGGTGAGAAAGAAGCGAACAGAGTGCTGTGCTGGAGAGTATTGGAATTTCTGTGTTGGGGAATACTACTTGAAAGGGGACATTTTAGCAGAGCCCTGAAGGATGCAAAGAAGCCAGTCATGTGAAGAACTGGATGAAAGGAATAGTATTCTCAGTAAAAAGTATTCCAGGCAATAAAATAAAAATCTCTGTGGGCCTCCGTATTCTCATTTGAAAATGGGAACAGAGGATCTTTTCTTTTTTTATTATTATTTTTTTATCTTTTTACATTTATGTTTTTAAAGATCTTATTTTTCCTTTTTCTCCCAAAGCCCCCGGGTACATAGTTGTGTATTTTTAGTTGTGGGTCCTGCTAGTTGTGGCATGTGGGACGCCACCTCAGCATGGCCTGATGAGCCATGCCATGTCCGCGCCCAGGATCCGAGCTGGCGAAACCCTGGGCTGCCGCAGCGGAGCGCGCAAACTTAACCACTCAGCCACAGGGCCAGCCCAAGAGGATCTTGTCAGGTCTGCTGTGAGAACTGTATTTTAGCCAGGAGTTGAGCACGGGGCTGGCTTAGTCTTATTTGCATTGTACACCTCTCCAAGACCAAAGGCTGACAGTGGGGAGCTGAGGGCAGTGGTGGCTCTGGAAATGCCCTAAAAGCTGTCTGGTGGCTAGGCTTCCAGACACAGACCCCTCTACAGAAGAGAGCTGGCAGTGGGGCTGTCCATGATGCTGACGTCTTGGACCAGCAACTTCTAGAGGAGCCTGAGGCCTTGGATTGCGACTGTGAGGCTGGGAGTGGGCAAGCAGAAAATTGTTCTCAGTATTCTCAATCCTCTGTGACTCTGCCACTGAACAGATGTGTGAATTTGAAGTCGTTTATGGGGCCGGCCCGGTGGTGCAGTGGTTAAGTGTGCACGTTCCGCTTCTCAGCAGCCCAGGGTTCGCCGGCCCGTATCCCGGGTGCAGACATGGCACCGCTTGGCAAAAAGCCATGCTGTGGTAGGCATCCCACGTATAAAGTAGAGGAAGATGGGCACGGATGTTAGCTCAGGGCCAGTCTTCCTCGGCAAAAAGAGGAAGATTGGCAGTAGTTAGCTCAGGGCTGATCTTCCTCAAAAAAAAAAAAAATAGAAGTTGTTTAACATCTGTGTCTCAGTTTCCTTATCTCTGAAGTGGGGATAAAGAATAATGAAAGCATCTATGTCACAGGGGCATTATGGGAATTAAATAAATTGTAAAGTGCATGGGCCAAGTGCTATATTTCAGTGAATGTTGTTCTGATTCTCTACTTTTCTGCTACCTCACTCTTCCCTTGCTAAGCTCTGCAGCCAGATGGAACAGCTGGAGCAGGAGAACCAGCGACTGAAGGATGGGGCTGCCAGGGCAGGGGCTGTCCAAGCTGGGAGCCTTGTGGATGGGGAGCTGCTAAGACTGCAGGCGGAGAACACAGCCTTGCAGAAGAACGTGGCAGGTGCATGGAGGCCCTCCTGGGGATGTGGGAGGTTGGGGCTTGAGGAGGGTGTTGTCCTCCTGGGGGTAGGGGAGAGGTTTCAGAATCAGGCTTGGCCCTGCTGTGAACGAGTGTATGACTTTGGACAAACCATTTCACCTCTCTGGGCCAGGCCTTCCTCATCTACAAAGTACATGTAGTGATGTCCACCACCTGGAAGATTGTGGTAGAGATAAGAGGTGGTATCTTTCTGAGTTTAGTTCAATGCCTGGTACCTAGCAAATGTTACAGATTAGCAGATTGAACACCAGAAAGGAGATGTTTGCTAAATGGAGAAAGTGAATGAAGGGGCATTGGGAGGATTCTGACTTTTGGAGAGCAGCTGGGGCTTGCGGGGTGGTGGGTGGTAGTTTGGTGATCAGGAGAGAGACTTTGTAGAATGTGGCTGGGGATTAGGAGGTTATAGGAGTATTCAGCTGTGAGTAGGGGTTGGAGGATGGTGGGCGTCACCTTGGAGGACTATGGATGGGGCTTGGGGGATGGAGGGTGGGGCGTGGGAAACCAGCTTGGACTGATTTGATGGTAGACAGGATTTCAGTGGTTGGGGGGCTTAAAAGATTTATGAGAGGTGTGGATGGAGCTGAACCTTTGTTTTGTAGGCTTGTGATCATTTGGGGCAGGGTCTCTGCTGCCTGAGGGGTCAAAGACCAATTTTTCCCTCTATTTGAGGCATGGCAGGGGTCTTCGGAGACCACCTTATCCATCATATATCTCACTTCTACCCACCAGCCCTGCAGGAGCGCTATGGGAAAGAGGCCAGGAGGTCCCCACCTGCCAGTGAGGGCCAAGGGGACCCCCCGGGGGGCCCAGCCCCCGCTGTCCCGGCCCCCATGCCGTTGGCAGAAGTGGAACTGAAATGGGAAATGGAGAAGGAGGAAAAGAGGTTGCTCTGGGAGCAACTGCAAGGCTTGGAGGTAAATCTGGGTCTGTTGGGACTGGGGTGCCAAGAGGCAGGCAGATGCTGTAGCTCTGCCTGTGGTCCCACAGAGATGTCTGTGACATCACCACCTCAGTGGGTTGATGGATTAGGGAGGCAGGAGGGCAGAGAAGGCACAGGCCTTACCTCCCCCTTGCTGATAAGAACCCCCTCCCTCATCCTTTCCTGCAGAGCTTGAAGCAGGCCGAAACGTCCAGGTTGCAGGAGGAACTTGCTAAGGTGGGGCTGCTGATCTTTCCCTGGACTTTGCCCTATCCCACTCCCCAACTGCCATGCTTCCCCTGGCAGGGCAGAAGGGGCAAAGTACCCCCTCAAAGCCTCAGTTTCATCATTTGTGAAATGGAGAGACTCACATTTATGTCTCAGAGTTTCTTTCAACATGGAGTGGGCTAATGTGGTCACTTTCTGTCTTGTGCGTGGCAGACCCCATCCCTTCCTTCTATGTCCTCCTTGCTTTGCTTGTTCATCCATCTGTCCATCCATCCATCTATCTATCCATCCAAGCATTTGTAGACTGCTGGCTTTTGTCTTAGGAACTGGAGACCCAGTGGTGAGGCAGCCAATCATGGTCCTGCCTTCCGGGCCTCCCAGCCTCGCCATTCTGTGTCGTGGCCATTGGTCAATGTGTTGGGGGCATAAATACTGGGCTTTGAAGTCTGAGGGAGCTGGCTGGAGATCTTACTGCTGCTGCTGACCAGCTGGGCAACCAAATGACTTAACCCTTCTGAGATTCAGTTTCCACATTTGTAAAACCAGTAGTACTCACTTCTCAGGACTGTTTTGAGGATTCCGTGAGATAACATAAGTAAATTTTGGCTTCCAAGAAGGACTTAGTAAGAAGTATCTGTAAATGTTAAGTTTATTTTTGTCTTTGTTAATATTATTCTCATTGTTATTACTTGTCTGCACCCCCTCCCCCACCCCAGCTCTCCGAGAAACTGAAAAAGAAACAAGAAAGGTAAATTTCTTTTTTCCAGAGTTGGGGGAAGGGTTTTTGGGGGACTAGGGAGAAGATTGACTTGTGGAACTGGCCCATCTATGTCTGTCTTTCTGTGCCTAGTTTTTGCCGTCTGCAGACAGAAAAGGAGACACTATTCACTGACAGCCGGTAACTACCGGGGCTGGAGGTGTTGGTGGGCAATGGGAACAGTGCCTAGCAAAATTAACTGAAGACCACAGGGGCAGAGCTGGGGGACTGGGCCTCAGGCCATGGTCACTGCGCCCTCCCCTCACTCCCAGGAACAAGATTGAGGAGTTACAACAGCGGAAGGAAGCTGATCTCAAAGCCCAGTTGGCTCGAACTCAGAAGCTGCAGCAGGAACTCGAGGCTGCCAATCAAGTGAGTGGCTGGGTTCTGAGATCGCTGGGATAAGGACCAGGGCTGGGAATCCTGGGAGTTCTGAGACTAGCTGGGAAGTCTGACATTTCCTGCGCTGGAAATTTAGGGACTGAATGGGTCCTGGGCCCCCCAGGAGCTAGGAAAACAGGAACCAGGGAGCCCCGAGACCCCTAGGAGTTGGGCTAGGAGTCTGCATGAATCGAAGATCTCAGGGGACCTGAGGACTTTGGGGCTGTGTGCCACAAGTTTAGATGAATCTGAAACTCTGGAGGATTGGAGACAGGAGTCTGGAGAAAGCCATGGTCACTGGGGACAGGAGTTGGAGTGAGTCCGAACTCCCTGGAGGTTGGGTGACTTTGAGACCTCTAATGGCTGAGTAGATGCAAAGACTTTCAAGGGTGGGACAGTGGGGCATGGAGGCTAAGTGCATTTGAGACCCTCATGGTATAGGGGCTGATTTGGGTCTGAGACACCCAGGAAGTTGTGTCACATGGGCTAAGTGGTCCTGAGACCTCTGGGGGCCGTGAATAAAAAGTTGGTGAGTCTGAGACATCCATAGACTGGAGCAAAAGTCTAGGTGGGTCTGAGGCTCCTGAGGGTTGGGGGTTGGGTGACTAAAGCTTCTAGGCTTCCTGCTAGAGTGGATGAGTCTGAGATCCCTTGGATTGGGGGATATGGTGGCTTGTGGGTCTAAGGCCCCTAGGAGCTGAGGACAGAAGCCTGGGTAAAGCTGGATCTTCAGTTAGCTGGGTCCGAAGATCCCCAGAGACTGGGGACAGGAGTGGCAGATAGGGGGTCAGTCTGAGACCTCACCAGGAGCAGGGAACTGGAAGACTGTATGAGTTTGAGACCTCTGTGGTCTGGAGCTGTGAGTTTGGGTGGGTCTGAGACTTTTGGGAGCTAGGGACATGGGGGTTGAGTATGCCAGAACCCCCGGGGGTTGGGGTCAGGAGTCTGGGTGAAGCTGTAGTCCCTAGGGGCTGAGTGTGTCAGAGAATCCTGGGGCCTCTGAGCTGGAATCTGGGTGAGTGACCTCTTATGGATGGGGGCTGAGTGAGTTTGAAATCCGCAGGAACCTAGGTGTTTTCTGAAATGCTTGGAGCTGGTATATAGGGGTGTCTGAGGTCCCTGGTGGTAATGACTTAGCGTCTGGGTGAGCCTGAGATCTCTGATGGCTGGGTAGTCCAAGACCCTTAAGTGCTGGGGACAAGCTGTCAGGTGGTCAAAGAGGGAGTCTGTATGGTTATATGCACCCCGGGGAGGCTGAGATCTGGAATGGGCTCCCCTGACGTGGTCCCCACAGAGCTTGGCAGAGCTGAGGGATCAGCAGCAGGGGGAGCGCCTGGAGCATGCAGCAGCTGTGCGAGCCCTGCAAGATCAGGTACATTGTACTGTGTGGGTTCTGGGAGGTGGAGGTAAGGGTGGGGGCAGCCTCAGTGAGTATTGTACAGGGAGGCAAGGCCCCGGGGGTGCTCCTTCCCCTGGTCGTGGTTCGTGTGTGTGTGTTTGTGTGTGTGTGTGTGTCCTTTCTTTCTTGACTGCGGGTAGGTCCTGTCCCCCTGTTCTGGACCCACTCTCACCTGTTTTTGGGATGAGGCCAGGTGTCCATCCAGAATGCAGGTGCACAGGAACAAGTGGAAGGACTTTTGGCTGAGAACAATGCCCTGAGGACTAACCTGGCTGCCCTGGAGCAGGTACAGGACATCTGGGAGCCCTCTCTGATCCCTCCCCAGTTCCCCATCTCCCTCTGCTTCTGATCCACATCCGGGCAGGGTAATCTGGACCTCATGCTGTTCTCCTGCCTCTGTTTCCATTTCATTTTCAGCTTCTTTCTGTTGGCTTCCACCCCTCTTCTCTCTGACCATCCATCCCTGCTTCTCTTGCATTTTAGTTTCTCTCCAGTGAAGTGCAAGAAGTATGTTAACCTTAAGTGTATACTCAGTGAATCATCTCTGTCTGTCCATCTATCTATCTCCATGCAGCCACCACCCAAATCAAGATATAGAGCATTTTCAGCACCTCAGAAGGTCCCTTTTACCCCTTCCTCAATCAACACTTCCCCACAAGTAACCAGTTCTCTGACCTCCAGCAACAGATTAGTTTTGCTTGTTCTTTAACTTTGTGCAAATGGAATCAGACACCCATTTTTGTGTCTGGCTTCTTTCCTGCGGCATTGTATCTGTTCTTTTATCTCTGTGTAGTATTCCATTGTACGAATATACCACATTTATTCGTTCCCCTGTTGATCTCTTTCTCTCGCCATTTGTCTCTTTGAAATTCTTTCTCTCTCCTCTTGGCTCTCTTTCCACCTCTCCCTGGAACTGGGAGGTTCACACCCTGTGACTGGCCCCTGGGGCCCCTTTCACTCTGCTTCCCATCACCACCACTTTCTCCAGATCCAAACTTCAAAGACCCAAGAACTCAATATGCTCCGGGAACAGACTACTGGGCTGACGGCTGAGTTGCAGCAGCGGCAGACTGAGTATGAGGACCTCATGGGACAGAAAGATGACCTCAACTCCCAGCTCCAGGTGATGCCTCTGGTTCCAACCTGTCTTCTCATTCCCTAGTGCTGGCTCAGTGAAATTTCCCATGAGGTGTAGTAGGAAGGCAATGGAGTCCGGAGGACCTGGGTTCCAGTCTGGCTCCGTAACTTATTAGCACCTGTGCGTTCTAGACCAAGCTGTTTCCCTCCTCTGAGACTGAGCCTCCTCAGTTAGGATAGCCATTCTGATTCCATAATAGAAAACAGGATAGTAATGGTTTCTATTAAATAAGATAGAAGTTTAGTTCTCTCATGTAAGAGTCCAGGTAGGTTGTCCAGGGATGGAACGATGGCTTTCTAATTACCAGTGACCCAGGTTCCCCTACATTGCTGTTCTGTCACCTTCAACACAAGACTTCTATCTTGGCATTCCAAGATGCTTGCTCAAGCTCCCCTACCATCATGTTTGTACTCTGTCTGGAAGGCAGGAGGAAATGAGGAAGGGCCCAGCATGCCCCTTTCCTTTATGAACATAACCTAAGTTACACTCACCACTTCTGCATACAAAAATTAATGGCCACACCTAACTGCAAGGGAGGCGGGAAACGTCAGCTGGACGACCAAGTGCCCAACTGCAAAGTCTATCAATAGGGAAGGAGGGGGAGCAGCTGACAGTCTCTGCCATGTTTCTCATCTAGCAGTGGAGAGATTAGCGCTCACTTTTCCAGGGTTAAGGGAGATGGTGTACCAGAAGTGTCTTGGGTGACTTGCATCTCCTGGGGGCTGTTTATCAAACTCACTCGCTTTGTCCCTGCATTAGGAGTCATTACGGGCCAATAGTCGGCTGCTGGAACAGCTTCAAGAAATTGGGCAGGAGAAGGAGCAGTTGACCCAGGAACTACAGGAGGCTCGGAAGGTGGGCAGCGCTGGGCAGCCGGGAGGCTACAGGGGGAGGGGCTGTTGACCTGGTCTGCAGGGATGGGCCCGGTGATATGGCCAAACCCACGGGAATGGGAGGGGACGGAAAGTGACCAGTTCCCTGAGGATGAGTGAGTGACTTAGCCAGTTCTGTGGGGATGGGGAGGAGGTGGAGTTTGGCTCATTCCTTGGGCCTGGGGAGAGGGTGGTGGGCCTTGTTTGGCGCTGGGGGAGGAGGTTGACTGACATCCTCCTGCCCACCCTCCTGGCCCCCAGAGTGCTGAGAAGCGGAAGGCCATGCTGGATGAGCTAGCGATGGAGACGCTGCAGGAGAAGTCCCAGCACAAAGAGGAGCTGGGAGCAGTCCGACTACGGCATGAGAAGGAGGTGCTGGGTGTGCGGGCCCGCTATGAGCGTGAGCTCCGCGAGCTGCATGAAGACAAGAAGCGGCAGGAGGAGGAGCTGCGGGGGCAGATCCGCGAGGAGAAGGTGGGTGGGTAGATGATGGTACCCTTCTGCCCATGAAACCTGGGGACCACAGCATTGCTGATGGGCCAGGTGATGGCGGGGGTGAGGTGCCCGCTCCTCTGCTTGCTGGCCCCTGATGCTCTGCCCTCTCCCAGGCCCGATCACGGGAGCTGGAGACTCTCCAGCAGACGGTGGAAGAACTTCAAGCTCAGGTTCACTCTATGGATGGAGCTAAGGGCTGGTTTGAACGGCGCTTGAAGGAAGCCGAGGTGAGTTGGTGCCTGGTGAGGCAGGGAGCCTGGTCAAGGGGCACCCATGCCAAACTAGGGGGGCAGGAGTGGTGAAACCCTGGAACTTTCCGAGATGCCCTGGACTTGAGAGCAACCCCTGCAGCCCCCCTAGCTCACCAGCAGCCCTCTGGAGGGGATCCAGGGATGGCCAACAGTAGGGCAGAATGTCAGATCTGCACATTTGAAAAGGCACCTCTTCCTTCTGAAACTGTACTCTGTCATGGAATTATCATAATATACTGATTTTGTTTGAACAAGAACTTTTACTACCTTTTTCTGGAAAACTCATGATAATACATGAGGCGATAACACATAGCAGAGAAGAGTATAGATGCTAGAGCCAGTTGTTTGCCTGGGTTTTCAATCCTGGCTGGGCCACTTTCTAGCTGTGTGACCTTGGATGAGATATCTGACCTCTCTGTGGCCCATTTTCATGCTCAGTAAAAAAGGGCTAACAGTAATACCTGCTGTCTAGGTGTCATGGGAGGGTTATAGGAGGTGAGTTAATATATGTAAAATCCCTACAACAGTCCTGGCATGCAGTAGGTGCTGTGTTCTGTTTTATTAAAATAAAATGTAAACGCTAACATCGGTCTTCGATGTGAACGGCAGAGCCCTAGACGGGACACTTCCGCATACCGCCTAAAGGCGCGCGGTATTCCCTGCAGGCGTGTCTTTTCTGCATACCTGGGAGCCCCTGCTGCAGTCCCTCACACCCTCACTGGGCGTGCTGTCTTCTTGGGGTGCGATGTCCTTTGGGGGCCGTGGCCAGGCTTGGGACTTGTCTCGTAGGAATCTCTGCAGCAGCAGCAGCAGGAACAAGAGGAAGCCCTCAAGCAGTGTCGGGAGCAGCACGCGGGCGAGCTGAAGGTGCCTCCTACAGCATGATGTTCCTCTCTCTGGGGAGGGCCAGGCCCTGCTGGGGAGACCGAGGTTTCCCAGCTGAGGCTTGAGCTGCCTTCTGCTTTGCAGAGCAAGGAGGAGGAGCTACAGAGGGTGCGGGACCAGCTCCAGCAGGCCCAGGAGGAGCAGGACTGCCACCTGAAGACCATCAGCAGCCTGAAGCAGGTCACTGTTCCCGCCACGGTCCTCAGACCCAGCCCAGGCCTCAGCGTGCAGTGATGGGGCAGGGAAGGAGCACACTGCATGCAGCCATTCCGGCACCCTCCAGCCATGCTTTCTCTATCCCTCAGGAGGTGAAGGACACAGTGGATGGGCAGCGAATCCTGGAGAAGAAGGGCAGTGCCGCGGTACGATGGGGAGGTATCCCAGCACGGCCCCCTCCTGGCCTGTGGCCCTCCACCTATGGGCCCACTGGGCCTCAGCCCCCATCTTTCCCTCTGTTCCCCCACAGCTCAAGGACCTCAAGCGGCAGCTGCACCTGGAGCGGAAACGGGCAGATAAACTGCAGGAGCGGCTGCAGGACATCCTCACCAACAGCAAGAGCCGCTCGGGTGAGGGACCGGACGGCAGGGGAGGCTGAGGCGTGGGGGAGGCAGGGGAGGCAGGGGAGGTTGAGGCGGGGGGAGGCAGAGCTTGGACCTGAAGGCCGGAGCTGCTTCGCATACCTCACTCCGCCAGGCTCTCCTGCGTCTCCCTTCCCTCCTGAACTTGGTCTGTCTTTTGCTTTTTCTCTCCATCTGTCTCTCCTTTCTCTCTCTGCGTTATCTCTTTCTGTGTCTCTGTCTCCTTTTTGCTGTGTCTCGTTTTCTCCCTCTGCCTCCTTGTGTCATCTCTGTCTGTCTCTGCTTTTCTCTCCCTGCTTTCTTTCTCTAGTACTCTTCTTCTCTCCTCCCACCTTTTTCTTCTCTCTGTTCCTTTCTCACTTTCTTTCTCTCTTTCTGTCTTTCTTCTTCCTCTCTTGTCTGTGTCTCTGTCTGTCTTCCCACTACCCCTTCGTACAGACTTTTACACCTCACCCAGTGTCTAAATCTCTTGTATCCATTCTCTCATTCTATAAATAGGGACTAAGCCCCCACGCTCACGTCCAGGGTCCCTGATAGGAAATCCCCAAGTCTCGGTCCTCTGGGAGCTAGAAAGACAGACTTACAATCAGGCAGCAACACTGCAGTGTGATCATTATGCAGCTAAAATCCATGTTATTTCTGCCACTTTAGGCAGAAGACAAACCGAAAATCTTGAGTTGCTTCAGACTTTTTTTAGAAGGAAATGGCCTATACATATGTTTACGTAACTCAGTAAGATGCAGTGATGGCCCTGGTGCATCTCCCATATCACAAGCTCAGAGGAAACTTGCTCCCTTGTCCCCCCCGCAGCCATCCGGCCCTTGCTGGAGATCCTGGGGATGTGGTGTCAGCCCTTCTCCCAGAAGCAGCTGCAAGAGCAAGAGGCCCAAGCTCAGTGGCCATGTTTTAAGTGACATGGCAAAAACCGATGTCTCTCTCACCAAATCAGTGTCTCTCCGAGGCACTCAGTCTCCTGAAGTAACCTCTCTTTATAAAGGAGGAGTTTTGTTTCTGTTTTGTTACAGATTGATGTATGAATCAACAGACAGATTTGAATTGTGTGCCATACATCCTCCTTGTCCGTTAGATGAAATTCAGATTTAAGTGCATGGCTATGAGAGTCTGGCTCCATCTTTTACTGTCTCTGCTCTGACTCGTGTCCTTACCCAGGGTCTCTGTTTGCCTCTATCGTCTGTTCCGGCTTGTTGTCTCTCTGGTGTTTTCTCTCTGCACGTAGGTGTGCCCCATGCCCTCTGCAGCTGTCCATACCCTGAGTCTGAGTGCGTATGCCACTTTACGCCTGTGTGTGTCCACATCACCATCTTCTCCCCATCTCTTCACCTTTGTTTCTCTTCTGGTGTGTGTGTTTGCCTAGAGAGGCAGCTCCTTTTTCTGTTTCTGCCTCTCCCTACCCTTCTGTCTGCATCTGTCTTTCCCCATGCCTAAGTGTCTCTTTGCCTCTTTCCATCTCTGGCAAATCTATTTCTGCCTCTTCCTGCCCTGGGACCCTGGGGGATTGAGGCTCAGGTTTCTCTTCCCTCTGCCCAGGCCTTGAGGAGCTGGTTCTCTCAGAGATGAATTCACCAAGCCGGACCCAGACTGGGGACAGCAGTAGCGTCTCCTCCTTCAGCTACCGGGAGATCTTGCGGGAGAAGGAGAGCTCTACTGTTCCAGCCAGGGTAAGGGGCAAGGAAGAGCCTACAGCCCCAGCTTCTCCTGCCCAAACTCTAGGGCCCTCCTTTTTCCCTCCCCTGCAACCATCTCCTACTCTGGGCCCAGCACACACGTTTTCTTGTCAACTTTTCCCCAAGCTCACCATCTTGAATTCAGGTTGCTAAATGGGTGGTGGGCAAATTATTCTCTCTGTCCCTCGGTTTCATCATCTGTGGGCTAATTCCACCTTTCCTGCTGCCATAAAATATGTGGCTCATAGTAGGTGTGTCATCCATGTAGGAGGTCCTTTTGTCCAACTTATGATTATCACTTATTGTTATTGTCGTCTATCATGTCAGTGTCCTTGCCAGCCATTTTTATTTTTATTATTCTGTAAGTAGTATGTGTGCATTGTAGAAAAATTGTAAAAACACAAACAAGCAGAGCCAGTCCTACTGGCCTAATGGTTAAAGTTCAGTGCTCTCACTGCTTCAGCTGCCCGGGTCCAGCTCCCTGTCATGGAACCACACCACCCATCTGTCAGTGGCCATGCTGTGACGGCACCTCACATAGAAAAACTAGGACTTACAACTAGGATACACAACCATGCACTGGGGCTTTGGGGAGAGGAAAAAAAAGAGGAAGATTGGCAACAGAGGTTAGCTCAGGACGAATCCTCCCCTGAAACAAAAAATCACAAACAAGCAAACAATTTTTTTTTCAGGGGAAGATTCAACCTAAGCTAACATCTGTTGCCAATCTTCCTCCTTTTTCTTCCTCCCCCTGCCCTGCCCTGCACACCCCAGCAAAGCCCCAGTACATAGTTGTGTATAGTTGTAAATTCTTCTGGTTCTTCTATGTGAGCTGCTGCCATAGCATAGCAAAGATCTTTTTTTAAATCCAAAGAAATCACACCTTCACCATCCGGTGGTCACCACTATAAACCCTTAGTTCATATCCTTCCAGACCTCTCTTTTTTTAAAACCTAAATGAAATTATAAATAACCTGTTTTTGTTCAGCTGATCTCCACCTTCCCAATTTGGTAAATTTTCATCTCATCTAATACTTTGACCTTAATCAGATTTCTCTAGTTGGCCCCAAAGTGTCCTTTATTGCTGGTTGTATGAAAACCAGCATTCTGTTTCAGAGCACATGGTGCATCTGGTTGCTTTATGCCCCGTAAGTCTCTTGAACCTAGTGTGGGCCCTTTTTTTATGACACCAAACTGTAGAAGAGACCAGCCCAGTTGACTTGCAGAAAGTGTCCCACTTTTTGGATTCTCCTGCTGGCTTCCTGGTGGTATCATTGAGCCTGTTCTTCTCTCCCCTGGTTTTCCTGTCAACTGGGAGGTAGATCTCATTTGCCGCAGGCTCTCTCTTCATCCTCTCAATAAGGCTATGGTGTGGGAGTTCCTGTCACCCCCTTTAGGCCAAGGGGTATCCAGAGTCTCTGAAGCTGCCAAAACTTGCCTACAGCCCCAGTTGCAGAGCCCACCCCCTGCCCCTGGCTTGGTTCTCCTTCTCAGCCCCTGATCGTATCCGGGGCAGTGGTGCTGAGTCTGGGCTAGCCTCTCCCCTCCTCTTCCCTGCAGTCCTTATCCAGCAGCCCCCAGGCCCAGCCCCCGCGGCCAGCAGAGCTGTCAGATGAGGAAGTGGCTGAGCTCTTTCAGCGCCTGGCAGAGACACAGCAGGAGAAATGGATGCTGGAGGAGAAGGTGCTGTCTGCCTGCTCATCCCCACTTGGTGTGCCCTTGGCAAGGAGGCCGGGGTAGGGGGGGTGTCTGGCTGGGCCCCTCCTCATGTGTGAACATGCGCAGTTGAGGGGTCTGAGGTGGGCTGGGACACCTTGCAGGTGAAGCACCTGGAGGTGAGCAGCGCCTCCATGGCAGAGGACCTCTGCCGGAAGAGCGCCATCATTGAGACCTACGTCATGGACAGCCGGATCGGTCAGTGGCCCCTCCCCAGCCCTCATGGCTCATCCGGCCTCTCACCCGCTCCCTCCTTCCCCACTGTCCAGTGCTGCGGCTTCTCTCCTCTCCTCTTGAAACTCAGCAAAGTTACCGACAAGACCACAGCCCGCGGAGGGGAGAGCAGGGCAAGCCTGTGCCTGTGTGTCTTTCTCTCTGTTCTCTTATCTCGGCTCCTCCCTCTCTCCGGGCCTCTGTTCTCTCTCCACTCTCCTATCTCTAGCTGTCTCTCTGACCTCTGTTTGTCTCTTCCTCTTCTCTCTCATTCCCTTCTCTCTTCTCCCTGTCTCTCCTTTCTGCCCCATCCCCCTCCATCTTTTCTCACTGTTCCTGCCTGTTGATATTGTTACATTTCTCGAAATTTTCATTCTCTGTACATGTATCCCTTCTGGGGTCCTTATCTCTTCCTCTCCTGTCTCCCTCCCCTCTCCCACCTTCTCTCCTCTTTCTTCCCCCCTCCCCCGGCTTTGGTTTCTTTACTCCTTTTTTTCAAACCTTCTCCTCTCTCTTGTTTCCTTATTAATTGGAATAATACCAACTGAGACATGCTGCGGGTTGACTGTGTGTTCTGTGCTTCACATGCAGTCGTATACGTGTCTCCAGCTCCATGAATTAGTTATTATCCTCATTTCTCAGGGCCGCACAGCTAATAAGTGACAGCCAGGTTTTACATGGTAAAGCTTTTGCCCCCTACATTACATGGCTTCTTCCCGACTTTTCTTCCCCGCTCTCTGTTTCCCTCTTTTCTGCCCTGTCTCTCTCTGTCTCTCCTCCGGCTCTGCCGAGAGGGTGGTTCTCAGCCTGGGCCCTTGCAGATGTGTCTGTGGCAGCAGGCCACACAGACCGCAGCGGGCTGGGCAGCGTCCTGAGAGACCTAGTGAAGCCAGGCGACGAGAACCTTCGAGAGATGAACAAGAAACTTCAGAACATGCTGGAGGAGCAGCTCACCAAGAATATGCACTTGCACAAGGCGAGTGTGACCTACCAGCCTACCCATCTGTCCATCTGACCACCTGCCTACCCAACCACACAGCCCCTGGTCATCTGCCAGTCCCCTAATTCACCCACCCCATTCACCGACCCTTCACCCTCATCTTCATATCCTCCAATCAACTTACTATCAATTTGGTCTTACTCTCCCCTCTGTCCTCACCTCTACCCACTCATCCATTCATACATACATTCACCCAACTCTCCCATCAACCCACCCTACCATTTGCCCATCTGCCCCCTACCCATTTGATCATCTGCCCCACGTCTTTCCACCCGTTTCCTGACGTACTGCTCTCTCTCTTAGCTACTCATCAATCACCCCTTGTCTTACCTTTCACCCACCTGCCCAGCGACCTGCCTGCCTGCTTGTTGTCCTCCATCTGTCCTCTTGTTTGCCTACCATGGATCTCCCATATGTTCACCCACATGTCCACTTGCCCATCCTGCCACCCAAATATTTCCCCCGTCTCTGGGGGAGTCAGAAAGAATGCAGACCCAGCCCTGGTCTCTGAGAAGCAAGCTCACCATTTAGTAGAAAAGAAGGTGGCGAGGGTGGGGGTTGTATCCTCCAGCCGCAGCATGCACAGCAGGCAGTCCACTCCCACATCCATATCCCTAGCTCCAGAGGTTCCCCACCCCCTCATACACACACACCTTTTCCAAGCCCAGCCCACTGCTCGGGGCTCTGTGAGTTTCTCCAAATACCTTCCTGTCTCAGGCTAGACATAGCTGGGCATTGATTAATGGGGTGAGAAGGACAACACCCCAGGCTTGGGGAGGGAGCCTCCTTGTCACCTTCTCTGGCCCCTGATGGCTCGTTTGTTTCTTAGGACATGGAAGTCCTGTCCCAGGAAATTGTGCGGCTCAGCAAGGAGTGCGTGGGGTCCTCTGACCCAGACCTAGAACCAGGAGAAGCCAGCTAAAGACCTGCAGGCTGCATTCCCTCCCCTACCCACTCCCCAGGACACCATTTCCTCGGGCTGTGGTGGGAAAATGGGGGCTGGTGCCAAAATCAAATATGTTGGGAGACTGGACATTAAAGGGGTTGGAGGCCTGATGGCTGGTGTTAGTGACCCTGTCCTAGGGCAGAGGTCCCTGGGGAGTGGGGATTGTGAGGGGAGGGGCAGGGATTTCTCCTCCTCCTTGGCCCTGCCTCCCAGGGGCCTTTGCCTTCATCTCTGCATGAGCTCTCCCTCCCAGAGACCAACTCTTTTTTATTTTATTTTATTTTTTAATTTATGTCTGGAAGCCTGGCTACTCTGCATTTGGGATTGGGGATGTTGGGTGGGGCACGGTCCATGTTCAGCATTCTAGCAACGTGTGTGTGTGTCTGTAAAGGCTGTGCAGCCAAAATACCATCTGGCCAGATGGGCCCACCCATTGACTGTGTGCTCTCATTCTTTCTAACCTGGAGGGATGTGCTTGGGGTGGGGGGAGGTCTCTGGCTGCAATTTTACTCTCCCTCCCCCACCCTCACCTGGCATGTCTCCAGTTAGTGCTGACCAGCCCCTCAAACTGAGTGGAACAGAAATATCTACAGATAATGTATGTGGGTGGATGTGTATGGGGCGTGGGTGTAGATGAGTGGACAGATGGGCAGATGGATAAGTGGTTGGATGGACTGATGGATAAATAAGTGGAAGGTTGCATGGATCGATGATGGATAAGTTGGGAAATGGACAGATGAATGGATAGGTGATTGGATGAATAAATGGGTAGATGGATTGGTAGTTAGATAGGTAGGGGATGGACAGGTGGGGGATGTAAGTGGACAGATGGATGGCTAGGGGAATGCATGGATGGATGAGTAATGAATGGAAAGAGTAAAGAGGTGAATAAATGATGGGCAGGGCTATGGATGGATGGACAGATAGATGGGTGGAGGGGGATACATATGGATAGGTTGGTGAATAGTTAGGTGGATGGAGTGAATATACAAATGGATGAGTGAGTAGGTGGGTGAATTAAAGACTAAATGGACAGATGGGCACGTAGAGGGCTTGGTAGAGTGGTTGTGTGGGTGGGAGAATGGATGGATAGGTAGGTGGTGGGTGGGTGGAGGGATGGAGAAATGGACAGATCAAGAGTGTGATGAGTGAGCAAATGGAGGATTGTATGGGTGGGTAAATGGATTGAAAGGCTAAAACTGGCCGTGCGTTACTGCTCCCCCATCGCCACACACCTTCAATTACTAAAGATGAGGCCGCCTCTGTGTGCCATGCCCTGTGCCATCCCCTTTCACATCACTCTACTGAATGCTCCCACAACACTATCGAGTTGGGGTAACTGTTCGACAACTGAGGAAACAATGCAAGTCACTTGCTCAACAACACAGCAAGTCAATGGCAAAGCTGGGGTTTGAACCCACCAATGCTGGAGGCACTGGGTACCCAGTACTCTTGCCACTCAGGAGCAGAGCCCTCCAGGGGAGGAGGTATGATTTGAGGCTCCTGGATGTGGACAGATGAGACAGACTGCCCTTCAGAGTGGGGCCTTCCTGGGAGAGAACCTGGTATGGGGGTGGGACCTGGCTTGTCCCCACATGCACTCCCCTTACCGCCCATTTCACATCTGAAAACGGGAGGACAGGGCTCCAGCCCCACAACAGCAGTCTTGGTTAGAGCAGGGCTCTAACCCATGGCCCCCCCACCCAGGGAATAGCTTTGGGGGCCTGGCCATCTAGAGAAATGCCCCCCACCAATTTTCCCCTCACCTCCCCCTTCTTCAGCTCTTTTACAGCCTGGGGGGCAGGGAGGGGACACAGCGCTGCATCATTCCCCGTGGCACTCCGCTGTGGGGCCATTAACAGACGCCTCTCCATCGATCGGATCTGCTAAGTGCTGCTGATTCAGACGGGTGGGGGTGGGGACCCCTGGGGGCAGAGTGGGGTAGGAGCTGGGCAGGAAGATGGGGGAGTCCAGGAAGGAGGTGGGGAGAACTGGCAAAGCTCCCTGCCACCCCCATTTTCCAGATGACGCGACTGAGGCCCAACCAGCTTTGTAAGAGGCGGAGTCTCCCCAGGGTCCCTCTCGTGCTGTCCTAGGGGAGGGGGCTCTGGGAGCCACGAGGCCCCTCCCTGCCTCTCTCTCCATCTCCCGGCAAGCTCAGAGGGGCGGGGAGAGAGAGCCAGAGGAGGAGGAGAACTCGGGCAGCTCTGCAGAGGGGGGCAGGAGCTCCGGTGTTTGGTACCCCCAGCCCCACCGCTGTGGCCGCTGCTGCAGCGGGGACACAGGTGAGGACGGCCCTATGGGGAGGGGGAGGGGGCCACTAGCAGCGCTGTCCTTGTCATTCCCTGGTCCAGCCCCCACACCCTAACCCATCCTGGGACAGTCCCCAGGGGTCCTGCTGGACCTTGTCCTTCCAGAGCCTCCTTCCAGGGACCCAGCCCCCTCCCCCTGCCTTGCTGTCTTCTCCTCTCCCAGGCCTGGCTGTGGCTGTTTCTCCTCTTCCTTCTCCTTCTGCTGCCGCTGCTGCCACTGCCACTGCCGCTGCCCGGCACACACCGCCAGCCCCTCGGGGTGTGGTTTCCCCAGACCAGCCCCCAACGGTGGGACGCAGACTTATCCTGGCCTCCCCCATCAGCCTCCTGCAAGGCCCAGCAGCCCCCACTTCCTAGAGACACACCCAACTCCCTTTCAACATCCCACCCAGCTCTCCAACCCATTTTGGGGGGGACCCCCTCCTCCTGTTACCTTAGTCTTTTTCAATCCTCTGGGTTCTCTGGGGCTGTGCCCAACTTCCTTCCAGTTGAGCCCCAGCCCCGCGGGATTCCCCAGCCTTTCCTCCCGCCGGAACTCTTGAGAGGGCACACCAGGCTTTCTCAGCCCCCCTAGGTACCCCTCGCCCCGAGAGACCTCTCAGCCTCTGAAAAATAACCCAGCCCCATATCTACCCCTTTAGATACCCCACTCCCTTTTCCAGCCCCACTAGGGGGCCCCACCTCTCCTTCCTTCCCCAGAACTCCTGTAGAGTGTAGACACCACCCCCCCCAGGCTATTCTTGGCAGCTCTAGGCACTCCCAAGACACCTTTCAGCCTCTTTCCAACCTCCTGGCTCTATAGCCACCCCTTACATGCACCGACCCCTTTCCTAGATCCACGAGGGCGCTCCAACCCCCTTATCTTTTCCCCAGAAGTCTTGAGGGTGTAGACAACCCTCTTCACCTTTTTCAGACCCTCTCGAACCCCCTCCAGACACTCAGCCTCTTTCAAACACCTCTGGTCCCATTTCTCCCCTCTGAATGCCCCAATCCTCTCTCCAGCCCCGCTAAGGGGTCCAGTTCCTTCTTCCTTCCCTCAGAACTCTTGAGAGTGTGGACAACTCCCCAGTGTTTCTTGCCTGCCCCTCAGACACCCCCAGACATCTCTCAGGCACATGCTGACCCTTCTAGAATCATCTCAGTGGCTCTAAACACTCCCTCAGATCCTTCTTGGCCCCTCTAGAAGCCCGTTTTCAGTTCCTAAAGACATCCCGCAGGTCCTTCCCAGACCCTCTAAATGCCCCGAAAGCCCCTGCCTGTCTCTCTAGTTCCTCCTCCTGGTTCATCTTGGCCTCTCTAGACATCCCCAGTTTCCTTGTGCGAGTGGCCCAGGGCCTCTCCAAGCTCCCACCATCCTGGAGACAGCCACATTTTCCTAACGGCCAGCCTCCCAAGTCTCCGCGGGCCTGGGGCTCGGCACGATGGCGGCAGGTGTGGCCACGTGGCTGCCTTTCGCGCGTGCTGCCGCGGTGGGCTGGCTGCCCCTGGCCCAGCAGCCCCTGCCCCCGGCGCCGGGGGTGAAGGCATCTCGAGGGGATGAGGTTCTGGTGGTGAACGTGAGCGGACGACGCTTCGAGACATGGAAGAACACGCTGGACCGCTACCCGGACACCTTATTGGGCAGTTCGGAGAAGGAGTTCTTCTATGACGCCGACTCGGGCGAGTACTTCTTCGATCGCGACCCGGACATGTTCCGGCACGTCCTGAACTTCTACCGCACGGGCAGGCTGCACTGCCCGCGGCAGGAGTGCATCCAGGCCTTCGACGAAGAGCTGGCCTTCTACGGCCTGGTGCCGGAGCTCGTGGGCGACTGCTGCCTTGAAGAGTACCGGGACCGCAAGAAGGAGAACGCCGAGCGCCTGGCGGAGGACGAGGAGGCCGAGCAGGCGGGCGATGGCCCGACCCTGCCGGCCGGCAGCTCCCTGCGCCAGCGGCTCTGGCGGGCCTTCGAGAACCCACACACGAGCACCGCGGCCCTCGTTTTCTACTATGTGACCGGCTTTTTCATAGCCGTGTCGGTCATCGCCAACGTGGTCGAGACCATCCCGTGCCGCGGCCCCACGCGGCGGCCCCCGCGGGAGCAGCCGTGCGGCGACCGCTTTCCCCTGGCCTTCTTCTGCATGGACACGGCCTGTGTGCTCATCTTCACGGGCGAGTACCTCCTGCGGCTCTTCGCCGCCCCCAGCCGCTGCCGCTTCCTGCGGAGTGTAATGAGCCTCATCGACGTGGTGGCCATCCTGCCCTACTACATCGGGCTTTTCGTGCCCAAGAACGAGGATGTCTCGGGCGCCTTTGTCACCCTGCGTGTGTTCCGGGTGTTCCGCATCTTCAAGTTCTCCAGGCACTCACAGGGCTTGCGGATTCTGGGCTACACACTCAAGAGCTGTGCCTCGGAGCTGGGCTTTCTCCTCTTTTCCCTTACCATGGCCATCATCATCTTCGCCACTGTCATGTTTTATGCCGAGAAGGGCACAAACAAGACCAACTTTACTAGCATCCCTGCGGCCTTCTGGTATACCATTGTCACCATGACCACACTTGGGTGAGTGCAGACTCTGTGTTGGGAGCTGCCCCATCAGTCAGTTACACTCACCTTTCTGTAAAATTAAGGTTAGAGAAATGATCTCTTTCTATTTGAGCTTCAGTTTGCTCATCTGTAAAAACTGAGGGAGTTGGACTAATCTCCAAATCCCTCCCAGCTCTGACAATTCCTTGATTTTCCAGGACAAGAGACTTAGGTTCAAGGATTGTCTTAGCTGCACTCTTTCTGTTGACCTTGTATTCTCTAGGCCTGCTTTCTCCTCTGTAAAATGAGAAATGACAATCCCCTCACCAGGTTGAGGGAATTCAATGATATCATGGTTGTGCAAGTTCTCTGAATGTTTCTAGTGCAAGATAAATACGGTACTAGCTTTCTATCACCCCTTTTTCCATCTTGAGGACTCCATTTTTCCCAACCCTCTAGAATCATCTGTTGTGTGAGGCACTACCTCTGTGGCTTCGTGATTCCTTGATGTTCCCCAAAACAAGATCTTTTCAGCATTACTTTTTTATTGCCAATCCTTGAGAGGGACCGGTTGGGATAATAGCATCAAATGGAATCACCAAACTCAGGTTATTCTTAAAGACATTGTCTAGGGCAGATATTGTAATCCTTTTCTAAACTTCCATCATTGGGATTAGGGATACAGTTGCTGCTCAGTATCTGCTGAATGGATGAATTGGGGTTGCTCAGTACCTTAATACAGAGACACAAAAATTGATGAGGTTTCTAAGGGTAGAAATGAATTCTGGTTGGAGATTCAGGGTTGGATCGACAAACAAATACTAAGCCCTGAGAATGAGTTGGAACTGGGTATTTTGTTACTTTGTACCCCCTTCAGTCCTCACAACAGCCCTAGGAGAGTGAGTGGCTGCCCGTGTCTCATAGTTGAGGACACCGTCTGAGATGACACATCACAGAACCAGAAGTGGCCAAGTTGGAGAGACTTTTAATTGAGTCAAAATAAAGAAATCAGGAAGAACCACCCTGTGGGGGAGGGGTACACAGCCTGAGCGAAGGCTGAAAACTGCAGAGGCTGCGTTTCCATGGAGGGGTCTGATTGGTCCTATGGTTAGAACAAAAGTATGCTCTGTGATCTTGAGCAAGTCAGTTATGAACCTCCCTGAGCTTCGGTTTCCCCCTCTGTGAAACAAGTTGGAAAGGTTGGCTCTGCTCTATCTCCATGGGACGGGGAGTGGCATGGAGAAAGGGAAGGGGGAGTTTCAAGGCTCCTCCCTATTTTTTCATGTGAGGACAGTTTCAAGGCTTCCCCTGGGGGAATAAGAAGGGGTCCTACCTAGAGAAGGTAAGACAGATGCATGCAAACCCAACAGAGCACTGCTCTCAGGACTCAGAGCCCCTCAGCTGGCCTGTGGTGGTGGGACTCCCCCTACCAGGAGGTTATATTTACTGCCTGTGACTTCCTCCTTCTCCCTATGCTTGGTATTAATAGATTTCCAGCTGACTCAGATGCCCAGTGTGCAGCTCAGATGGGGGCAGCAGATGGTAGGGGTGAGGGCCCGTTTCCCATTTGACCCCCACTAGTGGCCAGAGAGGTCATTCCTCACATTTTGCAGAGCAAGAAACGGAGGCTCAAAGAGTTTGAGTGCCTGACCAGGTTCGCAGAGTGAGCTGGGTTGGATGGGATGGAGTGGGGGACTGAGAGGTGGGTACTTTTCTTGACCTTGGCCTACCTGCCCCCCACCCCAGCTACGGAGACATGGTGCCTAGCACCATCGCTGGCAAGATTTTCGGGTCCATCTGCTCACTCAGTGGCGTCTTGGTCATTGCTCTGCCTGTGCCAGTCATTGTGTCCAACTTTAGCCGCATCTACCACCAGAACCAGCGTGCTGACAAGCGCCGAGCACAGCAGGTAACAGCACCTTCCACCTGAGTCCCTCCTATTCCCCACAGCCCAGGCCAGTCTACTACGCTTGGGTTTCCTTTATCTCCTCCTCTCTCTGTAGAAGGTGCGCTTGGCAAGAATCCGGTTGGCAAAGAGTGGTACCACCAATGCCTTCCTGCAGTACAAGCAGAACGGGGGCCTTGAGGTGAGTAGGGGCCCGGATTGGGTTGGGGGTGAGCGTTGATGGGAGGAGGAAGGTGCTGACCTCGTCCCTCTGCTCCATCCACTCCAGGACAGTGGCAGTGGGGAGGAACAGGCACTGTGCGTCAGGAACCGTTCTGCTTTTGAGCAGCAACATCACCACTTGCTTCATTGTCTAGAGAAGACGACGGTGAGGCCTAATGAGAGGTGACATGGCAGAATGAAGGGGGTCCCTCTGCTGCCAAGGCAGCTCCCTCCATGGGATGGGAGGCTCACCACTAACTGCAGAAACCACACAGGGCTTCCTGGAAGAGCCCCAATAGAGCTGAGCCTTGAAGGGTGGACAAGGGAAGGGAAGAGAGAGCAACTTCCAGAAAGGAAGAAAGAGCCTAAGCAAAAGCCTAGGGGTAGAGTCAGCTCCTGTGTGGTGCCTTGTGACCCTCTCTCCCTTCTGCCCACAGTGCCATGAGTTCACAGATGAGCTAACCTTCAGTGAGACTCTGGGTGCTGTCTCGCTGGGTGGCCGCACCAGCCGCAGCACCTCTGTGTCCTCCCAGCCAGTGGGGCCTGGCAGCCTGCTGTCCTCTTGCTGCCCCCGCAGGGCCAAGCGCCGTGCCATCCGCCTTGCCAACTCCACTGCCTCGGTCAGCCGTGGCAGCATGCAAGAGCTGGACACACTAGCAGGGCTACGGAGGAGCCCTGCCCCTCAGAGGTAAGGACCCCCCACCTGCTGGCTACCCCTGGGGAAGCTCAGAGCTTGGACCAGGGGATACGAGATTTCATGATTCCAGGTCTAGCAAGTCAAGCTTGAACCCAAACTCCAAGCTAGGAGCTTGGGCTTATCTTGCCTGGAAACCCTAGTTCTTCATTTGTTCTTTCAACATTTATTGAGCATCTACTATGTGCCAGGCACAGTTTAAGGCATTTTGCAGTTCACTATAGGAGTTTAGTCACTTTAGGCAGTGAATAGAACAGACAGAAATCCCTGACCTTCTGGAACTTAAATTCTAGTGGGATGAGACAGTTAATAAACAAATACTGTACACAGATGATATAGTATGCTAAGTGCCAAGGAGAAAAATAAATCAGGGATGGGGGATAGAGAGTGTAGAACAGGGTGTGATGCAGTTTTAATAGTGTGCTCAGGGAAAGCTTTGCTGAGGTGATGTCTGAGCCAAGACCTGAAGGAGGTGAGGGAGTGAGCCATGTAGATATCTACAAGAGCTTTCCAGGCAGAGCAAACAGCCTATGCAAAGGCCCTGAGGCAGGAATGGGTCTGCATGTTAAGAGACACAGCCGGGAAGCTACTGTGAGTAGAGGAGTGACTGAGGGGGAGAGTGGTAGGAGGTAAAGTCAGAAAGGAACAGGGACCAAATTTTGTATATCTTACTATCAACTATTGTGAGGGTTTTGGCATTGTAAAGAGTAACCATAATAGATAACATTTTTGTGTGTGTGCTCATTATGTTCCAGGCACTATTCTGAGCACTTTGTATCATTTATTATCTCATTTAATCTCTCCAGCTACCCTATGAGGTAGGAAACACTGTGATTCCCATGTTACAGATGAGAGAAAAGAGAATTTGAGAGTGGTTACAGGGGGAGCAGGATTCGACCCCAGGACTATCTGACTCCAGAGCCCTCACTCTGTACCACCATAATGGAGGGGTCAGGGAAAGCATTTAGCACAGTGCCAGGGACTCAGTAGGTGCTCAATAAATGTCATGATTGCCGTGGCAAGTATTAGGATGACTTTTTAAGAAACTTCCATTTTCCCACCCTTATCTACAGCCGCTCAAGCCTCAATGCCAAGCCCCATGACAGCCTTGACCTGAACTGCGAAAGCCGGGACTTCGTGGCTGCCATCATCAGTATCCCTACCCCTCCTGCCAACACCCCGGATGAGAGCCAACCTTCCTCCCCTGGCGGCAGCGGCAGGGCCAGCAGCACCCTCAGGAACTCCAGCCTGGGTACCCCTTGCCTCCTCCCCGAGACCGTCAAGATCTCTTCCCTGTGAGGGGCAGGCCTGGCCATCCAGAGGGCCCTCTTGATTCTTGGGGACTCCTTTCCAAAGCCATATTTTGGAGAGGCAGAGAGGGGCAGGCCTAGGGACCCCTTCTGCCCCCCACTGAGAACTATGCAATGGAGTTTCGTGGAATGGCCTACCTGGTGGGGAAGTAGCCAGGGAATGGGAAACTGCCCCCATCCCAGACAGTTTTCCTGGTGGGGGCCAAAGCGCTGGGCTTCCTCAGGCCCCTGGCCTCCTTGCCTCAGCACAATGGGACTGGCCCCTCTCCTCCAGCTGGCCTCCTGCATGCTCCTCCCCTCGGGCCCTTGGGGTCCCACCTGACATCTGAGCTCTGGCCTAAGAAGGAGAGGTGAGACTTCCTCTTCTCTCTGGCTGGGCTATGGAGGTTTGGAGGTTCAGAGGAGAGAACCCTCATGTCTGATCTGGCCTCTAGGAGAGGTCCCCACCCTCCACCAGGCCCAATAACTCTCAAATTCTGAAGCTTGGAATGCAACCACAGGCTTCATGGGCTGTGCCTCAGCAGTGACCTGCCACCCCCAGACCTTGGCTCAGGGGTCAGGCTGCCTCTCCCAACACACACAGATAGCACAAACATCACCTCCCTTCCCTGGCTGCTGGAAATGGGTTCCCGCAAGCCCGTCCTCTGCTGGGCCCCCAGCCAACTCTAGCAATAGCAGTTGCTGCCGTAACATTATGCAAAGCCTCTGCCCAGTTTGCTGCAGCATTTACATCTGCCCTAATCAGAGGGGCACCTCTAACTCCTCCTCCTCTCTTCTCTGGTTTGCTTCCTTCCTGGGTTGGGCTGGAGTCTGGACTGGCTGAGATAAGACCCGGCAGCCAGCAAGAGCAGGGCTGTGTTTGGAGATCGTGGGCTGATTCCATGTTCTCGGGCAGGAGTCCAGCATCAGGGCTGGGGCCCGGGTTGTTCCTGAACTCTGGGAGTTTTAGGAGGCAGGAGGAACTTATTGATCTCCTCCTCCTCCCCCACAATGCCTTTTCACATATTCCTCTCTCTTCTCCCTCTTGGGTCACCTTCCAGAACTCTGTGTCTGCTCTCAGGCTGAAATCTGGCATCATCTCAGGTTCCCTGTTCCCAGCGCTGTCCCTGTGGAGTTGGAGGCTGACAAAGATGTAGTTTCCATCAGTCAATAAAACTGAGAGGAGAGATGAGGATGAGCACCTCCTGGCTCTGTGGGTTTGGGGGCTGGGTTGGACTAGGGGGTTAAAAATACTCTGATTTCAATTCCTTTCAACTAGTAGAAGCGCTAGTGTGGGTAAAGGTATGGGAGGTGGATGGTTGGTGACGTGTTCTAGAAGATGGGGATCTAGGAGAAATGAAAGGGTGGTTTGAAGAGTTGAATCTACAGCCAGCAAGGCAGGCTAGGAGGTCCAGAGGCATGCTCCTTGAACATCATCTGCTCCAGCTCCCTCACTCACAGATGGGGAAACTGAGACCCAGAGCAGCACACGCTTCATTAGAGTAGACTTAAACCCAGGCTTCCTAACAGCAAACAGCTCTGAACTGAACCCTGATGAAAAGCATCTCAGTTTGGCAAAATGCCCTTCCTTGTGGATGTCTCCTACATTCTCTCTTCTGGGCTACTGGGTACACTAGGCTAGTGTGTGACTGAGCTCTGTGGAGGACTGAGAAGACAGACCTTGGATTCAGGTCGACCTGGGTTCCAATCCCTGGGTGAGAAAATCACTTCTCTTGCCTCAGGTTGCTAATCTGTGAAATAATCATTCATTTATTTACCAAGTATTTATTAACTGCATATCATGTGCTAGCCCTAGGGATACAAAGATGGGCAAAGAAGACATCATCTCTCATCCACAGAGGTGAGCAGGGAAGGCAGACAATTAAGCAGTTATAATATAGTACAGTAGAACTAAGGTGGATGGATTATAGAAGCATGTAGATGGCAGGAGAACCTAACCTGGCCGACACACGAAGAATGAGTTGGAGTTAGCCAGGCAAAAGACAAGGATGAAAATGTTTCAGGCAGAAGGAATAGTATGTGCAATGAATGACCTGGCGGTTAGAGAGCAAGCTCAGGGCCTTCGGGGAACTGAAATTAGTTCAGTACAGCTGGGGAGGAGAGTGTGGCTGTGATGAGGGTGAGGATGTAGAGGTAGGCCAGATTAGAAAAGGCATTTGAAGCTATGATACAGATTTGGGACTTCATCCTAAGAATGATGGGGACCTCTGAAGGCTTATGAACGGGAATGTCCTTCTTAGGTTTGTTTCAGAAGGATCATTCTGGCTGTGGAGAGTGGATTATAGAGAAACGGTCCCAGAGGGAAGAAGAGCAGTGAGGAGGCTTTTGCAGAAGTCCAGTTGGAAGGTGATTGCGGCTTGGACCAGGTAGTGGCAGTGAGTTGGAGAGTCAAGAGATTTGAGAAAGAGAATTGGCAGGATTTGGGACTGACAGGTATGCAAGAGTTGAGAAAGAGGGAGCAGTCAAGGTTGACTTCCAGGTTTCTAGCTTGGGCAAAGGCTGGACGGGGGGTGCTATTCACTGTCAAAGGGAACATCAAAGCTGTTAGTGCACAGTGCCAGGTACATAGTAAGTACTTGGTGAAGGTTAGCTACAATTCTTATCGTAAGTTCAGGTTTAGATATGTAGTGCTAGCCAAATATCCAGTAGGGAGGGGGGATGTATGGGTCAAGTGAGATTGTCATGAGAAGATTCCATGTGATAATGTGCATGGGCATTTGGCACAGTGCCCTGAACACGACAGGCCCAGTAAACGTCAGTCTTCTCCTCTCACTGTCTCATGAGCAGAAAACACCCCACAGTAGCCTGTTTATTACTGACATCCTTCAGGGAAGAATTTCAACTAGGGTTGGCATCTGAAGGGAGAAGTTTAGGTGGCACTCAGAAAGGCTTTCTGATGGTCTCTCTGTCAACCTGTTGTATGGCTTCACTCCTAAGACTGGCAGCAAGTCCTCACCTCTCACGACACCTTCTTGGTTCATGAGTTCATCGAACCCCCTAACTACTCCCTGAGATAGTCTGGGTAGGCATTATCAACCCCGTTTTACACATAGAGAAACCCAAATTTGAGACACAACGACTTGCTCGAGGTCATACAGTCGGTAATGGTCCATCGGCGCCTGAAACTGAGGTCCTCCAGACTCCCAAGCCTGAGATCCTTTCTGCTGCACTGTCATGCAGACTAATTTATTGAGCACTTACTACGTGCTAGGTACAGCACCAAGCCCTTTACAAGCATTAATCTCTGATCTTAAAAATGGAATTATCATTGCCATTTTACAGAGAAGTAGAATTTGAGGATGGAGGGTGTTAAATGACTCGCCAAAGATCACTCAGGAGGGTGACAGCTAGGATTAGCCTGTTGCTCTCCAGCCGCTCAGTAGCAGGGATTTTACCAACCTCATTACGAGACGCTGGCTGGTGACAGAGCTGGTTCATAAACCTTTTTGCTCGATCCAGGTAAACTCAGTTTCAGCAAAAGGGCTGTGCCGCGCCTGCGCACTAGCGACAGGGGCGGGGAGGTCAACCCGAGGGCGAGAATGCGGTGGTGCCAAAGTAGGCGTGTCTACTTCCCCAACACCCGCTGTCTCCACGGTGCACGTCTGTCCCAAGGTTGGCCTTCCGACTTGAGTGACGGCATCTCTTAGCCAATCATCGCAGAACTCAGCCTGTTGCCAGGGTGAAGCGGCGCCCTCCTCCCCGTCAGATGTGGATTTGCAGGCGGGTGGGACCGGAAGTGACGCTTCAGGGGATTGCTGTGCTCTGGGAGTGTTGACATTTTCGTCAGTCCGACTGACTGCGGCCAAGTTGGAAGCCTGGAAGGGAGGCGCTTTTAAAATCACCGTGCGCGGGGCAGGCCACGCTGTCCTGTCACAATACTCCTGTCTGCGAGTCAGAGCCTCGGGGAGAGAAGTAAAGAGCAGGACAGGGCCAACGAGAAGAAAGGCAAGGAACAAGGGTGCCGACTTTGACTGAAATCTGAGACGGAGGGCACGGAAGGGCGAGCGCTGGCCTCTGATTGGCACGTGGGCGTCATCGAAGACCCACGCAGCTGCTTTGATTGGTTGGTGCCCGTAATTGTTGTGGTGGCGGCGAAGATTTTGCCCACGTACTTCCGAGAGAGAGGCGGGGGTTGTGCCCTGGCGCGCGTGCGCAGCGTCCCGGGGCCCCACCCGGTAGTTCAAGAACCTGCGAGGGGGCGGGGCGAAGAGGTGCTTGTTTTGGTTCTGTTTCCTCTGAAGCAGAAGGCCGGAACGAGCGTAGCAATCAACTTGCTGGACTTGAAGAGAAGGCGACGACAAATTCGTCGCGGTACCTTCAGCTTGGACTTCACATCCGGGTTCTCCCGCCGCGTGACCCGCGCGCCGCCGACGGTTCGCAAACCGGTGCCTCGATCTCTTTATCCGGGTCCCGCCGATCCCGTCGTGCTTCGCGCACCCCAGTAGCCCCCTCATCCGGGTTCTCTCCCGGCGTGCCCCGCGCCGGGTTTGCTGGGGGGTACTCGGCGGTGCCGCCATGACTATTCTCCCCAAAAAGAAACCGCCGCCTCCCGACTCTGACCCCGCTAACGAGCCGTCGCCGCCCGTGCCGCTGCCCCCGGCGCCGCGCCGCGGCGGGGCTGTGGGCGTGGGCGGCGGCGGCACGGGCGTGGGCGGTGGCGACCGCGACCGTGAGTCGGGCGTTGTAGGGGCCCGTACCCGGGCCTCGCCACCGCCTCAGGGCCCGCTACCGGGGCCACCGGGTGCGCTTCACCGCTGGGCGCTGGCCGTGCCGCCAGGCGCTGTGGCAGGCCCCCGGCCACAGCAGGCCTCTCCTCCTCCTTGCGGGGGCCCTGGCGGTCCCGGCGGCGGTCCCGGTGACGCGCTGGGTGCAGCGGCGGCAGGTGTGGGCGCGGCGGGCGTGGTGGTGGGTGTGGGCGGTGGTGTAGGCGTGGGCAGCTGCTGCTCTGGGCCTGGTCACAGCAAGCGGCGGCGTCAAGCCCCCGGGGTTGGCGCGGTTGGCGGGGGCAGCCCTGAGCGTGAGGAGGTCGGCGCGGGTTACAACAGTGAGGACGAGTATGAAGCAGCTGCAGCACGCATCGAGGCCATGGACCCTGCCACCGTCGAGCAGGTATGGGCTGGGGATGACAGGTGAGTGAGTATGGTCGATGGGATCCCCAGACTGGGTAGGGACCCCAGGAAGGTTGTTTGAGATCAGGGCAAGGGACCTATGTCTTTTTCCTGAGCTTGGCATTCTTTTCTCTGGTGGTAGGGATATGAGAGGCCCTCTTCCTCTCCTCCGGGACTTGGGGTTAGAGGCCCCAGATAAGTTGGAGGACCTAAAGATGGGATCTGTGGTCACTTCTAGGACCCCTAGTTGTCATTCCAGGCCGTGGAACCTCATCATGTAGGGCCAGTAGGTGGCAACTCCCCAGGAGACTCAGGCAGGATGGAATGCCTCCTCAGAAGGGAGTCTCATGACTCTCCAAGGAACCTTGGTCTGTGTTCACTCGTTTTAAGATTTTTTTTTCTGTGGGATAAGAGTCTAAGATTCCCCCTCCAGGGAACACGAGTAAGGTGGAGACCTCAGAGATGTCTGAGTGTCCCCAAGATACCTAAACCTTTTCAGGGGTTTGAGACACTATATAGGACAAACTGCCCCCCCCTTCTCCTTTTCAGGGTAACGCAGCACAGGACCACTCATCACTGGGGTCTGAGACCTCCTCAAGGGTCCTAAGCCTGCCTTCAAGGGCCTGAGACTCCCTCTTCTAGAATCATGGGCCTAACACACACATATACATCTCCTTTAGAGAGGGATTTTCTGAGCTTTCCTCCGAGAATATAAGATTTCTTTCAGGGAGATAAGATTCCCTTCATTTTGGGGACAAGGACCAAAATCAACACCCAGGGACCAGAAAGTCTACTAGGGCACATGAGACTCGTCCCCTTTCTAAGTGACAAGGGTCTGTGCTTTCTCTCAGTGGTCTCAGACTTCTTGGGGGCAAGAGTGAATCTCTGTCCAGGAGCTTAAGCTTCTTTTAAGGGGTAGACCTTCGGTTTCCCCCCTGCGCTGAGCCTTTCTTCAAGAAAATGAGACTCATTGTTTTGGATACTGGAGCCTAAGATCCCCCTGCTTATGGACTGGGGCTTTTGGAGACTGGGTCTGAAGCCTCTTCAGGAGACTGATATCCCCCATAGGTCCCAGGCAAGGTGAGGTCTTTAGGGTACCTTTCTCCTCAAGAACTGGTCTGAGTGTTCTTGGGGATCTGAGACCCCCACACAAAGGGGTTTGAGGTCCTTCTACCTGAATTATGAAGGACTGAAACACATCTTGGGGACATAACAGCAGTCTCTTCCCTTTAACAGGGATAGGAACACACACGCACGCGCCTGAGCTTCTTGTCAGGACATGAGATCCCTGCCTTGGGAACTTGAGCCTGAGACCACTCTTCAGGGGACATGGGCAGCATGGAGTCCCAGAGGTGGAATCTGAGGCCTCTCCATGGATCTAAGCCTGCCTTTAAGGGCTTGAGACGCGGGATGCCAAGGACACTTGAACTTTCCCTCAAGGACAAGAGGCCCATACATACCCCAGTGACTGGTGTGTCTCTAGAGATGAGGTCTGAGCTTCCCCATCAAGGAACATAAGTCACCCCTCAGGAACAGGGAAACTCCCCCGACCAGAATGGAGGCCTGAGACCCTTCCTTTGGGGCATGGATACAGAGTCCCTCGAGAATAGTGTCCTGAGCCTCCCCTCAAGAGTTAGAACTTTCTCTCAGGTGCGTGAGACACTTCTCCCACCTTAGGACCTGAGACCTGAGGCTGCCCTGAGAGTACTGATTGTCACCTCACTTCAGATAATACTCCAGTCATAGGGTCTTCTTAGAGACATAAGATTTCCTGCCTTGGGGACTTGAGCCTAAGACCACCCTCCATTTGTGAACTAAGTCCTGAGAACTGCCCACTCCCCTTGGGGACATGGGTAAAATGGGATTCTAAGGAAAAGAGTCTGAGCGTCTTCCCAGGGGCCTAAGCTTCCTCTTAGGGACAAGAGACCTTTCACCTTAGGGAAGGGCCTGTACCCCACCCCCTACCTTGGTTATGAAGCTCTCCATTTCCCCCCAACCAGGCAGTCCTTTCTCACCAGGAGAGGGACATGAGGTCTTCCCCAGTGTGGCCTGAGGCCTCCTCCGTTGGACAGAAAGACTTGGGTGCTCTTCATGGTCATAAGAACCCCTCACCTGAGCCCCCCAGGCCAGAAAAGTCCCCCTACTTTCTATGAGAAGGTTGTCAGGTGCTGGGGACGTGAGGACTGAGGCCTCTCCCCGAGAACTAGGAGATGTTTTCAGCCTCTCTGACCCAGCTCCACTTGCTTCTCAATTCCAGGATCAGGGAAATATTCTGAGCTTCCTGAATTGCTTTCAACAAGCTTTTTTCTTCCAGAGACAGGGAGGGGTTTGGAATATCCCCACTCCAGGGAAGTTCTTCACCTATATTCCTCTCCCCCTTGGCTCAAGTAAATCTTGCTGTACTTCACAGGGGTCAGGGCCTTGAGTCCCCTGTCCGCGTTCCCTTTCCACCCTTACCACTTCCCCAGGCAGGATAAATCATCTGGACCCCACAGGGTCAGGACTAGGAGTTGTTTCTTCTCTCCCTGGTTGGGGTAAAGTCTGCCTCTCTTCCTTCACAGAAAGAGGGAGTGATACATCCCTGGTCCCAGGGACAGAGAGGAAGAAAGTTGTGTATTGCAATGGTGACCCTTTGCATCTCCTAGGCTGGGAGTTCCTTCCTTGTCCCCATAAGAACATCCAACTAAAGCTCTGCGGTTGCACAATACCTTCCCTTCCCAATGACAGAGGAGAGGCTTCCTGTCCTCCCACTTCCTGGGACAAAAGGAGGAAGAAGATGCTTCTCCCTGCCTTACCTGGTCCAACTTGGGACCTTCTGGGAATGAGAAGGGGAGAGATTCTTCCTGCCGCCCCAGTCTTGGTCCTGAACTGTCACTAGGGGCATTTGTAGCCTGGAGGACAATTAGATCCCTTGTCCTCTTAGATCCCTTGTTGAAAGGGGAGTTGTTGAAGGGAGCCCAGGTGGTGAATCTGGTCCTTATTCTGACTACTCAGACTTCCTGTCTGTCTCAATGTTGTGACTGCACCTCTACTGCCTTCAAGAGTCCTTTTGGCACCCGGGGCCCCGTGCTAAGGAGGTGGGGATGTCAGGGGTTCCCTTTCCTGGGCATGGCTGCCTTGCTGAGAGTCTACCATAGGAAAAGAATGGCTTAAAAGCATCCTGAGTTTGAGGAGCCCACAGGACATTTTGAGAAGGGGACATGCTCGCTGAGGTGGTGTGAGAAGCTAGACCTGGCACTGTCGCCCGGATGCCTGGGTTTGCACTCTCTCTGCTGGGGCTTTGCTGGATGAACCAGAATAGTTTTGCCTGTGCTCTCTGGGCCTCAGTTTCCTCCTTGGTCAGGTAAGGAGCTGTTGAGGTGTCAGTTAGCTTTGGGATTTTAGGGAACTCACACCAAAGCCCTCTGGACCTGAAGTTGACAAAGAATGGTGGATCTTTTGAGGAAGAACTGAGTTCCTCCCCCTCTCTCCCTTCCCAGCCATCTAAGCTTTGTGGGCAGGACAAGCAGCCTGCTCAGCGTGAGGCTCAGGGTTGGTGGACAGTGATTTTTGTGGCCAGGTGTGCTGTGGTGAATAAGCTTGGGGGTTACCTGTCAGTGGGCCTGTTGGGTGGTGTGGAGGTAGGGGTCTGTGTGGAAAGAGTTTGGGCTTTGGAGCTGGGCAGGTCTGAGTTCAAACCCCAGGGTCTCCTGCTTGGCTGCTTTATGGCTTTAGCAAACTCTCAGCCGCCTTTTTTGCAAAAAGTCCATCCTTGTCCAGGGTTATTGAGTGTGAATACCTGAGCTGGCCCAGGTCACACCTTGGCTGATTCTTCTCTTGTGGTTTCCTCAAGATATCTGGGTTCTTCCTAGGAGCCTTTGTAACGAACTGATCTTTGTTAGCAGAGACCCTTCATTTGGCATCCAGCAACCTGCCGCTTCCTCTCCTTAGGAGGCAGAGTGGTATAGCAGGAAGTGGTCCCTGGCAAGGCGGTCTGGGTTTGAGTCCTGTATGTTTGGGCAGTTCCCTTTTTCTGGGCCTTGGTTTCTCCATCCATAAAATGGGTAGTGGTGAGGAGGGAGGTTGGACTCACTGCTCTGAAGCTAGTCGTAATCTCTTTAATTCCCTGCTCCTCACTCCCCCAACCCACTGTGAAAATTTTGAGTGGGGCCCTTTGGCTTTTGGGGATGTGCTATGAAGTTTCAAGCAGTGTTCAGCTTCCTTCTCCCTGGCCAATGCTATAGGCCCTTGGGTTTTTTTTTATTTTAACAGCTTTATTGAGATATAATTCACACACCATACAAATTCACCAATTTAAAGTGTACAATTCAGTGGCTTTTAGTGTATTTACATGTTATGCATCTATCACCATGACCAATCAATTTTAGAATATTTTCATCACCTCAGAAAGAAACCCTGCGGC
Organism: Equus asinus; assembly: GCF_041296235.1. Classification (NCBI taxonomy): domain Eukaryota; kingdom Metazoa; phylum Chordata; class Mammalia; order Perissodactyla; family Equidae; genus Equus; species Equus asinus. The sequence goes on from NC_091820.1 coordinate 39,076,273, forward strand.
AGCATCATGCCCCAGGTCCCTCATCCCCTCCCAGCCCCTGGCAACCACTAATCTGCTTTTTGTCTTGATTGATTTGTCTGTTCTGCATGTTTCAAGTAAGTGTAATCAGACAATATGCGGTTCCTTGTGACTCGCTCCTTTCACTTAGTGTAATCTTTTCAAGGCTCATCCATGTCGTAGTATGCATCAGTACCTCATTTCTTTTTGTTGCAGAATAATAGAATCTCCTTTTTTTAATCCCCCCAATCTCAGTGGCCTGGCAATAGGTTTGGGGCCTTGCTTGTTTCCCATTCTTCGCCCTGGAGAGCTTGCGTTGGTCCTTAGAGAGCAGTGCGTCTGTCTGTTTCTCATTAGATGGCTTGCCTATGTTTTGCCCATGGAGCTGAGCCAGTGTTCCTGGGTGTTTTTGAGGAGAAAGGGGTGGTCTTGGCATGAGGCTTGCTGAGACAGAGCTGTGAAGCCCAGAATACTAAACACCTCTTGGCCAAGGTCTCTAGGAAGACATCTGTCCACGAGCTGCCACTGCTGCTGCCATCTTCCCCTGCCCCCTCCCCCTTTCAGTGGCAGCTCATTCATCCATAGGCTCATTCAGTCAGTAGCTTCCCAGGCTGGGAGGGGGAATTCCAAGCCCCTGCTGCCTTAATTCTAACCCTCATCTGGAGGAATGTTAGAGAGGTGGATCCGTGGGATGGGAGCCGTGCCACATTGCCTCACAGTTCACACCAGGGACTAATACAAGGAGGTTGTATTAGTTTCTCGTGGCTGCTGTGACAAATTACCACAAATTGGGTGGATTAAAACAACAGAAATTTATTCTCTCACAGTTCTGGAGGCCAGAAGTACAAAATCAGTTTCATTGGGCCACAATCAAGGTATTGGCAGGACCTCACTCCCTCCAGAGGCTCTAGAGGAGAATCTAGTCCTCTTCCAGCTTCTGGTCGCTGCCGGTATTCCTTGGTTTGTGACCACGTTACTCCAGCCTCTGCCTGACTTCACATCGTCTTCTCCTCTGTGTATGTGTAGTCTCCTCTTCTGTCTGTGTTGAATCTTGCTCTGCCATTCTAGGGACACTTGTGACTGCGTTTCGGTCCCACTTGGATATGCCAAGATAATCTTCCCATCTGAAGATCCATAATTTAATCACACCTGCAAAGACCCTCCTTCCTTACGAAGTGACATTTACAGGTTCCAGGGATTAGGGCCTGATATCTTTGGATGGTCATTATTCAGCCTACTGCAGGGGCGTTCTTGTTTCCCTTCCAGGAAGGGGAAGAGAAGATTAAGTGCTTTCCTACTAGGCAAAATCCTGTAATATTTGAGTTTGCTCAAGATTTCTGTTATTGGGAGGCTTGTTATCCCATTTCACAGAGTGGAAAACGGTGGCTCAGAGCACTTCATCACATGGCTAATAAGTCGCGGGGCTGGATTGAAATCTAAGTCAGTTGGGTCTCACAGCTTGCTTCAATGTCTCTTGGGCCTTTGAACCAGTAGGTTGCAGAGTCTTGCACCTGGGATCCCCTGGTGTTAGAAAGCTTTGCCCAGCCCCTTTGTGGAAGCTCAGAGATGTGGAGGGACTTGCCCACAGGCTCAGCAGTGGGCTTGCAAGATTCAGGGTGTGGACTTGTCAGGCTAGGGCATTGATGTAGCTTAAACTTATCTATGGCTTGGCCAGCCCCCACCCCTCACTCCCACCAGTCCTTCCTTCCCGGGCCATTTTCCTAAATAACTCCCAGGTTGGTACTTTCTTGGAGGTTTCCATCCAGCTAGGGGAAGGAGGAGACTGCTAGGAGCTCCTGGAACTCTCTAAACTCTTTCTGGAACCCAGGACCATGATTTCTCTGTTTTTGTTTTGTTTTTCTTTTTTTTGGCGAGGAAGATTGGCCCTGAACTAATATTGATGCCAGTCCTCCTCTATTTTGTATGTGGGATACTGCCACAGCATGGCTTAATGAGCAGTGTGTAGGTTCGCACCTGAGATCCAAACCCATGAACCTCAGGCCACCAAAGTGGAACATGCAAATTTAACCACTGTGCCACCAGGCTAGCCCCATGACTTCCCTGTTTTCTCTCTCCAAAGGGAAAGAGGGAAGGGGTTTCAGCCAGAGCCCAAGCTCTTTTCTTTTCTTTTCTTTTCTTTTCTTTTTGCTGAGGAAGATTAGCCTTGAGCTAACATCTGCTACCAGTCGTCTTTTTTGCTTGAGGAATGTTAGCCCTGAGCTAACATTTGTGCCAGTCTTCCTCCACTTTATATGTGGGTCGCTGCCACAGCATGGCTGACAAGTGGTATAGGTCCGTGCCCGGGATCCAAACTGGTGAACCTGGGCCGTGAAAGTAGAGCATACCAAACTTAACCACTACACCACAGGGCTGGCCCCAGAGCCCAAGCTCTTAAGGCTGCTGGTACCAGAGCCAGTGGACGGCTGGTGGTCTGGCCTCCAGATCCAGGCCTAGATGCCAGTGTGGCTGCCCCAGGACCAAAGCCCTGCTTGGGCAAGGGGTGTGCTGAGGCCTCCTTCATTTTTAGGGACAAACCAGGATTTTCCCAGGATGGGCTGTCAGGTATATCTCCATGCTGTGGCTCATGAGGCCTTCCCTGTTACCTTTACACTGGGTTTGCTGGTGCCCAAGCCCTAGCTCCTTTCTGCTTTTTGTAAAACGAGGATAATGCTTCCTGCCACCTGGACTGTGGTAAGGACAATTAAATGAGGTCACCTTCTGCATCTGGCACCTGGCATGGGGCAGGCATTCAGCTAATATGAGTTTATCTTTCTTCCTGGCCCCTGCCCTGCTTACCTGCCTAGTCCTCCCCAGGATTTTAGCTCTGCTGAATTCATTGCTGGGCCTCTGGCATCCCTGGTGCTTTGTGCAGGAGTGACTTCTTATCCAACTAACAAGCATTTCTGGAGGTCTTGGCGTTTTAGTCCTTTGCTCAAGTGGCATCTCCTCTCAGGTGCCAGCCTTAATGACTAGTCAGGTCCCTTTCCTCTTGGTGTTTCACAGCACCCCTGTGTTCACCTCTTTCACAGCCCTGCTCACACTTTGTGTGATCATTGCCTGTTTCCCTGGCCCTCTAGCAGTTTGTGAGCTTATCAAGGTTAGAGACCAAGTCTGACTGATTTCTCTGTCCTCATTGCCAGCCCAGGGTCTGACTTAGTAGCTGCCTGGTAAACCTTTATTGGATGAATAAGTAAGAGCTCCTCTCATCCTCTTTGATTTCCTTTCCCCTCTCGATCTTCCTTCCCCGGCTACATCCGGGAGCAGGAGGTTTCTGTGTGCCCTCTTTTTTAGAACTTCTTTCTGTTCAGTGTGGGGCTATAGTCATAAGTTGCAGCTTCCCTGCTAGAGACCCCTGGCTAGGGCAGACGCCCTGGTGCTAAGAGATGGCTGACCCTGCAGGGCAGGGATGGCTTTGGGGGAACTGGCCAGAGTGTGCTAGTTCGCAGCCTCTGGGGCAGGAGGGGCACCTGGACTGCTGGAATGTTGTGCACAAACAAGAGGCTTTGTGCTGCCCATGGAAGCCCATTAAGGGCTTCCAGGTGCCTTTGTCATCTCTGGGAAGCCAGCCACACCTTCCTGGGGTGTGGGCCTTGATGGTGGGGCTGCTGGGTATTCCCCTGTCACCCCCTCTTCATCCCCTCCCGTCCAGCCGCTCGTCTGGGACTTTCTGAGGGCCTCTAAGTTGTACGTCATCTCTGTACTGGACTTGCCCCCTCTTCTGTGACTGTGACCACCTCACCAGTGTATGGTACCTTATTTACAAAGTCTTCTCAGGTCCTGAAGCTCCTCTACGCCTCTTGACAGCTCTGTCAGATAGATCACATGTACCCCATTTGACGGGAAACTGAGGCTTGGAGAGTTCAGGTAGCTTACCTAAAATCACGAAGCAAGTGAGTGACAGAGCAGAGATTGGAACCCAGAGCTTTTGGCCTCCAAACCTTGTGTTTCCTACTTTCCCAGGAATTCCTCTCACTTGAGCTGGGGGAAAATGGCCTGCAGAGAGATGATCCCCTCTGTCTGGTCGGCATTAGCTCGGATCCCATAAATCCTTGGGCAGGGTGGTGTCCCCAAGGGGCAGGCTTGGAATTTCTGGTCCCTAGTCCTGATGTTAGATCAAACTGGCTGCTTCTGGTGACCAGCAGAGGGCGCGAGGGGCCTGGGAAAGGTCTTCTGTTTCTGATTTGTTTTGTTTTCAAATGGAAAATATATTTTAAGTGACTTGTGGACATTATTTTTTTGACTAGACTTTATTTTTTAGAGCAGTTTTTGATTCACAGCAAAATTGAGTAGAAGGTACAGGGAATTCCCATATACCCCTGCCCCGACACATGCGTAGCCTCCTGTATTATCAAAGTCCCCACCAGAGTGTTACATTTGTTACAATCAGTGAACCTCCATGGATACATCAGAATCACCCAAAGTCCATAGTTTACATTAGGGTTCACTCTTGGTGTACATTCTGTGGGTGTGTACAAATGTATAACAACATGTACCCATCGTCATAGTATCACACAGTAGTTTCACTGCCCTAAAAATCCTGTGTTCCACCTGTTTATCTCTCAATTATTTTTTTTTTATTTTTGTGAAGAAGATTAGCCCTGAGCTAACATCTGCTACCAATTCTCCTCTTTTTGCTGAGGAAGACTGGCCCTGAGCTAACATCCATGCCCATCTTCCTCTACTTTCTATGTGGGACGCCTACCACAGCATGGCTTGGCAAGCGGTGCGTAGGTCCACACCCAAGATCCGAACTGGCGAACCCCAGGCCACTGAAGCAGAACATGTGAACTTAACCACTGTGGCCCTGGGCTGTCCCCTCTCCATTATTTTTTGAAAGAACATCTGAAAATGCACATTTGTACAGGTTTACTTAACTCAAACCTTCGGGGCCAGACGTGCTTTGGAATTTAGAGGAATCTCAGAATTTATAAAAGTCATCTGGGGTGTATACTGTGTATTATGTAACACTCCTGGTGGGGTCTTTGGTAGCACCTCATAATTGAATACCTGAATGTTTCTGCGTGGAAATGTATGAATATGCACTGCCAAGTGGGATAAATAGGTTCCTGTCAGCTCAGGTCAGGTTATAATGCCAAATGAGTTAGATAAAGACGTTTAGCTTTCAAAACTTTCTGAGTTTTGGAATTTTGGACAAAGGATTATATATCTCTTATACAGAAGGAGGTGAAGTAAAATCATCTGTACTATCAACACTGGGGGATGATATTTTGTTGTATAGCCTTCCCAACTTTGTGTGCATGTGTGTTTCTGTACGTACGCATATACATATATGTTAAACGTGTTCAATCACAAGTGAGATCATACTTTGCATATATTTTGCCTTATACAATTTATTTTGGAATTCCCTAGCTATATGTAGGGCTGGGGATCTAGGCTGTTGCCAGTCACTCCCTCCTCAACATCTCTCCTACCCCAAGAAGCTAGGTGAAATTCCTTGAGGTAAAGCCAGGTTCTCCCCCACCCAGGTACTCGCCAGGTCTGGGCCTCTGGCTGCCTAGGGGAAGGCCCAGCATTGCATTCCCAGCATGGTCAGCGGGGGTCAGAATGCAGATGGGACCTCTGCCCTCAGGGCAGCTGGAGCCCCTCTGGTAGCAAGTCGTCTGCTCACACCATGACTGATTCCCTAGAAGAAAGCATCTCCTCCTGCTCTACATGCACAGAATGGTTAAGCAGGGCTGAGAACTTGACCCTGCTCAGTGTCCTCTCAGCCAGTCAGCTGGGCCCCTCAGGAGCTCGAGGACAGGGCCCTGGGGAGGGGGTACAGGCTTTTCCTGTTGCTGACCCCCACCTCTTCCCTCCAGCAGGAGCACTGGTTTGAAAAAGCCCTGCGAGACAAGAAGGGCTTCATCATCAAGCAGATGAAGGAGGACGGCGCCTGTCTCTTCCGGGCTGTCGGTGAGTCTCTGCCTCAGCCTTCAAGGGCCTAGGGCTGCCCCTGAGCTGTGTCCCAGTCGTCAGGAGTAAGCCCTGAGACAGCGCTGGAGGCAGAGTTACCTGGTCTTTTAGGAACTCCAGGCCCCAGCCTCAAGTTACCATCTGGCCTCTAGCCCTCGGTCATGAGGCAGTGTGGTGGTGTGAGAGTAATAATAACAGCCATAATAGTGCTAAAGAAAATAATGTTACTTAGGGACAGATCACTCAGGCACTACAGGAAACCCTTTTTAATTCTCCCCTGAGCTAGGTAAGCGTAGGAACTCTTGCTTCCATTTGTCAGATTAGAAAAGCAGCTCAGAGACTGGGGAGTGACTTGCCCAGGGTCCGATAGTACATGATAGAGTCGGGAGTCGGAGTCTGGGTTAGGTTAGTCTGAGGCCCATGCTCAACCACAGCACACTGCTGTCACCCTGGAATCATAGAAATTCTTTTAAACTTACACAAAAGTAGAGAGAATAGCGAACCCTTGTGTGTACCCATCATTCATCTTCAAAATAATCATCACCACATGGCCAGCCTTGTTTCGTCACTACCCTGCCTACTCTTTTTCACTCTCCTGAAACGAGTTTTTTTTAGCAAAACCCCAACATTGGATCATTTCATTTGTAAATTTTTCTGTACATTTCTCTGATAGATAAGGACTCTTTCTCTCTCTCTGCTTTTTTTTTTAACATAACCAAAATGCCATTGTTGTACCTAACAAAATTAATGATTCCTTAATACCATCTATTGAGTCTGCGCTAGATCCTTGAGGCCCCTCTGGCTCTGAATCTGTGACCCAACAAGCAATAGTGAGGTCCTGTGCTAGTGTCCAGGGGAAGCTGGGAGTGTGGTCTGATCTTCCCTTTGGGGCTCTGATATCTACTAAGGAAAAGTGCCCTCAGTTAGGATCTTTGAGCTAGGTGTCAGAAGCCTCAAGTTCTAGTTCGGGCCCTGACCCATAACTTCCATTTTCCCATCTGTGAAATGGTGTTGATTCTGACGAGCTCCTTGAATCCCTTCTGGGTCTGCTATTCCCTTAGTCTGTGGGTACCCCTGGTGTCTACTGGGGGCCTGGACTGACTCAGACTCTACTTCTGCTGTGGCGCTGATTCTTGGTGTGACCTTGGGCAAGCAGCTCTTCTGTCCTGAGCCTGTTTCCTCATCTGTAACAGGAGGCTAAAAGACTCAGTGTTGTAATAGTTAAATGAGATTACTTCAGTAAATCCCTTTAGTTCCTGACACATAGTAGGCCCTCGTGGAGCAATAGCATTGGTAAAGCCTGAATGCTGTTCTCCGTGGTGCCTCAGAGCCACAAACGTTTGTTGAATGGGTGAAAGAAAGTTAGGTGGGGTGAACAGTTGCCTCTTCATTCTACCAAGCAGAAGAGGCTCAGGCATGGACTCTTCTGGGCTGGGGAAAATCCCAGCCCTCCTACTCCTGTGGCTCAAGTCTGTGTTCTCCCTGGAACATTTCCTAGAGAAAGAGCTGGATTTTGGGGGCATCTTGGACCAAGGGAAGGCAAAGAAAGAATAGATGGGGGCCTGTTAGGTGCTAGGCCCTGTGCTGAGACTTCAGGCTGGATGTGAGGTAAGCAGGGCTGCTGGCGGAGTGAGGGTCAGAGAATGCAGTGGAGCACTGGGGTCTTGGGCAGTCTTTGAAGCAAACCTTGGGGCTAGTGAGGACTTGGCTTGTGTAGTAACCCATATGAAGAGCAATATTTGCATGTGGGTCCATCTAGTTGTTCTCTCCAGATACCCTCTGACCCTTCGCTCCCCGTTGGGGCTTCCAGAAAGGGGCCTGAGCTTACAGGAAGAGCTATCCATGGCAGGTTGAAGGCCTTTCCCTATCAGCACTATGGCTGCCCATTTCCCCTGACTGGGCTGCCTTTGGCTTTTCTCTGTAAAACCTGAGAAGCTCCATGGTCTCTCCCCAGAAGTACATGGCCCCTTGGTCTCTAGGCCTCATCTGGAGGTTTCCCTGGGGCAGAGTGCACAAGACATGTGCCTAGGAAGGGGCCTTTGTCCTTAGGCTTTCTGCTGTTTCTCTGCTTCCAGCCTATCTTGGACAGGGACAGGTGGTAGTCTCCCTAGGCTCTAGTGAGAAGGCCTTCAGGTTCTAACTTCCTGCCACACATTGAATAGTGAAAGGAGCACATAACTGAGGGTTGGAATTGTAGGGGGGCATTGCAGACCTAGAGGCCACTCCGTTGTTCCTCGACCCCTGACTGTTTGCTAGGTATTCACCTCGGTGCTTCAGGTTCGTCTGCAAAATTGAGACATGAGAATATTGAGGCTTGGGAAAGGGAAATGATATGCTCAGGGTTATTAGTGGCAGAGCTGGCATGGGGACCCAGAGGTGTCTAAAGGACACATTCTTCCTATGACCCTGGGAAAGCCCTAGTTTCTTAGCTGTTGACTAGTTGGGTGATGTCAGCTGTATTCCTTGACCTCTCTGGCCCTCACTTCCTCTAACTAGGAGCCTCTGGCCCTCTACTGTTGGGAATCCTGAGGCAGGTGGCTTCCTACCCTCTGAGGTCTGGACGTCCTGGTTGTGAACCAGTACCCACTGCTTGTGCCCAAATCTCTCCCACTATGCCCTATTGGGGACTCAAGAGTATCAGCGAAGGTTTGGGTGGAGTGGAAGTGGGAACCTGAGTCCCAGAGGTATCCTGTGGTCCGCCCTGCCTCTGCTATGCTCAGATAACCTCCTCCTGGAAACGTGAGTCTGCATCTCTTCTCCCTCCCTCTCCCCATATGGTTTTGACTCAGCAAAAACCTTTGGCCCTGGCTCTGGCCTCTGTGGGCAAAGTGGAGGCCACATGTGTTTGTGTCTGCATGGGCCATGGGGAAGCAGCTGGGGCTGTGCATATTACAGCAGTGGGTCCAGAAACATTAGCTAGGTCCACTCTGCTGGGCCTTTTGGTCTTGGAACACGGACCATCAGCATCAGAGGGATGGATCTTAGATCAATTTTGACTGTTTTATAAATGGGGAAACTGAGGCCTCAAGAGAAAGCCAGGAGCCTCTTATCTAAATGACACAGCCAGTGTCAGAACATCGGTGTTTGAGGTTGAGCCAGGCCAGAAGGGGAAGATTCCCATGGGCCACCATGTACACAAAGTTCCATTGGCCTCTCTGCCCTGCCTCCTTCAGTTTTCCCATCTTTGCCTCAGGAATCCTTGAGGCATCTCAGAGACTAGGCTATCAAGGGGGCCAAGTCCTGCTGTCTCCCCTCACTGAGTATGTGCCAGTTGGGGTAGTTGGGGCCACGGGCCATGTGTGCACCGCAGCTGCTTGATAGGTGAGGCCTTTTTCCTGGCTCATCTCCTCAGTGGGGCCAGGAGGGAAGTGGGGAACGGACCAGGTCCCTCTCCTCCTGCTGCTGTGTGTACACACATTTGTGTGGTTTGTTTTTAGATTCCCTGCAGACGCCAAGCTTCCTTTTCTGTCTGCAGCAGAACTTGCTGTGGCTCTTCCAGCAGGCAGACAGGCAGCAGCCTGGTTGAGAGGCAGTTCCCAGGTGCCTCTAAAACAAATGGTAGGGCTCTGTACTTAAACTCCTTTAGATAGCCCAGCCTCTCCTATCTTGCTTATTCACACAATTCCTCGGCAAATAGTACATTTTGGGGAACCTGAGGAGGAAGGATTTTACAGAGGTTCGGGGGACCTTCCCCCAGGTAGCAGGGGAGAGGGAGGTCGGAGCAAGTCTGTTAGAACTATTAGCTGTTCTCCCCTCCCACCCACTCCTGGTGAAGGCTAGGAAGGAGGTGGCAGGGTCCTCAATTTGTACTGCCTCGAATCTTGTCCAGCCTTCAGTCTTTCCTGGTTGGCAGTAAGGGCATCTACTTGTTGAATGTAGTAGTTCTCTGTAGTTATGAGGGTCGTTGTGTGAGTATTTGACCTCACGGAACATCTTTGGCAGGATCTGCTAACTGTGTGCCTGTGCACATGTGCATTTCTGTGTTAGTGTCTCTGTATGCTCAGAGAAAGGATAGAAGTGGGGTGTGGGGAGGTAAGCTTCATGCTGAGCTCTGTGGCCCTAGTGAGGGATACAGCCCCTGATATCTGTAATCGCTGCCCATTCCTAGGCCTTTCCTGGGTTCCAACTGATTTCTTCTTGTGCTGGTAGGGAAACTGAGGCAGACAGGATCAGGCCTGCCCCCGGGGAGTCAGGTGGCTAAGGTCATAGCTGGGTTGGCGATGGTGGTAATGTCACCTGCGGCATCCATGCTTAAAGTCACCAGTTACTCCTTGAGATCCTGGCCTCACCTTCACCCTCCCTAATGTGTGACCTTGGGCCAGCTGTGCTGCATTTCTGTACCTTTAGTATCCCTCCTGTGTAAAGTAGGGTTTTTTTAAGTGAGGATGGAATGAGTTGGAATGTGAAAAGGCCTTGGTGGAACCAATTGTAGCATTGTACTGAGGATTTCCGAGCCCTGTTTGGATTGGGGACAGAGGTGAGGTAGTGGGGGACTCCCTTCCAGCTGGACTCTGGGAGGGGAGAGCAGGTGCAGATTGCCCACAAGTGCAGCGTCAGCAAGAGGAGGAGTTTCAGTTTCTATCAAAACAAGTTCTCTGAATTCCCCTACCTCGGCAGGTCCATTGGGCCCTTTTCCCCACCTCAGCCCCCACCGGGAAGTCCAGCCCAGCCCCTAGTCCCATGTGCCAACCTTCTGGGAGGAGGAGGGCTTTCTGGAGGACAGAGGTGGGGCTAGCAAAGTCAGACAAGCACTTCCTCAGTGAGGACTTCCTCTGTTCTTAGCCCTGCGCTGGACGTTTTTCCCACTTGTCATTGAAAAGATCCTTCTACTCTCCCTCGTTGGGGAGGTACTATTGCTCTCTTTCCTTGGTTCAGAGGTGTGCATTTTCTTCCATATCAGTGATCCCCAAACTAGAATACTTCTTAGAATCAGTGAGGTGAGTCCCCCCTGCAAAAGTTGTGACATGTACCATAACCACCTATCAGTGCGTCTTAGAATCAAGGAGAAAAGGTGATATTTTATGTTTTACAGATAAGTAGAGAAGATCATACCTTGCCCACACTTAAGGACTGTGTTTTATGAAGCCTGTATTATTGATTTTGATGTTAATTTGGTTGCTAAAGATTTGAACTACGGGCACAGAAGGTAGGCCTGTGGACCTTTGGATTCGGTAAAGGTAGATAGCCAGTCCTCCCTACACAAGGAGGGACAGCCTAGACTCTGAGTTTGGGGCTTTCCTCTGGCTGAGGAAGTGCAGCAGAAATGAGGAAGGGTAGCTAGCTATCTGAAGGAGTCATCGTCCTCCTCATGACAGACGGAGCCCCGTTTCTTGAACACCTAGTATGCATCAGGTGTTTGGTAAACCACCACCTCTAGTCTTGACAGCCCCCTGTGAGAGGAAGAAGAGTTACTCTCCCCACTTTATGGATGAGGACGTTGCGGCCCAGAGAGGTTAAAGGGCTTGTCGATTCCACACAGCTAGGAGGCAGCAGAGCCTTTCTGCCAGGCGGAGGGATCAATGGCAGGGAAATGGATAGGGTTCTCCCCCAGCTCCCTTCGTTGTCCCACAGTCTCCCCTCTTTCCCCCATTTTCTTGCATCCGGCGTCTAGCTCCAGGTAGATCTATCTCTCAGGCCTGGAATGCCAATTGACCCTTCCCTAGGAACATCTCAGCCACCTCCCTCAGCTTGGCAGGCCAACCCCTATTTAACCTCTTCGCTCCCATCTCAGTTCCTGTTTACTGCAGCTGCTAACAGCACTGCCTCCTCGGCACCCCGAGCTCATTTTACAGAAATAGCTCCTCAAGCAGCTCCGGCAGCCACAGCGGGCTCTGTGGTCCTGGCTTCTAAGAAAGACAGCAGCAGGGGGCCCCCAGCCTGTGCGCAGGGCATGTGACTTGCTGGAAGTGCCACTGGGGGGGTGGGGAAGAGTGTGGCCACAGAACCCACATCCTTGTTTACATCGGTGAAGGGGCTACCCCTTCCCGCCTTCACAACCCCCCCTCCCCCTCAGGTCTCTGCACCTCCAAGAGGACGTGAGACAGGCATGGGCCCCGTTTTCTCTCTCAGAGCAGCCTTTTTCTCCTTATCTCACAGAACCCTCCAGGGAGGGAAGGGGAGGGCAGCGAAGGCGTTCTTCTGGCGATTCTTCACAGAGGTAGACTGGCTGTCATGGAAGAACTCTGCGGTGTTCCCTACGGGACCTGACCCTGCCCCAGTGCCCCAGGGAGATCCCATCAGAGCAACGGTCCTCCGGGGAGACAAAGGGAAATTCCCTCTTCGTCTTAGCCAGTGGACATCAGGCGTGCCTCGTCTTCAAGCCCACTTAAATTTCCTAGGGAGAAGACTCCCTGGCTCCCCCAGCCTATCCATCCACTCAGCAAACTGCTCCCGATTTCCTGCACTGTATCAGGTCCTGAGCTGGGAGTGGCCTTGGGTGTGAACTACCCTCTGCGGGAGCCCAGTGTGTCAGGCAAATGAAGTCTGTACACACCTTTGATGAATCTGGTGATAGAGGTGCCCCAGAGGGTGGGGAGGGTGGGTAACTGTATTAAAGAACACATTGGTGTTTGACAAGTAGGCAGCCAAGGAGGACGGAGAGAACGTCCTGAAAAAAGGGAATGGCATGTGTGAAGATCCTCAAGCAAGGCAGAGGGAGCTGGGTCTTATTTTGACCAAAACCCCATGACGCCTGGACTGTTTGGGCCACGGGCTGCCCTTCGTGAATTAAGCTTAAGTTAGGTGCAAGTGTGTCTTCTCTCTTACTAGACTATGTGCTGCTTGCGGGCAGGGGCAGGATTTTACTCTGTCACCTTCACAGTGCCCCACATTCAGGCCGCAGTACAGGGAAGGGGACTCTGATTTACTGAGTGGCTGCTTTGTCCCAAGCCAGTCACTTTACACTCATTATCTCAGTCCCACAAAAGGCTGCCAGGGAGTTATCTAGCTTGTTCCCATTTTACGTGTGAGGCATATGAGGATCAGAACAGTTGGGTCACTTGCCTCTGGTCATTTAGCTCACTAGTACCTGACAGAACCGGGCTTAGAGCCCAGTTGTTTTTCTTTTTCTTTTCTCTTTCCTTTTTTTTTTCTTTTTTTTTTTCCCACCTAGAAAGGCCATGCTGACTCCTAGGAGTCAGGAAAACTGAATTCTGGAGTTTGAATCTATTACACACTGACTTTCTCTGTGACCTTGGTCAAGCCATAAACTCTCCCTGAGCCTCAGTTTCCTCATGTGAAGAGTAAAGGGGGGGATGTGGAATTGATGGTGCTTGAGGCCACTTATGGGACTTTAAATGTTTGTTGACTTGCCTGAGTGGCCGGGTAAGCCCTAGACAAAGTCATCTGCCCAAGAGGCCTGTGGTTGTGTCCCTCTCACCTGTACTCGCTTGTTCTTAAAGACTATCCCTGCCTTCCTCTTTTTCCATGATCCCATTCTACCCCACAAGGCCAAGAACTCGCCAGGCCTTGGGGTAGGAAAGGGAGTTTCCCTGGCCCCCAGCCCTCCACTCTCAAGGCTGTTCTGTGACTCTTAACTTTTCTCTGGTGGCAGCTCTGACCCCAGCCTCTCCTTTCTTCTGTCCCCACAGCTGACCAGGTGTATGGAGACCAGGACATGCATGAGGTTGTGCGAAAGCACTGCATGGACTATCTGGTGAGACCTCGCAGAGGCCTTGGGGTGGGGGCAGAGTAGGAGGATTTCCTCCCCACACAGACCTTGACCCTCTGATCTATTCTACAGATGAAGAATGCTGACTACTTCTCCAACTATGTCACAGAAGACTTCACCACCTACATCAACCGGAAGCGGAAAAACAATTGCCATGGCAACCACATTGAGATGCAGGCCATGGCAGAGATGTACAACCGGCCTGTGGAGGTGTACCAGTACAGCACAGGTACTTCTGTGGTGGGTAGGTCAGCGACTGATTGCACTTGGTCTAAGCTCGCCCTACATCTCCCACTGTGGATACTCCCTCCTTCTCTCTCTCTGCAGAACCCATCAACACATTCCATGGGATCCATCAAAACGAGGATGAACCCATCCGTGTCAGCTATCATCGGAATATCCACTACAATTCAGTGGTGAATCCCAACAAGGCCACCATTGGTGTGGGGTTGGGCCTGCCATCATTCAAACCAGGGGTAAGCGGGTCACCGTGCCCAGGATAGCTACTGGATATAGAGGCCAAAAACCTTTCTTGGGGTCTCAGTTCTGCCCCTAGCCCACAGAAACATCCTGTCCGCTCTCTGAGTTGGTCCTGAGGTCACACCTCTGTAAAATTAGGGAGTTACCCAAGGTGATCTGTCAGGGCTCATTCTGTGGTCTCCGTTTGTCTGTCTGATCTGGCTCCACCCATCTTTTCTGCCTGTTGAGGGTTGGCATTTTGGGATATGGAATCACATTTGGGAGCTGTAAGCCAGGGCTTGTTCTGGGTGTCTTGGCACTCTCGTGGATCCTCCTCTGAAACTCAGCAGTTATAGACAGCTGTGGTCACAGAGACTTGGAGTGCAGGCCTGGCCCCACCACTTACTGACTATGGGATCTAGAGCAGATTATACAAGTAATCTGGGCTGGCAGAAAGCACCTAGCACTGAGCCTGGTGCCTATTAGGTGCTCAGAAGGTGGCAGTAGATTTTCCCAGCACACACTGACAAATTCTCATTATCTCTCTCATAAACAGTCATCTGCTGGGGATTTTGATATCTTGTATTCAGGTTTCACTTCCTACAAACAGAAAGTGCCCCTGCCTCATTTTAGGAAACACACACCCTAACACCAACACACCCTCCAACATAGGATTTTTGTTTTGTTTTTTAAATAAACTTTTAATTTTAGAACAGTTCTAGATTTACAGAATTATTGTGATTAGAGAATTCCCATATACTGCACTCTGATTAACATATTAAAATAGTACATTTGTCGCAATTAATGAACCAATATTGATATATTAACTAAAGATCATGCTTTATACAAATTACCTCAGTTTTTCCCTAATGATCTTACCTGTTCCAGGATTCCATGCAGGATACCATATTACGTTTAGTTGTCATGTCTCCCTGGCTCCTCTTGGCTGTGACAGTTTCTCCGAATTTCCTTGTTTTTGCTTTTGATCTGTTTACAGATTCTATAGTTTTACCTTTTCTAGAGTGTCATATAATTGGAATCATACAGTACATAGTTTTTTCGGAGTGTTTATATTTTTCACATAACACCATACACTTAAGATTCATCCATGACTTTTTGTGGTTTGAGCTGTCGTTTCTTTTTCCTGTTTTTAAAATTGTAAATGCCTTGTTTTTTTATTTATAGACTTGATTGTTTAGAATAGTTTTAGATTTACAGAAAAATTGAGAAGATACAGAGTTCCCATATATCCTCCTCCCTCTTGCACACAGTTTCGCTATTAACATAGCAGATGACTGTGTAACATTCGTTACAATATATGAGCCAATGTTGATACTTTTTTTTTTTTTTGAGGAAGATTAGCCCTGAGCTAACATCCGTGCCCATCTTCCTCTACTTTATATGTGGGACGCGTACCACAGCATGGCGTGCCAAGTGGTGCCATGTCCATACCCGGCATCTGAACCAGCGAACCCCGGGCCGCTGAGAAGCAGAACGTGGGAACTTAACCGCTGCGCGCCAGGCCGGCCCCTCGATACATTATTACTAACTGAAGTCATTATGTCTCTTTAGGCTCCCTTTTCTCACACTTTCATGTTTTTGATAACCTTGACAGTTTTGAGGAGTACTGGTCAAGCATATCGTAGGATGTTTCATTTCTGGAATTTGTCTGATATTTTTCTCATCATTAGACTGGAGTTATGGGTTTTAGGGAGCAAGATCACATTGGTAAAGTGCCATTCTCATCACATCATTTCAACAGTATGTACTGTGAACATGGTTTATGATTGTTGATGTTGACTTTGATCATCTGGCAAAAGTAGTGTTTGTTGGGTTTCCTCCACTATAAAATTACTCTTTACCCCAACCCCTTTTCCATACTGTACTATTTGGAAGGAAGTCATTATGTACAGCCCACACTTAAGAAGTAGGGGTTATGCTTCATCTCTTGAGGGCAGAGTATCTACATAAATTATTTGGAATTATTCTACAAGGGAGATTTGTCTTTTGTTCCCCATTTATTAATTTATTCAGTCATTTATATTAATATAGACTCACAGGTATTTATTTTCCACTTTTATATTTTGGGTTGTAATCCAATATTGTTTTTATTCTGATGCTCCAGTTGTTCCAGTTTTGACTATTGGCCGCTCTCTTAGTTGGTTCCTGCATCTCTGTGACATATTCCCATCATTGTGGTGGTGGTTTGTAAAAAAATTTGTTTTGTTTGTTTTGATTACTTCCCTACTTTCTGGCACTACAAGATGCTCCAGGCTCATCTTGTATACTTCTTGCCCCGGTTCTAAAACCAGCCATTTCTCCAGGGAGTCCTGGTTCCTTTTATTGAAGAATGGTATTAGAAACCAAGATCTAGGTGCTGAGTGTGCTCCTTGATGCTGGGGTGCCCTTGCTTCTAGGTCCTTTGAGCTGACAGAGCAAGGAGATATATATGTGTATAGTAATATGTGTGTATACTAATCGGTGTGTATACACATATCTAGAAACATTTCTATATGTAACCATCTGTATACACAGGAAGCTACAGTTCTTACTGATATCTCCGACTGATAGGGACCTCTGTTTTAATTTGCAGTTCTCTAATGACAGATCTTTTCATGTGCTTATTTGCCATCTGTATATCATCTTTGGTGAAATTGTATGTTTAGATTTTTTTGCCCATTTGTTAAATTGGCTTGTTCTAACATAGAGTTTTAAATACTTTTTGGACTGTTACCCGTAGGTAAAAAATTACATTTTACATCATTGCTTAGTGCGCACACACATTGGTGTGTAGTGTGCCTATGTGCATTAAAATAATGTTGAGTTTCATTGAACAATACTTAGTCCCTGGTATACGCTGTGATATTTTTTATTTCATTTTTTAAAATTCTGTTGTATCACACAGCCTGACAAAGAGCACTCCCATACAGTGTCCCACAGCTCAGCATCCCACACCATGCTGATACTGTCCTCTCATCCCTTAAATGCCCAAATGCTCCCTCTGCCCTGCACACACACAGCTAACTAACTTCTCAGGTGAAGTTTTCTCCTTGTCCCATCTGGGCATAGATGAGGAAGGCCTCAGCATTATGAAACTGAGTCATCGCTGGGTGAGGCCTCTTTAAATTCTGGCCTAGGCTGAAGGGTACCTGACTGCCCCAGACTTAATATTTCAGTTGAGGCATCTTGGGGTTGGGAGCAGGGCTTCTGAGTGTAGAAGGTTGGAATGACAGGTCCCACAAACCAGGCCTGCCTTCCGCTAGTCCCTGATGAATAGGCAGCCTGCCCACAGAGGTGCTTAGTAAGAGTACCTGCGTTCCTTCCTGTCTCCTCTCTTCTGGGCCTGTGAGACTACATCCCTGAGCCAGTTCTGGCTCTTGACCGAGTTCAGAGTATCACCCCACATGCCTCTTCCTTCTCCCCCTGCTTGCAGTTTGCAGAGCAGTCCCTGATGAAGAATGCCATAAAAACATCAGAGGAGTCATGGATTGAACAGCAGATGCTGGAAGACAAGAAGCGGGCCACAGACTGGGAGGCCACAAATGAGGCTATTGAGGAGCAGGTGGCTCGAGAATCCTACCTGCAGTGGCTGCGGGATCAGGAGAAACAGGCCCGCCAGGTCCGCGGCCCCAGCCAGGTTGGTCCTGGGCTCTGTCACTGGCCTGGCCAAGAACCCATTACTTAGCAGGCTCTCTCCCCAAATAGGCAGAAAAAAATTAAGCGGTTTTGACATCTGGCAGAGAAGGAAGCTCTCAGCCCCATCTCTACCTCATCTTGGCCTTAGTCTTGGCGTTATGCCTTAGAACTCTCAACATTGGTGCAGAACAAGCTCTTAAGGAGTGTGAGGGAAGGGAGGTGGTGACATGTGGGATTGATGAGACAAACTTTTGTTGAACGTCCTCGTGTGCCAGGCCCTGTGCTGAGGATGTAAAATCAGGTCTGGCCTGCACCACCCTCAATGATCCCCTGTCTGTTGAGGGAGACAGACACATCAGTGGGGTCCTTGCCCCTGGCTGGGAGACGAGTGGAGATGGGGGCTCTGGTCAGTCTTTGCACATGAATGTTGAATTTTTAGGGCAGGGAGGGGGCAGGGAAGATGGGCATTTGAGGAATCACAAGGAGTTTAGAGTGGTTATAGATTTTGGCAAGAGCTGAGTAATGGTTCAACAAATATTTATTGCAGGTCTGTGCCAGGCACTGTTCTCAGTGTATGGGGGTACATTGGTGAGCTGGGCAGGCCCAGATCCCTGTCCTTGTGATGCTTACATTTTTGCAGAGTGGAACAAAATAAACAATGAACACAATGAATAAATTAGTTGAGAGGTAGTATGGATGAAAACAGTAGAGCAAGGTAAAGGGGATGAGTAGGGCTGCGCGGGGCTGGGAGTTCACAGTATTAGATAACGTGGTCAGGGTAGGCCTCAGAGCAGGTGAGATTTGAGCAAAAGCTTGCAGAAGGTGAGGGAGTTAGCTAACTGCATGCGCGAGGGAAGGCAGAGGGCCAGCTAGAGCAAAGGCCCTGAGGTAGCACATACCTGGTGTGATTCAGGAGCAGCTCGGAGGTCAGTGTGACTGAACAGAATGTTGTAGTAGATGAAGTCAGAGGTGGTGGGGGCAAGATTGGGGAGTGGCTTATGGGCCTTGGTGAGGACTTTGGCTTTTACTCTGAATGACGCAGAAGCCATGGGAGGGTTGTGAGCAGAGGAAGGACTGGATCTGACTTAGGATTTAACAGGGTCTCCCTGACTACTGAGTGCAGAATGGAGTCTAGGGGGCAGGAGTGGAAGCTGGACACCAGCAAGGAGGTGGCTACTACAGTAGTCTTGGTGACTGAGGACAGTGCTGGCAAGGGAGGGGCTGTGAAGGGAATAGATTGTGGATCTGTTTCGAAGGCGGAGCTAACAGGTTTCCTGTCAGATTGGCTTTAATGGTATGAGGCAGGGTTAAGGAGCTTACCTTCGTCCTGTGGTACGTTGTGTGACCAGGAATGATGGTGGCCTACGCAGAGGCTGTATCCTAGCTGGGACTCCGGGAGGGAGTGAGCCCTCAGGGATTTGGGCAGAGGAGGGTCACAACTGGTGTTGGTCCTTACTTCCTCCTCCTCCCACACCACAGCCCCGGAAAGCCAGCGCCACCTGCAGTTCTGCCACAGCAGCAGCCTCCAGTGGCTTGGAGGAGTGGACCAGCCGGTCCCCACGGCAGCGGAGTTCAGCCTCATCACCTGAGCACCCTGAGCTGCATGCCGAGCTGGGCATCAAGCCCCCTTCCCCAAGCACTGTCTTAGCTCTTGCCAAACCTCCTTCGCCCTGTGCACCAGGTCAGTGACTTACTGATAGGGAGTATGCAAGGGTTAGGAGGCACTGCCTAGTTCCTGGGCCTTGCCTCTGACTGTCCATCTGCCCCAGGTACAAGCAGCCAGTTCTCAGCAGGGGCCGACCGGGCTACTTCCCCCCTCGTGTCCCTGTACCCTGCTCTGGAGTGCCGAGCCCTCATTCAGCAGATGTCCCCCTCCGCCTTTGGTAAGCCTCCTCTGTCTAGGGGCCAGGGGCCAGCTGGGAGTTGGGGAGAGATGGAAGAAGCGGCAAGTCCTGAGAGGGGGATTCTGGAGCCTTTGGCTATCTCCCCAAGAAAAGGGAATTTTTCAGGCCCAAGGGATCTGTCCCTGAGGGGATCTGAGTGGGGTTTCGTAGGCCTGGAGGAGCCTTCTCCTTAGAGGAGTGAGAGGGGCCAAGGATCAGTGACGGGCGAGGAGAATACAGGCTGAGCGTGCTTCATCATCCTTTTTCCTTCCTCTTGCCCAGCAGGTTTGAACGACTGGGATGACGATGAGATCCTCGCATCGGTGCTGGCCGTGTCCCAACAGGAATACCTAGACAGTATGAAGAAAAACAAAGTGCACAGAGACCCACCCCCAGACAAGAGCTGATGGAGACCCAGAGACTGGAGACCGCCTCCCAACCCTCACCGCTCCTGCCCTCTGGTGCCACCCCACCTTCTGTGGCTTTCTTCCCTTTTGCCTTCTTCCTTCTTCCCTCTCTCCTTTCTTTTTCCTCCTCCCCACTTCCCTCTGGCTGGCCCACCCCTGCACCTCCTCTCATTGCTGCCACCACCACCATCACCTGTCTCTTCGCCAGCTGACGTGCCCTGTTGCCCCCTGCACAGCACCATCCCTGCATTCCACAGGGGACTCGGGCAAGGGTGCCGAAGGTAGGCGAGAGGCACACAAAGACAAACTACCTGGCAGCCAGGCAGCCCCGAGGAGAGAGATTCAGACAGAGGAAAGTCTCCCTGCCCCTTCTTCCTTCCAAGATCAGATAAACTTGTTACCCTACCTCCACAGGGAGGTGGGAGGAAGAAGTGGGAAATTCCCCTTCCCAGTACCCCAAGAATGTCTGAGCCTTCAATGTTGGATTTTTTCTTTATTAAAGTGTACTTTTATCTTATAAAATCAACCAATCAAAAATGATGTAGACAACAGCATTGGCTCTATGAAGGCGGCATCTTTCTGGTTTGGGGGCAGGCAGGCCATGTGGCACAGAGGGGCCACAAAGATGGGGTTTCTATCTCTGGCCTCTAGCTCTGTGGAGGTGGGCAGGGTCTGGAGTGTGAGCCGGGGTGGGAGGCAGGGGTGGCAGGTGTCACGTGGGCTTTGGACAATGAAACTCTGACCTTGCTGCATTCCTTTTGCTTCCACCACCACCAGTCTCTGGAATCTCGGGGTGGGGGGCACCTTTGAGGATCATGGCCGCCACCCAGGATTTGAGTGTGGGGAGTGGGAGCTGCCTCAGCAGATGGGGCACCCGTGCCCTGCAGGTGTTGACAAGATCCGCCATCTGTATTGTCCTTGGCACAATAAAACCAAATGTCAGTTTCCCCTGAGCACCTCTGTTCTGTGTGGGGCAGGGGGTTGGGGGTGCCTCTGGGCAGAGGTGGTGATGACGTAGGACTTGGCTTGACCTCTGAGGGCCACATGCTCTCCGGTAGGGTCTGTGGGGTCCCAGAGTTTGTTCATATTTGATTCACTGCTTACTAAACCACCTTCTGGTCCTGTTACCACCAAGAAAGCTTCGTCTTTGCCTGCTGCCCCTGCCTCAGTACTGGCACAGGATGTAGCCTGCCCACCTCATTTCCTGGGGTGTGTAATAGGAGCAGAGGACTGGGAGCTGGAGGGCAGGGACTGAACTTGCAACTTCTCTGCCTGCCTCTCGTCCCATAAATGTTCACTCTTTCCTTCTGATTGCTTGATGAGGAAAAGCTTTGGAAAGGCACAACGGACACTTCATAGCAACATGAGTTTAATGGAAATGACCAGTGGGGTCTTCGAACGTGGTGGCGAACACTGGGTTTTACAAGCTGAGGAATGGCTAAACCCTTTTTTGTTGTTCATGTCCCCCAGTGCTCTGACACTTCTGTCCCTGCCCTTCCTAGGGGTAAAGCCAAGGCAGAGAAGGATGGCTGGCCCCCAGGTTTTGTCACATGTCTTTTTTGCTGTGCCTCAATAACGGGGCCCCTGTGGAAGGATGCGCATCCAGCTCTGCAGGTGAGGGCGTGGCTGGCTGAGTGGCTGTCTGTGGGGTGTCTCTGTGGAGTCCACCGGTCAAGCACGTGTCTGTCGGAGAATTGGTTTGAAACCTTCCTCGGCTTTTTCTACCTTTGTAGCCTTGGTCAAATCACAGGCTCTCTGAGTTTCAAGTGTTCCGTGTGTACGACAGGGGTGATTAATGTCTCCTACCTCATGCTCTCTCTGGTTGTGAGCATTGAGAGAATGCATATGGTCAACATAATGCATAATGGCACAGTGCCTAGCACATTCTGAGAGCTCAAGTGTTAGCAGATATTATTTTTTATCCTAATGTTGAAGTTTCTGTACCCTTTGGCCCCTGTATACCTCTTCTTGCTGCTTTGTCCAGTTTCCTTGGCCATTGCCGAGAATTTGCCCTTCCCCTGTCCCGAGCCCCCAACCTTGTCTTTCAAGACTACCTGGGTCACCTTCTGAGAAGCCCTGTGTGACCCCATTCACATTCTCACCTCTATTTATGAATATGTCTTTACTCTTTTACTCCACTAACTGTACTATCAACTTCCTGGGCAAGAGCTATGATGCCTGACTTATCTGTGTATCTCTAATATCTGCATCCCCGCCAGGGCCTGGCAGGCTTACAGTAGACCCTGAATAAATGTTGGATGAATAAGGGAGAATACATGTCTGTATTTGCTTTTTGAGTGTTGCCTATGTGTGTGTGACTGTGGTGAGTCCAAGTTTTCATGCACTTCTCAGTGTCTAGTCGTGTGTGTGACGAGGGCTTGTTTCCAGGTGTGTCAGATGGTGACTGAGTGTGGGACTCTATCTCTGACAGTTTGTGTCTGTTTCTGAGAAAAGTGCATGTCTGCGTGGGTCTGTCTGTGACAGCGCATCTGTGGTTTCTTTCTGATGGAGTGGATGTCCGTTTGTATTCCTGTGACAGATTCTGGTTAGCTATTTCTGGACAGTTTCAGTGACAATGCTGCATGTCTGCTGGTGTGTGTGTATATGTGACTGGGTCTGTCCATGTCTGTGTTTGTGACACTGCCCATCTATGTGGCTCAGTCACGAGTACATGTTGGCCTTTGGAGCGATGCATGTGTGTCTTTGGAGCATCTGTGTGTCTTCCTGTGACAGACTCTGGGTCTCTCATTTCTGGGACAGTACAAGTCTTTCTGTGACAGTGCATCTCTGACAGTGCCAGCATCTGTGACAAGTTCTGGTGGTGTGTCTGACAAGGACATTTCTGTGTCATTGTCACATGGTAGTGTAGGTGTATGTGAATCTCTCTGGAATGCCTGTCTTTGTAGCTGTATCTCTGGGTGTCATTCTGGGACATAACTTTTTCTGGCAGCATGCCTGCCTGACAGTAGATGTGTCTCTGTGACGGTGCATATCTGCATGTGTGTCTAGGACAAGTTTACATGAATGTATCTGACAGTACATATGTGTGTATCTCATATGGTACTTCTGTGTGTGTGTCTTGGGAGTGCATGTCTGCCTGCAGCGTGAGGCCTATTTTTCCCAAATTTGTGACTGAGGATATTTTAGCTCTGCGAGCTCTCTGTTTCTCTCTCATCTGGAGGCACACCCCCAAACCACCACCACTCTGGCTTGCTCCCACCCCCTGCCGTTCCAGATTCTAGACCTGCTGACTGGGCTCACGGCCAGATTTAGCCAGGTCTGTCTAGGTTACGGGCTCCAGAAACACCCCACAGGCCGCTGCCTCCAGGCGTGGGAACGCTGCCTTTGATCAGCGCATCCTCCGCGGTGGTGGTTAGGGGGGTTACCCCTCCCTGGCAGCTGGACAGGTTCTTCCAGGATTCTCAGCTTCAGTTTTGGGTCGGAGGCCGCCGGTCGCCTAGAGGGCTCTGGTCCTGGGTGAGGAGCACTCCTAGGAGAGAGGGTCCAAGCCACAGGCCCAGATTCTTAGAAGCCAGGCCTGGCGTTATCTCCGCGCTAATCTCGAGGCAGTGGCGGCAAACCAACTTCCTAGGAAAGGAGGCGGTGCAGTTATTTTTTTAAGTTTATATCTATATATACACACATGCACACACATATATAAAAACAACCCCGCGCAACAACCAAAACAAATGCGGTTGCTGCAAAGGGATTCCCAGAACCAGCTTCCTCTTCGCCCGCCCCCCTCGTTTGCATGCAGGCCCCGCCCCCGCGGAAGATCCGGGGATGTATTTGCATAAGGGGGTACTTGAAGCGTTGCGGGTGGTATGCAAATAGGGACTGGCTCCGATTGGCTGGGGGACAGCAGGTGCCTCGTCCGGATTGATCAAAGCCAAGTAGGCGGGGCTGTCGCCCGGGGCGACTCTCTCGGGAGGCGCGTGCCCCGGCTCAGTAGCGTTGGGGCTGGCGCGCGCGGCGAATCTTAACATTGCGCCGTTTGCAGGCGCTTCTGGGCCACCAGTTTCCCTACCTTCCACCCTGGCGCCCCCCAGTCCTGGCTCCCCGGCCTCGCTGCCCCGGGCGTCCACGCCCTGCGGGCTCAGCGGGCTCAGCGGGCTCAATCTGCGCAGCGCCTCCTCCATGTTGACCAAGCCTCTGCAGGGGCTCCCGGTGGCCCCCGTGACCCCCACGACGCCGCCAGGTGAGCGAGGCTCCCCTACCGCGACTAGGCCAGGAGGGCTGAAGTGGTTGAGGGCTGCGCGAAGGGAGGGGGGAGGGGAAGAGGGGAGAGGGTCGCGGCCGGGCTTAGCACGCCGCCACCCTGAATTCCTCGTCTCCGCCTGCGTAGGAGGCAAGGATCGGGAAGCGTTCGAGGCCGAGTACCGACTCGGCCCCCTCCTGGGTAAGGGCGGCTTTGGCACCGTCTTCGCAGGACATCGCGTCACAGATCGACTCCAGGTATTCACCACGAGGGTCTTGGGAGGATCAGGTGTGCGCATGGCGGAGGCGGGAGTCCCGGGGCTGGGATGCTAATTGACCAGGGAATGAGCTTACAATGGTGTGTGTGGTAGGGTCATGAGGACCAGGATCCGGGTTGCTGGGGGTGTTCGAGGGTGCACGCGCGCGTGCGCGCGCGCGTGTATGTGTGTGTGTGTGTGCGTGTGTGGCGGTCCAGGTGGGTATGTGGGGGATAGGGGGGTTCAGGGCAGGGCGTCTGGAGGTACAAAGAGTGAGACGGGGGAGTGCGGGTCATGAGGTCTCTAGACCCTGGGATTCGGGGCATGTGTTTATGTGTGAGAAGACGGGGACCTAGAGCTGAGATTTTGGGGATTTTGGAGGCAGGTGTCGAGTGTGGAGTCGAGAGGCCCAGGACCCCGATACAGAGTTGGGGTGTCCTGGAGCTGGATAGGAAGATCGAGGGCTTGGGGTGTTTAGGAAATTCGGAACTCAGGACCTGGAGTCCTGAGTGAGGGGTCCTGAAGCCTGAGAAGGGAGAGCCCAGGGCCAATGATGGTGAGAGAGGTGAACTTGGTTCTGGAGATTTGGAGGGCAGGGGAGAAGCCCCAGCTCATTTTGGGTTGGGTGTGGTGTGGTTAGGACCAGAAAGACTAGGGTGAGGGTCAAGACTGGGAGGGGTCTGGGGGGGTTATCTGCTGGCCCCCTCACCTCAGCCCTCCTCTCCAGGTGGCCATCAAAGTGATTCCCCGGAATCGTGTGCTGGGCTGGTCCCCCTTGGTGAGTATCTTTGGAGTCCTTCCCGACCTGGCGACGCCATCTCTGGCGATGGACTCACCCCCTTGCCTTTCTACGCTTGTATGACTCCTTGGGCCCTGTAACGGTGAGAACACTCCTACCAGCCCATGTTTATTCCCCTGTGGTGCCATCCACACCTCCATACAGTTCTGACTCACCCCAATTCCCCTAGAGCCCTGGATTCTCCCCTCCGACCCCCCTTTCTCATCTTCCCTCCAAACGCTGCCTCAGGGGCTGCCCGCAGGGCATGCTGGTGGGGAAAGGGGGGCAGAGGTCACTGGTTGCCATGGTGACGGTGGCTGCCTCTCTTCTGCCGTTGGAGCGCTAACGGACAACAGGGCGGGTCTGGGCAAGTTGTAGAGGCGGGAGCGCCCCCTGGCGGCCTCTGGGAAGCCTGCGCCTGCGCAGCCTGTGAGACTCAGAGGGAGACACTGCGCCTGCGCAAGCGGCATTTTCATCACCGTGAGAAAACCTGTCTGAGGCTGTGCAAGTCGGTGGCCTGGCCAGGAGAGGGCCCCACCTCAGGCAGGAAGGCGGCTTCTGGCAGTCTCTGTGCCCGTGCAGGGCTTCTAGAGTGGGGCTGCTTTTGTGGCCAGCAACATTTATTATGCCTTTTATTGAGCACCAACTGAATGTCACAGCCATTGCTTTTTTTGTTGTTTATAATGTGGTTCATTATAAAAGCTTACAGTGTTCCAAGTCTCACTAAATACTTTCAGTCAGCATGGTTCTAGGTGCTTGGTGACAGTGACAAAATATCATATGACAGCATTATTGAGTTCTTACTTTGTGCCAGTACCTTTGCAATTAATAACTTTCAGCTATTTAACAAATGTATATTGAGCATCTGCTGTGTGCCAGGCACAGTTCTAGGCACTTGGCAAAATATTAGATTTATTGAGAGCTCATTTTATGCTAGGTCCTTTTCTACTAGTTGTTTTCACCTATTTAAAAAATATATATTGAGCCCTACCCTGTTACCCAACACTGTTGTTAGCGCTTGAGCTGTGTCAGTGAACAAAACAGACAAACCATTACATGGTAATATTATTTATTGAGTGCTAACTCTGTGCCAGACTCTGCTATAAAGTGCTTTTATCTATTTAACAAACATTAATTGAGCACCTGCTGTGTGTAAAGTACTCTTCTTCTCTCTCTGGAGATGTCATTGAACAAAACAGATAAAATATTACACAGTACTGTTCATCAGTTGCTGCTTCTGCTGAAGACCTTTTGTTAAGCACCACTTTCATTTATTCTTCAAGTATTTACTGAGCTCCTATGTGCATAGGCATGAGCATAGGCTTTTGGCTCAATTCACCTTCCCAATGGCCGTGTGAGTTTAAGCCCTTAAGACCAGGAAACTGAGGCCCAGGGAGGAAAGTGGATTGCTCAAGGCCACACAATCAGGAGGCTGAGGGGCTCTGATTTAAGTTCCGGTGAGAAGCCAGCCTGAGAGCTGCTGGCCTGATGTGTGTTCTCTTTTCTCTCCCTGCTTCCCCCCACAGTCAGACTCAGTCACATGCCCACTAGAAGTGGCCCTGCTGTGGAAGGTGGGTGCAGGTGGTGGACACCCTGGTGTGATTCGCCTGCTTGACTGGTTTGAGACACCAGAGGGCTTCATGTTGGTCCTTGAGCGGCCTTTGCCCGCCCAGGATCTCTTTGACTACATCACAGAGCAGGGCCCGTTGGGTGAAGGCCGAAGCCGCTGCCTCTTTGCCCAGGTAGTGGCAGCCGTTCGGCACTGCCACGCCCGTGGAGTTGTCCATCGTGACATCAAGGACGAGAACATCCTGATGGACCTCCGCCGGGGCTGTGCCAAACTCATCGATTTTGGTTCTGGTGCCCTGCTTCACGATGAACCCTACACTGACTTTGATGGTAAGCCTTCCCTAAATCTCAGTGGGGAGATTTTTTTACCCTTTATCTTTATGGCCTCTTGACCTTTGACCTCCAGTGCTAAGGTGTCCTGTAACCCTTGATCTATAATACACCTTTATAAGCTTCTCGATTTTTAACATTGAGGACTCTCAAGCCTTGCCCCCTGATAAAGTCCATCTTCTGACAGTGCCCTGACCTTGTTCTGGGCTCTTACTCTGCTGAGGGGATCCTGTTATTATCCTGAGTGTTCTTTTTCTGGGAAGGGGATCCTACTTTTAAGTGCTTTAATCTGTTGAGGGTAATCTGCTGTTATCTTAACTGCTCTTTTTCTGGTGATGAGATCCTGCTGTTCTATTTAAAGAGCTCCTATTCTGGTAAGGGGACCCTGCTCATACAGTGAGTTACTTAATTCTGGTGAGGGGAGCCTACTTTCTGGGGAGGGTGGGGTGGGAAGAAGGACATTATCAGAGAGTGGTCTAACCTCTGGCTTGTGTTCAGGGACAAGGGTGTACAGCCCCCCGGAGTGGATCTCTCATCACCAGTACCACGCGCTCCCAGCCACTGTCTGGTCACTCGGTATCCTCCTCTATGACATGGTGTGTGGGGACATTCCCTTCGAGAGGGACCAGGAGATTCTGGAGGCTGAGCTCCACTTCCCTGCCCATGTCTCCCCAGGTGAGGCCCTCACTGGCCCCAGCCCAGTGGACTCCGTCCCTCCCAGGGACTGGTGCCCGCAACCTACTGCTAATCTCCTGTGTGCTTCTGCTCTGCAGACTGCTGTGCCCTAATCCGCCGGTGCCTGGCCCCCAAGCCCTCTGCCCGACCCTCACTGGAGGAGATCCTGCTGGACCCCTGGATGCAGACACCAGCCGAGGATGCACCCCTCAATGCCCCCAAAGGAGGTCCCACCCCTTTGGCCTGGTCCCTGCTGCCCTAGTCCTGGCCAGGCCCCCACTAGTTGGAATAGCCATCCCACGGCCATGCCACAGGGATAGATGGACATATGTTGATCTGGTTTTACAGGTCACTAAAAATTCAGTGTTACTAGGGTCAGAGATTGGGGATCAAAGGTCAGAAGACATAAGCCAGGTCTGCCCAGTCCCCATCCCAATCCTGCTAAGGAGCCTTCCTCCCAGAATTTATGGTCTCTTATTCTGGAGAGGGGACTTCCTTCCTTCTCATTTTGCTAAGGGTGTTTATTTGGTTGAAGTTACTTTTGTTCTGAGCCCCAGGACACTTATTCTGATGAGTTGTAACCCCTATACTGGCACCTCCTGCCACCACCACACAAACTTAGTTGAAATGCTCTCACTTGGGCAAGGGTGCTTTCCTTCCAATACCCTAGCAGCTCTTATTAGCAAAGGGACCCTTTCCCCGAGCCCAGGGTCTCATATTCAGTGAAGCTGCTTGCCTACCTCAGCCCAGGGTTGCTTATTCTGGGGGAGGTAATGCCCTATTGTTATCCTGGGGTTATTAGTGGTTTTTTTTCTTTTTCTTTCTTTTGGTGAGGGGACCCTACTCTGTTATCCCAAGTGCTCTTATTCTGGTGAAGAGAACCCTACTTCCATGATTTGGGAAGAAATGGGTGATGGACACCACCAGAGTCCACTAGGATGGGGTGGATGGTTTTTTGAGGGATGGGGTGGGGGAAATAAGTCTTGTTGTTTGTTCTCCTGGGGCCCTCCCTCTCCACCTTTTTCAATTCTTGCTGCCTCCTTCTGAGCCAGGATTGTCCAGTTGCTGAAATGTAAATACTTATGTATTAGGCGGAGGGGAGCTCCAACTGTGTCCTCCTCTCCCTTCTCCCTCTGCCTGGGTTATTTAAAAAGCCATGTGTGGAAACTCACTATTTAATAAATGTAATAGAATCAGAAGCGACTGGCCATTTGTAGATGCAGCAAGGAAACCCACTATTTAATAAACGTAATAGAATCACAAGTGACTGGCTGTTTGTAGATGTTGTGGGGCATTTGTGTATGCTGAGCCAAGAGGGAGATGAACTGGATCTCCTCTGCCTTCAGGAAGCCTCAGTCTTGTGGTGCCATCCTAAAGATGTTTTATCGGTTCATTTCAGCAGGACCACAAAGAAAAACTGTTGACCACTCCCCTCCCCCCAGCTCTTATGTAGCACCCAGTATGTGCAGAAGGGCTCTGTTGGAGAAATATTGTAGACCTTGAGGATGTTTGGACACATCCCCAAATCAAAGGTGGCCAGCTCGGAGGCAGAAAAACCTCCTCCTTTCCCCTGATCCCAGGGGAGGAAATAAATCGCTTCCCCATGGGGAAGAAGAGCCTTCTCAAGGCACCGGTGAGGGTGGGTCCGGGTTGAGCGCTGACAGGAATCTCTCCAGCCCGTCCTTGTTTTTTAATAACACGCGGGTGTAGTCACCCGTTTTGCCCTTACCTTTTCACCTCTCCCTTGCCTTCTTACCTGCTCATCCCTCTCATCGCTCCTTTCTCAACTCTTAATTTACCTGCCCTGCCCTATTCTATCTTGGTTTCACTTGTCCTGACCTCAGCTGTACCTTCTCTTGCCCTGCTTCCAAAAGCTAACCTGTGAGCCTCTCACCTGCTGGCTTACGTGTCCCTTTCTTTCTTGTTGTCCATCCTTAGTGGTGACTCACTTGTCCTCTCTTCTCTCAGTCTCAATTCTCCTGTGCCTTTTCATTTGGATAGCCTCTACTGCTCTGCTTTTATCTGCTAGCGTACTTGCCTGGCCCTCACCTGCCCCGCCCCCTCAAAGTCCCATTTCCCTCCCAGACGCCCGAGGGCTCTCCAGGAGGCGGGCCCTCACCGGGGATGGGAAAGAGGAACTTCAGTCCAACCCGGGAGCACCTAGGAGTTTTGATGCGCAAAGGGCGGTGCCATCTGGAGAAGGTGCCAATAAAGAGCCAAGATGGGAGAGGAGCAGCCGAACCAATGAGACGGGGAGACGGGATGGGCGGGTGATATGGAAAGCGGAGTGAATGAAGACAAGGGCGGGTCTAGTAACGGGAATGGGCCAATGAGGCTCTGCAAGGATGGCGGGAGGCTGAGCTGGCCGCGTGCCCAGTCTCCCGATCCCGACGGAATTTGGAAATCCAGAGACCGCTGTCTTCCATTCAGTGTTCAGGAGCGGACCAGGAAAGCCACTGCTAGAGCCAGCCCCTCACTCGCCCCAGCCCCACCCCGAGAGGCCCGGAAGCGGAAGTGACGGACACGGAAGTGGCCTGCTGTTGCCGAGGGGACGGGCCAGGCAGATGCCAACATGGCAGCGGTTGGGTCTGGCGGTTCTACCGCGGCGGCCGGGCCAGGGGCTGTCTCCGCGGGGACGTTGGAGCCTGGGACCGCGAGTGCGGGTGAGACAGGCTGTGGCTGAGCAGTCGGCGGCGGGGCGGGGGTCGGGATCGCTGGGGGAGTGGTCAGGAAGGTTCCTTACTGAAGCGAGAGGGAGCATCCCGTATGGACCGACTTTTGTGTGTGTGTGTGTGTGTGTGTGTGTGTGTGGTGGGGAGGAGGGGAGGGAGGACGGAGCGGATCATTGTGAGTGTTGGGGGGGAAGAGACCATTCTGAGGGTGATGGGGGGGTCCCTTCCAAGTATGGAAAGTAGAGACCATTCTGAGTCTGGGGGAGTTATTTTCCTTTGGGGAGGCTAAGACCATTCTGAGTGTGTGTGAGGTCTGTCCTTATAGAAGGGAGAGAGCGTTCCTAGGGTGGAAGAGTTCTTATAGAAGGGAGAGGCTATTCTGAATGTAGTGGTTTCTTCCTTATAAAGGGACAGAGGCTGTTGTGAGTTAGGGTGGGGCGGTCCTTCCTTATATGACTTAGAGAGTCCATTTTGAGGATAGGGATGTCCTTCATTATATGGAGAGAAGACCGTTCTGGGGGTCCCTTCCTAATGGAGGTAGAGTTCGTTGTGTGTTGGAGTGGGAGGGTCCTTCCTTATATGGTGGAGAAAGGACGTTCTGAGGGTGCTGGGTTCTTCCTTATAAGCGGGGAGAGTTCATTGTGAGTGTGAGTGGAACTAGGAATAATTCCTTGGCTGGAGGTAGGGGGATGTGGTGGTGGGAGGATGACTGGACCATGTGGAGTATAGGGAAATATTTCCTTATATCGTTCAGGGAACCGGACCATTCTTGGTGGAGTAACCATTCATTATATGGGTTCAATCCTTGGGACAGTGGGGGAATCATTTCTTATATTTGTTAGCCCATCCTGGGTCAAGAGTGATCAGTCATCATAGGAAAGAGGGATTGGAGAGACCATTCTGAGTGTGGGGGAATGGAATAATTTATTAGATGGGAGAAAGATGGTTCCTTAGGGGGTGGACATGTCCTATAGAGTGGTCTCATTCCCTCTGTTGGGGTATCATTCTTTACATGGGACAATCCCTCATTTAATAGAAGCATCATTTCATGTAAATCTTCAGTTTGCACGTCCATAAAATGAGAATCCTTATAGTTCCTTTGGAGATCAAAGCGATATAGGGGTCTGTTGAGGTAATCCATATAAATCCCTTAGCCCAGTGTTAGGCACACAGTAAGCACACAATAAATGTCGAGAATATAGTTGGTATTCTGTCCAGGGGAGAGTTGCTTCTTACTCAGGAGAGGGAGAGAGGGAGCCGAGGTGGATCTCCAGGGCCTGCCTCAGCCATTTCCTGACACCTCAGCAAGGATTCCAGGTATGGGCTGGACACTGGGCGGGGCCCACTTTGCCTTTCTGGCTCTTCCTGCCTGTGGCTGAGGCACAGAAGCAAGCAGGCGGGATCAGACCCCCACTGGGTCCGGACAGGCAGGCCGAGGGAGGAGGATCCTGGTTAAGGAGAGGAGAGGGTGGTGGTGTGGCTATACCCCAGCAGCTTCTGACTCCTTCTTCCCCCTTGCTCCTTCCATTCTCACAGCTCACCGGCGCCTCAAATACATATCCCTAGCTGTGCTGGTGGTCCAGAATGCCTCCCTCATCCTCAGCATCCGCTATGCCCGCACGCTGCCTGGGGACCGCTTCTTTGCCACCACTGCTGTGGTCATGGCCGAAGTGCTCAAAGGTCTCACCTGCCTGCTGCTGCTCTTCGCACAGAAGAGGGGTACGAGCCAGGGAGGGAGTCTATGCTGGGGCTGGTGGGTGGGACTCCGTGCGTGTGTGTGTGTACCCGCACCCACTTTGGGGGCTTGCTGGGGGAGTAGTCCCGTGTCTGTGAAACTGCCTGGGGAGTGTGTAAGTGCAGCTAAGCTGCCTTGTCCCTCCAGCCACACTTTTATAGCCCTAAGCCCCGGGAGCTGGCCTGTGTGGATCGTAGGACTGAGACAGTCTGTGCAACAGGTGACCTTTACGTGACTTATTTACTTCTCTTTAACTTTCATAATGGAGAATTTCAAACACATACAAAATCGGAGAGGATGATAAAATAGTAAAATATCCGTGTACCCATCCCCCAGATTTAACAGTTATCAACTCATGGCCACTCTGCCATTGAAGGGCATCAATGATGATTCACTCACTGCCAATCTGTATGCCTGCCCACCTATCTCCCTGAACTATGTCCCAGAGGAAGTCTTATTTTGAAGTAAATCCCCTGGTATTATCTTGAATAAATATTTTGGTACATTTAGAAAAAATAACTGCAATGTCTAAAAACCATCTATCAAAAAATTACCAATAATTTTATAAGTTAATAAAATAATCAAATATCCAGTCAATGTTCAAATTTCAAATTTAAACAATGTTCAATGTTCGAGTGATTTCTCAAATGTCATAAAAGTATTTAAAAATTGGTTTGAATCAGGCTTATATAGGTCAGCGTTGGTGATTGGTTAATGGCTTCTAGGGCTGTTAACCTCTAGATTCCCCTCCAACTCTTTTTTTTACTCTCTGCAGTTAATTTCTTGAAGAAATCAGGTTGTTTGTCTTATATACTTCGGGTAGCCTGGATCGTGCTGACTGCCTTCTTGTGGTATTGTTTCACGTGTTCTCCTTTCCTCTATATTTCCTATAAGTTGAGTTTCTACTAATTTAAACCCCTCCCCGAAGGCTGCCTGCTTTAAAATGTTGCCCAGTCGTTTCTCTATAAAGGCCTTGGATGCGCCTCTGCCCTCTGTGTTTACACTGAAGAAAGCATTTGTACCTGCTCATTAGCTCCCCAGCCCTGGGAGGCAGCAGGTTAGGAACCCACCCGCTGTGTCCTTGATTGATTCTGAGACACATCTGAGGGAACTGTGTGGCAGGCCCTGCTTCGGCTGTGGAGGTGGATGTGTTAGAGTGCAGACGTGCATCTTGCCCTCATAGGGCTGACATTTTACATGGGGAAAAACAAATAGCTACAAACTTAATCACAGGCTTTCATCTTTTATCTGCAATTTCAAACCCCCTCCCCCAATTTTTTTTCCTGAATTAGCTTGGTGGCAAAACTTGGCCTGACCTGATGTGGGGCTCTTGGTGTGTTTGTGTTTTTTATTTTTCCCATTTGGTGTGAATATTTATACAAGTCACTGCAGAAATATGAGTGTGCTTGATTATGGTGTGCAGCCCCATATATATGGGGTGTGTTATGTGAAGTATGTGGTATATATATCTACCATGTTACCTCTGTAACACCTGGAAATTTCTGAACACCAAAATCTCTGGGCCCAGGAATTTGGGGTAGGAGATGAGAGACCAGTGACTACTCCTGGGATTAATGCCGGAAGGGCAAGGGCAGGGTTTTGTCACGGGAGTTCCTGCAATGACCTTTTGCAGTGGTTGTGGGGTTTTCCCTGAGGAGTGACACTCAGCTGAGACTTAAATAATGAACTGTAAAAAAGTGGGGTGAGCTTTGCAGAGGCTTCATGATATCAGAAAGTATTCTCATTTATTGATTGGAGCAGGTCTCAACCGGGCT
Organism: Equus asinus; assembly: GCF_041296235.1. Classification (NCBI taxonomy): domain Eukaryota; kingdom Metazoa; phylum Chordata; class Mammalia; order Perissodactyla; family Equidae; genus Equus; species Equus asinus. The sequence goes on from NC_091820.1 coordinate 39,110,228, forward strand.
TTCTGCTTAATAGTCAAGCCTGCATTCTTCCACGTGGCAGGGGCAACTGTTGGTGTGGGTAGGGCTGACAGAAAGATGCCACCAAGTAGGAGATGGCCCCAGCCGTCAGGCAGCTCAGGGACCAGTAAGGAGCTAGGACAGGTCTAAAAGTTGAGTCTAAAACTTCCCCTCTGTTCAGTAAACAGTCCCCCACCCACACTCCTAGGGCATCTACTGCATAAGCTCCTAGTTAATGCTGGTAATTTCACTGTACAAAACGTGTGTTGAGTGCTTGCCCTGAATGGGGCTCTGTGCCAGGGAGGTCGGCTGTAAGATGAATGAAATATGGTCTGTGATTCTTGGACACAGTGTTAAGGATGATTCTTTCGTGTCCGTTAAACTGAGTATCCGAAAGGCCCGCTGGAGACGTGGTTGTACTGTAGAGAACTTGAGAGCACAGACCTCGTTCTAGCCCTCGGAGTCGAAGTGCGGTGGGGAGACACAGGACCGTCCCGGTCCTGGCCCTCAGGGGATCCCCATCTTTGGTAGTCGGTGCTAAAAAGGGCTCTTCTCCCCCCACCTAGGTAACGTGAAGCACCTAGTTCTCTTCCTCCATGAGGCTGTCCTGGTACAGTATGTGGACACACTCAAGCTCGCAGTGCCCTCTCTCATCTACACCTTGCAGAATAACCTCCAGTATGTTGCCATCTCCAACCTGCCAGCTGCCACTTTCCAGGTGAGCCCCAAGCCCAGCCAGTTCCACTGGGGTGGGGTATATAGAAGGCTGAGGGGGGCTGCAGAGAGCGGGAGCTGTGTCACCTTTAGAATGTCCTTGGAACTCCCTCAACCTCGTCTGTGAGAATTGGGAATGGAATTGGTAATAGCTACTCACTGAGATGCTGGGATGATTAAAAGAAATAATACTTGGGAAGAGCCCTTGGTTGGCAAGAGATAAGCTGTAGGTTATTTGCAGGCAGCCTTGTGAAATGGTTCAAGAGCCTGGATTCTGGGACCAGGCTGCCTGGGTATAAATCCCAGCTCTGCTCTTCCCAGCTCTGTAATATTAGGCAAGTCACTTAACCTCTCTGTGCCTTAGTTTTCTCATCTTTAAATTGGACGTGACAATAGTGCCCACTTCATACGTGAGGATTAAATGAACAAATTCATGTGAAGTACTTAGACCCAAGACCCGGCATAGAGTGAGCGCTATGTAAATGTTTCCTGACATTTTTGTTGTGCCTGACTCATTTGCATCAACACGAATTTATCAAGACCTCCCTCAGCACAAAGTCTACCATTCATTCATCACCTGGTGTGTGAGATGTTGCACATACAGCAGCTGTATCTTAAAGGTGATGATGTCAGGGGTCAGACAGGGCAAATGCTTTGTTCCTCGTCAGAGAGCCAGAAAATGGGGTAGGGATGTGGACTTGGGTGTGGCCTGGGCCTTCCTTGCGCAGCCATCCTCCTGTGTGCTTTCTGGGAGACACTGCAGAGCTATTTAGCTGCATCTCAGTTGATGGCCAGTAGCTAGACATTTTTGCTGTCTTTACTGTCATCTACCCCACCCTGTCCCTCCATTGTGCCAGGGGGCCCGTAGTGGATGCTGGCCGCCGTGTGCACATGTTGGGGGTTGGGGACAGCCCTCAGTGCCTTCCATATGCCACTCGCAGGTGACGTACCAGCTGAAGATCCTGACCACGGCCCTGTTCTCCGTGTTCATGCTGAACCGCAGCCTCTCCCGGCTGCAGTGGGCCTCCCTGCTGCTCCTCTTCACTGGCGTCGCCATTGTCCAGGCACAGCAAGCCGGTGGGGGTGGCCCACGGCCACCGGACCAGAACCCTGGGGCAGGCCTAGCGGCTGTTGTGGCCTCCTGTCTGTCCTCGGGCTTCGCAGGTGTCTACTTTGAGAAGATCCTCAAAGGCAGTTCAGGCTCCGTGTGGCTGCGCAACCTGCAGCTGGGCCTCTTTGGCACAGCCCTGGGCCTGGTGGGGCTCTGGTGGGCTGAAGGCACTGCCGTGGCCCGCCGCGGCTTCTTTTTTGGGTACACGCCTGCCGTCTGGGGTGTGGTACTCAACCAGGCCTTTGGTGGGCTATTGGTGGCTGTCGTTGTCAAGTACGCCGACAACATCCTCAAGGGCTTTGCCACCTCCCTGTCCATTGTGCTGTCCACCGTTGCCTCCATTCGCCTCTTTGGCTTCCACGTGGACCTCTTGTTTACCCTCGGCGCTGGGCTGGTCATCGGTGCCGTCTACCTCTACAGCCTCCCCCGAGGTGCAGCCAAAGCCATAGCTTCCACCTCCGCCTCCGCCTCCGGGCCCTGCACTCACCAGCAGCCTCCGGGGCAGCCGCCGCCCCCGCAGCTGTCTTCCCACCGTGGAGACCTCAGCACGGAGCCCTTTCTGCCAAAGTCAGTGCTGGTGAAGTGAGGGCTGGTGGCGGTGGGGGGAGACAGGGAGGGGGACTGGGTGGAGGGTGTTGGGCATTTGCAGGACCCAAGTCGCCACTGGGGCCTGGCTCCTCTGGGGTTGGAAGAGTTTTTCTCCCAGGTCACAGAGACTTCTGGAGGGGCGTGGGACTAGGCGGGGGGTCATGTGAACCCTTCCTTGTAGGCTGACCTTCCTCCCCTGGAGGGAGTTTTTAGAGCTGCCTCCTCTGCCCCAGTCTAAGCCATCTGGGGACCGGGTCAGGGGTGTTGTCATTCAAGGCCTTTTGGTCTGACCCCCTCATTTGGGGGGGGGTGTCCCCTCATGCCTGGGAGAATCCCTCCCAGCAATCCCACAGCCTTTTTAAGGACAAAATGGACAAAAATCCTACAGCTCTTTGATAATGACTACCTGTGGGGTTCGGTTTTCCATAGCTTGAGGCCCTCTCTCCTCCCTCACAACCACACTGGATCATGCTAGCAGCTCAGTCTTTTTGTGGCCTTGGGGCAGCTTCCCTGACAGGAGACCCTTGAAAATGGGCCTCTTGTGAGCACCCAAGGGGAGAGGACAGGGTGAGAGCTGAGGGGTGAGAGCTGAGATTTTCGCATCAGCCCATTCTGGGGGAGGGTGCAGACGTGGCCATTTGGTTTTTAGTGGGTTGGGGATTTGTGGTGCAATCAGGTAATTAATGATCCAGGGTGTGGGAAAAGCGTGGAGGGGAGGTCATTGAAGTGGCGGAATCTCACTGAATCTAAGACACTGTCAATTGCCGGATGCACGGTTATCATCTGAGACGTCCTGAGAGGAAAAGTAAAGCTGCTGACCACACTCTTGGTACCCCACTGGCTGTATGAGGCACCCTACTTCGTGAGGGGGGGTGTCTTAAAATTGCTGAAATGTGGAACCTGCCCCCTGCACTCCCCAAAGCTTATTAACCCCTTAACTGTCTCCCAGGGTGTGCGTGTGGATGTGTGCGCGCGTGTGCATGGAAGATGCCTGGGCTGTCTTTGCTATATGTAAATAGGGCCGTTGGATTTTTATTTTTGATTAATTTGTTCTGATTTTTGGGTTTGTTTTCTAAAGAATTGTAACGAACAAATGTCAGGATACCCGATGCCAAATAAAGATGTTGTATTTATCTAGTCCACGTGTAGCTTTCTGACCCAGAGGACCCGCTCTCTCTGCGTGGGCTCTATTACTAACCGCAGGACTACCAGCTGCACTACTGTCGCTCTCGCTTGCTCACCACGCCCGCCTGCCAGCCCACCCCAGCTTTCTGTGTTTTTCTTTCCTCCCCGTTCCCACCACAGGTTGCTCACCAAGGTGAAGGGTTCGTAGCCGCTGGGATTGAAGACGCTGGCCTGGCCTCGTTCTCCTTTCTTGCCCTGGCTCAGCCGGGACCAAACCCTCTGATCAGTATTAGGGGTGGGGGGAGGTAGACACCAAACCCCCTGTCCCCACCACCCCCGCCCCCATGCAGGGCAGCAGTCATGACTAAACTCTCTGGTAATGAGGGCCTGGAGAGGACCCACCTTGGCTCCCAGCCCCTGCCGCCCCCCGTCCCTGCCACCCCCCACACTATTTCTTAGGTGAGTTTTTGCAAATAAAATGTGTTTTGCATCTTGCTGGCTTGGGTTGGGAAGCCTCGAAAGTGCGAGGGAAGAAAGCATTCAGGCCTTGTGGGCATGATCCACCAAAAAGCTTTTATTACAAAGCCCGGGGGTAGCACGGGGGGCTCAGTCCTGTTGCTTGGTTCGGGAGGCCTCGGCGTTGGCCCTGAGCACAGCCCCTGGGGACGGGTAGGGGCGCTGCTGGAAGAGGGGCCCAGCTGCTGTCGTATCTGCACCCGTCTTGGCCTCGTTCCGCTTGGGGAGTCCGGTTGACCATGTGCCCCTGGAGGTGACAGAAGATCAGGGGGTGAGAATACGGGATGTAGTAGGCCCCCCCCCCCCCCCACTGATGACTGCGGGAAGGAGACAGTGAGGAAGAAAGGAATGGTCGCTGGTGTGGTGAGTCACAAGGCAAGAGAAGGGGTTGTGAGCGGTTGTCACTCACCGGGGTGCATCCGAGTACGAGCTGGGGTCCATGGGGTCTAACTCTTCATCCTTCCGGCTCGCCGCTGTCGAAGTAGGTGGCAGAGTGAGGTCTTCAGTGGAGGCACAAGGAGCCTCTGATCACTGAGTTCCCCATCCCAGGAAGAAATGGAGCCTGCGGCCGCGACAACCCACACCACCTTCTCCCAGATCCCACGTTTAGGCATCAAGGGAAGTGAGGGCTTCCTTCCATCATGCACCCCGGCTCTCCCTCGCCTCACCCCAGTCCCGGCCCTGTCAGCTTACCCTTCTTGCTCTTGGGGTAGGGAGCTAGCTCCTCCCGGCGATGGTGGCGCCGTTCTTTGCTCTCTTCTCGGTCTGCCTTGTCATACCCACGGTCCCGGTCCCGATCCCTGTCCCGCTCTCTCTCTCTGTCCACCTTGTCATAGCCTCGCTCTCGGTCTCGGTCAGACTTCTCGTGGCCCCGGTCTAACTTCTCGTGGCCCCGGTCTGACTTCTCGTGGCCCCGATCTGACTTCTCGTGGCCCCGGTCTGACTTCTCATGGCCCCGGTCTGACTTCTCATGGCTCCGGTCCAGCTTCTCTTCAGCATCTGGGGACATGAAAGCTTTGAAGTGACCTTCCTCCTCCCATCTCAGGACCTAGCAGCCTCTGCCTTTGGCAACCTCCCTGGCCTGAGCTGGGCCTGCCTGTCTCACCTGACCCTCCTGGATCCACCATCATTCACCTGACCCCTCTCTGAGAACTGCTAGAAGCCCTCGAGGCACGCTTGCATCTGCCAACTCACCTGCGTTACTGCTCCTGAGCTTCTTGGCAGATTTGGTAACAACGGAGTTGGGGTCATGTGGGGAGAGCCAGGACACGAGGTCTGTGTCCACATTCCAGTAGTAAGGGAGCCCGCTGCGGGGCAGTGGGAGAGTGGGAGGGAGGGAGAAAAGGAATGTCAGCATGGATGTTCCCCCTTTGTAGCCTCAACTCCTGTCTCCCCCATCTCTGCCTATACCTGCCCCACGTCAGGACCCCATGGGGAGGACCTCCATCTCTTCCCCTGTGTCCTCCATTTACCCCAAGGCCAGGGACGGCACAGGAAGGATGAAGTCAGAAGTCAGCTCCCCTCCCCGCCAGGTCCCCAGGCTCACCAGGATGGGTCGAACACTTTGTACCAACTTGGTGGCAGGCCCTCCAACCGGGTAGCCTCATAGTCCACAGGATCATCGTCGTAGTCCTCGGCAATGATCTCTTCCTCCGGTTCTGGCAGGGCAGGGAGGGGGAGAGCAGTGAGGAGCAGGGGGATTCTCACCCTACACTTAGGGCCTGGGGAGACGCTCACAGTCACAGAGCGCGTGCGCCAGGTCTCAGCTGCCCTGGCAAATCTCACTCACATTCCAAATCCAAGTATCTGAATATACAGATTTACCAAAAAATGTACCTAAATCTGTTCTATTTCTGGGTTCACATAAGATATGATATATTGTTACCCAAACCAATCTGGTTTCAGAGTTTAGAAAGGGCTTCATCACCAAATGGATCCATATTTATTCAGGTCCTGAGTTCAGGTAGTTAACTGACACCACACTATCCAAACCTATTTGGATAAAATGAGTTTGAACAGCAAGGGGTTTATGTGAAATTATGTCCAGCTCTCTTCAGCTCCCAAGCTTGGCAAATATGGGGTTTCTGACTCCTGTATATTGAGTAGCAAGAGTCTGGACAGCAAGGGGTTATCTAGACACTGAGTCTATTCAGCTCCTGAGGCCTGACACACAGTAAGCACACAACAGTTGTCAGTTCATATCAGTAAAATAAAAAAGGTGTAGGCTGTCAGCCCAGTATCTGGCCCTCAGTAGGCCTAGCACAGATTTCAGCTGTGGAGATAACTAACAATGAAATGTACAGACAGACCTTGGCGATGTTGCAGGTCTGGTTCCAGACCACCACAATAAAGCGAATATTGCAATAAAGTGAGTCACACACGGATTTTTTGGTTTCCCAATGCATATAAAAGTTAGGTTTACACTATACTGTAGTCTAGTAAGTGTGCAGTAGTATTATATCTAAAGAAACAACGTATGTACCTTAATTAAAAATACTTTATTGCTAAAAAATGCTAGCCAGCCTTCAGTGAGTTGTAATCTTTTTTGCTGGTGGAGGGTCTTATAAAAAACACATTATCCGCAAAGCACGATAAAATGAAGTATGCCCCTATATGTCAGCAACACCATAGTGTCTGTCACACAGTAGGCCCAAAACAGATGTCAGCTATAATCATCAGTATTTTTAATAAGATATATACGGTCAGCACAGTGCCTGGTACTCAAGAGGCTGAAAATAAATATCAATGATCATTATCAGTATTATTAACTACAAGATCTATGTCTGGCACACAGTAGGCTTGTAATAGATGTCATTTATCAATAAGGTGAAAATAAGATGTATTTTCCAGTGCCTGGCATACTGCAGTCCAAAACTGATGCCACCTTTTACTATTATTGACAATAAGGTCTAAATATTAGCAGCAGCAGCACAGTAGGCCTACATGATACATCCTATCATTATTTTATACTGTTAACCATAATGTGTATGCCAGGCACTTAGTAGACCCAAAATACATGTCAGCTATTGATGTAGTGAACAATAAAACAATAAAAATCACCGGCACAGTGCCTGACACCATGGGAGGTCTGACGTAACGTCATCAGTATGGTAGAGAACAAAGTAGTAGCATCCTGCCACTGTACGTGGCACATGCACAGGAGACTGCAGATGTCAGCTACCTTTACTATTAGGTACTTTGTAACCACTTCCATGGATCGATTGATGGATTATACCTGGCATACAGTAGGCCCAAAACAGTCATCAGCTGTCAGTATTAAGGATGAAATGTCTATCTCCCCCGTGCCCGGCACGTGGTAGGAATCGCTGTCAGGAATCCATATTTTTAACCATGAAATGCCTGCCACCCCGCTGCTCGGTGCACAGTAGGCCCATGCTAGTTATCAAGTGGCAGTATCAACAACAAAGTGCCTGTCCAGCCTGGCGCACGGTAGGTCCAGCTGCTCTTAGCTCTCTCACCGGGCTCAAGATGTTTGAGGATGCCTCTCTTGGCCAAGCGGGTCTGTAGCGCAACGGGAAGCGGCATAGTGGGTACCAGACCGACCTAGGGACAGACAGACACTCTAAAAACCAGCGCAGATGAGGACTGCAATCTGGAGCCTGTAACCAAGTGCCTCCCCCGAGCAAGCACTCATCTGGACCCCCACCTCCCCACCAGCACCAATAGCTGGGCGGACAGAATCTACGCGCGAAAATGTGGGAGAGATGGCAATATCACCAAAACTCTCACCAATCCTCCCCGGCGGGCCCAGCGCTCCATAACCGGGTTCCTAGCTCAGGCTCCACCCACCGCCGAGGGGGTCAAGCGCAGCTCCCCCGCGCCCCAGAAATGGGTTCACCCAACGTCCCCCAAAGACTGCCGGGTAGGAGGAACCAAATCGCTGGGGTGGGGGAGGAGACTGCAGTACTTCCTCTAGCTCCAAAAAATGCGCCCACCCCGACGTTACCAATACAGTCACGTGGGTAGCAGAAGACTGTCAGGCCGGTCGCCTCGCTCTGGTTGCTGCTATGATCACCAGGACCCCACGACTCTCTTCTGCCAAAGCACTGAACGAGGTACTCTCTCCCCAAGCCTTGGAGTAACTGGGTGACGCTCAGGCTGCGGTGAACAGATGACGCAAACCGGGGTGACCAATGAGAGCATGCCTTTGGCCTGCCTTATGGCCAAACGACCCAATCATTGCCCTGGAAGAGGTGGAGCGCTAGAGGGCCTGGGTGCGTTTCCAATGGGGGCGTGGCCCGGTCGGGGTTTAGCCAGACTGCGCTGCCGGACGCCGGCGCCATGGAGGAGTACGCTCGGGAGCCTTGGTACGGCGATGGGCACAGGCATCGGGACTGTTGCTGCGGCGCCACGGCCAGCTGTGGGAGGCGGGCGGGGGAGGCACCGGCCACACAGCGCCACGTCCCAGACTCGGGAGACGCTTAGAAACTTGTCTCCTTCGCTCCCGTCCACTTGATTCCTCTCACTCGGGCTCCGTTAAGAGAGGCCACAGCTGTGTGCCTGGAAGAGAAGGTGCGGTGCCGGACGAGACACTCCACGTTTCCCCTGATTACGTATACCCCAGTCCCTCTTTGTTAACGAAAAGACACGGTGGTCGAAACCATTCCAGCCTGGGCGGGGGGGCGGCGTTGAGCGGAAATACCCGGGGTTACCACGCGGGGTTTTTCCCAGGTCGCTTTAGTTAGTGGGGGCGGGGCCTGGATGAACCTATTCTGGGCAAGGAGGGGGTGCTGGGTCCTCCCCCACGTTCTGCTCTTGGTTTTTTCTATGTGTCACGGTTAAAAAAGAGAGAAGAGGGCGGGGCTTGATTGGATGTGCTCCTTGTCGGAGAAGGGAGTGCGACCCTGTACTACTTTAATAGCAATACTACCTAGTTAACACTTATAAAGCGCTTGTTTAAACGTGCTAACTCTTTGTATCAATTCATTTAATCTTTGATAGTAGTAAAGCTGATTCCTTGGTTGACTGCGAAGGGGAGGGTAGGACAGGGCGAAGACTACTGTTTTTCCTCCTTTGCACTATTTCTTGCTTACATGAGGGGAAAAATAATCTCATTATTATTTGAAGTGCTAATTCCTTTTCAAGAGACTTGGTTTCTTCCATTTGGAAGGAGTCCCTGTGATATGGCGTGGGGGAGGGCTCACATTAACCCCGTCCCCCCCTTCCCGTTTGCAGCCCATGGCGGATTGTGGATGATTGCGGTGGAGCCTTCACTATGGGTGTCATCGGCGGCGGAGTCTTCCAGGCCATCAAGGGCTTCCGTAATGCCCCTGTCGTGAGTCCTGGCCTTCCCTGGGTGGTGCCAGGGTCCTGCCCTGCCCGCATGGGCTACTGCTCTGAAAAGTGCATGGAACTGCCGGTCACGTGCCCTTACTCATTCTGGTTCCTGCTTGCCTACTGTGTGCCAGGCCTAACTCCAGGATATGAGGTTTGGGGGGGAACTGCAATCATGACCTCTGTACCTCACCGCCCACCCAACTGGAGCTCCTTTGGAAACTCTGTGCTGTCAAAATGGTCATGCCAAATCCTAAATGGTGTGCAAAGCCGGACAGATTTTACCTAGAGGCAGATTCCCGGTCAGAAATCTGGATAGAGGGAAGTGACAGGAGGTTAATTGGCAGAGGGAGGGCAGCCTCAAAGTTGAGAAAATGCTTTTAATTTAACAAAAGCAATTCTGTCTACCTCCCCTCCGGGAGATCTCATCAAATGTCATGGCTTTAAACGGCATCCCTTTGCCAGGGTCTCTGCAGTTGATGTCTCTAGCCCTGTCCCTCCCCTCAACTCCTGGAACTCTGTTTCCTGACTCTTTGCTTGAGTTTCTCCCTCTCATCCTCAAGGTCTCAGCACAAATGCTCCCTCCTTAAAGAGGCCTTTCCTGACCCCTCGGCCCCTGTGGGATCTCTTCGTCCTGTTTCCTTTAGAGTGCATGTTGCTGTCTGAAGCTATTGTTTCTCTGCACCCTCTCTCGGGATCTGTCTCTGCCGCTACCCTGTGAGCTCTGAGAGGGCAGGGGCCAGGTCTGCCTGGTTCACTGCTCTGTCCCTGCGGACAGCAGAGTGCCTGGCACATAGGTGCTCAGTAATCATTGAGTGAAAGAATGAGCACTTCCCAGCCCAGCTCTGAGAACGCCTATGCTGGGGTGCTCCCAGTCCCCTCGTTCCTGGCTGCTTCTCCACGTCTCTCCCCTTGATACTCCTGACAGCTCTCCCACCGCCTTCCCTCTCTTGAAAGCTAGAAACCCTGTCTGCCAGTGGCCTCAGTCCCGCTCTGACGCCCCGCCCCTCGCTTTCTCCCAGGGAGTCCGGCACCGGCTGAGAGGTAGTGTGAACGCTGTGAGGATCCGAGCCCCCCAGATTGGAGGTGAGAGCCCTGCGGAGACATAGGAGATGTGATGGCAAAGTTGGGAGTGGCTGCTCCTTTGGGTCTAGACTGCAAGCTGGGGGTCCAGAGTCTAGGCTCAACTCTGCCTAGGCTTTCCTGGGGGAGTGATGTTTCCAAACAATTTAATATGAGTGAGTTCTGGAGTTTAAACCAGGCCCTCGCTCTTCCCTGCTGTGTGACCTTGGGCTAGTGGCTTAACCTCACTGAACCTCATCTGTAACATGGGGATGACGATAACAGTAACCACCTCGGTCGTTTTGTGATTTATGTAGTTTACATAATACTTACTAAGTGCGAGTTGCTCTGGTAAGCACTTTAATAATATTAACTAATTTAAAGTTTCAGAAGTCAAATAGCATGCAGTGCCTAGATCAGGTCCTGGCACACAGTAAGGCCTCCGTAAACATTTTAACTATCCTGTTGTTATTGGGCTTTGCTGACCTCTTTCCTTCTCCCTGAAACCAAGATCAGAATTTCGACAGTTATAAAGATCACAGTTGCTCTGTTCAAAGCCATATAGAAGATAAACCTGCTTTTAAACACTTGTTACTCCCTTTGAAGGGGAAGGGAGTGTCAATGGTGATTATAGACAGCTTGAAGGAGCTCCCACAGGGACAGATGGGGACTATCCGCTACCCCCTTTGCATGTGCGTTTTTCTCCCCATTCTTTGCCAGAGTATTCAGGCCTTGGAAGTCCCCAGACCCTGAGCCGTGGATTCTCAGCATACCCCAGGAACACTAATTAGGACTTGGTCCCCCTGCAGGTAGCTTCGCAGTGTGGGGGGGCCTGTTCTCCACCATCGACTGCGGCCTCGTGCGGCTGCGGGGCAAGGAGGATCCCTGGAACTCCATCACCAGCGGAGCGTTGACCGGGGCTGTGCTGGCTGCGCGCAGTAAGTGCCCCATCCCCCGGCCCCAGCCCCTTCCACCCTGTTCTACCTGCCCTCACCTCTCTGTCCCTGCCTCCTCACTCCTCCAGGTGGCCCGTTGGCCATGGTGGGCTCAGCCATGATGGGGGGCATTCTGTTGGCCCTCATCGAGGGTGTTGGCATCCTCCTCACGCGCTACACTGCCCAGCAGTTCCGCAATGGTGAGTACCTGGGGAAGCTGGTCAGGGAGGGGGGACATGGTCTCCCCAGCCTCCTCCACTCACCTTTGCCTCATTCTCCCCTCTCCAGCACCCCCATTCCTGGAGGACCCCAGCCAGCTGCCCCCTAAGGAGGGTACCCCAGCCCCAGGCTATCCCAGCTATCAGCAGTACCACTGAGGATGCGACCGCCTGTCACCGCCACCATGGGAGCTCCTCCTCGGTTCCCTCCCCGATGATCTACCTCGAAGGGAGGGCTGGCTCCCAGTTGGCCCTGGGACCTTCCAGAGAGGGCCTCTACTCTGCTACCTTGTCCCAGGGTGGGGGTGGGGCACCCCAGCTGCCCTGACAGGGCACCCCAGCCCCACACTCACATGTAACAAGCTCTCACCCCAGTCCTTCCTTGTGGCGCCCTGATGAGTATTTAAAGCTAGTTTTCAAATGTCTATGTATGTACTCCTTGAGGTACCCATGGGACAAGGGCAGAGTCCTCTTCAGGGACTTGGAAGCCCTAGCATTTGGAGTCGCACAGAGTGGGCTCTAGTAAATGTTTGTGGGATGAATGAGCAGGAGGGGAGTAAATCAAGATGCGAATAGGAACATGAATAGGGGTGTGTGGGGGCCAAGTGATGAATCATAACAGACAGAGGAACAGGCTTGGGAAAGAAGGGAGTGAATGCAAGGATTGCTGGGCTGGAGCGGGTAGCTTTGCATGTTGCATACCCAACCCCCACACGCATGCACACCAACACCTCTGGCCCCGCCCCCCTTGCCCCCATTGCCAAGGCTGAGAAATCTGACCTCACAATGAACTGTCTTTCTGGATACCACTCCCCTCATTGTGAAGGCGGTCCCCCTCCATGTGGCCTCACCGTGGACCTGGGATGGAAGCAAGGGTCAGGGCGACCCGGCCTCCGGGAAGGTGCCCTGTGTCAGTCTCTGTTCTGCACCATAGAGATGCTTCTGTTCTGCGATGCTCAGTGTTGTCAGTATTTTTTTTAAGGGAAACCACAAAATCACTGGAAATGAGTTTTCATTTTGGGATGGGAGAGTTATGGGAAAGAGATTTTTCTGGATGGACACAGCCCCCAACATGTCTCTTCCATGCAAACCCTGACTCACAGGGCAAACATTGTCTCTGCTGGGGTGCAAATGCTCCAGTGCAAGTGGCCTCGTGGGAGACAGGAAAACTCCCTTTTGTGTAAGGCATCAAAGAGGTGGAAATGCCCTCTCTCAAGAAAATCAGCTCCCTGGGGTTGCAAATGCTGCGTCCTTGGGCCTCCTAAGGCCCCAACGGGGAACTGGCGGTCCCTAGTGGTAGCAGAACTACAACACTGCCTGCTTGATTGACTCAGTGCCAGGCCGTGCACAGCCACCCGACTGAGGGCCCCAGGGAGGGCAGGTTGGGGATACTGGGCACCCAGCACACAGCTCTCGCAGGGCCCCAGCCTCAAACACGTGGCTCCGCCAGCAGCAGCGACACACACCCCTGTGTAGGATGCGGTGCAAATCAGACCAGGGCTGCCACCCTTCTATTTCCTGGCCGCTTCCTCTGGTCTTGCCCTTTCTGTACGCCCGGGTCCCGCGCTTCCTCACCTCCAGGTTCCATCCACCCCCAGTATTTCCAGACCCCACTCTGCTCCTATCAAACACCACCCCACTAGCTCCTCTGGGCCTTCCCCTTCCAGGAGCCCACAGGTTCCACCCCTCTCAGGCTGCCCTGGCGCGTGTCTTCAGGCCCCGCCCCTTGGTTCCTTCTGGCTCCGCCCCCTCAGGCTCCACCCTCCCCTTCCTACCTTTCAACCCTGCCCTCTAAGGTTCCTGTGGACCCTACCTGCTTTCTATATGGACTCGGGCACTTCTGAGGCCCTGTCCCTACTGTATGTCCCTGGTCCCCTCCAAATGGGCCCCGCCCCTTCAAGCCCCCTCCTCAGCAGCCTCTAGACCCTACCTCTTCGTATCTTCGGGCCTCGCCTTCTCCCGCTCCTAAGGTCCCGCCCCTTCGGGTACCTCAAACCCCCGGGGGCTCCGCCCTCCTTTCTCGCCCCTGGGACCCTGTTTTCCGTCCCCGGTTCTGGAAAGTGGGTGGACCCCCCGGGCGGTGGAGCGGTTCATGGCTACCTTCGGGGCCTTTTCTGGCTCCTCGGGCCGCTGGCTGGCGCGGGGTGGGACCAGTAGCAGGTTTAGCGGAGGACTGGGCTTAGAAACCGAGGCTTGGGGCTTCGGGGGAGAGTCGTAGGGCGTCACCCGGCCCCTAGTTGGGGCTGGAGCGTCCGGAGTTGCCCAGGTCTCCGGAGCTGGGCCTGGGTCCTCAGGGCCCGTCCCCCGCCTGGCTGCGGGCCTGCTTCTCTTCCTAAAAGAAGGGAATGCGGGGTCAGCCCCGCCGGAGGGACTGCAGAGGGCGAGAGAAGGCGGGAGATACACGGAGAGTGAGACAGAAACAGAGATGGAGAGAGAAATAGAAACAGACATACACCTGGGGAGGTGGAGACATTAATGAAGATGTAGAAAGAGATGGAGGCAGAGAGAGACATACAAAAGATAATCGAAAAGAGACAGAGACACGAAGAAAGGGCAGAGACGGTAAGAGAAAGAAGCTGTGTGAGTCAGAAACGCAGGTAGGGCTGTGGGAAGACCCTCAGCGTCAGATGGAGACAAACGCAGGAGAGAAGGCAAGAGGGCGAGGAGGCAGTGTGGAGTTGTGAGCTGGATTGAGGGGCTGGGCCGACAGGGCTGTCAGGCCAGGCCTCCTCAGGCCACCTGCCCACTTACCCTCTAGCTGAGGGGCCTCAGAGAGGCAGAGAGATGCCCGACCTGCGTCCTTTCTTTCTCTCTAGCGGTCTCTCTCACTCCGTCTCTAATTTAATCCTGTCCTCTTCCAACAAGGATTCCACCGGCTCTCGCTCACCTTCTTCCTCCCTGTCTTCTTTCCTGCTTCCTCCCTGCCTTAGCCTCACCTCTGCCTCTGTGTGTCTTGATCTGGCCCCCAGCCCTCCTTCCCCATTTCTCTGCTTTGATCTCCCTGGCTGGTGGCTCTCACACTCTCTTTTGCCATCCACCTGGGAGCGGGGGCGAGAGGTGGGGAGGAAAATATTTGGTGAGCTAGGAGGGTTAGAGGGGTGGACGGAATCAGGGAAGAACAAGGGCGTCCAGCCCTCAGCAGGGTGGGGAAATCCCCCTGTCCACTTCCTCAGGCAGGGGCCCTGAGAGGCTGGGGAGAGAGACCTGGGGAAATCAAAGACAGACAGGGAGAGAGAGAATAGAAAGGCTAGCGAGAGAGACATAGATACCAAGAGGAAGAGAAGCCAGAATGTACAGAGACATCAAAGGAGAGACAGAGATGCAGAAAAAGAGATACCGAAAGAGAGAAAAGGATATAGTACAGCACGTAAAAAAGAGAGAGGAAAGAGTTAAAGCGAGGAGACAGATGGAGATTGGGCGAGTTAGACAGACAGAGGTAGCAAACAAGAGAAACAGGGGCAGAGAGAGTCAGAACAAGACAGAGAAGGTAGAGACAGCAGAGCGTCAGAACAGAGAGTGGGAGAGAGAAAGTAAGAGAGACAAGAGAGCTGGGCGCACACACCTTACCCCGAGTCTGGGGTTGCTGGGCTGAGCACTCTTATTTCCTCTGTTCTCTTCGTGGCAGTGGAGATCCTGGCCTGACTGGGCAGGACAGCTCCGATATCCCCACCCCCACCACCCCAGGTCATCAAGGTGGGTGGGAGGGCCGCCCCCCCTGGGGATACACCTTTAGAGATAATGCCCTGAGATTGGGAACCGGGAGGAATCTCAAGGAGCCATTTAGGGCCAACCTCTGGAACCGACCAGTGGGGGCCGTCTCTGGGGAATCTGCAGTGTCGTCAGAGTACCTGCAAGCATGTGGAAGAGGAAGGCTGTGCCAATGATCGCTTCAGAGGTGATGGGGAAACCTTCCTTTGTTACCCTGATTATACATAGGAGGAAAGCGAAAGCACGAAGCGGTAATGCAACTGGCCCATGGTTGTACTGCCTGAAAGTGGCAAAGCGTTTATATCCTTATTTACAGTGCTTCGAGTTTCCGAAGGGCACTGCCACAGCATGGCTGATGAGTGCAGTAGGTGCACGCCCGGGCTGCCAAAGCATTGTGGAACCTTAACCACTCAGCCATGGGGCTGGCCCCAAGGATTTTTTTTTTTTTTAATTTCAGTGAAATAATGAACATGTTGTATTTTCCTTCACAAAAGGAAATCTCAATTCCTTTAGGATCTGCCCCCACTGAACCCCATTTCCTTAGTAGTTTCAGTCCACACAGGCTCTCTGCACATCCTTCATTTTCCCCCTGCTGGAGTCTAACTTCTGGAGACTTACAGAGGACATGGGGAGAATGAGCTGTCCTTGGAGGTCATTTCTTCACACAGGCATCTTCTGAGATGTGCCAGATCCTGTGTGGTCTTCAGGTGTTGATCCATGCCTGATGCTTCTGCTTTATCCCTCAAACTGGCTAGAGGATACCTCCAGGTCCACCTCTCTCTCGGTTAAATCTGTGTCCCTCAGGACAATAGGAAATATTGCTTGGTCTCCCCAAGCATAGTGGGAGCTTGATGGTTTTGTGTGGCCCATCTTCCTAGATCAACATACGGAGGTATCTATCCCCAAAAGACATAGTCAGCTTCAAAACATGTAATTGATAAAGGATGACTAGCCACAATATATAAAGAGCTCCTACAAAATAATAAGAAAAAGACAAACAACCCAATAGAAAAGCAAACAAAGGATATGAACAAAATCTTACAAAAGATGAAACTCAAATGGCCAATAATATATGAAAATATGCTTACAGTAAATCAGAGAGCTGTGTATTAAAGCATCAAAATACTATTTCATAATCAGAAGGGCAAAAATTTTTTAATCTGATAATACCAAGTGTTGCTAAGGATTTCTAGAAACAAGGTGTCTCATTCACAGCTGATGGGAGTGTAGTGGAGACAACAATCATTTTGGAAAACTGTTTGGCAGTAGCTACTACAGCTGCATATATGCACAGTTATCACCCAATGATGCCACCTCTAGGTATACACCTAACAGAAATGTGTTCAAGTGTTAACCAAAGCCATGTACAAGAATGTTTACAGCAGCTTTATTCATAATAACCCCAAAGTGAAAACTACCTAAATTTGCACCAACCAAAGAACAAATCAATAAATTATGGTGTATTCGCACAATGTAGAATGTATACTACAGAGCAACGTGCTGGAGACAAGCCTCCACGGGTTTCTCATGTTCCTGCACGGTCCAGGCCTTCCGAGCAGAGGGTATGTTTGAACAGTTTTGAAAATTAAAGATAGTGCATCCTCCCGGAAAGATTTAGAGACAATTCAAGATAATAAACCTAGAAATGCCCTTCCCACCTCAACCAGGAGACTGCTGAAATCCCAGGGTAGCGAGTCATCTCTGCCTGGGAGGGGAGGGCAGTCAAGTGTGTCAGCAGCTTCATAAAAGCTCAGAGTCTCCTCATTTCAGGTTCCTCTCCTGGAGTGCAGCTCACTGCACGTGAGGAAACAGCTGGCCCTGTGCAAATTGGGGCAGGAGGAACCAGCGTAGGTACTGCTCTGGCAGATGCTTTTTGCTGTGAGTAATAAATGGTCTATTTTTCTAACACATGGGTCTTGGGGGTGTGTGTGTGTGTGTGTGTGCGCGCAAAACCGTGGCAGGCTAACTTGTTAGCTTGAGAGTAGGGTAAAACCTCAGACCCTTCTCAGTTCTGACTTAACACCACGAAAATGAACAAATCATGATTCCATGTGGGTGACATGGATGAATCTCTTCATCTTGGGCAAAAGCAGCTGCCGGACAGAAAAGAATGCATACGTATGATTCCCTTTAGACAGAGTTCATGTCAGGTTAAGTTGAGCCATGCTGTTATCAGTCAGGGTGGTGGTTACTCTGGGGTGGGCAGTAACTGGAAGCGGGCACCAGGGCGGCATGTGACATGAGCTACTGGTCAGGTTCTCTTTCTTCCTCTGGTGGCCGGTTATGCGTGTATTCAGTTGGGGAACACTTATCAGCTTGTACCCTTATAACGTGCACCTTTCTGTATGCATATTATACCTTACTGAAGGGTTAAATATGGACTAGAGCCACATGTATCAACTTGGATCATTCCTGAACCTACAATATGAGACAGAAGAAGGAAAGTTGAAGACTGCTATGTAGAGTATTTTTAAACAAGTCAAAAAAAACCCATGCAAACAAGATATGCAGTTTATGGATCCCTAATTGCATAACAGAAGAATAAAATACGCAAGAGAATGACCGGTGATCAATTCGGGATTGCAGTTACCTCACAGGAGGGAGGGGGAAGGAGGGAACTGGGTAGGGGAATCTCGTAGGTTTCAGCTGGAGGTAAAATATTTTGTTTCTTAAAGAAAAAACTTGGGGGCTGGCCCAGTGGCATAGTGGTTAAGTTCGTGCACTCTGCTTCGGTGGCCTGGGGTTCACAGGTTTGGATCCTGGGTGTTGGACCCAGCACCACTCCTCAGGCCACGCTGTGGCGGCGCCCTACATAAAGTGGAGGAAGATTGGCACAGATGTTAGCTCAGCGACAACCTTCCTCAAGCAACAAGAGGAGGATTGGCGAGAGATGTTAGCTCGGGGCCAATCTTCCTCACAAAAAAAAAAAGAAAAAAAACTTGAAGCAAGTGACAAAATGTTGACAGTTCACAGGTATTCATTATATTATTTTCTTATACAGATTACTGTGCTTTTGAAGTATTTAATAATTTAGGAGATTAAAAAGAATCCTACTGGTGTTAAATTGAATTTATAGATTAGTTTGGGGACACATTTATCCAATGTTGATTCTTCATGCCTGCAACATGATGTCTCTCCCTGTTTATTCAGATCACGTTTTCTTTCTTCTGTAAAAAATGTGTAGAGCTCATACTTTTCATGCTTAATATATGCATTTTGTTACCATGATGAACAGTATCCTTTTCTATTGCATTTTCTGATTTTAAGTGTCTGTAAAGGAAGGCTATTCAATTTTGTATTCAGTCTCGTTTTGGTCACCTTGCTCACTTATCTTATTAGGTCCAAAAGTTTTTTAGACGATTCTCTTGGATTTTCTAAGTGAATAATGTCAATGGGCTTCAGCCAAAAACTACCATTCTGGTAGTTGAACTACCACTAGTAGTTAAACAAGGTTGGGTTTATTAGCTCATTGCAGTGACGGAGAACAGAAATCATGGAGAAGCACGGGCGTCTCAGTTAAGGGTGTTAGGAAAGCCATTACAAGATCTGGGTTTGTGTTAGATGCGTTTGTGTTGAGTCCTCTGATGTGACAAGGGTTGCATGGTGGCATTTAAGACTCTGGACAGGCTACACGGGCCAAATGCACCCCAGACAGTTCCCGGAAGTGAGATGATCAGTCCTGGTAAGAGACCCTGGAGACCGGGGCCTCGATGGCCAAACCCAGGCCACGGAAACCCGTCCAGAGTCCAGCTGGCCTCTCGTGAGAGCCTGGTGGCTTTTTCTTTTGGCCTCATCAGAAATGGTTCTGCTCAACCTGGAGTATGTGTGAGCGCAGCGAGAAGGGTGTGCGGAAGCGTCCCCTCGCCCTGGGCGACGCCACAGGAAATCAGGGGCTAGCAACTGCTCAGGACGACTCTGGCCGGTGAATTTAAAGCCAAACCGCTTTGGTGGGCTGCTGGAGTAGAAGTGGTGTCGTTTATGGCATCTGCTAAGGGCAGAGCCGGGTTTGGGACCACCTTTCCTCACTGTGGGACTGCCGCTCACACGAAGAGGGTCCAGCGATCCCTCCTGGGAGCTCTTCTGAGTAGCAGATGCTTGCCTCGTTTTTGGAGATCTCTGGATAGCCTCAGGAAAGCATGGACCACAGGAGGGTGGTAGTTTGAAATATCTGAATACGTGGAACAAATACCCTGAATACACAGGATAAGTTAGTGTACATCAGGCAGGTGTAAGCCCACTGTCTACTTAAGGAGCGACAAGTTTCCTAGTAGAGCACAGACTGTATTGGGAGCATCTGTCTCATTTATCACAGCAGAAAAGGGCCATTTGTACCCCCGCAAGAGGGACGGAGTTCTCGAATGGAGTTAAACAGTAGCAGCCAAACAGGCTGGCGTGTCCCTGAAGAGAACAAAGTGCCCCAGCGTTAGCTCCCAGTCCTGACAGGCTAGCTCTTGCTGACGGGCGTGGAATGACCTCAGCAGAAGCATTCTGTGAGGACGACGTCCAGTTTTTACAAGATCAAAGTTTGGGATTAATTTTTTGAGGGAAATGTAAGTACCAGAAGGGACCTATAGAAAGAAACAGCTATTCAATTTTTATTAGCGTTTCAGGTAGATGTGTGGGTGTGTTGGGGGTGGGGGAGATCCAGCAAGCAAATTCAGAGTAGTAGCCACGGTCTGAGAAAACACACACGAATTTTGCTTTTTTCTTAAATGATAGAGAGCGACCACAGGATGTCAAAAGTAACGGGATGAGAATAAGGGAGATCATACTGAGAGACATTTTAGTTGGTTACTAAGAGGATGTCAAACGTACAATAATAGACAAGATTAACAGTGGAATGAAAACAGAAAAAGGATGCTGAAGAATCAGAAAATTAATCTTGTTCCCTCATCTTGGGCAGAAGCTGTCCGCCTCTGCTGTCATCAGCTTCTGGAAAATTCCTAAGAATCCTCAGTTTGAAGCCTATTAATAAGATCTTTTCCATTGCGTCTCAGGGGCAGCTTGAACTTGTTAGGGAGACTTCTGGAAGCATCATATGAATCTCTAGTAATATTAAATTACATTGGCATGTAATAAATAGAATCTAGCATTCGAAAAGTGAAATCACAAAACGTGTGGGGTAGTCTGTTATTAACTCAGAAGTAACTAATGAGGGGTGGTCCCCAGAGGAAGTAGATCTTTCTGCCATGAAGGCTCGTGGCAACACTGTAGTCCCTGGAAGTTTGAGGGTTTCTCAGAAGTTTGTTGATTTTACTTTTAGAATTCCACTAGGTCTCTCTACTTTTTCTGAAGATGATGGATGCTAATGGCTGTAGAGTTTCTGAGAAAGTTAAAACTTTAAAAGAGTTTTTAAATAACAGCGTTATTTTAAAGAGTGCAATGCGTGTCCCTGCTACTGGAGAGATAAGTTGAGATTTCCCAAGTTGGGAATACAAAACCAAGCAATTTCCTCTACCATTACAGCGGTAGCTCTCCGGCAAGGAAAAGCTCAATTTGTTAGCACGATCTAAGTAGCTGAGGTAAATACAGCCAGTGGTTAACATAGGTCAGCATAAGGGAAGCCATCTTGTAGAAGGAAGGCATGCTGGAACTGTAGATGACCCTGATTCACCAGACTCCCCTCCCCCCCCCCACCCCCCCGCACAAACACACACTTCTCAATAACGCTTTAGTTTGCACAAAGCCTAGATAAGTAAGCACCTGCTTGTGAGGAATATGCATGCTCTGCTGTTTTTGTACCCTGGCTTATGCATAAACCTCCCTATTGTGATAAGGCAATAACTTCGCTCTTTAAGTTTTCTCAGGAATGCAACGACCTCTGGGAAAGAGCCTTATGGTGATATCCATCGCCAGTGACAGGAGAAAGAGATGATCTGGTGTCTCAATTTTACTACACTATATGCTCAACATTCTGAGACCCCCCCCCCTTTTCAGCCCATTTCCCCTATATAACTGCTTCAAAATTTTGTTGTTTTAAGAAGATTCCTTGGGACATTAGTCTACCCTCTTCCCCCTTGCTAGAAAGCTGTAATAAAAAAACCCTTTCTCTCCTACCACCTTGCCTCTGGACTGTTGGCTTGTCTTTGTTACAAGTAGAAGACCCCTTTTGACAGTAACAAATTCACCTGGAAAATAAACCACAACCAAAACGTGCTCATGGCTCCTTTGGAGGTGTTCAAAAGGGCCTTGAGTCTTTGGTTCCTACTCATGTCCTACCTTAACAGTCTTTGTCATGATTGTGTCATTGGAGGTATGACACACAAGGGGATCATCTCAGCAAAGCCCTCAAAGTTACCCCATCAATGTTGGTTCAGTATCGAGGCCATTTTCTCTCTGCTATCGCAGCTAATATCATGAAGCATTTTGCCAACCTCCACTCCTCCTAAGACTATCTCAGGTGATGGCAAGCCGTATAGACATTCCTTCATTTGTTGTCCATTTTGATAAGCGTTCCTGGAGTGGCTTCAGATGACTATGAAATTATCACCATAAAAGGCTAATTATCTTCCCTCTGAAAGGAGAGAGGAAAAATTTTGGCTGCAGGAAAACACAATTTGACATAAATGTACTCAAAAGAGGATTATTACATCTGATTTAAACAATAATTCAGGACCCTGACAATTACATCAAGGCATACTATTAAAATGTCAGCACTTCTTTTTTTTTTCTAAACTTTTTATTAAGATTATGATAGTTTACAACCTTGTGAAATTTCAGTTGTACATTATTGTCAGTCATATTGTAGGTGCACCACTTCACCCTTTGTGCCCTCCCCCCCCCCCACCTTTCCCCGGTAACCACCGATCAGTTCACTTTGTTTCTATGTTTAACTTCCACCTATGAGTGGAGTCATACAGAGTTCATCTTTCTCTGTCTGGCTTATTTCACTTAACATAATACCCTCAAGGTCCATCCGTGTTGTTGTGAATGGGACGATTTTATCCTTTTTATGACTGAGTAGTATTACACTGTATATAGATACCATATCTTCTTTATCCAATCATCAGTTGATGGGCACTTAGGTTGCTTCCACATCTTGGCTATTGTAAATAATGCTGTGATGAACATAGGGGTGCATGGGACTTTTGGAATTGCTGATTTCAGGTTCTTTGGATAGATACCCAGTAGTGGGATGGCTGGGTCATAAGGTATTTCTATTTTTAATTTTTTGAGAAATCTCCATACTGTTTTCCATGGTGGCTGCACCAGTTTGCATTCCCACCAACAGTGTATGAGGGTTCCTTTTTCTCCACAACCTCTCCAACATTTGTCACTTTTTGCTTTGGATATTTTTGCCATTCTAACAGGTGTAAGGTGATATCTTAGTGTCGTTTTGATTTGCATTTCCCTGATGATTAGTGATGACGAGCATCTTTTCATGTGTCTATTGGCCATCCTTATATCTTCTTTGGAGAAATGTCTGGTCATGTCCCCTGCCCATTTTTTGATCGGGTTATTTGATTTTTTGTTGTTGAGTTGTGTGAGTTCTTTATATAGTATGGAGATTAACCCTTTGTTGGATATATGACTTGCAAATATTTTTTCCCAGTTGGTGGGTTGTTTTTTTGTTTCAATCCTGTTTTCCCTTGCCTTGAAGAAGCTCTTTAGTCTGATGAAGTCCCATTTGTTTATTCTTTCTATTGTTTCCCTCATCTGAGGAGTTATGGTGTCCGAAAAGATTCTTTTGAAACTGATGTCAAAGAGTGTACTGCCTATATTCTCTTCTAGAAGACTTATTGTTTCAGGCCTAATCTTTAGGTCTTTGATCCATTTTGAGTTTATTTTTGTGAATGGTGAAAAAGAATGGTTAATTTTCATTCTTTTACATGTGGCTGTCCAGTTTTCCCAGCACCATTTCTTGAAGAGACTTTCTTTTCTCCATTACAGGCCCTCAGCTCCTTTGTTGAAGATTAGTTGTCCATACAAATGTCAGCACTTCTTAATCTCCAAATACAGAAGTGAAGAGGAGGGTGTCTCCTTCGTGAAACAAGGTGACCTCTTTCTTTTAGATAGATAAAACAATCTCTTCCTGTGGATTTCTACCCTTTTTGTTCTAAGGCATCTCACAAATGAACAATCTTGTTCATGGCAAAAGTTTTCCAAAGTGGTTACTTCAATCCCCAAATTTCCTTGGTGAAATTATGCCAGTCAGAGAGATAAACATATGTGTTGACATTACAGTGAGAAAACATGAAGGAAGCAGGTGCTTGGCCTGGAAGAGGCACGGTTTTAGACTGAGAAGATCCCAGGAGAATTGCAGTGTTCCAGAAGGGTGGCGCTTGTGTGACTTGGTGTCTCCAGATTTTGGCCAAAGGCCAATCGTCACCAATTATGTGCCAGGAATAAAAACTCTTCTGATTCTGGGCAGATGAAACTAAACAAAGCAATTCTCAGGGACACAAAAATAAGATTGAGGAAGAAATTCACATAAGCTGTTTTTCCAAATTTTTTTATTGTGGTGAAATAACATAAAATTTACCATCTTAACTGTTTGGGTTTTTTTAAAAGATTTTATTTTTTCCCTTTTTCTCCCCAAAGCCCCCCGGTACATAGTTGTATATTCTTCGTTGTGGGTCTTTCTAGTTGTGGCATGTGGGACGCTGCCTCAGCGTGGTTTGATGAGCAGTGCCACGTCCGTGCCCAGGATTCGAACCAACGAAACACTGGGCCGCCTGCAGCAGAGCGCACGAACTTAACCGCTCGGCCACGAGGCCAGCCCCCCATCTTAACTGTTTTTAAGTGTACAGTTCAGTGGTATTAAATACGTTCATAATGTTCAACTGTCACTACCATCCATCTCCGTAACTCTTTTCATCTTGTAAAACTGAAACTCTGTCCCCATTAAACAACGACTCCGCACTCCCCCTCCCCCAGCCCCTGGCACCCACCATTCTACTCTCTGTCCCTATGAATTGCACTACTCTAAAGTACTTCCTATAAATGGAATCGTAGAGTATTTGGGGTTTTTTTTGTAACCGGCTTATTTCATTTTGGATAATGTCTTTCAAGTTTCATCCATGTTGTAATGTGTCAGAATTTCCTTCCTTTTTCAGGCTGAATGATATTCCATTGTACACATGGACCACATTTTGCTTATCCGTTCATCCACTGATGGACACTTGGGCTGCCTCCACGTTTTAGCTGTTGTGAATGATGCTGCTATGAACACGGTGTACGAATCTCTCTCTGAGCCCTGCTTCCACGTAAGGTTTTCTAATGGTGATTCAAGGCACGTTTGTCCAAAAGATACTGGTCTCAGGAGACCTTCTGAACCCCTCAGCCCCCAGGGCCAGCTCAGTAAAGATGTATCAGGGCTATGCTCATTCTCTCTCTATAGACTTTTCCTTCTGTTGCAAAATAACGTTCAACTGTGTAACTAAATGTAACACTCATACTATACAAGTAGAAAGACCATAGGAGCAGGTGGTAAAAGGCTAGAAAACAATTTTACCAAGCAACAATACATATCAGATCAGATAAACAAAGTCCCGGGCATCCTTATTCCTAGGAAAACAAACAAATCCAATGCCAAAGAGCCTCACTGGAATTGAAATGTCTATGTTCAATTCACTGTGAACTTACTCCCAGGTGACTTAACTAGCTGGAGACACGAGGGGTTTCAGATCCGTGCACTATTACTGAGTTGACGGTCACAGTCCAGGGCAGCTAGAGCTTCAGCTGAATCCCAGCGAAGCCTGCATTTGGTCAAAGACCATCAGGACACAGCTGTAATCAAACTAAGATGGGTTTATTGGCTTGCGGCAATGAGGGAGACCATACACCATGGGGAACCACGGAGTATCTGAAAAAGGAGTGTTAGAAATGTTATTATTGGATTTGAGCTTATGTTAGGTGGTTTTTTAGTTTTCAGTGCACAAGTCTTACACTTAGTTCATTAAATTTATTTCTAAGTGTTCTTGTTCTTTCTGATGCTTTGGCAAATGGAATTGTTTTCTTAATTTCATTTTTGGATTGTTCATTGCTAGTGTAGAAATACAATTCAGTTTTGTAATATTGATCTTGTATCCTGAAACCTTGCAGGTCTTATTTATTAGCTGTAATGGTTTTGTTGTGGATTCCTTGAGATTGTCCGTGTACAAAATCATGTCATTTGCAAGCAGAAATAATTTCACTTCCGTCTTTCCAATATGGATGCTTTTTTCTTGCCTAATTGCCCTGGCCAGAACCTTCCGTACAACGTTGAAGAGAAGTGGTGAGAGGGAACATCCTTGTCTTGTTCCTGATCCTTGGGAGGAAAGCTTTTAGTCTTTCACCATTAAGTATAATGTTAGCTGTGGAGTTTCTGTCCTTTACTGAGATGATCGTGTGGTTCTTGTCCTTTATTCTATTGGCGTGGTCTAATACGTTAATAGATTTCAGATGTTAAGCCAACCTTACATTTCTGAGATAAATCCCTCTTGGTCATGGTATGTAATCCTTTTGATGTGTTGCTGGATTTGGTTTGCTAGGATTTTTTACAGAATTTCTGAGTCCATATTCATAAGAGATATCAGTCTGTAGTTTTCTAGCGATGTTTTTATCTGATTTTACTTTTGGCCTCATCAAATGAGTTGCAAAATGTTCTCTCCTCTTTTGTAAAAGTTTGTGAAGGATTGCTATTAATTCTTTAGATACTTGGTAGAATTCACCAGTGAAGACATCTCATCCTGAGCATCTCTGTGGGAAGTTTAAAAATTATTAATTGATTAATAATTAATTTAAATTATTATTAATTAATTTCAGTAGTACGCAGAAACTTTGCTCCAATATAGCTCTGTTCCTTCTCTCCTCCTTTTCCCTATTATTGTCAGGCAAATTACATCTTTATACTTTATAAGTGCATCAAAACAATTTCATAATTATTGCTTTATGCAGTTGTCTTTTAAATTAGATAACAGAGGAAAAGAGTTACAAAGTATGTGTTTACACTGTCCCGTATCTTTACCTGGGTAGTTACCTTTACCTGCGTTCTTTATTTCTTCATGTGGATTTGAGTTACCATCTAGTGTCCTTTCAATTCAGCGTGCACGAACCCCTTTAGTATTTCTTGTGGGATAAGCCTGTTAGTGATGTTTTTGTTTACCTGGAAATGTATTCCCTTCTTCCTCATTTAAAAAATATTTTTGCTTGTGGTAAAATACACATAACGTGTAATTTCTCCTTCATTTTTAAAGGACATCTTTGCTGGATGTAGAGTTTGTGGTTGGTGGTCATTTTCTTTAAGCGCTTGGAACACGTCGTCTCACTGCCCCCGGTCTCTGTGGTTTCTGCTGAGAAGTCAGCTGTTAGTCTGGTGCTATCCTTGTATGTGATGAGTTATTTTTCTCATGTTGCTTTCAGGATTTTCTCTTTGTACTTTAGCTTTTGACAGTTTGACTATTATATGTAGAGATATGGATCTCCTTTAGTTTATCCAACTTGGTGTTTGTTGAGCTCTTGGATGGGTGGATTAATGTTATTCACCAAATTTGGGAAGTTTCTTGCCATTACTTCTTTTTTTCCAGTTCATACTTTTGTAATTCTTTCAGAGGTACATGAAAAATAATCTGAATTATATATCTCCTAAAGGATCTTATTTTGCCCTCATACTTTAATACTAGATTGACTGAGTACACAGTTTTAGCTTAAAAAATTCCCCTCATAGATTTTATGATATCGCACCATTGTGTTCTAGTACCCGTGTTGACTGAGAAAACTCTGATGCTTCTCTATTTTTTCAGGTGATCTATTTTATGTCTTTAGAAGCTTCTTCTTTACCCTTGGAGTTTTAAATTTCCCCAGGGTCAATCAATTAGTCAAATAGTACGTGCATACTTTATGTCGGTTACGGTGACAGGGGGATACAGCCATGAACACTACAGATGGCATCTCTGCTCTTATTTATAGAACTTCCATTCTAATGGGGGAAGGAGGAAGACAAGTAACAAATACATAAATACGGGTTTCAGTGAACACAGTAAAGGGAATGAACAGGGTCTAATGTGAGAGAGTAACGTCTGGAGGACGGGGCTGCTGTTTACATAAAGTGCTCAAGGGAGCAGCTGATGCTAAATAAGCATAGCATGTGCAAATGCACTAAGGAAGGAAAGATGCATATTGAATTTTCAACATCAATCTTTCATGGCCTTTAACTTTCCTCTTCCATTGTCTATCTCTTGGTCTTTGGATCCTCATATTTAAGACACTTCTTCAAAATTATCTTCCAGATTACTAATTCTGTCTTCAATTGTGTCCATTCTACATATTCAGCCCTGTGTCTGCTGATTGCTCTTTTCACAGCAGCTTCTTTTTCAAAAAACTATTTTTTTAGAAAAGTTTTAGGTTTACTGCAAAATTGAGAGGAAGATACAGAGATTTCCCACACATAGCCTCCTCTTATTTTGTGAGTGTAGTATCCATATTTAAGAAGTTTCCATATTTCTTCGGTTATCTTTGTTTCCTCTCATTTGTTCCTGTTCCATTTATTATTAGTCCTTCTGTTTTGTGCCATTGGTTTTTCTTGAATGAATTAATTCAATACTCTATGCGCACTTATTGAGCACCTGCTATATGCCAGGCGTGGGAATGCAATGGGGAAGAAATCAAAGACATTGTTCCCTAGAAACTTACGTTGTAGCTGGGGAAACTGTGTAAAGAAATATGGAGATAACCTTATGAAGGGAAGTGACAAGTACTATGATGGAAAATAAAGGAGACTACAGAGGACAGAGGCCTTTAAGTAGAGAGACCAGGGTAGCCTCTCTGAGGGGTGATGTCTAAACAAAGACCAGAATGAAATGAGGGAACAAGCCACGTGCAAAGCGAACAAGTCCAAAGCCCCTGAAGTTGTGAATATGCTCGGCATGTGTGAAGAACCGCAAGGAGGCCAGAGTGGTGAGAGCAGAGTGAGTGAGGGGGACAGTGGTAGGAAGTGAGGTTGGAGAGGTGACAGGGGCTAGGTCTCACAGGGCCTTGTGGACCATGGGCTTTATGTGGTACCATGGACTTTACCTTTTATTCTTATGGGAGCCAGGGGAAAGTTCTAAGTAGATAAGGGACATTACTTGAGTTAGAGTAGGATCCCTCTGGCAGCTATGAGGAAAAGAGACTGTGCGGGGGCACAAGAGGAAGCAGGGCGACTAGCGAGGAGGCTGCTGGAGGGGCCAAATGGCTGAGCGTGGTGCTGGCAGTGGAGGGGTGAGAAGGGGTTGGATTATGGATCTATTTTGAAGGTGGAGCCAACATGATTTCCTCAGAGACTAGATGTAGGAGTGAGAAAGGAGGAGTCAAGGGTGCTTCATGGTTTTTTTTTTTTGTTTTTTTTTTTACAGGTTTTATTTTTCCTTTTTCTCCCCAAAGCCCCCCGGTACATAGGTGTGTATTTTTAGTTGTGGGTCCTTCTAGTTGTGGCATGTGGGATGCTGCCCCAGTATGGCCTGATGAGTCATGCCATGTCGGCGCCCAGGATTCGATCCTGCGAAACACTGGGCCATCGAAGTGGAGCGCGCGAACCCAACCACTCGGCCACGGGGTCGGCGCCTGCTTCATGGTTTTTGACCTGAGAAGCTGGGTGAATGATAGACCATTTACTGAGGTGGGGGAAACTGAGGGAGGAGTAGGGTTATTTTTGGTGGAGGGGCAGGCCTTGGAGGCAGTAAATCAATAGGTCAATGTGGGGGAGGTTAACATCCAAGTGGAAATGTCGAGGAGGCAGTTGGAGTTCGAATCTGGAGAGGCCCAGGCTAGAGATACGAATGAGGGAGTAAAAGTGAATAAATGCTATTTGAAGGAAAGAGTGACAGAGAGCTCTGGAGGATCTCACACCGGCTATTAAATGTTCCAGTCTGAGGCAACACACGCCACTTCCACTGACAACTCATGGCTCCCCTCAGTCCTGAGGAAGTGCGATCCTACCACGTGCCACGGTCCTGGAAGGGAGGAAAACATACCGGCAAACAGCATGAATGACCACCACCGCGAGTCAGTGGACTTGTTTTTACTTCTGCAAAACTTCCCCACTCTCCCCCGGCTGTTTGAGTTGTGCTTCCCTTGGCTCTTTTTTCCGCATAGCTTGATTCCATCTGCAAGCTCTCTTCTAGAGAATCCCTCAGAATATCTAGTCCCCTGATGGCTTCCTTTCTTGAAAAGCATCACCGAAGATTTTCTTTTTGGTGTACTTTTGGAGTTGCTTTGGTGGGATTTGGGGAAGGAAGGAAGGTAGATTGTGTGCTCACCAGACCATTTTGCTACCCTCTCCCAGAAAGCTTAAAAATACAGCAAATCAGAATGTGGTACTGCTGTGCTCCAGCCTCACCAGCCTGCCTTCATTCACAGCCTTGACACGCCACGCTGCTTCTCACCTTTGACCATTTCCTTGCGCCTTCCCTCTGCCTGAAATGCTTCTCCCTTATACCCATCTCCCTGGGTATCTTCTCCTCGACTTTTAGCTCTAAGCATAGACACCCTTTCTCAGGGGGAATTTTCCCAGACCCCTTCCACTATGGGTGGTAGATCCTCTTGCCACTGGGACTTGAGGACGCCAGTGTAGAGGCTTAATTTGGTTAAGTGCTGCCAGACAAGTGTCCAGAAAGCTGCTCAGACTCTCGCCAACAGTACATGAAGGTTCCTATACCCCCACATGCCTGCCAACACTTTGTGCGATTCAGTTTTCTAATTTTTGCCAATATGATGGGTCTAAAGTAATATTTCACTATTTTAAAAAAAATTTTACTCCTCTAATCATTAGTAGAATTGAGCACGTCTTCATATGCCTTCATAACTCCATGGGTTTCCTCTTGCGTAACCTATCTGTTCCTATCCTTTGTCCATTTTTCTTTGGGGTTCCTGTCTTTTTCTTGCTGATTTCCTAAAGTCCCCTTCATATTCTGGATGTTTAACCTCTTGTCACTTCACACATAGCAAATATCATTACCCAGCCTGTCATGTCTATTAACTTTGTGTGTGGGGTCTTTCGTTAGACAGAAACTGTAAATTTTGATGTGTACATTGTCATTAACATTCTTCCCTGTGGTTTGTGCTTTTGAAGTTTTGTTCAAGATGTCCTTCCCCATCCCTAGGTCACATGATATATTTTCTTCCTTTAATTTACAGTTTTTTCTTTTCCATTAAGGTCTTTAACCCATCTGGAGTTATTGTTTGTATATGGCGTGAGGTAAGGCTCCAGCTAATCTTCCTAACACCGTCTACCTTCTGGCTTGGGAACACATCCTAACATCTGGTAGATAAAGCCCACCTTCGTCACTCCTCTTTTTCAGAATTGATTTAGCCATTCACAGACCTTTCTTCTTTTATATAGATATTTATTTATTGAGATATAATTCACATCCCATAAAGTTCACCATTTTAAAATGCACGATTCAAAGGTTTTTAGTATATTTACTAAGTTGTGCTGTCATCACCACTATCTAATACCAGAACATTTTTATCACCTCAAAAGGAAACCCTGTACCCATTAGTAGTCACTCCCCATGCCATTCCATTCCCTCAGGACCTGGCAACCACTCCTCAATTTTCTATCTCTACGGACTTGCCAGTTCTGGACATTTCACATAAATGGATTCGTGCAATGTGTGGCTTTTTGTGTCTGGCTTCTTTCACTTAGCATATTTTCAAGTTTTACCTATATTGCAGCATATGTTGTTGCTTCATTTCTTTTTACAGATGACAATATTCCGTTGTATGGATACACCTCATTTTGTCCATTCATTTATCAGTTGATGGACATTTGGGTTGTTTTTACTTTTTGGCTATTATGAAAAATACACAAGTTTTTGTGTGGACTCTTTATATACATTTACAAATAAGTTTTATTAATTTTCCTTAAAATATTCACCTGGGACTTAAGTTGAGATTATATTGAAATTATATATTAATTTGGAGATAATTGAAATCTTTATAATATGAAATAGTCTCATCCTAGAGCATGAAATGTGTCTTCATTTATTCAGATCATCTTTTATACCTTTTAATGAAGTTTTAACATTTTCTCTATAGAGATCTTATTTATCCCATTTATATTAGTTTTCTATTGCTATGTAACAATATTACCACACACTTCTCAGTTTAAAAACAACATACTTACAATAACATTAACTCACAGTTTCTCTGGCTCAGGAGTCAGGGCAGGGCTTAACTGGGTTCTCTGCTTAGGGTCTCACAAAGCTGAAATGAAGGTGTTGACTAGGGCTGCAGTTTCATCTGAGGCTTGACTGGGGAAGGATCTGCTTCCAAGCTCACTGAAGTTCTTGGCAGAATTCAAGTCCTTGTGATTGCAGGACTGGGGGCTTTGATTTCTTGCTGGCTGTCAGCTGAAGGCCAACCTCAGCTCCTAGAGGCCACCCTCTATTCCTTGCTATGTGAGGTTCCTCAAAGTGGCCACTTATTTCATTAAAGCCAGAAAAGGAGTGGGAGTTGCTTCACAAGATGGTCGTTTCAATCTCATTTTTAACATAATTATGTACAGGCAGTCATGTACATCTGGTCACCTTTGGTCATGCACACACTCAAGGAGAAGGGATTACACAAGGATGTGAACACCAGAAGGCAAGGATCATGGGAGCCATCCTAAGTGTATGTCCATTACACCATCCCTGGGTATATAACCTTTAGGTCAATAAGGAGATGAGTATAAGAATTTTCATTGTAAAGTTGTTTGTAATACTGAGGAGATGGAGGCAGTTAGAATCAATGAATTAGATATACTCACAGCAACATAAATGGATCTTTCTTTTCTTCACTTTTAATTTATGCCATTACCATACTTTGTTTTAATTCCAAAAGGAAGATATCTTTATTTTTATCTGATTATAATAGTAATACATATTCATTGCAACAGAAAACGGAGAAAAATGTAAAGGAGAAAGTGATAAACCATCATTTTATCGCCCCACCCAGAAATAACCACTAATGTTCCTTTCCCAACATTTTTTCCCCTATGGATACACAAATTTTAACAAAGTTTTGTTTCTTTTGATGTATCATTTTAACTGGCTTGAAATCCCTTCTGAAACAATATATGGGTAAAATCTATCTATGTATCTATCCACGAATCTATGGGAAAACTAGTCGATTCAGACAGTAAAAGACAGAGGCAGGAGGAGGGTTGCAGAGATAAAGGGAGAGGCAGATGGGAGAGGAAGACAGAGTGAGCTGTGGGCACACAAGGGCAGAAAGAGAGCCTTGGAGAGATGATGATACTGACAAAGAAACGAGAGGATAGAAAGGAGCATTTATTGAGCTCTTCTGAATGTCACTGTTATTAAACCTTCAAAGCTTCTCTGAGGGGCAGTTACTGGTAATCCCTTTATGCAGGTGAGGGGCTGAACCTTAGAATGGTGAACTGACCTGTTCACGGTCACATCACCTGGATTGAACCCATCGCCCTGTAAAGGGCCTGGCCCATAGTAGACGATCTGTAACTGTTTATCCGATGAACAATGTCATATATCTCCTCCCTAAGGAGGGAAAGATGGGGACCGGGCCCCCATTTCACTCCTCCGAGTCAATTTTTTCTGCCTGTCTGCTAAGGCGACAGCAAGGTCTGTTGCCCCGGCAACTGCCCTCGGACTGCCATGGCAACCGCCATCGCAGGCTCTTGCTCTCCACCTTGCCCCTTAGGCATCTCCATGGCGACGGGCGGGACAGAGGGGTTGCGGGAGCTCGGATGCCGCGCCTGCGTAGAGTGCGGGAGGGGGTGGGCAGGGGAGGGCAGGGCTCCGCGGTGTGCGCAGCCGCAGAGCACCGCAGCTTTGCCCGCTAGCCCGAGCGCTGCGCATTTGCCAGCCAGTCCGCCCGTCCGGAGCCCGGCTCGCTGGGGCAGTATGGCGGGGTCGCCGCTGCTCCGCGGGCCGCGGGCCGGGGGCGTCGGCCTTTTGGTGCTGCTGCTGTTGGGCTTACTTCGGCCACCCCCCGCGCTCTGCGCTAGGCCAGTAAAGGTGCGACCCCGGTCGGGCACCGGGTGGGGGTCGGGGGGAGGATGCTACGGGCGAGGGTCCGTGCTCGGCTGCTGGCCCCTCATCCTCGCTGGGCCCAGCTCCCGGGACATGCAGAGAGATCGGCCAGGGTGGCCTGGGGTCCAGCCTCCAGTCCGCGTCCAGGCCATGCTGGGCTGGGTCTCTGGGTGTACGGGTTGCAGTGTCCGGAGCTCGGCCAGCAGCCACGCCCTGCCCATCCCTCCGCACTCGGCTCTGGGCTTGGCCTCGCCTCCCCGCCGCCAGTGGCGCTGTCCATGGGACTAGCGTGCTTTAAGGAAGGGAGTGTGTGCATCGGTATGTGTGCGCATGATGTGATGACAGGGGCATGAGGATGTTGGTGTCCTTGTAAGTGTGTGTCCTTTGGTGCGAGCGCTTCCTAGGGTCCATACAAAGGTGCCGTTGTTGGTCCGGGTGTGCAGTGTGTGTGATGCTGAGGATGCTTCTGTGTTTGACTTTTCTCAGCGACGTTCGTATGTGCGAATCCTATGGTGATGGCATGACCTATGGGCGTGTCTTTCTGTGTGTGTGATTTTGTTTTTGTTTGAGAAGGAGTGGTCTTTGCATCTCCGTGTGCACATCCCATTTTGGTTCAGTTGGACTGAGTGACTAGGATTTTGTATGTGTTCATGAGGCCATTTCTCCCTGTTTCTTTGTGGAGCTGTGTCATTGTGGGGAGAGGAGCCATGATGTCATTGTGCTGCATTGTGTCTTGAAGGGTGGTGCGTGTCCTGGCATCTGGGTAGCTTGGCGATTGTAACTGCAGGAGCAGCCGTGGATGTGAACGTGTGCAGTTCCTTGCATGTGAATGTGGCAGGGTTGGGTTGCATATGTGACATCTCAAGGCCTGTCAGTCCCTGTGAGTGTGTGATTCCCTGGGGGCTGAGGGCTAGTGGGCATCAAGGGCACTTGGAGCACATCCTCCTCTAACTCTTCAGGACGCTCTGCGTCAAGGATAGGGGATTTTTAAAATTATTAAATATTTTATATATATATATATATATGACGTAATAGATTTAACGTATATGTACGATGTAAGGAATAATGATAAAATAACCCCCATGTATACCCGCCACTCAATTTGACCAACAGTGGGAAGCCCCCGGGTGCCCCTCCCCACAGCAGCTCCTGTCCTCCATAATCATTATCCTGTCTTTTCTGTTCCTTGATCCTTTACTTTTTTTTGTAGCTTGTCACATATCTGTGTATCTCTAAACAATATCTTGTTTAGTTTTTCCTCGCAGAAATGGACTCAAACTGGGCATCTGGCTCCTGGTGGTCACTAGGGGTCACTAGGAAGTCATCAGGCTGTCTGGTGGTCTCGGGGAATCTGCAGTGGAATTCTGCAACTTGCGTGGGTTTTTTTGCTCTCCTTTGGCTGTGAGAGTCGTCTACACTGAAGTGTGTGGCTGTAATTCACTTATTTTTATTGCTGCATCATGTCATATCCTATGAGTATATCAGGAGTATATGAGTAGATCATGGTTTGTAGATGCCTTCTCAATACGTCCATAGATATTTGGATTATATCCAGGCTTTTCTTTCTTTTTTTCCTTCTGTCCACTTTTATGCTATTGCAAACAGTGCTGCTGTAATTTTCCCTGAACTGTGTCCAGTGGTATATGTACACCAGCTACTCGGGGGTATAACACCCCAGGAGTGGGTCATAAAATGTCTTTTTAGACATTGCCGAATTGTTCTTCAAAGTTATTTTGGCAATTGAATTCCCACCAGCAATATATGAGAGTTTTTATTTTTTCCACATCCATGTCAACACTGGACATTATTAGACTTTCTGATTTTTGGCGATCTTCTGGATGTATAATGCATACTATCTCACTGGCATTTTAATTTGCATTTCCCTGATTACTAATGAGGTTCACTATTTTTTGTTCGTTTAGTAACTGTTTTTGTTTCCTTTTTTGTGAACCACTTGCTCATCAGTTTTGCCCATTTTTGTATCAGTTTGGTTTTTCCTTACTGCTTTCTAGGCCTTCTTCGTGTGTTGGTTACTAATCCGTCCCTGACTACTTGTATTGCAGGCATCTTCAACTCTGGTTTTACTTTTCATTCTTTTTATGGTGTCTTGGGATAAAAAGAAAGTCTTAATTGTAATGTAGTCAAATTTATTTATCTTTTCCTTTCCATTGTTCCCAAATGTGGCTCGCTTGTTCCTGCAAGATTATTGCAGGAGTCGATCTTGTTCCCCTGCTCTGCAGTGCCCCCTCTGTCACGTGGCAAAAGCCAGTATGCGTGGATCTGTTTCTAAGCTCTGTTCAATCCTATTGCTTCCTTCTGCTGTGTGGAGTCTGCTGTTTAACTTGCCCGTTTAATTTTTAATTCTATTTAAATTATATTTCTAGATGTTCTCTATGTTTCTTTTTCAAATCTTCATGGTCATTTTTATGGTCTTTTGTTCCTTGCTCACACTTTTGATATCCTGTTATTTCTTTAAACTTACTGAAATCATTTCAAAACTGTCTGAACTGAGAATTAGTCACTGGATAATTCATTCTACAGATAGACTTGCACACGTGCCAAGTGGCACACGAACAAGGTTATCCATTCCGACATTATTTATAAGAATAGCAAAAGATTGGAAGCACCCTAAATGTTCATCAGTTGAAGACTGGTTAAATAAACCGTTGCACAACCATACAAAAGGGATTCAATGCCCAAGAAAGAAAGAAAAAGGGAGAGAGAAAGGATGCTGTAACGTACTGAGCTAGATATAGATTCCAAAAAGCAAGCTGCAAAACAGTCTGCTACCTTTTGGGTAAAAGAAGTGGACAATAGGAACCTATAAAATGCGAATATAGGTTCCTGTTGCCCACAAAGTTAATATAGAAAAATCTATAGCTGTCTTGGGCATCTCCAGAGGCCTTAGGGGTGTCTGGGGATATTTGAGGGGCCACGGTGCCTTTAGTGGCATCTGAGGATGTTTGATGAGGTCCACGGATCCCCCCGGGTTGCGGGTCCCTGGCTGGCCTGACGGATGTTGACGACACCTTTCTCCCCACCTCATCTTCCCGCAGGAGTCCCGCAGCCTGGGCGCAGCCTCGCCGCCCATGGCTGAGGCTGGCGCTCCCCGCCGCTTCCGGCGGGCAGTGCCCCGGGGAGAGGCGGCGGGGGCCGTGCAGGAGCTGGCGCGGGCGCTGGCGCACCTGCTGGAGGCCGAAAGGCAGGAGCGGGCGCGGGCGGAGGCGCAGGAGGCCGAGGATCAGCAGGCGCGCGTCCTGGCGCAGCTGCTGCGCGTCTGGAGCACACCGCGCACCAGCGACGCGGCTCCGAGCCTGGAGGACGACCCCGACGCGCCCGCGGCGCAGCTCGCCCGCGCCCTGCTCCGCGCCCGCCTCGACCCTGCCGCCCTCGCAGCCCAACTGGTCCCCGCTCCTGTCCCAGCCGCGGCGCTCAGACCCCGGCCTCCGGTCTACGACGACGGCCCCACGGGCCCCGACGCCGAGGACGCTGGCGACGAGACGCCCGACGTGGACCCCGAGCTCCTGAGGTACCCGGGCGAGGGGTGGGCAGGGGGAGGGCGCCTGCATCCAGGGAAGAGGAGGGCGAGGGGCTGCGGGGGCCTGCTTCGCCAGGTGGAGGTGCGAACACCTAGGTCCTGGGACCCTAGCGGGGAATGAGGTCCTGGACCCTGGGTGTGGGGGCAGAGATTCCTGGCTGGGGGGACAGAGGAGGACGTGGACTCTCGGTCCCGGGGAGGAGGCTAGGATGCCCGATTTCTGGGGAGAGGAGTGGGAGGCGAAGAAACTACAGTTTCTATAGGCGGGGATGGGATGGGAGGCGGGACTTCTGTCTCCTGACCGCAAGGAGTTGGGGACGCCTGGGTGGGGAGGAGGCTGGAGATGGCCAGGTCCCCAGGCAGTATGGGGTTGCAGGGCCATCTGGGTCCTAGGGCCCGGGCGCTGATTCGCGGACACATCCTCTCCGCATTCCGCTCTGGCTCCCCCGCAGGTACTTGTTGGGGCGGATCCTTGCGGGAAGCGCGGACTCCGAGGCCGTGGCTGCCCCGCGCCGCCTCCGCCGCGCCGCGGACCAGGATTTAGGCCCTGAGGTGCCCCCTGAAGGCGTGCTGGGGGCCCTGCTGCGCGTGAAGCGTCTGGAGACCCCCGCGCCCCAGGCGCCGGCGCGCCGCATTTTGCCGCCTTGAGCACCGCCTGTATCCTACGCGCCCAGGACCACCCCTCCCCCGACACCCCGACTGCTCCCCGCCAGCCGCAGTTGCTGCCCTTGAACCCCAAGATCCCCACCCCTGGCCCCACAATAAATACGATCTGAAGCAGCTATGTGCTTGTCTGTGTGAGTGGCAGTTTCTAGGGAGCTAATGGCTTGGGTGGTGATGGCCACCCTCAGAGAAGGGCAGAGGGACCCCTGCCCTGGGCCCCTCACTTTAGAGACTCCCCCCCCCCAGTCTATGCCTCTCCTCATTGTCCGTATAGACAATGGCAGTGCCCACCCAGATCCTGTGCCCCACTTTTGGGTGGGCCTCACTGGGGTGTGGGGAGCCCAGAAGGCTTTGAGGCCACTTTTCAAGACCTGCAGCAGCATCTTCCGAGGGTGCCTCCTCCTGAGGACCAAGGGGTGGCTGTTTGTGAGGCATGCGAGTAGAGCTTGGGCTGAGCTGGCTGGCACGGGACACACGAGCGCCTCCTAATATCGGGATGGGCTGCGGGCCGGGGGGGTCAGCCTTCTCAACGCCCTCATATCATGGTATGGAAAGCTGGAGTCCGGAACTTAGAACCTGGGCCTTCAGTCATTAAGAAAATGTACTGGTCAAGGTAGGAGGCTAGGATGTATTTTGTTTACCTTTGTTAGCTGGATTTGTAAGGTTTCAACATTTAGTTACATAGTGTAGAGGCTGCTCTAGCTGCACTCTTGCCCTAGCCCTGAAGATACTGGAAGTCGGTGAGGTGGTAGCTGGTTTGTGGTCATGGCCTTTGCGCTGGCTATTCCCTTCGCCCCCAGTTATCGACAAGCTTTTGCACAAATGTTACCTACTCAGTAAGGCTTTCTTTGACCTCCCCGTCACTCTTTATTCCTTCCCCTGCCTTTAATACATAGCCTTACGTCATTCCTACAAGGGGAGGGGTTTTTAAGTGTCTTGTTTGCCTCTATATCCTTTGCACCCAAAGCAGAGCCTGGCACACAGTGGGCCTCCCCCCATTTCTTGAATGAAAGAATTCCCACAATTCAAGTAACATTCTCCCCAGTCTCACTCCCACCCACAGAACTCTCTGCATGGAGGCAGCTTTCAAACCTAAGAACACCATTTATTTGATTTTGCACAAAATCTCTCAATTTGACATAACATAACCAACACTACACCCCACATTGCCAAAAAGCCCCTCACCGAATGAAAACCTTCCTAAGAGGGATCCCTTTATCCCAGTACACCACAGTGTCCCACACAGCTAGTTGTGCAACAGGTCTCACGTGAAGCAACCACCACCTTGGCCTGGAGGGGGGGTGGGGTCCACTTTTCTTGACCAGGACCCTCAGGCCACGCTGCAGCCACAGCGGCATGTGGCCTTCCGGTGCCGGCCCTTACCCCCCCGGGGCCGGGCCGCGGCCTCCTTTGCCATGGCCTCCCGGACCCTTTGGATCTCATGGATGAGCAGGGAAAAGGCCTCCTCTACACCTTGCCGTGTCTTGGCTGAGGTCTCCACAAAGGGGGCCCCCCAGCTCTTCGCGAGGGCTACAGCGGCGGCATGAGCATCTCCGGTGCTGGTGACGAGGTCACACTTGTTGCCCACAAGGACGAGGGGCTGGGTGTGGCGAGGGCCCCAGGTGGCCCATATCTGCTGCAGCTGGGCCAGAGACGAAGGGTCATCGAGGGCAAAGACCCCCAGCACACCATCCCCAATAGCCAGGCACTGGTCACGCAGGGCCCTATGAGTGGCCTGCCCTGCCGTGTCCAGCACATTCAGAATGCAGCCTCCATGGCCGAGGGCCACCTCCTTCCAGTAGGAATCCTGGATCGTGGGGTCGTGGTCTTCTACGAAGCACTGGTGGTTCAGCTGGATGGTCAGCGCACTCTTGCCCACGCCACTCGCGCCCACCACCACCGCCTTGTACTCGGGCAGCTGCTTCTCAGCACCCCTGGGGGTGCCCTGAGCCGTGGAGCTCTCCTCCTGGGAGCTAGGGCTCCACGTGCCCAGGCCCAGATCAACCGTGCTAGGATTTGTTGGCAGCGCCATGGCCCCGGCAGGCAGCTCAGGGAAGAGATGGAGACAGCAGACCCTGCACGGGGAGGAAGAGAAGAAAGACAACGGGGGGTGGGGAAGGGGGGAGATTAGGCAAGACCATTTGGGGGCAAGGGGACAGCTCGGTGTCATTGAATCAACACTTATTGAGTGCCTAGTGTGTGCTCATCACCTTCTGATATGCTATCTATGTTATTTATGTTGTTTATTCTCTCTCTCTCTCATTCCCTTCTGCGACATAAAGTCTGTGAAAGAAGGATTTTTAAACAGCTTTATTGAGATATAATTTATATACCATAAAGTTAGCCTAGTTAAAGTGTACAATTCAATTTTCGTTAGCATATTTCATGGAGTTGTGCAACCATCACCATAATCTAATTTTAGAGCATTTTCATCACCCCAAAAGAACCCTGCTGCCCATTAGCGGTCCCTCCACATTCTGGAGGGAGGGCAGGGAATCCGTCGGTTTCCATTTCGGATTGTGTCTCCATTGAACCCCAGCCCGGCACGGGGCCTGCCACAAATTGCATGCTGAGCGACATTCCTGCCCCCAGGGAGCTTATGTTCTAAAAGGGGGAGACAACAAACCAAATAAATAAGCAAATTGAGGTCTGTTAGCCATTACCATTAGAATCTAGTCTTTATTACTTACTGAACATACAGCTATTGAGAACTTATTGTGTGGCAAGGACAAAGACGTGGGGAAAGAAGTGGATAACAAACTCTGGCCCTCCTGGACAGGACATTCTAGTCAGGAAGACAGACAACAACACGGATAAATCAGTAAAGTATCTTTCCCCAATAGGTGGTAAGCACGCAGAAGGTGCTTTGTTAATGTTGGGCATTTTTATTATAATTTAATTTTCATTCAACTTGAGAATCTTCCTGCATGCCAGGCATTGTGATGAGTGTAGGGATGGGGGGGTGAGGAGTGGGGGGGGCGGGAGTGGGAGGTGTGGGGGTGGGGATACGGCAGTGAACAAAACAGACTGAAGTCCCTGCCCTTGGGGGGATTAGATTCTGGAAGTAAGAGATAATAAACAAGATAAGGAAGTAAATGATCATGCAGTTAAAGAGGATGGGCACACAGCAGGTGCTCAGTGTGAGCTATTAATAGAAAATCACCATTAATTCATTCAATACACATCCCGGTCCTAGTTCAGTGTGTGGTCTCAGGAAATGCATCATAATGGCTGCTGCCACAGGTCTCTCTGGCAACCCGGGAGCAGAGGCAGTTGGGGGGCAGATGGTGGGTTTGAGGTGTCCATGGGGCTTCTGTTGAGTTGGGATATGGAGGTTGGGGTGGGGGTGGGGGCAAGGTCCCAGATGGGGATCCAGTTATGGGACCCTCTGCCCAGAGAAGTCCCTGAAAATAGTTATGGGATGTGCTCGCCCAGAAAGAAGGGGGCCATGATGAGGAGAGAGGTAAGCAGAGGACAGAGCCCTGGGGGTCCCCAAGCGCTTGGGGGACAGAAAGAGGGAGAAGACCTAGCTGCGCGGACAGAGTGAGGGGAGGGGGTGAGGACGGAAGAGGCGAGGACCACTGCAGCAGCCCGGGGCAGCGATGGCGGGGGACACGAGGGGAGGACGGGCTCCCGCCTTCTCTGAGGGTGGAACTAAGTGGCGGGGTCCGCTGAGAGTCAGAGGCCGGGCAGGGCGAGGCCGACCCCTCAGTTCGGGGCCCGGGCCGCCAGAAACCTGCGGGCGCCGCCTGAGGCAGGGGACGTGCGAGAAGCGCACTTCCCTCTCGGCGAAGGTCGCCGCGACGATGCTGAGGCCGTGAGAGCGGCCGCGGGCTCAGCACGGCCGGAGCCGCTCACCGCCCCCGGCCCGCCGACGCCCGGCGAGCGCGGCTGCCCAGCGCGGCCACCCGCCGACGGGAGCAGCAGGCCACAGCCCGTCGGAGCCGCCCGAGACGCTCGGCCCTCGGCTCAGGGCGCTCGGAGCCACTTGCCGTGCCAGCGCTACGAGAGTGCCATCAGAGGACCCTCGGGCCCCCGCGACCCCCAAACCACTGCCCCCGGCCCGCCTTCGGGCGGCCCCCACCAAAAGGGAGAGCCGGCGACCCCGCGCCCTCGCGCTGGCGCGGCCCGCCTCGCCGGGCCACACTTGCTTGGGCTGCGCCAGGTGAGGCGCGGAGCTCGGGCCGGCGAGTGGCCCGAGTCTCACCCAACAGCGCGCCCCGCTCCGTCTGAACTCTCTCGCCCGGTCCCCCTGCTGCGGAGGGCGCGGCGGGGAAGGGACGACCCCAACCCCGAGTCGTGGTCCCGCGGTCCCGCTGCCCGCCCGGCGCGGGTACCCTCACCCAGCTCGGTCTCCACAAAGCCGCCGAGTGAGGGGCTGGCGGGCCCCTGAGAAGGGGAGGCGGCAGGGGAAGGACCCCTCACAGCCCACCTCGGCCGCGCCCCCTCAGCCCTCCGGGGAAAGCTCTCCCAGGTGCGGCTGGGGCTG
Organism: Equus asinus; assembly: GCF_041296235.1. Lineage (NCBI taxonomy): Eukaryota > Metazoa > Chordata > Mammalia > Perissodactyla > Equidae > Equus > Equus asinus. The sequence continues at coordinate 39,152,138 of NC_091820.1, forward strand.
GGGGCCCGGGAGGCCCGGCTCACCTCTGTCCCGGGAGAGGCAGTTGCGCTGGGACCCGAACCCGCCGCAGCTCTGACAGGACCGACCCGGAGGAGATGCTCCCACCCTGGCCCAGCGCGGGGGGAGGGGGAGGGGGAGGGAGGACGCATGCGCACGGAGGCCTGCCCTCAAGCCCCTCGGCGCACCCCCTCCTCCCGGGCCCCCGCCCACCCGCGGGGTGAGTGCAGGGTCACGCCCAGCCGGCAAGTGCGCAGGAAGGAGGTCTTCTGGGGGTGCGCTGCACGCGGCCAGACCTCGCTGTGTGCCCCTGAGTCCTGCTGCACCCTTACCTTGCCCCCATCTGGGATGTGACTGAGTGTTGTTAGTGTGTGGAGGGTGTCAGATTTTTGACCTGAGTGGCCAGGCTTTGGGAAATGTTTTGTGAAGGCCTCTTTGAAGCCACGGAGCCTGTGCTGCCTCAAGCAGGCCTTTTGGTCGCCTGGGAGAGGGTTCTCTCCGGTCCTGGAGGGAAAGAGTTGCAGGAGAAGGGTTATTCTGCAGGGTAGTAAGAACCTGATTCGAGGTGGATGTGTGTCAAAGTCAAACATTTCCCAGACTCCCTTGCAGCTATGGCAGTCATGTGACACAGTTGGACCAATGAGCTGTAAGCAGGAGTTATTGGGCGGGGCATCCAAAATGCTCCTTAAAAGGGGGATGACTGAGCTGGCTGCTTCCCTTCCCCACACGCCTTCTTGACTGGGCAGGGCTCTGGTGGTCATCTTAGGGTCATAAGGTGGGCTTGAATAAAAGTGTAGGAAACCTCAGCCCTGACTCCTTTGAGTGGCCAAAGAAATTCTCATTAGGTGGGAGAATTAAAACCCTCAAATGAGCCTCCAATTCCCCAGCCCTTGTCAATGGTAGGCACTCCTTCCCCCAGGAAGCTACCTAGGAGGACCAAATCTAAGTATGCTAAACCTGGACCTCCCCCACTGCCCCAATCAGGACAAAAGACAGGTGGCAAGACCAAGCTCTGGTGAGGATGCTTTCTGACAGTTTTGCCTTCTCAGCCCAGGGTGCAGCTGGGACCAGCTGTGAGGCTCCTATTTCTATAGCAGGCACTCATTTTCTCATGGATTCCACCTTCTAATCTGTAGTGGAGCCAGTCAAGCTGCTTGCTATATTTCCAGTTAGTTTTTTGAGCACTGATGTGCAGGGGGTTGACCTGATAAAGACCCATATCCTTGTCCCTTCATTACTCATCAGCCCTGTTGGCCAGGGGTATGGGGTTCCCCACCCATTCAAAGTTAGAAGGCTTTCTCCAGGTTTTGTAACAGCTTGTACTTTATTACATATGCAACCCCGCCATACCTGCCAGTTGACCCCCCCCCTCTCCAAAGTACCTCCTGGGGCCACTGAGCTGCCCCCCTGTCCTTCTGGGGCAGAGTAGATAGAGTCCCTTGAGCAGGCTGTGAGCAGGGGTAGATCCACAATTGATTATCACAGTCCTCTTATAAGTATTTATACTTAAATCAGCACCCTTGGGGAGTTGTAAAGGGTCCCAGGATGGGATGGAGTGAAGCTGCCCCTCATCCACGGTACAGCTTGGATGAACTAAGGCCAGTCTATCCTGGGCCTCAGAAGGTGGAGAAGAGGAGCACGTCCTGGGATTTAGTGTGAGTGGGGCATGCCCTCCCCAAACTTGTTCTGGTGGGCGACGTTCTTCGCATCTAGGAGAGCCTGGGAGGAGGAGGCAAGAGAGGCTAGGTAAGAGAGAGTGAGGACCCCCCCTACCTCGGCCAAGAGGCTGCCCTCACTCCAGCCCTCAACCACCCTGTTTCCTGGACTACCCCACCCACATGCAGAAGGGTCTCCACTCTCCCCTTACCCAATCACAGAAGGTATCTGTGCATGGGGGGTGTGAGTGTGCACACATTAGAGGGTCTGCCCAGGGTCTACCTGGTGGTGGACATAAGCCTGACAGTAGTAACACCAGGTAGACAGGTCGACGTAGCTGAGGACCAGAGGGTGTCCTGAGCCTTCATGGTGTTGGAGCATATGGGCATTGATGTAACGACCACAGTAGACCTGAGGTGGGGGAACGAGTGTCGGATAGGGATCAGCACCTACCTGCAGTTTACTCCTGGGCCAACCTCCACCCCATCCCCTTCCTCTGCTGCATACCTGATGGCAAGACAGACACACCCAGTTCTCCTGGAGTGCTCCACAGTCCTGACAAGGTTGGGTCACGTCCAGGCCTGTGTCAGGTATGGGGCTTACTGCCACCAAATGAGGACACCAGGGCAGTGGTGTCACGGCATAAAACATGGCCTGGGGTGGGTGAAACTGAGTAAGCTGGGGACTCCAACTCCCCATTATAGGTTCCTACATCGCATGCTCCTACCTGGAGGTACAAATGGGCAAGAGATGGAAACGACAGTCCCAGCCCCTCCCTGAGCTCACCTGGTCAGTGTCGGCATTGTCCCCAAAGCTCTGCATCAGCACTAAATCATCCATGTCTTGACCTCCAGTTGCCTCTCCTAGTAGTCTCTCCTCTTCAGGGCTCTGAGATTCTGGTGCCTCCTGGACACACAGAGGCAAGAGATGTATCCGAGATGCCCAATTCTTGCCCCTACTTCCCCCTACCTGGGTGCGGTGGGCATTACCTGAGCCTCGTTGTCTAGTTCCAAGGTCCTGAGATTCCCAATCAGCTTACTAGGGGATATGTGGGGTGGGTCTCCTTCCACAGGTGAGGCTGGGGGAGTCTGGTTGTCAGTGCTTGAGGCTGGAGGGACTTGGATCAGCTCAGCTCCCCTGACAGCCTCTGAGGTGGTCTGATCCAGCGTGGTTACTCCTGTGGTTGTCTCTGAGGTGGTCTGGTCCACTGTGGCTACTCCTGGGGTTGCCCCCAAGGTGGTCTGGTCCAGCGTGGCTCCCCCCATGGCTATCTCTGAGGTGGTCTGGTCCAGCGTGGCATCCCCTGTGGCCATTTCTGAGGTGGTCTGGGCCAGCGTGGCTTCCCCTGTGGCTGTCTCTGAGGTGGTCTGGTCCAGCGTGGCTTCCTCTGTGGCTGCCTCCAAGGACTTGTCCTGAGTGAGCTCCACCACAGCTGTCTCTGACTTAGTCTGGCCTGCAGTAGACTCTTCTACAGGTGATACTGAGGTGGCCTTCCCCCTGCCTGCATCCAGAATGTTCCCTTCTGGTGTGATCATCTCCTTGGCTGACCCAGGATTGGCTGGTTGGGGTGCCTTCTTGGTGATCAACAAAGAACTGGATGGTCCCTCCTTGTCTTCGACCTCTGGAACCATGGGAGGGAGATCCTTGAGTGTGGGTACTATCCCCTCTCCTGCCCTCTCCCGAGCCCCCCATAATCCCCAATTCCCCATGCCCACTCACTTGTGATCTGCAAGCTGCGCCAGTATCTGCGATGGACTTGGATGGTCTCAGTGATGGAGGCCAGGGCCCCTGCTAGTGGGGGCCGTGTCAGGGTCAGCAGAGGTGGTGGGTCCCCAAGGAGGGAGCGGGTGCAAGCAGCCATGGACTCTGAGATGGATGTCAGATTATAGCCACCCTTTGTTAAGGAAAAGGGGAGGGAAAGGTATGAGGAGGGTCCTCAGGGAATTTGGGAGGCAAGATATCCTGCCTCCCAACCCCTCTTCAGAGCCCCGCAAGTCTGGAGGGTGGGTACTGGGGACAAGTGAGTAGAACCCACATCTGTCAGATGGGCAGCACCCATTGTGTGAGGTGGTTGTTAAGAGGGATAAACTGTGATGTAAAGTGCAAGATAATAATAACCACAGTAACGACAATACTGACGGTAACATTACTAACAGCTGACATTGATTAAGCGCTTGCTGTGTGCCAGACCCTTTTCTAAACACTTTATGCATGTTAATTCACTTACTCCTCACAACCACATTTGCTCAATCAGTACAGGAACCTGTCTCCACAGTATGGAAACCCCTGGCCACACCTCTAGAGAAGTCCCTGCCCCGACCTGGTACAGGAACAGCTGGTGTTTCTACACGAACCCCTGTCCTGACCTGGTACAGGTCACACTCTTTCTCACACTCCTTTGGAACTCCAGTTTCTGCTCTTTTTACAGATCGGAAGCTGAGGCTCAGAGTGGTTGGATGACTCGTCTGAGGTCATAACAGCTGGTAAGAGGTGGTGCTGAGGCTGGAACCTGGACTATCTGATGAAAGAGTCCATGTTCTTAACTGCCACCCTGCCCTGCCCGAAGCAGTCCTAGGCACACTGTGGGACTTTTTTACCAGCCCATTAATTTCACTGTGACTTATTGTCCTCATCTGTAAAGTAGTAAAAGTAATAGCACACGAAGTTGCCAAGAGAGTTAAACTAGTATATGAACAACATATAATAATAGTAAGCTACAGAGTTCATACAGTGCTGACCATATGCAGGCACTCTCCCATGGTTAGCCAGCCTTATCTTACAGATGAAGAAACTAAGGCACGGGGGCGGGGGCACTGAGTAATTTACAAAAGGTCAGTGAATTTTTCTCAGGAACTTGTTGGAGGCAGTTCAAGGAGTGGTAAAAGCATAGCCTCTAGAGCCAAGCTGCCTGGCTTTTCAAGCCCTGGCTCTGCCATTACTAAATGTGTGACCTCGGGCTAGTCACTACACCTCTCTGTGCCTCAGTTTCCCTGATATTGAGAGAGGAAAACTATGAGGTCAGCAGACTCTACCTCAGAAAGCTTCTTTGTCAAGTAAACAAATTAACAATATATTTAAAGTGCTGAGAAGAGTGTTTTGCACGTAGTGAGTGCTCAATTAAAGTTGTTAATGCTGGTATTATTTTTTTCGCTGAGGAAGATTTGCCCTGGGTTAACATCTGTTGCCAATCTTCCTCTTTTTCTTTTGCTTGAGGAAGATTTTCCCTGAGCTAACATCTGTGCCAGTCTTCCCCTATTTTGTATGTGGGTTGCTGCCACAGCACGATCACCAATAAGTAGTGCAGGTCTGTGCCTGGGAACCAAACCCAGGCTGCCAAAGTGGAGTGCACCGAATTTCACCAGTAGGCCACGGGGCCAGCCCCTATGCTGGTGTTATTATTAATGCCCATTATGTGCCAAGAATCCCAGGTGGGGACACTCAAAGGAGATTTTAAGAAATTACCCCAAGTGTTGCAGGCAGCCAGCAGAAAGGACAGGACTCCAGGTCTTCCAAACCACCCTCCCCACTGCGGGAAGAGGGCCCAAGAGAGTTACCTCTAGGATTAGGATAATGTGGCCATTGGCAAGGCCCATCAGCAGGTGGGTGAGGTGGGCATAGCCCTCAGGCGACACCTGGCAACCACCCAGTGGGTCACCCCGTGCAGCGTCAAAGCCAGCTGAGACTAGCACCAGTTCTGGGTTAAACTAAGGCAAGGAGAGAAAAGATGCATGGGCATGAGGGTGGGGGCATGGGTAGGCAGCAGCTGAGGAAGACCCAGAGACACGGAGACAAGGACAAATGAAGATATAGAGATGCAAGTCAGAGAGAGGGAGACATGGGACCTGGAGACTGGGAAACACAAGACCAGAGCCCTGAAAATAGGAAGGGGAGGATGTGGAGACACAAGACGGAGAGACACAGAGACATGGAGACAGATTAACAGAGATGTAAACACACCAAACACAGACTTAAGAGACATGAGACACAGAGACATGGAGACATTTCTAGAAATGGATGGATGGGGATATGAGACAGAGTCATGAGACAGAGAGATACGAGACAGAGACATGAGATGTGGAGGCTCAGAAGTCAAGAGACAGTGACATGGGACACAGGCACACAATACAAGTGCCACACACAGAAGATGGTCACATATAGCCACATGTACTCACATACAATCAGACAGGCCCATACAGACCAGACTACACATTGTACTAGTCACACACACATACATAGTTTCTCACAAAGGGGACAGTGATACACAGCCACCCCTGCACAGACACAATCATACACACGCCATCATCACACAGTCACACATACACTGTTGTGCCCATAGGAGGTGGCTGCTTGCACAGAGGCACACATGTACACATAGAAGGTAGTCACAGCCACCATGCATAGTCAGACACGCATACACATCTGAACATGCATGCTTACACAAAGGTCACAGAGATGGTCCTCACATTCATCTGCCCTCAGAGTCAGTCACACCCATACGATCCACCACACATACACACACACACACACACACACACACACAATACACACGGAGAAGGTGGTCACCTACGCCCGCTCATGCAGTTAGGCAAATATATATAGGCCACGTCCAGCCAGAAAGAGACACATAAACAGCAATGGCAGACACAGACAGAAAGGCGACTGTCACGCATAGCCTCCCACATGCAGAAAGTCACCAGTAGCTGTCAGAGAGCAACATGCAGTGACATACAGTATCATACCCATCACACACAGAAATAGTAGCGACAAATAGCCACCTGTGCAGAGTATCACACACAGACTCAAACCCTTCCCTGCCTTGCACACTCAGTTCCACAGACATGGCAGTCACACGGGGACACTATCAGACACAGGCACTAGTGATGGTGTACATACAGGACACACATACAGCCAGGCACACGCAGACCACCCCTGCACACCCAGAAGTCCCTCACAGTTACACACAGGGAAGGCAATCACATATAGCCACTGTATACAGCCAGACATATGCAAAGGCCATCACAGAGTCACATCCCCACCACAGCCGTAAATACAGCCACACACAGGCCATCTCACAGGATCAGTCATCTGGAAGTCAGACACATGCACACCCACTGCCACCCACACAGTCGTGTCACATACATCCTGACCCATACCTCATAGGCAATGGGAAGCACCAGGCGATGCCAGGCAGCCAGGTAGTCAGCGTCACCCATGCGGGGCCCGTTCCAGGTCACATTGACAGTGAAGCCTGTGCCTGCAGCCCGGCCCATCTGGCTGCTGGCGCCCTCATCCCCCAGGGGGAAGAAGGTACCGTGATCATAGCGGTGCAGGGAAATGTACAGCACGCTGCCGGGGATGGGGTGGGGAGGGGGGCCATGGCTGGTTAGCAGCCCCCGGCACCCCGAGGCACAGCCTGCCCACCTCCCTGCCCACACCCCGCCCCCTGCCCCAGCCTCTCACCTGGGGTCCTCCTCAAATATGTGCTGAGTTCCATTACCGTGATGGACGTCCCAGTCTACGATCAGGATCCTGGGGAGGGGACAGCTCCTCAGTTACCCAGGACACTCACTGCCTGGGGAGAGGGCAGGGGCTAGACCCCTGGGGTCTGTCTGGAGGACCCTGGGTCCCTGGGGAAAGTGCTGGGTGGCAGGCTTGTGGGTCCTATCAGAGGAAGGATGAAAGCCAGAGCCTGGGTCCTGAGGGTTTCATCGTGGGCCCTTCATTGCGAGCAAGTGCTCAGAGCTGGACCCAGGCCTTGTGTGGGTAAATGTGGGGGGCTGGATCCTGGCTCTTTGGAAGTAAGCACCAGGGGTCTGGGCCCTGGGTTCTGTCAGGATAGCCATCAGGGGGCAGAAATGCTATGCAAGGGGAGGGCGGTAGGGTCGGGGGTGGCCCTGGATCCTGTTTTTTAAGCACCTGAGTGCCTGCCACAATCTGGGGGTCCTATCTGAGTAAGCACTGAGATGCTAGATCCTTGGTCCTTTTCTGGGGAAGTGCTAGGCAACTAGACCCTTGGGTGTTTCTGGGGAAGTCCTAGAGACTGTACCACGGGGCCTGCTGAGTAAGCACTGGGCTGGGGGCCCCCAGGGAGCCCTTACCGCAGCGCATGCCCACTGATGGCCTGGGCATGGCGAGCAGCCACAGCTACAGAGTTGAAAAAGCAGAAACCACAAGCGGCATCCTGCTCTGCGTGGTGTCCCGGGGGACGCACCACAGCAATACCATTCAAAACCTAGAGGAGGGGCAGGGAGCAAAGATTAGACTACTCACCCTCAGGGCTTTCCCTCCCCTTTCTTCTCTTCCCTCTCTCCTGCCCCTTCCACTACTCCACCAGCAGCTAGGGCCCCCAGTCCTGCAGCCTCCATGCCCCTGGCTGCATTTCCCAGTGAGCAAGGCCTCAGGTGAGCAGGGGTCCCCTCCCTGCTGTGGACTCCTCTCCATGGCCCCTTTCCACAGGCCCTGCTCAACTCTCTCAGAGCCGCCTCTGTCCATCCCCCCCAGGACCTCTTCTGCAGAGCTCCCCACCCCAAGGCGGATGCACCTCTCCCGCCAGCACAGCCTCCACCAGGCGGCACACAGCGCCAGTGGCCAGCTGCGCGCAGGCGAAGGTGCTGGGGCAGATGTAGATGGAGTCAAAGTTGGCGCCCTCACGGTGCAGCTCCCGGGTTTTCATCTTCTCCGTGGCCCGTAGACGACCCACATATTCAGCACTGGAGGCACGGAGGGGGCACCAGGGACAGTTAGATGGTTCTGCCCCCTCCTTTGTCCCACAGCAGCTCCGGGTACTGGGGAGGGAGAGCCCAGGCTCCAGCCCCCAGGGCAGCATGTGTGTACTGAGGCCTGATCCCACCCCACACATGGGGGTCTGACCTGTGGCAGGTAAGAAGCTCAGCATCTGTGGCGGGACGTGCGGGCAGGGTAAGGCAGCGCTCGGCAAGGTGCAGCTCCTCCAGACGGCGCATGATCCGTGAGACACGCTGAGGCATCTCGGGGTGATGGCTAGGAGCAGAGAACCAGAGGCAGGGCTTAGCGCTTGAGGAGGGGGAGGGGCACCCCTGCCCACTGAGCCCTGCCCTCTGACTGCGCACCTGTCCCACAAGTTGTAGTGACCCATCATCCGCTGGTCATAGACCAGCCCGGTGCGAGCCTGCAGCACAGGCCACGTCAGGACTGGGAGTGCAGGGGGCTGCCATGGTCCCTCCTCTTTCTCCTCCACGTTGTCCCCCTCCACAATGTCCTCCTCCATGGTCTCAACTGCAAGACGAGGCCACATTTACCCTACTCCCCCACCCTGAATCCCCCCGTAATACTCTGGAACTCAGTTTACCCAAACATAAAAAGGGGTAGGAAGCCTGAAACCAGGGCCCAGTGACAGAGAGGGCCTGACCCTCCCCCACCAAGGCAGCCCAGGAAAGTCAGAGTGGGGTCTGAAATAGAATCTCCCACTCTGGCTCATTCCAGGCTCCACCCCCCACCAAGCCCACTCCTGCCTCTTACCTGATCTCACAAGGACCTCCCAGAAGGGCTCCAGGGCTTCCAGAGTGCAGGAGAGTGATGCCTGGGCACTGGAGGGCAGAGGAGGGGAAAATGTCACCAAATGGCCCCTGGGTGGGCAGTGAGGGTCCCGCTTCTCCCCTCTTCCATCTGGGCTCACCTCAGGCAGGGGGCACCAGGGGATTCCAGCATGGGGCAAGGATCTCCCAGAAGGGTGTGGAGCGAGGCGCTGACACCCTCAGCCAGAGAGCGGAGGTTGTAGCCACCCTGGGAGAAGGAGTGGGGGGGGGGCGGTCAGGAAAGAACCAGACGTTACCAGGGAAGAGTAATAATAATATTAGAGTGCTGACCGCATGTCAAGCAACAAGGAATTTAGAGAGTGACTTCATTCCGTTCACTGAACAGTGCTCTGAGGCGATTACTGCTATTCTTATGCCCACCTTACATAAGGAAAGCAGAAGCACAAGGAAGTTCAGTGACTTAGCTGAGGTTGTCCAGCTAGTAAGTGGAAAGGCTGGGATAGGAACTCCTGCCAGACTTGAGTGCTTTGTTCTCACGTCTTCCAGGATCCATGGGCTGAGAGGCGAAGTGAGTCACTCACCTCCAGAGACAGGATCAGCTTGCCTCCTGCCAGACCCATGAGCAGGTGGGTCAGGTGGGCGAACCCTGCTGGAGTGGCAGCCATCTCACCCTGAGGGGATGTGGAGGGTCAGTCTGGCTCTCGGTAGCCCCCTTCTGCCCAACTGCCATCCCAGGGAGCTTGCCTTACCTTGGGGTCCCCTTGGAGGGCATCAAATCCAGCAGCCACCAGGACTAGCTGCGGCTGGAACTGAGGGGGGAAGGGACTACATGAAGCCACCTGCCTTCATGGCCCATCCCTCGACATCGCCCCTGCCCCAACACACCCCAGACCCCCAGGACCTCCAGGGCGACTGGCAGCAGGATGTGCAGGAAAGCAGCAATGTAGTCGGCATCTCGCATGCCCACCTGCAGACAGAGAAGCAGGATGGGGACATTCTGCCCTCTGCCCCGAACCAGCTGAAGTGAGGGGCTCACTTTGGGGGCAAAGAGTGGGCAGACACTGACCTGGTTCCAAGGCACATTGATGGTGTATCCCCGGCCTTGGCCAAAACCTATGGTGGACCAGTCAGAGGCCTTAAGGTGGGGCCAGAACCGACCCTGCTCATAGCGGTGGATGGAGAAATAGAGGACGCTTGGGGCAGAGGAAAAAAGAGGTCGGGGGGTTGAGGAGTCAATCCCCCAGACATCCCTAACTCAGAGCTATCACGGTTTACTCAACCACTCATCCATTCTCTCACTATTTTCCCCATTAATTCTTTAATTCATATATTCACTCCTTCTTCCATTAATTTATCCCTCCATTCAGTTGCCAATTTACTCAGCCTCCCATTCATTAATTCTTCTATTTATTTATCCATTACCTCACTCACTGATTCACTTGATCTCTTACCAGAACTCCTCCCTTGGCAAACATTGCTGCCCCCCTCAGTGCCCACCCAGTTCCAGCTCGGAGACCCTGAGAGCTATCCGGTCTGTCTCAGCCCCCGAGGGCTCCTGACCCCGTGGAGGACTCTAGATCATGTCTGTCCATCCACCTGCCCCTGTGACCAAGGTGGTAACAGCAGGACAAACCCACACAGGGCATGGGGCTCTTAGTGACAGGAGCCAGCTAAGGCTGAAAAGAGCATCAGGCAAGGCTGGGGAGCTTAGTGTTTCCCATGAAGGAAGTGGGGAGACTCAGGGGAAGACTCAGTGGGGAGGTCAGAATGGGTCGGACTTGGTTGTGTGTGTGGAGCTGGAGTGGGGGTGCCGGCTGGGGCTCCATGAGGCCAGTGAGGGGACAATTCCTCCTTCCCAAGACCTTACAGGCCACCTCCACTACTTCTTCTATTTTATAGGGGAGAAATCGAACACTCAGAGCAGTGAGGGGGACTGACACACAGAGCAGATACTGATAAGACACGATGGTACGTGTTCTGATAGAAAGCCAGGCAGGGGACTGTGGGAGGGCTTAATTCTGACTGGGACAATCAAAATGAATAATCTCTCATCCATCCGTCTGTTCATCTGCCTCCTGCCTTGTTCCAGAAAGGATTTAAGGTAGCATTTTTTTCTTTTTTTAGGGAAATGCAAGAAATAGTGGTAAGCAATGAATCTAGTCAAACTTAATAGTCACATTTTAATAAATGGTGACCATGTAGTTGTGAAATTGAATGCAACTGGTATAAAAGGATTTTTGAAATTGAAGAAAAAAATCCTGAAATTGGGGAATGAAATCCATGTGAAAGCTCTGGTCTTGAGTAGATGGGGGATGACTGTTTTGCTTTAGACTCTGATAGATAAATATACAGTAGAACATAAAGATTATCATCAGGAGGAAAAAAGGAAAAAGGAAAAGATTTAAAGATCGCTCACCTCACAAGAGAGCCACCAGAGTCAACAAACAAAAGAATACTCAAGGAAACTGAGTTTATAAAACAAACAAGGAGATTTTAAAATAAGTTCGACTGACTTGCAGTGAAAGGACGGTGGACTGATAGCTCTCCTACGACCTCCCTCCTCCTCCTTGCTCTCCTGCGATCCCAGTCAAAACATAGGAAAGGAATCGTAAATAAGGATCAACCAGGAAAGACTGAGAATGGGAGAAAGGATGTCAGACAATAAGAGACTTCAACAAATCTCTGGAAAGCAGTCTTTGAGGCTCCAGGGGCCCCAGAGGTTGGGGAGGGCACCCAAGGTGACCTGAGGTTTCCCTTCTGGAGAAATCAAGCACAGATCCAGGTCAAGCACAGATCCAACAAAATCAATTCTGAATAGCTAATTCATTGAATGACCAATTCACTAAATTTACTTGTTTCTTTTAGCTACTTAGCTTTAGTTTACTTGTTTCCTTGTCTTCATAATAGTATTTTAAGGACTGACCAATTTGTCTCCACCCAAGGACCCTGCTGATGGAGTTAAGAGACTGAGAGATGGGCAGCTGGGAGACTGAAGGGCATGGATAAATATTTTTTTATTTATACATTATTATTCATGAGGAAAGATGCCATGAATATATTCACAATTCTTCATATCCATGCACACAGTCAATAATATAGCCACAAAAGAACACAGCTGTAGCTTCCAATGCATTTATTAAAACAAAAAGAATGATTAATGATATTTAGCAATTCTTATTCATTTGCTTAGAGATGATACTATGGTTATGCTTTTTTTTTTTTTTAATGCCCCATGTTTTGGAGAGATATTCTGGAATATTTATAGAAGAAATGATATAGTGTCTGGGATTAGCTTCAAAATAATATAGGAGGTTCAGCAGTGAGTGCAGGTATAGATAAAACGAGATTGGCCAATGAGTTGATAAATGTTGAAGCACTCAATTGAAGAAGCCAGAAATGACCAAAATAAAGAACACAAGAGGAAGAAATTAATGAAGGTAAAAACAGAAAAAATGAAATATAAAAAAATAAACAATGTAACAGTGAAGATGGCCAAAAAAGCCAAAAGCTAGATTTGAAAGGTAAAATTGACAAACTTTGGCAAGGCTGAGGGTAAAAAAAGAGATGTCAACCCAAGAAGAGACCCCCTTTATTCTGGCATTTGGCAGGATCCCAGCTCCCTGCCCATACTCCCTAAAGTTGAGACCTATCAGTGGACATTTCCCGCCCCTGTCCCAGGGAAATGCCTTTCAGGAAACATGCGCCACAGCAGAGCAGTCCCAGGACAGCCACCTGCAACAGTGCTTCGTTCTTAGGTATAAATGGCCAAATAATGATCACTAGACATTTGAGGAAAACTGAAGAAAACTTAAGAGAGCTCTGAACTAGTACTCTATAAAAACAAGATCAGGAATGAGATGGCATAGAAACACGGAGGAAGAAAGTGCTTTTGGAGATTAAAGAATATCTAAATACATAATTCAACAGAAGGGCTTGAAGGTAAAGCTGAGGAAATCCCCCAGGATACAGAGCAAAAGGAAAACGAGACAGAAAACGTAAGATAAAAAATAAGAGACACAGAGGATCAACCCAGGAGGTCTAACATCTGACTAGCAATAAGAGACCAGAGAGAATACAGTAGAAGAAATCATCAAAGATCTAAGAGAAGAAAATTTCCAAGGATTTAAGGAAGGCATGAGTCTTCAGATGTAAAATGTCTGTCCACTGCTAAGCAGAATGAGGGGGCCGGGGTAAAATTTCAGAACACCAGGGATAAAAAGAAGAACCTAAAACCTTCAGAGAGGAAAAGAGGTTACTCAGAAAGGAAAGAAAATAGGACATCAGACATCTGCCAGCAACACTGAATGCCAGAAAATAATAAAGCATTGTCTAGAAAACAGCCAACCTAGATAACAGGCCACAAGAGCTCAGGCTCTATGGGGAAAAAGTGGATTTTATGCAGTCGGTTCAATAGAGGCTGGATAAAACCACAAGTCCTTAGTATTGTCCTCTATTGACAAGGACCCGCTCCATCACTTTCTGCAGGAAGCATAGGCTGGTACCACCCTTCTGAAGGGAAGTCTGGCAGTAGAACCCAGACTTGAAAGCATGCTGACCCTCCGACCTAGCAATCCACTATCGGAAATTCATCCTATAGATATGCTCAGAGAAGTGTAAAATTATATATTTTCTAGACTATTCACTGTAGAATTGTCTGTAATGGCAAAAACTGGGAGGCATCATAAATGTCCCGTGGTTAAATGACCAGAGGTACAGCCATACAATGGAACACTGTACAGCCCTTACAAAGACTGAGGTGGTGCCTTTTTTTAGAGGCACTATCATGGAGAAGTGTCCACAACATGCTGTTAAATGCAAAATGCAAGTTGCTGGAGGACATGTAGAGGATTGTCCCATTAGGCAGTGTGTTAATAACAATAATGATAATAACAAATATTCATACATCATAGGAAAAATTCTGTAAGGATATAACCTAAACTATCAACAGTTATTTTTGAGGTGATGGGAATTACAGGAGACTCACTGCTTTAGACATTTCTGTCTTATTTAATTTTTTTAAACAAATACTTTGCAGTAGTTATAATCAGAGAAAATAAAGTAGTAATTTGAGGTTCATTCCAGCTCCAGGGTAAACTGACGAACAAGACCTCCAGAGATCTCTGGGCTCAAATCTCATCTCTTTCACTTCTTCTCTGTGTGACCCTGTAATCTGTAAGTCTCAGTTCTCCCTTCTGTAAAATGGGGAACCCGGCAGTCCCTGCCTGAGAGTGAAATTGAGAGCAGACACACAGAGAGCAGCACAGAGCCTAGTCCCAAGGTGGGCCCAATGAATGTGAATGCCTTCCCTTCCCTCCTAGGCTCCTTCCGGTTGGGCCTATAAGAGTGGGGGGTGGCCGGGAGTCTAGCATCTAGGGTGGCACTTGGAGCATACCTGGGGTCCTGGTCAAAGGTGAACTGTGTTCCTTGACCATGGTGTACATCCCAATCCACGATAAGGATCCTGTGAGCAGGAGAGAGGGGGGCACTTTGTAAGAGGACCAAGGTACAGCCAGGGAAAGTGCCCAGACCAGGATATCCCACTTCATGCCACCCCATCACACCCGCCCTGCTGCTTTGCTGCTGACCTCTGAATTTCATGCTTCTGTTGAGCGTAGCGGGCAGCCACGGCCACATGGTTGAACATGCAATACCCATCCATAAGACTGTGCTGGGCATGGTGTCCAGGAGGCCTAGGCAGAACAGAGAAGGCCACAGATTGGGGGAGTCCTCCTGTGCAGAGATGGACTCTCCCCTGCTCTCTAATCCTGGACCACCAACTCCCCCTCAGTGCCGATGCCTGCAAATCTGCCACGAACTGAGTAAATGGGGCCCTCGGATGCTCACCCCCAGTCTACTGCTCTCTCTCCAAAGGAAATTTGGTAATGTTCATTAAAATTATTAATGCATACACCCTCACACCCAGTCATCCTGCTCCTGGGGACTTAGCCCGCAACCTATATAACAAAAAGGGTGAAATAACATGTTTATAAATGGACAACGATATTTGCTGTTGCATTTTTTGGAGACAGTAAATGATTGGGGAGAACCAAAATGCCCAAGGGTAGGGGGCTGGTTACCCTACTGTGCATTTGCACAATGGTGTTCTACATGGGTGTAAGCTACACATTGTTAGAGAAAAGCTTTCCAAGATGTAGAAATGAAAAATGCATGGTAGGGAAGGGAGCATGTCGAGTGCTACCACCATTTGTGGCTAAAAAAGGGGAGGGAAGAGAAAGGCTGTATCCTGTACATTTCACCAATTCTGGGAGGTCAACAATGATAAGATGTACCATGATTTTATATGCCAACAACGAAGCAGAAAATGCTACCAACTGAATTCTGAGACGCCACTGTTGGTAAGATGCATTTGGATTTCAAGATGTTACAAATATGAAAAATCCACTACGCATCTTAGAACCAACGGAATACGGTATTTATTCCATCAATAGGCACGGACTGTTTCTGGGAGGACATGAGTCGGTTACAGTGCCTGCCTTCAGGAGAGGAAGGAGATGTCTGGGGGACAGGAATGGGAGGGAGCCTTTTCCCTATACCCCCTTTTGTACCTTTTGACTCTTGAAACATGTGGATATACTGTCCATACCAATATATTTTACATTTGAGGGAAGGAATTTTTTAAAATGTAAGAAGACAAATGCTGGCGGGTCCTACCTGATGATGGCCATGCCATTCCGGATCTCGGCCCCCAGGACAGCATCCACCAGCCTGAGGACAGAGCCTGAGGCCAGGCAGGCACAGGTGTATGAGTTCTGGAGAGATAGTAGGGAGTCAGAGAAGGAGTGAGGGAGAGAGCAACCCTGTCATTCAGCTGCTTCCCCCAGGGTGGGGTGGGCGTGGGGATAGGGCACCTCAGGATTGCCACCACCCTCTGTCCTCACAGTTCTGATCCATACCGGATGCAGATAAACTGAGTCATAGGTGTCTGCTAGGATGCGGAGTTCCCTTTCATTCATGTATTGGGTCGTCTCCATCAGATCAATATATTCTAGGCTGGGGACACAGACGGGGGATGAGAGTCAAGGGTATACTTCCCTCCTCGGCCCTGAACCAGGGCCCTGTCCCTCCCCAGCTGAGCTTTCTGTGCATCAGACTCCCGGACATGTCAGGCCTCCTCAACTGTCAGTGTGGGGGAACAGCTGGGATACAGGACACATTCCCTGCATCCTCCCTAGCCCACCTCATTTCCAGTAATATCCCTTGTCCTCTGCTCTAGCCACACCAAATCCTATGTCCAGGCCTTTGGCCTGACTGTTCCAGCTGTCTGTACCTCCCTTCCCTCAGCCCTTCTCTTCATCTGACTTATTCTTTTTCTTCTCTTAAAGCTCAGCTCAGATACCCCCTCTGCCAAACTAGCTTTCCTGGAGCCACACTGACAACCCAGCCCTCTTGCTCTAGGTTCCTGCAGCCTCCCAGGGAAACTCCCTGATCACTCTGCCCACACATCCACCATGTGTTTACACACCAGGTTATAATAACAACAATAGCTCATCATAGGCTGATGATATGTCAGGCACCATTCTAAGCACCAGACGCATACTGAACCCTCCTGAGGAACTTATGTTTACTAGCCCCCATGTTACAGGTGATGACACTGAGATTCAGAAAGGCTCAGCAACTTGCCCAAGGCCATGGGACCCATGACATTCCTTCCCAAAGCATCCAGCCTGCCCTAGTTGGCCCAGGGTAGCCTCTTCCCTACCCCTACAAGGCTCCCAAGCCTTCACCTGTGAACCAACATCAGCTCCTCCTTTTCGGCGAACCGGGCCTGGGGAGACACAAGGAACAAGGGGCTAAGCCACTGGCCACCAGGTCCTGCCAGCTCCTGCCCTCTACCCAGGTTGTTGGCTGGCGGCAGGGTGGGGATGGACAGACTCACCTGAAAGGACACACAGCGGTCCAAGAGGCCCTCCTGGATCAGCTGCTCCTTGATGGCATGGAGCCGCTCAGGGCCTTCAGGGAAGCTGGGTTGACGGAAATAGAGTCACACACACACACACACAGACACAGATAGATATGGGGACACTGGTGAGCACATTTGCTCCTGCCGCATCTTCTCCATCTACCCTTCTACAACTGCTCACGCCAGAAACTTTGGAGTCATCCCTGGCGCCTGTTGGCTCTGTTCTCACAATTTATCCAGTCTGCCCCTCTCCTCGTCACACAGCCTCCGCCTGGGATCTTGCACTCAGCTCCTCACTGGCCTCCCTGCTTCCGCCCTCGCTCCCCCAACAGTCCTTTCTCTGCACAGCAGCCAGACATTGGTTAAAACCTAAATCAGATCATGCCCCCTCTGCCCAAAACCTCCCTGTGGCTCCCATCTCATTCCGAGTAAAAGCCAAAGTCCTCCCCATGCTCCAGAAGGCCCCGAACAATCTGTCCCATCACCTCTCTGATCCCATCTACCACTCTCCCCTCTCTCACTCTCCTTCTACGCCGGTCTTCTCCCTGCTCCTCAATCAAACCAAGTACTTTTCAGCTAGCTCATCTCCCTGCGTAGAACACTCTTCTCCCAGACGTCTCCATGGCTCACTCCTTCAACTCCTTCAGATTCCTGACCAGTTCTCAGCGAGGCCTTCCCTGACCATCCTATTTAAAACTGAAGAGTCCCCTCCACTGCACTTTCTGCTACTCTCCCTCCCACTCCATGTTTTTCCACAGCACTTCTCTTTCTAACACACTATATCATTTCCTTTTTGTCTGTTTACTGCCTGTCTCCCTCTCTAAAATGTAATCTCCACGAAGGCAGGGGTTTTGTTTGTTTGTTTACTGCTGTGTCCCTAACTCCTCAGGAAATGGTAGAAGTGCAGCAATAAATGAAGTCTTTTTGCCATCATGAGTCTTCTGTTTGGATAGAGAAGATAGATACTAAACTGGTAAACACATAAGTACACTAATGAACAAACAATGACATGGGGCTAGGAATATCTCAAAGATCAGGTGTGGGGGAAGGAGAGTGGCCAGGCAAAGCCCTCTCTGAGAAAGTCTCCTTGAGATGAGAATGTTAACTGGGCAAGGAGAAGGTGGAAACGAATCTCTGGAAAACAGATCGGCCAGGGTAAAGACTCGAGATGGGAGAGTGCCTAGCATGTTGGAAGAACAGCAAGAGGACCAGTGTGGGTGAAGTGAAGTGAAGCGAAGCAAATGAGTGGGAGGATTGGCTGATGAGGTCACCAAGGCAATGTGGAGCGTGATCATGTGCAACCTTAGAGGCTTGGATGAAGAATCTGGACTTTACCTTCAGGGGAATGGTCTGCCCTTGAAGGATTTTAAGAAAGAAAACATCATCTAGTACATATTTTTTTAGGCTGCTGTGTGGAGAACAGACAGCAGGGATGAGGGTGGAAGCAGGGGACCAGTGAGGAAGCCTCTGCAAGCCTAGGTGAGTGATGATGAGGTGGCAGTGAAGGTGGTGAGGAGAGATCAGATACGAAGTACATTTCGAACACAGAGCCCAAAGACTTTGCTGATGGATTACAACATGTGTGAGCGAATGGGAGGTGTAATACTTCCGTTTCAGCACAAACGTCCCTTCTTCATGAAAACCTTCTGGGAACCCTGGATGCTAGTCTAGGGTCCCCTACTAAACACTCTTGAATCTTCTGGTCTTAAGTCCTCCTTTAATAACACCTCACACTGCTGTTGGCTGTTTGATGATCTGCTCTCCTACTCCCCTATCAGTTCCTTGAGAAGGGACTCTGTCTTGTCCGACATGTTTGTATCACTAACTCCTGGCACACAGTAGGCACTCAATAAATGTTTGTTGGATAAATGAAAAGAACCCTTTCAAGCCTGAGCCCCATCTCCCTAAATCATCTGCTTCCTGTCTCCAGGCTAGTGTAAGAAAGGATCTGTTCTTGCTAACAGGCTCTAAGTGTGTATATTTGTGTCATTTGGAGATGGCCTGGAGGAACCAGCCTCACCTGTCATCCCAGAGGCAATGAAATTCATTTAGCTGCTCATCGAACACCAAGCCAGTGCCAGACAGCGTCTTGGCCTCAAGGTTCAGATCCTGCAGGGAAAAAAATGGGAGATACCAATCAATTTAGAGCCTGACTCAGAGGGAACATCCCATACTGTCCAGCATGGAGAACCTCAGGGTTTTGATTGTCACAGGAGCTAAATTGCAGCCAGGCCTCTCTCACCAGCCCTTGCAGCCCCATGATTAGGTCTTGGTCGGCTGCTTGGCTGAGCTTCTTCATTCTGCCTTTCTTCTTTACCTCCGCTAGATTAGGGCTGGAGCGGAGTGTGGCACCCTTCTTAACACTCCTCTTCTGCCAAACACAGAGAAGGGTCAGAGTCCAGGGCACAGTCCATTGCTCCCCCTCCCGCTAATCAGGGCAGGTCTAAGGCCTCACCGAGGCGACGCTGGAGTCGTGGGGGGGGGAGTGGGGGTTGTGCCTACTCCTTCGCTGCCTGGTTGTGGTGGAATCCTGGCCGGTAGAGGTCATGGTCGGGGAGGCTTCACCCCTGACGACGTTCTAGAGGTTGGGGTACAGGTGACTGTGAAGGGGCTGGAGTGTCCTGAGGACCCCATATCCCAGCCCCTTCTCAGGCCCCGCCCCCTATACTAGTTTCCATCCCTTAGGCTATCCCGTTCCCCACCGCCTTCTAAACTCCGCCTCTCTCAAGGCCCTCTTCCTCCTCTGGGGTGTCCATTCCACCTGGTCCCGCCCATTCCATTCCACGAGGCTCCACCCTTCCAACACTATTCTTTCTCCTTTCCATCTTTCCCTTTCACTGAGCAATTAACGCCCAGGCTGAGCCCGTTCTAGGGCCTTCATTTTCCAGCTAATCACCGCCCCTTCCGTTCTACTCAGCCCCATTCCCAGACCCTTTCATTCCTCTAAGCTTCGCCCATACCCCACCCCTTCACAAACCTGCCCTTTTCAGCCAATCTCCCGGGATCATCACCCACCCTTTCACTCAGCCAGACCCAGCCCCGGCCCCGACTCCACCCTTAACGAGCCACTTAACTCCACCCCTTATCAGGCCGGACCGGCACCTTTCACTTGGCCAGATCCCGCCCCTAACGTTTCAACTAGCCCTGCTCCTCGGGGGACTTCCCCTGGCCTTCCACCAGACCCCACCCCCTCACCCAAACCCTACCCATAACGCGTCACCAAGCCCCTTCAGCCAGTTCGGAGCCCACTCCCGCCAGTCCCCTCCCCCACCCCGCCCCCGCCGTCGACTCCGACCAATCGCTTCAGGTCCACTCACTGAGCGCAGCCCCTTTCTCAAACTCCGCCCTTGGCTCCCGCCGCCAAATTCCCGGCGACCTGTGGCGCCGCGGGTGCCCGAGGTCTTCTTTTCCATTGGGCCGGGTCTCTCTTACTGCCCGCCCTGATCCCGCCCACAACGGAGAGCTCGCTGCAAGGCCGCGCCTTTCGTGTGGGCCGCGCCTCCCGCGAGCTCACAAACGGCGGCTCTGTACGTCAGCGCGCGACGCGGGACGTGCTGCGCCTGCGTGAAGCGCGCGCCGGCCGTTCGACGCGGCGGTTAGGCTCAAACTCGCCCCTCCCCCAACCGCCTCCGCTGACGTCCTGGCCGCTGTGGCCGCCGTCTCTCCGTACCTGTGAGCCCTTCAGGCTCGCGCCGACTGTGCCATGCGGTGACTCAACAGGGCAAGCAAGCAAGCGGGAGAGTTAGGAAGGGGCCTCTTCTCTCCTTCCCGCGGCTTCCCGCACGGCGCGTCGTGATGACGTGGCGCGGGCGGGCTGGCCTCTGCACCGCGAGCGCGGTTGAAACTGGACGATGGCTGGTGGCGGCCGAAATAGGAGTGGTGATGAGGCTAAATATGAGGATTTTCTGAGTTAGTATATTCACTAAGGTAGTACAGAGGAAGCACTCACCAAATGTTAGCTGTTAATATTCTCCCGCGAAGGTGGATAGTGAGGCGGAAGGAGTCTTAGTAGGGGAAAGTAACTGTAATGATAGCCAGCGTTACGTGACAGGCATTGTTGTAAGCCACAATTCTGTGAGGTAGTTCCCATTGTTAAGGCGGCCTTGCAGATAAGGAAACTGAGGTGACGCGACTTAACCATGTGACCTTGGCAAGTTACTGAACATCACTGCTTCAGTTTCCTCATCTGGAAAATTGTGATAATAATAGTGCCCCGGGCCAGAATGGACTCGGGGAGGGGAGTTTTTCTTGGACGGCAGCTCTCCCTGCCAGCCCCCTCCACCGGGTAACCTCTGCTCCCAAGCTGCAATAGAAAGTGTGTGCCTGGGGGGTAGGAGGAGTTGCCCTCTAATGCCCCCCAACTCCCTCCCATGTCTAAATGTCAGCCCCGCAGGAGGCCGGTTTGTCCTCCTAATCTCCCTCTCTCATTCTTCACCATTTCCTACCGGGCTGTAAGCTGGGGCCAGAGAGATAAGCGGTCTGGGGTTCAGCATCGCTGACTAACAAACAGATTGACAGCCCTGCCGCCCAGTAGCTGGGCCCTCTGAACCCTCTTGAAAACCCCGGTTCCAGCCTTCTCTTCTTTTCCACTCTTTCCCTACCTAAACATGTCTTTAGTCCCAGTGGAAGAGGGTGACAGCCCTAAGACCTTTAAACCTCTACATACACCAAAGAGAGGATATACACAGTGATACACACTGAGGAACATTCTGGAGTTGTGATGCCTGCAAAGTAAGAGTAGGGAGGCTTGTAAGAGCCAAGGCCATTTTTCTGTATAGTCAGAAGAGAGCTTCCTGTAGAGCAGGGGTCGTCAAACTTTTGCTTTAAGGGCCTGATAGTAAGTATTTTAGGCTTTGCAGGCCACAGAGGGCCTCTGTGGCATATTTTTCTTTCTCTCTTTCTTTTTGTCTCTTTCTCTCTTTCCTTTTTTTTCTTTCCCTTTAAAAATGTAAAAACGGGCTGCAGTCTGGCTTTGGCCTGAAGGCCATAGTTTGCTGACCCCTGCTGTAGAGTGTCGGTCTTTGGTTTCCTTTATCTGGCTGGGATTCTTTTACAGGATGAGTGCAGAGGTCCCATGCTTCCTGAGGAGAGGTATTCCTTTTGTGTGAGGTGTGAGGATAGGGATTTATGGACAGGGGTCAGGTCACTTCTGGTGTTCTTCTGTTGGGTCAAGCAAATGTTCCTGGACAGAGTGAGACTTGGGATTCCTTTAGTGTCTATAGTGCTGTTCCTCTACTGAATCAAGCAGATGTTTCTATACAGGACAAGAGAGTTGTTTCTAGAGAGCTCCACACTAGGGGTTCCCTACAAATTCAGGATGGGGCTCCTTAGACTGCATTATGACAGGTTCCTACAGAGAGATCAGGTGGTCCAGGTCAGGGTCAGCACAGGTGTTTCTGTGTAGGTTCAGAGCTGTCTTCATATAGACATTAGGATCGGGTGTTCGTGTCCATATTCAGCAAGAGATTGTTATTAATTGGGCTAAATTATGCTAGCTGCTATAACAAACAAACCCAGAATCTCAGGGGCTTAATAAGTGTTTATTTTTTGTTCATACAAAATCCAATGTGAATTTTTATTACTGCTCATTCATGGACCCAGGCTCTTCTATTTTGTGGCTCTGCTCTCCTCCGAATCCTTGGAGTTCTCACTATTCAGCTGGTAGATAGGGAAAGAGAGAGAGTGGAGGATTGCGTGAGAGGTTTTTATGGGCCAAGCCTGGAAGTGTTGTATGTCACTCCCCACGCTCCATTAGTCAGAACTCTGTCACATGTCCACATTGAACTGTAAGGGAGGTTGGAAAAGCGACTGAGTTCAGGAAGAAAGGGAACAGGTTTGAAGAGCCTATAGTAGTACCTTGCTACAGGATTCTATAGACTCCACAGAGCTATGCTGTCCAATGTGGTAGCCACTAGCCACACGGGGCTGCTGAGCCCTTGAAATGTGGTTAGTCCAACTTGAGATATGCTATAGTTATAGAATATACACTGGATTTCAAAAAATTAGCATGAAAAAAATTTTAAATATCTCAATAATTTTATATTGATTACATATTGAAATGAAATATTTGAATATATTGGGTAAAGTAAACTATATTATTAAAGTTAGTTTCATCTTTTTTTCTCTTTTAATGTGACTACATGAAAATTTAAAATTACACATGTCGCTCGCATTATATTTCTATCAGACGGCACTGCTAGAGAGATTTTTTTTTTAAAGATTGGCACCTGAGCTAACAACTGTTGCCAATCTTTTTTCTGCTTTTTCTCTCCAAATCCCCAGAGCACACAGTTGTGTATTTTTAGTTGTGAGTCCTTTTAATTGTGGCATGTGGGACGCCACCTCAACGTGGCTTGATGAGCGATGCCATGTCCGTACCCAGGATCCGAACCAGCGAAACCCTGGGCCGCTGAAGCAGAGTGCACAAACTTAACCACTCAGCCACCAGTCCGGCCCTGAGAATTCTCTTTAAAGTATTGGGACGGGGTGCTTGTGTAGGTGTAGGGGTTTCCTTATATGGTCAAGTTAGTGTTTCTTGTCTGGGCTCAGGAGAATGGTTCTATTACCTGGTCAGGCTGGTTTGTAGGAAAATATGAGGGTTAGAGACATTGTAGATCGAGAGGGAAGGGTGTGAAGGCGTTTTTTTCTTGTGCAGATTAAGATTACATGTTCCTTTAGAGGCCAGGAGAGTGGTTTTCTGTAGAGGGTCAGGCCAGAGGATCACTCAGGCCAGGTATTTCTGTATAGGATCAGAGCTAGGTTCCTGGAGACAGATCAAGTGACCTGTTAAGGGTTAGGTCAAGGGTGCTTATGCAGGTTCAGGACAGGTGATCATAGTGATTCAGGTTAGGGGTTATTTAACAAGGTCATAGCAGAGGTTCCTATACAGTGCAGGTGTTTCTATGTTGGATGCTTCTCAAGAGTCAAAGGTTCCCATTGAGTGTGAGAGCAGGGTTTTCTGTATCAGCTCAGGACACAGTTTCCTGCTGGGACTCAGAGGGTGGTCCCATGCAGAGTCAGGACAAAGATCCTGTGCAGAGGTAGGACACTGTTACCTTCAGAGATTCAGATTAGCGTTTCTTCTGTTGGGTCAGGACAGTGGCTTCTGGACAGGGCAAGGATGGGGCTTCTGGGACGAGGCCAGGGCAAGGGCTGTCATAGAGAATCACCTCAGGGCTTCCCCTGCAGGGTCAGGAGAGTGTTTCCAGAGAGCAAGGTTAGGAGTTCCTGTAAAAGATTAGGTCATAGATTCCCGTAAATGAGTCAAGTTAAGGATTTCTGTTGAGAGACCAGTCAGGTGTTGCAGTACAGTTGTAGGCAAGGCTTCCCATAGAGGTCAGGGCCATGGAGCTAACACAGGATGAAAGTTGGGAGCCCTGTACTACATCTGGGCAGGGGATCCTGTGCCAGATGAGGCACAGATGCCTGTATAGGATGAGATCAAAGCTTAAAGCAGAGTCAGGACAGATGTCCCTGACACAGGGTCAGGAAAGGGTTTTCTATTTAGGTTCCAGACTGAGGTTTATGTTGAGAGTTGGATCTTGAGCTCCTGTGGACTCCATGGGGTAGGGTGAGATCCAGGGTTTGTTGTGCACAGTCACGTTGGGGGTCATTGTCAACAATGGAGGCAAGAGCTTCTACTCTCAATCAGGGTTCCTAAAGAGACTGAGGACAGGGATTTCTGCAGAAAGAGCCAGGTCAGTGGTTCAGAACTAGATTTTATCATGAGTGAAGTGTTTTTTTTTTAAAGATTTTTTTTATTTTTTCCCTTTTTCTCCCAAGCCCCCCGGTACATAGTTGTATATTCTTCATTGTGGGTCTTTCTAGTTGTGGCATGTGGGACGCTGCCTCAGCGTGGCTTGATGAGCAGTGCCATGTCCGTGCCCAGGATTTGAACCAACGAAACACTGGGCCACCTGCAGCGGAGCGCGCGAACTTAACCACTCAGCCACGGGGCCAGCCCCTGTGAGTGAAGTGTTTTTAAAGTGTTACCTGGAGGACACGGCTCCAGTACAGTGTGAGGACAGAGATGTCCTGTCTGCGGTCAAGACAAAGTTTCTATAGAGAGATTGAGGCTCAGAAGAGGCTCAGGACAGGCATTTCTGTAAGGAGTGGTGCAGGGGCTTCCTTAATGTGAGTTCAGAGATTCCTAACCAGAGTAAGGCCGAGATTCCCATGCCATGGGAGGACAGGGGTTCCTCCTATCCAAGGTGAGGGCTGGTGTTCCTGTCCAGGGTCAGGATGGGTTTTCTGTTGATAATTAGAGAAAGGGTTCCCTTAAGAGTTCCAGCGCTAGGTTCCTATACCAGGCTAGGACAGCTGTTCTTCTAGGGGGCGAGGACCGGGGTTCCTGAACAAGGTGGGGCCAGGCACATTTCCACCCCAGATTCTGAGAGGGGTTCTTGTGCAAGGTGAAGACAAGGGCTCCTACAGGGTGTGGGGGCTGGAGTTCTGTGGGGCAGCCAGGCAGGAGGCTTTCAGAGGGCCGGGGCAGTTCTGGACAATCCCTGTAATGAGCATGGCCTACTGTGATTCTGCAGTGGGCTAGTGTGGCAACTAGCTGAAGGAGTGGTTTTCTGTCGAGGACAGCTGCTTACCCACTACACTCAGGAGGCGTGGGCCTGTAGTCCACATCTCTGGGGCTCTAGGGGAGAAGCAGCCCAATTAAGTATGAGCAAGACTCACTTTGGGGTGGTGCCACCAATCCAAAATCCACTCCTTAAATTCAGTGTGGTCAGGGCAAGTTACTCATCGGTTCTGAGCGTTACTTTTTCATGAGGAAAATGAATATGAATATACTTTCCTCTGCCTTTTTTCCAGGTGTTCATGAACTAAAGCAACTGAAGCCTCCCAGCCATTGCTGACCCACAGTGAGCACCCAGTAAATGGCGCTGCTTGCTGTTGGGAGCTGCTGGGTAGCGTGGAGGCTAAGCTGTGGAGCCTGGCTTGCCCCGTGCCACCAGCTATGAGGCTGAGCCACTTAACCTGTCTGGTTTAGGAGGTCACCTGACTCAGTGCAGGCTCCTCTGTAAGGGTTTGTTCAATGGAAGAACAGATTCTGCTTTAAGGGGAGCAGTTCACCCAGGTAAGTAGGTGTGTTGGGCAGGGAGTTGGCACTGTGGGGAGCTCCCCCACCTACGGGGTCTAAATATCACCCCCAGAGGTTATTTTGTCCTCCTAATCTCCCTCTTTGGTTCTCTACCATTTCCCACAGGGCTACAGGCTGAGCTGGGCTGAGAGAGATAAGAAATGGGTGACAGGAAGGCCCCGGACAGCCCCACAGTCCCGCACTGGCCTTCTGACCTTCTGGACGGCTACTATTCCAGTCCCCCCCTTCCCCCACTTCCTGGCCTGAACTTGTCTTTTGTCCCTTGGAAGAGGGTCCCTAACTTATGCCAACTGAAACTATACGTGTTGACGCCTCCACAAACAAGTTGCACCGAGCTGCTCACATTGTCAGCCACTCAGAGACACCCTGACATGGCACATGCCACATGATATGTGCCCCCACACAGACTTGCATAGAAATACTGCTGTTACCAGGCCCACAAAGACATCCTGACATGCAGACCCTCATGGTCACACTGTTATGCTTCACACACTGTCACAGTTCTTTTTCAACATTCTAGAAATGTTTATGGATCAAATTCTGTGCCCAGCACATATGCTGTCATACTGCCTCACAGATCACCCCAAGTGGCGCACATTCACGCAAACACAACCCCTCACGTTTCCTCAGCACGTGCTGTCACACACACACTTCCACACCCTCTCATACAGTCACCTGTGCCCTGTCCTTCTCAGCCACCTGGTGTCACACACCCCCTCTCACACAACCTCACTCTCACAGTCACAACCAGGCAGTGTGATCAGCCACTCCCACACTGTCTCTCACCAGGATGTGTGGATACACATGCCGTCTCATACAACCTGGATGCTGTCACATGCAGTTTCATGTCTACTGTTACAATCCCACATCATAGCCCACAGTTGTGGAGTGCCAGATATGCCCCATCTCACTCACACAGTCATACATTGCTGCCATACACTCCCTCAAAAAGTCACAGACACTGATACACACCCCACCTACCACTGCTCTTTATTCAGTCCCACACAAACTCACACCCCCAGTTTCAGGACTTCGGTGGTTTTATTTTACAAAAGCTTTGATGGTCCAGGCCAGGGGGTGTCTGGGGCCCAGAAGGTGGGTTGTATAGATTGCTGGCTACAAGAGGAGAGGGACAATACCCCTACCCCGAGGCCATGTTCTGTGCTCTCATGAGCTGAGTGGAGCCACCACAGTGGTGGTGGTGGTGGGAGGCGTGGGGCCTGTGGGGAAGGAGCCTGTGGGTGAACCCAGCAGGGGTCCCGGGAAAGGCATGAGGTGGCTAACAGGCCCTGACAGCACCACGGGGCCGAGGCCTTGGTAGAGATGGGCAGCACTGGGGGGGCCCAGTGTCAAGCCTGAGGCCACCTCCCCACAATTCCCACTGCCGCTGCCCCCAGCCACCACCATGAAGCCGCCAGCTGGTCCTTCAGCTGCTCCTGTACCTCCCAGACTTGACCCCCGTTTCTTTTTCCCTTTTCCAGATGCCTTGCGGTTTCGAGTCTGAATACCATCCTTCCTCATGGTCAGTGGTCGGTTCACCTGCAGAAAGGGAGGCCATGGGTGTTTCCCAACTCCAGACCTTTGCCTCTGTGTCTTGACCAGGGACACCCTCTCCACCCCACTTCTTAAGAATAGGGAATTGGTTCAAGGACTAGGGGAGCATGCCCAGGGTTTGGCACAGGTATTGTCCTAGGGAATCCCAAAGTCGTGAGGCCCTGAGCTTGGGAAAGCCTCCAAGGCTAATAAGAGCTGTCCCCTGTCTAGAGCAGGGGAGTGGAAGTTAGCTGATGGCTGGAGGAGAGGAGGAAGGAGACAGAGATGGAGGAGGGAGACAGGAGCAAGAAGGAGTGATAAGAGAGGGAGTGGAAGGGAGAAAGGAGATGAAGGATTGGAGGAGGAGGGGTGGGGATAGTGGAGGGGGAATGGAGGAGGAGAGCATGAGAATAACAGATGGAGAAGAGAAAAAGGAGAAGAGAGGGAGGGTTACGAGGGGAAGTGAGTTTGGGGTGAAACAGGAGCATGAGGAGGAGGGAAGCATGGTGTGGGACTGGGGAGAAGAGGAGGGGGCAGGGAGCACCTGGTGTAGCTTGTAGTAGAGGCCGCAGGCATTGCACACAGGATCCCCACTGGCATTTCTCCGCCACAGTGTGGTGGTGGTTGTCTGGCAGTTGGTGCACTGGGTACCTGCCCGTTTGCTAACAATCTGAGGGAAGAGAGAACGTGGGGATCAGTGCACTGAGGGGTAGAGGGCCAAGAGGTGAGGGTCAGCTTGAAGGCAGGGCTTCCTCTACAGGGCGGGGACTGTGGGTTCTGTATGGGATGAGGACAGGGCCTCCTGGCTGGGATAAGGGTTTTTGGTATTGTGTGGAGGACTACATCAGTGGTTCCCAACTTTGGCCAAACCTTGGAATCACTTGGGGAGTTAAAAATAATGCTGATGCCCAGGCAGCACCCCAGAGCTATTAAATCAATACATCTAGGATAGGGCCCCAGGCCCCAGAGGTTTTGAAGTCATCCCAGTGTGAAGCTGAGGATGAAAACTGCGGTGCAGGGAGGGGATGTGGTTCCTGCTTGCAGCCTATAAGGGCAGGTTGAGGATAGGCATTCCTGTACAAAGCTGGGTTCCTGTATGGATGGGGAAGGGGTGGTGGGAGTTCTTGTAGAGCATGAAGACAGGGCTTCTGTATGCTATGAGGACAGGGATCCCTGTGCAGAGTGAGAACAGCAGGTCCTGGGTAAGGGGAGGCAGGTCTGGGGTCTTACCAGGCGCTTCTTGGGCCGGATGAGGGGCCTGTTCTGCCCATTCATCTTGTGATAGAGGCCACAGGCGTTGCACAGGTAGTGGCCTGTCCTGTCCCGCCGCCAGAGTGGAGTGGCTGTGGCTCCGCAGTTCACACACTCCCTGGCCTCTGGTGGGGTGGAGAGAGGTGAAGGGGGAGCCAGGCTCAGCTCAGCTTTGTCTTGGACTCCCCCTTCCCCCACCTCAACCTCCCTGTCCCTTTTTGAGGACCTCACCACAGGGGGCCAGGGGCAGGGTTCCACGAAGTTTGGGGGAGGGATAGGCCGCTGGATTGAGGGGGCTCCCAGTGGGAGAAAAGAAGGTACTGGAAAAGTCAGGGCCTCCATAGGCACTGCTGGAAACAGGGATTGATGAAGGCAGTGCAGGCCCCAGCGTCAAGAGGTCCGGACTCAGCCGCTCTGTCTTTAAGGTCTCCAGGAAGCTGCTGCCACCTTTCCCATCTGGATCTTCTGGAGCCTGGGGTGGGGAGTCCTCACGGGTAGGGCACACAGTCGAGGCAGGGTAGAGCCCGGTCTTGCCATAGGCCCAGCTGGCGTAGGGTGAGCCCCCTGGGATCCCCTCCATACAGTTGAGCAATGGGTAGACCTGAAAGACTATTGGGGGGTGGGTATGGGAGGGAAGGAGGAAAAAAGAGAACAGTCTAAAGCCATTCTGCTTTCAGGGTGCTGTGGTGCCCAACAGCCCCAACACAGTGGCCAAGTTTCTAGAACAAGTGACTAGAACAGCTGCTGGCCATTGGGTGACTCTTGGATCCTGAGCCCCACTGGTCACTTGGGCAACTCCAGTAACCTACACCCATTTCCAAATGGGCTTTGAGGATGACTGTTGGGATTTGGAGCCTGATGGATCACTTGACAACTAGGGCTACCACCACCTTCTTCCAACGTTGCTTCCCAATATGGCTACCCCAATACGGCAGGTTGAGGAGCTTTGGCTTTCCCAGGTCTAGACTTAACTAGGGGAAGTGGTCAGCACAGCCATGTGAAGGCTTCCAGCTATTTTCAAGATGACCTCCTAGTGGGATTCTGCCCTAGCTAAGGGTCTCCATGGCAACCCCAACAGCATGGAGCTGGTGCTAAGACAGCCACCCAGAGGAGTTACCTGGGGAGTGTCTGTAGGCCTCAGCATCCCTGTAGTAGGCCAGTGCGGCAGCTGCAGCCGTGGCGGTGCTGGGGGCAGTGGAGGAGGCTGCTGCATCCAAGCCCTCAGGCCCAGAAGGGAAGAAGACCCCCGACTCTGGTGGCGAGGACACCAGGGCAGGGTCCACAAACTGGGGCAAGGGCTCAGAGGTCCCCAGGGCCCCCAGGCTAGAGAACTCCATGGGGCCTCTGGGGTTTGACCTGTGAGGACAGGAGGGGTACTCAGACACAGAAACCCTCCTCTGCTCCCCTCTCCACTCCCCTCCTCTTCCCTCCTTTCTCCCTACTCCTGCTCCGTCCCTCAGTCTCCATGTCTCTCCTTTCCACCTCCCTAGTAGCCTCCTCCTCCTTCTCTCCTCTCCCCTCCTCTTTCTCTCTCTCCTCCCTTCCCACTCCTTCATCCTTCCCTCATTTTCCTCTCCCTCCTCTCACTCTCCATCCTCCCCCTCCTTCCTTCTTCTCCACCCTCCTCCCCTTCTTGCCCCATTTGTCTTTCTTCTCCTCCCTGCCTCCTCTTCCTTCTCCCTTCCATCTCTTCCTTCTCTCACTCAACTTCCCTTCTATCTCCTCCTCTCCTCTTCCCCCTATTCTTCCTCTTTCCACTCCCCCTTCGTCCCCCTTCCCTCCCTCCTCCCTCTTCTTCCCCTCCTCCTCTTCCTCTCCCATTCCCCTTCCTCCTCTCTCCCTGGTCCCCCTTCTGCTCCTCTCCCCTCTTCTTTTCTCAGCCACATTCTCTCCCTCTTCCCTTTTCTATATCTCCTCCTCCACTCCTCTTTCCTCCCCATCCTCCTCTTCTCTTCTCCTCTCATCTTTTCCCCTTCCCTCTTCTCTCCCCTCCTCCTTTTTCTTCATCCTCCTCTCCCTCCCTTTCTGCTCATCTCTTTCTCCCTCTCCTCATTTTCTCTTTTTCTCCACCACTTCCTCCTCTTCTCCTCCTGCCCCATCCCCCCTCCCTGCTCCCTCTAGAGGAGTCTGAGGGGCTGGGCTGGAGTGCAGAACCAGAGTCCCTTGAACCCGTTAGTCACCCCTCAGGACCTTGGGGTTCACCCTCCTGTGTGCTCCCCAACTTCATCCCTATCTGTTGCATCTTGACTTCTGACTCTAAGAAACCCCATGGTTTCCGGCTTGACTCACCCCCCCCCATTGGGTCTGCAGACAGAGGGCCCCCTCAGTTCCTCTCTGCTCCCTGGCGGGGGCGGGGGGGGGGGGGAGGTCAGTACCTCTCACTGCTTATCTCTGCCATCCCCGCCCAACTTTTGAAATCACCCGAAGGCCACTGGCTTCCTCTGAGGAGGGGGACAGGTGGGAGATGTTCCCTCTACCCACACCCTCTCCCGTGGGGAGGTCTGCCATACTTCTGCTTTTGGGTTCCTTCAGTCCCCACCATCCCCAGGCCTCAGTTTCCCCATTTGCCAGATAGGAGGTAGTGACAGGCCGAGCTCACACCTATGAGATGGCAGCTTGGTCTCTGCCCTTTTGCCTCTGTTCTTCCCTGTGTGTGTCTTTGTCTCTACCTCTCTGTCTCCCTGCGTCTCTTTTTCCCTGACACTCTTTTTTCTGAAGTCTGGCTCTCTGTATTTCTCTCTCATTTTTCTATGCTACCATGATGTATCTTGCCCTCTCTTTATGTGCTTTTTTGAATGTCTAATTTGTTTCCCCTCCATTTCTCTGTCTTTCCATGTCTGTCTCTTTGATTATCTCTCTCTGTATTTATCTCTCTTTTTTTCTCTTTCTGTTTCTCTTCTCTCTCCCTCTCTACTTATATCTCTCTGAACATCTCTACATCTCTCCCACTCTGTCTCTTTCTGCTTGTTTGTCTCTTCCCTCTCTCTTTCTCTGGGCACTCTGGCCTTATTTCCATGTCTCTCTTACTATTCCCATATCCCTGACCATACCCCACTGCACACAGTCCTGGATAAGGAGCCAGGAAACCTACCCCTGCCCCTGACTTGCCCTGTGAATCTGAAGGCCTCAGTTTCCTTGTCTGTAGAGTTGAGTGACAGAGATAGAGTAGAAAGCCATCTTCAAACCTACCTTTCCATCTCTTCCCGCTCTGTCTCTCCATGATTCTTTCTGTCTGTGAGTATCTCTCTCTCTGTGTTCCTGTCTCATTCTCCTTTTCTCTCCCTGGGTCTCCCTCTCTCTCCTGTTTCTCTTACTCTTTCTTTGAGTTGCTTTCTGTTTCTCCTTTCTCTCTCTTCATGTCTCTGTCTCTTTTTCTCCCCCGCTCTCTCTGTCTCCCTGTGTGTGTCCTGCTCTTTTTGTTTCTATCACCTCTCTTCCTTTACCCCCTCATCCTTACCTCACTCCCCATAATCTCCCTCCAGCCCCACTGCACCCCCGAGCTCCTGTCCCTGCACCTCACACCTTGCTGGGTCTGGGGCTGACCACCCCTCCCATGGCAGGGACCCAGCCCCCCCACCCCCAGTTATCACTCTCCGGACAGAGATAAAGTTTATCTCGAGGCTGGGGGATATGAAAGCTTCTTATCAGCTGCCCCACTAGAGTAAGTGCTGCCCCAACGGCGGCAAGCAGCAGGCTGGCACCCTCAACTCTCCCTCGACCCAGCCCCTCACCCCAGGTAACATCCCTATCCCAGCCCTCAAGGGAGGGTCCCTCAGGACCGATGGGAGCAGAGATCGGGTCTGGGGGCAGATGGGTCTCAGAAAGGTTTGAGGTAGAGTTTGAGGGCCAGCTAGGGGGTTGAAAAGTCAGGAAGGGGTTTGGGGTATAGCTATGGAGTTTGGGGGAAGCAGATATGGGGTTTAAGGAGCAGAGACAACCTTGAAAGGTCATATTTTGGGATCAAAAATAGGTTAGGTAAGCAGAGACAAGGTTGGGGATCAGAGATAAAGTTGAGAAGTTAAAGATGTAGTTTGGGGCTCAGAGATGGATTCTGAAGGTCGTGGCAAATTTTGGGGGTCTAAGGGTTTTGCTGGAGCAGAGATGGAGTTTAGGGGTCAAAGATGGATTTGGACAGGCAGAAATGTGTCTGATGATTAGAGATGGGTTATGAGAACACAGGAGGAGTTTGAGAACCGAGATGGAGGGGAGAAATATTTGGGGCTAGAGAAGAGATTTGGGGGACAGAGACATATTTTGGAGCTGAGATGGGGTTTAGGGAAGGCAGACATGAGGATTCATTTGGCAGAATGATATGGAGGAGTAGACTTGGCGTTTGGAGTGACAGACATTTTGGTGCACAGACAAGGAGTTGAGGGAGAGAAATGGTTTGGGGGGGTCAGAGAGAAGTCACAGGGAACAAATATGGGTTTGAGAGGCAGAGAGGGGGTAAGAGGATGGAGCTAGAGTTTGGCAGGCCAGAGACTGGTTTCGGGGGTCAGAGAGAGAATTTGGGGCAGAGATAAAGATGTGGAACAGACAAGGGCTTGGGGAGCAGACAGGTGTGAGGGAGCAAAAATGAGCTTTTGGAGAGAACTTGGAAACAGACAACTTCAGATGAGTGAGAGTCAGATTCGGGGCAAAGATAGGATTTGGGGGGATGAAGGCATGTTTAGGGGGCAGAGATGGGGTATGGGGAGCAGAGTTAAGGGATCCGGGGAACGTAGATATCTTGGAAGGAGTTGATGGGAGTCAGAGCGGAGAGAGGTGGGGTTTAGGGGGTATATTTGGGCTAGAGATGAGGGTTAGAAAGACAGAGATGGTCTGGAGGAGCTGTCAAGGAATTCAGGGGTGGTAGACACTTTGGAGACCAAAGGTGGGTTGGGGAGCTGGAGCAGGCCAGGGGAGTAGCCTTAAGATAAGGGGCAGTAGGCCCAGAGTTTGCCTTGCTGGGGACTCTTGGGGAGCTGAGACTGACCTGGGCTGGTTGGTGCGGAGGGTTCAGCTGCTTTAGGGATGTGGCGAGCTCAGTGTGATCCCAGGGGGTGTCCTGGCTGGCCTTGGCCTTTGAGGCTCCCTTCCTCCTTCCCTCCCTCCCTCCCCTCTCCCTCCTCCCTCCTCCCCAGGGAGTGGCTGGTGCCCCAGTGGGTGGGGCGGGCTAGGGGAGGGGGCGGGCCCCCTGCTGGTGGGGCACCTCTTGGGCAGTGGGGAGCCTTTCTCCCACCCACCTGCCCACACTGTGGATTCTTGGACCCTGTTTGACTTGGGCTCCTGTGGACTTCAGTGTCCAACCAAACAAAATGGGCTGAGGCCAAGCTAAAATGAAAATAGCATATATGATTTCATGACTCCGCTGGGCTATTCAGTGAGTGCTTGTAAAGCCCCTACTGTGTGCTGGGCCAGGTGCAGGGTGCAGGCTGGGCTCTTATGTATTTGAGTCTTTCTGGCCACAGGGAGAGGAGGGATGTGACTATACCCATTTTGCAGGTGAGAAGAATGAGGCTCAAAGAAGTTCGGTGAGATTTGAACTAGAGCCCATGGGACATCTTGACGACCCAGGCTCAGCCCCAGGGCCAGGCCAGGGCTGGCGCGAAAAGGCAGGGGCACAGTCACTCAGCACCCCACTGGGGCTTACGCCAGCTCCGGCCTGCCCTGGGGCAGCAGATAAGTCTTATCAGATGGAGGCCACGGTGGCTGTTGGCTCCGCGGTAACTGGCTGTCTTGGGATGGGGGGCGGGGCTGGGGGGCACCCAGGGACAGTGGCCTCAACTTCTTGCCCGCCATGCTTCTTTGGAGGCGGGAAACAGATGGGACCGGGGGTTGGTTCCTCTGTGGGTCCTTGAGGAGTGGGATAGAGTCAGGGAAGGGAAGGAGAATTGAAGGGATAGAGAAGGGAGAGAGGCAGAGAGACAGACAGAAACAGAGATAGATGGAAATGGAGAGATACAAAGAGATAAACAGAGACAGAAAGAGACACAGAGCTGGAAGGAGGCAGAGGGCACAGAAAGAAAAGAGAGACACAGTTAAAGACAGATACAGAGAGAGGCAAAGAGAATGGAGACAGACGGAGATGGACAGAAGGGGAAAGATAAAGCCTGAAAATGACAGAAGCCAAGGACAGGTGTGGAGAAACTGAGGAGGGAAACAAAGATGATGTTGTAGAGAGGGGGACAGAGACAGATATTCAGAGTCCAAGAGGAAGTCCATGAGACCCCAGGTGGGAGGTGGTGCTGGGGTGGGTGGAATGGGGGGGTTTGGATTGATGTGGACCCATGTGGCCTGTGGCTCTGCCCTCAACCTGCTGAGAGGGACCTCCAGAGAGTTGCTGGGCCTCTGCACCTCAGTCCCCACCTTCTTTCCCTGTCCTGCCTCCCCCGCATAGTAACAACAGTGACAACAACCAGTGTCTGATGCTGCCATAGACCATACCAGGCCTGTTCTGAGCACTTTCTCTGTGTGAAATCATTGGACGTACACGCACACAGAAGGTGTCCAACTTGGGATCCCATAAGGCAGGTGTAAGACTACCCAGTCTTGGCCCCAGGACTCCCTGGGATAGGGAGCTCTCCTGACCACCCATTCTACAGATGGGAAGACAGAGACCCACCAAGGGCAGAGGGCCAGGATGAGGCCCTGAGTCAGTGGAGTCTGCTCACCCACGGACCCACTCCAGAGGGAGTTTACCATCCTCCTCTTACCCTCCTTGGGCCTCAGTGTCCTTATATACAAAATGGGAGATTTGAGGAGGGAAGAGAGCAAGGCCATGACTTTGCAATTATTGAGCTCCTGCTGTGTGCCACACCCACTGCCAAGCTCTCATCAGTAAGAACAAGGACAAAGACTTCCAACTTCAGTGGCAGTGGTTTCAGGACATCCACTCTGGAGCTAGCCCACCCTCATTTATAGACCGCCCTAACCACCCTGTGACCATGTGGCTTTGGGCAAGTTACATTCCCCTCTGGACCTCAGTTCCTCATCTGTAAAGTTGGGGTAATAATAGTGGCTACTCCATAGGGTGATTGGGGTGACTAAATGAGATTTAATCCAGTAAGTGATTTTAACTCACTTGAATCTGAAATCTCAATAAATGTTATGTATTGTTATTTATTTACTGAGTGCCTACTGTATACGAGGGCTAGTACTGGCCCTTTTTTACTAGCACTACTACTAATTCTAGTACTAATGCTTATAACATGCTGACACCAACACCAATACTAAGTCTAGGTACTAATACTAATATTAGTTCTAATATTATTAGATACTAGCACCAATATAATTTTAATAGTGATAGTCATGCTAATAACTAATTCTAATCTAACACCAGAACTATTATTAATAGTGATACCAATTCTAAAACTAAGAATTGTTCATTGAATTCTGTCAACAACAATAATGATGACAGTGCTGATACTAATTCTGATACTGATACTTTAACCAGCACTAATATTACATTAGTAGCAACAGCAGCATTGTTTGCTGAGCCACCCCAGGCACTGTGCTAAGTGCTCTCCATGCGTGATTTTATCCCATTCTCACCAGGTCCTTGTGATGTAAGTGTGCATAATTGCCCCCATCTCCCAGGCTGGGTGTAGGCGCAGAGAAATGAAGATGTTCGTCCAAGGCCCTGGGTTCTTGTCTCAGCTCTGACACTGATTTGCTGCGTGATTCCTAGGCAAGCCACCCTCTGAACCTTGGTTTCTTTGCCTGGAAAATGGGTACAAGCACAGAACCTACATCGAATGTTGTTGAGCAGCCACTGAACACAGGGCGTGCCTGGCACACCATAAATGGTGAACTCTGTAATGGTAACCCTCCTCATTGTTATTATTAGAAACCACGGGTGCAATGTCGGAGCGAGGTAGAGAAATCTGTCCTCCTCTGCAAGGGCAGGCTGGAGGCATATCTCAGACAAGGGTTTGGCCGCTGGACTCACAGGCCATTTCTTCATAACTAGAGCAGAGAGAGGGCTCAGGAAGGGAAGTAAAGAGTGGAGGGGGAGTGGGGGCCTCAGAACCCTGCCTCCATCAAGAGCCAAAACCCTGAGGCTCTGAGGCCAGGCCTCACCCCATTCCCTCCCCCATCCCGGTGGAGGGGGCACAGGCCCAGAAGTCTGCGGCGACAGTTCAGCCAGCAGGGAGGCAGCTGGGAGTGGGCAGATAAGGGAATCGGCGGGGCCAGGCCAGGCTTTGGGGGAGACCGACGAGGGCACGGGAGGGGTGGGGGTGGGGTGTCTGGGTCAGCGTCCTCTCTGTCAGGCCTCCATTTGAGACTCAGCCCCGACAGTCCTCTCTTCCGGGAAGCCTTCCCTGACTGGTTCCCTCCCTCCCAGCATCTTCTGGTGTTCCAGAGCTTGGTCCAAGCCCATGGTATTTGGACTGTTTGTGCCTGTACCAGACTATGGAGTCCACCAGGTCTGGGAAGGAGCCCGAGTTCCCTCAGTGTCAATAGCCCTGAGAGAAACGTCCACCAAACCCGGCTAAGGAGTCAAACATGTGCCTCAGAACCAAATTGTTTTGTTTTTTAAAAGAAAAGTATAAAGGATACTATGATGAGTATTCCCCTTTGTCAAAACACATATTTTGCCTTATTTACTTCAGATTCTTTTTAAAAGAAATGTAATATTACAGGTACAGTTGTAGTCCTTGCACCAATTCCATTCCCTTCTCTCTTTCCACTACCTTGAGTTTGGTGTTTATCTTTTTCATGAGTATTTTTATTTCATTGCTACATATATGTGTACCCACAAACAACACATGATACTGGGGGTTTTGGACCTGTTTTTGAATTTAATATAAATGGAATCATATAGTGTATGCCTCTTTTGTTCCACATACAGTCTGTGATATTCAACCAGGTTGTTGTGTGTTCAATAGTTCATCCTTTTTTTATTGAGATGTAATTCACATACCATAAAATTTGCCTTTTTAAAGTGTACATTTCAGTGGTTACTCTATTCACAAGGTTGTGCAACCATCACCACTATCCAATTCCAGAACATTTTCATTGCCCCAAAAAGAAGCCCTGTACCCATTAATAGTCAGTCCCCATTGCATTTCTGCCTCCCCCAAATCCCTGGCAACTGCTAATCTACTTTCTGTCTCATAGATTTGGCTATTCTGGACATTTCATATAAATGGAGTCATACAATACGTGGCCTTTTGTGACTGGCTTCTTCCACTTTACATAAAGTTTTCAAGGTTTATTCATGTTGTAGCATGGATCTAAGTACTTCATTCCTTTTTATGGCTGAATAATATTCCAGTGTATGAACATTCTACATTATGCTTGTCCATCCATTCGATTAATGAACATTTTTGGCTATCATGAATAATGCTGCTATGAACATTCATGTAAAAGTTTTTATGTGGACCTATGTTTTCAGTTCTCTTGGATATATATTTAGAAATGGAATTGTGGGGTCATATGGTAATTCTGTGTTTAACTTTTTGAGGAACTGCAAAAGTGTTCTCCACAGCAGCTGTATAAGCCTTCCAATTTATGCACATTCTCTCCAACACTTGATGTTGTCCCTCTTTTCGATTCTAGCCATCCTAGTGGGTGTGATGTGGTGTCTCATTGTGGTTTTGATCTGCATTCCCCTAATGACTGCTAATGTTGAACATCTTTTCATGTGCTTTTGTGGCCATTTGTATATCTTCTTTAGAGAAATGTCTATTCAAATCCTTTACCCTTTTTTGATTCCCTTATTTGTGTTTTTATTGTTGTAAGAGTTCTTCATATATTCGCTATGCTAGACTTGTATAGATATGTGATTTGCGAATTTTTTCTCCTATTTGTGAGCTGTCTCTTCATTTTCTTGAGAATGTCTTTTAAAGCGCAAAAGCTTTTAGTTTTGATGAAGTCCAATTTATCTTTTTTTTTATTTGTTTGCTTATGTTTTAGATGTCATATCTAAGAAACCATTGCCTCATCCAAGGTCATGAAGATTTCTGCCTATATTTTCTACTGAAAGTTTTATTGTTTTAGCTCTTACATTTAGGTCTTTGATTCATTTTGAGTTAACTTTTGTATATGGTATGAAGTAGAGGTTCAATTTAATTCTTTTGCGTGTGTATATCCAGCTGTCTCAGCACCATTTATTGAAAAGACTGTTCTTTCCCCCATTGAATTGTCTTGGCACACTTGTCAAAAATCAACTGCCCATAATGTATGGGTTTATTTCTGGACTCTCAATTCTATTCCATTGATCTGTATATCTGTTTTTATGCCAGTACCACACAGTCTTGATTACTGTAGCTATGTTGTAAGTTTTTAAATTGAGAAGTATGAGTCCTCCAACTCTGTATTTCTTTTTCAAGATTGTTGTAACTATTCTGGGTCCCTAGAATTTCCATATGAATTTTAGGAACAGTTTGTCCATTTCTGAAAAGAAGCAAGCTAGGATTCTGATAAAGATTGCATTAAATCTGTAGATCAATGTGGAGAATATTGACATCTTGACACCATAAAGTCTTCAATCCATGAACATGTGATGTCTTTTCATTTATTTAGATCTTTAATTTCTTTGAACAATGTTTTGTAGTTTTCAGTGTACAAGTCTTGCCCATCTTTTGTTAAATTTATTACTAAGTACTTTTTTTGATGCTATTATAAGTGGAATTTTTTCTTTCATGTTTGGGTTTTTCATTGTTAGTGTATAGAAATACAGTTAGGTTTTCTATGATCTTGTATCTTGAAGCCTTGCTGAGCTTATACAAATTACTTTGTTGTGGGTTCCTTAAAGTTTTCTGTGTACAAGATCATGTCATCTGCAAATAGAAATAGTTTTACTTCTTTCTTTCCAATATGGATGCCTTTTATTTTTTTTCTTGCCTACGTACACTGGCTAGAACCTCCAGTACAATATTGAATAGAAGTGGTGAGAGGGGACATCCTTGACTTGTTCCTGATCTTTGAGAGAAAGTTTTCAGTCTTTCACCATTAAATATGATGTTAGCTGTAGATTTTTGTAGTTGCCCTTTATCAGGTTGAGGAAGTTCTCTTCTATTCCTAGTTCGTTGTGTGTTTTTATCAGGAAAGGCTGTTGAATTTTGTCAAATGCTTTCTCTGCATCTTTTGAGAAGGTCATGTGATTTTTGTCCTTTGTTTCATTAATATGGTATGTTACGTTGATTGATTTTTGTACGTTGAGCCAATCTTGCAATCTTAGAATAAATTCCACTTGGTCATGGCATATAATCCTTTTATATGTTGCTGAATTCTATTTACTAGTATTTCGTTGAAGATTTTTGCATCTATATTCATAAGAGATATCGGTCTGTAGTTTTCTTTTGTTGTAATGTCTTTGGTTTTGATGTCAAGCAGTGCTGGCCTCATAAATTCATTCCTTTTATTGTTGAGTAGTATTCCATGTAATGGATATACTATAGTTTGTTTAACCATTTATCTGTTGATGGACATTTGGGTTATTTCCAGTCTTTTCCCTATTATAGCAAAACTGCAATTTACAAATTCATATTCTTCTCTCTGTGCACCTACATGAAAGAGTTTCTCTGGGGGCAGGGGATATCAGTCCATCTACCTATCTATCTACCCATCCACCCATCTGTCCATCCACCCATCCACCTACCCATTCATTCATCCACCCATCTGCTGCCCTCTCTTCCTCCCTCCCTCCCTCCCTTCCTTCCTTCCTTGCTTCCTTCCTTCCTCCCTTCCTTCCTCCCTCCCTCCCTCCCTTCCTCCCTCCCTTCCTTCTTTCTGTAAATCATTTATCTCCAGGCATATAACATCTGGGCCCAAGGCAAGCTCTTTTAAAAATAAGCAGAAAACCTGCTACAGCTTTTGGCAAAGCCTTTCACATGCTGAAACTCACATCCTTACACATCCTCTATTCCCAGCATTTTGGGGGCTCCCTGGGGTTCACTCAGAGGGAATGGCTGAACTACCATCTGGAGACCGTTTAGAGACAGCGTCCGCAAGACTAGGGGCTCCATCACCTCAAAGAGACTCTCACACATGCTCCTTCATCCATCACTCATTCACTCAGGAAGCTGTACCCTTCTCTCCCTCTTTGCCTGCCTCATTTGCTGGTTCTTCCTCTTGTTTCAGAACTCTAAATGCCTATGAGCCTCTTCTCTAGTTGACACTTTCTCTCATGGTGAACTCTCTGTTTTCAAAGTCTCTCTGGAATCTAAGCACTTTTTGTCACCTCCCCTGCCAGCATCGGCTGGCCTGGACCACTGCAATAGCCTCCTCCTCACGGTCCTCCTGCTTCCACCCTCACCCCTATGGCCTATTTTCCTCCCAGCAGCCAGAGGGAACCTGTTAAATCCTATGCAGATCACAGCCCTCCTCTGTTCATGACCCTGACCCTCCCATGGCTCCCCTCTCACACAGAGTAAAAGCCAGAGCCCTCTCCATGGTCCAGGAGGCCCTACACAATGTGTCTCCACCTCCTCTCCCATCTCACCTCCTCCTGCTCCCTCTCACTCACTCTGCTCCTGCAGCACTGGCCTCCTCGCTGTTCCTCACACGCACCAGGCACATTCATGCTTCAGGGCCTTTGCGTTAGCTGTTCTCTCAGCCTGGAATGCTCTTCCTCCAGCTATCAGTGCGGCTCCCTCCCTCATCGCTTCAGATCTGTGCTCAAATGTCTCTTCCTCAGTGAGGTTTTCCCTGACCATCCCATTACACATTGGAAATCATCTCAGCAATTTTTATCTGTGTTCTCTCTTTTTCCATGTTTTCTTTTTCTCCAAAGCATATATCATCCTCTGACATACTTAATTTTTCCTTACTTAATTTTATTTATTTTGTATCTCTCCCTTTAGAATGGCAGCTCCACAAACATAAATATGCTTATCTCTTCTGTTCAACACTGTCTCTCCAATGCTTGGCACGGGGGCAAGCACACAGTGGGTGCTCAATATATGTTTATTAGTTGACTGAATGAGTGAAAGGTGTGGTGAGAGGAGAGGACAGAAACAGAGAAAATTTGTCCTTGTCCCGTCTATTCTGTCAGGAGCTGAGCCTCAGTTGAGATGAGTCTGGACCTACCAGATCCAAAGGTAGAAAGTGTCACATGCCCTGGGTGTAAGACCAGAAAAGGCACTCCAGAAGGAGGTAGTATCATCTGGGCTAATCCTTGAAGGTCCCATGTGAATCATAGAGATCTTGGGGTTCAGTGAAGCCTATGGGGTGGAGGAAACAGCAGACAGCACTTGGAAGGAGTGAGGCGAGTTCCAAAAGGATGAAAAAAGGTAGGCTCACTGACAAGGAGAAATCTGTCAAGGGCCTTGAATCCCAAGGGGATGACCCTTGATTTGGTTCTTAGAGGTATCATACTCTGGTCACTGACCCCCAAGCAGCTCTGAGACCTCACACCCTAGACCAACACTCATGCATAATGCCAAGACAATAATAACGAAGCGCTCATATTGAGAGGTTATTAATTTATTGGGGCAGCTTTAATGGAGGACATTCAGACATGTAGGTTTGGTCCCAAACCCATCTCAGGTCTCCCCAGCACAATGTTTGAAGTGCCTACATCCTCAGTCCTTGGAGGTCTGTGGGCCTGGGCAAGGGTTTTCAGGAAGGAAGGGAGAGGGCAACATCACAGGGAAGAGAATGGAGGAGGGCTAGCCTCAATCAGGGAGAGATATAGTTGGACACTTCAATCAGGTTTCTGTCAGGGTCTCGGAAGTAGATGGACATAATAGGCCCTTTTGCCCCCGTTCTGGGGACTGGACCCTCCTCAATGGGGACATCACAAGCCTGAAGTGGGAGGAGAAGGCAAAAGTCACTCATCACAGTCCATGTGTGAGACCAAAATTTAATTCCTTACAGTGGCCTGGAAGACCCCTGTATCTTTCTGACCTCATCTCCTACCATTCTCCCCTCCCTTATTGTGCTCCAGCCACTTACTAACTGTATGGCCTTGGGCAGAGTACCTAACTGCTCTGTACCTCAGTTTCCTCATCTGTAAAATGGGGACAATAAAAGTACCTAGTATTATCTAGTAAGTGACAGAGTCAGAATACAAACCCAGGCAGTCTGAGCCAAAGTCCACACTCTTAACCCCTATGCTTTCCCCACTTTACTTCTAAACCAGACTTTTTCACTGATACTTTCCAAAGAAGGAGTCTAGGATATTTACACAGAATATATTCAAGACCTCGATCTGTTTTTCCAAAAGGAGACCTGATGACCTCTTTACATGAAATCATTTTAAGTGTTACAGGGACATAAAATTAAATAAGAGTGAATCAGAAATCATTCCCTCTTCGTTCCTCTTTCAATCCTTCTGATTATACCAAGAGGAAAGTCTCTGGTGGATGCTAAGAAGTCCTTAGTACCTCCTTAACCACTTGCCAACTCTCACTTTGGAATGTCAGGCCCAGAGAGTTCGGGGAACGGAAGTGACTAGAATCTAATGACATTGTGATGCTTTTATAGCTGTTTGTTTTTACAGTTACCTTCCCTTTGTGCCAAGATATAATGGGTTTTTCATTTACTTGGTTGAACATTTTCTTTTTATATAAGTGTATATATGTAAAAAGAATTCAGGTATAATTTTTTTATAAGGGTGATGTAAAGTTTCCTTTTTTAAAAATTTTTTTGAAGATTTTATTTTTCCTTTTTCTCCCCAAAGCACCCCAGTACATAGTTGTATATATTTTAGTTGTGAGTCCTTCTAGTTGTGGTACGTGGGACACCACCTCAGCATGGCCTGATGAGTGGTGCCATGTCCGGGCCCAGGATTAGAATTGGCGAAACCCTGGGCCACCGAAGCAGAGCGCGAGAACTTAACCGCTCGGCCACGGGGCCGGCCCTAAAGTTTCCTTTTGAAATACATTTGTTTGGGGCTGGCCCTGTGACCAAGTGCCTAAGTTCATGCACTTTGCTGCAGCAGCCCAGGGTTTTGCCGATTGGAATCCTGGGTGCAGACCTAGCACCACACATCAGGCCATGCTGAGGCAGCGTCCCACATAGCAGAGCCAGAAGGACCTACAACTAGGATATACAACTATGTAGTGGGGGTCTTGAGGAGAAGAAGAAGAAAAAAAGAAGATTGGCAACAGATGTTAGCTCAGGTGCCAATCTTTAAAAAAACTTAAAATACATTTGTTTATGTGAAAAAAACTATGTCAATAAAAATAATAAGTAAACAATTGTATATAGGCATTATCTAGCTATGACAAAACCTGTTGTGTCTGAAGTTTGAGGAAGACCTCCCTGGCTCATGCTTCTGTTTCCACTGCGTCCGCAGCAGCTGTCTCCAAAAGACTGGAGGTCCAGCTCACCTGGAGGTGCCGGACTACTTCCTCCAAGGGTGCCTCTGTGATCAGACATATGTCTAGGGAACCAGGAACTGGGTGAGCAGCTTTGGGTTCAAATTCCTTTCCCACCTCGTGGAGGTTAAACTTCTGGTCTCCAAAACACAGTGCTTTCCGGTCTCCCTATTGACGAAGAGAAGACAACCTAGAACTCAACCTCCAAGATGACTGTGAGGCAATCCCCCCACCCCCTACTTACCTCAACAAGGTTAAGAAAAAGAACAGGGCTTTTGATGAAAAACAACAGCCTCTTGCTCCACTCCAGTCTCATTCCCTAGAGGCAACTGGTTTCAGTGTGTGTGTTTGTGTTTATTTCTTCTGGAAATTATTTCCATATCTCCAAAGAATATGTTTATACTATCTATGGCAGAGACAGCAATTTGTCTACTTAATATACATTTCTTCCTTTTTTCTTATAAACACAATCCAAATTTCAGTGGGGTCAATTGTGCACCCAGCTTTAAAAACCTACATTTCCCAGCGTTCCTTGCTGGGAGGCCAGAGAAGACTGACTGGACAATGAGATGTCAGTGGAGGTTGTGGGTGGGGCTTCTGGGAACCTCCCCGCCCCACTGAGCTGGCACTTTTTGCCCATTCACTTCCTCCTTCTTCCCAGCCATTGCCCCAACCCTGACAGCCTTCCTCTGGACTGGTTGATAAATGAGAGAAAAAGAAAACTAT
This sequence comes from Equus asinus, assembly GCF_041296235.1. Lineage (NCBI taxonomy): Eukaryota > Metazoa > Chordata > Mammalia > Perissodactyla > Equidae > Equus > Equus asinus. Next base: position 39,197,096 of record NC_091820.1, read on the forward strand.
CTTATTTAACCCACTGGTAGTTGAGTTTTCTCCTATGTGCTTCCCAACACAGTCCCTAAATGATGTGCCACTATTTCTTGATTTAGCAACTTTAGACATTTTCTCTCCTCTCTCTGCTAGGATAAATGAGAATTTAGCTTATCCACATGACTACCCCTCCCAATAGAATTCCACATCATTTTTAGTTCCTCTTTTGGTTCCTTTACAATTTTTAAATAACCCACTTGCATCTTTATGTTTCGATAGATGAACTACAGCTAGTATTTCATTGGCCCTACTCTCCTTCTCTTCATGTTGCCTCCGTCTCCTGTGCCTCTCAACTTCCGCCATTGCTTTCATCATTTTTATATTTTTTTTATATTACCATGGTTGATACCACATCCATTCTATCAGAAAACAACTTTATTTCACTTGAATGATAGTGGGGCTGAGTATAGAACTTGAGGTTGCAGGTTATTTTCCGACAGCTTTTTAAATATGTTGCTTCGTTGTCTTCCTGAATCTGGTGTTGCTGATAAGAAATCTGATGTTAATTTGTTTTTCATCCTTTTGCAGGTGATACATCCACCCTCCACTCCTGAAGCTTTTAGGACTTTTCTTGATCCTAGATGTACTGCAATTTCACTCCAATGTGTCCAGGGACAGAGAATTGAGGCATCATATGCCTCATTGTCACCATTGGCCCATGCAAGGCCCCTCTCTAGTTTTATTTGTGTATTTATTCTTTTTATCTCCATTCTCCATTCCTATCCCCTCCCTAGGCAACCATTATAACATGTATGATGTGCATCCTTTGGTTTTCGTAAGTTATCATAGAAAGTGTATTATTGTTTTGTGTACGTAAGTTGTTAACGCTACCATGCTGTAGACCTGGTCCTATTTCTTCACTTTTCACTCAGTATGATCTTTTTAAGACCTGATCGTCTTGCTGTGTATACATCCAATCTGATGTTGCATAATTCTATTGTTGTGCATAGCATTCCATATTAGTTTTTAAATTTTTACCCTGTTTGCCATTTCATGGGCCCTTTCAATTTAAGACATATTAAATGTCTCTGCTTTTTCCACTTTTGAAGTTATTCCAATTCTCAAGGAAAGTATTCAATCTCTGGAAACCTCCTTTTTTCCTTGGATCTCTCTTGTTTGGGACCTTTCTTTCTCCTATTCCAAACTGGACTGATTGTTTTCTAGGTATCTTTCTAGGATCTTCCTCTTGGGATCCACTGTGTCCTAATGTCAATGTCTTCCTTATTCCTGGCTTAATCATTCATTTTGATGTAGCATACTCTTAACTTTCAAAGCAAGTGGGCAGAATTTCTGAGCCTTTTTATGTCTAAGAATGTTTTATTCTGCACTCACCTTGATTAATAGTTTGGTTGGACATAGAATTCTAGATTGAATTTTTTTCCTCAGAATCTTGAAGGTGTTCTTCTATTGTCTTCTAGTCTCTAATGTGACTCTTGGGAAATCTGATAGCTGCATATTTCTTTTCCCTTTGTAGTTGAACTACTTTTCTTTTTATCCTCTCTAAAAGACCTTAGGATCTTCATTTTCACTTTCATGTTTTATCATTTCACAAGAACATACCTAAGTATTGATGTGCTAGATACTCAGTCAACCCTTTCCATATAAAAACTAGAAAGTTCTCTTGCATTATTTCTATGGTAATTTTCTCCATTCTCTCTCTGGAAGTTCCACTATTCAGAGTTTGGAAACCCCTCCCTTAATCCTTTTAATTTTTCTCACAGGTTTCCTGTAGTTTTTTTTTTTTTCTTTTGGAGTTAGGTTATTTTTTAAAGTATTATAATCAAATTTTATTCCACCTGCAGTTTGGCATTTGGGGAAGTGATTACCTTGAAAGTCATGACCTCCATGCCCAGGATCTTGGAATAAAACATGGTGGTATCTTTGATGCTCTTTACTGTCATCACGATGTGGTCAAGTCTATGGATAAGACATGGGGAAGGGGTCTGACTGGTGTCCCTCCATGACTAAAAAAAAAAGTTAGAAGAGATCACGTTGCCATTGGTCGCACCCATGTTTCCTGTGTTTCTTTCTCCTCACCTCTCTTCACCTTCTCAATGAGTATACTTCCTCCTCACCCCCATTTCAAAGGGGAAGTTCTGGGAGGACTCTTCAGTAGAGTCTTATTGCCCATGTGTGGATTCACAAGAGTCTGTGTATCTGCCATGACCACTCTCCACTGTTGTCTTGTTCTATTTCTCCTTCCAGAGGGATAGAGATGAAGATAAGGGAAATGGAGACCAAGACAGAACCCTCCTTTGTTCTCCCCAAGCTGGAATTCATCTCTTTTGCAAGAAATGACAAGACGCAGAGGAGTCTCAGCCCTAGGAGTACAAGCCCTCCTTTGGCCAGTTTAACCCAGTTCCCTCCTTTCCCACTCTGAAGCTATGATCACAGAGGACAGGATAAGAAGGGAGCATCTCAGATGAAATAAATGTTTCTGGGCATGTGTGTTTACAGATCCACCTTGACACCCAGTGAGAGGGCACCCCACCCATTTCCTGGCCTCAGCACACTTCCCATGAGATCTTTCTCTTGATTTGCATTCTACGGTAATTTGTATATTTACATTACATCTACCACAGGATTATAAGGTGCCTGTGATCTGGCACTACAGGTAGCAGAGTGGTTGAAACAACAGACTCTGGAGCCAGACTGACATTTAATTAATCTCTCTGTGCCTTGGTTTCCCCTTCTGTAAAATGGGCATGATTTTATATATATCTTATAGGACTTTTGTGAACATTTTTTAAAAAAGAGTTGTATTTTTTAAAAAAAGAGTTGTATTTTTAAGGGCTTAGAACAATACCCGACACATAGCAAGTGCTATAAGAGTTGATGATGATGATGTTGTGGTCATCCTGTTAAAATCCAGACTCCCTACCATGATCCCCAATCTCTATAGCCTCATCAATTGGTCTTGAACTCCAAGCCACATTGTCCTTTTGCCTATTCCTCATAAGGGCCATCCTTGTACCTTTAGCCTCAGGGCCTTTTGCACATGCTAATATCTGACTAGAATATAAGCTTCATGAGGACAGAGATTTCTCTCTGTTTTGTTCCCCACTATGTCCCAAACAACTAGTAGATGTTCAATAATATTTGTTCAATTAGCGGATATCTACTACAACGATTAGGCCCTGTGCCTGGCACACAGTCTAACTTCTATCCTATTCTATTCTGTTCTATTCTATTCTATTCTATTCCATTCCATTCCATTCTATTCCATTCCATTTCACCCTATACTATTTTATTCTGTTCCATTCCTCTGTGTTCAATTCCATTCAAACCATTATATTTTGAACAATTGATTTCACTGAGCCCCAGCTAAAAAAAATCCTGTGCTGTTCTATTTTCATGAGTGGAGGAGGCATTAGCAAAGTTGCTGAGTTCTGCTGTCCTCATGGATACAGAAGATCTACAGGGACACAGAGGCAGTAGAATGAGAAAATGACTGACATTTGTGCTCCATTGAAAATATAGTTGTATGTTAAAAAAAATCTTATTAACCTTTTAGCGTCTATAGGATCTGTAATAGCACCGCCTTTTAATTCCTGGTATTGGCAATTTATATTTTTCTTCTTAGTTGCTTGAGAGGAAATTAATATTTTATTAATCTGTTCGAAGAACCAATTTTTGACATTGTCAATTTTCTCCAATGCTTTCTCTTTCACCAGTTTCTGCTCTTATCTTTGTAATTTCTTTCCTTTTACTTTCTTAGGATTCAATTTGCTGTCCCTTTTCCAGCTTCTTGATAGGGAAGCTCAGGTCATTGATTTTCAACTTTTCTTTTTTTTTTTTTAAAGATTTTTTTATTTTTCCTTTATCTCCCCAAAGCCCCCCAGTGCATAGTTGTGTATCTTTAGTTGTGCGTCCTTCTAGTTGTGGCATGTGGGATGCCACCTCAGCATGGCCTGATGAGTGAGTGGTGCCATGTCCGCGCCCAGGATCCGAACCGCGGAAACCCTGGGCCACCAAAGCGGAGCGCACGAACTTAACCACTCGGCCACGGGGCTGGCCCCTCAACTTTTCTGATCTATGCATTTAGAGCTATAGATTTCCCCTAAGCACTGCTTTACTCGAACCCCCCATTTTGATAGTTTATTGGAAACCAGCTCAACCTATTCCTTCCATTTTCCAATACCCTGCTGGCTCAGATTCACTCCCCAGATCCTGTTTTGCAGATGGGGAGCTCCAGCCTTGCAAATTCAAGGGTGAACAGGGCTGGCTTTCTTAAGGAACAGGAAGAAGGCCAGTGTGCCTTAGAATTCAAGAGTGAGTGAGGCATGAGCAGGAGGGGAAGGCAAGGGCCAGATGGTACAGAGGCAAGTTAGGGAGGCTGGTTTATAAAATGATGATCAAGACATAGTAATCATATAGGGCTTACTGTGTGCCAAGCCCTGTTCTAAGCACTATATAAAATAGAATCCATTTTATTCCTCACAATAGCCCTATATATATCATGGAATACCCAGAAGATAATACCCTCCTTCCTGCCTCCTTCACAAGGAAGGCTTCTATCTTTCTACAATGTCCTCTTCAAGGTGCCAGGGAACCCTGGAATTTTTCTGGCAAACCTCAAGGTCAATGCTGTGTTTCCTGGCCTCTCCCCACACGGCCCCATCCTGATGTCCCTGGCTGAACTGGCACCCCTGAGCCACCCTGAGGGAGCAGAGCAGCCAGCCCTCAGCCCAGGCCCACTCCTGCAGACATGTTGACGGCTGACCGTGTGTTAGCACAGGGAATTTCCGTGTCCCTCTGCTGCCCTCTGCTTGTCTATGAAAGAGGAAGAAAGAGAGAGAAGGATAGGAAAATGGATGTCAGCACCCCAGGATAACCCACATAGAAGGGAAGCAGGTCACCAGGCCCCTGCTGGGAATCCCCAGCCTAGGTGCCAACATCCGTGCCCCAGGCCCCCAGGGGCCACCCCTTTTACCTGCTTCTCTGAAGTCCTGCCCCACATCCTGGCTGGCAGCCTGGATATCAGACGGCACAGCATGGCAGACTAAGTGTCCTTGCCCTCGAGCCTGTAGACAACCTTCTGGCTCTGTGCCTGGAGATCAAGGGGCAGGAATGGGAGGGCCATGGACTGAGGACTGCTAGTGGTGACAGAAGTAGGCGGTGCAAGTACAAGGACTCTGACATAAAGTTCAGGGCCTTGAAAGTAAAAGCTTAAGGTGTGTCTTAGCCAGCTCAGACCACCACGATAAAGTACTGTAGACACGGTGGCTTAAATAATAGAAATTTATTTTCTCACAATTCTGGAGGCCAGAAGTCCAAGATCAGGGTGCCAGCATGATCAGGTTCTAGTGGTGGCTCTCTTCCTGGCTCGCAGACGGCCACCTTCTCACGTTGTCCTTACGTGGTGGAAAGAAAGAGCAAGCTTTCTGGTCTCTTCTTATCAGGGCACTAATTCCATCATGAGGACCCCACCCTCATGACCACATTGAATCCTAATCGCCTCCCAAAGGCCCTGCCTTCCAGGTTAGGGCTTCAACATGTGGATTTGGGGAGGGGGACATAAACATTCAGTCCATAACAAGCTGTATATATGTAAAGGATTACCTTGTAAGAACACAGAAAAAACACCCATCCCGAAGTATCGGGGGGACCTTTATTCTAGGATATGAGGCCTCTGATCAACTTAGGGGTGTATCTCCAGAGTGTGAGATCTCTGATCTGTTTGGGAGTCTGTGCCCAGGGTGTGAAGTTGGGAGCTGTCTGAGTTAGGGTATAACCACTCTGACTTATTATGGGTCTGTTTCTAAGCCAAGATCCCCAGGGTTCAATCCTTCTGAATTCTTTTGGGATGTGAGCTCTGGGGTCTTCCCCATCCCCACCCATCCCTCACCCCACCCTCCCCCAACTCCGCTGAGAGTCAGGGAACATTCATCAGCCTCATTGTTGTTCACTTTACCCTGATCTGAGCCCCCTCTCTAGTGGGTTACCTGTCTGGGTCCTGGGGCTTGTGAGTTTCAGATTCTTGTTCCTAGACACACCCCAGACCCCCCCACACACACACTCAAATGCTTTGTGTTATGCATATTGTTTTTAGCATGTGATTTTCCTTTATAAAGAGTTACACAAATAATACATGAATATAGGTTTGTATAAAAGGTTTCAACAGTACATCAAGTATCTGGACTACACAGGTCATCCCCACCTCCACTCTCCAAAAATGAACACTGAGGGGGCCGGCCTGGTGGCGCAGTGGTTAAGTTCGCACGTTCTGCTTCTCGGCGGCCAGGGGTTCGCCGGTTCGGATCTCGGATGCAGACATGGCACCGCTTGGCAAGCCATGCTGTGGCAGGTGTCCCACATATAAAGTAGAGGAAGATGGGCATGGATGTTAGCTCAGGGCCAGTCTTTCTCAGCAAAAAGAGGAGGATTGGCAGTAATTAGCTCAGGGCTAATCTGCCTCAAAAAAAAAAAATGACCACTGAGGTCACACACACACACATACACAGTCACCATAACCAGCTCCCACCTGCTTTTCCTTGTCAACAGCCATGTCCTGTGGAAGGCGCCCCCCATCCCCACAGGTACACACAGGTCCCACTCATTCTGTGTCACGTCCGGTGGGGGCTCTGTGGTATAACTTGAACCCCCACCGTTCATTTCACTCTGCAACAGTCATTGGGTATAAATGGACATTTACAAGGTTTTCCCAGTTGATTGCTCCTACCAGCCTTGTGCACACAGCTCTGTGCGTGTGTGTGAGTGTTTGAGTTAGAGGTAGAATTGCTGAGTCAGAGTTCATGCATTCAGTCAACACCTAATGGACATGTTCTGTGTACCGAACACTATTCTAGCTGCTGGGGAGACATCAGAGAAGAAAACAGACAAATGGTCTGCCCATGTGGAGCTGGCATGCTAGTGGGGGAGGAGAAGCGTGTCCAATTTCTATTGAGCTGTTTCACAAGGTCCTGGAAGGTTTTGCTCCCATCAGTGGTGCATTTCCTGGCTTCTTCTTCACCACTCTTTGCGGGGCAGGGTCCGCATCAGGAGGCTGGCTGCCTTGGCCTTCGCTCTCTACAAGATCTGCAGGGCCTTGGGCTGGGCTGGTCTATTTGGGGACATGGATGTGTATGTGTGTGTGCATGTGTGTGCGTGTGTGTGGTTGGGGAGGGGAATATGGAAGCTGAATGGTCCACTGGGGAGAGTGAGGGGAAATAGGAATAGAAGAAATCACTTACTGGAGTTGGAGGGAGTGAGGGACAAAATGATCCACTGAATTAGGCATGAACAGCCTCTCCCAGGTCATACCCAGGGTGGGCGAGAGCGGCGGCACTGAGGAATCTAGTACTGTCTCGGAACATGCCATTGTGCAGTTGCTGTGTGGACATTCCTGGGACCACACGGACTGATGTTTGGACATCCTTCGGGTCACAGAGACAGGGGTGTGAATAATCCTAGAGTCACACAGTATGGGGTGTGAACACTCCTGGGGCCACATAGACAGGGGTATACACCCATGAGGTAGCACATGCTGGGGTGTGGACAGCCTTGGATTACTCAGACGGGGGTCTGGGCATTCCAGAATTCATACCCACTGTGGAATGGACACTCTTGGAATCACACACACTCGAGACTGCACTCTTGGGGTCACACAGAGTGGGCTGTAAACACTTCTGGGGCCAGATAGACTAGCATGTTGACACTATTGTAGTCAAGCAAACTGGAGTGTGGGCAATCCGGGGGTCAGACAGATTTCTATATGGATGCTTCTGGGCTGACATACGCTAAGGAGTGGACACTCCTGACTCACCCAGACTGGCTAGTGGACATTCGTAGGGTCACATATACTGGGGTGTGGACATCCCAGGAGTCAGATAGCCTGGAATGTAGACACCCCTGAGTTCACACAGATTGGAATGTGGAACCTCTTGGCGTCACTCAGACTGGGATGTGGGCATCCTGGGCTCAGAGAGCCTAAGGTGTGGGCAACTATGAAGTCACACAGAATGGGTATGGACAGATATGGGGTCACAAAGATGGGAATTTGGACCCTCCTGGAGTCACTCAGGCTGGAGTGTGGACAGGCATGAGGTCACTCAGATAGAGGTGTGAATACTCCAAAGGTCACACTTACTGGATAGTAAACATTCCTGGGGTCACACAGAGGGAGTTTGGGACACTCTTGAAGTTAAACACAATGGGAACTGGACACTCCTGAAATCACACACATTGTGGACTGGACATTCTTTGTGTCGCACACACCGAGGTGTGAACATCCTTGGTGTTACACAGAAGAGGGGACACTCCTGGGGTCATAATGACTGAGGTGGGAATAGTCCCATGGTCACATAGACAGTGTTGTGGACACTCCTGTGATTTCAGTGACAGGGGAATGGACATTCCTGTGGTCAAAGAAATGATGAGCTGGCACTCCGGGGATCAGAGATTGAGGTGTGGACACTCCTGTGATCACACAGAGTAGTTGATGAACACTCTTCAGTACAGATTTGGGAGTGGACGCTGCTGAGGTCACAGACTGCAGTATGGGTGGCCCTGGGCTCACACAAATGGGTGTTTGGACACTCATGGGGTCACACACATTGGGGAGTGGACACCTGTGGGATCACACACATTGGGGAATCAACACTCCTGGAGTCACTCACATGGGGGTTTGAACATTCACGACCACGTGGGCTGGGGAGTGGATCCTGCTGATGTGACACAGCTTGGGGGTGGGCACTCCTGAGGTCACACATACTGGTATTTGGATACAACCATGGTCACACAGATTGGGGTTTGGATACTCCTGGAATCACACACTGGGATGGGGACACCTCTGGCATCACACACAGCAGCGTGCATGCTCATGGTGTCACACTGAATGGGGAGAGGACGCTCCTTGGGTCACACAGGTTGGGGAGGGAGTGGTGCTGGAGGTATGCATTTGGAGACCACCAATTAAGAAGGGAAAGTTCGAATACCACCTGTTAAATTAATTCAACAAGGAGGTCGTTAGACTGAGGCGGCTCTGATGCCTTGGTAGCCTACCTGAGCAAACGGAAACCTGAGCCAGAGTCAATGCACTGGTAGCTGAGAAATCGAAATTTAAGACCAACCAATCACAAACAGCCAACCAGGCTTTCCCAAATAAGCAACCTCTTCAGTTACAGCCAATCAAATATTCTCCTTGCCCTGCTTCTGCGTCTGCCCTATAAAAGCCTTGCCCCGAGTTCCTGTCCGCAGAGGGCTCCTAACCACTTCCAGTCTGGTGCTGCCCAACTCTAATTGATATTTGCTCAAATAAACTCCTGAAAATTTAAATGTGCCTCAGTTTATCTTTTAATACACCTAAGGCATGCACATGACAGACAAGCTCCAGAATGTGGGCTTCACTTTTAATCGCCATGTAAGACCCACAGACTGACTCTTTTTGTGGTTCTTGGGGATGCCTGAGGAAGAGAAATATCTACAATCTGTTGCTCGGAAGGTCTGCAGTGTCTGTGCCCTTGGGCTTCTCACTTCTCTTCAGAGCTGATCTACTTCAGTTTCTTTATCTGCGAAACGGGGATTACTTGTTTCCTGCCTCTTTTGCTAGGACATTTTGAGGATGAAGTGAAGCTCTTAAGTTAAAACTGCTTTGGAAAATAAAGCACCAGGCCTAAGACTCTTCCTAAAATTCAAAGTAATGAGCTGGCTGGTCAAGGTGGAATGGGGCAAGGAGCTGGGAGAGTGGATACCTAGTTTGTAATCATGGATCCAACTGTGAGACCTCGAGTAAGTCACTTGCCTGCAGTGAGCCTCAGGTTCCTGGGGATAACGCCCATCTGACAGGGTGTCACAGTGACAGTTAGCTGTCCCCCAAAATCATGCTTCGTCTGCCCTAACGTTGAGCTATTGCAAAATGGCTGCCCAGCTGGAAATGACATTTCCCACCCTCCCTTGCACCGGGGTTGGGCCATATGACAGTCCTTCTGAATGAAACTTGAGTTAAAATGAGGTGTGTCTTAAGAAACGGTGGTGCTTTGTCCGTTTGCTCTTTGTCCATCTTTTGGAGGTCTAGAGCCCCAGCAGAGGGTGAAGCCACGGTGTACAAGAAGCCTGGGGTCCTCAGCCACCGCATGAAAATCTGCCTATCAACCAGGAACACCCACATTAGTCTGTGATGAGAGCAAGAAATGAACTTTTATTATGATGTGAAACCACTGACATTGTGGGGTTGGTTTGTTACTGCAGGAGAATTAATTCCTGAATACACAGCGTTGTGTGGATCAGATCCCGTGTGGTGATGGGCTCTGCAAGCTGAGAAGCTCATGGACAGGGGAGCCTCCTTCCAGGAGAGCCTCCTGGCTTCCAGGAGCTGCCTTGTCTTTCCTTTACAGCAGATAGAGGTCCTGCTAGGGTGAGGGGTTGAGAGGGCATCTGCACCTCCAAGCCGACACTGGCTGCACTGCAGGGTGCCCTGGACGTGGGACCCTGTTCTTCAGTCTCCCAGAGGTGAATGAGGCTCTAGTGCTCTATAGCGTGGCTTGGCTTTAATAATGGGCTTCAGGGTACATCTAGAGTTGGTAGAATTCAGCCACAGCTTTCCACTGATAGCTTAAAGATAGCTTTGATTTCGGTAAATGTCTCCAACAGTGGATTTTTTTTTTCTACTTTGAATGGAGGCGTTTTCTGTTACGTAACCGAGACCCACCGTGCTCCCTCCCTGTCCACCACTGGCCGAAACACTTCTCCCAGAACAAAGCCCAGAAGAACCAGTGGGGCAGCAGCCAGGGCTTCCCAAACCACGGCCACCTTCAGGACTATTTGATCTTCCTACAAACACAGGCCCATGCAATGTGCTGGGACGGTCCTTGTTTAGAGAGTGTATTTCTACTTTAAAGGAAATTCCTGCTTTTCCACCGGGTCCAGAGTTTGTGAGGACTAGAGGGAGGACATTTAAACCACATGGGCTCTGTAGCTCAGTTTACCTGTCCATAAAATAGGCAGGCTAGAGGGGCTGGCCCCGTGGCCGAGTGGTTAAGTTCACGTGCTCCGCTGCAGGCAGCCCAGTGTTTCGTTGGTTCGAATCCTGGGCGCAGACATGGCACTGCTCATCAAGCCACGCTGAGGTAGCGTCCCACATGCCACAACTAGAAGGACCCACAACGAAGAATACACAACTATGTACCGGGGGGCTTTGGGGAGAAAAAGGAAAAAAATAAAATCTTTAAAAAAAAAATAGGCAGGCTAGAACCTAGCATGGCCATGTCAAGAGGCAGTTGAGGGATTCTGTGAAAAGGGTCTTTCTCAGTTAGGCATTCTTCCGCCTGAACCTAACAGAAAGCCCTATTAGAGTGCCTTCAAGTGGGAGGGGTTTATTTCCTCCCATTACCAGAAAGTTTGAGGTTGTCAGTCTTAGGCTCAGTGATACTGTAAGCGTGGTCAAAGTTTACTTCTCTCTCTCATCTCGACCATCTTTAAGCATGCTGACTTTTGTCTTCATGCTTATTGCCTTGTGGTCCCAAGATGGCTGTTGTGCTTCTAGACATCTGTATCCAGTGCAGGAAAAAGGAGTCTGGACAAAAGCTTTCTCCCAGTGAAGCGTTGTCTTTTTACTTGGGATGAATAGCCTTCCCGATAGATTCTCTCTTACATTTCATTTGCCAAAGCTGCATCAAATGCCACCCCTGCCCCCAAGTTATCACTGTCCAAAGGAAGCAAAATTGCTCTGACTGGTTTAGACCAATCATAATCCATCCTCTTGGTCTGGGGGAGGAACTTCTCCTCCTTAAGAACAGGGGCTCTCCACCTGCGTCTGAAGAGAGTCGGGGTGGGGTAGCGGAGAGGGAGGGAATGGGTGAAGACCGTAGGGGAGGCAGTGGAAAGCACCTGCCGTAGAAGCCAGAGTGGGAGGCAAAGCGAGCCGAGTTCTAGCTTTAGTTCTGCATTGGAGTCATTGTTTGGCTTGGGTTCTGTTCTTTGCCCTTTCTGGGCCCCAGTTTCCTCTTCTGTACAAGAGGAGTTGAGCTCAGTGGTTTTAAAGGACACTCCATGTGTTAGTGGCCCTGTGGCCTTGACCTGGATGTGAGGGCTGGGCTGTGGAATCTACCACATGGCAGAGAAAGCCCACTGAGTCTTGAATAGGGAAAGTCCGGAGGCCACTTGGCTTGTGCTCCTACCACCCTGCGGGGCTAAGGATCCCTTCTCCCTCTGCAGTCAAAGTCATTCTGGTTGTCCTTGAAGAGGTCACTCTGAGTGTTTATAAGGGACTCCTGTGGCAGAGCAGAGGCCCACATCTGGATCCGGTTTCCAGTTTCCAGCCTCAGCTCTGTTGCTGATCTCATGCTGGGTGAACTTGAACAGGTCCCTGGCCCTCTCTGTGCCTCAATTTCCCCATTTGTTCAGTGAGAAGGTTAGACAAGATGGTCTCTGCTGGACTTTATAGCCCTAAACTGCTGAGGCTGAGTGGGGTCAAGAAGGATAAAAGAGAAAGGTGAGGTCTGCATTCCTGGGACCCGGGGAGGGCCTTGGAGGCAGGTGATGGGGAAGTTAGGAAGTGCCAGTGACAGACAGAGGGCTCCTCTTTTATGAAGGGAGCTGGAGCTGCCTTCGGTGGTAACACCCCGACTGCAGCCGAAGCCTTGACGCTGATGCCGCTCAGAGCCCCTACCCCTGCCTTGGAGTCCTTGGGGCAAGGGCAGATCCTCTGGTGACCTTCCAGGTGTTTCACTGCCACCTGCAAGCAGGGCTCAGTCAATACTGTTCTTCCAGTCTGGGGGCCATTAGGGTTTGTTCCCATACCTTTCCTCCAAGCAAACCCAGAACTTTGGTGGATGGCCCACCCCTCCCTCCTTCCCTCTCTCTCTCCCTTTCTTTCCTTTTTATTATGTAGTGAGCACCCACTGTGTGCCAGGCTTGGTGCATTGGTGCCAGGTGCTGGGGATATGACAGAGAACACAGCAGACCTGCTTCTGTTCTCCTGGAGATCAGAATCTGCTGGGTGAGTCTGCAGTTACACACACAATTAATATTCCTCATCAGGAGTGTTCTAAAAGGGGAGCACAGATGGGCACCAACCAACAGAGCCAAAGGGGGTGTATTCGTTTCCTAGGGCTGTTGTAACGAGGTACCGCAAACCAGGAGGCTTAAACATCAGAAATGCATCGTCTCACAGTTCTGGAGGCCAGAAGTCTGAGATCAAGGTGTGAGCAGGGCTGTACTCTCTCCAGAGGTTCCAGGGGAGAATCTATTTGATGGTTCTTCCAGCTTCTAGTGGCTACTGGCATTCCTTGACTTGTGGCCACATCACTCCAATCTCCGTCTCCATGGTCACACTGCCGCCTCCTCTGCGTGTGTGTCTTCTCCTCTTCTGTTCCAATCTCCTTCAGCCTCCCTCTTATAAAAACACTTGTGGTTACATTTAGGGCCCACCCAGATAATCAAGATAATCTCCCCACCTCCAGGTCATTAACTTAATCACATCTGCAAAGTCCTTTTTTGCCACATAAGTGAACATTCACAGGTTCCGGAGATCAGGAAGTGGATAACTTTTGGACGACCATTATTCAGCCTACCACAGTGGGGCATGCCATGAAGGAGTCCTGGGGGAGGTGACATCTCAGGTGAAATCTGAAAGATAAGGAGTTAACTGAGTGGAAGAAAGGGAGACAGAATATGCCAGCAGAAGGCACAGCATGTGTAAAGCTCCTAGGGATGAGAATGGACAGTGGCAGTGTGGGGAAACCAAGCAGTTGAGGATAGCAGACTGGGGGTGATAGGCAGGTTGCTGAGGATGCTGAACCAAGGTCTGCGGGGTGCTGGGCTTCTCCTCTCAGCCCTTCTCTAGACCCTGGGCCTGTTGAAGTTCCAGCTGGAGTCTGCCCACTCCTCAGCACCACCCTGGCTCCCAGAGACCCAGACTAGCCCAGCCAGGCTGAGGGAAGATAAGGAAAAAGGCAACCTGGCAATGTGCCAGAGCGGTTCCATAGTCATGCATGATGGAGAGGCTGAGCACTGGCCTGTGCCTAAGGGACGCAGCCTGTCACCAGGCCTGGAGACCTGGGTGGCCAGCCCCCACTCAGGAAGGAAGGAAGGCAAACCTCTGGGCCAGAGTGCCCCCATCAGCACAGGTCAAGGAGGCGGGGCGTGGTTAAGAGCCTGGCTTCTGGAACTGAGTGGCCTGGGCTGGTATTGCAGTCCTGCCACTTGCTGGCAGGATGGCCTTGGGCAGGTTACTCAGCCTCTCTGGAGCGCCTCCCCTCTTTTCCTCCACTTGAGGTAGTAGGTGTTTTGCAGTCAGTTATTACGAGCACCAAGAAGTCCTGCCAGCCTCGGGATGTTGCAGAGGAGAGAGCTGGGAGGAATCTGGGGCTTCTGGGACAGTGCTGAGCCAGCCTGAAGTCCACCTCCTCTTTTGTGAGTTCCTCTCTTCTCTGACTGGTCAAGCTGGTTCAAGTTGGTTTCTGTTACTTGCAGACAAGCAACTTATCTGATAAAGGTTTTTCACAATGCTCTTTTTTGACTTAGAGAATTATTGAAAATTTAAATGTAGAAGATGTTGTGATGAAAAATTTAGCTGAGGTTCAGCAGGTTTTTACATTTTGCATCTGTGGCAGGCAGAGTAATGCCCCCACAAAGATGTCCACATCCTGATCCCCAGAGCCTGTGAATATGGTATATTCCATGGCAAAAGAGAACTAAGGGTGCAGATGGAATTGAGGCTGCTAATCAGCTGACCTTACGATAGGGAGATTATCCTGGATTATCTGGTGGACTCAGTGTCATCACAAGAGTCCTTAAACTTGGAAGAGGGAGGCAGAAGTGACACAATGTGAGAACTTAACTGAAGTTGCTACCCTTGAAAATGGAGGAAGGGGCCAGCTCCGTAGCCGAGTGGTTAAGTTGGCACATTCTGCTTGGGCAGCCCAGGGTTCGGATCCTGGGCGCGGACATGGCACCGCTCATCAGGCCACTTTGAGACGGCGTCCCACATCCCACAACTAGAAGGACCTGCAACTAAGATATACAACTATGTACAGGGGGTTTTGGGGAGATAAAGCAGAAAAAAAAAAAAAAGAAAATGGAGGAAGAAGACCCTGAGCCAAGGAATATAGGGGCCTTTCGAAGCTGGCAAAGGCAAGAAAACAGTCTCCCCCGCTGACAGCTCGATTGGAGCCCAGTAAGACCCGTGTCAGACTTCTGACCTCCAGAACCATAAGATAATGAATGTTTGTTGTTACCAGCCACTAGATTTGTGGTAATTTGTTACAGCAGCAATAGGAGACTAATACATCTCCCATTTATTTTTCTACTGTTAATCAGTTGAAGAAAAACTTAACATCTTTTACTTAAACTAATATGTATAGTACAAGCCTATTTGTAGAAATTGCTTTTGTTTCTTTCCCACTCTCTGACTTTCCACCCACCAATCTCACCTACTATCTGTGTATAGGTGGAGAAAGAACAGTAGGATCTAGAGTGATTTTTTTTAAAAGTTTTCATCCACGGGGCCAGCCCAGTTGCGTAGTGGTTAAGTTCGCACACTCTGCTTCAACGGTCCAGGGTTCACGGGTTCAGATCCTGAGCACGAACCTACACACCACTCATCAAACCATGCTTTGGTGGTGTCCCGTATACAAAATAGAGGAAGATTGGCATGGATGTTAGCTCAGGGACAATGTTGCTCACCAAAAAAAAAAATAAAGCTTTCATCTTTGTGCTTTTCTGCACTTTTTTTTGCATTTATTTATAATGATCATTACAAAATTATCATTATTTCTTTTACCAAAACAATAAGGTCATGATTATGTATTTTCATTGACAAAGCCTGTACTGATGCCCATGGCCACCATCAAGGAATGTCCATCCCAGGTGAGGTGTCCCCAAAGCTAACCAGCATAGCCCAGAGCCAGCCTGCTTCCTCCTCCTCTTCCCCCATTTTAGACAAACAGATAAATCTCCGTTATGTACCTCTGTATCTCCGGCTGTTACGGGCTGAGTTGCGTCTCCCCCAAATCCACATGTTGAAGCCCGAATCCCCAGCACCTCAGGATGTGACCGTCCATGGAGATAGGGTCCTTAAAAAGATGATTAAGTTAAAATGAAGCTATTAGGGCAGGCTCTAATTCAATATGGATGATGTCCTTGTAAGAAGAGGAGGTTAGGGAGGGACTGGCCCTGTGGCGCAGCAGTTAAGTGCACATTCCGCTTTGGCGGCCCAGGGTTCACCAGTTCGGATCCTGGGTGCGGACATGGCACCGCCTGGCAAGCCATGCTGTGGTAGGCGTGCCGTGTATAAAGTAGAGGAAGATGGGCACGGATGTTAGCTCAGGGCCAGTCTTCCTCAGCAAAAAGAGGAGGATTGGTAGCAGTTAGCTCAGGGCTAATCTTCCCCCCCCCCCAAAAAAAAGAAGAGGAGGTTAGGACACAGACAACACAGACAGAGGGACAACCATGTGAGGATGCAGTGAGAAGGTGGCCATCTGTAAGCTAAGGAGAGAGGCCTCAGGAGAAACCAACCCTCTGACACTTTGATCCTGGACTTCCAGCCTCCGGAACTGTGAGAAAACAAATTTCTGATGTTTAAGCCACTGAGTCTGGGGTATTCTGTTATGGCAGTGGACTAATACACTGATATTGCTTACTACTTTGCCCCAAAGAAACAACTTCTGTGTGATAGTAATTTTAAAATGTGGCGTGTTTTGAGAGCGCTGATTTAATTCCTCAAAGATACTTCATTTTCACTGTCTTGCATCCTCTCGACAAACCTGTGAGCCTGTGACAGGTCAGAAGGGTGTTTTTGGCTCCTCATTTGACAGAGGGAAAGACTGAGGCCCACGGAGGACAAAGGACTCGGCCAAAGTCACCTCGCCAGAATGCGGAGATCCAGACTCCAGCTGTGAACAAGGCATGAAAGCATGGAGACCAGGAAGATGCGGGAAGGGGGCCGAGAATTCCATCTTCCCTTCTAGGACATAGTCCAACAGGTCACAGTTTTCTTCCAGAAGAATCACATTTTATTTCGGCCTTGGTCTCTGAGATGTTCCCATCCTATTGTTCAGAGAGCCTTTTATAAGTAAAGACATTTATTTAAAAGTTGCTAATATTAGTTTTATGGATACAAAACTAAACTGAACCCTTCCTGGCTCTCCCCACTGACTCAGGTTTATGAAGTTTTAATGGATTTTTTTAAAGACATTCCGATTAATGAAAATATAGTTCAGTTTTTAAATGAGGGTCTAAGTCGCCTGTATTCCCATTAGGACATTTATTTAAGATGAGAAACTATTCAATCACGCCTGGGCTGTACGGCCAGGTCTCTTTGTGCGATGGTGAGGTTGGGGGCATGTAGGGCCCTGGGGCATCAAGGGAGGCGTGGGTGGCTGGGGTGGGAGCAGGCCACGTGGACAAAGGCTCCAGGACCTGCCCGAGAGCCACTGCTCCATGTTGGGCATGAAGAACGTGGGAGCTAGTGCCAACCACCTAGCTGGCATTTGGGAAACGCTTGCCTACATTTCTTCCTGAATTCCCTAGGTTTGCAGAGAGCCCAGTTGGAGTCAGGGATGGCAGCCCCAGCATGTCCCTAACTCAAAAGCCTGCAGGGCCCCACCCTTTCATAAATGAAGCTGGCCTGGCCGTGGCCACAGTGGGCATTGGGGGCTCCATGCCCTATCTAGAAGGCAGCCACGACCCAGCTCCCCCCCATTGCTGCGGTACAAGTGGTCAGATCTTCCAACAGCTCAACGGAAGCCAGATACTGTGATTTAGTAGAGAATCTTTTACTTTTTAAAGGTTGGTCGCTAGTTAAATTTTTTAACATATCCTTTGTAGCCGGTAGACAGATGGGCAAAAGATGTGAACTGGCACGTTACAGAAGAGGATACTCAAACATCCAGTAAACATGTGAATGACACTCAACTTCACTATTTATCAGGAAAAAGAAAATTAAAACCACAAAGAGGAACATCACATAATATCAGACTGGTAAGAAATTTTTTTAATGTAATTCTTTATGCACTGTTAGTGAAAGTGTAAAATGATGCAACCATTATGGAAAACCATTTGGAATTATTTAGGAACGTTTAAATGTCTCTGTGACCCAGAAATTACACATCTTGATGCACACTAAGAGAAAGCTCGGGAAAGGGTGCGCTTGAGGGCGTCTGTGGTCCTCGCCGTGCTCTCCGTCAGGGGCCAGCAAACCACGACCTGTGAGCCAAATCTAGCCTGTCGCCTGTTTCCGTACAGCCGTGAACTAAGACAGTAAAAGCTTTTTACCTTTTGAAAAGAGAATAAAAAAATATTTTTTGATGTGAAAATTATATGAAATTCAAAATTCAGTGTCCGTGAATAAAGTTTTAGTGGAACACAGTTATCTTCATTCGTTGATGTCTTGTCTATGACTACTTTCACGACAATGACAGAGTTGACTAGTTATAACAGAGACCACGTGGTGTCTCCCAAAGCCTAAAATATTTACTCTCTGGCCCTTTATAGAAAAAGTTTGCTGACATCTCCCTGCTCTATTTCTTGACCTGGCAGGCGGTTTTGTTGGCATTCACTTTATACTGTAGTGCACTTCTACGAAACACGTTTTCTTGCGTGTGTGGTGTCTGGGCCAAGGTAGGGTTGCCAGGCATTCTGTATGTACAGGGCATGCCCTGTACTGAATTATTTTGTGCTATGTCTGGCATTGTCTTTGTCAGGATGCCCCCAAATCCTGTATTTAGCTTTTTTCAATGACTTACAAAAATTAGACAGTTGAAGCTATTTTTCTGCCACAGTAATTGACTCTTAAATCACTAAGACAGCAGTACTACGGAAAAACATACCCCCTCAAATAAAGATCTCGACAATTTCTAATGGTCTCTCCTGCAGGTTTGTCTGAGGGAAGACCAAAGTGGGGACTGAGAATTAAAAATATATATTGAAGAAAGTAAAGACTATTTTGTGACCGAAGTCCCAAGCTGTGAACAAGTAATCACTATTTAGCGATAACACCGGATCTGTACACGTGCTCTGAAAATTAGCCAATCAGCGATAGCCTCACTCCGGTGACTATGCTTCTGTGAGTTAGCAAATCAGTGACGGGCCTAAGTTTCTGAAAGTCCACAGACAGGTGGGCAGAAGATTTGAACAGGGAAGGAGGATGTTTATAGAAGAGGATGCCCAAATGTCCAGTAAACGTGAAAGATGTTCAACCTTATTATTGGGGAAGAGCGAATTAAAACCACAATAAGAAACATTACATAATATCAGATTGGCAAAAAAATATTTAAAGGTAATTCTTTATGCATTGCTCGTGGGAGTGTAAAATGATTCAAACACCTTGGAAAATCTTTTGGAATTATTTAAGGAAGTTTAAAGATACACATCTCCTATGATCTAAAAATTTCACTTCCCCAGCACACTAAAACAATGGATAAACAAATTGTGGCATGCACCCAATTATCACTGGGTGATAAATGCCCAGTCCTGAAAGTCAGCCAATCAGTGAGAACCCCACGCTTCGAGACAACAGCCAATCAGCAAACATTCCTTCCAGCCGCCTGTTCTGAAAGTCGCGGGTGGACAGCAGCCTTCCTCCAGTGAGGGCTGGAACACACCAGAAGCCTGTTAGTGCCTCCACTCTCCCGCTTCTCTTCACCTCTACGCAAATACCTACCATCTCTGTTGCTCTTCCTTCATTCCTGAAATTCCAAGTTTCTCTCTGGTATCATTTTTCTTTATCATTTCTTGTAAAACAGGTCTGCTGTTGACAAATTCTCTTAATTTTTCTTCATCTGAGAATGTATTTTATAGTCTTCATTTCTGAAGGTCATTTTCGATGATTGGAATTCTGGGTTGACAGTTTGTTACTTTCAGTGCTTTAAAGATGCCCCACTGTCTGCTGGCCACTATATTTCTGATGAGAAATCTGTGGAATTTGTATCATTGTTCCCCTATGGGTAATGTGTTGTTTTTCTCTGTCTGCTTTCAAGATATTTTTCTTCATCTTTTGTTTTCAGCAATGTGTTTATATTTCTCGGCATGGTTTTCTTTGAGTTTACACTGTTTTGGGATCACTGCACTTCTTGAGTCTTAATTTATGACTTTCACCCAAGTTTGGGAAGGTTTAGGCCATTATTCATTTTTTTTTTGACACCAATACCATTCTCTCTTTGTGAGACTCCACTGGCATGAATATTAGACCTTTTGATATCGTCCCATGGGTCCCTGAAGTTCTGCTCACAGTTTTCAATATTTTTGTCTTTGTTCTTCAAATTGGATAATTTCTATTGATCTATCTTCAAGTTCACTGATTCTTTTCCCTGTCATATCCATTCTGCTATGGAGCCCATCCAGATAATTTTTTATTTCAAATGTTATATTTTTTGGTTCTAAAATTTCCAATTGGTTCTTTTGTATAGTTTCTCTATAGTTTTTTATACCCTATAGAGTATTAAAAACGCTACAGTTTTTTATATATTTCTCTGCTAAGAACTTCTATCTTACCATTCATTTCAAGTGTGTTTACCTTTGCTCCATGGAATATAGTTGGCATTGCTTTTTTATAGTCTTTTAAAGTCTTTGAGAATTCTACCATCTGAGTCCTTTCATGTTGCTATCTGTTATCTTTTTTCTTAAGAATGGGTTGCATTTTCCTGGTTCTTTGTATGTACAATAACTTTAGGTTATATTTTGGACATTTTGAATATTGTGTTGCTTAGACTCTAGGTCTTGTTAAGTACCTGGAAATAATGCTTTATTTCTTTTATCAGGTAACCAACTTGTTTAGGTTCAAACCACACGTTTTGTCTTGCCTTCTGTGGACAGTAGTTCTCATGTCAGTTCTGTTTTCAAAGACTTTGCTATCCTGTTTTGGGTCTCCTCATGCACGTACAGCCCAGGAGCGAGCCTGAGACACGTGTCAGTTCATGCACAGAATTCGGGGATTCCTTTCTCCAGCTCTCTCCTCTATGGAATTCTCCTCCACGTTTTCCAACCTTCAGGGGCCTGTTTTCCTGGTCCTCTGGCCAGAATGATGTCAATTCTCTTGGAGATTTAGCTGCCTAGACTGCTGCCATACAGTTCTGAGCTGGGGCTGCCACTGGGGCAAGGCCGGGAGAGAAAAAAGAAGGAAAGGCCCCAGAGATTCCTCCCACCCCTCCCCACACTCTTCAAACTATAGCTAGGTGTTGTGGTTCTGGGTGGGAGATCCTTATACCGTTTCAAGACCTTTCCCCAGAATATGTGGTCTCTCAGCTCTTTCAGGGGTTTTAAAAAATCCGAATTAGGATTTATTTTAACTATTTGGGTACCTGTGACAAGGAGTTTGAGAACTCTGAACTATGTGTGTGTGTCTGTCCTGTGGGTGAAGTTTCTGGGAACCTTTGGTTTCTGTGTCCCATGACATGAGGTCCCTAGCTTGTTTGGGGTCTATTTCCAGGTGTGATGTCTCTGTTTCTTTCGGGGGTATCAGTCCCAGGGCGTGATTTTTTGACTTATTAAGGTACTATTTCCAGTGACTGAAGTCTCTGAGCCATTTACGAGCCACTCTCCTGAGGAATGAGATCTCTAAGGTGTCTGTAGTTTGTGCACTGGAATGTGAGGTCTCTGAGCTGTTTTGGTATCTGGATCTTAGGATGTAAATTCTCAGAACTCTTTTGGCATCTGTTTTGCATAGTGTGAGGTTCGTGAACCATTGGAGTATGTTTTTAGGTGTGATGTCTCTGTCTTTTTTGGAAAAGTCTCCGTTTCAGGGCTGATGTCTCTGATTAATTAGGGGCTGTATAATTAAGTATACAGGTTATCTGAACTGTTTATCAGTCTGTGTCACAGGATTTAAGGTCTCTGGACTATTTAGGGTCAGTTTATCAGGGTGTAAGATCTCTGGGATATATGTGGCTCTGTGTCCCACACTGTGAGGTTTCTAAGCTCTTTGGGGATCTCTTTCTGGAGTGTGAAGTGTCTGAACTGTGGAGGTCTGTGCCCAGAGTGTGAAGTCTCTGAGAAGCTTTGTGGTTTCTATCCCAGTGAATTAGATCACTGAAGTGTTTAGGGTCTGTTTCCCAGGGTTGGAATCCCTGACATTTCAGAGGTTGCATGCACCAGGCTGCGAGGCTACAGAGCATTTACCAGCTCTGTGCTTCATGGTATGTGTGAGATCTTTTGCAATGTTTGTCCGGAGTATGAGATCTCTGAAATTTTTTGTGTTTTTTTCCTCAAGAATTTGAGATATTTGAACTGTGTGCAGGATTTTGTCCCAGGGTGTGAGGTTTTGGATCTGTGTCCAGAGTGTGAGGTCTTTAAGGTGTTTGCGTGTGTGTGTGGTGGGAGTGTCTCTGTCCCCAGGTGTGAGGTCTCTGAGCTGTTTGAATTACTGTGTCCCTGGGTGTATTCCACAGTGTGATGTCTCTGAGGTGGTTCTGTGTCTGTGTCCTAATGTAAGAGATTTCTGAGTTTCTCTAGGTTATGTTTGTTCCTTGCATGATGGATGATTCTGAATTATTTTTTAGTCTGGGTCCAGGGAGTTGAGATCTCTTAGCTGTTTTGGGATCTGAGCTGTCCGAAGGGTATGAGGTGTTTAAGTTCTTTTGGGTCTGTGTTGCATGCCATGAAATCCCTGCGTCATTTGAGATATATTCCAAGGTGTGAAGTTTCTCATATTTTTAGTGATTTCTGTACAAGGGTGTGATACTTCTGACCTATTAGTGGTCTATTCCTAGGGTATGAGGTCTCCAAATTTGATAGGGTTTGTGAAGTTTCTTTGCTAATTGATTTCTATGAAGTTTGTGAGCTATTTAGGAGCCTGTTCAAAATCTATCCAGATGGATTTCTGAACAGTTTTGTGGTCTGTATCCAAGGTTTGAGGTGTCTGAACTCTTATGGAGACTGGTGACTGTGTCCAGCGTTGACCTTAAACAAACAGCCAGCCAGTTATTTCTCCAGCAAAAGCGGGTGTATTCGGGATTAGCAAAGAATTGCAATTTGGGGCCTGCAACCATGGTGAGCCACCTGCGGAGCAGCAAGGGGAGGAGAAACTCTTCTATAAAGAAAGGGGGAGAGGAAGTCGGTAGGGAAATTGTAAACAAAGAATCCATCAGAGGAGACGAGGAGTTTGAAGCGTAGTGGTTTTTTATTGGCTGAGTTGTGACAGTCTCTCATTGGCTGAGCTGTTGCTGGGCAAGAAGAGACAGTCTTCTCTTCTTCGTGCTGGATTCTGCAATGGTGTAGGGAGTGAGAGCTCCCCCTTTTGGCCTCCCTACACCATTTTAATGAAGTTTCTGTTTATGAATTTCCACACAAGGCTGCAAGGACTCTTTTTGGGTTCTGTACCCCATAGTACGATATCTCTGGGTTTTTCTGGATCTGAGTCCAAGCACATGAGGCCTATGAGCTCACTGATGTCTGTGTTCATGGCATGAGTTCTCTGAGCTGTTTTGGGGTCTGGGTCCCAGGATATGAGCTTTCTGAGATTTGAAGATCTATGTCCCGGGTGTGAAGTCTCTGTGCTGTTTTGGGCTCTGCGTCACATGATGGGAATTCTGAGCCATTTGGGATATGTTTCCAGGTGTGAGGTCTCTGCTCCTTTTGACAGTCACTGTCAGGGATGTGATGTCTCTGACCTCTGTTCTGTTTCCAAGGGGTGGGAGTCTCTGAGCTACTTAGCTGGCTGTGTGACTGTGTGAGATCACTGTCTCTTTATGGATTTGAGTTCCAGAGCATGAGATCTCTGAGCTGTTTGGGGTTTTGTGTCCAGAGTGTCATGTCTTCTGAGCTGTTTTGGTTGGCTGAATCTCAAGAGATGAGATCACTGAGGTACTTACTGTCTGTGCCCCAGGGTGGATTGTTTGAGCCATTTTGGGGTGTGGGTCCTAGGGTGAGAGTTGTCAGAGCTGGTTGGAGTATGTGTCCAGGTCTGAAGGTCTCTGAGATGTTAGGAATCTGTGTGACAGGATGTGAGATCTCTGGGTTTTTGAGTTTCTCTGTCCTCATGAGGTCTATGATGTTGGGTGGAGTGGGGTGGGGGAGGGAGCAGTCCGTATCCAAAGCTTAAGGCTTCCGAATTGTTTTGTGCTGTTAGAATGCGAGATCTCTGAGCTCTTTGAGACACTGTGCCTCAGAGTGTGAGGTCTTTGCAGCGTTTCTGGGTCACTGTCTCAGTCTATGAGGTCTCGGAGCTCCTTGGGAATCTGTGTCCAGTGTCCAAGGCCTTGGAATTGTTTTATGTTCTGTATCCAAGGCTGTCAGGTCTTCATGGTCTTGGAGTCTGGTACCACAGAATGAGATTGCTGAGGTGTCTGTATTTCTCTTTGGCTCAGTGTAAGTTTTCTGAGCTGTTAGGGTGTCTTTTTCCCAGCATGGGAATTTTTGAGCTCTTTTGGTTTTAAGGTTTCTGAACTTTGTGGGAGTCTCTGTCAAGGGTGTGAGACCTCATAGGTCTTGTAGATCTAAATCCCATCACATGAAATCTTTGAGCCATTTGGTAGATGTTTCCACGTGTGAGGTCTCTGACGTTTATGTGGGTCTCAGTTACAAGAATGAGGTCTTTTATTTATTTCTGGGTATACTTCCAGAGTCAAGGGTCTCCGAGGTATTTTTATGAGTGTATATGCCATGGTGTAACGTCTTTAAGGCGTTTCAGGGTCTGTGTCCTGACCTGTGAGGTCTCTGAGCTGCTTGGGGCCTGTGTTCAGGGTGTGAGTCCCCAGAGCTCTCTCAGACTTTGTGTTCCAGGATGTGCGGTGTCTGAGCTCTTTGGAGTCTGAGTTCCATGAGATGATATCCTTGAACCATTTGGGATGTGAAATCTCTCTTCCTTTCAGAGATGTCAGCCCCAGGGTGTGGTATCTCTGTCTTGTTAGAGATTATGTTCTTGATTGTGATGTCCCTGCCTTATTTGGGGTCAGTTTCCAGAATTATTTACAGGGATGGTCACAAGGTATGACATCTCTGTTCTCTTGGCAGGTCTGTATCCCGGAGTGTGTGAGCTCTGAAATGTTTTAGAGGTCTGTGTCTAGTGTATAAAGTCTATGAGGTGTTGGGTCTCTGTCCGGAGCTCTGGGAGTGGTTTTAGTGTGCAAGTTGTCTGAGCTCACGTGGATCCTGAGTTCCATGATGTGAGGTTTTTAGATGATTTGGCTTTTGTCTCCAGCCATGAGGTGTCTGATCTTGGTGGTCTCAGTTTCAGAGAGTCACGGGTCTGATCTATTAGGGTCTGCTTCCAGGCAGCGAGGTCACTAAGCTGTATTTGCGTCCTTTCCAAGGTGTGAGGTGTCTGTGTTTTCGAGTGTCTGTGTTCTTGAGTATGAAGTCTCATAGACTATTTGGGGTTTGTTTCTAGGGCCCGAAATTTCTGATCTATTTATTTATTTAACTTGTGTGCTAAGTTGTGAGGTCTCTAAAATGTTTCCAGGTCTGCATCCATGGTATGAGGTCTTATGTTGTTGTGAACTGTGTCCCAGGTTTTGGGGTGTCTGAGATGTTTGGGGCCTTTGTTCCAGGGTATTATGTCTCTGAGATGTTTTAGAACCTTTCTTCCAGGGTGTGGGGTCTCTGAGTGTTGGAATGTGTGTTCCTGAGCATAAAGTCTCATAGGCTGGTTAGAGATGTTTCCAGAGTCGGAGGTCCCCGTACTATTTTTGGTTCTGTGCCTTGTCCCAGTGTCACACTTGTCAGTGTGAGGTCGCTGAGTTGTTTGGAAACTTATGTGCAGGATGTCACCTTTCTGAGCTGTTTGGGATCAATATCCCAGAGGATATCACTGAAATGATTATGTTTGGGATCACAAGATTTGTGTCACAGCTGTCTGAGCCTTTTGTGTGTGAGGTCTCAGAACACTTTGTAGGGCTGGTGCTCATGTTATGCGGTGTTTGAGTATTTTTCCCCTACTTACTTTCCCCTCATTAACAGCGTGTCCTTTAAGTACTCCCACCAGCTGGGACAGGTGTGTCACTCTCATTCTGTTTGCGTCCAAGCCTCTGAATTGCTTTGTGGTCTATGACAAGATTGTGAGGCCTTTGCCTAGATTTTATGTATATCCCAGGTGGTGAGGTCTCTGTGTCCATAGTATGAGGTATGTGAGTTGTTTGGGGTTTGTGTCCCAGTGTGGAAGTTCCCTGTGGTGTTTTGGTGTCCCAGGGTGTGAGGTCTCTGAGATGTTTGTAGGAGTCTGTGACCAGAGGATGAGATCTATGAAATAACCAGCTATCTATGTCTCATTATGCAAGTTCTCTGAGCTTTTTGCCAGCCTTTGGCCAGAGTGTGAAGTCTCTAGGCTGTTCTGTGGTCTGTGTCCACAGTGTGAAATCCCTGAACTGTTTTGGATTCTGTGTTCCATGATGTGAGGTCTCTAAGCGCTTTTGTGCTCTGTGTTCAACAATGTCAAGTCCCTGAGCCATCTGCTGTATGTTTCCAGTGGTGAGGTCTCATTCTGTTTCACGCCCAGCTGGTACTCCATGGTATAATAAATTACCTTTATTTATTTACCCTCTTCCCTCTAGGTGTTTGCTCCTCTCACACAGACCTGTGCACGTGTGAGTGTTTCCTTAGAACACTAATTTAGAGGCAGGAATTGTCAGGCCAAAGGAGTCATTTATTCAACAAACTCACTGTGTGCAGAGCTCAGTTTTAGGCACTGCAGAGACACAGGGACACTAGAAATCCACATACACACTGGTGGCACTGACATTCTAGTGGGGAGAGGTGTCAATTTTTTATTTTGATCAATGCTGCCACACAAATTCACACTTCCATCAGTGGCATCAGGGTAATGAATGTCTTTTTACGGGTCAGGGCTCTGCAGCAAGGGGTTGGGCGCCCTGGCCTCGCTCTCAACAAGATCATCAGGATATGGGGCTGAGACTGGGGGGCATGGGAGGGAGAGACGGGGATGGAACGTGGGCAGGAGGAGGAAGACATGAGTTTATTTAGTGGTGTTGTCGTGAACCGAAGATTGAACGGTTCCTGGGACGTTGACAAGAAACACCCCTTCCTAGGTCGCACACACACGGACAGCGTGAGGGGTGAGAATGAAGAGTTAATAATAAGACAATGCAGCTCCGGGACATACCATTGCGCGATGCGGAGAGGGAACAGTTCGCTCCGGGAAGTACCACGGCGGGGGGGCGGAGGATCACGTATTCTGGAAGAAACCACTCTATGTGTGGGGACACGAAAGGGCTCATCCCGCGCGTGGATCAGCCCCCACCCCAGATAGAGGAGAGAATGGCGCTGCCCTAACCGACCTCGGCGCCGTGGTGGTGGGGGAACCCCGCCCTTGGCCTAAAGCCTCCATCTATCAGGAAGCCGCCATCGCGGTGGTCTTACATTTGGTCCCGCCTGGGTTGGCTCTACAGATTCCAATCAACAGCAGAAGTCGGGTAGGGTGGAAGGCCGCGGAGCGGTGATTGGCTCCGGGGTGAGTAAGGCGGGATCAAGTCCCATCCTGAGCTCTGATTGGTCACCGCGAGCCGGCCTGCCCCAAGCTCTTTCAGGGTACCGAGGTTTTCCGGAATTACTTACAGGCTGCGAGCCGGGTCCTCCGGCTCTGTGCTGCCATTGGCTGCTGGTTTGACGCAGGCGCTGTGCCTCCTGGGTTGGCGTTCAGGGTTGCAGAGGCAGGGCTTTGGCTACTGGAGAATGGAAGTTCGAATCCCGTCTAGGAACTTCAGTTTACGCACCTGTAAAAGCAGCTGGCATTATTGGCTGGCACAGAATGTGTCGGGTAATCTTTTCTCTTCTCTTCTACCTATTCTTTTTCTTTTTAAAACAATGCTTATTGCGTCCCATTATATTGCTTTCAGGACCCACTCACGCTTCGCAACAGCACTGAGGAAAATTCTGCTCCAGGGTTCCTGACATCTGTATTTCAGGCCTCCAGTAGGTCTGAGTCCTGCAGAGAAGGTTCAAGGCGATCTCATGATCCTCCTCCAAGGCATCACCTCCTCCCTCCGGAGAGGATGACTTAGAGGCTTCCTGCCACCTCTGGACCAGGCCTGACTAGGGGTGTGTGGAGGTGTATGTGTGTGGAGGAGTAGGGCCAGGCGGTCGGCCATAAATGACCAAAGAGAGATGCATGATTTCATGCTCTGGGATGGAGGGGTGTGTGGCAATTAAAAGGAGAATTTTGAAGGCGGACAAGACAACTCAAAAGAGTAAACTTTTTAATGATGGGATTTTAAGCATCAGGCAGGGGAGGTGTTTGGCTGAGTGCAGGTAAATAGGAGGAAAGTGGTTCTCACCTCAGTCAACTCCATCATAAGGTAGTCATTACACGCCGTGCGTGGTTTGTAAGACTGTCCAGGATGGGAAGTCTCGGACTTGTTTTGGAATGTCAGTTCAGAGTATGACATCTGTGAACAGACTGTGATGCCTCTTGGCTGTTTTGGGGTCCGTGTCACAGGGGTTCAGGTCTGCCACATGTTTCTGGGTCACTGTTCCAGGGTGTGAAGTCTCTAAGCTGTTTGGGGGTCTTTGTCTCTAGATGTGCAGGTTTTTTTTTTTTTTTCTTAAAATTGAATTTTATTTTGTTTTATTGGCATTTCTTTGACTACTAGAGGAGCTTAATACTGTTTTTGGAGCTTGTTGGCAAGATATATTTAAGCTTTATAAATTTCCTTTTATGTCCTTTGACCTTTTCTCCTTTTTTTAAAAAAAGGTTTTTTAAAAATCATTTTAGATTTAGAGAAAAACTGCAAAAATAGTGCAGAGAGTTCTTGTATGCCCTTTGCCCAGCTTCCCCTAATGTAGAGAACTTACGTAACCATAGTACAATTTTAAAACCAGGAAGTCAGCGATACTATTGTTCATGAGGTGTTGTTCACCTGTTTGGTGTCTGCATCCAAGGTGTGAAACATCTGAGCTCTTTGGACCCGAGCTCTCTCAGGTTCTGTGTCCCATGCCGTGATGTCTTTGAGCATTAGTGTATGTTTCTAGATGCTAGGTCTTTGATCTTATTGGTGGTCTTTGTCACAGAGAATGATATTTTTGTCCTATTAGGGGTCTCTTCAGAGCATGTCTTCTCTGAGCTGTTTGGGCTTCTGTGTTCAGGGTGTGAGGTCTCTGAGCGCTTTGAGGGTCTGTGTCCAAAGCTGTGTGTACTTTCAGTTTTTATTGGTCTCTAGCAGAGATTCGAAGGTCAGTAAGTACTTTGGGGTTCTGTGTCTAGGACAGGGTTTGCCAACCTCAGCACTATTGACATTTTGGACCAGAAAATTCTTTGTTACGGAGGGCGTCTTAGGATGTTGTATTCGTTTGCTAGGGCTGCTGTAAAAAAAAAAAAAGTACTACCAACTAGGAAGCTCAAACAACAGAAATTTATTGTCTCACAGTTCTGGAGGCTACAAGTCCGAGATCAAGGTGTGAGCAGGGTTATTTCCTTCTGAGGGCTGAGAAGGAGAATCGGTTGCAGGCCTCTCGCCCAGCTTCTGGTGGTTTGCTGGCAGTCTGACGCTCCTTGGCTTCTGCGGCCTCACCCTGATCTCTGCCTTCATCTTCACGTGGCGTTCTCTTTATGCACGTGTGTCTGTATCCGAATTTCCCTTTTTATAAAGACACCAGTCATATGGGATTAGGGACCCGCCCAGCTTCAGTGTGACCTTATCTTCCATCTGCAATGATCCTGTTTCCAAATAAGGTCACATCCTGAGGTTTTAGGGTTTGGGACTTCACCATATGAATTTGGGGGCGGACGCAATTCAACCCATAACAGATGTTTCACTTGAGAAAGACAGGAAAGGAGGGAGAAGGAGAGGGAGAGAGGGAAGGAGCAGCCGCCAACGTCCAGAAGCTGTCCTGGCACTCACAGCCCGGCTGTGTTATTCTCTTATTAGACATAAACGATCTCACAGAATACTAATGTCAGACACGGTTACTCTGAGACCGTGCTAAAATGAGACAAAGCAGAACTGCTTTATAACGTTGTCTAAGCACAGACAAAAACAAGGTCACTGTGCCACCCACAAGACGCCAGACATCCCCCTCTCTTGGTTAAAATGACGGACTGCTACTTCTTTACCAATTGCAGCTTTATCCTAACTCTAGTCTGCCCTCTCTAAAGATAAGGTTTATCGAGATACCTGATCATAAAATTGCCCTCACTTTCTGACAGCATCCAATCCAGACTGAGCTGAGCCCCCACTTTCTTAGACCCCCCCCCCAAACCACTCAACTGAAGCCCAGATCCTATAATGGGTTCTTTCTAACACCCTCCTGCCAAGATGTCCCACGGTTCCCCGGGATGTGCTTTCTCCCTCACTGCGGTCAATCATAAGCCCAGCCTGTTCAACTTGAGGTATGTTCCTGGGGGATCTTTGGCTAAAGGGCGCTGACAGGCAGTATCTTTGATCTCTACTCACTAGATGCCAGTAGCACCTCCCCCCTCCCAGCTGTGACAACCCAAACTGTCCCTAGGTAGTACCAATGTTCCCTGGGAGCTAGAGTACGGAGTGTTTGAGGAGTCTGGGGGTCTTTGTCTGAGGTTTGTGTTCTCTGAGAGGTGTTTGGGTCTGTGTCTCAGGACGTGAAGTCTGGTCTATCTCAGGGTCTCTACCATACTGTTGGAAAGCTCTGAGCTCTTTGGGGTGCTGTATCAGGAATAAGTGACCTCGTTATGTACCAAAATCCAGACATGAAATATTTGTGGCACCCTCGCCCCGACCCTGGCCATATGCCAGTTCAGAAAGGCAGTGAGAAGAAGGAGTCACGTGATTGGTCGTGAACTCCTCCACACACAGTCACAGCAACCCCAGCTTCCTTGTCTAGACCATGAAGTATATATAGGTGGCCCACTTCCTTCAGAACATCTATCTTGCCCTTTGTTCTAGAGCTCACAGAGTCACCCTTGACACCGTTTGTGGAGAGCGAGTTGTAGGGAGGTGTTTGTTGTGTCTCCTCACACCAGAGCCCTGGAGTGGGAACCCTTGTCTCTTGGGATGGACGTTGCTTAGATGGACGTTGGAGTCCATCTCCCCCTCAGGCCTCGTTCACACCCAATACTACCAGCTCACACCCAGTACATGTGGGTTTTGGAGCCTGGTGGACCCTCTTTCAGAGCATGGAACCCCCAAGTCCTGGGAGAGTCTAGCTTTGTGCATTGTATTTCTAAACCTAAACTTGACTTGCTGAGGTTTTACAAGACTGCTCTGAGTCAGTAGGACAATGTGCGATCCATACACCTCTACTCCGTTAATTTCAGCCCTCCCTCGCGCCCCCAGTCACACTTCACTTCTGAAAGCAGAATTCAGGGCTGGGAGAAGGGATGCAATCCAGGTAAATGCCTGGCCTGGCCAGGGGCCAGTGTGGGTCTGAGACTGTCTCAGTTCGAACATAGGAGTAACATGCACATATCGTTTAATATAAATATGTGTTGGGTTCAAGAAGGAATAAACATTTTCCAGAATTGTGTCTCCATCTCTAGTAAACCTACAATTTTACTTCAGCTGTTCTCTCAAGAACATGCATCACAGGCTGTGCATCAGGAAGCAAGGATGCACAGTGAGAAGAAATATTGTTCCTCTTGTGAAAACTGCAAATAAGAGAGACAGGTTTGTACATTTATGCAAGAGGCAGGATCTGAGCTCTGGAGAAAGGCTTGGGGGGAGGGTGCAGGGTCTCAGTGAGTCAAAGAAGCCTTAAGAGAAATTAAAAATTAGTTTGAACTAAATGAAAATGAAAATAAAACTTAGCAAATTTGTGAGATGCAGCAAAGCAGTGCTTACTTTGAGGGAAATTTAAAAGGCATTTTGGCTTCTGCCTTGCTCTTTCTTGGATCCCTTGCTCTAGGGGAAGCCAGGCACCATGTCATGAGGACACCCAAGCAGCCCCATGGAAAGATTAATGTACCACAGAACTGCACCCCAGCCAAAAGCCAGCACCATCTTGCCAGCCGTGTGAGTGATCCAAATTGGAAAAGGAGCTTCCAGCCCCAGTCAAGCCTTCAGATGACTGTGGCCTGAGAGACCCAAAGCCAGAACCACACAGCTAAGCTGCTCCTAAATTCCTGACTCCTCCAAACTATGTGAGATAATTAATGTTTACTGTTGTTTTAAGCTGCTAAATTTTATGGTAATTTGTGGTGTTTCTGAACTCTTTGAGAGTCTCTGTCCAGGTTTCGAGATTTCTGAACTTTATACATCCTAGGGTGTTTTGGGCATTCTATTTCACATTTTTAGGCCTCTGATCTCTTTGGGTTCTTTCTCTAGGTTTTTAGCTCTCTGCATTATTTGGGGATCTATCTCCCGAAGTGTGGCTATTTTTCTGCTCATGTCCAGAATGTGATCATAACTCTTTGGGATCCTTAATCCTGGGGTATGATGTCTCTAAGATACTTTGTACTGTACTTGGGTTCAGGATTTGAAGCCTCTGAGCTCTCTGGCAGTCTTTGTTCTGGGTGTGAGGTCACTGAGGTGTCTGGGAGGCTGTGTCTCAGGTTTCCCGACCATGACCTCTTTGGAGGACTGCGCACAGGTTTTGTTTGTTCTTTGAAGTGTATGCATTTTTAAATGCCGGGAAGAGACATCACCAAGATGACTGAAATCTGCATCCGTGGCGATAGGTGTCGGAGCAGTTTGGGCCACTGAGTCCCTAGATTTGAAGTCTCTGCAGTGTTTGGGAGTCTATGTCCAGATATTGACATTTCTGATTTTGAGGGCAGAGTGAATTTGTGTCCCAGGGTGTCAGCTTTCTGAATTGTTTATGGGTGTATGTCCCAGGAGGTAAGGTTCCTGAACTGTTTGTGGGTGTATGTCCCAAATGTGTGAGGTCCCTGATATGCTTGTGGCTACATGTTGCAGTATATGAGGTCTCAGCTCATGGGTGTATGTACCAGGATGTGAGTTATCTGAGCTCTTTGAGTATGCGTGTCTGAGATTATGAAGTCTCTGATGTGTTTGGATGTATGTTTCCCAGGATGAGAGATTTCTGATTTGCTTGTGGGTATATATTCCAGGATGTTACTTACCTGATCTATTTGGGTGTGTATGGTGTAAGGTTTCTGATCTGCTTGTGAGTGTATGTCCCGGGGTATGAGGTCTCTGATTTGTTTTTGGCTCTATGTCCCTGGATGTTAGATCTCTGATCTCTTTGTGAGTGTATGTGCAAATGTGTGAGCTCTCTGATCTCTTTGTGGGTATATGTGCCAAGGTATAAGGTCTCTGAGCTCTTTGTGGGTATATTTCCTTGGTTGTTAGATTCCTGAGCTTTTTTGATTGTGTTTTCTGCAGCATTAGTACTCTGATCCATTTGTTGAGACTGTGTTTTTGTAATATATGAGGACTATTCTGTCTGAGGGTGTATGTCCCAGAGTGTGAGGTCTCTGCCGTGTTTGTGGGTGTATGTGTCTGGGTGTGAGATTTCTAAAACGTTTGTGGGCGTAGTTCCCAGGATGTAAGTTCCCTGGACCATTTGTGGGTATATATTCCCAGAATGTGAGATCTCAGATCTATCACTGTATATGTCCCAGTATGTGAGGTCGCTCTTCATGAGTGTACGTCAAGGGTATGAGCTCTCTGATACTTTTGTGTTTTTATGTCTCAGGAAATGAGGTCTCCGATTTGTTTAGGGAGAGGATTTCACATAATGTGAATTCTCAAGTATGCTTGTGGCTCTATGACCTAGGATGTAGGTCTCCGATCTCTTTGGGTGTGTATGTCCCATGGTATGAAGTCTCTGAGCTCTTTGTTGGTATTTATCCCAAGGTGTGAGGTCTCTGATCTGTTGGGTGGTATATTTCCCAGGATGTGAGCTCTCTGATCCATTTGTTGCTGTATACCAGTATGTGAGTCTGTCTTCATTGGTGTATGTCAAGGTCTGTTTGTAGGTGTATTTCCCAGGGTATGAGGTCTCTGGTCTGTTTCTGAGTGTACATTCCAGAGTAAGGAGTCTCTGATCTGTTTGTCCACATAAGTCTCTGGATGTGTAAGGTCTCTGATCTTTTCAGAGCTGTATCAAGAGGTCTTTCATCTCTTTATGGTTATAACTCCCAGATGTGATGTCTGTGTTGTATCTGTGGCTGCATGTCTTAGCGTTTTAGGTATCTGGGTTGTTTCTGCAAGTGTGCCCCAGGGTGTGATCTCTTTGTGCGTGAGTGTCCCAGATGTGAGGTCTCTGATCTGTTTGTGGGTATATTCACCAGAATGGGAGACCTCTGATACGTTTATGAGTGTATGTCCCAGGGCATGAGACTGCTGATCTGTTTGTGCACGTAAACCCCACAATTTGAGGTCTCTGATCTGCTTGTCACTATGATTACCTGTGCGTGAGGTGTCTTTCATGGTTGTATGCCAAGAATGTAAGTTGTCTAATATGTTTGTGGTTGTATGAACCTGGGTGTGAGGTCTCTTGTTTATGGGTGTGTGTTTCAGTGTGTGAGGTTCGTGAGGTCTTTTTGGGTTTGTGTCCCATGGTGTGAGGTCTCTGATCTATTTGGGGCTATTTTCCAGGATATGAAGGTTACGACCTTTTTGTTGTTATATATTCCATGATGTGAGGTCTGTAACGGTAATTGTATATCGTAATATGTGAGGTCTCGTACATGGGTGTATGTAAAAAGTGTAAGGTCTTTAATCTGTTTGTTTTATATATCCCTGGGTGTGAGGTGTCTCATCAGTTAATGGATTTAATTCCTAGAGTTGGACATCGCTGATCTGTTTGCAAGTGTGTCTCCCATGATGTGATGTCTCTGATCTTTTCGATGGTGCGTGTTCCACAATGTGCGGTATCTCATCTATTCCTCAGTGTATTTCCAAGTGTGAGGTCTCTCACTCTGTGAGGGTATATGTCCTATGATGGGAGGCCTCATGTATTTGTAGGTATATTCCCAGGATATGAGCTCTCTCCTCTCTTTTGAGCAGTATGTCCCAATTTGAGAGGACTCTGCTTCGTTTCTGAGTGTATTTCCCAGTATGTGAGGTCTCTGAGCTGTTTGTGCTGTACACTGCAGGATTTGAGTTCTCCAGTCTATCATGTGTGCATGTCTCAGGTTGTGAGGTTGCTAATCTCTTTGTGAGTGTATATCACAGAATGAGAGTCTCTGATCTGTTTGTTGTGTTTGTCAAGGGTATAAGGTCTGATCTCGTTGTGCATATATGTCCCAGGATGTATGGACCCTAGCTGTTTGCGGGTGTTTGTCCCAGGTTGTGAGAGCTGTTGGTGAGTGTATGTCCCAGGATGTGAAGTCTCTGATCTGCTTGGGTGTATTTGTTCAGGGGTGAGATTTCTAATCTGTTCTGGGGTACATATCCCAGGAGGTAAGGTCTCTGATCGCATGGTGTGTCTAATTCCAAGAATTTAAGTAAGGTCTCTGATCATCTGTGGGTGTATGTCCCGGACTGTGTGTTTCTCTGCTTTCTGTGGGTGTACATACCAGGTTGTGAGTTCTCTGATCTGCTAAGAGGGTTATTTTCCAGGATTTGAGGTTTCTGATTTGTTTGTGGGTGTATATCGTAGAGTGTGAAGTCTTGGGTCTCGTAGGGTGTGTATGTCCAGAGTGTAAGGTTTGGACCTCTCTGTGGTTGTGTCTCATGGTGTGAGGGCTCTTCTCTGTTCATTCCTGTATGTTTCAGTGTGTGACGTCTGTTCGGAATTTTGTTAAGGATGTAAGTTCTCTGATATATTTGTTGTATGTTGCAGGACGTGAAGTCTCTGTTCTGCTTGGTGGTGAATGTCCCAGTGTGTGAGGTCCCTGAGTTCTTTCTGTGTGTATGTCCTGGGGAGTGACAGGTTTGTGGATGTATATCCCAGGTTGTGAGCTTTCTGATCTGTTTAGAAGTGAATTCCACCAAGTGACATATCTGAACTCTTTATGAGTGGAGGTACCATGCTTTGAGGGTGCTCACACATTTGTCAGTGTATGTGCTGAGTGTGAGGACTCTAATCTGTTTCTGGGTGTGCTACCCAGAATGGGAGGTCTCTGAACTGTTTGTTTGTGTTGCAGGACTTGAAGTCTCTGATTTCTGTACGGCTGTATTCCCAGGTTGTTAGGTCCCTGATTTGTCTGTGGGTCTATATATGTGGTAGGAGCTCCCTGATTGGTTTGTGGGTGGATATCCCAGAATGTCCTGTCTGTACTGGCCTATGTTTGTATATCTCTGTTCAGCTGAATACTGGCCCCCAGTGATATCCGTGTTCCAATCCCTGGAACTTGGCGACCATGTTAACTTTTTGGCAAAAGGGACTTTACAGATGTGGTTAAGTTAAGCACCTTGAGATTGAGAGTCTATCCTGGACTATCCAGGTGGGCCCAGTGTAATCGCTAAGGTCCTTACATGTGGGAGGCAGGATGGTAAGAGTCATAAATGATGATGTGACGATACAAGCTGTCAGAGAAGGTGATGTAATGATGGAAGCAGAGTCAGAAAAGCAGATATGACAACTGAAACAGGAAGAAGAGAGACCAGAGAGAGATTTGAAGATGGAGAAAGGGGCCATGAGCCAAGGAATGCAGGCAGCCTCTAAAACTGGAAAACACGAAGA
The DNA here is from genome assembly GCF_041296235.1 of Equus asinus. Lineage (NCBI taxonomy): Eukaryota > Metazoa > Chordata > Mammalia > Perissodactyla > Equidae > Equus > Equus asinus. The sequence continues at coordinate 39,233,513 of NC_091820.1, forward strand.
AATGGATTCTCTCTTGGAGCCTCCAGGAGGAAGGCAGCTCTGCCAACAGCTTCATTTTATCTCTGTAAGACTCATTTTCAGGCTTCTGACCTGTAGAAATGTAAGATAATAAATTTGTGTTGTTTTACAATGCTCTGATTGTAGTGATTTGTTACAGCAGCGATAGTAAATGAATGCAGTGTCCCGGGTTATGATGTCTCTCTCTGGCTGCCAGTGCACATCCCAGGAGGTGAACTCCATGATCTGTTTGTGAGTGTGTGTCTGATGATGAGAGGTCTCTGATCTGTGTGTGGGTATATGAACCAGGGTGTGAGGTCTCTGACCTATTTGAGGGTGTGTGTCCCAAAATTGGTGGTCTCTGAGCTGTTTGTTGGTGTATGTCTCAGAACATGAGGTCTCTGATCTGTTTGTGTGGGCATGTCCTAGGATGTGAGGTCTCTGAGCTGACTTGGGGTGTGCGTCCAGTATGTGAGGTCTTTAAGATTTTTGTGGGTTGCATTTCAGGTTGTTAGGTCTCTGATGCATTTCAAAGGTATTTCTGATGCTAATGAGCTTTCTGCTTTCTTTGGTGCTATATATACCAGGATGTCAGGTCTCTAATCTGTTTAGTTATGAATGTCCAGGGGGTGTGAGATTTCAAAGAGCTTGTTGTGAGTATACGTCCCTTGGCCCAAATTCTCTGATCTCTTGTGAGTACGTGTCCCTGGATATGAGCTCTCTGATCTCTTTGTGGGTATATGTCACAAGATATTAGGTCTGTCATCTATTTCTGGCTCTTTTTCTTAGCTTGTCTGGTCTCTAACATGCTTGTGAGTGTATGTTATAAGATTTGAGATCTCGGATCTATTTCTGGGTGTCTCCTGTTGTATACGGTCTCTGGTGTGTTTTGGAGTGTATCGTATGATGTGAGCCCCTCGATCTGTTTGTCAGTATATTCCTCAGAAGGTAAGGTCTCCAATCTCTTTGTGGGTATATATTGCAAGGTTTGAGGTCTGTGGTCTCTTCGTGGTTACATGTCCAGGTTATGAGGTCTCGAATCTGTTTGTTGATGTGAACACAGGATGTGTTCTCTGATCTTTTGTGTATGTGTGTATCTGGGGGGGTGGGTTATGTCTAATGATGTGAAGATTCTCATCTGTTTTCTGGTAAATGGACCAGGTTAAAAGGACTGACATGTTGGAGGGTGTTTTCCCAGGATTCTCTGATCTGTTTCTGAATACATGTCCTAGGATGTGAGGTCTCAGAGCTATTCATGGCTGTACATCCCAGGCATGAGCTCCCTGAGCTGTAAGTGTATATATCCAGAGTATGAGGGTTCTGAGCCCTTTGTGAGTGTGCGTCTCAGAGTTGAGGCCCGTTTGCAGGTGGACGCCCCAGTACCTGAGCTCTCTCATCTCCTTGTGGGCGTATGGCCCGAGAGGTCAAGTATTTTTAGTTATTCTGGGTGTATTTCGCAGGATGGGAAGTCTCTGACATCATGGGTTCCTGCTGTAAGGTTTGAGGTCTCGGGTTCATTTGTGGTGATGCATTTCTCGGGTGAGGTCTCTTATCCATTTGTGTGTGTGTGTCACAGTATGTGAGGGTATTTTTGGAGGGGGAGTCTCTTTTGCTTGTTTGTCTTGGGTATGAGGCCTGTTCTTTTTTGTGGGTATGTGTCGCAATTTGTGAGGTCCTGGACTTGTTTGTGGGATGTATGACTCCGGTGAGGCATGTGAGCTGTTTGTGGTGTATGTCCTAGGATTTTTATGTCTCTGAGCTTCTTGGAGGTGTGTGTTTTGTGATGTGAGGTCTCTAATTGTTTGTGTGTGCGTGTCTCTGCTCTGCCACCTTAAGGCCCCCTAAAGATGCTCATGTTCTAATCCTTGGAAACTGTGCGAAGATGCGACCTTACGTGTTAAAAAGTACTTTGTAGATGTGATTAAATTAAGCCTCTGGAAATGAGGAGATTTTCTAGGTGGGTTCAATGTAATCATAAGGGTGCTGAAATGCAGGGGACGGGATGGTTATTGTCACTGAATGCAAAAGAATGACACAAGCCAAGTCAGCTGTGGCGATCTGGTGGTGGAGATGTTTGTGGGTGCGTGTCCCAGAGTGCGAAGTCTCTGAGCTGTTCATGGGGGTGCGTCCTGAGATGTGACGTTTCTGATTGTTTGTGCATCTATGTCTGTAGTCGGCCAAATAATAGGCCCCCAAAGATGTCCAGTGAAGGATGTGTGACCAAGGAGCCCTGATTGAAGAGATGCGATGATGCAAGCCGAGTCAGAGAAGGAGATGTGACAACAGAGACAGAGATCAGAGAGGTTTGAAGATGAAGCATTGATGTCTTTGCAGGTGGAGGAAGGAGCCGGGGGCCAAGAATACAGGCAGCTCTGGGAAGTGGAAAAGGCAAGGAAATGGACTCTCCCCTGGAGTCTCCAAAAGGAAGATGACTGTTCATGCCTGACTTTTGAGGGTATTTCCGACAGTTTGAGGTTTCTGGTTTCTTTGATCCTATATATATACTGGGATGTTAGAGCTGTGATTTCTTAGCTTTGTATGTCCAGAGTAGGTAGGGTTTCTGAGCTCTGTGTGGGTATATGCCCCTTGACTTGATCTGTTTGCTGGCAAACGTTCCAGCACATGAGCCCTCGGATCTGTTCGTGGATCTGTGTTGCAAGATGTCAGGTCTGCGACCTGTTTCTGGTCTTTTCCTAGCCTGTGAGGTCTCCGACTTGATGGTAGCTGTGTTTGGCAGGATTGGAGGTCTCTGATCCGTTTGTGAGTCTGCGTCTCCGGTGCGTGTGGTCTCTGCATTGTTTGTGGAATAGATCCCAGGAGGGGAACTTTCTGATCTGTTTGTTATGGATGACTCGGGACTTGAAGTTTCTGATCTGTTTGTGGGTACATGTTGCAGAGTTGAAGTCTGTGGTTTTTTCATCGTCACAGGTTGTGAGGTGGTGCATATCCCAGGATTTCAGCTCCCTGAGGTGTTTAATGGTATATGTCCCATGGTGGGAGGGCTCTGAACTATTTGTGGCGTTTGAAGCCTCTGATCTGTTTGTGGCCACCTGTCCAGGCTGTGAGGTGAGGTGTGTAATCTCTGTTGGTATATGTTCCCGGATGTGAATTCCCTGATCTGTTTATGGGTAGCGTCTGATGGTATGAAATGGCTGATGTGTTCACTGGTCAGTGAACCAGAGTGTGAAATCTCTGACCTGTTTGGGGGTGTTCTCCCAGGATCTCATTTCTCTGATCTGTTTGCTTTCAGCATGCCCTTGGAAATGTTTGCTCTCTGAACTCTTTATGGATGTCCATCCCAGGATAAGAGTTCTCTGAGCTGTTGGGGCGTGCATGCTCCAGGTTGTCAGACCTCTGAGGTTTGGGGAGTAACTTTCCAAGCATATGAGATTCCTGGTTTGTTTGCTGATATATATGTGTGTCTATGTCTATATACATTTAGCTGATCTGATAAATCAGTACGTCTAGGCTGTGAGGTTATTGAGGTCATTTCCCTTGGTTTGAAAGCTCCGACCTGTTTGGGAATATGTCCCAGAATACAAGCTCTCTGATCTTCTCCTGGGTGTGTGTTGCAAGATCTCAGGTCTTTGATTGGTTTCTGGCTATTTTTCCTGGCACGTGAGGTCTCTGACCTGACTGTGGGTATGTTGCAGAATTTGAGATCTCTGATTTGTTTGTGGCTCTCTCTCTGTCCCAGGTCGTGAGGGCTCTGATCTGCTTGTGGATGTATGTCTCAAGATGTCACGTCTCTGTGCTTATTCTCGGTGTATTTGCTGCATGGGAGCTCTTCAACCTTTTTGTAGCTTCATGTCGCAGCATTTGAGGGCTGTGATTCCTTTTGGGTTGTATTTCTCACATGAGGTCTCTGATCTGTTTGTGAATGTATAGCATGGTATGTGAGTGCCTGATCTGTTTGTGTGGGTTTATCAAGGGTGTGAGGTCTATTCAGTTTGCTGTTACGTGTCCGAGTTTGTGAAGTGTGACCTGTTTGGGGGTTTATGTCTAAGAATATGTTTCTCTCTGCAGTTTGTGTGTGTGTCCTGGACAGAGTCCTCTTCTGTGTTTGCGAGTTTAATTCCAAGTGATCGAGAACTGTGAGCATTCTTAGGTGTTTGTCCCAGAATGTGTGTGTCTCTGTTCTTTTTGGATGTCTGTTAGAGGGTAGGAGTTGGCTCATCTATTTGGAAGCACATGACTCAGAATGTGAGGTCTGTGAACTGTCCGTATAGGTGTGTCTCTGGTGGCTGAGTAACAGCACCCCAAAGATGTCCAGTTCCTAATGCCTGGAACCTATGATTATGTTAATTTACATGGAAAAAAGGACTTTGTGGATATGATTAAGTTAAGCATCCTGAGCCAAGGAGATTATCCTAGATTATCTGAGTTGCTTAATGCAATCACAAGTGTCCTTATATGAGGGAGGCATGAAGGCAAGAGTCAGAGAACACGATGAAGTGACGGAAGCAGAGGCAGAAAAGGTGACAGGGTGACATAAGTAGAGATCAAAGAGAGACGGAGGTAGAGATGGGGGCTACAGAAAGAGAGAGAGGTTGGAAGATGAAACCCTGCTGACTTTGAAGACTGGAGGAAGGGGCTATGAACTCAGGAATGCGGGAACTCCAGAGAGAAGTCCACTCTACTTACACCTTGGCTTTTACCCTGTGAGACTCCTCGTCAGTCTTCTGATCCGCAGAAATGTGAAATAACAAATTTGTGGTGTTTTATGGCAATAAGACTGTGGTGATTTGTTACAGCAGCAAGTCCAGAGCCCTGAGGAGATCAAAGGCCTGCACCTTCAAGAAATGGAATAAATGTGGCTTTCTTTTCTAAGAGAGAAAAGAAAAGAAAAGAAAAGAAAAAAAGAAACAGTGTCCCAGGTTGTGATGTCTCTATCCAGTTGTCAGTGCACATCCCAGGACGTGAGCTTCACGTCTGTTTGTGAGTGTCTGTCTGATGGTGGGAGGTCTCTGGTCTGTGTGTGGGTGTAGAACCAGGTTATTGTGTCTCTAATCTCTTTGATAGTGTATGTTCCAGAATTTGTGGGCCCCGCTGTTTTGGGGTGTATGTCCTAGGAGAGAAGGCCTCTGATCTGACTTTGTGTACAGGTCCCAGGATGTGAGTTCTCTGAACTGTTGAGGTATGTATGTTCAGGATGTAAGGATTCTGAGCTCCGTGGCCATATTTCCCTTTGCTTGAAACTCCTGATCGAAACAGATGTTTCTGTTTCTGTTTCTGTTCAAGAATGTGAGACTTCCTGGTCTGTTTGTTTGTCTCTGTCTTGTGGTGTGAAGCTTCTGGTATGTTTGCTAGTGAGTGAAGCAGGGAGTGACGCAGGGTGTATATCCCATGATGGGAATTCCGTCATCTGTGGGTATTCGTCTGACAGTGTGAAGTGTCTGATCTTTTCAGTGGTGAATGAACAAGAGTGTGAGGTCTCTGACATGTTTGAGGACGTTTTCCCAGGAGGTGAGTTCTCTGATCCGTTTCTCAATGCATGTCCTAGGATGTAAGGTCTCTGATGTTTTGTGAATGTACATCTCAGAGTGTGAGGTCTCTGAGCTGTTTGTGGGTGTATGTTCCAGGTTGTCAGATGTCTGATGTCTTATGGGGAAATTTGCAAGCATTTTTGATTTGTTTGCTGACATATGCCATGAAGTGATATTCTTGTCTGTTAAGGTGTACATATCTGGGATGTGGGATTTCTGAGCTCGTTCTGGGTGTATGTTTCAGGATGTGAGGCCTCTGACCTGTTTATGGGTGCATGTCCCATGTTGACAGCTCTCTGCTGTGTTTCTGGGTGCATTTCTTTGCATGTGAGGACTCACTTGTTTCTGGGAGGATCTCTGTGAGTGTGTATCCCAGGATCTGAGTTCTCTGATCTTCTTGAGTCTGTAGGCCCCAAGATTTCAGGTGTCTGTTTTTATCTGGGTGCGTTTACCAGCATGTCAGGTCTGTAACCTGTTTGTTGGTTTATGTTGCAGGATTGGAGGAGTCTGGTATGGTTTGAGTTGTATTTCTTAGATCAGGTCTTTGAACTGTTTGTGCGTGTATGTCACATATGTGAGTGTGTCATCTCCTTGGGTGTTTTTGTATAGGGTATGAGGTCTGTTCTATTTGTAGTTGTATGTCCCACTTTGTCAGGTCCCTGATCTGTTTGTGTGTGTGTGTCAGAGAATGTGGGCTTTTTTCTGCTCTTCGTGTGTGTATATCCCAGAGTCAGAGATCTAGTCTGTTTGCGGGTCCTGGAGTGTGGATCCTTGATCTCCTTGTGGGTGTATATCCCGCCATGTCAAGTCCCTGTTCTTTTTGGATGCGTATGTCCCAGAGAGTGAGTTCTCTTATGTCTTTGTGGGTTTAATTCCCAGAGCGTGAAGACTCTAAGCCTTACTTGATGCATGTCCCAGAATGTGTGGCTCTCCTGTCGTTTGCATGTATGTTTCGGGGTAGAAGGTCTCGATCGCTTTGGAGGTGTATGACTCCAGCTGTGAAGTCTGCGAGCACTTCCTGGGTGTATGTCCCAGGATGTCAGGTTTCTTTTTGTTTGTGCATGTATGTTCTCTTTGGTCAAATAATGGGTCACCAAATACGTCCTCACCCCATTCCTGGGACTTGTTAATATGTTGTCTTACCTGGAAAAAAGGACTTTGCAGATATGTATTTGGAAAGCATCCTGAGATGGGGCAGTTATCCCGGATTATCTAGGAGGGCCCACAGTAATCATGAGGGTCTTTGTATGAGGGAGGAAGAACCTTTAGGATCAGAGAAAACTAAGTGACTGTGTACGTCGAGACAGGGAGGGCTATGTGATATAGAGTCACAAAAGGTGAGGTGATGGCTGAAGCAGAGGTCAGAGAGAGAGAGAGAGAGATGCTAAAATTCAAGCTCGAATGCTTGGATCCTCTGATTTTTTTGTGGGCTATGCCGCAAGATGTCATGTCTACCATCTGGTGTATTTTCTGGGCATATTTTTCAGCACGTGGAATATCTGACTTGATCGTGTTGCAAGATTTGAAGTCTCTGATCTGTTTGTTTTCTGTGCTCCAGAAGGTGAGGTCTCTGAGCTGTTTGTCCATGTATGTTGCTGGATCTGTTTGTGGGTGTATGTCCAGGATGCGAGGGCCCTGATCTGTTTGGGTGTGTATGTCCCATGATTTGAGGTCTCTGAATTATTTGATGTCCTGCATCCAGCATTTTACTTCATATTTTGGGGTCTATACCCTAAGTCTCAGAAGGATTTCTGAACCTTGGACTCAAGGGTCCTGAGCTTTTTCTGGTCTACATTCCAGGGGTGAGTTCAATGAGCTGTTTGGGTGACTGTGTTCTAGAATACGTGGTACCTGAGCTCTTTTGGTTTGAGAGTTCCTTGACCTGTTTGGGACATATTTTCAGATGTGAAGTCTCTTTCTTTTGAGAGGTCTCAGTCCCAGGATGTGAGGTATCTGACTCATTAGGGTTCTGTTCCAGGGTCATGATCACTGAGTTTTTAATGGGGGGGGGGGGCAGTTAGTGAATTTTCTGAGCTGTTTGGAGGTCTTTGTTTAGTGTGTGAAATCTCTCAACTCTATGGTGGCCTCTGTGCAGAGTACGGGGTCTCTGAACTACTTAGAAATCTCTCCTTTCAGGGATGAGGTGGCTGAGCTATTTGGGGTCTGCGACCCTCACATGAGGACTCTGATGTGTTTGAGTGTCTGTGGTCAGGATGTCAGCCCCATGTCCCAGAGAATGAGTTCTCTATGATGTTGTGGGTTTTGTCCTCGGGGGCCATCTTTTGGAGCAGTTTCAGGATCTCTTTCCAGAGTTTGAGGTCTTTCTACTGTTGCAGGCCTCTGAGGTGCTCCCCTTCTGTGTCCCGGAGTGTGAGATCTCTGATCTCTGTATCCCTTGGTGTGAGGTCCCTAACTGTTGGGGTGTGTCTCCAAGGGCGAGGCAGCTCCAGGGTGTGAGGTCTCTGAGTGCTTTGGGGTTCTATTACCAGTTTATGATGTCTCTCGGGTGTTTGAGGGCTATCTCCAGGTTCTTAGGTCTCTGAGCTGTGTGGGGGTCTGTGTCCTAGGGTTTAAGTTTTGTTAACTCTGAGCATTTTGGCACTGTACGTCTGATGTGTGAGGTCTCAGGCCTATCCGTGGGTCTGTTCTCCAGATTGTGAGGTTAATGAACTCTTTGAGAGTTTCTGTCCCATCATGTGAGGTGCTTGAACCGTGTGGGCATATGTAGCCAGGATGTGCTGTCTCTGAGCTGTTTTTGTGTCTGTCTCCCAGGTTCGAAGTTCTCTGAGCTATTTGAGAACTTGCGTCCACGATGTGAGGTCCCTAAGCTGCTGTGAGTCTGTGTCCCAGTTGTGAGGTCTCTCCGCTGTTTGTGGCAGACTTTGAACAAAATGTGAGGTTTCTAGGCTGTATGGTGATCTGTGTCCATGAGTGTCAGGTGCCTGAAATCTTTCCGGATATGAGTACAAAGTGTGAGTTCCATGAATGGTTTTGGGGTCTGAGTCCAGGGTGTGAGGTTTCTGAATCATGGGGAGGTTTGTGTTTAGAGTGTGAAGATTCTGAGCTGTTTAGTGTTGGGAGCCTAGGATATGAGGTTTCTGGGCTCTTTAGGGTCTGTGTCCAGGATGTGTGATCTCAACTTATTTGGGGTCTCTATCACAGGGTGTGAAGTCTCTAAGCTATGTAGAGGATTTGTGTCCGGATTTTCGGGATTCTGAGTTCTTCTGTGAACCAGAGTGGGAGGCCTCTGAGCTGTTTGGGGATCTGTCTCAGTGTACGAAGGCTCTGAGCTATTTTTGTGAAATCTGTGTCTGGTACGTGACATCTCTGAACAGGAACCTGTGTTGAGGGTGTGAGATCTCTGAGCTGTCTGGTGGTCTGAGAAGAAGGTGTGAAGTCTCTGAACTGTTTGTCCTTCTTTATTGCAGTTTGTGAGTTCTCTGAGAAATTGGTGGGTCTTTATCCCCAATTGTGAAGTCTCTGAGCTTTGTGGGGGGTCTGTAATCATATTTTCAGGTCTCTGAGCTCTTTGGATGCATGGGTTACAAAGCGTGAGGTCTCTGAGGTGTTGGGTGGTCTTTCCTAGGGTGTCCTGACGCTGAGCTGGTTAGGGGTCCGTGTCAGGAGATGTGAGGTCTCTGAGCTGTATATAGATGTTTCCAGAGTTGGAATTCTCTGCACCGAGTCTGTTTCCGTGCTGGGTGATCTCTAAGCCTTTGGGGTCTGCGTCTGAGGCTTGACTCGAGTTGTTTGTGGCACTATGTTCTAGGGAGTGAGGTCCCTGAGATGTTTCGTGCTCTATTATCCAGGGCGTCTCTGAGCAATTTGGGGGTCTGTGTCCCAGATATGAGGTTTCAGAATCATTTGGGGATCTGCAGAGTGTGAGGCCTCTCGGTGTTGGGCAGTCTGTATCAGGGTGGCACAGCTCAGCTGTTCGGGGGTCTGTCCCAGGATGTGAGGTCTCTGAGCAGTTTGGAAATTGATGATCAGGGTGTGAAGGCTCCGAATAGCTTGGGTGGCAGTAACCCAGGTTGTGAGGCCTTTGAGATGTTTGTGCATCTCTCTCTAGAAAGTCCTCTGGTGTGTTTGGGGTCTGAATCCCAGCATATGAGGCAGCATGAGGTCTCAGAGGGCTTTGGGAGTGTGTTCTAGTCTCAGTGCGGCCTGTGTGTTATTTGGGGCCTGTGTCCGGGTATGAGATCTCTGAGCTCTATGGAGACGTGTACTCCAGGGTGTGAAGTCTCTGCGGTCTGGGGTCAATATCCAGGGCATAAGGTCTACAAGCTGTTTAGAGGCCTGTGTCCTAAGTCTCCTGTGTGTGTCTCCGAGCTGTTTAGGATTCTGTCACCTGTGTGTGAGGTCTTTGAAATATTTGGGTATCTGTGTCAGTGTGTAACATCTCTGAGCAAAAACAAACGGCACTGGCTCATACTCAGGTTGAGGGATGATGGAAACAAGTACATTTGAAACATCATCTCTTTGTTCTCTGCTTTATACCCTGGCACATATAGGTGCTCAATGAATATTTGTAGAAAAAGCTTCCCCCAGCACGCACAGACTTTCCTCTTTGAATGTACTAGGCAGGCTTTGGGTTCAAAGCCTCTATGAGCAGAGAGGGTCCAGCTAGAATTTTATCATATTTCTGTATTTCTACTATCTTTATTTCTCTGGTTACTTATTTTTGTTTCTTTCTAGTGAGAATGGTTTGTCCATTTATTTATTTTATTTTATTTTGGCAGGGGAAGATTTGCCCTAAGCTAACATCTATTGCCAATCTTCCTCCTTTTTTTCCCTACCCCCCCCCCCCCCACCAAGCCCCAGTACATAGTTGTGTATAGTTCTTTTGGTTCTTCTATGTGAGCCACTGCCATAGCATGGCTACTGACAGACGAGCAGTGTGGTTTCACACCTGGGAACCAAACCTGGGCTGCCGAGGCAGAGCACACTGAACTTTAACGGCTAGGCCATCAGGGCTGGCTCTGGTTTGTCCATTTAGACAGCAATGGATTTAGTTTGCTTTTTCAGTGCATGTGAAAATTAAAGTATAAAGCAAGCTTATTGTAGGTCAAGACGTTATATAGATGATGGTGCAAGTGGTATAGTGTGCAGAGTATTATAGTCAAATGGCTGAGGTTTGAGGAACATGTCCCTGAGCACCCCAGCTCCCAGCCTTTCATCCCCCCAATCCCTACCTACACAGGTCTTCAATCCCCACACCTTGATTTGTTCAGTCATTGATTCTTTTTATTGATGCTCACCCCGGGCTGGGTAGGGCCAAGGGATATACAAGAGGAGAATCAGATTCGGTCCATGCCTGAAGGTCAGTCTGGGGGCGGGGAGCACAGACACACAGACGGACACACAGACAGACACACAGATCTAGCATCTGGTGGCAGGGCACACAGTCTCACGTAGGGGCACTCTGGGCAAAGGTAGTCAGGGAAGGCTTCCTAGAGAAGACCTCATGGGGGAAGCGAGGGGCGAGGCAGCCATCAGAGCTGTCGCCTTTTGTACATTTGTGGGCAGGTAACGAGACCAGGGGACCCAAGGTGAGCGCAAAGGGCTGGGGCTGGGGCTGGTGGGCGGCAGAGGCTTCCCTCTCACCTCACCATAATCTCATGGGTAAGCCATCCCCATTCCCCCATTCTCGGCCTGTACTTTGCCCTCTGCCACATGGGCCCTTTCCTGGGGCCCACCTCCATAGTTTTCAAGGCTTCCCTGAGACAATCCACGAGGACCAGGTGCTCTGCCCAGTGCCTGGCACCTCATCAGCACCCCATCAATGCACATTTTTCTCCTAAGTGCTATCTACAGCCTAGCTAGGCCTTGGTTCCAGCTCTGAGTAGTCACAGCAGTCATCATATCCCAGCTCAGGGCTCCCAGCACCAAGAGCCCGGGTGCCTTCTCTGCACTCCCAAAGGCAGAGCTCAGTCCCAGCCCCTCTTAAGGGCTGGGAAGGTCTGGACTGCCTTCCTCTCACTGGTCAGCGAGCCACGGGCATCCATTCCCCTTCCAGTGGCATGTGGATGTCTACTTCCCAGATGTGCGGCCCCGGAAGAGACCGTACGGCTCTTAGGCCAACACTAGCCAGCATGTGGGCATGAGCAGAAACCAGGCTCAGCCCCCAGCCCTGGAGCCCTCCTTTCTTTCACTAGCAGAGCTTCTGTGGGAGGGAACCACGCGGGCGGGGAACTCCAGGCTCTGATGCCAGCCCGCCCTGGGGCTGCTTCCCCACACCCTTGGGGCAGTAGGGAGAGGGTCTGCAACAGACCCCTCAAGCTCCAGGCAGAAGCAGTACAAAAACAAACATCTTTCTATTCTGGGGCTGGGCTGGGGCTCACCCCTTGGACTTCCTTGATAAGCCATGAATCCCAACTGCAGAAAGTCCCGGTGCTGAACCATTACTTCTGAAGGTGGGCAGGGGTTTGTAAGTGCAACCCACAGATGGGGCTGGGACAGGGAGGGGGAACTCCTGGAGTCAGTCCTCACGGCAGCCCCGCAGCCCTGAGTGTGGGGCAGGTGGAGGCGGGCAGGAGGCCCTGGCAGTCATTCCTCGACAAAAGGGCAGCGATGGGTGGGTTGGGCGGGCAGCTTCAGGCCCCCAAGGTCAGTCTGGCCTCAGACTTCAAAGGGCTAGAAGAGGTATTTGCGGCAGGATTCAGTCCCACACTTGCATTCAATACGGACCCGCTTCTTGGGGGAGCCAGGGAGCCCAGCCAGGCCAAAGTTGGAGTCCATGCGGGTGCTCTCCATGTCCACGGGGTCCACTGTGGAGTCACAGCCAGGGAGGGCAGGAGGGGGAGAGGACTTGTTAGAAGGCCTAGATGAGGTGGCCCGCTGCCCTTTTTACCATGAGACCCGTGGATCTTGGGGGCTGGGAGCAGGTCTGGGGTTTGGGTCAGGAGGAAGCTGGGGGTCGGTGCTTTGGAGCTGGGGCCAGGGCTCACAGTACTAGAGGGGTGTTCAAGTGTTAGGAAGATGGCCAGGGGTTGGGGGTTGTTGGGGAGGCAAGAGGCTGTCAGGGGGAACCAGGAGGGTCATGTCAGGCAGGAGTCAGGAATGGAGGGTCACCTGGCCGTCCAGAGGGGCATCTGAACTCTGCTGCCAAAGATTCCCCCCTCAAGTGTCTCAGAGGTGGCTAGTTTGTCAAGAAGGGGACTGGCTGGAGGCCACAAGGGTGTCCAGAGGCTTGGAATGAGGAAGGCCAAAGTGGGTTAGGAGCAGGGAGGGTTGGGGGACTGGGGAAACTCAGACAAGATTGGAGTCAGGAGGAGTGTCTTAACTCTCCTGCCAAATGTCCTCCCCCAGGAGTCTTGGGAGAAGTTGGTACAAGTGTCTCAGAATTGGGGTCCAGGGGTTGGGAATAAAGGGACCACCAAGGGGTGGGCAGGGGTCCAAGAGTCCAGATGGGAGACTGGGAGTCAGGAAGAACATCTTAAAGCTCCTTGGGTAGGGGTCCTTGTGTCCCACATCACTGTGTGCCCCTGCCCCCGGTCCCCTGCCACCCCCACCTTGCATGTTGTAATCAAAGGTGAGCTCCTCGCCTGCCCGGATGGTTCTTGTGGCAAAGAAAGCGATGCGGGGCAGTCGCTCATCAAGGTTGTCTATGAAGACGTTGTACACCTGGAGGTTGGGGTCACACTGGGCAAAAAAGAACAGCGGGAGGGTGAGGAAGTGCCCCAGCCTGCTCCTCCCGACTCCCCACCCGCCTGTGGGGTACCCACACTGTGGTTGACAAAGTGGGAGATGTTGCCATAATAGGCGGCATCCACGGTGTACACGTCCTCCACGTAGTCCAGGTCGAAGAGGTAGGTGGCACCCTGGCGGTCGTAGATCTGGCCCCGCCGCTCCGCCTCCTCTGAGGTAATGATCTGGGGAGAGGGCCATGGGGGAAGGGAGATTGGCCAACAAGGCTCAGGAAAGCCAGTGTAACTCCTGACCTCCAACCTGGCCCCCCAAGGGGAGAAGAACAAGTGAGCAGGGAGGCACCCCAACCCACTGTGGGTGGCTCAGGGGGCCGGCAGGCACGGACACACAGGAGGCAGTGATACGGAGGGGCTGTCAGCCCTTCTCAGGGGGCTGGGCCTCAGCTGCCCGCCACTCATCCCTCCTCAGGCCTCTGGATGGCACGAGGAGTCTCTCAATGCTGGGTGGAGGCTGGCCACAAGGTGCAGTAGTGAGAGACAGACACACACAGACCCCCGATGTAAGAGACCCACAGTGAGACACAGTGAGGCGAGCCAGATCAAGGGCAAGGAAGAAAAAGGCCCAGGGCTCAACAGAGAGGGGCAGGCAGAGTCGGGGGGGAAAAGAGACGCTGACTGATCTGGGGCAAGAGAGCCTGAGGCATTGCGGGAACCAGCACAAGAGAAGTGAGCCAGTGCAGGCCGTGCAGACAGTAGGAAGGACATGGAGGATGAGAAGAAAGAGGGCCCTGGGAAGGTGGGGAGAGAGAGACTGAATGAATGGGAAGGAGACTCAGACAAGAAAGCCAAGAGCAGAGTTAGAAACACAAACAGAATCTTAATACGCAAGACTCAGGTCCAGAGAGAAGAGCAAGACCCCCAAGAGTCTGAGATCGCAAGAAAGGGGCTAAGGCCAAAAACAGAGAGATGGAAGATGAAGATGAAAGAGATGAAGAAGAGGAGCTGAGCACCAGTGAGAAGCCCTCCCTCAGCCCTGCCGCTGTGCAGCGCCAACTGGTATTTAAGATGGCAGGAGGCATCTCCTCCTCCCCCGCTGGGTCCCTGGCTGTCCTAGTAAACAGGAAGCTGCGCCACCATCCTAGCCCCAACCTGTCCTTGCCTCCCAACTGCTGGTGATGGATTCTCCACCCGACCCCTTCCCCGACAGATCTCTCCCCTCTGTCCCTCATGCCCCTTCTTCCCCCTGGGGCCAACCACAGCCTTCTGGTAATCCCCAAGTGTAGCCAACCACACCCATCTCTGTGAGGGTCCCACAGGGCCCAGGACTGCCCGTTCCTCAGCCTAGGGTCCCTCCAGACCAGGGCAGGTCTCGTTCTCCACTCTTGGTTTTCTGCCCACCCCTCAGAGACAGGTGCCCGCACTATGCACAGCACACACACCATAAATGCCCTTTATTTTTATTCTGCTTTCCAACCCAGAGCCCTGTCCTCTGTCCCGCAGGCAACTCAAATGCTCTCCTCCCCTCACACCCCTTCTTCCTTCCCTCTCCCTTTGTCAGACAGCACTGCCCACCACACCCCCTGATGACGCTGGACGCAAACCCAAGACCCACCCTGGCCTCCTTCCTTGCTCACCCTCATGCCAACTAGTGACCATGCTCTTCCCACTTCTGGTCCTGACCCACATTTTCTCTAGCCAGGATGGCCACACTAGTGTCCTGTCTCCTCCCTGCCTCTTGCACCATCACCTCCAGCCTCTGCCCTGTGCCAAATGCTGATCGACTATGCCTTTAGAAGACCAAGATCTACCCCTCGGGCAACACTGCTCACTGCCCCATACTCCACTCCATTCCTTGAGGAACGTGGCTCCCCCACACCCCCAATTTTGGTTTGTTTGTCCACTCATGCATTCAGTGGATTTTTATGAGGCTACCCTGTGCCTGGTCCCAGGGCTCAGGAGTCACAGTCTGCTGGGGGAGACAAATGGACCAAGCTGGGTCCCTGTTGTTAGGGGTCACAGTCTGGTGACAGAGATGGACTCAGACACCCACAGTGCAAGATGCTGATCAGGAAACACAGTGCTTAGGGTTCAAGGGGCAATGGAAAAGAGAGACACCATCTAAAGCAAGGTGCAGATCATAAAAGGGCTTTGACACCAGGGTGAAGAGGAGGGGCTCTCTTCTGAGGGACAAAACAGGAGCCACAGAAGCGTTTTGAGGAGTACGTCAAGGTCAGTCTCCCTCCACCTCCCGGAGAACACTGACTCTTCGTCGTGGCATCAACTCCCAACGGATGTTACTTCTCTGTACAGCCTTCCTGAACCTTCCAATCCCCACCCACTGCAGAAGCTGCTGCCTCTATGAAGCCTTGGGATCAAAGGGCAGCCCCTGCTGGGCTCAGGAGCACACTGGGTGGTGTCTGGGCCAGCTTTTTCCTTTTAGCCCCTCCCCAACCTGGAGGAAATGCCCCACATCCTTCCCAGGCTCCATCTGCGCGCCTGCTCTGCCCCTACCTGCTCCCCGAGCCTCACCACGAGTGAGTCACACTGCAAGCCCTTCAGGGCACAAACGGTTCCTTCTCTCTTCTTTTCAGTCCCACTCTGTACGGGTTGGTCCACCCTGAAAACTCGGAAGCAAATCAGTCCATGTCCCTGCTCCCCAGCAGCCCCCCACAATGGCTGGGGACACAGATGGGCTCTGAGCTGGCAGCCTGGAAAAGGTGTTGACGGGAACAGGAACGAGAAGACCGGAGTCCGGCTGCTGCTCTGCCCCTTCCTGGTTACGGAATCCTGAACGTTCTCTGCCTGCGCCTGTTTCCTCAGCCAAAAAACCCTCTACCAGGTCTGGCAGTGCACCAGCTTTAGACACTTGGGCCGTTTTTATCCACTTTACTAGCTTGGTGACTCTGAGCATGTTACTACACCCCCTGGGCCTCGGTTTTCTCATCTGTAGAATGCAGATGACAATGACAATAATCCCAACCTGAGAGGGGCTGTTGTAAAGATCCTGCAAGATCAGGGCTGTGAAAGGTGTTTCTGGTTTTGTTTTCGTTGGGACACGGAGCAATGTTAGGAGCTGGGAGGAGTACTATAGCTTGTTGAAATCTAAGATGCTCCCTTATTTTATGTGCCCTTTCCCAAGAAAGGAAACATTGCTAACTAAATGATAACATGCCGCCATTGAATTAAATTAACTGAGACTCACTTTCATTTCAGGGTTGCTGAAATATGAAGACAGGGCATGTTTTAGGGATGAAACAGGCTCTCCTTCTCTCCGGGGCGACGGGGGCGTGTTCTGCTGGACGTGGAGCGGTGCAAAGGAGAGGAAGGGTAGCTCACGTGGAGCAGCAGCAGCGCGGAGGCGGCGAGCGCGGAGGGCGCGTGCGTGTCCAGCCTGAAGACGGACAGCGCGGCCAACAGGCGTGGGGTGTAGGCCCTCGATTACGTGACGCCAGCCAGGGTCTGGGACAGCACCACACAGTCAAGTACAATGAACACTTCTGCAGTACGGTTTACAAATATTACACCAAGGGAGAGAACAGACTAAAGAGGCCCCTGTCAGGTCTGGTTGGGTTTTGTAGCCAGATTGGTTACAAAAAAGTCGGTTTTCGGAGCATCCTGGATTTTCTGCATTTTGGACTGTAGGGGCTAACATTATTGAAGTCTTACTGTGTAGTGAACACTGTTCAAGTGCTTCACACAGAAGAACTCATTTAGTTCTCACACCAACTGTATGAGGTGGGTGCTATTATCATCCCCATTCTACAGATCAGGAAACTGAGACACAAAGAGGTTGAGTGACTGCTGATGAGTGGTGGAGCTGGGACTCAAGCTCGGGCAGGCAGGCTCCAGGGTCCACCCTGCTGACCCTCTGCCACGCTGCCTCCTCACAGGGGTATGCCGGGAGATGAGTTTGGCTCTGGCAGTGTTTGGGGGCCCCACAGGTCTGAGGGTGTTGGATCGGGACCTGGAAGTCACTGAATGTGACAGGAGGGAAGCCAAGATATAGCCTGAAGAGGACATGTGGAGAGTGGGAAGAGTGAGGACAGGGAGTGAGGGAGTCCCTGGCAACCCGGATGTTTACAGCGTGGAGGAGTGAGGACGCCGAGCAAGAGCAGCCAGAAAAGTAGCCCGCCCAGGAGACTCCGCAGAGCCTGTGGGCCACACACTCTGCCCCCTCGCCTGTCAGGGTCCTCTGGGTTGCAGACAGCTTTCCTTCAAGATCGGCAGTACAGTGAGGCTAGACAGTGCCTGCTCCAGACTTCCTCTCAGTTTGTTGGGCTCCTGTGGGGTCTGGACACCTCCTCCTCCAGACCATCAGGGGCTCTGGAATGTGCACACGTTCTCCTCCAGACTGGGGACATCCCCTGGGATGTTAGCATCTCCTACACACTGTTAGCATCTCTCTGAGGTCTGGACACCTCCTCCAGAGTGTCAGGACATTGCGGGTGGGGACACTTTCTACAGGCTGTCAGAGTCCGCTTGGGTGTAGACCTGATCTCCTTCAGACTTTCACAATCCCTCTGGGGTGAGGACACTTTTTTCCTGACTGTTGGGACAGTGGGGTGTGGACACTTCCTAAGTCAGACCGCCAGGGTGCCCTGGAGTGTGGAGAGCTCGCTCTCTTCCTCCAGGGCACTCTGGGACATGGACACCTCTTCCTGCAGATTGTCAGGACCCCCCACCTCTTAGATTGTCAGGTCCTCTGACATGTGGACGTTTCCTCTACCAGACTGTCAGGGTCCTCTGGGGTATGGATGTCTCCTCGTCCAGACTGTCAGGTCCTCTAACGTGTGGGCTGCTCTGCCCCCGGGGCTATGACCCTCTCTACTTTATAGTTCGTCAGAGCAGGAGTTTTTCCTCTTCATCAGTGTTGTTATTACAGCGTGGACATGCTCAGGTGTGTGTCTCTTAGGCCAATCTCTGTCACTTCCCAACCATATCAACCCCTAAGAGACCTATAGAAATATGGTCTTTGAGGTGTTACCATGACAGGGCGCATTCATGGATTAAAATGGTCAAGGTCCAGGGAAGGTAAATGTCCCCCAACGCATGAGCTGGTCCTATGCCACAAAGAACTGCCCCACCCCGAATGCCCACTGTGTCCCACCCTAGAATGGGACATGTGCTGTTGCAGACACTTGTTATTAATATATGCAAACCCCTTTTGTTCTCCACCTGGGCACACGGCTAAATCACACTTCCCAGCCTCCCTTGCACTGAGGTAAAACTAGTGACTCAGTTCCAGCCAGTGGGGGTGGGCAGAAGTGATGGGCATCGCATCCAGGCCTGGCTCATTAGAAACGCCCCCCTTCTACCCGACTCTCGGCCCGCCTGCCAGGCAATGCTGTGGATCAGAGGCTGCTCCAAGGCTCTGAGCATGGCACAGGCACAAGAGGGAAAGAGCCTAGGTGGCCACGCTGCCGTGGGGGAGGATACCACCCAGACACCCATGCTGGACCGCGACAGGAGCACACAGACTTCTAACGTGTGAAGCCACTAAGACTTGGGGTTGTTCAGTACGGCGGCTAGCCTGCCTAATACAGCCAGCCCTTCCCCAGTGCCCTGCCAGTCCAGAGGAGGAGGTAGGCAACCTCCACAAGGCAGGTCTGCGTCCTCCCCCAGACTGTTCATGTTCCTTTGGTGCAGACTAGTAAAAGGTGCTCCTTCTGGGCAGCCACTGCTTGGCGATAAGCTGGACCCTTGTGAAATGAGAAGAGGAAGTGCCCTTTCAGGTGATGCAACCCTGTGCAGACCACACGGCCTGTTAAAAGGAACGCTGCCTGGATTTCAGTTCCCACTTTCCACTTTGCTAGGTACCCTTATGGAGTCAACCCAGTCTGGAAGTATTGCAATGTGCTTTTAACTACCAGCTTGGAATACTCACCCCTGCCAGGAGGTCCCTATCACACTCGGGTTAACCCCCCCGACCTTTCCCACAGGGAAAGCAGGGAAGCTGCAGACACACAGTGGGCACACAAAGTGGGAAGAGCCGCACACACATGCCCGGTCCCATCTCCCTACCTCTCCCACGTACTCCATGACGAAGCTGTTCTTGCGGATCTTCTCCAGCGTGCGGACACCCCAGCCGCGTCCATCGTCCGTGCGGAAGATGCAGAGGTCATAGCGGATGCCCTTCTGGACCACGCGATTGGGGCAGTCATAGCCGCAGCGGCAGCGGGAGTTGCACTCGTAGATGGGCAGCCCGGCCCGCAGCCGCACCTGGCCCTGGTCATTGTAGGCAAACTTGTGCAGGGACGCCCCGGGGCAGCAGCCTCCAGCGGGTGCCCACAGACAGTCCTGGCACTCGCAGCCCACGGCCACCTGGTTGAGGGTGATGCCCTCACCAACACGGTACTCATTGATGTACACGAAGGCCCGCGGGGGGCCGTCCAGGTCCACCTCGTTCTCCACGGTGATGCGTCCCAGATGGCTGCGCTTGGCATTGAGCTCCTGCTCCCAGCGCCGGAGCGCCCGCCTCTGCTTGGCCTTCTGCACCAGGTAGTTGGCCAAGCTTGGGTCCAGGTGCCGGGGCGGCTTTGACCGGTGGTGCCTCCGGAGCAGCTCCCTTTCTAAGTCCTTGTGGAACTGCTTGAGGATGCGCACACACTTGAGGTTCTGCCGTGGCTCCCAGGTGCTCTCTGAGTCTGGGTAGCCACGCCATTTTACCAGGTAATACTCCTGTTCCTGTTGGGGGGCCAGGGGGATGGGGGCACCATAAGTGGCGAGACCCTTGGGCCAGTCCTGTGGGACTTCCATCCCAAAGCCGATGGATAAGACCCAGACCACTCCCCCACCCTTTTCTGGAATGACTCCATGCAGGGGTCAAAAAGCACGGGCTCTAAAGTGAGAATCACTCAGTTCAAATCCCACTCTCCCCCTTACTATATCTGTCTAAATTTCAACTTTTAATTTAGTCTCCCAAACCCGCTCCCTCCTCTGTCTTCCCCATCATCAGCTCCCTCCTTCTGGCTATTCAGGCCCCAACTCTTGGAGTCATCCTTGACTTCTTTTTCTCACACTCCCCACATCCACCCTCAGCAAATCCTGTCAGCCCCACCTTCAGACTACATCCAGAATCCGACCACTTCAAACCATCACCACTGCCACCACTGTCACTGCTCACCCGGGCTGTGGCAGTAGCCTCCTCGCTGGTCCCCCTGCTTCCGCCCTTGTCCCTACAGTCTATTCCCCACACAGCAGCCAGAGGGATCTTTTCTTGCTGAGAGGCAGCTACAGGTTAAAGTTTAACTACACAGGTTCTAGTTAGACACCTTGGGTTCGAATCCAGAATCTGCCACTCCCTAGCTGTGTGGCCTTAGGCAAGTTATTTAACTTCGCTGGGTTTCAGTTTCCTCATCTGTAAATAAGTAAAAAAGCTACCATTCTCTAGCATTCATTATGTACAGGTACTGTTCTAAGCAACTTACATGTATTATTAACTAATGTAATCCTCCCAACTCTATATGAGGTGGATCCTACTAATCAGCCCCATTTTACAGATGAGGAAAATGAAGTCAGAGAATTTGGGTAAGTATCCTGGGGTCACGCGGCAGGATCTGAACCCAAGCATGCTGGCTCCAGTCTGTTCTCTTAACCATCCTGCCATTACCTCCTCTGGCAATAGTAAGAGTTCCCATTTCACAGTGTTCACAGGGGGATTAGATGAGTGTGTGAGAGGAAGTGCCTGGGATACCAAAAGTGCTCGAACCCCTTAGCTCTCATCATCTCCACTCCTGGGCCCAGCATCTCAATCTTTGCAATTGGTTTGTATTCCCAGGGAGGTGGGAAGAGAGACTCATTTGGGGATTCATTCTGGCTCCTGCCTCCCTCAGAAAGCCACTTTAGTTTCCCCACCTCTAAAATGGGGATAATAAGAGGGCCTCCTAATCCTTTTTTTTTTTTAAGATCAGAGGAGAAAATCCCCTTTGGAAACAGGTGCAGGCAGTGCGGGGCAAGGGGGCAGGAAGCCAGCTTCCTTGACACACCCCGGCCATGGTCACCCCAGACTCACGCGGATCTTCTTATAATCGCACAGGTACTCGACTTCAAAGTCATAGAGGTTCCTCTTGGAGATGCCAAGGGCAGGGCAGGAGAGCTTGGCCAGGCGGCACAGGTCCTGTAGCTGATTCCAAGAAGACTTGCAACACACACTACAGCCTAGAACAAGGAGGCCGGAAAGAACGCTTACTGGGCATCCTGGAGAGGCCAGGAGTCAAAGGGGACCCCAAATCCTCCCTGGGATTTTCAAAAGACTGCCTCAGAGGGAGTGAGATTGAATCCACAGGCCCTCCCAGTGCTGAGACCCTTCTACAACAAAGCTGTGCCACTTCCTTCAACCCCAGTGCTCATTGTCCAAGGCTACCCCTGGAGCGGCAGACCTCAAAATGGGATATGCTGCATGGATTTCCTAAAGGAATCTAGTCTCAGAGCTTCCGACTCCCTCTGTACTATTCCTCAAAGTGCCTGCCAACTTGCCTTGGGTTCAGGACCTGGTCATCCTTCTCCCCTGGTCACCCTCCCCATCGCAGTAGGGTGCACTGCCCCAAGCAGTGGATGGGGATGGGATTAAAACCTCCAGGGTACCAAACAAAGGTGTAACTGGAAAGACTGGTTGGCAATCCCTTATCTGAAACTCCTGGAGCCAGATGTGTTTAGGAATTCAAATTTTTTTTTTGATTTCATGAGTGTAGTTCTAGGTATATCCCATACATTCCTAACACCCCTACTGTGGTCAGGGGCGTCAAGCCATAATCAAACACATGAATATTTCTGCAGCAGAAGTCTGAATTTTCACAGGAAATAGGAGACATAAAGATGTAAGATAGCGGCACTGAATAGTCCCACTTTATAGTTTAGCTTTGCCACTGAATGGTGCCCAACGTAAGTTTTCAGGGATTTTTAGATTTTGGAATTATGAATAAGAGGTTGTGGAGTGGTATTAGATTACAGAAAGCGTCCTTGAATGATTAGTCTGGGTGCCTTAAACCCACAAGGTATATTTCTGCAACCCGCATTGTGACTTTCTCTGTCTCACCCTCTTTTCTGTGAAAGGTAAAGCTCACCCTAAGGGGTAATGCTCTGAATTCAGGAACAGGCAAAACAATATAGGTTAGTGACAACAATTATTTTAAATATACCTGGAATGTTTCTGGAGCTACCAAAATTTTTCAAGACACATTTTTTTTTTAAAGGCTTCTTTCTGATTCAAGGCCCATTCTTAAGATGCTTTAGAGGCCATTTTATCAAATCATTTCACAAAGCACTTAATCCAAATGTAGTCAGTCAGTCCTCACCCTATTTTTTAAATGTTTAATATTTTCTGCCTCCCACTGCAAAACATCAAACGTTTAAACTCAAAATACTGCAGATGTCAACCTAAAAATGTACAAGAGCTTTGCAGAATGATTTCGTGTGCACTTCCCCCTCCACTTAGGCAGGCCCAGGGGAGCCTCGGCCAGTGCCCGTGCTTTCCTCCCCTTTCAAACCCCTTCACTCGCCTTTGAAACCCCACTAAAGTGGTGCCAACTCACACCTCCAGCTGCTGCCTCCGCACTGACCACAGGTGGACTCTCCTACCCTCAGATGTCCCCCTCGCACTTATGGAACCCGTCCTCCTCTCAGCTTTCCTCACCCAGAGGAGCCACCCCACATGCTGAGAGTCACCCCTCTCTCCCTGCACATGGGGGAGTCCGGCTCTCCTACTCAGGAAGCCCCTTCCCTTCTTCCTGGAGGAGTCCCCTCTGCTGCAAACCTTCCCCCATGACGCCGAGAGGAGATACCCTCCCCGTGAAGAGTCCCCCGTCCCCCCACTCTGTAAAGGAGGTCCATCCCCTTCCCTTCCCTCCCCTTCCGGCGTCTCGCGTGGACACCAAACGGGTAACGGTCACCAGCGGCCGATTTTCCCGCGCGCGGGCACGGCCTCCCCGACGAGTCCCCGCGCGTGCGCGCGCCGCCCTGTCGCGATCTGAGGCGCGCGCCCCCCTCCCGCGGCCCCACTTAGCCCCGCGCCCGCCGCGTTCCGAGGCACGCGCCCCCTCCCCTCCGCCCCGCCCAGCCCCGCGCTCCAGGCCCGCGCTCCCCGAGCCCCATCCTTTCGGCGCCGGGCTTCCGGCTCCCGGCCCCGTGGCCTCGGACGCCGGGGCCCCGAGCCTGCGACGCCACCCCTCCAGCCCACCCGGCCCGGCCAGCGGGCCCGCGCCGCTGCCACCACTGCTTCACCTTTTAAATTTTCCGCCATCTTTCCTCACGGCTAACGACATTCGGGCCTAACCAGCCTCGCGAGAAGAGAGCTCGCGCGGGCGTGGCCGAGAACGCGCAGCCTATTGGCCGCACCGCGCCGCGAGCAGCGCCCGCGCGGACCAACCGGCGAGCCGTGACCGGAATCCTCCCCGCCTCCGCGCTCGGTCCCGAAGGCGGGTGCTCGCCGGCGCTTTCCCAGAGTGCGTCTGGGCGGCGGCGGCGGCTGAGGTTGCCGGTGGCCCTGTCGGGATGCCGGTCTGTCTGTCACGCTGTCAGCCAATCATGTTGTCAGCTGGCCTGACGGGGGGTCAGACCCCCAATTACCACCGTCAGTCAGTCCGTCACCATATTTTAACCCCAAGCAGCCCGTGACTCCCAAGGTGGACTGTCGCCACATACAGCTGCTCAGTCACTCGATTCAAATCAGACAATGGATCAGTCACTATGACGACTGTCTAGTCAGACCCCCGCCCCCCATTCACACTGCCTGTCAGTCAATGGCAGCATCCATTCGTGCCCTCGGGCCAGCTGCGAGTCCCTCCAGGCAGACAAGTGGCGCTTACTAACAGCTACACTGCTGGTCAGCCAGCCTGTCATTCCCTTCGACGGTCCCTCCTTCACGCTGTCAGTCAGTCAAGCAGCCGGTCTGTCTGTCTACCTTACCCTGGGACCAGCTCTGAATCCCCCTGGGGGAATCATCAGTATCCAGCCATGCCCTCAGGCAGGCTGTCATTGTCAGCATCTAATGTAGCCCTGTCAAGGCAGTCACTATCCACTGTCAGTTGGTTACTCTGTAATTCGCCCAGGTTACTCGGTTCGCACCATGATCAGACAGTTATTCCCTCAGAGCAAATAGATACAGTAATTAAAGGTATGATCCAGCCTCCACGCCACCTGTCACTGGGTCAGGAGTCTGTCACTTCTCAGGCGAGGCATGCCCACCATTGGTCAGTCAATCAATAGCCTCTGACCCTCTCGGCCCCATCAGGTGGCTGTGATTATAACCACACACAGCCATGGAGTCAGGCAGCTACACTGATCTTTCAATTGGTCAGCTGGCCCGTGACTCCTTCAGTCTGCCCCTCATTATATTGTCAGTCGGTCAGGTAGCCATTCTTAGCATCTGCGTGACCACACACTCTGTTGAGCATGCAGTGATTCGGTCAGGGTGGACAGTCAGTCACCAGATACAGTTCCTTATCAGGCAGCCACAGATCTGTCCGTCAGTCAGCCCGAAATGCCCTCGGAATAGCCCTCCTGTACACATCGGCGGGCAGTGTAACATCCACATACTCCCTCGGGCCAGGTGTGATTCCTAGCAATAGTCAGCCATTCACAACATCCCGCCACTCAGGCAGGCAGCAACACCATGCGTCATCAGTCAGCCAGCCTTGTCAGTCCCTCAGGAGGCTGCCTGTCTCCTTCACTGTCGAACCACCAGCCCCAGCCAGTCCTGAGTGGGCTGTAATTCAGTTAGACGTTGAGTACCTCACAGCATCAGGAAACTGCACTGTCAGTTCCTCAAACTGCCCCTCTCCCTGTCAGTCCTTGAATTATGTAGTCAACCAAACGGGTATACAGTTAATCAAACAGTTGTTCTGTCTGTCTGCCAGTCCAGCTGTGAGCTGGTCGGGGAAATGGCTGGTCAGTCGAAGGTTCCAATAGCCCCTGCTTGCCATGAGTGGAACAGTCAACATTGTAAGTCGCACCATGGATTCCCTTTCCTCCCTTATTCCTTCTAGAACAGAGTCAGATGCTGGTCCTCACGTGCTCCCAGTCTCCTCGGGCAAGCAGGACACTCCTGCTCCCAAGGAGTTCAGGAGGCCTCTCCAACCCACAAGAATGGTTTAAGGCATCACCTCTTCCTGCCTGAGTCTGGAGGAGCGATGTAGGGGTCTGTGGGGGTTGGGGAGCATCCTTTGGCCCTCTCCAAACAGTATAGAGTAGTGGGCAAAGGCATGGATTCTGGAGCCCCACTACCTGGGTTCAAGTCCCAGCTCCAGCATTCACTAAATTGTGTGACCTTAGGCAGTGTCTTCATCTGTAAAACCTCAGATGAGTGACCTTGGGTGGGCATCTCTCACTCATCTGGAAAATGAATCTTTCTGGACTAGCACCTTTTCAGGAGACCTCAAAAGTGACAAGCTACCCCGTTATTATCGTGTTCCACTCCCAGCCTTGTGTCTGTTCATTCAGCATTAATTTAGTGTCAACTGTATATACTGCCTTGCCCAGTGCTGGGGCCAATACAAGGTTTTATCCATTCCAAGCCACACAAGTTTGACCTGCTTTTAATGTAAAAACTCGCATTGGAATGTACCACACATACAGAAGAGTCCACAGACCATGGGTGACCAGTATACTGAGTTTTCACCAGTGAACATACATGCGGACCAGAATGCAGGTTAAGGAAAACATTGCCAGCCAGGGCTCCAGAAGCATTTAATATTTTGACATCTCTGCAGTCTAGCTGCATCTCACAGCCTGGTGGGTCATAATTTAACTGGCCATACTTTTGTGTCTTTCTTAGTGATACATAAAATAATGGTGCATTTTATAATCGATGGTGATTCCAGACCAGTAACATCTAGTAATAGCAATAATAACAGCAGCAGCGGCAGCTAACATTTGTAGATACCTACAAGGAGCCAGGAACTTTGCAGACATCATCTACTTTAATTCTCACCATTGCCCAGTGAAGTAAAAGCGTTTTTATCTTCTCATCTTAAAGACTGAGGAAACTGAGGCCCAGGGAGGTCAAGCAACTTGCCCATAGTCAGTTCTTTTACCCCAGGTCTGTGCCTGCTCCAGCTAGTACTCCTGGGGATTCAGAGGTTGTGTGATGCAAGGTCTTTTCCAGGACAAATCCTGCTGAAGGGATCAGGGAACACTGGATTTCTAGGGTTTTCTTGGGGTGGCGGTGGGGAGGTGATATGACAGGCCCTTCCTTGACTTAGCGCTCGCTCTGGGACCTGGCCAGGGTGGGGTGGGGAGCGGAGTGAGAGGTGAAGGATAATGAAAGAATCGAAGGGAACCTGAGATCCTCTCCTTCTCCGGCTTCCACGGCTGCGGGGGGAATTCTTAAAGGGCAAAGCCAGCTCCTACTCCCCACACCTCCAGCGTCGTTCATTTCCTCCTGTCCCTAAGCCCCCACACTACACCTCTGATGATTGGGAAATTCTTCCACTGGTCTTGCAGACGGAAGAAACCTGCCCTCTCTGGATCACCCCTTGCCTTTATCTTCCTCCCCTCTCCTCCTCCTCTAAAGGCAGGACACCTGAGATCTTGAATCCACCAGGTTGCAGAAATGGGAAGGGGTAGGCACCTCTATTCCAGGCTTTGAAGTGCCAGAGTTTCTAATTACTCCCTTGGATACAGCTTTAAACACCAGGGACAGTTTTAAGTTGCTCCTTTTTTTCTGGAGAGCAAGTCCTACAGGAGGAGGGGTGACCCAGTGGGATCCTAGTTGGAAATAAGTTACATATTGCTACCCACTGTATAGATGAGGAAACCGAGGCTCAGAGGGAGGCACCTTGCCCAGGTTCTAGAGTAGATCCAGCTGATTATTAAGTCTTTGCCTCTTCCGTTGTCATTGGCCAGGACTTGGTTTGTACTGGAAACTGGGCAGAACCAAATTTTAAAATTGAGAGGGGGGTACCAGCCCAGTGGAGAAAGATTGGCATAGATGTTAGCTTAGGGACAATCGTCCTCCAGCAAAAAGAGGAAGATTGGCAACAGATGTTGGCTCAGAGCCAATCTTACTCACCTCCCCCCAAAATTAAATTAAATAAATAAATAAAATAAAATTGAGAAGGGGATCTGCCCATTGGTGTCCTGGTGTGTGAGCTGTTGTGTGCATGGAGAGTGGGGAACTCTCATGGTCTGGTATTCTGTTGCTTGAACGGTTTAAAAAATAATTAAATAAGTGAATGAATAAATAACTCTCCCACTCATTCACCACACCCAGCCTTACACAAAGCTTTTCCCCACCTCAGGGCCTTTGCACTGGCTAGTCCTTCTGCCTGGAATGCCCTTCCCCCAAATATTCACCTGGCTGACTCCTTTCTCTTTAGGTCCAGTATAGCTGTCACCTCCTCCAAGTGGCTTTCCTTGAATGATCCATCTGAATGGCATCTCCCCTCAGCACATCATAGCATTTATTGTGATCTAGAAGTATCTTTTGTTTCTATTTGATTCCTTGTTTCTCGTCTGTCTCCGCACCTAGAATGTCAGCCTCACAAGAGCAAGAAGTGCTGTCGGGTTTTTTCCACTGCTTTATCCCCAGCTCCTAAAGTAGCGCCTGGCAATAAGTGTTTGTGGAAAGAAAGAATGGCAGAAGGAAACAAAGAAATAGAGGCTAAATGACCTAGGGCACAAATGAATGAATGACCATATACATGTAAGGCTAAATAAATGAAATGGGATAGATGAATATGAGGGATTTGGGGGAAAAACACCCCAAATTCCCAACTTTGAAAAATAATGAACTGCATTTAGAGAAACAAAAAGACAGTTATTTTATTTTTGTTTAAAAATTCTTGAGTGAGGAGAACTGAGAAATTTTGTATAAAAAGGGCCCCAGCTATTGCTAGGGCATGTGTCGGGGCCAGTCAGAGATAACAGCACTGAAGGGGGTGGTGGGGAAGAAACGGGATTTGGGGGCCTGGAAGCCGAGAGTGGAGGGCAGCGAGCAGCGGCTGCCACAGGAGTGGGCACAGAACAGGTGTAGGGGGAAGCGACTCAGTCGTCCCATTCATCGTCCTCATCTTCATCGCCAGCCTGGTCCTCCCCTTCGTCTGGAGGGAGAGAGAGAGAGTGGAATTCAGGTTCAAAAGCCCTGGTACGGAGGTTTACTAGGGCCCGAGAAATCGGGACTCAGGACCCTGGGGGGCTGAGGTCTCCTGCTAGGAAATCAGACCTGGGGCCTGTGCGTTGGGTGAGGAAGGGGTCCCCTTACAAGACAGGGATTATAGCTGGGGTTTGAGTTCTAGCTGGAGTTGAAGTTAAGATTATTGTTAAAAATGTGCCGTTAGTTGGGATATGACTGTCACACAAAGGGTTAATGTTAACAGGTTTGTCACTTAATGGGGTAAATTTAAATATTATTAGCAAAGGTGGAGTAAATTACAATATTATTGTTTCATAGAGGGTTAATGTAAATATTGTTGACACATAATGGGGTTAATGATAATATCATTGTCAAAAGATGAGGTTCATTATAATATCGTCATATAACAGATTCATGTTAACCTTGTGGACACACTCAGGGCTTAATGTTAATATTATTGTCAAAGTTGGAGTTAATTATATTATTGTCACATAATAGGTTGAGGTTAATATTATCCTCATGTAATTGTCCTATAATGACGATATTGTTGACACAAGGGATTCATGTCAACATTATTGTAAAAAGATTGGGTTAGTTATAACGTTATCACATAATGATATGTTACTATCATTATTAATAAATGAATAATGTTAATATTATGATGAATGTTAATGAATGTTAATCTGATGACACATGGAGTTAGGGTTAATATTATTGCCAAAGATAGAGCTGATTACACTATTGTTACATAATGACAATGTTAACATTGTCAAAAAGGAGACTGATACAAGATTCACGTTACTACTATCAACAACAGATGGGGCTAATGTTACTATTGATCGTGACTGTTGGGGTCATTTGTAGGCCAACACTAGCGCTGGCAACCAAGGTCACTGTCCTGGCAGGATGAGCTCGGAGAGGGCAGCTCACAGCCTCGCGGGGGAGGGTGGGCTCTTACCGGAGGAGTGGATGGCTCTGCTTCTCTTCTGCATCACATGCATCAGGGCCCCCACCAGCCCTTCCGAGCTCTGAGGTGGCGGCTGCAGCGCTGAGCTCTCTGGAGCCCCAGGGGTCTGCAGCAAGCAGGGTCCAGGACAGAGGGCTCAGGGCTTGTGAGAGGAGCACTTCTCCCCACCACCTTTGACATTATTCCTCCTCCCACACACTTCACTCTCCTTCAAGGCTCCAGGCCCACCTCTCCCCACCAACCTCCCAACTCTTTCACTGAACCCCAAAAGCCTAGGAATGCCATCAGTCTCAGCCCGGCTCCAGCCCCGGCCCCGGCGCCAGCCCCATAATATCCTGACTCGCACAGCACACACCAGAGTTCCAGACCCCCAGTCCTCCATCCTGCCCCTCCTTACCTTGTTCAGCTGAATTCCCTGCCGGATTTGATCCAAAAGTGCCCCTCGACCCCCACCAGTGGCCGGGCCCCCGGAAGGCCCCAGAGTAGGAAGGGGTGGAGGAGGAACTGGCCCATCCCCAGAGCTGGGTGGTGGTGGTGGTGGTGGTGGTGGTGGTGGCGGCACGGGTGGTCCCCCAGCTCCAGGGGGTGGAGGGGGTGGTGGTCCAGAACGTCCAGTGGCTGGTGGGGGTGGGGGTGGAGGGCCCCCTCGTCCCGGGGGTGGAGGTCCCCGGGGAGTTGGTGGGGGTGGAGCACCTCCCAAAGGTACAGAGGGCAGTGGACCAGAACGAGCCTTGTTACTCCCCACAGTAGGGGGCCGGGAGGGCTGGTTCCCTCCTCCTCGGGATGGTGGTGGGGGCGGTGGAAGTGGCTCTGAGGGGGAAGAATAACACATAGCTATTATTATAGTTTTCTTTAGAGCCTCAGTTTTGCTCATCTGTTAAGTGGGTACCCCAGCTGACCACCTCCTGATTCAAGCAATATAAGGGTTCCCATAAGGACTGACTGGCTGCAGTGTATCTCTTAGAAATCAGCTACCAGGGCTGGAGAAGAAGGGGGTGTCTAGAAGCGGGGACTCACCGTGGCGCCTCATCTCCTGCCGCACAGCCTCCAGCCCGCCTTGGTCCTCAATGAAGTCATAGATAAGTTTGGAGGTCTCGGCATCGGTGAGCTGGGCCTCGCTGATGCCTGCCCTGGAGAACAGGCTCCGCAGATCCGGGTCCAGGTTGTTCACCTGCCCGGGAGGAAAAAGGCCAGGGTAGGGGTGGGGGAGTAAGGTGGGGAGGGAAGGGGCACACATCATCATTGGGTCCACCCCAGAGAGGGATCTGAGAGGGGTGTGGGAAGGGTGGGGTCTGGGGGTAGGTCTGAGCAGTGGACTATTGAAGGCTGGGTGGGAGTTGAGCGGGGTCCAGGGGATTTTGGAGTTACTCACGTCAAATCCATTCTGGGGGTCCCACCCCACGTGGCTGACATGTCTGGGGGAGGTGAGGAGACCCCAGTGAAGCTCCATCGTCCTTCCTTCCCTCCCTTCCTAGTGAAGCCCTCTTGCCCGCCCCTGCCCCGAGGGACTCTGAGGGGCCAGAATTAATGAATAAGTCATAAGTGAATAAAGGAGCAAATGAGTGAGAGCAGGAGTTATGGCATTAGAAGGGGTCCACCGACTGTGGCACCCATCTGTCTACCCATCCCTTTATCCACCATCCATCCACCCATCCATTCGTCCACCTAGCCATTCACATTCACCTGTCAGACCACTGAGCCATCATACTTTTGTCTCTTGACTCATCTGCCCACACATAGCTGTTTACCCATTTGTCCACCAATCAATCTATCCTCACACACACTTGTCCATCCACCCACCCATCTACTCACATGCCCACCTTTCCATCCATCCACTCATTTGTCTACCCTCTCAACCACACGTTTATGTCCATTTGTCCTTTGAACAGTCCATTCATCCACATATCTGGCCACCTATCCATCCCCATCCACCTTGTCTGTGAACCAATCAATCTATATATCCATCTGTCCACACACCCACCCACTCACCCATGCATGTACCCACCCACTTCCCATTTACCCATCTACCCATCCATCCAACCACCTATCCATTCAATCTCCAACCCTCCCATTCATTCACCCATCCATCTATCCTTCTACCCACCCATCCACTCATCCACCAGCCCACTCAGGGTGGGACTAGGGTGAGGCAAGTGAGGTGCCTAGGGTGCAAAATTTAAGGAGGCACTCACTCTCAGAGTTGTGAATTGCAGCTGTAGGAACCTGAGAGCGACTGCCTCCATAAATTCTGCAACCTTGGTGCCTCATTTGCTTCTCCCTAGTCCCAGCCCTACGCCCACCCATCCATCTGCCCATCCTTCCAATCAGCTCTCCTCCTGTCCACGTGTTCATCTACTTCCCCCTCCCAGGGATCTGTGGGCTCACTGGGGAGAGGTTCTCACTTGAATCCACTGGGTGCACCAATATCAGCCTTGCTGATCTTCTTCTTTCCTGAGCGTTTCTTATCAGCTGGGCCAGGCCCAGGTGCTGGGAGCCCACGGTATCGTGAACTTGTGATGTCTGGGTTCTGGATGTCCACTGTCACCAGTCCCAGGGACAGTGAGCCAGCTGGTGGGCCTGTGGGGAAAATAGAGTGACGGGACCATTGACCCACTTACCTATCAACCAAAGCATATGGACAAGAGTCAAGAAGACTGTTGGGCGAATCTGTGTGTTTGATGGTCATGGAGGAAGTGGATGAGGGGTCCAAGTAAGGTTTATGGAAAAGGGAGTGGGTCCCGCAAACCATTCATACATTCATTGATTCATTTATTTATTCATTCACTCATGCTTATCACTTAAGTATTGACTCATTCATTCACTCATTGAGTAATTTGTTATTCATTCACTCATTCATTTAATCATTGCTTTTTCACTAACTGAAATTTTATGTCACTTACTCATTTATGCATTGTTCAATTCATTCAATCACTCACTCATTCATTAATTTACTCAATCATCCATCCATTCATCCATTTATCCACGCACCCATTCATCTATACATCTATATACCCACTTATACATCTATCTATATTTTCATCCTCCCATCAAGTCATCCCCCCATTCGACCACCTATCCACCACCAACCGATCTATATTTTTATCGTCCCATCAATTCATCCCCCCATTCAATCATTGATCCACCACAATCCATCCACCCGCACATTCATGCACCCATTCATCCATCCATCCTCCATCCAGGTACACATCCATGCACCTGCTCATCCATCCACACAGCCATCCATCTACCCATCCATCCACCCACTCACATATCCACTCAACCATTCACCCACTTATCTCTGCGCCCACCCAACTACTCATCCATCTACCCACTCCTCATCTATCCATCCATCCACTGCCTTAACCACCCATCCACCAAGAGACACAGGGGAGAATCAGCACTCACCACCTTGGTCTCCACCTGGGTATGAGGGAGGCAGGGATGGGAGCCCTCCTCTTCTCTCTGGGAATATGGAATGGGTAGAGAGCTATCACAACTCTGTCACAGGTTCCTGGGCTAGCCCCTTATTACCCCTACTTGCACTAGAGGACTCACCTTCATTGGCTGGTGCTGGTGGTGGGGGTAGCTGGCGTCTGTCTGTGGAGAGACAGGTGGACTGGGAACCAGAACCATGAGAAGGGCTTTTCCAGCTCCCCACTCTTACACTCACCTCTGCTCACTTCCTTTCCTCCCCCAAGGCCTCCTCACCTCCACTTTGCCTCTGATTCCTTTTTTGTATCTTCTCCTGCACCAGAGCCCGGAAGGCCTGGGCCTCGCCCTCGTCTGCAAAGTTCAGCCCTGCTTGGCAGTCCTGCACATGCCTTGGGGTCAGCAGCCTTCCAGGCCCCCCCCCACCTTTCCCATCTCCTCCCCACACCCCAACTCTGGCCCAGGGGTTGGGTGGTCACTTACATCTCCAGCAAAGGTGTGGAAGAAAGGGGTGGGAGTGGAGTAGACTATCTGTGAGTACAGCTCCTGTTCCCAGAGCAGCCGGCCAGCCTGGAGAGGTGCAGGGTAGAGAACACAGCGGCACTGAGGCGTGCCCTGGGTGGCAGGCCTCAGTTATCTAGGCACGGAGCATACTGTCCAGATTTGGGGCCCCAGGATCTGATTTGGAGATTTCCAACTCAGCATCAGAGAGTTGGGGGTCTAGGTGTCAGATGTGGGGGGTTGGGGTACAATACGGGAGTCAGACACGGCAGTGAGAGATCTGTATTCAGAGTTCAGGGCCCTAGATGTGGGACTCGGGGGCTTGAATTTGAGAATTTCGGACTCCAGTCCTGGGAAACTGAGCCCGTCTGTAGACTCCCTTCATATGGACAAGTAGGGCTCCAGTATTGGCAGTTGGGGTTGAGATTTGAGGTTCAGACATATAGATTTGGGAGCTTGAGGGGCAGGGTTCAGCCAAGGTAGGCACAATTTGAGGTTTGTGGAGCAGAGTTACGGCTTAGGAGTTTGGTCAATATTTGATGGCCCTGGGATCTTGATGTGGTTATGCTGGGTCCATCTTCATGGGTTTAGAAGGATGAATTTGGGGTTTATGCCTGGAGAGTTCAGGTTGCGGGTTTGTGGAACCGATTTTCGGCTTAGGAGCTACTTCAGTATTTGAATGTTCAGGAGTTTTAATATGGGAATTCTAGGGTCCATGCTGTGGACTTAAAAGGACAGATTTGGAGTTCAAGACTCAATAGCATATTCCAGTTTGGGGTTTGTGGAACAGATTTATGACTTAGGAGCTAGGCAAACATCTAGGGGTCAGGAGTTTTGATGGAGGACTTCTGGGACCCAAAATGTTGAGTTTAGAACAGATTTGAGGTTCGGGTAAAAATACAGTGCTCATGTTTTTGGAGTTTGTGGAACAGGTTAGATTTAGGAAGTATACTAATATCTAGGGGGTTATAGATCTTGACATGGAGACTCTGGGGTCATCACAGACTTAGAAAGGCAAACAGAGTTTGACATCTGGATGAAGTTTTTGGTTCTGGGGCTCAGGGGTTCACTGGTCTGAGGGCTCAGGGCTATGGACACTGATCTGGATTTGGGGGTTCAAAATTCGTTTGCATGTCCAATGGAGAGCAGGGGTCACCTGAAGGCCATAAAGGCGGATGAAGTAGGACTTCTGGGGGTTATCTTTCACGAAGCACACAGCCCCACAATGCTCCTTGGTCCAGTGCTTGGCTCCAGGGGGTAGCGCCAGGTACAGCTGAACAACCGCAGTGGCCAGTGTCTGGAAGAGGAGAGCAGGGCTCAGAGGAGTCTGGTCAGGGGCAGCCAGAGGGTCTGGGAGCCGGAGCTGGTTCTTCCTTGCCTGTGGCTGTCATGGCCCTGGAGGAAGAGCCACAGCCAGAGGGAAAGTGAATAGACATTGAGATCTTCCTGGGATTGGTCAATGGGGGTAAGTGGATTCTAGGAGAGGAGATGATGGAGAGGGAGAGGAAGAAAGGAAAAAGATGGGAAAGATGAGGAGAGAGGAAGGGGAGGAAAGGAGGAGAGAGAGAGGATGGGGAAGATGAGGAGGCGGAAGAGGAGGAGAGGAAGAGGAGCAAAGGGAGGGAGACAGGGAGGGCCAGGAGATCCCCAGCTCACCCAGCATTTCCGTCCAAGCATCTCGAAGAGTCGCTGGTTCTCGTGGTCCTGGAGGAGGGTGGAAGGTTTGTTCTGCTGAATCCCAGCTCCTCCACGGCCCCCAGGCCTGCCTCCCACAGGGCCCCCACTCATGGTGCCTCCTGCCCTTGTCCTCTCCGGCTAGCCTCTGGGTGCAGGGTAAGAAGAGGAACTTCCGCAGTGAGCAGGGGAACAGGAAGTGCAAAAAACCACAAGGGAAACAAGTCCTTCAGGGGCCCCTCGGTGGGCCTGGCCTCCCTCCTCCTCCCTAGGACAGGCTCGGACCCTCCTCCCTCAGACTGGAGCCCTCCTCCATTTGACTGGTTAGACCCATCTTTTGGACCAGCTCATGTCCTCCTCCTTCTTTCTTACTCTCTGGGGCCCATCTCCCTCTGACTGGCTCAGACTCTCCTCCCTCTGATTGGCTGGCAGCAAGAGCTAGGCCACTGAAGCACTTCTGCACAGGAGCAGGCACGGAACTGGGTGGCCTCGTTCTTCCCCAAAGCATCCAGTTAGTCTGGGCCCAAGGTCCAAGGTCCCCAGTGCTGAAAGGTTACCGCGTTAACACTTCTCCTTTACTGACACAGTGAGCACCCCGGATCCCACCCCACTACTGAGACCCGTACAACTTGCAAGCTCTCAGCTCACTTCCCATCCCTTACCTCTGCCTCCCCGCAGCTCCCAAATTACTTTCTAATTATCATCCCCTTTTTTGGAGAAAGGAATAGCATATATGAATGCCTAAACAACATTTTGTTTACTTTTCATGGCTTTTGAAATTTTAAAAGTATGTAATCTTCAGAGACTTGCTTCTTCCCCACTCAACATTCTATTTTTATCTAACAAACATTCATGTACCACTGAATGTGTCGGGCAGGCACCGTTCTGACCTCTTTGTAAATACTGACTCATTTCAATCCTCGCAACAGCCTGTGGTGTGCACACTATTGCCGGGTCCATTTGACAGAGGCACAGAGTAGTTAAATAATTTCCCAGTAGCTCCCAGAAAGCAAGTGGTAGAGCCTGGATTGCACATCAGGCAGCCTGGGTCCAAGGTGCACACTTTTCATGACTATGCTCCACTCCTTCTCTCTATTACTAAGACACATATTTGCTTATAGCATTAGCTGTTCATTTTCACTGCTATATAGTATTCTATTGTGTGGCTGTACAATTTTTATTCATATTCTCCTGTTGACAGATATCTGAGCTGTTTCTGGCTTTTGCTGTTGGGAGCAACAGCACTGTGTTGGCTCCCGTACACATCTCCTGGGCCGCAGAGGCATGCATACTCTCCGGAGGGGACTAGGGAGTCGTGGACTTTGCATATCTCCAACTTTACCAGTTAACGCCAGACTGTTTCCCCCAAGTGAATGCTAGCTCAGTCCTCACTCCTCCCTGGGCCTCAGTTTCCTGTTTGGGGACACGAAGCTCTCAGGCACACATACAGGCACAAAAACAGGTCTGGAGTATGACTGACATTCCCAGGTACCTGACAAGAAACAGCACATTTCAGGGTGGGACCCACAGTCCTGCCTGGAAACCTGTGCAGCTCCTACACCCGCAGGCTCAAAGCTTCCCTCCTAAGCCTGGGCTCAAAGCCCCTTCTGATGTGGCCGTTCCAGCCTCCCTCCCCGCATCCTCCCTCACAGCTTAGCTGATGGCGCCCCAGCTCACCAGGCGATTTCATACCTCCAAGCCTTCCAGCCTGGTCGTTAGGGCAAGCCCTGGCTTTTCCTTAAAAGGCCATTGCCTCCTTCATGCTAACACTGCTCACTGCGCTCTCGCTGTGGGCCAAGCGCATCTCCAGTATCTGACACAAACTACAGGCTCAATAAACATTTATTGAAGGAATGAATGAGGGATTCATGTCTAATTTGATTTAGTGTTTTCTGAGCTTTTTCTAAGTGCCTTACATCTATGAACTCATTTTACAATCACAGACGACCCCATGAGATAGGCACTCCTGTTATCCCCATTTTACTAATAGGGAAGGCAAGGCCCAGAGAGGCTTAACCAACTCGCAGGAGATCACACAGCTTGCGAGTGGTGGAACTGAGGCCAGTTCCGTGAGAATCTGTTCCTAAACTGTTAAGTGCCTCATGGGGCCAAGATA
The DNA here is from genome assembly GCF_041296235.1 of Equus asinus. Lineage (NCBI taxonomy): Eukaryota > Metazoa > Chordata > Mammalia > Perissodactyla > Equidae > Equus > Equus asinus. Next base: position 39,270,396 of record NC_091820.1, read on the forward strand.
CAATTCTTCTGCCCCCCTCTATGTCTTTTGTCCTCCACCTTCCTACTCCTTCTCTCTCTGCCCCTAGATCTGTCCCCCTTGAAGTCTACATCAGAGACCTTAAAACTCTGCTACATTGGCTGTTTTTATTTAACATGTATTTTTTTTATTAAGATTATGATAGTTTACAACCTTGTGAGATTTCAGTTGTACATTATTGTTAGTCATGTTGTGGGTACACCACTTCACCCTTTGTGCCCTCCCCCACCCCCCCTTCCCCTGGTAACCACCGATCAGTTCTCTTTGTCTATATGCTAACTTCCACCTATGAGTGGAGTCATACAGAGTTCGTCTTTCTCTGTCTGGCTTATTTCACTTAACATAATACCCTCAAGGTCCATCCATGTTGTTGTGAATGGGACAATTTTGTCCTTTTTTATGGCTGAGTAGTATTCCATTGTATATATATATATATATATATATATATATATATATACACCATATCTTCTTTATCCAATCGTCAGTTGCTGGGCACTTAGGTTGGTTCCACGTCTTGGCTATTGTTAATAATGCTGTGATGAACATAGGGGTGCATGGGACTTTTGGAATTGCTGATTTCAGGTTCTTAGGATAGATACCCAGTAGTGGGATGGCTGGGTCACAAGGTATTTCTATTTTTAACTTTTTGAGAAATCTCCATACTGTTTTCCATAGTGGCTGCACCAGTTTGCATTCCCACCGACAGTGTATGAGGGTTCCTTTTTCTCCACAACCTCTCCAACAGTTGTCACTTTTTGTTTTGGATACTTTTGCCATTCTAACAGGTGTAAGCTGATATCTTAGTGTAGTTTTGGTTTGCATTTCCCTGATGATTAGTGATGATGAGCATCTTTTCATGTGTCTATTGGCCATCCTTATACCTTCTTTGGAGAAATGTCTGTTCATGTCCCCTGCCCATTTTTTGATCGGGTTGTTTGATTTTTTGTTGTTAAGCTGTGTGAGTTCTTTATATATTATGGAGATTAACCCTTTGTCGGATAAGTGGCTTGTAAATATTTTTTCCCAATTAGTGGGCTGTTTTTTTGTTTCAATTCTGTTTTCCCTTGCCTTGAAGAAGCTCTTTAGTCTGATGAAGTCCCATTTGTTTACTCTTTCTATTGTTCCCCTCATCTGAGGAGTTACGGTGTCCGAAAAGATTCTTTTGAAACTGATGTCAAAGAATGTACTGCCTATATTCTCTTCTAGAAGACTTATTGTTTCAGGCCTAATCTTTAGGTCTTTGATCCATTTGGAGTCTATTTTTGTGAATGGTGAAAAAGAATGGTTAATTTTCATTCTTTTACATGTGGCTGTCCAGTTTTCCCAGCACCATTTGTTGAACAGACTTTCTTTTCTCCACTGTAGGCCCTCAGCTCCTTTGTCGAAGATTAGCTGTCCATATACATTGGCTGTTTTTTAAACTAACATTTAAAAGTTGCATATTTTCTGTTCTTACTTCTGAGTAGCAGACAGGTTTAAAATTTCTGTTTTTCTCTAAAAAAAGAACCTAAAGTAGATTTTTGTGATTTTAGTCCCTAAGAGAATGAGTTTCCTCACTGTGGAATATAGTGATTTATTAATCACTTTAATATCAAGTTGCATATTATTCAGATTACTGAATCACTCTGTGGACCTGCATTAATAATTTGGTGCTCATTTCCTTTACTTTCATGTGGTCCCATCAACTCTTGCTCTTCTGCACTGGATGACAGTATTTGGTGAGGCGATGACCTCAAAGGTAATTTGCTCTCCTGGGCCTTCAAGTAGCTTTAAAAACAAGATCAAAAACCTTAATCCAGCTTTTGTGATTGTCCTCAGCAGGAGAGTGTGTCGAATACAATCAGTGAACCACAGCTGGGAGCCGGAGTTCTAACTTACTTCTTAGTAATCCAGTGAATACCGCAGAACCCCCAGGAACCAGGACACACCCAATAACTTACACCCACCTCATGCTCCCCCATCACCTCCCCCTGCCACCTCCCCAGGGGTCACCAGATGGAGAACCATTTCCTGTTTCTATCTTGTGCTTATCTGCTTTATCTTGAGAGGATATTGCCTACAAATCCCAGTCACCTGAGGAGGTAATAAGACGTCAGGGTGTCTTCCACATTCCCGTCACCACCACCAGATTGAGTCCATGGAGGAGACACAGGCATGGGGTACTTCTGTCCTCTAAGACCAAACCGAGGCCAAGACAATGGGGCATTCCCATTGCCATGCCATCCTTCTCCTCTCCTTACTTTCCTGCCCCTCATAGTCTTCTATACCCCTGACTGAGGGGAGCTTCCTGGGGATAGGCCCGACCTAAGGAAACAGCAGTTCCTGCCCCTCTGACCCAGTGCTCCCTTTTAATAAGAAACATTTAGGGAGGCCTCCTTTCACCATCCTGGAATGACATTTGTGGACTGTAGGAGTCTTGGTAGTGTGGGGCTGTCCCCCAGCATTCCGGGCCCCTGCCCCTTCAATGCCAAAGTACCCCCGTCATTGTGACAACCAGTCTGCCTACCAGCAATTCCCAAAACACACCCCCAGGGCGGGCAGGAACAGGACCTTTGTCTGTCTTGTACATTGCCATATCCCCACCACCCTACCAGGACCCTGCAGGCAGAAAATCAATATTTGCTGAATAATCCTTGTACAGTTAGATATCTCTGCCGTGATTCACTGTCCTCTTCCCGGAGGGCTCCCCCGTCCTCTCTGCTTGGGGAAAGGGGGAGAAGAACAACGCAGAGTGTGCAGGGGCCAGCCGCGCCATGGAGGTGTCCGCACTGTTCACCCATGCTCCCGGCAAATGGGTGCTTCAGGGCCCTCGGGAGAGGGGCCGATTTCTAGTCCTGGCGAGGTGGAGTGAGGACAGGGTGCGTGCGCACAGAAAAGCAGAGACACCTCTAGAGGGAAGAATGGCTCAGCGCTTAGAACCACAGGTTCTCAAGCTCTACCGCCTGGCTCTGGTTCTGGCTCTGGCACTCACCAGCTGTTTAAAGTCTAGGAACCTCTCAGTGCCCAGTTCTCTCACCCATAAAGATAATAATAGCAGTTAAGGTTGTTGTGAAGACTAAATGAGATAATTCATGTAAAGTGATCAGGACAGACCTGAACACATTATAATCATGCATTATTGTTGTTATTGTCTTTATGAAAGAGCTGAGTAACTTGGACAAATGAACTATCATCCCTTCAGCCTAGCATTCTCCCTACCCCCACCCCAACCCTCTCCTCAGCCTCCTCCATCAGACTCTCAGGTCCCACCACCACTGGTGGATGGTCAGAGACCCAGAACACATTATCACCTTCCCACAGCCCTTTCTCTACCTTCTCCTGCTGCAAAGCCCACCTCAGAGATCCATTCTCTGGGCCCAGCCAGACTGTTCCAGGGTCGTGACATGTTCCTGGAGCCCTCCCTGCCAACCTCGGAGGTCCCACCCTCCTCCGTTTCCCGCTCTACTCCCCCTACCTGCACAGGAAAACCCTGTGCCAGTCAGCCCTCTCTCCTCCGAGGTTTCTGGCTCCTAACCTCGGACCAGCCGGGGAGCTAAAGGTCCCTTCCTACTCCCTACACTGCCCACACCCTCAAAGTCACCAACAACTCTCCCTAGATGGCTGCTCCCTACCTCCCTGCACTGCAATCTATGTGATCCCAAGCGTCCATTCCCTAGTCTGTGACACCAGAAGTGTCCACACCCAAATATGTGTGACCCTAGGGGCGTCCACTCCCCCATGTGTGTGAGCCCATGAGTGTCCAAACCCGTGTGACACTAGGAGCATCCACTTTCCGGTCTGTCTGTCCCAAGCGCAGCCCACCCCCTTGACTGTGTGAGCCCAGGCGTGTTGACGCCACAGCCTGGAACGGACCACAGCGGCCGTGGGGAGGAACACAAAATGGAACAGTCCGCCCAGGATGGTACCACTGCGGAGGGGGCGGCCATCTTGCAACATACCACTTTATTTGTGGGGGAGGAATATGACGGCTGCCTCATCCCCTACTGGAGAGGAGAATGTCGCAATCCTGCCTGTCCCAAGATCCCAGTCCCGTCCTCCCGGCTCCCACCGCCTCGGGCGGACCTCACTCTCTGCCCGCGCGCCTGGCCTCTCTCACAGCCGCCATCTTAGCCACTCTCCCCCTCGATTCCTTAATTTCAAAGCAGCTCGCAGGGCGCCGCAGCCGGCGCGGGCTCGGGACCGCCGCGGGCTCGGATTGGTCGATGCCGAGTTCTCGTCCTCGCTATTCTTTGACGCCACCCGGGCCTCGGAGAATAACGTAGCCCCGCCTCCGCTCCCGCGCGCCAGGCCCCCATTGGTCACGGGTTCAGGGCATGCGCAGTGGACGCCAGACCAGTGAGTCCCGGCCGCTCAAGCAGGGCTGTGGGGACTTCGGGTGGTGGGTTCGAGTACCGCCTCAGAGGGTCCGGTTGTTCCCTGGTGGAAGGGGCCGGAGGTGGTGCTTACTGCCGGGGTTAGTGAGACCACACACCTGGGTGGGGTGCCTGGTGCGCTGGGCCATCCAAACGTAAACTGTAACAAACCCAGGGGGGTTTTCGTGCCTGCGCCCAGTGGTGTGTTTAAGAGACGACTTTCCCCGGTTTTTGACGCGCAAAGAGATGGTGTTGGAGCATTAGGCCTGGTCAGACGCGACAGCATTGCTGCGATTGACATGTGTTGTTTACTATACATCGTAGGTGACATAGCCAGTTACCTACTTTAAAGTTTGCAATTTTTACATTATATATATGTAAATTAAAAGTATATCCTACATACATTATAAGATATATATAAATATCTGTAAACAAATACATGATTCATAGGAATATGGATATTGATGATGGGGGGAGCTTTGGAGCCACAGTTCACTGCCCTGGGTCAGTCACGTGCTGAAAGGGAGGGGACTATTAATAACTTAACGTGGTGCCCCCAGTTTGGGGAAGCCCGAGCCCTGAGCCCGCTGCTTTCACCAGGTGGGGCAAATTGCCCTAAATTCGTTTGGAAACGCCAAGTCCATGCCCAGCACTGCCTCCACCGCTGGAAACACAAGGTGGCCTTTGTATCAGTCTGATCCTACAAAGATCGTCATTTTAACTGTGTGTATGGGCGTTTGGGGTACTGGGTAGAGCAAACCAAAGGTTCAGTTAAAGTGTGGGCACTTTGTCGTCCCTCAGTGTTTCTGATGGTGGCTGGGTTTGTAACGTATGTACTTCAGTTTACTGTCTCCCCTCAGGGGCCGTCGTTGGTGAGGGGTGCCTTGTTTCTGTTTGGGCTCTTGCCCTGATGGTTATAGTATGGTATAACCAACGTGCAATAAGCTATTTCTCTTTTACAGAAATACACCCCAAACAAAAGAAAATCTTTAACTTATGAATAAAAGAATGAGCCTATTTGAATAAAGTAAGATGCTTTAAAAAAGCCTCTAATAAATATAGCTTGCATTGTATGTCCGTAGTCCTTTAAATTAGACAGATTTCATTTAGACCTTGATTACAGGCAACTTGAAGAGAAAAAGAGTCGTCTTTTTCCCTCCCCCACCATTGGCTAAGTTTGGCGACTATAAGAAAGCACAAAGAGTGTTTTATATAATCTTAAGATCAATGGAGTTTTCAGAAAATTGAGTGATAAATATGTGCATATGCATAGTGCTAGTATAGCTTGCGTGAGTGCCATAAGTTGGTCAGGAAGCCTTAAAAATTTACTTGTTGCCAATGATGGTCTTTTAAAATCGAAGCAAAATCTTTTAAAGACTTTTTTCACTTTTTGATTTCCTTTGATTTCTGACTAAAAGCTATTTTGCCATTGTTTAAAATTATTCAGGTGACTGGGTATGGGGCAAGCAACACAGTGGGGCAAGGCAGGGTGGCCAGGCCTGGGAAATGACAAGGCGCGGGGATTTAAAACAATTCATCCTTTCAAAGGGTTTTTTTCTGATTAATTAGTAATCGTCTTGTCAAAGATAGATGACATCCTTATGTAAAATGTGAATTATAGAAGAATTATAGCGGGGCAGGGTATTTGGCAATGAGTGAGGCCAGGTACCAAACAGAATCTCTACTCCCTCCATAAGGCTCCGCGGATCTGCTCGCGATACCCCGAGCGCCCTACTGGTTTGGGTTTCACAAAGAGTAAAAATAGATGCCAGGCTGCAGTGCAGTTAGTGGCCAGACAGCTTCTGGGCCTCATCCCATAGATTTATTTTCCCAGAAGAAATTAACCATGTACGGAAATCAAACAAGTAAATGGAGTAAAATATCTTGTAAGGGGTTTATAACTAAATGCGTTTGGGTAGATTGCAAAGATGATGTTAAGCACAGAACTGTGTCCCTCCAAAATTCATAGGTTGAAGCCCTCACTTCTAATGTGTCTGTATTTGGAGATGGGGCCTTTACGGAGATAATTAAGGTTAAATGAGGTCATAAGGGTGGGGACCTAATCCAATAGGTCTGGTGTCCTTATAAAAAGAGGAAGAGACGCCAGAGAGCATGCACACAGGGAAAAGGCCATGTGAGGACACCGGGGGAAGGCAGCCATGTGCAAGCCAGGGAGAGAGGCCTCAGGAGAAACCAACCCTACAACACCTTGATCTTGGACTTCCAGCCTCCAGAAGTGTGGGAAATAAACTTCTGTTGTTTAGGCCGCCCGTCTGTGGTATTCTGTTATGGCAGCCGGAGCAGATTGATACAGATGGGCACAAACATTCCTCCCGTATCTATAGTCATACCCCTTAGCAAAGTGACTTTGCAGCTCCCCTATCCAGAAGTGGAGTCTATTTCCTCACCTCGTGAACCTGGGCTGGCCTTCTGACTTGCTTTGACCAAACAGAATGCAGCGGCAGTGCCGTTATGTGAGATCCAGAGCCCAGCCCTCAAGAGGCCTTGCAGCTTCTGCCTTGGTCCCAGGGGAGCGCTGCCCTGAGCCCTTCATGTGAGGAAGCTGGTCTGCTGTGCTGGAGCATGAGAGAGGGTGTGGCAGAGAACCAAGATACCCCGACTGACAGCCAGCACCAACTGCCAGACTTGTGAGCAAGGCTATCGGACCTTCCAGCCCACCTCCCTCCACTTGATTGTGGCCATCTGACTGAGCAAGGGAAATCCAAGAGAGGAGCCACCAGCTGATGCCAGCTCGCATTGCCTACCCAGAGATCCTGAGCAGATGCACTGTTGTAATTCAAAGCCACTAAGTTTTACAGCGTTTTCTTTGCAACAGTAACTAAGCTGACACAGCATTCTTCTCTCCCAGGGCTGAGTGAACCTGACAATATTCCTAAAGGACAAACTTCGTTTTGGCAGCCAAAGGCCCAATCCTTGTTGGTAGGCCAGAGAACTCCCACAGGGAGGTGGAGAAGATGCTCCAGCCCCAGGGCCGGGAGCCCAGTTGTAACATTCAACACTAGTCCACTTCAATTCTCCTTCCTCAGATTGGGAGTCAGTAGCCTTTGCTTTCTTTGAAATTGTGGTGATAACTACAGGAAATTCCAAACATAAAACAAGCTGGTTTTTTTAAAGCAATTGTGAGCTTTCACCAAAGAAGCGTCACTGTAAAGTATGTTATGGGCAAGTGATGGTATGTAATTTGAATACTTAGTTATTAGTCTGAATAACCAAGTTGAAGATGCTGTATAATTTCAAATGTAGAAACAGCATCCTTCAAGATCTAGAGAGAGAAGACTGTTAAAATTGCCTATTTTAATGTTTGCTCAGTCTATTACAGAATTTTTTCCACTGCCAAAGAGTAGTTGGAATTTTCACTTGATTTCAAGCCAAATCCATAGTGTTAAAATACATGGTAATCTCCATCGGCAGCTTGTTGGCAGTGGGTGAAGGAAAGTCCTCCTTGCACAAGGACGGATGACTTCTGCTGAAGACTATCAAAAACATTCTCTAACGCAGCGTTAGGAAAAAGGTCTTTTACTTCCCTGCCCAAGTGAGCACTGAATTTCAAGGTAGGGCTTCCCACTTCATATTTTGATCACACAGTGAGTAGGTTTGGTTTTGATCAACATAAAAGCTTACATGTTAACAATACTGCCTTGCAATATTAACTCTCAACTTCCAGTCTTTAGTTTCCTCGAAGTCATCCCTTGAGGGCAAGTGGCATTTTTCATTCAGAAAAGTGATGTCACAGTAATCCTTCTAAACCTTCACTGAAATAGGAAACCGAAATACATCGCCACTCTGCTCTGCAAAGTGGAAAGCTGAGCCACAACGCTGAGAGAGCTCCAGAAACTCGGCTAACGAGCTGAAAGGCTCCTGACAGTCACACGACATTTATACGGCCTATCTTCAGACAGACAAACGTGTATACAGGCTTCACATGCATGCTCACACTCAGACAGGGGTGTGCATGTTTGTGTGGATCATGGAGCCGTGTAGTGGTCAGGGGCCTCAAGGGGATAAGCCTAATATCGTGGAGTGATGGAAGAGATTTAGTAGGTGACACCCCCACCCTCAATACCCAATTATTCTTCTAACATAATTCAGTGGGGTTATCACACAAGAGTTCAGGATTCGACCTTAGACAGGAGAGGAACACCTGTAAAGCTTATAGACTGCGTTAGATCCGCCTCATCAAAATTCATTCATTCAACAAATATTTTTTCTCTCTGTATTTTTAATTGAAGTATGATTTCCAGACAATAAAATGTACCGATTTCCAGTGTTGAAATTTATTCGCTTATGTAACCATCACAACCAAGAAACAGAGCATTCCCATCACTTCAAAAAGTTGCCTTGTGTCTCTGTCCCTTCCCAGTCTGTCTCCAGCTCCATCCTCTGCCTCAGGCAACCACTGACCTGCTTTATGTCACTATAGGTTAGATTTGTTGTTTCTAGAGTTTTATGCATATGGAATCATACAGTATGTACTCTTTCGTGCCTCGCTTCTTTCACTCAGCATAATTCCCACACAATGTTAATAATCACATATGATTATACTCACATATACCTTAAAATCTGTTTTTCTTCATTTTACAAATATATCGTGAACATTTTCCGCACCACTAATTATTCTCTTAAAATTTAGTTTTCCATGACTACATAGTATTTCATTGTAGGGATATACCATTTTTTTTATCTCTTTGCAATTAATCTCATAAGTAAGAGCTTTTTTAAAAAAAGCAATAATCTTTATACTTTATTGAGGGTTATTGACTATCATTGAGTTCAGAGAGTAAAGTCTCTTCATAAGCAGTATATAATATTTACAGTTGGTTAAATGTATCTATCGTCCGATTCTTTTTTTATTGCAGTAACATTGGTTTATAACATTGTATAAATCTCAGGTGTACATCATTATATCTTGATTTCTGTGTAGATTACATCATGTTCACCACCCAAAGACTAATTACCATCCATCACCGCACACATGTGCCTAATCACCCCTTTTACTCTGCTCCCTCCCTCCTTCCCCTCTGGTAACCACCAATCTAATTTGTGTATCTATGTGTTAGGTTGTTGCTGTTGTTGTTTTTCTCTTCTACTTATGTGTGAGGTGATATGATATTTGACTTTCTCCCTCTGACTTATTTCGCTTAGCATAATACCCTCAAGGTCCATCCATATTGTCACAAATGGCAAGATTTCATCTTTTTTTTTTTTGAGGAAGATTAGCCCTGAGCTAACATCTGCTGCCAATCCTCCTCATTTTTGCTGAGGAAGACTGGCCCTGAGCTAACATCCATGCCCATCTTCCTCTACTTTTTATATGTGGAACGCCTGCCACAGCATGGCTTGCCAAAGTGGTGCCATGTCTGCACCCAAGATCCAAACCAGCGAACCCTGGGCTGCCAAAGGGGAACATGTGAACTTAACTGCTGCGCACCAGGCTGGCCTCTCATCATTTTTTTTCTATAGCTGAGTAGTATTCCATTGTGTATATACACCATGTCTTCTTTACCCATTCATCCCTTTTTTTTTTTTTTTTCCCCAGCACTGGTCCTGTGCACTCACTCTCAATTCCTACTGGCTCAGCTAAGACGTAACTTTCTCCATCAGTCTGTCCTAAGGCCCAAGCCTGTGTTGGCTGCCTCTCTTACTAAACCCTGGAATGGTGGTTCTCAGTGAGGGCCGTTCTGCCTCCTGGGGGATACTTTGAAATTATACCCATTCATCCCTTGATGGGCACTTAGGTTGTTTCCAGGTCTTGGCTATTGTGAATAATACCACAGTGAACATAGGGGTGCATATATCTTTATGCATGTGTATTTTCACTCAACAAATATTTTTGAGTGCCAGCTCTGTCCCAGGCACTGTGTTAGCCTGATGGTAAACAGCATAGGCAGAGCTGCTGTCCTCACAGAGCGTCCATCTAGAGGGGAAGATGGACCAGTCACCAGGCAATTATTGATTACTTGGTTCCAAAATGATGAATTTGTGATCAATTAAGTTAATAACCTGTCTCATTCTTTTTATCCAGCTTTATTGAGATATAATTGACAAATAAAATTGTATATATTTAGGGTGTATAACGTGATGATTTGACACATGTATACATTGTGGAATGATCACCACAATCAAGTTAATTAGCACAGCCATCGCCTCACAGAGCTACTTTGTGTGTGCGTCTGGTGAGAACACTAAGGATCTACTCTCTTAGCAAATTTCAAGTATACAATACAGTATTGTTAACTATAGTCACCATGCTGTGCTAAATCCTCAGAACTTATTCATCTTATAATTGGAAGTTTGTACCCTTTGACCAAATCTCCCCATTCTCCCCCGCCAAGCTCTTCCCCACCCCCAGCCCCTGGTAACCACTGTCTCATTCTAAGACATCCTTATAGCATTGTGTCTTTTCAAATACAGTTAACTATGTTTCCTAAACTCAGCTAACTCAGCAAAAATGTGAAATTTCTCAGTCTCAAAAACTTGATTATATTTTAGGCACAGAATAGCGCATTTCCCTGCTTGAGTACATCTGATCTGCTCACTTCCACACAGGGAAATTTAGGACCCTAAACACCAAATCTGCCTTCCCGTTAGAACACACGGCTGTTGCTGGTGATGGGAGGTGATAACTAACTAAGCTGACCAGAGCACCATCAGCCACCCCTTCCCCAGCCTCAGCATAGAGATTTCTTTAGTGCCTCCCTGCATTCGCAAATTGGAACTTTCAGGATCAGTTTCCCTTTTGGTTTAATGTATAATTTGCAAAAGAAACTTATTTGGTGTCTGATGGCCTGCATCTGTAGTAACCACCTACTGGTTTGGTCAGCCATCACTGACAGGTAAACTTAGTCTACGAAGTAGTCTCAGTCTACTCAGTTTGCAGAGCCAAAGTGAATTGGATCCAAAACTGGATCTTTGCCCCCAAACAAGAGATTGGTCTCTGCTTTATTACATAGGGATTGTCCTGATGAATCACTGAGCCATCTCTACTCCATCAGATGTCTATCAAACATCTACTACATGGCAGGCGTTCTGCCAGATGGCTTATACTGTATCCATTCTCTCCTTTAACCCTTGCAACAAAGCCACGAGATAGTTACTTTTGTCTTCGTTTTACTAATGAGGAAACAAATTCAGAGAATTTATATGACTTGATTGTTCAAGGCCACACAGCCAGCACAAATAAAGCTGAGCTGTGTGCAAATTAATAAGCAGAAATCTCATTTAAAATGGAGTCGGGACCCACAACTAAAATATACAACTATGTACTTGGGGGATTTGGGGAGAAAAAGCAGGAAAAAAAAGATTGGCAACAGTTGTTCGCTCAGGTGCCAATCTTTAAAAAAAAATGTTAAACAAAAAAATAAAATAAAATGGAGTTGGGAGGCCAGAAGGGGGAGCTCTCATGCCCTACGACGATGGCCCAGCCCAACAGGAAGAAGAAAGACTCTCTTCTTGCCCAGCGAGAGCTCAGCCAATGAGAGACTGTCAGAACTCAGCCAATGAAAAGCCACTACACCTCGGACTCTTTGTTTACAGTAGCCTCCCAACTTCCTCTCCCCTCTAGAAAAGAATTTCGCCTTGCTGCAGAGGACTTGTGCTTGGCTCGCCATGCTTGTAGATCCCAAATTGCAATTCTTTGATGATCCCCAATGAACTCCTTTTTGCTGGAGAAATAACTGTTTATTTGTTTAAGGTCAACAACTGCGTCCACCTCAGCTCCCCTATCCCCACACCCCATTCATGTATAAACTCCTATCCAGGGGCCAGCCCCATGGCCAAGTGGTTAAGTTCCTGCGCTCACTGCGGTGGCCAGGGGTTTCGCCGGTTCGGATCCTTGGCATAGACATGGCACCCCTCATTAGGCCATGCTGAAGTGGCGTCCCACATGCCACAACTAGAAGGACCTACAACTAAAAATGTACAATTATGTTTCGGGGGAGTTTGGGGAGAAAAAGGAAAAAAAATCTAAACTCCTATCCATCCTTCAGATCTTAGCTGAGACCTCATTTTCCACAGGACTCCTTCTCTGACACCCTGAGTTCAGGTGCTATGCCACACCTGTTTGCTCCTGCGCCCCCCTGGACTTACCCCATCACATTTACTACAAACTCATGTATCCCTCCTCTGTAATCACTAAGTGGCAAGAGACTTGCCAGCCTTATTGCCCAGTTTCAGGTGTGTAGGAGATGTTCAAGAAATAGCTATTGGATGAGCGAAAAAAATGAACGTGTGGATGATGCACTCCAAAGGTTTCCACGAATCCCAGAGTCTCCCCTAACACACAGTATGCCTCCTTTTGATAGGGCTGTGCCCAATGCTGAGCCCCCTGGAGTGGGGGACAGGGTACAGAAATGAATGAGTTCAGCTTTATGAGTTCACTGCTAGGTGAGGAGACAGCCCAGAAAACAACTGATGGTAATGCAGTGTGCCCTGGGTTGGAGGAGAGGGTAGGGTGGAGGGAAGGCAGCCAAGAGGAGGAAAATCAACTGATGTCATCGAAGATGAGGCGAGTAAAGTTTGGTTTGCCCAAATTAGTTTCTCAATTTGTTACCATACAAAACTCGGGTTCTCTTGCCTGATGTGCATCCAAAAAGCCAATTATTATGACATCAGCTTTTGGGAAAAGAAATGTAGCTTTATTTCGTGAGCTCAGTCTGCAAGGAGACAGGGGGCTTGTGCCCTCAGATCTATCTCTCCAATCCAGGGCTTGGGGTGCAATTTATGGGATGAAGGGCAGGGTGGTCTGAAGTGTGGAGATAGATGATTGGAGGTTAGGAGAAGTTAGGTAATTGATGATCTGGGCAAGTAGTCCAGCTTCATGGCTCTTCATAGGACGCATGCTCACAAAATGGTGGTGTTAGTGATGAGGATCAAGGCTCCCCCAGGGAGAGAAGTCCAAGGTTTCCTGCCCTACATACCAATTTATATCATCCTCCGGGAAGTATAGGACGTCCTGACCTGATTCGACCTGATTGGCATCCAAAGGTATAGGACTACCCAATAACCAGACCCCACCTGCACTGACACCATTATAACAACTTTTTTACGTGATCTTTCCTCTGTCTTGTAAAGAAATAACTTACCTATGCCTTATAAATTGAGCCCTGTCCTCAGCCCATTGCAGATCTTCACTGCCTATGGGTCCTGTCCCCATGCTGCAGCTTGTCACTGCCTGTGGGTCCTGTCCCCATGCTGTTCTCTGAATTAAAGAGCACTACTACCAGGCCTTGAGAGTCCAAGAAATCTTTCTTTCAACTCCTTGGCTTGCCAAGCCCGCATCCTTAGTATGATCTGAGGGTGGAGTTTTTCACTCCTTGACATCAAGAAGGTCACTTATCGAGCATTTGCGCAGGCCCAGTTGATGGGTTGGTAGTCTCAACTGGCCTGAACTGGACAAGAGGTCTCAGTTCCTGAAAGACAACTCTTAATTACTCTGTTGATAAGATGAGGTGAGTCGAACTGGTCCTGGAGGGCCCACGGTTGCAAATTCAAATATGAGACAAATCACAGGAATATAAGTTATGAACCGGAGAGTCGAGTCTGACAGCTTTACCATCACATGCTGATGGATAGGCTAAATGCTCACACTTTTACCTGTGAGTGATTTATTATTTACAAGTGGATATTATTACCGGTGACATTATTTGCCAGTAATTCCAGGGCATTTTGCACATCACTTGTCCCCTTCTCCCTGCTCCCACCTTCTCAAGCCCAGGTCCTCCACAGAGCCTGCCTCCTCAGTCTCGCAGTTCCTTCCCTCTGCACTCCCAGCTCTGGTCCTCGCTCAGCCAGTTCCCTCTTTGGGCAGTACAGGGCTGAGCCCCGCAGAAGGCTGGGAGCAGTTTGAGGACAGGAATAGTGAGTGACTCATGTTTCTGTGTTCCCTCCACACTGCTTGGGTCAGATCAGACCAAAAGATGGAGAAAGGTATGTGGACTGATTTTTGGGACCCCTTTCCCCGGTGTCGCAGGCGAATCGAGCAAGCAAACTGCATAGGTTTTAAGTGAGGATAATAAAAATCCATGCCGACTGCGAAGCAGACGCGCGGGCCATCTTCAGCCTGTGTCCAAATGCCCTCGCAATCCCCGCGTCTCGTGACTGAAGACGCCAGCTGGAGAAGTCAGCTACGGGAAAAGATAAAGGGAACTGAGCTCCTATATCCCCAGCTGCATTTCTTAGAGATGGAGGGAATAATTAACAACCGCGGTCCTTGCCTCCCTCCCCACACAGATAATGTCAGCATCTCTGAACTCGTTTGATGTACAACCAAGGAATTCTTGTTTATGTTACTTTCAGTGTATAATCTAGAGAAAAGCCAGATGTGCCTTATCCCTTTTGACATATATGAAATCTAGTCGTAAGGTTTTTTCCCTTCTTCCTGCACGTACACTGCTTGTGAAAGAGATATAAGCTGCACCTAAACTCACGCGCCTCGGAGCAGTTCCATCAGAGCGCTCTGGTGAGCTGTTTCCTGGGGTTCAGACTCCTCACACTGATTAGTGAATAAACTCCTTCACTAATAGCACCTAGACTCTTTATTTCAGTCCACAGGTATAAAATTCGTGTGTGACAGATAATTTACTGATTCTTTATAAATGTGTACAGCAAGCTGTTTGTCTCTCAGACCTTCATTCAGAGTTTCCTGGACTAATAGTTTCGGATTTCACTCCTGCAGGCCTCAGTAGCTTTCCCCTGCTGGAGGCACAGTAACCTCAGCCTGAGAACAAGGCCCACTGGGCAGCAGTTGTGGGGGCGGGGGATGGGGGGGGGGGACGACACGTTTACAGGGAGTAGAATTGGAACTTTGAGGAAAAGTTTCTGTTTCAGGATTTTAGAAAAGTATGGAGCTTGATTCTTTTTTTATTTTTATTTTTTTTAAGATTGGCACCTGAGCTAACAACGGTTGCCAATCTTCTTTTTTTTTTTTTGCCTTTTCTCCCCAAATCCCCCCAGTAAATATTTGTATATTCTAGTTGTGGGCCCTTCCAGTTGTGGCATGTGGGACGCCACCTCAGCATGGCCTGATGAGCAGGGCCATGTCCGCGCCCAGGATCCGCACCGGTGAAACCCTGGGCCGCTGAAGCGGAGCACGCGAACTTAACCACTCAGCCACGGGCCGGCCCCTGGAGCTTGATTCTTTATGTCCGTTTTGTAATCTTGAAAAGAAAAGGACTATTCTATTTTTTATTTTACTTTTCCTTCTGTAACATATCTTTTTTTCTTTGATAATAATAGATAATAACATGACTTTAATTAGGGAAATTAAAAGCCATTTCGGCACATTGCTTCAGCAATGCAACTCGAGAAACAAATTATGAGAGAAAGGGAGAAAATCTCCTTTTCACCAGTTGTTATAAAATTCTTAAGATATATAGATATAGGGGCCAGCCCGGTGGCGCAGTGGTCAAGTGCACAGGTTCCGCTTCGGTGGCCTGGGGTTTGCTGGTTCAGAACCCCGGGTGTGGACACGGCACCGCTTGGCAAGCCATGCTGTGGTAGGTGTCCCACATATAAAGTAGAGGAAGATGGGCACAGATGTTAGCTCAGGGCCAGTCTTCCTCAGAAGAAAAGAGGAGGATTGGCAGTAGTTAGCTCAGGGCTAATCTTCCTCAAAAAAAAAGAAAAAGAAAAAAGATATATAGACACAGTTAATGATTGACACATATTTAGGGTCCACAGTTGTTCCAAAATGCAGGAAAGTTAGATAAAAAGGAGGTGGTTGAGGGTCTGGATTTGGGATTGGTTGGTTTTGTGGGGACCTGGAATTGGCCACCCCAAGATATGTCTCTTTGGCATCAGGATTATTTGAGGCTCATTGCTTTTGATAAACTGGGACAGGGAAGGAGGAATGGAACTTGCTCTTCGTTAGGACACATTTACATTTGTAAGGTAAATCTCTATCTGTAAAGGTGCCTCCCTCTCTGTACCAGGAAGAAGAAAGGTGATGACCTTCTCTCTAAAAACTCTTAATCAATACCAAAGGCAAGGACTTAAAATCTGCATTGTATTGTGCTTCTCTGGTAACCTCCTATAACTGACTTCCCTCCCCCTCCCAACATTGGCATCTCCTTAAAGATTAAGCATCACATGTGAAACACCCCGTTTGGGGCTATATAACCACTATGTGCACCCCACTTCTTGGGTGCCCTTTCTTCCTTCGGGAAGAAAGGCCCTGGGCCATGGTTCCTCATAAAGCTTTGTTTAATTTTCTCTTGCTATTCTGTCTCATGTGAATTTAATTCGTTCTCCGGCCAGACGAACCCACATTTGGGGAGAGGAAATCTCCTCCTCCCCTACAGTTTGCATATCAAAGGCACGCTTAAGGTCAAGTTGTTTTCTATCTCTAGGAATTAGCTAGCCCTAGGAGGAGCAGTCTCTCCAGGATTAGCAAGGCCCCAAGATATCAAAGCATAAAATACATAAACCATAAAATACATAAAAGAAAAAACAGGATTAGAACATAATTCCATCCCGAGCCCTGGTAACCATAACCCCTTCATGACGGAGGTGCGAACCTGCGGCACAGAAGAGGAAAGCGATCTGTGCAGAATGAAGCAGCCAGTTCGCGGCTGAGACCTCTAGCTGTCTCAGCTCAGTGTACTTCATTGTCACTTTTCCCACAGCAAGTTAGCATGGCCGATATCTCTCTGTCTCACTAATTGCTCATAGATCCAATCCTCTCTCAGTGTTAGGGCATTCTGTGCACGATGGACAGACACTGCTTTGCAAAAGCCAAAGTAGCTTTGCTCCATCTTCCAAAACAGAACTGATGCTGCTCGGTGGAGAATGACCTCCAACGTGCCCCTCAACTTAGAAATTTCCACCAGTGCTTTTAGATCACGTAGAGTTTCAGAACTCTACAAACTTCATCTTTTGTTCGAATCAAATAATTTAAATATTTAAATTATTATTAAATACTTTAATAAACAAATGTTTCAGGACCTGCTTTAAATCTCTTATATTTGTTATATTAATTGATTTAATCTTCAAGCAACCCTATGAGCTAAGTGCTATTGTTATTCTGGTTTGAAAGATGAGGAAATTGTGGCATGGAGACATTAAGCAACTTGCACAGCTAGTAAGTGGCAGAATGAGAATTCAAACAAGTTGACTGACCCTGGAGGCCCCGCTTCACCACCACACGTTGCCTCTGCAGGAATTTTCTTCTGACTGCAAAGAAAAGTTTAGCAGTTGCTAGTTTTCTTTTTGAAAAAGGTCATCAAAAGAATGAGAAGACAAACCACAGAGTGGGAGAAAACATTTGCAAAAGACATGTTTGATAAAGGGCTATTATCCAAAATTACAAAGAACTCAAAATTCAACAAGAAGAAAATGAGTTGACTAGACTTATTGCGGTGATCATTTTGCAATGTATACATATATCAAATCATTGTGTTGAACACCTAAAACTAATACAAGGTTATTTGTCAATTATATCTCAGTTTAAAAAATTATAATAAAAAATCTGGGGGGGGGCGGCCCCATGGCCGAGTGGTTAAGTTTGCACACTCCGCTTAGGCAGCCCAGGGTTTTGCTTTGGGGAGAAGAAGAAAAAAGAAAAAAAGATTGGCAACAGATGTTAGCTCAGGGCCAATCTTAAAAAAAAATTATTCATGAAAATGAACAACTTGATTAAAAAATGAACCAAAGACCTGAACAGACACCTCACCAAAGAAGTACACAGATGACAAACAAGCATACGAAAAGATGCTCCACATCACAGGTCATCAGGGAAATGCAAATTAAAACAACCATGAGATACCACTACACACGTATTAGAATGGCCCAAATCCAGAACACTGACAGCTGGGAATGCTGATGAGGATGCGGAGCAACAGGAACTCTCATTCTTTGCTGGTCAGAATGCAAAATGGTCCAGCCACTTTGGAAGACATTTTGGTGGTTTCTTACAAAACTAAACATACTCTTACCTTATAATCCAGCACACGCTCCTTGCTATTTACCCAAAGGAGTTGAGAACTTTTGTCCACACAAAAACCTGCACATGGATATTTACAGCAGCTTTGTTCATAACTGCTGCCAAAACTGGGAAGCAACCAAGATGCCCTTCAGTAGGTGAACCGCTAAATAAACTGCAGTTCATCCAGACAATGGAATATTATTCAGCGCTAAAAGGGAATGAGCTGTCAAGCAATGACATGACACTGAGGAATCTTAACCGCACGTTACTAAGTGAAAGAAGCCGATCTGAAAAGGCTACCTACTGTATGATTCCAACTCTATGACATTCTGGAAAAGGCAAAACGACCGCGACATTTAAGAGATCAGTGGTTGCCAGGGGCTACGTGGGAGGGATGAACGGGCAGAGACAGAGGATTTTTCGGGCAGTGAAACTACTCTGTATGATAGTATAACGGTGGGTAGATGTCATTATACATTTGTGCAAACCCATAGAATGTACACCAACAGCGACCCCAATGTAAACTATGGACGCTGGGTGATAACGACGGGTCAATGTAGGTTCATCGATGGTAACAAATGTACCACTCCCGGTGGCGGATGTTGACAGCGGGTGAGGTTGTGCGTATATGGCGACAGCGGGTAGATGGGAACTTTCTCCTCAATTTTGCTTTGAGCCTAAAACTGCTCTAAAAAATAATGTCTATTTTAAAAAGATTAATTTCAAAACAACAATTCCATAGTCACTTTAGGCATATTGGCATTCTGAGATTATAAACAGGGTTATGATTATCAATGAAGTTATGGTTATGATGAGTCGAAACTATATGCTTTGTAGCAAGCTTCTCCCTCCAACAGCCTCTGAACCGTAAATGTGTGAGCATTAGTCAAGCTGAGTGGCTATACAGGAAAAAACAGGTAGGCTATTTTTCCAAATGCAGGGTAGTTAATGGGTTAAAAGGAAGCCACTACTCTTTTGTCTTCTACATTCATTTCCAACAGAGAAGAGCAATTCTTAAATTGTCTCTCAAGGTATTTGTTTGACACCATTAATTCTCATTCAATGGGTGTTTTTCTCTTTCACTTCTATGCAGGGGAAAAGAGGTGGAACAAAGAGAACCCCAGGCCTGGCCCCGTGAGTCTTCTGGGCCTTCTGTTAAATCGCTGGCTTTCTAATTGGGCACAGCGGGGGCAGAGCCCTGCTCCCCCTGCTCCCCGTTGTTCTCCTTGCTCCCCGCTGCTCCCCCTGCTCCCCGCTGTTCTTCTCGCTCCCCGCTGCTCCCCGAGGCCCGACACCGCCCTTCACGCTTCTGTAAGAGAAGAAATGAGCGCCTCGGAGCTGAGGCTGAAGCGCTCTAACCAGAAACCACACGTATTGCCTCCTTTCACAGAGTGACCTCCTCAAGGGCGCCTCTTGGCAACGCGTGGCTAAAAAGAGCTTTCTGCTGCCACCCTCCGGCCAAATGAATAACTAAAGTCAATGCTTGATTGAAATCAAAGGCGGAAACAGGTTGCGATCTTGCTGAAGATTCATCCTTTTAATTAATTCCTTTATTAACCAGTTGACATATGTTTGAAATCTTCACCGTAGAAATAACATCCGTTTTCGGCCTTAATCAGTCGCCGAATTCTACCGCCTTTCCTTGGCTGCAGTTCTCCAAAGGTTCCAAAGAGATTAGAAGTTGTTTTTCAAAAAATATTTATTCAATACCTTGTTGCACGTGGCAGTTTGCCAGGCAACGCGTAAGGATAATGGAACAGGCCTGGCCTCTCCGCTCCAGAAATGTATCAGAGGAAGGGCACACAGATGCAAGATGAAGAGCAGAACCGAGTGAACCGACACAGGCGGGAAAGCTATTTCCCTTTAACATTTCCAACCAGAGACACATACATTTTGGAAACAGAGTTAAGAAAAGGTAGAGAGGGAAGAAGCAGGCCTCCGGAAAACCAAATTTTGATGGAAACCGTTGCAATTAAATCCCCCGTAGTTAATTAAACAAGGCCCCCTTAGCCAAGAGTCCATTTTCCTACATTGTATTCTTTCTGTCATCATCATTATTTTTTTTATTGTTACATTACATACTATTTCCTTCTTGGCAGCTACCACCTAGATAATCTGTCCTTGTGGTCACCTCTGGTTCTAATTCCACTATCTCCAGAATTCTTGTTCTTTTCTCCGTTTCCGTGTGTTTGTGGGGGCACGGGAGAAGGATGATAACCCCGGGCCACACCGCAGAAAACATAAAATCAAACCCAGGACATCCGCTTTCTTAGAAGTCCTCTCAGCTGCCAGCCTCAGAGACCCCTGCTGCCCCTAGATCTGCCGGGGTGCTGGCTACCTCCCGGCTCCCACTTCTTCACTTCATTCACTTCAAATGGCCTCTGGTTGTTTCCTGGAGGCAATGCCTGGTACAGGACCCAATTTTTAGCTATTATTATCTTTTTTCCTATTGTTCCTTTAAAGATCCACCCTTCCACAAAGGTTACCATTTTTTAGAGACAATATGGAGATTATTGGTGACTTTATTATAAATTATTAATTTATGATAAAAATCACATAAATTTTTAAAGTGTAAGAAAATTTAAATACATACTATGGACGCTAGTCAAATTTTTAATAGACTAATGTATTCCCACCCCCAAAAGACAGCTGTAGTGCATGTGTGGGGGCGGCAGAGGTTGGCCAACTTTCAATTTTGCCAAGTTAGGACATTAACAAACTAACATGCCCTCAACTTCTAACTGTTCTCGCCATCATTTTATGAAAGAAAGAACATTTTGGGGCTGGCTGGTGGTGGTGCAGAGGTTAAATTCACGCATTCCACTTTGGTGGCCCAGGGGTGTGGACATGGCACGCCATGCATGGGACATCTGCTGAAGGCATAAGGAAATAAGCCTGGGGGCGCTGGTAAGACTTTGGAAGGCCTTTGGAGGGAAATGGGATTTTCCTCCCAAGACAAACAAAAGGCCTTTGTGATGGTGAGGCCCAGCGGCACCTGCGATTCCCTCCTGGTTTAAGAAACTGGTGCAGCTGCACCTCGCTTGTTATTGGTGATGATTAGAGGGGAAACAAGGAGACAGCACAGAAACTATGGTCTATTTGTGGAAGCCCGGAAAAGTCTGATTTCAAGTCAAGAAAATAAAATATTTTGTTGCGAAGACCCCTGGAAAATCTTCTCACAATTCGATTAGCGGGTCCTTGAGGACGTCCAGTCTTGGGTCAGGAGAACCGTGGCGTCGGCAGGCTCTCCAGCCCTCCTTTCTCAGCTGCGGCGGGAGCGTCAGCCCTGGGCTTGTCTCCCAGGCACACGCTGTGGGTGGCGTTGCTGTGGCTGCTGGGGAGAGATACAGCCTGTCCATCTCTCCTGGCTCTGGGCACATTTTTAATACCTTTATCAAGGTATAATTTACATATAAAATTCACCCGTCGTAAGTGTACAATTCAGTGATTTTCAGTAGTTAGAGAATCGTGCAACTATCATCACAATTTAGTTTCAGAACTTGGCCATCACCTCCAAAATTTCCCTCAAGTCCACTTGTAGTCACTCTCCACTCCCGACCCCTCAGCCCCCCGCGACCTGCTGACCTTTCTGTCTCTCTGGATTTGTTTTTCCTGGACATTTCATGTAAGTGGAGTTATACAGTATGTGGCCCTTCGCTTCTGGCTTCTTTCACTTAGTATAACGTTTTTGAGGTTCGTCCATGTTGTAGCATGAATCAGTGTTTGGTTCCTTTTTATTGTTGATAGTAATCCGTTGTATGGCTATACCACATTTTGTTTATCCGTTCACCAGTAATGGACATATGGATAGTTTCTAGGTTTGGGTTATTATGAATAACGCTAATGTGAATATCACATACAAACCTTTTGTGGACACGTTTTTATTCTCTTGAGTGGATTTCTCTTGACTTCTTAACAGTATTGAGTTTTATTCTCTTGAGTGAAACTGCTGGGTTATATGGTGCGTTTAGGAATAAATTTTCAATAAACCTGTCAAATTCCTTTCCAAAATGGCTGTAACATTTTAAAGTTCCACCAGCAATGTATGAGGGTCCCAGTTTCTCCATATCCTCATCAACACTTGGTATTATCTGTCTTTTTGGTTATAGCCATTCTAAATGGTATGTAGTGGCATCTTATTGTGTTTGTTTTAAAGATTGGCCCTGAGCTAACATCTGTTGCCAATCTTTTATTTTTCTTCTCCCCAATACCCCCCAGTACATAGTTGTATATTCTAGTTGTGGATCCTTCTAGTTCTGCTATGTGGGATGCCACCTCAGCATGGCCTGATGAGCTGTGGTAGATCCACACCCAGGATCCAAACTGGCAAAACCCTGGGCCACTGAAGTGGAGCACGTGAACTCAACCACTTGGCCACACCACAGGGCCGGCCCCTTATTGTGGTTTTAATTTTGCATTTCTCTAATGACTAATGATGCTGAGTATCTTTTCATGTGCTTATTAACCATTCCTATATCTTCTTTGGTGAAATGTCTGTTCAGATCTTTTGCCCATTTTTTAATTGCGTTGTTTGCCTTCTTATTGAGTTTTAAGAGTTCTTTGTATTTTCTGGATACAAGTCCTTTATCAGATATGTGATTTGAAAATACTTTCTCCCAGTATATGGTTTAATTTTTAATTTTTTTAAATTGCTTTTTCTCCCCAAATTCCCCCAGTACATAGTTGTACATTTTTTAGTTGTGGGTTCTTCTAGCCATGGCATGCGGGACGCCACCCCAACATGGCTTAATGAGCGGCA
The DNA here is from genome assembly GCF_041296235.1 of Equus asinus. Lineage (NCBI taxonomy): Eukaryota > Metazoa > Chordata > Mammalia > Perissodactyla > Equidae > Equus > Equus asinus. Next base: position 39,293,464 of record NC_091820.1, read on the forward strand.
CCATGTCCGTGCCCAGGATCCGAACCTGCAAAACCTTGGGCTGCCAAAGCAGAGTGTGTGAACTCAACCACTCAACCATGGGGCTGGCCCCCAACTTTTTTCTTTTATGGGTTCTTTGGTGCCTTTTTGAAGAACTCTTTGCCTAACACAAGGTTGCAAAGATTTTCACCTATGCCTTCTAAACATTTTATAGTTTTACATATGTCTATGATCCATTTTGAGTTAATTTTTGTGTGTGGTGTGAGATAACAGTCTGTTTACTTTTTGCATGTGGATATTCAATTGTCCCAGCACCATTTGTTGAAAAGACTGTCTTTGCCCCATTGAATGATCTTAGTACCTTTGCCAAAATCAAATGACCATAAATGTGGGGGTTGTTTGTAGACTCTCAATTCTACTCCTTCGATCTATATGCCTATCTTTATGCCAATACCACATTGTCTTGATTACTGTAGGTTTATAGTAAATTTTGAAATCCAATAGTAGAAGTCCTCTAGCTCAGTTCTTTTTCTAAATGTTTTGGCTGGTCTAGGGCCTTTGCACTTCCATATAAATTTTATGTTTAGCTTGTCAATTTCTACAACAAAGCCTTCTGGGACTTTCTTAGGGATTTCATTGGATCTATAGATCAATTTTGGGAGAACTGCCATCTTAACAATATTGAGTCTTTCCCATGACCATGAATTGTTTCTCCATTTACTTAGGTCTTTAATTTCTCTCAGCAATGTTTTAAGTTTTTAGTGCACAGATCTTGAGTTTCTTTTGTTAAATTTATTCCTAGGTATTTTATTCTCTTGGATACAATTGTCAACGCAATTGTTTTCTTAATTTTACTTTCAGATGGTTCATTGCTAGTATATAGAACTGCAATTGATTTCGTATGTTGATCTTGTATCCTGAAACCTTGCTAAACTCACTTGTTAGTTCTGGTAATTATTTTTTAATGGATTCATTAGGGTAGGATTTTCTACATATAGGATCATGTTGTTTATGAATAAAGACAGTTTTACTTCTTCCTTTCCAATATGTGTCTTTAATCCCCACCCCACCCCATTCTTTGGCTGATTGCGCTGGCTAGAACCTGCGTTACAGTGTTGAATAGAATGGCAAGAGCAGACATCCTTGCCTCGTTCCTGAAACTACTGAAACTAACTTCTCCTTCCCCTCGAAGAAGAAGCTCTATGCAAGGATATTGTCTGATGATGCTTAAACAATAGCAAGGGGTTACTTAAAAATATCTTTTTCCATTTTTATGTTGGTATTGTATAAATCATTTTAAGAATTGTGTATTAGCTGTCTTTTGCTGTGTAACAAAAAGCCCCCAAACTTAGTGATTTAAAACAATAAACATTAAATTATTTCTCATGATTCAGTGGGTCAGCTGGATGGTTCTTCTGGTGGCCCAGCTCGGTTGGGGCTGGAGGGTACAGGATGGCCTCTTTCACATATCTGGCAGTTGGCAGGCTGGCAGGTCTGGGGGGTGGTCTCTGTTGGCCTGGCTTACCTCGGCTCCAGCAGGCTAGCCTAAGCTTAGGGTTCCCAAGAGGAGCATATACAAGCATGTCTCAAATCTCTGCTTGTATCATATTTGCTACTGTCCCATGGGCCAAAGCAAGTCCTAAGACCAGCTTAGAGTCAAAGGGTGAAGAAATAGACTCCATTTCTTGACGGGAGGAGCTAGGAAGTGACATTGCACAGGAGCATGGCTACAGGGAAAAGGGGAGAATTAGGGCCATTTCTGCAAATAGGTTTGATTTCTAACCATTAAATACTTAGAGGCCTCTGGGTGTTGCTTCTGTGGATTATGAAGTTTATGCTTGTCAACAAAGCATGTAGAAATAAAGCCTCTAATTTAACTAAAACTCCCTTGATTGTGCTTTTCACAAATTTCTTTTTCTTCAAATCATCTGGTCTTCGGTATGATGCCGAATTGGAACATAGAAAAGAAACTGCTTGGTGCTCCCTTACCCCCTTCTAAAGTTGCATTCATTGCAGAGGAAACCAAAGACCAGTCAGGAACTTCTTGGGAAAGCAAAGATCTTCACTTCGGAAGCCAACCCTTAGGCTGATTGGGGCATCCCGATGGGGCTGAAGCTTGCTGTAACGTCACCCCAAGGCTCACGTTGGGTGCTGGCCTGGACTCTCACAGGACACTCTGCATTTGCTTCCACTGTTAACAAGATATATTCCTTGTTTGCCAAGAGCAATGCAGTTAAGAAATTACCTTTGTGGCCCAGCTGGGTATTATATAAATCATTTTAAGAATTGCATATTAGTTTGTCAGTAGGTCTTTGGGAGTTGGGTTTGATGGAGGAGTGTTGAGTTGGAAAGATTAAAGACGCGGACTGCAGCCTGATCCGCTCAGCCCACGTGCTTGGCACCCCCAGCAGCACCTCCAGTCGGGCTGGGGCATGTGTGAACCCTCTTTGCACAAGCAAAATAATTGAAATAGCTGAGCTTCATCCAGCGTGTAACAAAATATACTGAGAGAACAAAAAGACAAGAAAACCACTCGAGCATCTCAGTAGATGCAGGAAAAGCATTTGACAACATGCAACACACTTTCACGATAAAAACAATCAACGAAGTAGGACTAGAAGTGAACTCCCCAACCTGATGAGGGCATTTACAAAACATCTCCAGCTAACATCCTAATGCTGAAAGATAGAATGCTTTCACCCCAAGATGGGGAAGCAGGCAAGGATGTCCATTCTCACCACTTCTATTGGACGTAGTACTGGAAGTCTTTTTTTTTTTAATATTTTATTTTTCCTTTTTCTCCCCAAAGCTCCACAGTACATAGTTGTATATTTTAGTTGTGGATCCTTCTAGTTGTGCTATGTGGGATGCCGCCTCAGCATGGCCTGTTGAGCGGTGCCATGTCCGTGCCCAGGATTCGAACCAGCAAAACCCTGGGCCGCCGCAGCAGAGTGAGCGAACTCAACCACTCGGCCACGGGGCCAGCCCATGGAAGTCTTAATCAGTGCGATTAGGCAAGAAAAAGGTAAAAAGCATACAGATTGAAAAGGAACAAATTAAACTGTCCCTATTCACAGACAACAAGATCGTCTACATAGAAAATCTCAAGGAATCTACCGCAAACCGCTCCCCCCCAAAACTCCTATAACTATTAAGTAAGCTTAGCATGGTTGCAGTATGTAAGGTCAACAAACAAAAATCAATCACACTTCTGTCAACTGAAATAAAGAGTCTAGGTGCTATTAGTGAAGGAGTTTATTCACTAATCAGCGTGAGGAGTCTGAACCCCGGGAAACAGTTCACCAGAGCGCTCTGATGGAACTGCTCCGAGGCGCGTGAGTTTAGGTGCAGCTTATATCTCTTTCACAAGCAGTGTACGTGCAGGAAGAAGGGAAAAAACCTTACGACTAGATTTCATATATGTCAAAAGGGATAAGGCACATCTGGCTTTTCTCTAGATTATACACTGAAAGTAACATAAACAAGAATTCCTTGGTTGTACATCAAACGAGTTCAGAGATGCTGATGTTATTTATGTGTGGAGGGAGGCGAGGACCAGGCTTGTTATTTATTCCCTTAATCTCCAAGAAATGCAGCTGTGGATGTAGGAGCTAGGTACCCTTTATCTCTCCCTGTTGCTGATGTCTCCAGCTGGCGTCTTCAGTCATGAGAGGAAGGGTTGCAAGGTCACTGGCTGAAGGCGGCCTGCAAGGCTGCTTCACAGTCCAGCATGGATTTTATTCTAGTGACTGAAAGCTATGCAGTTTGCTTGCCTGATTCGCCTGTGACACCAGGGAGAGGGGTCCCAAAAAACCTGTCCATACTTCTATATACTAGCGACGAACAACCGGAAACCACAAAAATGTACAACAGCTCCAACAAAGATGAAATACTTAGTTATAAACCTAACAAAACAGGTACAGGAACTGTATGCTGTAAACCACAAAACGTGAATGAAAGAAATCAACAAGGGCTCAATAAATAAAGAGGCAAGCTGTGTTCAGTGACGGGGAGACCCAACACGGGAAAGATGTCAGTTCTCCCCAGTTGGTCTAAAGAGTTAATGCAATGCCAATCAAAATCCCAGCAGGAGTTTGTGCAGATACAGACAAGCTGATTGTAAAATTTATAAGGAAACACAAAGGAACTAGAGTAGCTGAAATAATTTTGAAAAGGAAGAATAAAGTTGGAGGAATCACATTACTCAATTTTAAGTATTACAGTGAAGCTACAGTACTCAGAACAATGTGCTATCGGTAAAGGTACAGACACCCAGATTAATGCAGCACAACAGAGCGTTCAGAAATAGACAAATACCAACATTTGGCTTTTGACAAAGTTGCAAAAGAAATTCCATGGAGGCAGGATAGTCTTTTCAACCAATGGTGTTGGAACAATTGGTCATTCACACGTAAAAAATGAACCTCAATGGAAACCTCATACTTCATACAAAAATTAACTAAAGGTGGATCACTGATCTATACATCAAACATACAACTATCAAACTTTTAAAAGAACAGATGGGAGAAAATCTTTGTAACCAGGAATTAGGTGAAGAGTTCTTAGACATGAGACTGAACACGTGATCCATAACAGAAAAAAATGATTAAATTTTACTTCATCAAAATTAAAAACTTATGCTCTGTGAAAGATACTGTGAGGGGCCGGCCCCATGGCCCAGTGGTTAAGTTCGCCCGCCCAGCATCAGCGGCCCAGGGTTTCGCGGTTTGGATCCTGGGCATGGACATGGCACCACACGTCAGGCCACGCTGAGGCGGCGTCCCACATGCCACAACTAGAAGGACCTGCAACTAAAAATACACAGCTAGCTACCGGGGGGCTTTGGGGAGAAAAAGAAGAAAAAAAAACTCTTGGGCCTGCCCGGTGGCAAAGTGGTTAAGTTCGTGCACTCCACTTTGGCTGGTGGGCCGGCAGCCTGGGGTTCGCCGATTCGGATCCCTGGCGCTGAACTATGCACCGCTCATCAAGCCGTGCTGTGGCAGGCAGCCCACATATAAAGTAGACGAAGACGGGCACAGATGTTAGCTCAGGGCCAGTCTTCCTCAGCAAAAAGAGGAGGAGGACTCGTGGCAGATGTTAGCTCAGGGTTAATCTTCCTTAAAAAAAAAAAGACACTGTTAAAAGAATGCAAAGACAAGTTATAGACTAAGAGAAAACATCTGCAAATCACATATCAGACAAAGAACTTGTATCCTGAATATGTAAAGGACTCTCAAAACTCAACAATAAGAAAACAAGCCCAATTTTAAAAATAGGGAGAAGATGTGAATAGATAAATGACTAAAGAGGATATAAGGATGGCAAATAAGCACATGAAAAGATGTTCAACGTCATTAGCCGTTAGGGAAATGCAGATTATCAACACAATGAGATACACACATATTAGAATGACTAAAATAAATAATACTGACAACACCAAATGCTGGCAAGGACACGGAGAAACTGGGTCACTCACACATTGCTGGGGGAAGCAAAATGGCACAGGCACTCTGGAAAAGGGTTATAATTTCTTGTAAAGTTAAACATATCTTTACCTTGTGACCCAGTAATTTCACTCCTGGGTATTTATCCTAGAGGAATGAAAACTTACGTTCACAAGAAAACCTGTACATGAGTGTTTATGGCATACACAGTGTTTATATACACAGTGTTTACAACAGCTGTAAACATGATTTCCCAAAGCTGGAAACAATCCAGATATGAATATATAAAGGGATCAACAAACTGTGGTACCTCCATATAATGGACTATTACTCCAAACTGTTGCTACACAGCACGACTTGGATAAATCTCAATGTCAGCACGTCGAATGGAAGAAACCTGTCCGAAAGAGCCGCATTTATATGAACAGGTCCACTTACATGACGTTCTTGGAACGACAAAACTCCAGTGATGGGTTTACAGCGGTGGTTTACAGCGGATAGGGCTGGGGACAGGGTGTATTTAGAAAGGGCAGTACGAAGTTTTCTGGGCTGATGGGAGTATTCTGCATCCTGATTGTGGTGGTGCTCACACGAATGTCTATATGTGGTAAAATTCATAAAACTGTACCATAAAAGGAAAAAAGCCCATTTTGTGGTACGATAATTAAAACAATAAAATAAAAGACACATCCCTTGCCTTGAAGAGTATGCAGATCAGTCAGGGAGCTGGAGGTGTAGACATATCCTAGATTATATAACACATAAGTCACTCGGCTATGTGTAGAGTGCTGTGAGAGCACAGAGCAAGGAGATCGTTATTTTGGGGTGGGGCTAGGATCACGGAGGCATCACACAGAAATAACACTTCTTTGCTCATTAGTCAGCTGTTGAACATATTTTCACATGTTTTGGCCACTTGTGGTGTGCTTTTTTTGTGTGTGTGAGGAAGATTGGCCCTGAGCTAACGTCTGTTGCCAATCCTCTTCTTTTTGCTGAGGAAGACTGGCCCTGAGCTAACATCCGTGCCCATCTTCCTCTGCTTTATATGTGGGATGCCTACCACAGCATGGCTTGCCAATCAGTGCCATGTCTGCACCCGGGATCCGAACCGGCAAACCCTGGGCCGCCGAAGCAGAACGTGCGCACTTAACCACTGCACCACTGGGCCAGCCCCAACTTCTGGTGTTTTTAAAAAAGTAATTTGTCTCTTCAATAAATGGTGTTGGGAAAATGGGACAGCCACATGCAAAAGAATGAAAGTAGACCATTATCTTATACCATACACAAAAGTTAACTCAAAATGGATTAAAGACTTGAATGTAAGACCTGAAACCATAAAACTCCTAGAAGAAAATATGGGCAGTACACTCTTTGACATTGGTCTTAGCAGTATCTTTTCGAGTACCATGTCTACTCAGGCACGGAACACAAAAGAAAAAATAAACAAATGGGTCTATATCAGACTAAAAGTCTTCTGCATGACAAAGGAAATCATGAACAACAAAAAAAGAAAACCTATCAACAAGGAGAAAATATTTGTAAATCATATATCTGACAAGGGGTCAATTTCCAAAATATATAAAGAACTCATACAACTAAACAACAAAAAAATAAACAACCTGACCAAAAAATGGGCAGAGGATATGAACAGACATTTTTCAAAAGAAGATATACAGATGGCCAACAGGCACATGAAAAGATGTTCAACATCACTAATCATCAGGGAAATGCAAATCAAAACTACAATGAGATATCACTTCATATCCATTAGAACGGCCATAATTAACAAGACAAGAAATAATGAGTGTTGGAGATGATGGGGAAAAAAAAGAAGCCTCATACACTGCTGGTGGGAATGCAAACTGGTGCAGCCACTATGGAAAACAGTATAGAGCTTCCTCAAAAAACTAAAAATCGAAATGCCATATGACCCAGCTATGCCACTACTGGGTATTTATCCAAAGAATATGAAATCAATAATTCAAAAAGATAGATGCACCCCTCTGTTCATTGCAGCACTATTCACAATAGCCAAGATGTGGAAGCAACCCAAGTGCTCATCAACAGATGAATGGATAAAGAAGATGTGGTAAAAATATACAATGGAATACTACTCAGCCATAAAAAAGACAAAATTGTGCCATTTGTGACAACACGGACAGACTTTGAGGGTATTATGCTGAGCAAAATAAGTCATACAGAGAAAGACAAATACTGTATGATTTCACTCATATGTGGAAGATAAACAAACACATAGATAAGGAGAACAGATTAGTGGTTACTAGAGATGAAGGGAGTGGGGGGGGTGAAAGGGGTAAGGGGCACATGTGGATGGTGATGGATAAAACTGGACTGTTGGTGGTGAACACAATGCAGTCTATACCGAAACTGAAACATAGTGATGTACACCCGAAATTTACACAGTGTTGTAAGCCAATATGACCTCAATAAAATAGGTTTTAAAAAAGTAAAAAAAAAGAAAAGAACGAGTAGCTAGGTACTTAAATTAAGTGATCTTAACTAAGATTTTTTTATGTGCAATAGCAAAGTGCAGAACAGTGAGTATAGCATATAAAGCTTGTGATTTTTAAAAATGTAAATGTTTGATATGTATAGAATATTTCTGGAAATATAACTAAGAAACAGTCCACAACAGGGTCGTAGGGTGAGGTGCTGGCAGACCAAAGATAGCAGTGGGAGGGAGACTAACTTTTTTGTGCCTTTTGAATTTTGTGAAATACTATCAAATTAACCAAAATATTATGAAATACATATTTCATATATAACAACAAAATAATAAGGGCTGGCCTAGTGGCATAGTGGTTAAGTTCGTGCACTCTGCTTCGGCGGCCCAGGGTTCGCAGGTTCTGGTCCTGGGCATTGACCTAGCATCGCTTGTCAAGCCATGCTGTGGTGGCATCCGACACACAAAATAGAGGAAGAGCGGCACAGATGTGAGCTCAGGGACAATCTTCCTCACACACACACACAAAATAATAATAATAATAATAATAATTTGTCATCCTTGCCCATTTGAAAAATTTGAATGTCTTTTTGTGTGTATGTGTGTGTGTAAGAACTCTTTATATTGTAAAGATATTAACCTTTGGCTTTTAATTCTATATATTTTTCCAGTTATTTCCCTTTTTTGTGTGTTGCAATTCTGTGATAAAAATTTTAGTTTGGAGAAAGAAAAAGAGGAGATAATTTTTGCTGATCTTGAACCCCTCATGGACCTTCATGTTGGGTGACCTGAAAGACAGGTGAGGCACCCTAGGCTGATCCCAAGGCTCTTCCTGTCCACCCTACCTCCCCCATCCCCACCCCACCATTCCTCGTGCCCCCCTTTTCCCTAACTGGCTCCCACTGGCAATGGCTGACAGAGCAGTGCCTGTACCTGTCCTCTTAGTGATGCTGCTGCCCCCTCACCAGAGCATTTCTTATCACTCTGGTAAATGGAGGATCCCCTGGGCCCTCCCAGGGGACAAGTCATTGGGCGGGTTTTTGTGCCTTCACATCACATATCTCCTCTCGCCCACCCTTGCCTTTGACCCTCCTTCTACCATCTGCTCTGCTAGTCCTGACACTTCTAGTTCACTTAGCATGACGCTTTCTCCAAGCTTCACAGATGGCAGTGAAACTTCAAATGTACAAGGATCAAAAGAAAATCCTGAAAAGGTAAGAGAAAAAAACCAGATTAAATTCATAAGAATAAGGACCAAAGTGATATCTCATTTCTCATTCGATCAGATGGTGAAGATAAGCACTGTGTATTGGCTGTTTTTCCTCTGAGGCATGCAGTCCTAGGACACTGCCTGGCACGTAGTAGACACTCAATATTTGTTCCTTGACTCATTGCAGTCGTATCTCTAAAAATAGCTTTAAACCTAAATCTATGTCCCTGCCCTCTTAACCATCAAGAGTGAGGACAGAGCAAACCCTGATGGCCTAGTGGTTAAAGTTCGGTGTCCTCCACTGCAGTGGCCCAGGTTCGGTTCCCAGGTGCGGAACCACACCACTCGCCTGTCAGTAGCCATGCTGTGGTGGCAGCTCGCATAGCAGAACTAGAAGGACTTACAACTAGAATATACAGCTATGTACTGGGGCTTTGGGGAGGGGAAGAGAAAACACATTATAAAAAAAAAGAGTCAGGACAAAATGTAGTTGCGACCCAACAACTAAGAATTCAATGATCAACGCCTACAGACCCTAGGTGAAAAATGTCCCAAGGATGTTCTCCAGCTCACAGAAAATAAAGGAATTATGGGATGTAAGGATCAAAAGTGAGCAAAGAAATTGGCATCGAATGCTAGTATCAATAAACATTAACTCTCAAAAAAGGTAATAGTAATTATAATTTTTACACTTTTGATAACAAACTAGAAATTAAATTATCAAAGATATTAACATGAGTGATGGGAGTAAGAAGACTGTCCTGTGATGCCATTGAATCTGTTCTTGGTAAAGTAAAGCGATACACCAGGCTTTCAAAAACAGACAAGAGAGATGCTCACTCACTTTAGTTATTGGTGGGAAAATGTAAGTTTCAGTTTGTTAAGAATTCTATATAAACATTAAAATAATAGGAATAGAAAATATAACTTCCAAGCCACTGAGGGGAAAATAAGAATAAAAACCCCTAAATTAATCCAGGAAGTGAAACAAAGGTACATATATATTGGCATTTTGTTGTAAAAATATTTATATCCGTATATGGGTAGATTAAAATGAGAGGTTATACCACTAATCGAATTAAATTAAACCACTAATTAAATTAAAAAATCGCTAGGTCTGAGGAATAGGATTAGCCTGTTTAGGCCTTTATTTTCTAGATACGTTTTGGAATATAAATTTGTGAGTAATGATCATAGCATGACAAATGGAGAAATATATTAAACTATGTGGAAAATTCTTCCACTTTTATGTGAAGTATAAATATTCTATAAGCATAAAATGACACGCAGCTAAACATTTTAAATGTGTAATTTTATATTAGGGATAAAGGTAAATGATTTTATTTCTAATTTCTAATTTTTCCAAGCTTTGCAAATGAATACGTTGACTTCACGATCAGAACAAACATTAGTTTTTTAAATTTATTAAAAAATCAAGAAATAGCAGGCACTTTGAGAATAACTATATGGGACATTGTTATAATATGAGGGTAAATGATGAATTGAGGACATGAAACACTATATGTGATACGATCTTAATTGTATAAAAGAAAAGAGTGTAATGTGATGTGGATTAAGGCTGCCCCAGCCAGAGAAGCCCAAGGTGACCTGGCCTACATGCCAAACTATGTGACCCAGTGGACTTTTTTTATGGTATGAATTAGGACTGCCCCAGGGAGAGAAGCCCAGGGCATCCTCACCTGCATGCCGATCTATATGGCCAGATTCATATCTAAAGTTATATGACCGCACAATAACCAGACCCCATCTGCACTGAAATCATTTAATGACTTTTTACATCATCTTTTCTTTTTTCCAGTAAAAATAAGTCACGTACCCATGCCTTATAAAATTAGCCCTAACCCTCAACTCGGGGCAGCAGCAGGAGCTCTGACTGCCTGTGGGTCTTGTCCCCACACACTAGCTCTGCCTGCCCATGGGACCTGTCCCCATGCCAGCGGGGGCAGCAGCAGGAGCTCTGACTGCCTGTGGGTCTTGTCCCCACACACTAGCTCTGCCTGCCCGTGGGCCCTGTCCCCATGCCAGCGGGGGCAGCAGAAGCGGCAGCAGCAGAAGCTCTGCCTGCCCGTGGGTCCTGTCCCCACGCACCAGCTCTGACTGCCCATGGGTCCTGTCCCCATGTGGCAGCAGCAGGAGCTCTGACTGCCCGTGGGTCTTGTCCCCACACACCAGCTCTGCCTGCCCATGGGTCCTGTCCCCATGCCAGCGGGGGCAGCAGCAGCGGCAGCAGCAGGAGCTCTGACTGCCCGTGGGTCCTGTCCCCACGCACCAGCTCTGCCTGCCCATGGGTCTTGTCCCCATGCCAGCGGGGGCAGCAGCAGGAGCTCTGCCTGCCCATGGGTCCTGTCCCCATGCCAGCGGGGGCAGCAGCAGAAGAGCTGCCTGCCCATGGGTCTTGTCCCCATGCCAGCGGGGGCAGCAGCAGGAGCTCTGCCTGCCCATGGGTCCTGTCCCCATGCCAGCGGGGGCAGCAGCAGAAGCGCTGCCTGCCCATGAGTCCTGTCCCCATGCTATTCCACACTATTCTCTAAATAAAAGAGCACTACTGCCAGATCTTGAGAGTCTAAGAAATCTTTCTTTCGACTCCTCGGCTCACCGACCCCGCATCATAATGTACCATTGTTTATAAATATGTTTACATATATGCTTCAACGTATCTTACCAGCTGAGTGTTACACGGATTGTCCTCAGGGACCCCGGGCACTTTGTATCCGTGCTCATGTATATTAGGTCTAATTGAATAAGAGTATGTAAATTAAAATAAAATCTGCAATTATGCAAATCAAGCTGATAATACTGGATATATTTCCACAAAGTTAGGTTGAGGTTCGAAATATTTATTTTACGTTTCTGTATTTCCGAATTTTTCTCTGTAATCAAGTATTACATTTTTATTTTAAAATTGTAAAATATGCATTCACAAGTTATTGTTACTAGAAAACTGCATATTTCATAACAGTACACACAGAAGTGAAAAAGTACGACCCAAAATGATATGCACACAAGTTTATAATGATACATTTATGTAAGTATAAACATGGAAAGTGAGGAATATAGCAACATGTAAAGTGTGGAAATGAGAAATGATTCCTAGGATTTGGGGTTTATGTTTGCCATTTATTTCTACAACGTGGCTTCTTTTCTGAAAAACTTGCAAGCAGAGTGGATGACTTTTCTAATGACAATAAAAAACACTATTTCTGAAATGAAAGTAAAGGAAAAGGGAAGCGATGGAAGGCTATGGAATGGTATGGGAAAGGCTCCCGTTCCAATGTAAGTGACAAAACCATAACACAAAACTGTGTCCCTACGCACACACACACACACACGTGTCCTCTGTGTGAGCATTATACGGTGCACACTGATGAAGTGATGGGGACCATCTGCCAGATCCTCCGAGGACTTGTCCCAAATGGCTACTTCCCACCTAGCACACCTGGCCCGGGGCACCGGTTCTCAGAATCCGCAGGAGGGCTCGTTACTATGCAGGCAGCTGGGCCCCACCCCCAGTTCCTCTTCAGTGGGTCTGGGGTTGGGTCCCAGAACCTGCGTTCTCACAAGTTCCCAGCGACGCGGATGCTGCTGATCCACCGACCGCACTTTGAGAATCCCTGGCCTAGAGCCTGGGTCCGCAGTGCGCGGAGGACACTCGCTGCCCGGAAGGTGTGTGAGGCCCCGGAGCTCATGGCTTGGCGGCGGGGGATGCCCTCCTCTGGCCTTTAGCTTCCAGCATTTCTCAACAATGCGGCCAAATTGCAGGCATCTACTGTGGAGTTCACTAAGGCCTAGGTGGAGTAGGAAGGGAATTCTAGAAATGGCGTCTGATGAGAATTTGCAGTTTAGACCTCAGATTGATTTCTGATTCAGAGAAGAAAGGCAAGGACCGCAGCAGGGAGCAGGTTTCCGCAAACCCGGCAGCAGGCAGCTGCTTTTCCAGCAGCTTGCAGGCTCCCCTGCATTTTTTTCAGACCCGAAGGGCGGGCGAAGAGGCCGCGTGGATGGGGTGGGGGGGAGGGAGTGCGGGCTTCTAAGCATTTCTGGAGCAACACTGCCCCCAAGAGCAAGCCAGGTGGGCAATCAGGATGAGCTTGCAATACCAGAAAGGACTGCTCTGGCTGTCGGAGCAGGAAATCCCGAAGTCCTGAGAAAAAGAGCCAGAAGCCAGTTTAAGGTGGTGCCGCTGATAGTACGTGGGACAGTGTGAGCGTCACGAGGACTGTAACTGCAGTGGATTGAAACACATGAAGTGTAGAAATGGTTCAAGTCCGCAAGGTCATGATGACACAAATAAAAATAGCTCGTTGGTCGCTTTGGGAGAATGCTTGGGAAACAACTCTTTATGTTGAAAACTAGTAAATATGGGGAAAGAATCAAGTATTTATCCTGTTTTTCTGATACAAGCCAAAGAGTTGGAGAGGGGAAGTCTTCCTTTGTGGCCATATTTGGGCTAATAAATGAAGAAGGGACGGGAGAAGCAGAACACTCCATTTTGTCACCCCTCGTGAATAAATGGATCCCGGCGCTGTGCATCAATGACCGATGGCGTCACAAAAAAAAGACAAACAACATTATGTGCCTAATTACGGAGGCGCCCAGCATCCTTAGGAAGCTATCCTGAATATATATTAAAAATCCAGGTAATGTGAGGGCTGAATGAATATTTGATGATATTTAGGAATTATTATTTTTTCGACAAGAAAATGGTATTGAGGTTAGATTTTCTGGGGTCCTTATGTTTCAAATTTTTACTTAAAAAAACAAAAATAAAATTTGATTACTGGAATCATGAATTTTATAAGTACAGTGCCCTTAATTCAGAGCTAGCTTTGAATACACTGAGAACACACTCCAACTATATAATGTGTATGCGTACGGTTGTGTGAAGCTTAATAAAGTTTTAGATGTCCTAGTTTCCTACAATCCCGAGTCATGTCACCACTTAGGAGTCACTCCCAGATCCGTGGCGCCCACTTACTGTTAAGGCAAGAGCAGTTCGGCCCATGGTTACCTTTGCTTTTTCTAGTAAAGACACACTTGAATTAGCGTGGTGTTGCATTTTGTATGTATTTGGAATTCTGTTTCGTTCATAGGGTTCTGGTAAACACAGTCAGAAGTTCTCAGCCTGCCCGGAACCATTTCATGGTTAATTGCACATGTAGGACATTGACGTTTCAACCGCGTGTGAGAAATGAAACTTCTGTCCTCAATCAGCAGTGTTGGTGCTTAGTGTGGCTTCAAACCCTCCAACCACTGCCTGTAAAAGACACACTCCTTCCTGTAACCCACCAGGCTTGACGACCCTGCCTACTTCTCCAGCCTCATCCCTCACCCGTCTTCCTTGTATTATACACTCCCACAACATCTATAACCACAATAGCCAATACTTCTGAGTACTTCCTATGTGCCAGGCACTCAGTGTTCTAAAGACTTTCCACATATTAACTCATTAATCCTCACAACAACCCAGGAGGTAGGTACTATTATCTCCATTTGACAGATGAATATCCTGAGGCACAGAGAGGTTGAGTAACTTGCTCAGAGTCACACAGAGAGTAAGTGGCAGAACTGAGATTTGAACCCAGCCTGTCTGGCTCCAGAAGCTCCTTTTAGTTTTCCCAGAAATGACATAGAATTCTAGGTCACCCTGCATTTACCCATATTCCATCTTTGGCCAGGAATTGTAGGCAAAAACTTACTCTTTTTTTTTTTTTAAAGACATTGCTTACGTGTCCCCTTCTCTTTAGCAGTTCTGGTTCTCTCCTAGGAGACTTCATGGCCTTCCTCTCTTTTTGTTTTCTAAAATGAAACAAAACAATTTAAAAGATCATGGTTAGCAGTGTGAGCCCGAGTCAGGCTTTGCCTCCGTAACATTATAAATTTTTATTATGGAAAATTTCAAACATAGAGAAAAGTAGAGAGAATAGTATAATGAACCTCCCTGCGTTCCTTGCCCAGTTTCAAGTCATCACTTCACAACCAATCTTGCTTCGTCGAGAGCATCCACCCACTGCACCATCCCCACTGGCTTATTTTGCAGCAAATCCAGGTATCATATCATTTTATCCATAAGTATTTCAAGATTTTGCTGTAAAGGATTACTCTTTTGAACAAGTTAGCCGTACATCATTATCCTAGCTCAAAAATTAAACAATAGTTCTTTAATATCACTTTCTCTTTATTCACCTTTTAAACTTGGTCGCTGTGACCCCGGTCATCTTTGATAACTCCCTTGCTTTTGGGTATGAGAAGACTTTTAAAATAGAATATAATGATATAACATAATGATTAATATATATTTACGTGGCAGTAAAATAAATTGAGAACTTTGATACATATTCCAAACTTCCTCCAAAGCGCTTGCTCAATTTGATGCTTCCACCTCCCGTGTGTGATCGCATTTCCTCACACTCTTGTCTGCACTGGATGGAACAGAACAGAATTTTTTATCAATCTGAAAAGTGGAAAGAATATCTCGTTTGGTTAGAGTTTCTTCACTTATGAACGAAATTGAGCGTATTTTCTTGTTTATTGGCTGTTTGTCTTCTTTTTTGTGAATTTTCCATTCATGTCTTTTGTTCATTTTCTATTTACTTTTTGTCTTTTCGCATTGATTTGTAAATTAAAGAAGTTAGCCCTTTCTTTTGCATTCTGGCCCCACTTCCTCTGCGGGGAGGGGGGCTTCCCCACACATCCGACAAGCGATTCTTGGAACGCCAGCTGGGTGTCCTACAGTTCAACCCAATTCTGGCACTATCTACCTGGAGACAGCGTCAGATCCCACAGGTGAAGGGCCCAGTTCCACTCGAGACTGCCTCCCCCCCAACGTTAGACACCAGTCGCAAGCCCAGGTCGTTACCTGTGTTTTTGACCGACCGGCTACAAATTGGAGGTTCCCATGACCCCCTACATGGGCTCGATTAATTTGCTAGAGCAGCTCACAGAACTCAGAGAACATTTTACTTACTAGATCACTGGTTTATTACAACAGGATACAGCTCAGGAACAACCAGATGGAAGAGATGCACAGGGCAAGGTGTGGGGAAAGGATGAGGAGTTTCCCTGCTCTCTGAATGGACCACTCTCCCCAGATCTCCATGTGGTCACCAACCCAGAAGCTCTCTGAACCCCATCCTTTTAGGTTTTCATGGAGGCTTCATTACACAGGCATGATGGATGAAATCATTGTCTATTGGTGACCGAACTCAATCTCCAGCCCCTCTTTCCTTCACGGAGGTTGGGGGATGGGACTGAAAGTTTCAATTCTCTAATCACATGATTGGTTCCCCAGGCAACCAGCCCCCCATCCTTCCTGCTTCCTAAAGCCATCTCATTAACATAACAAGAGACACCTTTGTCGCTCCTGGCACTTAGGAAATTCCAAGGGTTTGGGGAGCTGTGAGCTGGGAACCTGGACAAAGACCAATGAGAAATATACATCTGCTTGTTCTTGACCAGATGTATATTTCCTATAAATCACAACCTCACACCCTTTGTCTTTCATGTGTTGCAAATACTGCCCCCAGTTTATCATTTGTCTATTGATTTTGTTTTTGGTATATCTACTTCTTTAGGAATTTTTCAAGTGAATCTTGTATAGCATATCTTAAACTACGAATTTCGCTCTGAGATCAGATTTAGCTATATACTATACATTTTGATACTGTGGGGACCTGGAATTGGCCACCTCAAGATATGTCTCTTTGGTATCAGGACTATTTGAGGTTGATTGCTTTTGATAAACTGGGACAGGCAAGGAGGCTCTGAGGAATGGAACTTGCCCTTTGTTAGGACACGTTTACATTTCTAAGGTAAATCTCTATCTGTAAAATTTGCCTCCCTCTCTGTACCAGGAAGAAGAAAGGAGATGACCTTCTCTCTAAAAACTCTTAATCAATACCAAAGGCAAGGACTTAAAATCTGCATTTTATTGTGCCTGTAGCTGACTTCCCTCCCCCTCCCAACTTTGACATTTCTTTAAGGATTAAGCATCTTTCCTTAGGCTAGGAACTGATTGCTGCGCGCACCTGTGACCGCCCAGCTCCAGACAATCAACTAGCCTCCTGCTACGCCCACCAAGATAGCCGACCACTACCTGCTGTGTCCATCAAGCACTGTGCCGACAGGGCAATCTTGTGACTTTTGTGGGAGGGACATTTCAGTCACATGTGAAACACCCTGTTTGGGGGTATATAACCACTATGTGCACCCCACTTCTTGGGTGCCCTTTCTTCCTTCGGGAAGAAAGGCCCCGGGCCATGGTTCCTCATAAAGCTTTGTTTAATTTTCTCTTGCTATTCTGTCTCATGTGAATTTAATTCGTTCTCCAGCCAGACGAACCCCCATTTGGGAAGAGGAAATGTCTTCCTCCCCTACAATACGTAATGTTTTCATTACTAAAAATTTTTAATATTATTATTCTAGATTTTTTGCAAATTTTGTTTTATTTATACATTGAAGCAAGAGTTGTTTAAGAGACATTAAAAAAATTTTCCAAGCTATCGAAGTTTTGTGATTTTGTTTTTATTTAAAAAATCTAAGTTTATTACATTATGGTCAGAGAATGTGGTGTGTATCCACTATGCTTTTTGGAATTTATTGAACTTTTCCTTATAGCTTAATATGAGGGTCGATGGACAGTAATGTTTCATAGTCACTGACTAAAAGACATATTCATGGTTATGAGAGAATAAACTTGATACAGCTTTGTTAATTACAGTCATACATGGCATAATGATGGTCAACCACAGACCACATACACAATGGTGGTCCCACAAGATTAGTATCATGCAGCCTAGGTGCGTAGTAGGCTACACCATCTAGGTTTGTGTAAGTGCACTCTATGATGTTAGCAAAATGACGAAATCGCCCACCCACGCATTTCTGAGAACTCAGCCCCTTCATTAATCGACGCACGGCTGTATACTATTTTTTGCTGTGTCCACTAGATCTGTCACAGGCTGGCAAACGTAAGTCAAAGTCTCCCGCTGCTGTTGTGTTTCCATCATTTATTTCTTGCCTTTCCTAGGGGTTATACTTTTTGTCACTTGCCGCTCTATCATTTAGTACATACAGATTTGTGACAGTTGTAGCATTTTTATGAACTCTTCCCTTTAGCATTATAAGTGCTTCTGGAGTCATTCTGGATTCCCAGCGCTAAATTTTGAACTGTGTCATACTTTGTTTTCTGGCCATTTGACGTGCTTTCAGTTAGTGTTTACTGGTGTGTTCCTTTTCTTTAGGCTTCCAAAATCCAACTACTACAAGTATAAACATAGTAGTGCTGGAGGTTTGTTACAAGGATCCATGAGGACATGTGATAAGATCAGGGTTCTTCTTGTCTCATCACCCACCCAGTCATTTAAAATTCCATCACTTCAAAGCCGCTGGCTCGCTCGGGGCAGCACAGCACAGCGCAGCATCACTGGGAAATCACCTGCATTCATAAGACCCTTAGTTCATGGTCCTTCTTTTCCCGACCATTTATGCTTAATGCTAATTGTCTTTTTTCAGCACTTACTCTGAGCCAGACATCATGAGAAGCACTTTAATTAAATTATTGAATCTCTTGAACAATTTTGTGAGAATATTATCATCATAACTTTTTACAGTTGGTGAAACCGAGACTTAGCGAATGAACTTCACCAGGGATAGCTGTTCGTTTCAAGCAGTCTTCAGATGTTTATCAAATAGCACCATGGGTCATGTCAAGAAGAGTTTCAGAGCTGAAAGTCTAACCCAGCTTGAACTTCAAACTTACTCCGAAGCCCATATACTCACCTGCTGTCTCCCATGCGTCCCTCTCATGTCACTTCCCAAAGAGAGGCTTTGCTCACTGCCACCCGATGTGGGTGCCTCTGTTTGGGTGAGTTGTTAGTTGCCTTTTGCTCACACATTAACTTCTAGTCTTATCAGCTGTGGCCAAGGTGGCAGGAAGGTTCTCAACACACGGGGAACGAGCCATCGTAATCTGGACCACAAGCACCAAATGGGGCTCTCTTCCTCCCCGGGAGCAATGTCATTGGCAGCCATTTTAAGGCTTCCAGAATCTGGTATAGAGCCTGTGCAGGAAAGAGTTAGCATAGCAAGCCTGAGACTTCTGTCCTTAAAAAGGCCTGCTTGCAAGTTTGGCCCTTGGTTAATGTCCTGGACTGAAGTGTGCCCCCAAATGCATATTTGAAGCCCTAACCTCTAATGTGACGGTATTTGGAGATGAGACCTTTAAAGAGGTAAGAGGTTAAATAAGGTCATCAGGGTGGGGCTCTAATTGGATAGGGCTGGTGTCCTCATAAAAAGAGGAAGAGACCCTAGAGATCTCTCTCTTTCAGCACATGTGCACAGAGGAAAGGCAATGTGAGGACCCAGAGAGAAGATGGCACCTTGATCTTGGACTTTTAGCCTCCAGAGCTGTGAGAAAATAAATTTGTGTTGTTCAAGCCACCCAGTCTGTATCTTATATGGCAGCCTGAGCAGACTATGACAGTGGCATCTGAAAACTCAGATTTCAGGAGGGCCCCACCCCTCTCTAGGTGATAAGAGTGGCTCACCGTGCCTAAACTGTATATAAACTCTGGTTTGTGCCCAACACCTGCTTTCCTTCTGGGAGTTTGGGATTTTGGTACATGCTAGGCAGAGGGTGCCTACGTGCCTAGCCCCTGATAAAAATCTTGGACTCAGGTTCAGGCGAATTTCCCTGTAGACAATATTTCAGATGTGCTGTCACAATTCGTTCCTGGAGGAATTACGCGTGTCCTGTTCGACTCCACCAGGGGATGAGTCTTAGAAGCCTGTGCCTGCTTCCCTGCAGACTGCGCCCCATGCTCCACTTCCTTGTGCTGATTGTGTTTGACTTCCTTTCACTGTGATCAATCATAGCATGGAGACACCTGTGTGCTGAGTCCTGTGAGCCCCCCAGTGGATCGTGGAAGCTGGGGGTGGCCTTGTGGACCCTCAACACAGGGCCTCTTCTACATAGTACCCTGCCGTCATTCTCAGAGCCCCCGCACCGCACCTGTTGCTTTGCTGCCTGCATTGCTGCCAGCTCCTCAGGGGCAGAGTCCTTACCTGGTCGCCGTTCTCTTCCCAGAGCCTGGCACAGAGTAGGCTCCCAGCAAGTGACTGCTGAGTTTTTTTTTTTTTTGCTCAAAACAACAGAAATTTATTCTCTAGCGGTTCTGAGGGTAGAAATCTGAACTCAAGGTGTCGGCAGGGTCATGCTCTCTCCGAAGGCTCCAGGGGAGGGTCCTTTCCTGCTTCTTCCAGCTTCTGGTGGTTGGCAGCAATCCTAGGCGTTCCTTAGCGTGCAGGCACATCACTAATTTCTGCCTCCACCGTCGCATGGCATTCTCCCTGTGTGTGTCTCTGTGTCTCTTCTTATAAGGGTACCAGTGACTGGTTTAGGGCCCACCCTAATCTATCCGACCTCATGTTAACTTACATCTTAATTATATCTGCAAAGACCTGATTTCCAAATAAGGTCACATGCATGGGTACCAGGGGTTAGGACTTGAATATATCCTTCTGATGGGGTGACACGATTCAACCCACAACACCCCGTTTCAGTCATACCAAGATGCCTCACTGTTCACTGACAATGATTATTGACAACTTAGTGGCTTAAAACCACAAACATTTACTATCTTGGGCATTTTCAGAGGGTGGGAGTCCGGGAGTGCCTTAGCTGGGCAGTTCCAGCTCCAGCGCTCTCACGGAGTTGCAGCCAGGATGGTAGTTGGGGCTGTGGTCTCAGCTGAAGCCTTGTTTGTACAGAAGGGTCTGCTTCCAAGCTTATTCACATGGCTGTTGGCAGGAAGCCTCGGTTCCTCACCACTTGGGCCCCTCCACAGGGCTGCTTGATATGTCCTCTGCACACGGCATCTGGCTTCTCCTGGAGCAGGTGATCCGAGAGAGAGCAGGCAGGAAGCTGCAGTGCCTCTTATGAGCTAGTCTTGGAGGTTACATGCTGTCACTTCAGCAAATTCTGTTGGTTAGAAGTGAGTCACTAAGTCTAGCCCATTCTCAAGAGGAGGGAAATTAAGCACCATCTCTTGGACGGAGGAGTATCAAGGAATTCATGGACATACTCTAAACCCACCACATTGATATATTACAAGTGAACTTTAATAATTTCATAATGAGAGAGAATATGGAACCTAGTATATCTTGTACATAAGCCATAGGCAGTGCCTGTAGAACCCCTGCTCGGAGCTCTGTGCCCCATGCTTTGGAGCGCCTTTCTTAAAGTGGTCTAAAACTCCCTCTGGTGGTTGGGACTGGCGGGGCAGAAGTACCATTTGAATGAGGTACCCCGAGTCTGGACCAGGACTCGTGTGGACCCTGATCTCCGTTTCTCCTTTTGGGAGGTGCTCTCTCTTACCCTCTACCCTATGTATGGGGTCAGACAGATGCCCTGAGGAGCTCTGGTACTTATACCTATGGGGCTGTCCCAGGGGTCCATGGCCACTTCCAGGGGTGTGGCCTAGGAAGTGGGTCACTCCTGCTGGCTGGTGTGATATTTCTTTCACAGGATCTCATGAGACCGGGGCGTCAGAATGGTGGCAACACACTGATTTTGAGTGACTCTCATTCATGTCATTTACAGGCCAAGTTCAAGGTGCTAGGCCTGAACAATCCACTGTCAACTCGTGGGCTTGAGCTGCATGCGTAAGGCCATGTATCAGCTCTCACCTGTGAGTATTCCACCCTCGGGGCTGCCTCCAGTCTAGAGCACCTAAAGGTGGCAGAGGTGGTGGCAGGTGCCTTTACCATGTGTGTCCACAGGGCACCCAGGGCACTCATTCCCTCCGCAGGCTCTGCACGAGGTATCAGGCAGTCCTCTGGGCCATGTCTACCCTCCAAGGACCTTCAAGACTATTGCTGCACAATTCCAATGGAGTTTCTTGGCTCATCAATATGGTGACATCGTGCTCCCCCAGGTCAGTCTCAAGCCATGCCAGATGAGGAATGGACATTCTTTGTACAAAGGGGACTTCTCACCCTGCTGTGGGCCCCTTGCTTTCCTCCCCACTGGTGGTGTGGATGGAAAACAGGGGCGCAGTCAAGCTCGCAATAGATCTCATTCTAGGAATGCAGTGATGATTGTTTGAAGAAGAGCTCAAGAAATGACATGGTTAGATGTGCTGTTCTATCTTTATGCTAGAAAATTCCCAACAGTAAATTTAACATTACCAGAAAATGAAGTATCGTTCACAGTTTCCTGCATACTCTGCCTAAGGCTTGCTTTTGGTCCTTGTCAACAAAGCACCACAACAACTTCTAAAGGAGGAGTCGTTGGAAGCCAGTATTTATGGACAGCCCAATGGATGATGCAGTGTCATGAGTAAGGTGGAACCAGCATTAAATAAATAGTATG
Organism: Equus asinus; assembly: GCF_041296235.1. Classification (NCBI taxonomy): domain Eukaryota; kingdom Metazoa; phylum Chordata; class Mammalia; order Perissodactyla; family Equidae; genus Equus; species Equus asinus. The sequence continues at coordinate 39,315,951 of NC_091820.1, forward strand.
AGGGAACTGCAGAGGCAAGATCTCTATCTTCCCAGTACAAACAGGTTCTAAAGAGCCGTGGTGTTGTGATAATGGCGTTGCTACCCTCTTGTGGTGGGAGATGAAATTAGCCAGGAATGGCACATTCGACAATAAAGAACTTAAATAAAAAACATGAGGCGTTGGTTCCTGGACCTGAACAAGAAGAGACGGAGCCTGGACACTATGAGCATTCTTCAGGTGCATTGATTCAACGGTAAACGAGCACACAATTACTTTTTCTCTACACTTCATTCTAAATCTTCACTCATAAATCACAATACCTCATATGGACTCATGATTTTGTAATACATTTTTTATTCAAATTGTTTATATAGACACAGGCTCTTCAAAAAATATTTGTCTGCAGCCTCACACATCTTAGGGGCAGTGTGGTAGGCAGCCTCTAAGATGGTCCCCCGTGATCCCAGCCTCCTGGTGTTCATGCCCTTGTGTAATCCCCACCCCTTGAGTGTGGCCTGGATTTGCAGCCTCACTTCTAACAAATAGAATCTGGCAGAAATGATGGGATGTCATCTCTGAGATTGCTTTATGAAAAGACTGCAGCTTCCATCTCAGGTGCACTGTCTTTCACTTGCTGGTTCTCTCTCTCTCGCTTTCTCTCTCTCATTCTCTCCCTCAATTGGAGCCCGGCCAATATGTAAGGAAGTTCAGACCATCCTGTTGGGAAGGCCACATGGAAAAGAGAGGCCCTGGAGGATGAGAGGCACATGGGGGAGAACTGAAGCCCCCCAGCCAGCAGCCAGCACCGACCGCCAGCCACGCAAGTGCGCCCCCTGGGAAGTGGACCCTGCAGCCACAGTTAAGCCTTCAGGTGACTGGAGCCCCAGGTGCAACCTCCTGAGAAACCCTGAGCCACAACTGTCCAGCTGAGCTGCACCCAGATTCCAGAGCAACAGAAACCGTGAGATAATCAATGCTGGTGGTTTTAAGCCATTCTAAGAAAATTTTTTTAGACAAAATGTCTCTAAGGCTAATGATTAAGCCTGTTTTCAAAGAAGTCAGTGAACACCACATCTGATAGATAAAAATGGAAGAATAAAATTTTTATAAAGAAAAAAATATTGAAATATGATATATAATAATCCTGAGACACAATATACATAATATGGCAAGGATTCAAATAGAGATTCAGTAAGTCTGGAGTAGGTTCTAAATATCTGTATTTTAATAAAACCTTATGGGTAAGTCTGCTGTGTATTGAGGACCACCAGCCTAGAAGATGCTAGGTTTAAATTTAAAAAGTAAGGTTGTGACCAAGTAAACATTTACAATAATAACTGATATCGGGCTGATAATTCTATACTGCTGTGGTTTTACATCATTAGGCAAAGCACCACCAGGACTCCGACAGATAGAGGAAAATGCAACAGAAATATTTCATAAGAGTTTTGGTCAGTTTCCTCTGATTTTGAATATTATGAAAATTGAGGGCACAAATCTCCAAAAACTTCCCATAAAGCATTCATTTTCTAAAATATTTATATTACTAACATTTTAACCATGCAAAGTTAACCCAGGGAATGCTGGTGTTCTCTTCTTTACTTTATTTTATTTTTTTAAAGATTTTATTTTTCCTTTTTTGCCCCAAAGCCCCCCGGTACATAGTTGTGTATATTTAGTTGTGGGTCCTTCTAGTTGTGGCATGTGGGACACTGCTTCAGCGTGGCCCAATGAGCAGTGCCATGTCCGCGCCCAGGATTCGAACCGGCGAAACCCTGGGCCGCTGAAGCAGAGTGTGCGAACTTAACCACTCGGCCACGGGGCCGGCCCCTCATGTCCTCTTCTGATTTGCCACCTCTTCCCACACAACTCATCAACAGGAACACATCACATAAGCGAAAGTATTTCTAGCATCTTTTTTATAGGGCAAAAGAACTTTGTGAATTTCCAGGGGCCCCATGTGAAATGTCAAGGAGAGTTTTAGCTGCCGAATTCAACCTGAAACTTTCATTTTATTTGGTTGGTTTTTTTTCTTTCAATATTTAGGTTCAATTTGGGGAAGGCAAAAATCAAAAACACTGTCAGAGGAGATTAGGACACTTGGTGAAGGTGCCTGAGAAACAATGCTGGTTACCCTATTTAACCCAAGTGACAATGACACATAAAAATAAACAGAGAGCGCAACATGATTGTAAAGAACTTAAGTGAAAAAATTTTGTTGTTTTTATTTTTTTCCTTCAAAAATTAAGGGCATAATACAAGACGTGGAAGCAACCTAAGTGCCCATAAACAGATGAATGGATAAAGAAGATGTGGTATATATATATACCATGGAATACTACTCAGCCATAAAAAAGAACAAAATCGTCCCATTCACAACAACATGGATGGACCTTGAGGGAATTATGTTAAGTGAAATAAGCCAGATAGAGAAGGACAATCTCTGTATGACTCCACTCATATGAGGAATTTAAAAATGTAGACAAAGAGAACAGATTAGTGGCTATCAGGGGAAAGGTGGGGGGTGGGCACAAAGGGTGAAGGGGTGCACCTACAACACGACTGACACACAATAATGTACAACTGAAATTTCACAAGATTGTAACCTATCATTAACTCAATAAAAAATTAAAAAAAAAATTAAGGGCATAATAAAGTCAATATAAAGCACAGAAAATTACTCTGGTAAAACACAGTATCTTTGGTGTCCAGGCAGATTAGACAGAAAGTGAAGAATAGCCATTCATGTTGTGGGCAAAGCGAAGGCGAGGAACAGCAAACCAAGGCAGCAAGCACACGGTCCGTCAAAATTAAGCAGATGCTGCTGCGAACACATTGTACAGCTTCTCCCAGCACTCAGGTATGAGAAAGCAAGGCAAATACAACGCACTTTCCAAGTTTTGTCCCTCTCTATTCTCTTTCATATTCTGGAATAAAGTGGCACTTAACTTGAGGACAGATGTCAGGGAACCCACAAGGTCAGAAGGAATTTCATAATAATTCTAAGACAGTAGTTATGTTCAACATGCAGTGCATTCATCTTTGCTGTCATCCCATGAATCGATATTTAAAGTTTTCTAGGTTTTAATTTCTAACCTGGCAAATATAAAAAGCTATAATTCACATAAATCAAAGCTCTTTGGGGTCCTCGATAAGTCCTCAGACTACAGGGGGCAGGAGACCATGGCGTTTGTGAACCACAGCCTTCACTTTGTCCCCTCGTCAAACAGAAGCACATACGCTTCTTCAAGATAATTCCAAGATCTTTAAGTAACTGAAAACTTGGACTAATATTAAATTGAGTTAATTCATGAATATTCTTTAGATGCCCAGGTTATTTCTAAGTAAGGTAGAAAACTGAGACGCTAAGCCTCATTTTAGGTTAATACACTTTTGCTTCTTATTTTTATATGCCACACAGAGGCTCTTGTCTTTGGGGCTGTCAATGAATGATCGTTGTGACTGTCTGTCATGTCGGTGGACTAGCAGAGCTCACGACGACAGCTACCCCAGCTTCCTACAGCCACAAACTACCCTGATACAGCTTCTCAAAGTGGCGAAAATGAACATGTTCATTGGCAAGTCTAGCACACTTAAAGTATTACAAGTTCAATTTTCTTAGAGTTTTAGCAATATTTTATTTGTGTAAGTGCTTATTTCTCTCTCTATGCCAGTCAGAAGAGAGCTCCTTTAATTTAAGAGACTTCACAAACTCACTTGTCGATGCCTTCCAGAGACGGGAGATCATTGCTTACACGTTACACGCTGAATTACAGACACGCACACAGACAGACAGACAGAGCTTAAAGCTTCGATTCTATACTGTGGTCCCAGGACAAGAGCTGTGAGAAGTATAGCTTAACAAGCCAGAGACCCTGTCGCCTCTCGCCCAGCATCCATCCAGTCACTCACAGAGATCACCCAATGGTCAGATCATAAAGCCAGATCTCCAGTCACTGCTGCCTCCGATGGGAAATAACTTGGCTGCAAGCAAGCCCAAACCGAACATTTAACACACAGCCGGACAGCCCGCGCAGCCTGGCCTTGGCTCTCTATTTTTCCTTATTTGATCCGTGCGAGGACCAGGGTGATGTGCGGCGAAAATGTCTTTTTCCTGCACTTTAGTGATTGACTGCTACTGGCGTGGTCCTTCTCAAACTCCACTTATCTCTTGACCTCCTGCTCAAGAACCCACAGAGGCTCCCTCCTTCCCGTTACCATGTGGATCCAGCTGATTATTCCTCCACTTCCCTGCCAGCCCGTCATCCATCTGAATATGCATGGAGGCCATGGCGCTCATTGCGTGTCACAATCATCACAAATAAGGCCAGCGGTGACCTCTGCTCTGCGTCTGCGTCACTGGATAGATTTTAGGTGTCATCTCGCTGCTCAGCTGTCCCTCTGCCCAGCCCTACTTCCTCCCGCTTCCCTGCACAGACTTAATCCCTAAGAAACATCTGAGACCCCAAACTCCACCTCAGATTCTGCTTTCAGAGAGCATACCTTGTGACAACAGCTGTCCAGCAAAGGCCCAACAAAATGCCCCCATAATCCCCGACACCTTCACACTGCATCCACCGGGAATTACACCAGTTTGGGGACAGCACATGAGTGGAATGGCTACCTCGATTATCCGCTGAATGAAGCTATCCGACTACTTGAAAGAGTCAATAAAGCTCACGTGGGAAAATTGGAGAGGCGGGGCATGGAGTGACCGTGGGAACATCACTGGTGCTGTGTTCTGGAAAACTCAGCCTGACACAACCAAGCAGGTGGGATAGAGTGCGAAAACACAGGGCTGGCTTCCGTCCTAAACATGTTTGCATCTGGTTCTGAGGGAATAAGAAAAATCAAAAAGCCCCAGAGAACAGCAGGTGGACGGCATTTTTCCGGATCTGAGGAATCAGTCTTCCAGGAGCTTCTGAAACAGGTAACATGCGGTGTAAAGAATTCTGTCACGGGGCCGGCCCGGTGGTGCAGCGGTTAAGTTTGCACGTTCTGCTTCGGCGGCCCAGGGTTCGCAGGTTCGGATCCCGGGTGTGGACATGGCATCGCTTGGCAAGCCATGCTGTGGCAGGGGCTCCGCATCGAAAGTAGAGGAAGATGGGCACGGATGTTAGCTCAGGGCCAGTCTTCCTCAGCAAAAAGTGGAGGACTGGCAGCAGTTAGCTCAGGGCTAATCTTCCTCAAAAAAAAAGAATCCTGTCGAATGGGTTGTTTCAGCTTCAGAAAAACTCAATAATGCTGCAATGAACATAGGGGTGCATCTATCTTTTTCAAATTAGTGTTTCCATGTTCTTTGGATAAATAATCAGAAGTAGAATAGCTGGATCACATTGTATTTCTAGTCTTAACTTTTTGAGGCATCTCCATACTGTTTCCCATAGTGGCTGCACCAGTTTGCACTCCCACCAACAGTGCACATCATTGCATTTCGACCTCTGTATAAACTGCGTTGTGTTCACCACCAAAAGTCTAGTTTCCATCCGTCACTGTACACATGTGCCCCTTTACCCTTTTTGCCCTCTCCCTGCCCCCTTCCCCTCTGGTGACCACCCATCTGTTCTGTTTCTATGTGTTTGTTTATCTTCCACAGATAAGCAAAATCACACTATAATTGTCTTTCTCCATCTGGCTTACTTCACTTAGCATAGTACCCTCAAGGCCCATCCATGTTGTTGCAAATGGGACTATTTTGTCTTTTTTACAGCTGAGTAGTATTCCATTGCATATACACACCACATCTTCTTTATCCAATCATCTGCTGTTGGGCACTTAGGTTGTTTCCATATCTTGGATATTGTTGGAGACAGAGCTTTCATGAGGTAATTAAGGTTAAATGAGGTCATAAGAGTAGGGCCCGAAGATTGGGAGCCTTATAAGAAGAGGAAATGTGAGGACACCGAGAGAAGCTGGCTGTCTATAAGCTAGGAAGAGGGTTCTCACCAGGAGCCAAATTGGCTGGAAGCTTGATCTTGGACTTCCCAGTCCCAAACTGTGAGAAAATAGACTTCTGTTGTTTAAAAAACAAACCAAAAAAAGACAAACTCAATCATGAAGAGTTGAAAGCAATGGTACTTAGCACTTCCGTAATCTCTCTGATGCCAGAACGAGTAACACTGCTGTGGAGGGAGCTGACTAGATCAAGCCCATCATGAAACGCTGCAGCATCCCTGTTACGTGGAGTATAGAAATTCACGGGCTGGCCCGGTGGCGGAGTGGTTAAGTTCGCGCGCTCCGCTGCAGGCGGCCTAGTGTTTTGTTGGTTCGAGTCCTGGGCGTGGACGTGGCACTGCTCGTCAGATCACGCTGGGGTGGCATCCCGCATGCCACAACTAGAAGGACCCACAACAAAGAATATACAACTATGTACTGGGGGGCTTTGGGGAGAAAAAGGAAAAAAATAAAATCTTTAAAAAAAAAAGAAATTCATAACTGTTATATTTTCAATGTTGATCACACCTTTGATCAATAAAAAGGGTCCCCTTTGACTAACGTTTTTTCTTTAATTTTATTTTATCTTGAATTTATATTGCAACTGCTATTTTCTCTGTCTTTACTTTTCTCATACATTTTTACTCATAATTTTAAAATCCTTCCTTGGGGCCAGCCCCGTGGCTGAATGGTTGGGCTCGCGCGCTCCACTTCGGTCAGCCCAGGGTTCGGATCCTGGGCGCGGACATGGCAGCGCTCATTAGGCCATGTTGAGGTGGCGTCCCATATGCCACAACTAGAGGGACCCACAACTAAAATATACAACTATGTACTGGGGGGATTTGGGGAGAAAAAAGCAGGGGAAAAAATCTTTCTGAATCATTTTGATTTTGGCATCATTTGGTTGTTTTTGAATTTTTACTCAATCCGTGTGCCCTTGTCATTTCATGTATGGAGTCTAATCCATTATTATTTACTGTCAGAATTGAAATTCTGTGTTGTTTCATGTTTTCAGTATTCTTTATGCTTCCTTGGTATTTCCTTAGTGGTCCGCTCTTAGTTATGGAATCAATTCTTATTCTTTTTCAAGTGATTTGGAAGTTCTAGCTCCTGTTTTTAATTCAACTTGTGACTACCTTTAAGCTTTTTTTTTAAAAAAAGATTTCAGTTTTTCCTTTTTCTCCCCAAAGCCCCCTGGTACATAGTTGTATATTCTTCGTTGTGGGTCCTTCTGGTTATGGCATGTGGGATGCCACCTCAGCGTGGTTTGATGAGCAGTACCATGTCCACGCCCAGGATTCGAACCAACGAAACACTGGGTCACCTGTAGCAGAGCACGAGAACTTAACCACTCGGCCACGGGGCCAGCCCCTACCTTTAAGTTTTTTTAAAAAGAACTTAGCTGACTCTAGATTCATCTAATTACCAGTAGCAGAAATAAAAGAATATCTATTCACTCCTTCCCTACTTTGTGAGCAGGGTATAAACACACCTGGAGTCACAGAGACAGGAGTCTGGACACGCCAAGAGTCACACAGACTCAGGGGCAGGCACAGTTGGGATAACACAGACTGGGATGTGGACCCCTACGAGTCACACAGAGTGCAATTTGGAAACGCTGGGGTCAGACAGACTGGGTAGAGACACTCCTGGTGTCACACAGACTGTGGTATGAACACTTCTGAGATCACACAGACTGGGGTGTTGACACTCCTAGGTCACAAAGACTAGAATTTGGACACTCCTGGGTACAAACATACTGGGGTGTGAACCTTCTGGGGTCCCACAGACTGGGTTGTGGACACTTCTGGGGTCAGACAGACGGTATGAGAGTCCTCGGCTCACAGAGTCAGGTATGGATCGTGGGAGTGTCCATTTCTCAGTCTGTGACTCCACTAGAATACACATTTATTCCTGTGAAGAGTTTGGTCCACACTGAAATTTCTCACCCCATTATATCTGACTGCAGTCTGTATTTCTCCAGTAGCGACCACTTTGAAGTTCTTATAAGTTCAGTAGTTTCTATCCCCTATATTTGAGTTCAGACCAGAAGGCCACTAATGCTGGAGTATTTACCATGAGCTCAGGTTTGAAGTCTTATCAAAGGGGCACAAATGTTGAAAGACTTAACAACGATCCAGGCTCAAGGTCAAAAAATAGGGCATGGATGGGGGCAGGCCCCGTGGCCGAGTGGTTAAGTTCGCGTGCTCTGCTGCAGGCGGCCCAGCGTTTTGTTGGTTCGAATCCTGGGTGCAGACATGACACTGCTCATCAAACCACACTGAGGCAGCGTCCCACATGCCACAACTAGAAGGACTCACAATGAAGAATATACAACTATGTACTGGGGGGCTTTGGGGAGAGAAATGAAAAAAAATAAAATCTTTAAAAAAAAATAGGGCATGGATGATGGACCAGTTAACACATATCAGGGTCAGTGCTCTAAAACAGGAGAGGATTGATGGTGAAAGTACTGACAAAAGCCCTTGTTTAAGGCCAGGCGAGGGGCATTACCAGTGGTGGCCTTATCAGAGACCCCAGTGGAAGGCGACACCACCAGAGGGGAATTGACAGGGCAGAATTAATAGGGACGTGGTTCAAAGTCGGACAAGTGAGGCATTGATGTGGAAGAGTTAATACCCAGGGTTCAATAATAGACCAGAAAATCACTGATGGTGGAATAGAGACGCATATTTGAGGTCAGATAAGGGAGGCCAGGATTTTTAATTAGTTAACAGTTGTTCTGTTTGAATATCTAGACAGAAAGACGTTGATGTTAGAATAGTTAGCAAATGTTTGAACTCAGACTAGAGGGGCATTCATGGAGTAATAGTTAAGAGAGGCCCTGGTTTAAGGGCAGACCAGAGAAACAGAGATGGAGACAACTGAATGAATATCTGGGTTTGAGGTCAGTCAAGAGGGGAATAGATTCTAGAATAGTTAACAGAGCCTGGGTTTTGAGCTTTGATTCTCGGAGCATTGATGTTGGAAGAGATAACTGTCCAAGTTCAAAGACAGACCCACAGGGCACCGGTGACAGGGCAGTTACCAAAGAATTGGGTTTGAGGTCAAGCCAGAGGGGAATCAACAGTGGTATATTTAACAGAGGACTGGGTTTGAGGACAGGCTTGAAGTGGAGGGATTTTGGAATAGCTAAGTGGCTGTGTTGGATAATTAGACCAGCAGATCTTTGAATGTGGAGGAGTAAACAAGTCCTGGTTAACCAGACAGATGAGGGAGCAAGGCTAGTGGAAAAGCTTTGATTAGGGACCAGGATGACATTTAAGGCAGAATGACAATAAAAGAGACCCTGATTTGAGAACATACCAGAGGGACACTGGTGTCATAGTGGTTAAGAGCATACCGGGTCTGAGGTCAGACCAGTGGAGTATTGTGGTTTAAGAGTTAAAATGGGGGCCAGCCCCGTGGCCAAGTGGTTAAGTTCGCATGCTCCACTCTGGTGGCCCAGGGTTTCACCGGTTCGAATTCTGGGTGCAGACACGGCACCGCTCCATCAGGCCACACTGAGGCGGCGTCCCACATGCCACAACTGGAAGGACCCACAACCAAAAACATACACAACTATGTACTGGGGGGCTTTGGGAGAAAAAGGAAAAATAAAATCTTAAAAAAAAAGAGTTAAAATGGCCTGGGCTCAAAGTTATATTAGAGCAGATTGAAGGTTGAATAGCTAAAGAGAAGCCCAGGTGCAACCAGTGCGGCATTCTCGGATGAAGAATGAACAGAGGTCTGGGTTTGATTTGAGACTAGAGGGGCCTTTCAGTTAGAATGTGAAATGAAGGCCTGGGTTCAAGGTCATGCCAGAGGAGCAGTGACAGTAGGGTACTTAACAGAGACCTCTGTTTAAGATTTTATTTTCTCCTTTTTCTCCCCAAAGCCCCCGGTACATAGTTGTATATTCTTCGTTGTGGGTTCTTCTAGTTGTGGCATGTGGGACGCTGCCTCAGCGTGGTTTGATGAGCAGTGCCATGTCCGCGCCCAGGATTCGAACCAACGAAACACTGGGCCGCCTGCAGTGGAGCGCGCGAACTTAACCACTCGGCCACGGGGCCAGCCCCAGACCTCTGTTTTTAAGGCAGACCAGAAGGGCACTGATGGTGAATTGTTAATAGAGGAGGTCAAACCAGAGAGGATCTTAGAATAGCTGAAAATCAGATCGGGGGCCCTTGAATTGGAATAGTTAACAGAAGTCTCCATTCACGGTCAGACCAGAGGGCCAATCAGGTGGAACAGTCTATAGAGGTCTGGGTCTGAGGTCGGGCAGAGGGGCACCGAGGGTGGAATAGCTAACAAAGGCTTTGAGTTTGGGTTGGATGAGGAGCCTCTCATGTTGTGTTAGTTAAGTGATGCCCATGTGAGAATTCAGATCATAGGGGACCTTGATGGGATAAAAGCTAACAATGTCTGGAGTTGAAGTCAGACCAGAGATGCCTTGATAGTTCCAGATTTCAAAAAGGCCCAGTCAGAGCAGAAAGCAAGTGATAGTGGGATATTAACCAGAGGCCTAGATTCAAGGTTGGATCAAAGAATAGTCAGGAGAATTTTAGTTCCAAATAAGACCAGGGGGGTACTGATGGTGAGATAGTTTGCAGAAGCTCAGGTTCAAGGTCAGAACAAAGCAGAAGTGATGATGGAATAGTTAACAGGCACACGGTCTGAGGTCTGCCCAGAGAAGATTGACGTTACAAGTGTTGCCCGTGTCCTAGGTTCCAGATCAGATCAGAGGGGCAGTTACAGAGGAATAGTAAATAGAGGCCAGTGTTCAAGGTAAGATCATAGGGGTATAGACAGTGGAATAGTTTATTGAGGTCAAGCCAGAGGAGCATTGAGTGTGGAAAAGTTAACAGAGGCTCAAGTTCAAGTTTCAGACCTGAGGAGCATTGATAATGGGTAAACTAAGGCCTGGCTTCAAAGGCAAAGAGTTATTGATGGTGGAATCGTAAATAGAGTTCCAGGCTGGAGTTTAGACCGCTGTGACACTGATCCTGGAAGAGCTGAAAAGACTCAGGCTCGAAGTAAAACTGGGGGTCTTGTTGGTGGAAGCATTAACAGAGGCCCAGGTTTGAGGGTAGACCAGATGGATACTGATGGCGATAGAGTTAGAAGTACCTGGGTTTGAGGTCACACTAGTGAGGCACTGGTGGAGGAAACATTAAGAAATGTCCAAATTTGAAGGTGGACCAAAGAGACAGTGATGGTAGAAGAGCTGGTTAACAGAGGCACAGGCTTAAGTTTGGGCCACATGGACCTTAATGTACAACTGTTAATATAGTAGTGTGGATTGGAATTGACACCAAAAGGGCTCTGATGGTCAAATAATTAAGAGAGACCAAGATTCAAGGTCAGGTCTGAGGGTCTTCAAGGTTAGAATGGAGCAAAAGGGCATTGATCACAAATTAACAGAATCCCAAATTCAAGGTCAGATCAGAAGACAATAACTGGTGGAATGTTACCCAGAGGCCCTGGTTTGAGATTTGACCAGTGGTACACTGATGGGGTACTAACTAACAAATGTCTAGCTTCAAGCTCAGTCCAGAGAGGCTCTTGATGAGTAAACATACAGGTTCAAACTCAGACAAAGAGCATGGCACAGTTAATGGAGGAACAGATTTGAGGCAAGAACAGAGTGGCATGGATCGTGGAATTACCGAGTTTCAGATCTGATGTCAAACCAGAGGCACAGTGATGATGAACAAGTTGACAGAAGCCCAAGTTTGACCAACAAGATTATTTTTTATTTATTTTTCATTATTTGCTTATTATTTACTTTCTCTTAGGTTGTGAGTCAAGGAAGAATATCATGAAGATGAATTCAAAGCAGAACGTCAACTCTGCTGCTTCAACATCTCGTAAGGAGGGAACTCTCAAAATCATGTACAACATCCATGATCGGCTGCCTTGAATCCGGACTCAATAAAGAACATAAAGAGTGTGAAGAAAAGAAGAAAGTGTTGGAGAAAAATGAGGCCACCAACCTTAGTCGAAACTGAGCATCTTTCTGGTGTTGCATACTGTGCAGAAAAGGGTTAATAGCCTGAACTGCTGTCCTTGGAAAGGCCTACTTCAAGGTTGGCCCTTGGGTGTGCCTATGGGACCAGCCCCCAGTAAAAACCCTGGGCCCTGAGTCTCTAACAAGCTTCCCTGGGTGGCGACATTTCCCATGTGTTGTTGCTACTGGCTACTGGGGGAGTTGAGTGCGTCCTATGTGACTCCACTGGGAGAGGGCCCTTGGGAGCTCGGGCCCGGTCTCCTTGGACTCCGTCCCGTGTGCCTTTTCCCTCTGCTGACTGTGCTCTGCATCCTTTTGCTGGAAGAAATCATAGCCGTGAGTACGACTATATGCTGAGACTGAGAGTCCTCCTGGCAAAGCATTGAGTCTGGGTGGTGCTGGGGACCTCCCACACACATACATATATGCATGATCTTGACCACGAACAGGCCAGCTCACTGATGGCCCCATGTCCTCACCATTGCCTTAAGGTCTGCCAGATGGAAGTACCAGGTAGAAATGCTTCTGGACGAAAGTAACCACAAGTAACAGTGGATTGAACAAACAGGAGGTTGTTTTCCTCCCCTAACAAGACTGCTGGTGTTAGTTTGGCAGCTCAACGACATTGGGCCAGGTTGGAGTCCCTGTGACTCTGTGGACTGCCCCTGAGGTCTCAAGATGGCAATCACACTTCCCAATGATGCATCTGGACGTGTCAGCCTGTGGAGCTGGAGGGAAGGGAGCCAGAGCCCCTTTGACGTGTCCTGGTGACTCCGGTCACTGATAAGGGATTTTGGTTCTCTCCCCGTCTATACCTTAAGCTTTCTCGCCTCGCTCTGGGCTCCCTCAAATACTGGACATCACTTTGTGATCTCTGAGCTGTTCCAGGCCTTGAATTTGGGCCCTGGGCAGGTGTGGAAGAGCCACGGGCGGTCTGGGGTTCCTCTGGGGATGGGGAGAGAATCCTCATCCCCCAACCCCAGCTGGAGCGGCTAGCTCAGCCTCGGGGGCCATGGTTGCTCCCGCACCAGCTTGGCCCTCCAAGCCTTCAACACTCCTGCTCCCTGCCTGTGGGAGACAACCTAATGCAGACAGGTGTGGGGCCCAGGTCCCAGCTGCCCTGGGGGTGGGGGGGCCTGGGAGCCTCAGCCTCCCCGAGGAGCCAGCAGAGCCCTGCAGGCCGACAGCACGAAACTCCTATGGTCGAGGCCAACACTCCCCACCTCACCTCCTCCACCACCAGCACCCTGGCCTAAGTCCCTGTCATCACTCCCCTCAACTACCGCACGGTCTCCTCACTGGTCCCCCTGCTTCCACGCTTACCCCCATCTGTGCTCTTCACAGTGCCGAGAGGTCCTCTTACAATCAAGCCGGATCATGGCACTCCTCTGCTCAAAACACCCCTCACTCAGAGAAAAAGCCCAACACCTCACCACGGCCCACAAAGCACTCCAGGAGGAGGCCTGTCCAACCTCATTTCCTACCACTCTGGTCCAGCCACACCAGCCTCTACAACGATCCTTCCGGCACTCCAGCCTCGGCACCTTTGCACTTACCTTCTCTATCTAGAATGTTCTCCCCCCCAACTATGGCTCCTTCTCTCACTCCATTCAGGTCTCTGTGTAAATTTCACCATCAGGAACGTCTTCTCTGAGCACAGCACCAAAAAGAGCCCAAGCCCCACTGCTGCAACACCATCTCCTTCCCTCACCAGTCATCCTTAGGTGATCTGTGAGATAATTTCGTCTATTATCTACCTGCCCCCACTTGAACCCAAGCCCCACGAGGGAAGGGATTTCCGTCAGCTTAGGTCACAGCTGTAGCCCCTAGTGTCTAGAACAGTTCCTGGCACACGGCAGGTGCTCGATAATGTCCGTCCAATGCATGACTGTGTAAAACACTTAAAGTGGTGCCTATGACGTGGCAGACACTCAATAAATGGTTGCTGAATGAATGCATAATCAATGTATGAATGTATGAATGAACGAACGAATGAGTAGGTGAACCCCATTCCAACTTGGGTCCTAGAGCTGCCGTCTCCCCCAGCCCGCCCCCAGCAGACCCGGGAGCCAGCCACCGGCACAAGCACAGAAACTTTATTTACAAACATGAGGCTGTAGCAGGAGGTGGCTGGGAAGAGGGACCGTGACGGGGCCGGAACGCTCCTACTTCTGCTCCCGCCTCCAGACGATGACCATGCCGCTGGCGTCACTGGAAGCCAGCAGGCTCTCGTCGCAGTTGAAGCTGACGTCCAGCACAGGTGCGCTGTGGCCCTGCAGCTTGTTGACAGCAGCCTTGGCTGCCCGCTCCACATCAAAGAAGTGCACACACATGTCCTCGCTGCCCGTCACTGCCCAGATGAGAGGGACAGGCTATCAGGAGGTGTGGCAGGAGGCAACGGGGTGCCCTGGGTATGAAACCTCTGAGATGTCTGAGGTGTTGAGGGATTTACGTCTAAGGTGTGAGGTCTCGTGGCTGGGGCAGTCTGGGGGGACCGTCCCTAGATGGCACGTCACCTATTGGTTCTACCACCAGATGTGGGGTCTCTGAGCTCTCAGGGGGGCGTCTGTGTCTCAGGGTGTGAGGTTTCTGGGCTGTCTGGGGGTCTGTGCTCCAAGTGTGAGGTTGCTGGGCATGAGCGTTCTCGAGGCCCAGGAAGGCAGGGCGGCAGGGTGTCGTGAGGTCTGAGCCGGATCAGCCCCAGCCCCTGCTCCCTGCCCCTCCCGGTCGCCCAGACACCCCGACCCTATGGGACTCACCCACACAGGCCCCCTGGCGGAAGGACATGAGGGGGCAGAAGATGCTGCGCACAGGGTGTGAGCTCTGCTCAATGGGGAAGCTCCTCTTCAGCTGCAGGGTCCCCTCGTTGTCCACCACCCTGAGGGGAGGAGGAGAGCGGGTCAGGGCGCGGTCTCAGCCCCAGAAGGGGATGAACGGTAGGCCAGTCTGTGTCCCCGCCCCTGGGCCCGAGTTCTTTTCAAGGCTCATGAAAGCCAGTTTTGAGAAATCTGCATACACCAGGCAAGATGGGCTGGCGTGTGAATTAGCGACAGCTCGAAAGTGATTCCGTGGACAGAAATGGGTAGCCTCCGGAGGCCAATTCACAGTTCCTCTTTCTAAGAGTCTCTAAGAGATCCTGGCGTCAGGACGGGCACAAAGAGAGGAAATGGCTGACCACGGCCCCCGCACTGTGGAATACCACACGGCCACGTGAAAGGATGGACTGACGCCACCGCGGAGACCTGGGGCACTTTCACAGGCATCATCTGGGGAGAAAAGCGAGCTGTGGAGGGTGCAGAAGCAGCTCACTTCTGTAAAATGACGACCCTTTCAAAAATGTGCGGACCTGTGTGCACACCTAGGGAGCCAGGCGACAGGCCAAACTAGGGAAAGATACGTACAAAGCTGTTAACAGGCTTTACTGAGGCCAGGGGCGGGCCAAGGTGGCAGGAGGGAGGAGGAGAGAAGGGAGGGGATGGGGGAAATAGGTAAAAAACTTAGGAGTGTACTTAAATTAAAAGTTATAAGCACATATACATATGTGTGTGTGTGTGTATAATTTTTTTAAAGGGAGAAGAAAAATAAAATAGTAAAACAGCAAGCATCCCGTCAGGCAGTGGTTCTCAGGCCTGGCTGGACATCCCTTAGGGAATTTTCAATACGCTGCAGCCCAGTCCCGCCCCAGAGCGTCTGAAACCACCAGCCTGGAGCGGGGCCTGACCAGGACTGTTTGAAGCTCTCCAGGTCATTCCAGCGTGTGGCCCAGGCCGAGAACTGCATTTGGGTAACAGGACCTATGTGAGTGAGGATAGTAAAAACGCTCCCACAAAAAAAAAGAAGGAAGGAACACAGGCCACTGCTCTAAGGGGGCCCTAGTCTATTTGATGCCTCAGTTTGCTCATCTGTAAAATGGACGTGACAGCACCCACCACATGGGGTTGTGAGGGTTAAATGAGGTGATGTGTAGAAGGTGCTGGAAATAGCGCCTGGCCCCAGCAGTTGCTATGGCAGCACTCGCTACTGCCTGTTCTAGTACTGCCACTAGCGATGTCATTATCATAAAGAGACTGGACCTCCCCTCGTGAGAAATGAACCTGCTGGAGGAGACAGGTTCTCAGGCCCGACACGGCTCTAGGCTGACAGGGAGACAGGCGCCGGCCAGCCTGATGGAGGCGGCAGGCCCCCGTCTCCGAGCGGCCTGGACGCGGAGACCCACCTGTAGAGCAGCAGTTTGTTGAGACAAGCGTTGATGAGCAGCGAGGGGTCCCGGGCCTCGCGGCTGACCCAGGAGCGGGCAGAGATGCTGGTCACAGGGCTACCCTCGTGCACCACCAGACGCTTGGCTTTGGTCAGCTTCCCTGCAGCAACACAGGGAGGGGAGGCACAGGTAAGGCCGAGGGCTGTGCACCGGGAGGGCGGGAGGGCGAGCAGGCACCCAAACGCAGGCCTGGGCCTGCCTACCTGTGGCCATGTCGAAGAGGAAAGAGAAAACACTGCCGCGGTCATCACCCGCCCAGAGCAGCCGGCCAGGGGCATCAAAGGACAGAGCGAGGACACGGCCCGTCAGCTTGCTGGAGCCACCCTTCACTTTCTTGCCAGTGGAGATGTTCACAACATGCACATTGTGCTTGGCATTCCCCACCTGTGGGTGAGACCGCACACCATCATCCTGCTCTCAGCCAGTCCTTCCTTGAGTCTGACCACAGTGGGGCTGTGGCGGGTAGACTAGACGGTAACTCAGGCCTGTAATCTTATGAGCCAGCCCCTCTTGCAATCTGACCAGAGTAGACAGCTGCTCCCAGAACTAAAGGGTCTCAGACCCATAATGCCACCCCTGGGCCAGCACCCTCCATGGTCAGCAAACCACAGGGCCACCCCAGGCCCATGATAACAGCTCGTCTGCTCCCTGACTGGTCCTTTCCAGAGGCTTGACTACACTGGGGCAGCAGCTGCTGATGCAACTGGAAGGATCTCAGAGCATAAGCCCAGCGGCCAGCCCCTCCCTCCCCTCAGGGCGAGGCCAGACTTCACTTCTTTCCCCTGCCTTCTGACTCTCCTGGGGTTGAACCACAGTGGGACTGCCACTGAGACCAGACAAGCTTTCTGACCAGTAATCCTGCTCCCCAACCAGCAGCCCCTGCAGTTGGAAAATGGTAGGACTCCTGCTGACGGGATGAAGGGGTGCCAGATGTGCGACCCTGCCCCCTGACCATTCCCCCAGAGTCCACCCCGGTGAGGCCATCCCAGACTGAGAACTGCATGCCCCCATTCTGACCCGTTTCCCTCTGAGTCTGATCAGAGAAGGATCGTGGCAATGGCCTAGAAGGGGCCCCTCTACATTGATTCCCTGGGACAGCCCTCCTGGCCCGACACCCCCACCCTCGGTGAACGGGCACCCTGGAGCCTGACCACAGTGAGGTTGTTGTTGACTGGCTGGAATGTGCAGCAGAGCAGTTCGGCGCCGTCGGGGTCAGGGATCTCCCGGATGCAGCGGCCGTCCTCAGAGGCCCAGATGCGCATAGTAGCATCAAGTGAGGTGGACACGAGGATGTCATTGGAGAGAGACCATGCGAAGTCGGAGACACCACGGGTGTGGCCACGCAGCACTCGGAGCACAGTGGGCGGGGCGGGCACCAGCTGACAGAGCGAGATGCTGCCATCGAGGGAGCAGCAGGCCAGGCGGTGCCGGTCATCGTTGGCAAAGCGCACCCTGGGGACTGCAATGCCAGGGAGCCATTTGTGGGAGTCAGCACACTCTCCAGGTGCTTCCATTTATGAAAGGCTCTGCCACGTGGGGGGCGGGCCAGGACCCACTGCACCAGGCAGTGGCCTCAGCCAAGGGCTTTCCTTGGCTGAGAAAAGGAGTTGGAACCCCAGAAGGCCCTCTGCCAAAAGCTCTCTAAATACCTAAATCTTAGCAGGTACCTTATAGATTGCAAAAGACTTCTGCAATGTGAAAAGGCTCCTACATCTCAGCAAGTACCTTACAATCACCAAGGTCTTGGCAGTTTGCAAAACCCACTCTCCTTTGCGAGGGGATCTCTCTGCAGCAAAGGCTTGGAACTCTTCCAAGTGACTCACAACCCAGACACCTTCTGCAAAGTGCTCTTTCGAGCTGCTGAGCTCCTTTGCAGCAGACAGCGTGGTGAGGTTTTGCAGACCACTTTGCAGAGGGCTTTTGGTTTTGCAGAACGTTTTATGGATGGAATTCCTCCTTGAAAGGTGGGCCAGAGACTTGGTATTAAAGATAAGGAGGCGCTGGGTAGTTGTGACAGTTTGGGCAAATCTGTGGTGATGGGACCCGCCACCTACTGGCTCACCTGCCTCATCCACGTGCTGGTCAAAAACATGGTACATGCCCGCAAAGGCGTAGTTCTCACTCAGCGATGTGTCCCCAGCCATGGCTCGACTTGCTTCTGCCGCTGATGTGGGTACCACGCTACCGGGGGGCCTGGGCCCCAGTAAGAGTAGGGGTAACAGGAGGTAAGTGCTAGCATTCAGGCTGCCACTGCCTCGTAGCCCTTCTCCTCCTTACAAAGCCTCAGCCCTCGGTTTCCCGTGGTGCATACCTGTCCTCATAGACGGCGCGGTTCATCTGTGCCTGCAGCTGGTAGGAGCCTCGGCTGACGGAACGGCGGTGCCCACGGGCCCCCAGGGCCCGAGGATCATCCTCAAAGTCCTGCAAACAGAGAGGCTCGGCGTGGGCACATCTTAAAAACTGCCTTCAAGAACCCATGAGGTCTGGAGTCTTCAAAATAGACTCAGAACCAGACCCCTTCTCACCCTGTCCACTGCCACTGCCGTTGCCAGGACTACCGTGGTGGCCTCTGCACCAGTTCCCCTGCTCCTGCCCTTGCCCCGCTCAGGAGATACTCAATAAATGTTCTATGAATGAAGAATGAACACTCTTTCTCCAGAAAACCACTTGGCTCAGTCTTTTGCTTCATTCAAGTCTCAGCTCAATTGCCACCTCTTCCAAGAGGCCCTCTCTCATCACCCCCCTCTATCCCCCACACCAGTCCTGCTTTATCCCTTGTCTGCTTTATTTTTCCATCTTAGCACCTCTCACGATAAGCCATGATCACTACTGACTCGTTTATGTGGTTTGCTACATTTATTGACCTGTTTAACTTGTTCATTGTCTGTTTATTGACTTATCTATTATCTCTTTTTGCCCTCTGCTCATCCTTAGAGCCTGGAACAGAGCCTCGCACACAGCAGGTGCTTGACGAGTCTGTTGAGTAAACATACATGGAGGCAGGTGGTGTGCACGGCAGGTGGCTGGGGAGGAGCTCACCTCCATTCGGTCAAGGGTAGTGCGGCTGCTGCGGACGATGCTGTTGCTATAGGCACGAGCACTGCCTGGCTCGGACAGGGGCCCGTAGCGCTGGCCCAACAGCTGCCCACGCAGCCTCAGGTACTGCCGACGAAGCGCTGGGGGGTGCCCCGCCTTGGCATTCTCCCGTAGTAGCTGGCTGCGCCGCCGGATATACTGTGTCCGAAACTGTGGAAACGTTGGTGTGCGGTACGCGTTGTACCTGGGATGGCAGGAGGCAGGGCGGGCAGCAGGCACAGGACAGAGGGAATCAATCAGCTCAGGGGACAAGGAAGGAGAATGAGGTGTGTGGCAGTGAGGGGTGTGGAAGGCAAGTAATCAGCCGTGGTGATGGGGGTACCTCTAGTGCTGAGATGAGGGTGAGTCTACAGTAATAATGGGCATGCCGATTGGGTCAGTGTGGGGACAATGGTAGGAGTGTGCAGCTCTGCTGGAGTTAGTATGGAGCGACCGAGTCAGTATAGACAATAACAGGGGTCAGTCTGATATGGTGATGGGCATTAGTGTGGGGCAATGGTGGGAGTCAGTATGGGATGGTAATGGGGTCAGACTGGGGAGGTGATGACGGTAAGAGAAGTCTGGGGGGGCAATGGTGGGGAACAGGATGTCACCAGCCTGAGCTCCATCGTCCCCTCCCAAAGGCGCTAGTAACACAATCTCTTTGCGCATGCCCACATTTGACTGCATTTTTCCCAGCATGCTATTTACGACCCTCCGGCCAGCCCTTCTCACAGCGGGCAAGCCCCCCACACCCTGCTACTGCGCATGCTCACCTTCGGCATGCCAATACAGCCGCATAAGGCAAGTTCTCCGCCCAGCCTCACTTATCGCCATTGCGCATGCACCACAGTAACTTCCGTTCCCATGGGCTCCGACCCCACGCCTCACCTCGCGTCTACTGCTAAGACCTGCTGCCACACCGCGGCCATTCCCCGGCCTCCTCTTCTGGCGTGTCCGCCCGCGGGAGCCTGCAGGACAAGGGAGGGCCTGGGACGTCAGCGTCTCAAGTGAAGGGATCTAGTTCCGCCCCTTCCGCCAGGCGATCTCTGCCATAGGCACCGAGTCCCTTCACGCCAGGATGTAGCGAAATCCCACCCGGCTGTTAGCATGGTCATCGTCCCAGCCCTGCCCTTCCCCGGCAGCGCCCGGATGACTCACAGCAGCGATTCAGATCCCGCCCCTCCCCGGTCGCCATAGCAACGCACCTCCCCCCCGCCTAGCAATCCTTGGCATTCCCCACCCATCCTGCCGCCCCCCCGCCCCCCGCCTTCCCTTCTCGGGTCCAACAGCAGGGCCCGGGATCAGGGACCACCTCCGGGGCTGCCTCCCGCTCTTGAGGCCCCCGGGGCGGCCCTGAGATCAGTGTCGCCCTTTTCTTCTCTCTTCTCCCTCCTTCAGGCTCTAGGCAAGATGGCCGCCTGCTGCCAGGAAGCGCTGCCGAGCACAGAGCGAATCGATAGGAGTCCTCCCTAAGGCGTGGAAGAAACACGCAGGCGCACTAAGGGACAGTAGCTTCTCGCACAGGGATGGAGGCCCCGCCCTTGAAGTTCTACCCACCTCAGTCCCTAATGGCACTTTTTGTATACGCAAGAATGTCCAAGAGCCACAGGGACAGGGACGAGTATGTGAATCACTCACTAGAAATAAAAAATACGACTTTCAAAAAAAAAAAGAAACACGACTTTCTTTTGAAAGAGTGGTATAAGCTGCTTTTTAGCAGCACAATCTTGGCCAAGCAAGATTTGAAGCACAGAAGAAAAAATTAAAGTTACACATGCAGAGGCCGCTAGAAAGTTTTCCAGTTCTTAGAGTGACTGATCGGCCTCTGGACGCTCCTGGGATGAGAAGAGTCCATTCTGAGGCGAGGGGTGGAGAAGCCTGGTCTGGGCGTGAGTCTCTAAAGGCAGACATAATTAGGCACAACAAGCTTTGGGGTTTGGATCCTAGGAGGCTATCCGAATCATCCTTATTTCAGTTCCAACAGGAAGCTGCATCTCTAACTATCCATCTTACTGTGATCAGGATACACAATTTACAAAGTTGAAATGCAGGGTTTAGTAGCTTCCTATTGGATCTTTTTTTTAAAGATTTTATTTTTCCTTTTTCTCCCCAAAGCCCCCCAGTACATAGCTGTGTATTTTTAGTTGTGGGTCCTTCTAGTTGTGGCATGCGGGACGCCACCTCAACGTGGCCTGACGACCGGTGCCATGTCCACGCCCAGGATCCGACTGGGCGAAACCCTGGGCCGCTGAAGCAGAGCCCACGAACTTAACCACTTGGCCATGCCCCCGCTATTGGATTTTTTAACATCAACTGACACAACTATTAAAACTGTTATTTTTCACAGTTTTTATAACAAATACAGTAATTTGAATGTTTTAGAGCTACCTGAAACAAGGAGACACATCCAAAAATGTATTGCCCTTTTTTTGTGTTCCAACAAAACCAGACTACATTGTACTGTATTGACTTAGCATCTTCCTTGTCCATGTAACTAAGCTATTGGTGTCTTTTCAGGATATTAAATATCCTTCTATTTCATGATTGATAAAGAATAAACTATTTTCACTGCACAAATGTGTAACCACTAATATTTATTGGACAATGTGTTGGGCACTGTTCAAGGAGATTTAGATGTATTGATCCATTTAATCCTAATAACTGAATGTCGTGGGTCCCATTACTATCCCGATTTTACAGATGAGGAAATTTGAAGCCCAGAGTGTTCCAGGGTGACATTTTATTGAACTGGTCCCCTATTTGTGACCAGCATTGGGTTTATTTCCAAGTTCTTTTTCTACCATAAAGGATGCTATAATCAATGCCTTTCCCATTCTTGGACAGAGCCCACCCCTTCTTGGACAGAGCCCACCCCTTCACCACACCACTCAGCTTCCAAAGAAACACGGTGGGAAGAAACCACAGGACGGTCAGGGGTGCCAGGAAGATGTACTGTCTCACTGCCGGAATTGATTCTTTTGTTGTTGTTTTCACAATATTCATATGTTAAAATTTCAAAAATTATTTTTAAAACTTCATTCCTATAAGACTCTAAGATACTAGATAAAACAACTTAATTGACAGGGTTATTTTAAGTATGAATTTGTTATTAACACATAGAAAGTGTCCATAACAACATCTGTTGTGTGACCTTTGCTATTATTCCGAGAGGCAGTACAGTACTTTGCAGAAGGCAGTGTAACTTAGCCACAGGCTCTGCCAACTAGGAGCTAGGTGGCCTTGGCTAAGTCACTTAACCCCTTTGTGACTCTGTCTCCTCATCTGAGAAAAACTGCCTCATAGTTATTGTGAATACTAAATGAGTTAATACTTTTAAAGCTTAGACTAGCATCTCGAACAGAGAAAATACCCACTATATGTTGACTACTGTTAGCTGTTTAAAAACCTTTTCCCAATAACAGATCCACCTGCCAGATGTAGATCTGGTGCGGAAATGATGATCTAGAATGACCACAGCTGCCTCTTGCATTTATGTGCTTTGCATTTTTTCAGTTTTTGTTTTAAATATTTACACACTCTCATTGGATTAAAATGGGTTTTGAACAAGCTGATGTCAGAAGGCGCTTTGACTTTGTTGGAAGCTTGGAGAGAAAGGGGCAGAGTTTATCTGCACAAATAGCAGATCAGTGGGTGGGGAAAGGAGGGTCTCGGGCCTGGGGGTATCAAGTCATCAGTAGTTCCTGGAGGTTGCAAGTGACCTTTGTTACAATCGTGTCATCTAGAAAGGAAGCTCAAGCCCATGGGGGACCACAAGTCCCATTCACTCTACCAGGATCCGGGGCTGTTTTATTGTCCAAGGGACGGTTGAGGATCCTACCCAAATGAACAGACAAAAGCAGATTTGGACAGAAAAGCCAGAGCTGTTTGAAGATAACGCCACATCACTATAGTGACTCAAGTGGTGGCAGAAACAGGCAGAGGCCATGTCTTTTCCAGACTCCTCCTTCCTTCATGCACCTCCTGCCGATTTGGCCCCCCAAGTTGAGAAACGCAAAGATGAGCACTGGCCCACACTGGCTGTGCTTGCTTTTTATAACTAACATAGGCTAAAAGGAAACCTGAAGTTGGGCCCCACCCTCGGGAACAAAAAGGAGTATGATTTGAGGGAAAGCCTGGGTGGCACGGGTGACAAAGGTATGCTGAGAATCAAGGCTAGAGACCAGAATGGGAGGAGACACGGAGCTCAGGTGTCACTGGAGTGTAGACACTGAGTCCTTATGCCCTTATCTCATCCCTGAAGCTTCTTCCTAAATGGGACAAGTGGGGATTGGACAGTAAGTCATGACTTAAATTTTACCATTTCTTGATGGGAAAACATTTGCCTCTGAGGCCGAAATTCTCACATTCTCCAAAGTCTTAATGGTGATCTCTCTAGGACTTGAGTCAGAAACAAGATTCCCGCAGCCAGGAACAGCCTCAGACCACTGGAGCAGCCCTGGCACGCTGAAATAGCAAGCCGGCCTTCCAACACATCTTCATCAAGCCCCGACCAGGTCAGGCGCTGGGGAAACAGCAGAAACTCAGACAAATGGTCCCTGCTCTCACGGAGCTGCCATTCCAGCCGGAAAGACAAATGATAAAGAAGATCATTGAAGAAACTGGTACTTACTCTCATTAAAATAGTAATTTGGTTAGTGTTGCTGAGCAGTGGGGGAAGAGGGGAGGGATGAGAAATAAATTTAAGCTGGAACCTGAATGAAAAGGAGCCAGATACACAAAGCTCTGGACTCTGAATGTGCGGCTAAGGCCAGTGAGGCCGGTTAGTGACCAACTCAGAGGGGGGCAGTCACTTCCCAAGGCTGGGACTGGGGTCGCTCTGCTCTTAAGATCTCAAGTCTACTTACCCAGTGAGGGATTCAAGGTCAGACTGCGGGCCTGAGAAGGACTGGACCCGGGTTTGGTACCTCAGTCCCCGGCCACAGCTAAATGGGCACAGCCCTTGATTCTTCCATTTGTTCTGCTAAGACACTGAACTACATCTCATTGCTTTTCAAACGTCACGCCACCCTTGCTTTCCTGGCACAGTCCCCGCCTGGTTTTGGTGACAGCCTGCATTTACCCAGCTCTTACACTACATCCATCTTATGTAACTGTCACAACTCCTCTAATGAGGTAGGTGCTGCATTTAGCTCCACTGTGAAGGTGAGGAAAGCGAACCCTGGAAGGCCTTACTGCCCACGGCCACAGATATGGGGAAGATTAGAACTAGCATTTGGACCCAGGCAGGATGTAGAACTGGACTCAGTTTCTTACCCTGGACACCAGAAGCCACCAACCCCTAGTAATGGGCCATTAGTGTTGACAGTAGTGCCTCATCTCTCTCTCCTCTCTCTGTCCGTCCCCCACGTCGAGTCCCAAATGCATTTCCACTCCTCTCTCCCCCCACCTCCTGCACTGGTAGATCCACCCCGCAGTCCATGGTGGCTCCCGGCGGCTGCGAGAAGCTGCTCTCTCAGGCCTCCTCTCCGACTCCGTCCCTCATTGCACCTACTCCTCCACATTATGTTGCAGCCATCTGGCTTTCCTGCATGTCCTTTGAAAGCTACACCAACTGTTCCTGGGATCTGGAGCGCTCTCCTGTGCACTCACTCGGCGAACACTGCTACTCACCCCACAGTACTATTACTAAGAATGAGCGCCTCGAGGTGGGCACTGTTCTGAGGCCTCGACAGACGTAGGGAACTTTCTTCAATCCTCACAACCCGACGAAGTCGGTACTGTTATTGTCCCCTGTCACCGATGGGAAATGGAGGCAACAAATGAAGTGACCAGCCCAAGGTCACAGTCAGTCAGCGATGGGAGTTGGGTTTACACCCAGGCCGCCTGGCTCCGGAGTCCGTGCTCTTAACCACTATGCCATTTAACACCAACCGCCACATGCCTCTGTGTGAGCAAGCCCAGTACAGATTCCTAACAAGCGCTTCCTCTCATCCCACTCCCCTCACATGATCTGTCAGCGAATCCTGTCAGTTCCACCTTCAGAACTTATCTGGAATCTGACTTCTCCTGTCCGCGTCCACCGCCACCACTGCCATCCCAGGCCTGGACCACTGCAGCAGCCTCCTCACTGCTTCTGCCCTCGCCCCTCGCCATCTGTCCTCACAGCAGCCAGAGTCCTGTTACAATCCAAGTCAGCCCACGGCCCTCCTCTGCTCCGACCCCTGTCATGGCTCTATCTCTCTCAGACAAAAAGCCAAAGTCCTCCCTGTGGCCAGCGAGGCCCTAAAGGACCAGGCCCCTGTTGCCTCTCCGACCTCACCTCCTGCCACTGGCCCCCTTGCTCACTCTGCTCCTGCCACATTGACCTCCTTGCCGTTCCTCACACACCCCAAGCAAGCTCCCACCTCAGGGCCTTTGCACTTGCTTTTCCTTTTGCTCTTAATTCTCCTCTCCCAGATGGCAAGGCAAGGCAAAGCTGACAGATTTGGCTGGTAGAGAAATGAGCCCTCATTCGATTCAGATGTTTGCTACTTTAACAGAGAGAGCAAAAGCAAGACTAACCACACATGCCACCTCATGTCCCTCATGCTGGGTAACACCGAAACAAAAGGGGCCAAATGACAGCAGCAGGAAAAGTGGGACACCCTGTTACAGAGGAGCTAATTCCATGCTAAGCAGTTCTACAGCTGAGTCTGGGTGGCGAGGGACAGGAAGCCTCATACCTCACCAGAACCTCGGGTGATGAGGAACCGTCTCATGACGGCCTTCTTGGTCAACATGGAGGTGAGAAAGAAGCGGCCTGTCGAGCTGTGTTCTGAGGGTCACAGGGTGTTCTGCCAGTCACTGAGATCAGCTGGCCTACGTGGAGACGGGCAGAGCAGCCAGAGCACCACGACGGAACCACTCCCCTACACGTTGCAACTCTCCCTCTATCTTCCAGTCTGTTGGAAGGTCACCTCCTGAGTCACCTTCCTTGATCATCCTGTGTACAACAGCACATGCCATCCCTCTTTGTTTCTCTTAATGCTTGCCACTCCCTAACGCTACACGGTACATACACCAGCTTCTTCCTTCATCGTCCGCAGAGCCCACCAGTATGATTCCTGAGGGAAAGCAGCATATCCATCGCTATGTCCCTATGGCACACATAACAAATGCTACGTTACTGACCACGTCGAACTACCAGACACTGTTCTAGGTGTTTCCCATGTCTCAACTCAGTGAATGGGCTACCTCTGTCCATTTTACAGATGAGGAGATGGGTTTTTAGAGGTTCTGCGTATGGAGGAGGGAAGGCAGGACCTCTGGTGCTGGGAAAAGGGATGGTCCTTCTGCCTGAAGTCAGAGGGGTCCTGAGGGCTGTGACTGGGGAGGGGAAACAAGACAGGGTTCCAGGGCCAGTATCTGCAAAGTACCAGCTTAGTTAAGGAATGTCAGATGTCAAGAAATAGAAGCTGGCACTTACAGAACAGGGTTTCTTGAAGCCCCTGGAGTAGAAATGCCTGCGACTATGGAGGGCTCTGGGCACAGGGAAGGCCAGCAAAAGCCAGCTGACACTGCCCACCTCCCACAGCAACGTGGGGATCCAACCACCCACACCCCTAACAGTTTCCTTTTTAACTTATTAAACACACAGCATTTTTCAAACTGCAGGCTCCATGAGCATCTGAGTGGTTTACGGCCAGCTGTCTTGTTCAAATAAACGACTTTTGCACATTTCATTCATTAAACCTTTCTTTCACTTACATAGACAAATAATGGACTGGACCCCAAAGAAAAGTGTACGTCTTACTACGGATTGTAGCAATAAAGTTTAAAATAGGGACTGCAAATTCTGTGCTCAGACAACTATTAAGAACTAGAAGAGGAAACTTCCAGAGCTTAGTTTTACTTAAAGCTTAAAATTGAAGTTTGACTTGACAGCATATTAGAAATATTTATGTAGAACAATGCCACGGATTGTTTTTTAACAATTTAGAACCCTTAACTTTCTTTGTGCATCCGCTGCCACTGTAAACCCCAAACCCCATAGGATCTAGGGCAGCTCTCCATAACCAAACACTAGACTTCCTCTAATATACTGCAGACATATTCACGCTAAGTGGGAAAAATAAAGATCATGAAAGGCTTCAGGTCAGATCTTGTCACAAACTTTGGAAAAATCACTTGTGGTTTTCAGATCTTTGTGCACTCTGAATGATAAAGGATCGTGGCCCTTGTTAGCCCAGGGAAGCTTGGGGGCTGGAAACAGAACACAGTTGGGCAGGGACTGCGGCATCTTTTATCTTGATAAGCAGAGGAGTGGTAAGAAATACTGGCTACTGATCATTGTCCAACACGCTTTTTTGCATATCTAAAATATTCACAGCAACTTTCTTTTGGTGAGGATTGTTCCTTACCTAACATCTGTGCCAACCTTCCTCTATTTATGTGGGACACTGCCACAGCATGGCTTGAGCAGTGCGTAGGTCAGCACCTGGATCCAAACCTGTGAGCCCCAGGCCTCCAAAGTGGAGCACACGAACTTAACCACTCGGCCACAGGGCTGGCCCCTTTAAAAGCTTCTTCAAAGTTTTCTGCACCCCCAAATCCAGAATGTAGGACAAGGGTGTGGGGGTAGTATTGCAGACCTACCTTATTCAAAACACATCACATTTAATATCCTTAACCCCCCCACGAAGTGGGCACTATTACTCCCATTTTACACATGTTGAACCTGAGGCAGAATTAAGGTAGGAAGCAGGGTCTGAAAACAGTGATTCTGGCCCACTGGGCGTAGGAGGGGCGGGGCTTGGGATTTCTTCTGGACCTTGAAATGGATGGGGTATGGAGATATCACAAGTATTTGTAGGCCCCCTGGCCGGTCTTTATAGGCTCTGAAGGCACCTTTGAACATCGAGGAGTGTCTGGTCTCAGTGGGTTCCTGGGAAATGCACATTGGTGAGATTCAGGTCAAAGCGAATCTCGTGTCTGGAAATTTTCTCACTCAACCATTGTAGCGCAAGAGAAACACCAACACTGAATCCTCTGGGCCCCTTTCCTTAGAGCAAATAAACAGCAAGAGACTGGGCCTCCCTGGGCTGGATTATAACGCACCTTTGGAAATTGAAGGCAGAGCAGGTTGATCAAGTTTATTCAGTCTAGGAGACTATTTATGGTCTTCATTGACATCACTTAGGGTAACATTTTGTTGCAGGAACTCTGTGTTGGATTATGGGATCCTGTCTCCTGCCACACTACTGGTGAAAGGGACACTTTACTTCCAGAGGGGCAAGGAATAGAGATGCCCCCCCCTTTACCCACCTACAAAGCAGTAATGGTGTTCCTGCCGGCCCCCACTATCTTAGCTCCCTCAAGGCCCAGCACACAACGCCTCCCTAGACCAAGTCCTTCACTGGTGGGAGTAGCCACAATACCCCTTTGCCTGCGCCTGGCTCAGTGGGCCAGGCAGGTCTAAGAAGTCCGAGTCTCCATCCACCTGCCAAAGCAAATTCCTGACTGTTTGCGTGGGAGGAAGGATGCTTGGGACCTGTCCCAACTAACTAGGAGACCCAGGAGGCAGGCTGCCAAAACTGGGACTCTCACAATACAAGGACCCATGCAGTCTGTCAGTTCGGGTTGCTGGAACAGTACTGTAGACCGGGTGCCTTAGAAATAGAAAACGCTCAGTTTTGGAGGCTGGAAGTCTGCAATCAGGCTGCCAGCACAGTTGAGGTTCCGTGGGGGCCTCTTTCAGGTTGCACACCGCCAACTTCTCATTGTATCCTCACACGGTGGAGTGCAGAAGAGGAGGGAAGTCTCCTCATGACTCTTATAAGAACATTAAGCACATCATGAGGGCCGCACCCTCATGACCTCATCTAATCCTAATCGCTCCCCAAAGGTCTCACTTCCTAATACCATCATATTGGGGCGGGGAGGGTTTCAATATATGAATTGAGGGGACACATTCAGCCCACTGACACATGCCCATGAATGACAGGAATAAGACAGTTGAGGAAGTCCTAGAACTTGCAATCTGGTGGTACTTGGTCGACATCAGCCAGGTGAAGCCAGGGACATAAGTGATCAGAAACTCCAAGTGGAAGAATAAAAGCCCATGGGCCTCCAATATAGCCATCAGAACCACAACTAGAGGGAAAAGAACTGAGTGAACTAAGACCAGCGGGAGGTTCCAAACCAGACTGGGCCACCGCCACCCCACACCACCTGCGAAGGCTCCCTCACTTTCCCACTGAAGACAGAATCCCGGTGACTGAGGGCTTTGCCAACTTTCTCAATGGCTGTATATGCCTGTTAAATGCACTAACCCTCAAGAGAAAATGTAAAATAAAATGCCCATGAAGCGGAGGCACAGACGTTAGACTCACCCAAGGTCAAACAGCTGGGAAGCAACACAGCTTGGATTTGAATCCTGGAATCTGAATAGAGTCTGAGCCCTCAGAACTGTTTTCTAACCAGGATTCTCTCATGTCCCTCACACCAAGGTGACGGACCTCCTCCACCATGATTTCAGGGGAAGGAACTGGAACAACTGTTTAACGTAGGGTTTAGCTCCTGCCAGATAAACAATCCTGTGAGAAGGGTATCCACCTGATGCTCAGAGAAGCTAGGGAAGAGTCAAACCCAAGCAGTCTGATTCCCAAGCTGACACTGATCAGGACAATGGGATCAGAAGACCATCTCAGGAAACCCAATTCCAGCCATAAGGGGATGTCACCTATACCCAAACCAATCCCAAACTCAACCGAACTGTGAATTCAAGGCCTCTACCCTTTTGGCAATTCCTGTCCACCCCCCTCAACGCCTCCCTCCGCCTCATCTCCCTGTATTTTTAATTTGTAAACTGGGTCGAGTAAGGAAAAAGCACTATCGACGTCAACTTGTTTTCAGGTTTCAACTTTTTAATCATCTCCGTGAAGGACATCCTAAACACTACATGAGACACAACAGAATATTTTTTTTCTTCCAGTATTAGAAAAAAAAAATGACATTCACAAATATTTTTAAGAAACTTCTATATAACCAGGGCAGTGATCTTGAGTAAAAAACATCTCCAAGTAATCATGTTCTTGATTCTTATAGTTACATTCAGAAATTGCTTCCAAACCATGATAAACATTGTGCACACGTTTTTACAATGTTCCTAGACGCACATGATTTTTTAAAACATAAGTCTGGCCAAACATTTTTTGTCAGACCAACAATCCTGAGAGCCCAAACTAAAAAACTGGTAAAAGGAAAAATACCCACACTCTACAAACGTTCCAGAATTTGTTTTTAAATGGGAGAAAAACTGTAAAAAACACATGGAGCTTTCTAAAAGGTCTTTAACAAGCTACCTTGGGAGCTCAATTCAAAAACAGAAGTTGACATACTAAAACAGCTGTTTCAGTGCAGCTCCAAAAATCTTTATAAATACAGCCATTTGGAGGGATGATCCTGGATCAGAAGAAGTTTTATTCCTTGTGTATCTGAGAACAGTAAGAAGGGGGAGACTTGTGATATTGGGAAGGAATAGGCTAACATGTTCACCTCCCAGGGCTGATAAAGATACTGAGGGCTGGACAACAGGAATACCCCTTCATCTCCTCCATGCCTAGCAGGAGAAAAAGATTACAGGGGAGACAGGTTTTCAGATCCCCGCCCCCAAACCTGCCAACATACTAGTCCTGACAGGCACTTGAGAGTAAGGGAGGCCTAGGAATGATGTCAGGTGGGCCAGGTGAAGTGTGTGCAGGCAAGAGGAAACGAGAGGAACATGACAGGGCTGGTGGACAAAGGTCTGATCAGCTGTCCCATACAAGTCTCACCTACAATTAGGTGTGCATGCCTCATCTCAGTTGTCGTAATTGTCTCTGTAATTTCCTCCTGAGTAGCGGTCATAACCACCCTGGTTTCTGGGAAAAAACATACACGCTAGTGTTACAGGAATGTATCACACACTCCCTGAAAATATGAAAAACCATATACGTTTACATATCCTGTCATATTTTATATGCACTATAATATAAACTTTAACACATGAAATATATCAAGCACATGAACGTGGTATACAAATCACATAACTATGTGATATATAACTTACACATAACATTAAGTCATATTAAACATTAAATGCAATGTAGACTCACAATTAACCAACACGATGCAAAAAACAGATCTACCATATAGTGCAATCATACCCTCACAATTTATTAATGCACTATACATAACTTGTTTTTACAGTTTCATCACAGTTTGTAAAAGCAAACGCTAGTAACACCAAGGTAAGACATGTACAAGCACTCAGGCGCCCAAGCTTTTAGGGAGAGGGAAGTAGCACCACCAAAGTACCTCAACCTCTTGGCTACCCACCTGCCACCATAGTCTCTGGACCTTCCATATCCATATCCATATCCTCCAGGTCGACTGTCATACCTGCCACTCCCATAGCCCTGGTCCCCACCACCTGCAGCAGATAAGAAAGATTTAAATGGCTGTTGTCCAGACACAGACCACTAACAGGTGGCTCTCCCCATACCCCATGATCAAACTTACCACTGCACTTACCTCTGGAGTAGCCGCGACCACGCCCATGGGCCCCAAAGGCACCCCCTCTGGTTCCCCGGGCCGACTTGCCTGCGTGGTCCACACGGATCTGGCGACCATCCAGAGACTAGGTGTAGGGAGACACAAGGAGGATGGGTTGGCGGTCAGACAGGGCAGTAGTGAGGGGAGAGTGGGCAGGGCAGGTGGGCAAAACAGCCCAGAAACTCCTGCTGGGCACCAGGTTCTGGGTGCCGCGTTCCAGAACAAGCTCCTTTGACCAGAATGGCTTTATTGGGAGCTAGAGAATCCCACAAAACGACCTGAATCCACCGTGTTCCCCCTGCTACTACTTACATCTTGACTGAACTCAGGCTGAGTTCTCCTCCCCACTCCTCTAAGCTGCCCGACTATTAGGGCTAGATAGACACCTCTCTTGGTTTGAGGCTTCCGAGTCCATCCCAGAAGACTCACGAGGTCCTCTCCGGGCCAGGCCCGCAGGTCTGCAGACTCTACTACCTAAGCCCAGGGCAGGTCAACCATCCACAGGTGGCTTCTCGGCCTCATGCAGGACCAGTCGTCGCCTCCCAGGCAGCCCGGCTCTGTCTGCCGCTGCCCTCCACCCCCTAGAACAGAAGGCAGTCACGCTCCTGTGAGTGGGCACTGCGGGGCTTGGTGGCCGCGCTGCCCCTAGCAGACACAGAGGGAAAAACAGAAAGAATGGTCGAAGCGACAGATCGGGGCAGGGCCCCTATGCAGGTAGGAGGCCTCACCTCTCCATTCATGGCTCTCATGGCATCTGAGGCGTGCTCTGGATTGGTGAAGGTAATGAAGCCAAAACCCCGGGATCGCTGAGTCTCCCGGTCCTTGACAACGACCACTGGGGAAAGAAGAGAGATGGCTAAGAGGAAAAGTAGCAAGAGATGTCAGATAGGGGGAATGGGCCCCTTCCACCAAGCCTCAACTCCAAGTTATCGGGTTTCTCCTGAGCCCCAGACTACATTTTAAGCCTAGAACCAAAAAACGAATTAAGTATGTGAAGGCCTGGGGTCCTGATCTTTTCTCTCCATGTTTCTTGAGATGCAAGGGTCCCAGACTTCCTCTCACCACCCCCCAACCACGGGTCTGGCCCACTTCTCACCCTCAGAAATAGGCCCGAAGCTGCTGAAGTGGTCTTCCAGAGCCTGCTCATCGGTGTTGAAGTTGAGCCCTCCCACGAAGAGCTTCCCCTCTTCAGAGGACATGGCAGTGAATTCGAATGCTGGGGTGAGAGCACGGAGAAGGGCGGGGGCCACAGTGGAGGCGGGAGGAAGGAGACAGGGATTGGAGAAGTGAAAAAGAATGGAGAGAACAGAAAATAGCCCCGAGAAACAAAATACGGGGTAACTAAGGACAGCCCGAGAAGGCAGGTCGAAAAGGCGGGAATGCTGGGGGCCGGCTCAGACTGGCAGCCATTTGGGGGCCGCCTTCGCGCATGCACACAACATCCCCTGCCGCCACGCCCGTCATTTTGTGCCGCCGCGCAGGCCCGGAACACCCTTGCGTTCCTCCTGCGCCCGCAGAACAAGATGGCGGCGGTCACGTGGGCAAAAGCGGGGCCCGCAGGTGTTGGCCGTCGCGTGGTCACCGCTGCCACCCACGCCGCCAGCCGCTCCTGGCATCCCTTGCTCTCGGATACAGCGCGCCAGGCTGCCCCCCAAAGCAAAGTGTCACCTCCTAGCACGACACCCGCCCGCCCCGGAGAAGCCCAAGCCTACGTGTCAGAAGCCGCTACTCTCCCCCCTCGCGCACCCCGCTCTCGGCCGGCGCAGCACACATCAGTGAGGCGAGCAGCGGCCGCGCCGCAAGCAAGCCTCTGCTTACCTGGGCTTTAAGGCGTAAGAGACCAAGACAGCAGCCGCCACCGAGGAGCAGACAGACTGGGGAGGTTGCCGCGCGGGAAGACGCTTGATAAAGCGCACGTAGCGGACACGTCACAGGACGTTCCCCAGCGCGCGGGGGCGTGCGCGCTCATTGGCTGGGGCCAGCGAGGGGCGGGGTGGGAGGAAAGGACAGCAAAGCGAAGGGAGCGAAGCGCTCGGTAGGCTTCCGGGAATGGAGGCGCGTTTCGTGCGATTGGTGCACCGTGACGTCATCACCCCTCCACGGTCCCAGCCGTCTTCATCCCTTCCGCGCAACCCTTTTGGCTCTCACTTCTTTCTGTCTCTGACATCACCCTCACGGTTCTTAACATCATTTCTCCCATTGGTTCTGAGATCTTCCTCGCCATCTCAGTTATCTTGTTTTAGGTCCCGGACGATATAATTACAGTCCTCTAATAACCTCCTCCTCTTCTAGTCCTCTAACCTCATGTTTGATCCCCCTCTGTCCTTGATGTCGTCACCCTTCACAGTCTTTAACATCAGACCCTACGTTTTCTTAGTATCTGATCCTGACCCCTGCCTTTTCTTCTCTACCCAATATCTAGTAATGGACCCTTTTCCCTGGTGTCACTACTTCTCATTTCTGACTTCCTCTCTCATCCTTATCTGACAGCCTCCTGAAGCCAGTCTTTTGATTTCCCCGCCACTAGACTGCCTGAGGTGTCTTTTACAAAACAGGATGCTCCGATCTTCAGAGGGAGTAAATCCCAATCCACAGAACAAGTTTTGCTGTCACTCAGTGTTGCTTAGCTCTGGATCCACAGAAAGAGTTTTCAACACACGATGGACTTATCCAAATCAAGAAGTGTCTGAACCCACTGTACAATTTGGTTTTCTCCAGCCTTCAGAGTGTCTGAGCTACTTTTACAGCGAATGAATTTGACAGACTTTTCATTTCTAAGCTCCCCATCAAGGAAGAATGGGTTAGTTTGCCCTCAGAGACTCTAAATTTCTTATCCGTAGAAAGGACTTGTTTAGCCTTCT
Organism: Equus asinus; assembly: GCF_041296235.1. Taxonomy (NCBI): domain Eukaryota; kingdom Metazoa; phylum Chordata; class Mammalia; order Perissodactyla; family Equidae; genus Equus; species Equus asinus. Next base: position 39,350,608 of record NC_091820.1, read on the forward strand.
AACGGTCAGCCCCCCCTCCCCGACACAGACCAAATTTGTTAACTTTTGGAGTACAGTATGCTACCATCCACAAAATGGACTTGTCTGGCTTTTGCCATATGCAGACCTCCTATGCCCAGGATGGACGTGAATAGATTTCATACTGTCCACATACATACTGGCCTTAGGTAGCCCTCGTGGAATCTGAGCCCTCATGCAAAAGAGAGGTACTTGTTTGCCTCTCAAAGAGTCTGAGCTCTGATCATATTTCACAGTTCATGACATATTGTCATTGCTGTTCCATGCAAAGCCCCTCATTTTATTTATTCTTTTTTATTCCTGCACTTAGCTATCATTCTTTTTCTCCCATGGTTAACCATTTTATTTGGTTTAATGTGATCTTTTTGCGTGATTTCATATAAAATCTGCATTTTCGTCTATGCTTTTAAAGTAAATGGTGGTGTCATTCGGTTTTTTACTTTTTTTTTTATCTAGCATTGTTTTTCAGACCCATCTGTGTTGTTATGGGCACATCTAATCTGTCTGTTGCTTCTGATGGTTGCCGTAAACTCCAGTGTGTGCATACACTGCATCATCTTACCCCTAGGCACTCCCAACAAGGACACTTGGGTTGCCTCCAACACCTATATTATTTTCAATAAGTAATGCCTTGTAAACGCTCCCTTATGGGACGGTGTGAAAATCCTCTAGGATGTATACTTAGAGAAGAATTGCTGGGTCATAGGGGATGTACGCACTTAATTTCTGTAAGCAGTGCCAGATTGTTGTCTGGAATGGGTGGAGCAATGTATGAAGATACCCACATTCCCGTCTCTGCAAGATTTAGCATTATCCAACTTTCAAAAATTTTCCAGTCTAACAGTAGTCGTCGTATTTCATTAGTTTTTCAATTTGTATTTTAAATGATTAATGATAATTTTGGGTACTCTTCATGTGCTTGTTTGATTTTGGGTTTTCTCATGTAAGTTGCTTGTTCATATTCATATTCTATTGGACAAATTCCCATATTCCTCTTCTTGTTGATTTTCAGGGGTCCCTCACATAGTGTAATTACAAATCCCTTGGGTGTTGGAAATTGCAGATAGCCTCTCCCACTCTGACATTTGTGTAATTAACTGTAAGTAGTATCCTAATTGAATAAAGATCCTTAATTTCCATATTATCAGGGCCGGGCAGGGCCAAGGGGTTGAGTTCCTGCGCTTGGCTCCCACCGCCCAGGGTTTTGCTCGCTCGGATCCTGGGCGAGGACATGGCGCCGTTCGTGGGGCGAAACTATGGAGGCGTCCTGCATGCCATAGCTGAAAGGACCCACAACTAAAAATATACAGCTATGTACCTGGCAGCTTTGGGGAGAAAAAGGAAAAATAAAATCTTTAAAAAAAATTTCCATGTTATCAATTTTTCCTCCTTATGATCTGTGCTTTTAAAGAAATCCCTCTCTTCCCCCAGGTCACAAAGATGTTCTATATTTTCTTCTATTAACTTTATAGTTTTGCTCTCACATTTAGGTTTTTAATCCATCTAGAGTCCATCCTTGTATGTGGTGTGAGGTAGGGATCTGGTTTTATTTTTCTCCATATCATGAGCCAGATGTCCCATCACCAACTGCTAAACAGTCTGTCTCACCCTTTTGTGTATGTGGTACCACTTATATCATACAATAAGTTCCATAGAGACACGGCTGTGTCTCTGAGCCCTTTTTTCTGTTCCCTTGGTCTACTTAGGCCAATATCAGTTTTTTTTTTCTTTAATTACTAACGCCTTTAGTATGTCTTAATATCTAGTGGGGCAAGTTCCCGTCATAACTTCTTTTTGAAGGTTATTTTTTTAAAGATTTTATTTTTTCCTTTTTCTCCCCAAAGTCCCCCGGTACATAGTTGTGTATTTTTTAGTTGTGGGTCCTTCTAGTTGTGGCATGTGGGACACCGCCTCAGAGTGGCCTGATGAGCAGAGCCATGTCCATACCCAGGATTTGAACTGGCAAAACCCTGGGCCACCAAAGCAGAGTGTGTAAACTTAACCACTCCACCACGGGGCCAGCCCCTTGAAAGTTACCTTAGCTGTCCCTAGTCCTTCATTATTCCAAATCATAATGTAAGTTTATTGCAATTCTAGAAACAGTAATGGAAGTTTTGCTGGGGTTGCATTGAATTAATAGATTTGGGGAGAAATAGCATTGAATTAACAGATTTGGGGAGAAATAACATTTTAATAACATTACCTGTGGAGGTTTTAAGATATGTCTGAAACTCCTTGATACTGCTGGCTTCAAGAGTTGGAGCCTAATTCCCTTGCTCTCACGTGTAGGCTGGACTTATTGACTCACTTGTAGTGCACAGAATGAGCATGTCACTTCCAAGACTAGGTCATAAAAGGCACTTTGGCTTCCCACTCTCTCTCACACAGATTGCTCTTTCTTTCTTTTTTTTTTAAAGATTGGCACCTGAGCTAACAACTATTGCCAATCTTTTTTTTTTAATTGCTGTTTCTCCCCAAATATCCCCAGTACATGTTGTATATTTTAGTTGTGGGTCCTTCTAGTTTGTGGCATGTGGGACACTGCCTCAGCACGGCCTGATGAGCTGTGCCATGTCTGTGCCCAGGATCCGAACCGGTGAAACCCTGGGCCACTGAAGCAGAATGCATGAACTTAACCACTCGGCCACAGGGCCAGCCCCTAGATTGCTCTTTCTGTGGTTTGGTAGCTGGTATGTCATGAGCAGCCCTATGGAGGACCTGAGGCCTCCTGCCAACAGCTATGTGAGTAGGCCTTCTTGAAAGTGGAGTCAAGCCTTCAAATAACTGCAGACCATCCGCATCCTGACTGCAACTTCATGGCAGACCCTAAGCCAGAACCACCCAGCTAAGCCACTCCTGGTATTCTGACCCTCTGAAACTGTGTGAGATAATAACTGTTTATTGTTTTAACCCGATCTTCCCAGCAAAGAGCAGGAAATGTCTCTCCTCTATTCAGCTGATCTATTTGTTATTAAATTTTTTTTCTAACAGAGGTCTTTTGTATTGATTAAATTCTTTCCAAGATACTTTATTTTCTTGTTGGTTATTGCTGCTATAGAGAAATGCTTTTGATTTTTATAGGTTGATCTGGAAACCTTGCTGAACTCCCTTACTAGTCCTAACAGCTTTTCTGATCATTCTGTTGGTTCTTTCAGGTAGTCAGTCTTATCATTTGCAAATGGGCTTTATCAATTCCTTCCAAAACTGATACCTCATTTCTTTTTCTTTCCTTACAGCAATAGCAGTTGTATACTAACTAGTAGTATTGAGAGCGAACATCCTTGCCTTGTTCCTAAGCTTAAAAGGAAAATGCATTTAAAATTTCTCTATTAGGCATTTTTGCTGTAAGTTTTGGCACAAAACCTTTATCAAGTTAAGGAAGTTCTCTTCTACTCTTACTTTGTTTGCTAGGAGTTCTTTTTTTAAAATATCATAAACAGGTACTGAACTTTATATTTTTTTTCTGCTTTGAGATTATCATGATTTCCCCCTTTACTTTATTAATGTGGTCACTCATTCATTTTCGAATTTGGATCATGCTTGCATTCCTGGGATAAATCTTACTTGTGATTTTAAAAAAATACACTGTTGAATTCAGGTAGCTAATATTTTATTAGAATTTCAGCATTTATATTAAGTGAAATGGGTCTATAATTTTATTGTCTTGTATCTTTCTCATCTGGTTTTAGAATCAAGAGTATACTAGCCTCAAAAAATGAGATGGGCAGCATTTGCTCTTTTCCTATTTTCTGGGACAATTTGTATATTTGGGAATTAACAGTTCCTTGAAAGTTTGATATAACTATATCTGCAAAACCATTTGGGTCTGGGCCTGAAGGTTTTGTTACAATGAGATGGAGTGTCTTTGACTATCACTTCAGTTTTTCTTAAAACTTGATATTTGAGCACACTTTAATTTTTCCAGAAACTTAGGCCTTTCGTCTAGGTTTTCAAATGTATTAGCTTACAATATTTAGCCTCTTTTTGTGTCTGTAATTTTCCCTCTTTTTGTTGTGTATTTTGCATTCTTTTAAAGCAGTCTTGGCAGAGGCCTATCATTAATATTTGCAAAGAACCAGCTTTTTATTTTGTTATTCTTTATCATTACTTTTTAAATTCTCTATTGCAGTCATTTCCTTCCTTACATTATTTCCTGTGACTCACGGAGTCATGGGTTTGTTTCTCTTTTTTCCCAAGTTCTTGAGTTGAATGCCGATCATTTATTTTTCAATCTTTCTTCTTTCCTGATAAATGTAAAGCTATACATTTTCTTCTATTGACTAATTTTGCTGGGTCCCCAAAATTTTGCACATAGTGTTCTTAATATTTAGTTCTAAATATTGCTAAAGTTCCTTTACGATTTTTTCTTTCACCCAAGGGTTATTTAGTAATTACTTTCCAAAAACGGGGCTTTAAAAAAACTTTTTATTATTGCTAATTTTATTGCATTATGGTCAGAGAACATGCTTAATACTGACACTTTTGAATTCACTGAGGCTTTCTTTGTGCCCTAACAAGGTCTATTTTTGCAATTGCTAAGAGTAAGCATAACAGGAGGCTTCTCCATTTGCTAAGTGAGGGAGATACATATATTATATATGCCATACATGTTTTTTATATATATGTATATATATATATAAAATCATATGTCAAGCTTGAAAATGTTCAGGGCTTCTTAGGAGTGTGTGTGTTTACGGCAGACGTATCTTCTTTGTCAATATGTCCTTTGTCTTTTGTGATCTTAAATTTTATTTTGTTATCTATGAGAATGGGTATCCCAACTTTCTTTGGGCTTTCATTAGTCTGCTATCTTTTCTCCATCCTTTCACTTCCAACATTTCTAAATCTTTGTATGTGTGTGCATACTGTTGGACCTTTTTTAAATTCAGTGAGGATCTGTGTTCTAAATATTTTTGTAATAACTATATTAAAACTTCTGACATCTCATTTCATGTTCATTTACAGTATTTTTCTGTTCCTTTTCTTCTCCTATCATATTCATATCTAATATTTTCTTTAGGTCCTTTTTATATCTCTTGTTTCTGTTTTCTATTCTAATATTCTCTTATTTATTATACTTATTTAAAATTCTTCATCTGTCTATCCCAATACTTCTGCTTCACATATTATGTCACCCAGTGTGGTAGCTAGCCTCCAATATAGTCCCCAGTGATCCCCACCTTCTGTGTAGTTCCCTCCCGTGTTGTACTAGAGTTGGTCCAAGAAAATACAGCAGAAGTGATGGTATGTCATTTCTGAAGTTAAGTATAGTAGGCACTTCGATTCTGTCTTGGTCACGGTCTCTTCCCCGCTCGCTGAGACCATGTGTTGTGTGGAGCTCCATGGAGCGGCTCAGGTGGTGAGAAACCGAAGCCTCCTGCCAGCAGCCCGGTGAGTCGGCCATGTTGGAAGTGGGTCCTTCGGTCGAGTCACGCCTTGAGCTAACTGCAATCCTGGATGACAGCTTGACTGAACCCTCAAAAGAGACCCTGAGTCAAAACCACCCGGCTAAGCTGCTCCCAGATTCCTGACCTTCAGAAACTGAGACAGTAAATATCTAGCGTTCTAAGCTGCTAAGTCGGGGGAGGCGAGGGGTGGTAATTGGTTATACAGCAGTGGATAACTAATACATCCAGTTTATTTTTCTCTGGAGGTAGTTATACTGGCCCAGTGTCTAGTTATTTGGTGGTGAGCTCATATTCCCCTGAATTCAGCAGCTGTTGTGGCTGGTAAAATGTACTGAGGGGAGGCTGAAGGCCAGACTTGACTCTGCTCAATTGCCTGGAGTTCAGGGGGTAAAGGGATGTGTGGGGAGATGAGCCAGAGGGTGGACAGTCCCAGGCACCACGAAAGCAGACCTGTCACTCCCATCTGCTATCACACTACCTGACAATTCCTCTGGTAGGCTTTCCACATTTAAACCCTAAGAAGAGGCCATCTCCCTAGGTGTCCCCACCGGCCCTGGTGTCTGGAGGGGGAGAGGTGGAGTGATGGCCTCGGGCTGCTCACTTCCTCCCCTCAGCATGGTCCTTGCTTCCCTGATACTAGCCCCTCCTCAGACACCTATACCAGTGATCTGGATGATTTCTGCAGTGAGGGGGCAGACAAGGACCTTCCCAAGTCAACATGGGGGAGAGGTAAGAGCCAGACTCTACATCTCTAACCTGTCCTGTATTTGCTGCCTCCAGCCATCCACCACTCAAAACACAGGCCAGTTAAAGACACACTTCCATGTCCCCACAGGCCTTCACAGCTGTGCTGCAGTTTCTGGAACTCATGTTTCCCTCCGTAGTTTCTCCGGGGCTACTTTCAGGCAAGGGAATCAGTGGCTTATGCTATTTGCCATCTTGGCAGGAACCAGAAGCCTCAAGAATCCTCAAGGACTAATAGAGGTCTCTGCCCTTCAGGGTATCTGAGCTTCCTATTCACAGTCAGGACTCCTCTGGCCCTCAGGGGCTCCAAGCCGCCATACACACAACTGACTTGTCTGGCCCGTCAAATATGTGCGCTCGTTAATCACAGAATGCACCCAGAGGGTGTCAGCTGGTTACTGACAAAGGGGACATTTCAGATTCTCAGAGGGCCAGATATCGCCATATCTTGGATGGCCCTGGGTGGGGGTCTGAGCCCCTTATCCACAAATGTACTTGTTGGACCCTCAGTCTTGGAGCATCCTAGACACAGAATGGTCTTGTCGTGCTCTTCCAGTGACTGAGCCCTCATCTGAGGAATTTGGTAACTGGGGGGTGATGGGAGCCTTTTAAGGGTCATCTCCAGCTTTATACAGCATTACTGGGGGAGACAGATGAGAAGATGGCTGCCCTGATGCCCCTCACCTCTGTTAGCATTGCCTAGTGGAGCAACTTCTGGCCGGAACCTGGCACAGCAAGGTCATGACCTGAAGGACCCCAGTTACCTCGTCTGCCATGTCCTTTGTGGAGGACAGTACCCAGCCTGTGAGATAATCCACCTTCTGAGAAGTTAAGTGGGAAAAAGGACCTTCTTTTGATCACTATCCTCCAAATAAGTAGGTGACTTCTTTTAGGGCCTGAGCTTTATCAGTGCTTGATTTGTTTGTCTACATCAGTAGGATGGAGAAGGCAAATAAATGGTTTCTATTGCTGAAACAGTTAGACAGGTACCCACGAGCTGGAAACCCAGTTTAGGGCTTAGAGCCCTAGGCATGGCAAGGCCACAGTCCCTCAAGCTGGCCCCAAAGCAAGTGACAAAAATAGGAGCCTTAGACTCGTGCCCAGGACTGCCAGCACTAGTGCCTAAGACTCACAGGGAAGGGTCTGGATCCTAGAAATGGTGACATGTGGAATGCCAGAGGTGGCTGGCCCAACGTTTCTCTCTCAGTAGCTCATACTTCCCAGTCTTTGTAATGAACCTTGCTCTTTTTGAGTCAGGAACTCTCTTTCTCATTCCTCATTCAGGGGCTTGTCCTGAGAATATGCATTCACACCCATAATCCAGACCCTTAGAGGCAGACAGATGTACCACAAAACAGCCTTAGGCCTTCCTCAAGCAGTCCTCGACCTGGGCTCGCCTTCTAGAACTGATTCTCAGCACTCCCCCACCACTCTCCCGCCACTGGGGAAGCAGAAGCCACTTTCCACCAAGTGAAGTATTTCCGCTCCATGAGGTAAAGAGCCCCCGAGGACTCCACTACAACAAAAACCAGGGAGGGGGCAGAGAAATACACAGACCACGAAGACCTTCATGTGTGCAAAGTACAGTTGTTAAAAACAAAACGACAAAAACAGAAAAAAGAGGCCATGGCCTCCATGGGGCAGTGCCAAAGCAGAGCCCCATACTCTCAGACCTGGGGAGAGAGGGCCCCATGCTCCGACAGGTCTAGGGCTGGCAGGCAGGGAGGTGGGGTCTCACGTGTAGGCCCTTATGGCAGAGAACGAAAATATGGTAGGGCTGATGGTGGGGTGGAGGGAGCCCAATCAAGATGGGGCCGTGGCCTCGGCTCCCTCCTCTGAGTCCCACACCTCTGACTGCAGGTAATCAGCGAAGAGAGCCTTGGCCCGGCGCAGGACACGCCCCAGGTGGTGTTTTCGCACGAGACGGTCAAAATGCATGGCCAGCTCGTTGTAATCCAGCCCATTGCGCATGATGTGGTCACGGTGCTCCAGCAGGATGGCAAGGCAGAGGAAGAGCATGAATGGGTTTCCCCGGCCAAACTCCTGGGGCGGAGGCAGGCCCAGTGGGGGTGAGGGTGGCAGGGACTTCCCAGGGTCTTGTGGGGATCCCAACTCTGGCATGGAGGGGGATCCTGCAGCCATGTCGCCAGCGGGAGAGGCCTCCTGGGTGGATGGCGGAGATGAGGAGGATGGGGAATCAGGGCGGGAAGAGGAAGAGAGCAATGGGTCTGGGGAATTCAGCAAGGGCTCAGAGAGAGACTTGCAGCTGATAAGGGCAGCTGGGCGGGGCAGCTGGACCAGAGGGTCCCTCCTGGGGCCTGTGTTATCCCTGAGTTGCTGAAGGTCATCCAGGCTGGCTTGTCTCAGGAGACGCCCCCCACCACTAGGCCCCTGGCTGGTCATGGCCAAGTGGTCCACAGCATCTTCGAAGGCACGGCCTCCACCGGCAGGCCTTAGCATGTGCCTCTGTCTCACAGGCCGCCCCCTGTGGCCACCAAAACCAGCGTCTGCCACTTGGCTGGGGGGTCCGACAAGCTCTACCTCGTGTTCAGGAGGATCAGGGGGCAGTGAACTCCAGGTGACCTCAAGCATGCGGAGGGCATCGTCAAAGGCGAACTCACGCTTGAGCTCGAGTAGTAGCCAGCGGTAACAGAAGAAGAGGTCATCAGCACCAGCTTCTTGCAAGTACTGGTAGAAGTCAGGGTCAGCATGTCGCAGCAGCAGCTTGAGATGGGCGAACTTGGTGGCCATGGCACGGCCATCAGGATGGAAGTTCGCAGACAGGCGCTTCATGATGCCACAAAAGCAGACAAAGGCATGGCCTTCGTGGTCCATGACAGCAAGGATGGGCGAGGCAAGGTCGCTCATGCCCTGGCAGTAGGACACCTGTGGGTGGGTAACAGCATAGGTGGTGAGCAGGTCGTGTAGTGCTCGCAGGTGTGGGCCATCCTCAGGCCCTGCATAGTAGGGGTGGGCCCGGTCAGTACGCAGGACATCCTTGAGGACTGTACTTCGGATGAATTCCAGGTCCTCGGGGCTTGCTCGCTGTGCCCACTCGCTCTTGAGCTGCTCATACTCGCGACTCTTGCGTTTCATGTAGTCCATCCGCTCACGGCCTGTCAACCCGTCTGGATACACATTCAGCAGGTACCGCCACACCACCTGGCCAGGGACAAAAGGGATGAGGCTGAAGTTCTCCAGATGAGCTGCCACACCCCAGTGTCTATCTGTCATCACTCACCCTCCCTGGGCCTTTGTCCTCCTTCAGAAAAGTCTGCCTTCCCACCTCTGACTCCTGCCCCCCCCGGAAGGAGAGCTTGCTGCCCTGGAATATCTCCACGGCCATCCCACAACAGTGTGGTCCTTGCATGTGTCTCATGAGCTCTTCACGACTGCAGGAGTGATGGAGCCAATGTGTGACCGAGGAGGCTCACCTTCCGCAGGGAGGGCTCAACACCACCATGATAGATCCGCAGGCGCAACTCCTCGGGGCGGGAGAGCTGGCCCTCGTGGTTCAGGTATGTGTGAAACTCAGCATCGCTCAGGGGTGGCTTGAAGGGCTTGACATCTTCCCCATATGACCAGCTTAGCACCTGCTGGACCTTAGACAAGGTGCGGCCCACCTGTGAAGGAAAGGGGGCGAGAGGCCACCAGTCAGCTGGGCAGGACAGGGGCAGGTGCCAACCAGAATGCTCAGGATCAGGAGTGCCAGGTAGGCCCTGCCCTCCAACCCTAGCTGGGCCCCAGGGGTCCCAGAAACCACCTGAGAGAGTATTGACTGTGTGAAGGGCAGGGCAGCTGTCGTCAGCGATGACCGTTTCTCAGCCAGCAGCACGTCGGAGCCAATGACATCCTTGGGGCTGATAATGTCCCAGTCCTCCAGCAGCGGGCCTGGGCACACAGAATGATGTGATGTGAGAATGGGAATGAGAAACCCAGACCTCAGGGCCAGGTTCCTCTCCTACCAAAGCCGGGCCACCCACAGGGCAACAGACGGCTCCCACTCTCTCTTCCCATGTCATCCAAGTCACACAAAAATTAAAACTGTTTTGGGTAACTGTCTCACAAAATGGCTGGGCAGACTCTGATAGTAATATTTTAATAATATAAAGTAATATTTATTAGCACTTACAATGAGCCAGGTACCCTGACAGGGGCTTAACTTGAATGTAAATACTAAGAACATGAGACAACACTTCCATAGTGCTAAGTGCCAGGAAGTGTTCTGAGCTCTTTGCAAATATTAACTCATTTAATATTCACATCCATCTGTAAGTTAGGCACCATTATCATCGCCCCTCTTTCTATGAGGAAACAGGCACAGTCAGGATAAGACAGTTGCCCAAGGCCCCACAGCTAGTGAGTGAAAGAACCAAAATTTGAAGCCCAGGCCCAAAGCTTGAGAACCCAAACTCTTAATCTCACATTCACGCTAGTCCTCCTCCCAAATCGGTATGCACTACCATTACCATTCTCATTTTACAGACGATGACAAAAACGGGTGGAACAACCAGTAAGTGGCCAAGATTCTACAGCCAGGAAATGGTGGGGCTGGGATCTGAACCTCGTTCACCTTGCTCCAGCGCCCAGACAGATTTTAGAACAGGCATTTGTGGAACACGTATGTCACGTATGTTAGGCAGGGGAGGTAATGCTATGCTTGACTTTATCCAGTTCTGGCCCATGGAACATTGCAGAAGTTCGCCCCTTCTCTGTCTTCTTTACTCCCCCTCACGTCCTTTCTTCTCGCCTCAAATGTGAAGCAGTGGCTGAAGCAGCACTGGCCACCTCAATGTAAATTCGAGAGACTGAAGAGATGTCAGCCCTGGGGCCACAGAGCTGCTTAGCTGACAAAAGCAACGTCCAGTGGCTTTCAAACTCTATTATATGAAACAAATCAACTTTGATTTGTTTCAGCCATTGTCATTTGCAGGCAAACACCATCCCTAAGCAGCATTTCCATGGAGTCCACTGTACTCTCCCACAGAGCTGAGGGGGAAGCAAACCCCAGGCCACATTTGGATGTCACTGCCTCTCCTTGGATGTCTCACAGCACGCTGCAGACCTAAGAGGTTCAAAACGGGAGCCCAAGACCCACTCCAGACACGACCTCCTCCTCTGCTCCTCATGTGAGGGAACAGCACCCCTATCTGTTCCAGTTGCTTAAGCCAGGAACCTGAGGGACATCCTTGCTGCCTCCCACTCTCTCAACTCCCAGGGCCAAACTGTCACTAAGCCCCGTGGCTTCTGCATGCAGAACATACTTCAATTCCACTTCTTCTCTCATCTCCACAATGTGGTGGCCTGTCTCAGCCACCACATCTCTCTCTTGCATCTGCCTCCTAACCAGCTCTTGCTTCCTCTTTGCCCTTCTCCACCTTCTCCCAACAGCCGCCAGAATGGTCTTTCTAAAACATTAATCAGGAGCTGGCCCTGTGGCTGAGTGGTTAAGTTCATGTGCTCCGCTTCGGTGGCCTGGGGTTCATTGGTTCGGATCCTGGGCGCAGACCGACACACCGCTCATCAAGCCATGCTGTGGCGGCATCCCACATAGAAGAACTAGAACGACCTACAACTAGGATATACAACTGTGTACTGGGGCTTTGGGGAGGAAGAAAAAAGAGGAAGATTGGCAACAGATATTAGCTCAGGGCCAATCTTCCTCACCAAAAAAAAAAAAAAAGCCTGAAAAAAATTGTTAAAATGTTAATCAGGGCATTAAAACACTTCACAGGTAAAATGAAGATGGTCACACTACTGAACAGGCAAAACGAAGGTCAACAGTGTGAAAGACCAAAGATAAGAACTCCTTCAAGGCACAGGGCTGAAGGTTGATGATTTGAGCGGAAAAAGTAGACATACCTGGAGGGCAACTCCAGGAGACCCAATATGCAAATACTAGAAAATGCAGGGGGAGAAAAGGGATCAGGTTGGGATTATAATCACACAGGTATGAAGGAAAATGTCACAGAGATGAAGAAATGGGTCATCAAGTCTCAGATAGGATTAATCAAGAAACAGTATATACAACAGGCCTCTGCTCACTATTCACATGCTGGTAAAGTGCCCCAATTCTAAGAATGAAGCAAAACTCTTGCCAGCTTCCAAAGACAAAAAGCAGGCCGCTTACAACAGAAAGGTCAGACTCGCAATGGGCTTCTGTTCCACAACTCTGGGAGCAAGAAGCAAGTGGTTCACGGCACCCATGGAGCAGAGAAGAAATGCCTGAGATCCAAGGGCCCTGCACTTAGCCAAGAGAGCATGTCTCTATTGCAACCAGAGAAAGACATTCTGATCGTGAGAGTCCAGCTACCCCATGCCCCTTATTGGAGGAGAACAAAGAAGTGCTCTAAGCAAATGACTACTGAATGAGACTACAAGGGCTCAAGGTGGGGGAGGCAAAAGGGAGGGTAAACAGTGATGGGCCCCAGGTGCTTTTCTTTTTAAAGATTTTATTTTTCCTTTTTCTCCCCAAAGCCCCCCGGTACATAGCTGTATATTTTTAGTTGTGGGTCCTTCTAGCTGTGGCATGTGGGATGCCGCCTCAGCGTGGCTTGATGAGCGGTGTCATGACCATGCCCAGGATCCGAACTGGCGAAACCCTGGGCCGCGAACTTAAGCACTTGGCCACGGGCCAGTCCCTCCAGGTGCTTCATATATACAGTTAAACAGAAAATGACACAGATACTGTGATGGGGAGTTTGTAATATTAAGTGGTACATTAGGATTCCTGAAACATAAGTAACCTACTATAAAGAAAAGATAATGAGAGGCTGGAATTTAAAAAGAAAAATAATTACTATCTAAGTAAAACCCAGAAGTTAAGGGTTAGGGATCAGAAGAAGAAGAAGAATTTGAAGTGTTCTAAAGCTTCCATTTCAAGGGCCAGGTAGGGTGGGAGACACTGGAGGGAAAAAATGGCCTAAAGATTTCACTGCCATTTGTGTCAAAAAAAAAAAAAGCATAAATCCAGCGGTGAAGTTTTTATGAGACATACCTTGAACTAGGTGACAAAGAAAGGTTGCAAACTGAAGAAACCTAAAGACATACCTGGCAAACACAAACAAACAGAAAGCAAGAGCAGCAACGTGAATGTCAGAAAAAGCATCGCTCAAGGCCAGAAATGTTCCAGGGAAAGAGAGCCATTCTTTATCGATTAAAGAAAGGAAAAAAGAACCCATTAGTAAAATGGGCAAAGGATTTCCACAAGCACAAACTCATCTAGTGGCCAAAGCTGATCTGAACTGACATGAGACTATATATGGTCTTCATGTAACCCACTAAGTGTGCATATACACACGTCCCTGAAGAAACATTCCAGTGTTTCATGATGGGGTGCTGCCCCAGACCCCGCTTGTGGTATTCCATAATACATGCTATACGCACTACATCTCCCCATCATAAAATTTTCAGACTTCCCAAACTCTAAATTAACATATAGATTCTGTGCAATGCCAATTAGAAATCTAATGGGGTTTTTCCTGGAACTGGATAAAATTATTTTAAGGTTCATATGAAAGAATTCACATTTAAAAATAGTTAAGAAAAAGATGAGCCAAAAAAAGAATAGTGGGAGGATGGTAATGCTTGCCTTATTAAAATTTACCACAAAACCACTGTGCTAAAAATATGGTGTTAGCATAGCAATAGACAAATGGAGCCAACCAGTGGAATGCAATAGAAAGCCCAGAAATAAATCCAAGTTCATAGGGGAACTCAGTATATGACAAAAGCGGCATTTCCAATCAGTGTAGAAAAGGTGGTTATTTAATAAATGATGCTGGCATAACTGACTATGTGGAATTTTTTAAAAAGCTAGGTCTACTTATCACAATGTTGACAGAGTAGAGATTTATATGTAAAAAAGAAAATAAGCATATTAAAATAAAATGTAAGAGAATATTTATATAAGATTGCGGATGGAGAAGATGCTTCAAAGTAAGAGGAAAAACTCAGAAATCATAAGGGAAAACATCAATATAGGTATAAGGCTGCATACAAATTTTAATTTTTGAGAGGACAAAAAAAGACACCACAAAGCCATAAAACAAAATATAAGCTGAGAAAAAATATTTGCAATACATATGACAGAAGGAGGATTCAGATCACCAATGCACACATTGGCTGAAGGTCTAGGCGCAGTAATCTCCTAATTGTAGAGGTGACAGAAACTGACTTTTCCTTAGAAAGAGGGACCGGGCCGTCCAAGTGGTCACAACATTCCTGTTGCTTTCACAGTCATGAACATGATCACAAGAATGCCTTAATAATATTCATAACAGCTCCATCTATTGGATACTTATGAATGTAGAGTATGATACCATTTATGTTAAACACACACCATCTGTGTATATATACAAATACGAATCTACTTTGTATCTCTGTATGTGGATAAATTTGTGTGTGTGCCTGTCTGAGTGAATAAATAAAGGACCTGCAAGGTTACGTATCAAACTGATCAAAGTGGTTCCTGCAGGGCAAAAGGGCAGGGAGTTAAGATTAGGCATAGTGGTTCCAAAAGACCAGCATTATTTGAAATGTTTTAATAATTTTTAATAAGGAGGATGTATTTACTGGGGATTAAAAATTAGTTTCTTTAAAAAATGAAACTCCAATCAAATTCCCATTAGGATCTTAAAGCAATGATAAGCTAATTCTATTAAATGAAAAGAACAGTAAGCGCACAAGAATGTTCAAGAAATATTTTTAAAAAGGAAAACATTAAAACATATCAAAAGCTATGTGATTAAAACAAGATGGAACTGGGTTAGGATTTAACAAGAGATCAATATAAGAGGATCAGGAATTCAGAAACAAACCCATGTATACGCAGGAATTTGGTAAATAAGACAACAGCAGGAAAAGAACAGACTCATCAATAACCGGAAAGCTGATGCTTTTTTTAAAAAAAGACTTTTAAATGTCTTTTTGCCAAACTGATGGGTGTGCATCTCTCTGCTTTATTTGCATTCCTCTCAGTTCTTATAAAGTTGGGGTTTTCTTCACATGTTTATTAGCTGAGCAGATTTGATTTCTTTACTGAAATACTGCTACTATGTCTACTTTACAGCTGAGCAAACGAGGCTTGGGGAATTAATTAAGCGACTGACCTAAGCACATAGGGCTACTCAGTGGCAGAGGTTCCTGTGTCTCTGGCTACTTGTTTTTTTCCACTTGTCTCTCTGCCTGTCTCCATCACCTTTCTCTCTGACTCTTGTTTCTCTCTCTCTCTGCCTATCTCCCTTTTTCTCTTGTCTCTTTTTCTCAAGGATGTCCATCTTAACAAGCCCAAAATTTTGTAGAGTCAAAAGGTTAAGAGCAAGGACTCTGGAGTCAGTTCAGCCACTACCTGGGTTCAAATCCTGCTCCTCCACTCACTGTCTCTGTGACATGGACAAATCCTGTCCCCTCTCTGAGCCTCAGCTTCCCCATCTATAAGATGAGGATAATGATCAGTCCTAGCCTGTAGGACTGTTTTGACAATCCAATGAATAAATATTATGTGTGTAGAATGGCCCCAAGTGTTCAACCCATGTTAGCTATTTATATGTTACTATGACATTAATAAAATGCCTCAGTCATCCCAAATGGGCACATGAGTTCCCCGAGGCTGGGAACCATGCCTTCCAATCCGCAACTTTTTATTTAAAAAATTTTCAAATCGGGGCTGGCCCCGTGGCCGAGTGGTTAAGTTCGCGCGCTCTGCTGCAGGCAGCCCAGTGTTTCGTTGGTTCGAATCCTGGGCGCGGACATGGCACTGCTCATCAAACCACGCTGAGGCAGCATCCCACATGCCACAACTAGAAGGACCCACAACCAAGAATATACAACTATGTACTGGGGGGCTTTGGGGAGAAAAAGGAAAAAATAAAATCTTAAAAAAAAAAAAATGTTCAAATCTACAATAAAGTTAGAAAGATGAATACATCAAACATTCACACATCCTTCATCTAGGTCTCCTAACTGTTCACATTTTTGCCACATGTGCCTCATCTCGCTCTCTCTGTATATATACATATTATTTTTTGCTGGATTATTTGCAGACATTATGACACTTTACCCCTTAATACTTAACTGTGTTTTTCCTGAGAACAAGGACATTTTCCTTCAATAACCATGATACATTACCATACCCAGGAAATATAACACTAATATCTAATGTATGGTCCATAATCACATTTGGGGAGCATGTCTTTTTTTTTTTTGAGGAAGATTAGCCCTGAGCTAACATCTGCTGCCAATCCTCCTCTTTTTGCTGAGGAAGACTGGCCCTGAGCTAACATCTGTGCTCATCTTCTTCTACTTTATATGTGGGATGCCTACCACAGCATGGCATGCCAAGCGGTGCCATGTCTGCACCCGGGATCCAAACTGGCGAAACCCGGGCCGCCGAGAAGCGGAACGTGCGCACTTAACCGCTGCACCACCGGGCCGGCCCCTGGGGAGCATGTCTTATTTGATCTGTGTGCTCCCAGGGACCAGCACAGGCCAGAGTTGGGGAACAAATATGAGAAGTGCCTGAGAGTTCCAGGGAACAAATGAATGAGTGAGCAAGAGTGCAAACAAATGTATATGAGTGCAGAACAAGTGAATGAATAAATACAACTACTTTTATTATAATCAGCATTATTCTAGTTACACATTATAATAACTGAAACATACAACACTACAGCTCTATTGTTATATTGAATTAAATAATTGTAATATACATTACTAGATTATATGCCATAATGGTAAATATAGTACAATAATTATTGTTATCAGAGCTAATACTTTTTGAGCATTCATTATGTAGCCATGCACTGTTTCAGGCATTTTACATGAATTTCCCTGATTAATCCTCATGGTGGCCTTAAGATAGCATTATCTCTACCTTACAGGTGAAGAAATTGAGGCCCAGTGGCCAAGCCAGGATTTGGACCTAGGATACCTTCCTCCCTAGCCCACTGTGAGGGAAGGTATTGCAAGGGGTGGAGTCATCCTATCGGGAAAGGGTGGGTCCCAGAGCAGTGCCTCTGGGATGCCAGGTACTCACTGTCCTCAGTGGGCCGAATATCTACACGCAGCTGCAGGTAAGGTTTGGAGGCGGTGGCAAAGGCCATGCTGAGGTCCCAGTCAGACAGGAGTGAGAGGTAAGCTTCCTGCCCCAGCCGATCCCGGCCCAGGTAGTTGATGCCAAAGTTCTTCTTCCTGGACAGAAGAGGCGTGGCAGCGCTCAGTGCCCCAGTTTCCTGGAGGCCCCAGGGACAGTTTCCAAAAGAAGCAGGGGAAGACAGAAGGTGCTGAAAACAACTTCCCACTATGTGCTGGGTACTGTGCCAAGGACTGTGGGCATCCTGAGGTCAGATCGTTTATCTCCACTTTGTTACACAAACACAGAAACAGATACACACCTGCTTGTATCTGGAGAGCACATTGGAAACTGGTAAAATGTTGGTCCCCCCTAGGGAGGGTAACAGGGTAGCTGAGGGACAGAAGTAGGAAGAAAGCAGCCTTCTTACTGCATAAAAAATAAAGCAATCTGTATGTTATTTTTCACAACAAAAAATGTTTATGCAAGAAAAGTCAAATAACAACTAAGAATTTGTTCCTCAGATACACTGGCACAACTGTGCAAAGAAGTATGTTGTGTGATAACTACTGTAACCATGGAAACATCCTCAACAGCAATCACGTTTGCACTCTTTGAGTTTGTTGCCATGTGCGCATATTCCTCCAAAATAACCACCACAACAAAATAACCATCACACCTGCCCCCAAGAGACACCACTTTTCAACTATCAGGTTGGCAAATTTTCCAGTGTTTTCCAGTAACCAGTGTTTGTGAGGGAAACAGGCATTTTACATGCTGCTGGTGAGATGGTAAATTGGTGAAACCTGTCAGGAGAGCATTTTGGAACCATCCACTGGCATTTTAAAAAGCGTACAGCCCTTAAGCCAGCAATACCACTGCGAGGAATTCATCCTATGACTAGATTTCCCCAAACAGTTCAAGATGTGCAAATATGGCTGTTCACCGTGGGATTATTTATAAAAAACAAACAACACACAAAAACCCTACCAGACAACAACAATGCAGAAGCCAAACGACTGCTGCTGAGGTGGGGGGCCCGTGAGCCGGTCCCCAGCACCCCATCACTCACCCGTTCAAGTCAAAGGCTCGGATGAGGATGTGCTGTAAGACATCGAGGGAGGTGATCTGGGGGTCCACAGCAAAAGAGCGGAACTCAGGTGGCAAGCAGCTCTCACATTTCTGAGGAGAGAAGACATGGGGTAGGCCATCAGGGGCCACCTCGCCACGCTAAAGTGGAGTGCGCATAGGAGGCAAGGCCAGAGAAGTGGCGGGGGCCAGGCCAAGGCAGGCATTCTGGGCCATGGTGAGGACTCTGGTGAAGAGGGAGCTTTGGGAGGGTTCTGAGCAGAGCAGGGATGTGGTCGGACTTAGGACTTAACAGGATCCTTCTGGCTGCTCTGCAAAGAACAGACTGGGGGAGGGGGCAAGGGAGCAAGCAGCAGTCCAGCCAGGAGGAGGCTCCTGCAATAGTCCTGGCATCCAATCCTTCTAGATCTCCTCAACAATGCTTTGCAGGATCACCATGTCCAGTCTGGCCCCTACTAAGTCAGTCCTCCAGGCTGCGACCAATCTAGCACATCTATCTACAACACTCCCTTGCTTAATCTCTTCAAAGGCAGCCCCAGAGTCCCCAGCAGGTGGGCCTATGGGACCCCTCTCTCCAGCCAGCCTCCCTCCAGTGAGCTTTTTCAAACATTACACTCTGATCCTACCAAATTGCTGGAAGTTACTTTGAACACATCCTGGCTCCAAGCCTTTGCTTGTGCTGATCCCCCTGTCTGGAAAGTCCTTCCCACCTTCTTCAACTGGCTCACCACAGCTCAGACATCGTCTATTTTCTGCACTCCCAAACCTCTACCTTAGAGCTTCCTCTACTACACTGAAGCGATGTTTACGTCTCCAGAATCTACCCTCTTATCACTACCAATACCACCGCCCTAGTCCGAGCCGCCCCAGTCACTGCTTGCTGGAACCACTGCAACAGCCTTCTTACTCAGAGTACACACCAAAGGCCCTCCCAGTCCGCCCCTCTCTTACCTCTCTTTCACCTCCTACCACTCTTCCCCTCACTCTCTCGCTTCCAGCCAACATGGGAACTTAAGGGAACATGCCAAGCTCATCCCCACCTCTCAGCCTTTGCTCTTGCTGTTCCCTCTGCCTAGAACACTCTTCCCCGCTGACATGCGTATGGCTGACTCCTTTTTATTCGGGTCTCTTCTCCTTCAATACCTCTCTGGGGAGTTCCCTACACAACCTTGGCTAAAGTAACTCCCTAGTTCACAATCTTTTTCGTTATTTCCTCATGACATTCACCAGTGTCCAAAGCATCTCATTGATTTAGCTGTGTGTCTCCCCGACGAGCAGGTCAGCTCCTTCAGGGTGCACTCTCAACACATACGTGAACTGACTTCAGCGCCTCCTTTTCAGACAGCAGTAGCCCCCCTCATTCCTCAGGGCCCCACTTCCCAACGATTAAGGCCCCTCCTTCAACCCTACAGCTCCTCCTCTCGGCCCATAATCTCCACCTATCCATTCCATAGGTCCCTATCCTCCATTTTCAGTCCCCACGCCTTCACGCCCTGCCCCTGCATTCCCGGTCCAGCCCCCCAGCCGCCTCCCGCCCGCCACCATCACTCTGCCCTCAAGCCTCGCCCCTCAGGTAACACCCCAAATATCAGGTCCCGCCCTCCATCCTAGGGCAGCCACCTTGCCCTCCCCTGGGAGCTCCGGGCCGCCAGCCTCACCTTGACTCGGACCCGTACCACCTCTCGCTCCTCCTCCTCAGCTGCCGCCGCCGCCGCCTGGGCTCCCCCGCCAGGCGGGGGCGCTCCGGAGCCGACCAAGTCCGAGGACCCAGAGGCCATCGCCATCCCGCCACCCGTCTCAGCGTGACAGTGGACCCTTGCCCCCTACCCCTGCGAGAACCCCAGAGTGCGGGCGCCGGCGGCCCCACCTTGCGCCCGAGCGCAGGCGCAGAAGGCGCCACGCGACCCTACCCACTCCCCCCCCGCCCCTCCCACCTGGCACGGGGTGGAGGTCGCCTATGCGCATGCGCATATGGTGCCGTTGCCTGGAGCCCCGTCCCCCAAGGCCGGGCCGTTGGCCTCACTTCAGCCAATGCGCAGGCGCCTGCTGAGGCTCCGCCTCCCCCCGTCCGCGATTCGGTTGTTTAGGCAGTTTACTTCCGGATTCACCTAGGTGTGTGTTAAAGTGACGACCCATTCGAGCGAAAGAAGTAGGCGGGGAAAGGAAGCTGCTGCGGGATGACGTCAAGACCCCCCCCCCCCGCCCCGCCCAAAGTCACCTCGCATCTTTCCTTACAGATGACGTCATCTATTTCAAATGCCTATGGCCCTCGCTTTGGATGAATGCACTGGAGGGAAAAATAATCCTTTTTCCAGAATCTTTTAAAAAATAATTTACACATTGTGAAAATGCATGCAGCTGTACGTGTATGTTTTTTGCAGTTTCTGCGTGCTATACTTCAATAAATAATTTACCAAAAAAAGCCATTTTTATGCTCCCTGGAGGTCCTAGCTTTTTAAAGTTTGCCTTCATTTTATCTAAACCTTACAACACGTTGAGGTCGGTCTTGTTATTAAACAGTGTGTCCACTAAATGTCAGCTGAATGATTGAACACCTCTTAGACTCCTCTGAGAAACTTACACTGCAAAATGCAAAAAGGCATTTTCCTCGCTTTATTGCACAGCATCCATATGGTTTGGACAAAATAGATTGCCCTCACAATGTAATTTCTAACAAAGGAGTCCTGTAAGATGCCTGGACTTCAGCTATTGTTGCAGGGTTGTATGGGTGCTACCTGTAATGTTGACTTTTTAGAGGTTTGCAATTATATTTTAGTATCTTTTTAAATAACTTGTTGCCTTGGTATTAATATTAAATAAACATCTATTTTCTGGAAGGTATAAGTAATTGGGAATTTTTCTTGAAAGCCAGAAGAGGGTTATTAGCACATGTCTCTTGTCCCATGTGCTGGAGTCAACACTTTTTATGGCACTGCTGGATTTCCTGATGGAAACAAGTAGTTTGAGAGTCTGCTTCTCATTAAAATTATCATAGGATGGGGTGAGCAAAACATTAGCCTGGAGCTTGGGGTTTATGCTGAGGGCACTGGAGCACAGGATTTAGATGGGGGTATGATGTGGTCAGACGCTTCTGTCTTGGTTGTGGAGAAAGCCTTGGATAGAAAGATCAGGGAAGCAAGATCAAAAAGAAGGTCCTTGCTATAATCCTTGGGAGAACTTTCTCTTTCATTTGGTTATTCTTCCATTCAACAAATACGAAGTGTAGGCCAGATTACCTACATATATTAATTCATTTAATCTGCATAAAAGCTCTATGAGGTAGGTACTATTACTATTAGCATTTTACAGATGAGTGTACTCAAAGTCAGGGAGAAACATGCTGAAGGTCAAAGGGATAGTGACAGAAAGAGTAGACAGTGCAATGGACAGAAAGTGGGGCTGTGCCGGGCATGTGTGAGGAAGAGCAAGGAGGCAGCATGCCTTAAGTAAGTGATGAGGTAAGTGGTGGATCTGAGGTGAGAAAGTAATGCATGGTTTTGGCCTTAACAGTGAGGCATTTCTCAAAAGCTGTACTGTAGGCTCAAGCAGAACCAGGATTTGAACTGAAGTCCTGCCCTGCACAGGTCACTTAGAGCCAGCCTACAGGTATCTGCAGTTTTGTTTTTGTTTTTGTTTTTTGAAGATTAGCCTTGAGCTAACATCTGCTGCTAATCCTCCTCTTTTGGCCAAGGAAGACTGGCCCCGAGCCAACATCCATGGCCATCCTCCTCCACCCCATATGTGGGATGCCCGCCACAGCATGGCTCCATGTGCAGTGCCATGTCCGCACCTGGGATCCGAACCGGCAAACCCCGGGCCGAAGCGGAACATGTGCACTTAACCGCTGTGCCACCGGGCCGGCCCCTGCAGTTTTATTATTCATTCTTTGTCATCTCTCCAAAATTCCTCAAATACCCATTTGTTTTATGACTGATGGTCTATGAGGTGAATGACAGAGACTGTGGGATGAGTGGGGGAGGGGTCTGTAGGATGGGGGTATCTGTGGGGTGGATCATGGGACTCTGTGGGTCCATGATAGGTGGTCTGTGGGGGTAATTGGGGATCTGTGGGGTGAGTCATAGGGGAATATGAAGTAAGGGATGGATTCTGCAACTTGAGTTACGGGGAGTTTACAGGGTGAGTGATGGGGCATCTGTAGGGTGAGTGATGAGAGGCCTATGAGGTAAATGATAGGGGGTGTGTGGGAAGAGTGACAGGGTCTGTGTGATACATGATGGGGGGGTTTATGGGGTGACTCATGCGGTTGTAGGGTACATGATGGGAGGTCTGCTGGGGCAATGATGGGGTCTGTGGTGTGAGTGATGGACGTCTATGAGTGAACGAAAGGCTGTTGTGGGGACAGTGATGGGTGTTTTAGGGGATAATGATGGGATCTGTGGGGTGAGTTTTGTTTGGTCTGTGGGGTGAGTGATGGGGGTCTTTAGGCTAGTGATGGGTAAGTCTGTGAGGTGCCTGATCAGGAGAGAAGAGGCTGAGTAAATTGAAGAACTTGAAGATTTGGAAAATTCTCACTCAGCCTGTCCATATTGCAAAAAATGAGAAAGTGTGTTCTGGAGAGAACGCCAAGGGTATAGTTGGACAATCACTCCTTAAAAGAGATTATGGGTTTCTCATGGATCTAACCAGCCATCACAGGAATCTGTGGGGTCAGTGAGGTCATAGATTAGAGGTCTAAGTGATGATGATGGGGGTCTGTGGAATGAATGGGTGATGGAGAAGTCTGTAGGGTCAGTCATGGGGCATCTCTGGGGTTAGTAATTAAAGATCTCTCAGTGTTAGGGTCAAGATCTTTTATTTCCTGATTTTAAACCTCCTGTGTTCTCTTGTACCTTTGTTCCAACAGCTCCTGGCAGTAGCTCCATACAGCTCCTTTCTTCCTCCTGTCTCTGTCCCTTTTGGCGCCCACCCAATCAGCTTGAGTTTGACAGATCAATTCACTTTGTCCCTCCAACCCGTGAGAGCAAGGATTGGACTCTTCTGGCAGGTAGAGAGTTGCTCATGAGCCAGCGTTGAAGCCAAGTCCATCACTCATTAGTTCTGTTTGCTCTTGGCTTTTGTGGCTTTGGTGTCCAGTGTGCTCTGGGCAAGAGAGAGCTGCTTCATGGAGTCAAGCACAAGGATTCCAGGCAGCACCAGCCACAGGCTGTTCATGAAAACAAAGTAAAACCAGAAATAGAGCGGGTGGCCCAGCTCTCCATGCTGGAATCCATCACGTTGCTCTGTCAGGAAATAGAGCACATCCCCGTAGATTTGACCTGTGGGAGGGAGAAGGGGAAGGGGGAACCCTGTGAGGAGGAAGAACCATTCCAGGGCATTTTCCAAGTCATCATTCAAGGTCTCAGAGCTCAAGCCTCCCAAATTCAGGGAGCTAAGAATTCTGAAATCACACAGCTGAAAATTTGAGGAATCAGAAGCTGAGAATTTCTGAACTCAGGAGAGTTCTTATCTCTGGAATTTAAGGAAGCTCAATACCCTTTAAGACAGCTCAGGACTCCAGGACTAAAGAGAACTCACATTTACGGAACTAAAGAAAGCTAACAATGTAAGAACACAAGAGGACTGAATCTCAGACGAAGGGAGCTCAGAATCCTGACCCTGGAGGATCCAGGGGCTGCCCGCCATCACAGGCCACCTCATCTAACCTTCACAGGAGACTTTGTGATGGAGGAGGAGGAGAAATGGACTCTCTCTGCTTAAGAATGCAGGCCAAAAGGGGCATGGCTGTTCCAGCACCTCAGAGTTTGTCATTCAGTCTGACTCGGCCCTGGATGGGCACAACTGAGAGATCCCACCTGCAGGTATGCCCCTATGTCTGTGAACCCCCATCAACCCCTCCAGCACCCAGTGTGGGCCCTCTCCTCACCCACAGAGACCACGAGCTGTAGGACAAAGCGGAGGGGCTGCTGGCGGAGAAAGGCAATTACCACCCATAGGCTGAGGGGTCCCCAAAGGCAAGCTGTGATGGTCTCCATGCATACCGTGAAGTTGTCATTCCTGTGGGGAGAAAGGATGGAGAGACATTGGCATCATTGTGCTCTACCCTCAGGGCACCCCATTAGTGCTCCCTGACTAACAACCACCCCAAACCAATGCAGGTTTCCCTCGACAGAGGCCAAGACTTACAGGATGTATCGGCTGTCCCCCTTGGCATACTCTTTCCCTGAAGAAGACAAAAGACATACATGAAGAATAAAGGCAGGAAAAGGAACTCAGACTTGTGAGAGCTCAGGGCCCCTGTAAGACAGCAGGCTTTATAACCGCTCTATGCCTCAGTTTCCTCATCTGAAATGGGGTAATTGTTTGGACCCTAGAGTTAACATGTGTATACAAGATAATGTATGCAAGTCTGACACAGAACAGTAAGTGTGGCTGTGATTGTCTGGTATTCAATAAATGTGGAAAAAGGGAAGCAGGTGTAGATGACGGAGTGAGTGAAGAAGCCAATAAGTGAGAGAGAGAGCACACGGGTGAACAGATAAGAGAATGAAAGAGTGAGGAGAGACTCAATAAGAAAAAGATCACCCAATACAAAAATAGGCAGGAGACTGAAATAGGTTCTTCACAAAAGAGGATTTCCAAATGGTCAATAAACACATGCGAGGTGCTCAAACTTTCATTAGTCATTAAGGAAAAGCAAATTAAGACCGTAATGACATATCACTCGGATCCACTAGGACTAAAATTTAAGAAACACCTGACCATACTAAGTGTCATTGAGGATGTGGAGAAACTAGACGTTTCATATACTGCTGGTGGGAATATAAAATGGTGCAGCCATTTTTGAAAACAGTTTGGCAGTTTTTCAAAGTTATATGCACATCTACCATCCGACCCTGCCATTCCACTCCTCCATATTTATCCAAGTGAAATGAAAGATCTCTACACACAAAGACTTCTATAAGAATGTTCATAGCAGCTTTATCATGAAGCCAAAAAGATGTATTGTTTATAAGAGCAAAAAATTGGGGGGAAATGCCCATCAATACTGGACAAGTCAAATAATTCTGTCACATCTGTGCTTTGAAAGCTCTTTATGAATTAATAAGGAGTTACGTCATTAAAAAAAGCAAAGGTCAGGGGCTGGCCCCATGGTGTAGAGGTTAAATTCAGTGCGCTCTGCTTCAGTGGCCTGGGTTCATGGGTTTGGATCCCAGGAGTGGACCTACACCACTCATCAGCCACACTGAGGTGTGACCCACATATAAAAAGTAGTGGAAGATTGACACAGATGTTAGCTCAGGGCTAATCTTCCTCAAGCAAAAAAAGAGGAGGACTGGGGGGCCCGGCCCCAGGGCCAAGTGGTTAAGTTCATGTGCTCCACTTTGGCGGCCCAGGGTTTCACTGGTTTGGATCCTGGAGGCAGACCTAGCACCGCTCATCAAGCCATGCTGAGGAGGCGACCCACACAGTTCAACTAGAAGGACCCACAACTAGAATATACAACTATGTACTGGGGGGCTTTCGGGCGAAGAGGCAAAAAGTAAAAAAAGATTGACAACAGATGTTAGCTCAGGGCAAATCTTTAAAAAAATTTATAAAAGAGGAGGATGGCAACAGATGTTAGCTCAAGGATAATCTTCCTCAGCAAAAAAAAAAGCAAAGTTCAAAAGTGTATATAGCATGTTACTATTTATTTACACAAAAGGGAAAAATTAAAACAATAATGATGATAATAATAATAATAAAGTTATATGGCATCCACTGTCTGCCAAATACTGTTGTAAGTGTCCTACATATATTTGGGTATTACTATTATCCCTCTTTTACAATTGAGCAAATTGAGGCTTGTGTAATCTATATATAAATAAACCCTGGAAGGAAACAAGCAATTATTAACAGTGGTTAATAGTTGGGGAAACTTGGTGGATAGAAGGTAGATTTTCAATGCATACCTCTCCAAATGGTTTGTTTTTTGACCCATGTGAATATACATGCAACAATAAAGTTAAATAATTTTTAAAAATAAATTAATGGGGGTGGGCCCCATGGCTGAGTGGTTAAGTTTGCACACTCCACTTTGGTGGCCCAGGGTTTCACCGGTTCAGATCCTGGGCGCGGACATGCCACCGCTCATCAGGCCATGCTGAGGCAGTGTCCCACATAGCGCAACTAGAAGGACCTACAACTAGAATATACAAATACATACTGGGGGGCTTTGGGGAGAAGAAGAAGAAGAAAAAAAAAAAGATTGGCAACAGATGTTAGCTCAGGGCCAATCTTGAAAATTAATTAACTAGGGGCCAGCCCAGTGGTGCAGCAGTTAAGTGTGCACATTCTGCTTTTTGGCGGCCTGGGGTTCGCTGGTTTGGATCCCGGGTGTGGACATGGCACTGCTTAGCAAGCCATGCTGTGGTAGCGTCCCACATATGAAGTAGAGGAAGATGGGCACGGATGTTAGCTCAGGGCCAGCCTTCCTCAGCAAAAAGAGGAGGATTGGCAGCAGTTAGCTCAGGGCTAATCTTCCCCCCAAAAAAGAAAATTAATTAATTAATTAGTTAATTAATTAATGGAAGAAGAGTTGGTGGGTGGGTAAACATCTAAACCAATCCCTGCCCAGAAATTTCCCTCCCACAGCACCTCAAAGAACTCAGGACTCACAGAGTTGGGACAAGAAGGCTTGGTCTCCAAGAAGGTCCTCGTGGTAGAGGCTGAACCAGCCCTCAATCACCAGGTGAATGAACCCACAGACTGCAAACCAGCACAGGGACAGTCGCCGCCAAATCCCCAGTGGGACGACTGCAGCACGACCTGACAACAGCCACGTGGTGACAACTAAGACCCCAGAGACAGAGAAGAGGCCGGCCAGGAGATGCCAGGCGGGGCAGTCATTAGGCACAAATTTGTCCAGCCTTAGGTGCCGAGGCCAGTATGGGTGCAAGGGGCTGGCGCTGGTGGTCATGTCGTTGTAAGCTGACGGCTGTGTGTGGATGGTAGAAAGCAGAAAAAAGGAAGAGAAACCTGATCAAACAGTAAACACATGAGATCATAAAATCAAACCCAAATAGTTTACCATCACAAGAAATGTAAATAGACTAAATTATTCAGCTAATAGACAGACTGTAAGACTGGATTAAAAATAATCTAATTATATGCTGTTTAAAAAACAACTATAAGCCCACAGAAAGACTGAAAGCTTGTTCCAGCCCTTCGTATGATATGGTAGACACGGGAACCAGACCAGGTGCCAGCCTTCAGGTGTCAGTCTGCTGGGGAAGACACAGGATCCAAGTCTGGTTCCCGTCCTCATTGGTCACAGTCTGGTAGGCAGACACAAGAACCAGACTAGGTTAGTCCCAGCCCTGATTAGTCACGCTCTGGTGGGGGACACAGCAATAGGTTGGGTCCCATTGCAGGGGTCAGTGTCTCGCATCGTTCAACGGAAAGCTATTCCCTCCCCGTAGTCACGGTAACTGCAGGACAGACGCGAGAAGGCTAACCAGAACTACGACCCTCAGGTTCAGTGTGTGAAAACCAGACACTTCCCCCAACAGCGCACGACGCAGCCAACCTGCAAATGAGAGAAAAGTGGAAGACAGAGGTCTGGCGCGCGGCGCTAAAAAGAAAAAGGAGGGTCAAATGCAGAGACCACCAATCAGAACTAGAACCCTCTAGTCCAGCTGCCCAACGAGAAGGCGGATCTCCCGTCGTGCGGACTACCGCGCAGTAACTGGGGGGGCGGCGGGGGGGGGACCGGCGGGGGGGACGCTCTCGCGCAAGCGCGTGGGAGGGCGGGAGGGGCAAGGGTCTCGCCTAGGCGCGCCGAGGGCCGGCCGTTTAGCAGTTGGGAGCTAGGGGATGGAGTGGCGCGGCGGGTGGAGGGCACTCACCCAGCGGCGGGGTCGCAATGGCCTCTCCGGGCTCCTGGCTGTCTCTAGCCTAGCTCGCGGGCTCCGTAACAGCCCTAGTTCTTCCCCAACCTCTGGTCAGGTTCCTCGCCTTACCGGGCTGACCAATGGAGGGGCTGGGAAGGCGGCCCGTGCCGCTCCCAACCAATAGGAGCTCTCTATGTGCCCCCTGCCCCGCCCTCACGCGTGGTGCCATTTTCGCTGTTGGCTGAGCCCGAGTCAGGAGTTGGGTGGGCGTTTGCAGCCGAGGCCAATCTGCAGCGAGTGTTGGAATCAATTACCTACCTTATCAGTCAATCACATCGGAAATCAAGTGTTCGTCCTCCTCGTCTGCTGTTGAACCAGCGTTGCGTTGCTTCCTCTCACCTTTGCCCTCATTTTCTAGGCAGAGCAACCAATTAGTTCCCGGACCAACCTTCAATCCTAATGTCCAAATGGGCAAGGAAACTGTTAATACGACAGGCAGATCACATCCTGTACATCGTGCCTCCGCCCTCTCCCTCAGAGCTCAGAACTCCTCAGCGGTCATCCTTGTGCCAACTCTAAAGAGCCATTCAGAGCTCCCTAACTCTAAGCCAGTGGGCAGCCAGAGGGCGCCATCAATCAGAATCCAGACCCATCCCAGATCTCCCATCCAATGAGAACGCACAACTCTCAGTCCTAGGGATCAATAAGCAGCAACTCTTCATCTCTCTTGCTTTCCCTCCTCTCTGTCCCAGTCAGAGCAACCAATCGGAATGGGACTCCTTCAGTTTTCCAGCCAATTAGTATCAGGCTTCCCGCACATCCCACTATCCAATCTGTCCTGGCCTCACTCAAATCAAGCAGTGCCATCCTCAGGTTTATCATCCACTCATGAACAGTAGTAAATTAATCTGGAACCAATCACAACCTGCTCCCTTTTCATGGTTTCCAGCTTCCAAGCTATATCTATGCTGTGCCCCCTTCCTCACTCACACCTATTCCCCACTGAGCAGTGAAGAAAGAGCCTTTTGTATATTTCCTACTTTTATTTGACAATAACAAACTGTATATAAAAAGGGAGAAGGAAGGTGGGGAGACCCCGGATCTCCCCCTCTCTGCTTCCCCAAGCATCCCCCACCCCTATGCCCCAGCAGGGACCACCCCCTTCCCGCCTTGTGGTGGGGTGGGGATCAACAGGCATGGAAATGGTGTATGTGTGTTTGTGTGTGTGTATGTGTAGGCGTGTTGGGGGGGCAAGGATGGAGAGGGGTCAAGAATTAGAGAGAGGGCCTTCCCTCATCCCCCATCAGAGCTGGCACTCTGAGGAGGGGTCTTGAGGGAGCTGTGAGGGTCCACAGATGTGCCTCAGCCTATGAGACGGTAGAAGATCCAGCATCCAAAAGTGACCCAGTGACTGGCCCAGCTGAGCTCTGACCACTTGTGGACAGTGTATGCCATGCCGTAGCCCTGTGGGAGAGAAAGAGGTGATGGTTCCACTCAGCAAGAACAAAGAAGGTCTCAAGAAAACCCATCCTTTGCTTAAGGACATTTCTGTGACTCCATGGTCACCCTAGGTGAGGCTCGAGAGAGGAGACTGGGTACATATGAAAGGTAAGCAGATTTAATTTTTTTCTTTTGTGTTTTCTTCTTCTTTAAAAATCATTTTAAAAACAAGACAAGGCAATTCCATTCTCTGACCAGCACTCTCCCTTATATATAAAGAGCTCCTGGAAATCAATGTTTTGAAAAGACAAAAATTAGCAAAGGAGGTGAGTAGCCCATTCTCAGTAAAGGAAAAAAACAAATGGCTCTTAAACATATGAAAAGATACTCAGCCTCACTCATAATCTTCCTCCTCTCAAACTGGCAAACATATCCAGGATGTGTGAGAGGCACTCTATTAATGGGGCCACAGGCACATTCACACACTGTTGGTGGGAGGGCAAAAAGGTAACTCCTCCATTGCAACCATCAAGAACAGATCCTACAATTCTGTCTGCACCTGTGTGAATCCACATGGGTACAAGGGTGTTACTTGCTGGAGCATCATTTGCAAAAGGAAAGGACTGGAAATCACCTGGGTGTCCACCGATAAGCAACAAACTACACTGTGTCATGTCTTCACAATGGAAAAAATGAATGAGGACACTCTATGTACTAAAGCAGAAGATTTTCAAGTTATTATTATGTGAAAAAAGCAATATGCAGAACAGTGTCATTCATGTCTTACCTTTAGAGTAAAAGCCAGCAAGAGGGAATTAAAATACATTTTTATATTTGTTTATTATGCTTCAATTTTAGAAGGATATTTTAATAAAATGAATAAAAGTAGTCACCTGTAAGAGGACAGGGGGTAGACGGTAGGAGCAAGACTTTCCCCTGAATATCTTGAATACTGTTTGGTTTTTGAACCATGTGATAGCATTAACTATTAAAAAATTTTTTTTTCCTGCTCTTTCTCCCCGAATCCCCCCAGTACGTAGTTGTATATTTGACTTGTGGATCCTTCTAGTTGTGGCATGTGGGATACCACCTCAACGTGGCCTAACAAGCCGTGCCATGTCCACGCCTGGGATCCAAACTGACGAAACCCTGGGCCACCGAAGCAGAACGCCTGAACTTAACCACTTGGCCATGGGGCTGGCCCCCTATAAATGTTTTAATAAGATAAAACAAAAACTTTAAAAAGAAGCCAAACTCAGATTTTGCACACTGAACCTGAATAAAAATTAAAAACTGTTTTTAATGACAAAAATAATATAGTTTTATTTTCAATTAAAAATAAAAAATTTAACTAAAAGAGAAGCAAAACCTGGATCCTATATGAGCCACATGAATAAACATTAGTTTTTAAATTGTTTTCCATTTAAAAAGGAGTAAAATCTGGAATGTGCATACTCCACATGAATAAAAATAGTATATACATTTTAATAGACATTTTTAAAGTAGAATCGAGTTTGCACACTCGATCTGAGCCAAAATGTTTTTAAAAATTAAATAAGAAACCTTAAAAATTCCATCTAAACAAAAATATGAAATAATTTTTAAAAAAGTAAAACCTGGGTTTTGTACTACATCTCTATAAGACAAATTTTATAAGTAAAATAAACATATTTTGCACACTTCACCCAAATAAAAGACCCCACGGTGTGAATCAACCAGAGGGACAATGGGGAAGAAGGACCGAGGAGCACTGGCTGCAGGAGCTACAGATACATGACACGAGGTCCTCATGCCTCAGCCTCCCCACCTTTGTCCTCGCGAGGACACCCCTGGAGCTCCCACAGGAGCTCCAGGCTCCTATGAACAGGCAGCAAATCCCTGGGGAACCCCCAGCCCAGGGCCCCACTCACCTGCTCCTCTGTGGTATCGTCCACATCGACATCAAACAGGGAGCCCAGGTAGGCCAGGTGGAAGATGGCCAGGGCCCCAAAGAGCAGGTTTAAGGCTCGCACCCCCAGGCCCTGTGGAGGACAGATGGATATGGTTGGCAGCTGAACCTGCTCACTGTCCCTGAGCCCCACCTGGTCAGGGGAGCCCAGGGAGACGCACAGGGTGCAGTGGGTCCCAGAAATGAGGATGTCTAGGGTACTCCCTGGACTAGGAAAGAGATGATTCAGATCTTCCGGTGGGGGCTCAAGGGGTATCCAGGGATGAGGGTACTGTTAGCATGAGGGCATCCAGGTTGAGGAAGATGTGAGTGTTCAGGCAGAGGAGGAAAAATGGTGGGGCTTTGAGTTTGGGGGTTTATGGTGATAAACATTGGTTGTCAGGTGGGAGACAAATTTGAGATTGTCCACACTTCTTATTGCAAACAGAATGAAAAAAAAAACCAAACAAAAGCAAATGCCCACCATGACCTACTGGGCCCACCACTCTCCCCCGACTCTCCCCCTCGCTCACTCTGCTCAAGCCACACTGGCCTCCACACTGTTCCTCAGATTCCAGGCCCTCTCCCGTCTCAAGGCCTTTACGCCCACTGTTCCCTCTGCCTGGAATGCTTCCCTCTGTCACCTCCTTCAGTAAGGAACTCAAAAGTCCCCTCCCTCTTTAAAATTGAAACCACTCACCCCCTGATACTTCCATGCCCCTTTCCCTTATGTATTTTTTTCCTTGGCACTAATCCCAATCTAACAAATGATTATATTTTACTGATTTATTATTTACTGTCTTCCCTGTTAAAACGTTTGTCCCAGAGGGCTGGGACTTTGGTCTGTTTTGTTCACCGCTGTGTCTCCAGCCCCTAGAACCATGCCTGGTACCAGCAGGTGCTCAATAAATGTTAATTGGGGGGAAATAAATGCCAGGTGTGTAAACAGGAAGTGCTTGATAAATGTGTTAGAGAAATGAATGCCAGTGAATAGAGGTGAGGTTATGGGGATGGCTCAGGCACCAGAAGAGTAAGCTGGGCACCCTGAGACAGATATAAGATGGAGACAGAAGTAATATTTTTGAGGAGGAGTGCTGGGCACGAGGTTGCCCAGGCTGAACCCTCACCAAGCGATGCTGGTGTGAACAGTCTGGTGGGCACCGTTTGGACAAGACGCAGGCACTGAGGATCCGAGCCAGGCGCTTCCGGAGGACTGGGACAGATGGGGGAGGTGAGGGGTCAGGTTAGGCTTGGGGGATGGTGGTTGCAGTCCCCCACCAACCTTCCATCCCGTCTGCTGGGCTGGGCTCTGCACTCACCGTGCTCCACGTAAGTGATAAAGGCCAGGGACAGCAGCACCGCAGCCAGATGGAAGCTGAAGCCCTGGGGGAACCAGGTGGGTTGGGGGGATGAGGTACGTGAGGAGGAGGCTCTGCCGCCCCGCCCAGCTTACCCCCTAATCCCCCTCTACCCTGCTCACGTGCAGGAGGGCGCTAGCTGCATAGGTGACCAGCACGGCTGAGAAGGTCCCCAGGCGGAGAGCATTCTTGAAAACATCTGGAGGGGCGAGATACAGGCCAAGAGTCTCCTGAGATCCCCCCTGCCCTTCCTGGGTGCCATAGGGCAGGGTGAGGCGACCCGCAACCTGTTGGAGCCCCCAGGATAAAGTCTTTCTAATGGCCTCAAACTTCACATGTCCGAAACCTGATCTTCCCTCCCAACCTACTCCTCCCAGAGTCTCCCCAAGTTCAGCCAACGTCAACTCCACCCTTCCAGCTCCTCGGGGCAAAAACTCCAGAATCACCCTTGATCTGTCCTCTCTCCACTCCCACAACCAAACTCTCAGCGAATCCTGTCAGTTCCACCTTCAGAATTTATCCGGAATCTGACTTCTCCTGTCCGTGTCCACTGCCGCCACTGCCATCACAGGCCTGGACCACTGCAGTGGCCTCCTCACTGCTTCTGCCCTCGCCCCATCCCTGTCTGTCCTCACAGCAGCCAGAGAGTCCTGTTATAACCCAAGTCAGCCCATGGCCCTCCTCTGCTCAGACCTCTGCCATGGCTCCCTCCTCATGGTCAGCAATGCCCTCCAGGACCAGGATGTCCCCTTTTTGACCTCACTTCCTGCCACTGGCCCCCTCATTTTGCTCCTGCCACACTGGTCTCTTCCACACTGGTTCCTCAGATGTGCTAGGTATGCTTCTACCTCAGGGCCTTTGCACTGGCTGTTCCCTCCATCTGTTGCACTCCTCCCCTACATATTTGATGTCACCTCCTCAGTCGGACTTGCTGGGGCTAACTTATTTAAAATTGCAACCCCCCTGCCCATACTCCTGCTAACACTCCCAGATCTTTACCTGCTTTGTTTTTTTTTACCATAGCACTTATTACCACCTGAACTATTGTGTATTTTTTTTCTTTTATTATCTGCTCCCCCCATAAAAATGCCAGATCCACAAGGGCCTAGCACACAGTAGGTGCTCAGTAAATGTTTGTTGTATGAATGTGTGAAAGGGCCTGAGCTGAGGACTCCCAACTCTCTTAGAGTGGCGTCTTGGTGACTCACAGTTATTTAGCCAATAAGACATGGGCAGGTTCCAGCTCGTGACAACTTCGACCATGGACCGGGGCAGTTCCACGTTCAGTGGCTTGGACACTGTCAAGTCCCTATGGGCAAAAGAGACACACAAATTCATTTGGGAGCTCAACCCATCTGACTGCCACACTTTTGTCTTGGCTGTTCCTTTTCCCGGGAACCCCCCCCCCCCTGCAGCTCCTCTAGGCAGCACCCTGTGGGAGAGGGGCCCCCCGGCCCTCCCCACCATTCCAGGTGATCCTTCTCCTCGGTGAAGCCAGCCCCCGCCAACGTGGCCGTGGCCTCGGACAGAAAGCCCACAAAATAGTTGCTGAAGTGGAAGGAGACAGCACTCTCGTAGGCTCGCAGCCACCTGGGGAGAAATGAGCAGGGCAGAGAGGCATGATGCCCAGGCCCCGGCATGACACCCCCCCCCTTATGTCAGCATCCCCAGCCCCACTCTGTAGACTCACCTTACCATGGTGCCCCTAGGGCCCCCAGGGGTCAGGAAGGCAGCAGAGAAGAAAGAAAAGAGAGTCAGAGAGGCCCTGGAGGCTGGCCTGAGTTACTCGTAGACAAGACAGACAGAACCGTGGTAGCAAAAGAGGTGCACTGTGACAGTCATACGCATACAACACTGTCAGTTAGGTTCATTTGGCTCAAACAGACCCAGGAGCTGCCCCGGAACATGACACAGTCCCACAGCCTCCCCTGGCCAGACATCCAGCCCCAGCCACCGTCACAGGCCTGACCTCACTGCCCCACCCCCTGACACAGCCACGTGGCCAGAGGCAGACACTATCGGACCCCCAGCCTCGCAGCTCTCTAACCTGACTCGGTGACCATAAGACACACAAAAGTCCTTTAGTTAGGCACAGAGACCATCAAGCACCCGCTATGCACACACACATGATTCTGCACTCAGGATAACCACCCTGTCAGTCATACAGTCAGACACAGTCAAAAACAGGCAGCGTCCTGCACTGGAAAAAGCGGAGGTTCTGGAACCAGGCCTAGGATTAATGCCTGGCTGCTTAGCTGGGTGACACTGGGCAAGTCACTCCACCTTTCAGA
Source organism: Equus asinus (assembly GCF_041296235.1). Lineage (NCBI taxonomy): Eukaryota > Metazoa > Chordata > Mammalia > Perissodactyla > Equidae > Equus > Equus asinus. Next base: position 39,385,787 of record NC_091820.1, read on the forward strand.
GCCTCATTCAGCATCAGACACAGTCAGCGGCCAGTGAGTGGGGGAGGGAGTCATACAATCAAACAGCCGGATGGAATCCTACAGTCACACCAAAGGCAGATGGTTGGTCCTGCAGACAGGTACAGGCACACAGTTGGTCACGACTCCACCAAGCAGCCACAGAAGGCAGACCCACAGGCAGAATCCAGCACAGATAGGCACACAACACGCGACAGCCAGACCCATTCCCAGCCAGAGTTGCAGATAAGCCAGACATGCAATGACAGCTACGCACCCCATCCTTGACAATGGCACAGCCAGCCAGCCAGCCAGAACTCCAGTCCCACACAGGGAGTCAGTGGCTGATAGCCAAACAACCCATACACACCCCTAACCAGAGTCACAGACAGATCAGCGTCACCAGCCAACACATACTTGTCACTCCCCATTGCAGCTAAGTAACTTGTTTCTAATGGTGAAACAGCAGAACAGATGGATAGCCAGACATGGTATGTGTCAGAGTGTCAGTCATATATGGAGTCACAGAGCCAATCTTGGTCCAAGAACAGCCACAGACAGACACTCAGTCTCTGTCTAGTCACAGGGTAGATGGTCAGACAGTCTCAGACTTCCAGAACCCACGGTCACAGACTGTGCCCCCACCCTCCATCAGCCCCACTCGCCCTCAGCACCTGCCCTCATTTACCTGGCTTTGCGTTTCTTGCTGTAGTAACAGAAGATAGACAGAAGCATTAAGAGACAGGCTCAGAGCTAGGGAGACCCCAGGTCCCTACCCAACCCCCTCACTGCAGGGCAGAGGCCTCAAAGGCTGTGCTCACTTGCGAAGGAGGCGGTCACCATCGAGGGGGATGAAGTATGGGAAGAGGTAGGGGCCCACACAGGTGGACAGCACAAGGCACAGCAGGGCCAGCGCCAGGCTCCGGGCCACCTTCTGCAGCCATTGGCGGCTCTGTGGGGATCAAGGCTCCATGAACACTGCCCCGTGGTGGCTCCCACAGTCCCTGCCCACCTGTCCACCCAGGACCTCACCAGCGGGCGGCCTTGGACAGCCTGTAGGTAGCTGTGGAAGGATATCCAGGGCCCAAAGACGATGGTGCCCACAAAGTAGAGGTAGCCCATGAACTCCACGGGTGAGGGCACCGCACCGACCTCGCCTCGGTCCAGGTCGAAGCCCAAAGACACCGCCTTCATGGCCACGATCATCTGGGCCCCTGTGTGTGGCACCCACAGTCAAGTGGACAGGTATAGTACGGGTCAGCATGGGGAATGGGAGCACCAGGTGAGAGGTGGTAGGAAAAGAGGAGGACAAGGGTGAACAGGTTGGCATGGGATCAGACAAGCAGGTAAGCAAGTAGGCCCAGGACCGGCAGATGCTCTTACTCAAGAGAGTCAGGCACATGCATGAGATGGGACAGACAGATGGGGCCGGGGGGCGGGGAGGCATGGTAGGGAGAGACACAGACATAAGGGGATCTGAGGCCTGCGTGTCCAGTGGAGTGGGCAAATGAGGGAGAAGAGTGGGGAAGGGAAGACAGGGCTGGGGGAGTTAGGAGCTGGGGAGTGGGGCAGGAGGGCTGGGGCAGGAGAGAGGGCCAGGGCTGCCTACCTCGCATCTTGTGCCACGTCACAGTGTCCACCATGTGCATCTCACTGAGGAACAAAGGTGGTGGTCTTGGCCCCGTGACCCCTATGGCCTCAGAGACCACAAAGGGGGAACCAAGGTGCAGGGTGGGTTATACCATGCCCTGTTCTGCACAACCTCACAGAGGAGTAATTCTTCAGGACTCCCTACTCCAGGGGAAGCCCAAGTCCAGCCTGTCCTGTACAGCCTTTAGAAAGAACAAGTCTCCCAGATTCCCTCCTCCAGGAACCCCCCACACCTGCCCTGTCCTGGACAGCCTCACGAGAAGCAGCCTGGGGGCCCACACTGTGACAGTGTGGGGATGAGGACTCACACCCATACCCCATGAGTAGGTAGATAAGGATGGTGACGGAGAGGAAGACTCCGCGATGGGAGGAGTGTCGGCAGAGGAACAGCACGAGGTAGCACAGGAGGCTGAGCAGCACGACCCAAACCATGTGCAGCTGGAAGAAGTGGTAGAGGCTGAAGAACCCGCCTGCCACGGTGCTTGCGTGCTTCAGGTAGGATGGCAACCCTTCGGGTGAGAGACAGAGAGAGCAAGAAAGGCAAGTCGGGTGGCTGGTAGGAATTGGGGGGCAACCTGGGCAGAGGGCACAGCCTGGGCAAAGGCCTAGAGGTTGCAATGTGGTGGGATTGCAGGGGGCCCAAAGCAGGTGCTGGGGAGCTGGAGAGGTGGCCGGGCCGGGGTTTAAAGAAAAGAAACATCTATAAAGGGCATTTTGGGAACCCTGGAGGAAATCTGAATATCAACTTAAATTGGACAATATTATTGCACGCAGAGTACATTTCTTGAGGGGTGATGTTTGAGGCTGTGGTTATTAGGGGGAGATGTCCTTGTTCTTGGGGGGCACACACTGAAGGATTTGAGGTGAAGTGTCAGCAGTTTGATTCAGGAAGGTGATAGATAGATAGATAGATAGATAGATAGATAGATAGATAGATTAGATAGATAGATAGATAGATAGATAGATAGATAGGTAGGTAGGTAGATAGAACTAATGTGGCAAGATGTTGACAGTTGGAGAATCTGGTAATGCATATATGGGTGTTCATTGTACGGTTCTTTCAATTTAACTTTTTGGTAACTTTGAAATATTTCCAAATGATAAACTTGGGAAAAATAAAGCATCCACTTAAAATAAAAGGAAACAAAAAGGAAAGTGTAGAACCTTTGAATCTCAGATTTCCCAAATTCTCAGCATCCTATAGGAACCTTGGGGACTTGGAATCTTATCATTTGGATATAGGCTTGCTGTGATTGTGGAAACATTCCAGAATCCTAGAATCTAGAAATGTCATCATGCCTTGAAATCCAGAATGCCAGCATTTTGGAAGCTTAGAATGTGAGAATTTCAACTTGTCAGAATCCCCAAACCCTGTAACAGGGTACTTTGGGATTCCATGACCCTGAGACATCAGTATTCCAGAATCTTATAACCTTGGGATGTAGACATTTCAGGATCCCAAGATCCAAGAACCTCAGCTTTCCAGAATCCCATAACCCAGGAATACTGAAAGGCATGGCTGGGCATGGCAGGATGTGGCTTCGTGTGGTGTGGCATGGCGTGGCTGGGTGTAGTAGGATGTGGTGTGGCTAAATGGCACTTGGCCTGGTAGGATGTGGTGGGCTGGACATGTCGGAGCCTGGCTTGGCTTGGCAAGACATGGCAGGACAAGGTGTGGCTTGGTATGGATGAACGTGGCAAGTGTGTGGCACATGGTGTGGCAAGCACTTACCGAGCCTCCAGAGGAGGCGGCAGGCGAGGCAGATGGCGAGGAGCAGCCAGATCTGGTCAAGGCCCTGCTGGGCAGTAGGAAGGAGACAGCCCTGCAGCAGCTGCTGGAAAAATTCCTGGCGGCTGAAGGTGGCCATTGCGGACCCCTATGGATGGATGGACAGATGGACAGACCTGCCAAAGGGGTACACAGAGGGAGCCCAGATGTCCACGGGGCAGACCATGCTCAAGGGATGGACTTGAGCACTCAGATTTCAGTTTGGGGCTGTCCAACCCATGTAGAGACATGGCCCTGGGGGCCTGGGAGAGGGTATGAGTGTCAGGTACATTAGCCTGAGCTGCCAACTGTGCATATGTGGGTGTCCTGGGTGCACACACACAGCCCATGACCTGCGGTGGATGAAGGACCTGTGTCTCTTGTATGCTGTGAACAGTCCGGGTCCAATGGTGATTGAATGGTGTACATTCCAGGCCCGTATATCAAATGGCAGGGACCCCCTGGTTTCCAAGGTAGATTCACTCTGTGTGGAGGGCAGACAGGGAGATCCTGTGACACTTGGGGGCCGTGTGCATCTCTCCTTTTAAGGATGTGGGGGTGTCCTGTATCCTCCGCACGCTTCATCTCACCCCCACCCGACCTCCTGCAGCCGCCAACAAAGCCCTGCCCAGGCCTGGAGGCTGCAGGGAGGTGGAGGTGGTGGTAGGGGGCAGAGCAGGAGGGGGAGTGGGAAAGGTGATGGAGGGGGGACCCAGGACACGAGCTGCAGACCCGCACGGAGAGGCCGGCTCAGGATGGGAGCAGTGGAACCGCGCGCGCACTACTGAAGACCTACCTGGCAGGAAGGAAGCCGCGGTCCTGGGGGCCGGGGACGCACCACCGCCGCCACCGTCGCCGCCTCCTCCGGGCAGCCTCCCCCGCAGGCCGCAAGGCCGGGACGAGCTGCGGTTCCCAGAGCGGCGCGGAGAGCGGGCCCTTTAAATCCCGGGGAGGCCCGGCCGGCCGGCTCGGCCAATGAGAGGACGGGAGCGGGGCGGGGACAGTGAGGAGGGGGACCTAGGGAAGGAGGAGCGGGAGAGCGAGAGGAGCGGGGCGCCAGAGGACGTCCGCGCGCCGAGCTTTCGCGCCCGCACCTTTCCGGCCTCTTGGTGTTCCAGCCCCGGAACGTTCGCGTCTGGAGGTCTCCTGGCCGTCCAGGAACAAACTTTCGACTCATGCAATTCCTAATCCTCGGAAGCTGGGATGGGAAAGATGGGGGAGGGAGGAGGGAAAGCCTGTTCCCCCTTGATGCTACCCCGCGCGCGTGCTCTCCACGCTGTCGTGACCCCGTTTCACGGATGGGAAAATAAACGGAGATCTCTCCTTCCCCATCCTTTGAGGGAACTAAAGGAATTCTCACTCTCCCCACCCCCCAGGGACGGGCCAGAAACATTCAATAAGTACTAATTGGGTCACCTAGGAGCACGAATTAGGCGCCTGTGCTTCCCCTAGGGACTCCTTGTGAGCACTTGGCTTGTCGTTGAGAACTGATTTACCTGCGAAATTCCCCACCGGACTCACCGCCGCACTGAGGGTAACTCCAGCAGCTGGTGTGTTCCCTGTGAACCAGGAGGCTAGTACGGAGCACCGATTGGGAGCGTTTATAAAGCATTTACAGCGTCCTCAACAATGGTTTGAATTGGGCTCTACCTGCACCAACACTGAGGATTTATGCAGCACCTGCTCTCTGCCTCCCCTGCCCTGCAGTGTGCAGTGTCTGGGCACTCCGTTCTGTCCCTAGGCTGATGAAGGGCCTGTTTTTCCAAACCAACATTTACTGGGCACGTACTGCGTGCTTAGCTACGTATGAGGTGGAAGGGAGAAGGAAGCCCAGGTCAAGCTGGACCCCACTGTGACCTGAGGAGCTAAGGAAAACAGGTTCTGATCAGATTCAAGCCCGCCTGTTGGGAGCTGGGCAAGTCATGCCCGCTCACCGGGCTTCAGTGTCCCTTTCTGTTGAACAAAAGAGTGGGATTAGCAGTTCTTTGCTTTGAAATACCAATGGCAATTGAAGAGGAATGTTTGTGTCCTCTCTTTTTTTTTTTTAAATTAACATGAAGTTAAATGGAGTTTTAACTCATAAATTAATATTCATGTGTTACAAATGAAAAATATTTAACAGTGAGAATATATATAGTGAATAAATTACATAGGCCAGATGCACGAATACTAATTCCTTTCCTTAACAACAGGACACAGGTCATGAATTTTATGATTTAGACTTCATTCTAATTTTTTTCCTCACTTTTCAAACACACCCAAGTAGAGTCAACGATGACCCACAGCACGTGCGGGAAATATTTCCCTTAGTTGCAAGACATGGCATTTAAAATGGGAAGATCTTCACTATGCGTGACCCTGAGCTTCACAGACTTGATTGTTTCCATCTAGTCTTTTGATGTGTGTGACAAAGAACTAGTGTCTAGATTCTAGAACATATAAAGGACACCTACAAATCAATGAGAAAAGGACAAACAGTACACTAAAGAATGGACAGGGGACATGACTAGGTCATTCACAGCAGAAGACTCTGAAATGGCCAGTATGTATACTATATGAAAAGATAATTCCATCTCTTTCGTTATCAGGGAAATGCAAACTTAAAACGATGGTTTGATACCATTTCACATCTACTAGATGTGGTGTTTCATATTTTTATCACTGGAGCTTAGTAGAATGGGCACTCAATAAATATCTGTCAAATTTTATAGCCTTCATGGTCATTCTGGGTTATGGTTTCCGGGGCATTTTAAATGGTCTCCCCATAATTAAAGAGATGAGATCTCATAAAAATGATATCCCATTTTTCACTTACTAGATTGGCCAAAAAAAAAAAAAAAGCCAAGCCTCATAATAATGACATATTTACTCTCTCTCTAGCTCTCTGTCTCTCTCTGTATAGTTCGCTCGCTCTATCTATCTGTCTGTCTATCTATCTATCTATCTAATTTTTTCTAAACTATTTGATAGTAGTTATTGATGTAATGCCCTTTCAGCGAAATACTTCAATATGAATTTCCTAAGAACAAAAACATTTTCTTACGTTCCTACCAGCAGAGTATGAGGGTTCCAATTTCTCCACGTGTTCACTAATACTTCTTGTTGTCTGACTTTTTGATTTTAGTCATCCTAGCAGGTGTGCCAATAACGTCCTTTTATAGGAAAAGGAAATCCTAGGTCATGAGATGCATTCTGCTATCAGGTCTTTTCAGTCTCCTTCAATCTGGAACGATGTGTCAGTCTTCCCTTAACTTTCATGATCTTGATGTTTTGGAAGAGCACAGGCCAGTTTTTTTGAAGAATGTCCTTCAATTTGGATTTATCTGAAGTTTCCTCAGGATTAGATTTGGCTTCTGCATTTTTGGCATGAATTCCATAGGAGTGACACTGTGTTCATCTCAGTGTATCTGAAGGCACAAAGTATTGGTTAATTTCAAAATTGTTGGTATTAGTTTCGATCATTTGATTAGGGTGTTTCCCGGGTTTCTCCACTGTAAATGTACTCTTTCTCTTTGTAATTAACAGGTATCTTGTAGGGACATACTTTGAGATTATGTAGCTCTATTTTTCCTCAAACTTCCACTCACTAGTTTAGCATCCATTGGCAATTCTTGCCTGAAGCAATTACCACTAGGATGGTGAGCAAATAATGATTTTCTTTTACATGTATAGCTGGGATTTTACTCTCAGGAAGAGCTTTCCCTCCTTCCTTGTGTATTTATTTATTCATTTGTTTATTTGTAGCAGTATGGGACACCTGGATTCTTCTTTTACTTTACAGGTTAAAATCAGTTACCATCTTTATTTATTTATAAAAGTAGCTAACTGAGATCTAATTTACATGCCATAAAATTCACCCGTGTTGGTTGTGCAATGCAATGTCAGTATATTTATAGACTTGTGTAAAAATCGCCACAGTCTAATTTTAGGACATTTTAATCACCCCAAAAAGAAACCTTGTGCCCATGAGCAGTGAGTCCCATCTGCCCCTGACAGCCCTAGGCAACCACGGATCTCTTTCTGTCTCTAAAGATTTGCTTCTTTTGGACATTCTATATAAATGAAGTCATACAACATGTCATCTTTTGTGTCTTGTTTCTTTCACCGAGCATGTTTTTAAAATTGTGATAAAATACACAAAACATCAAGTTTACCATCTTAACCATTTTTAAGTGTATAGTTCAGTAGCATTAAGTATATGCACACTGTTGTGCAATAAACACCACCATCCATCTCCAGAACTTTTTTCATCTTCCCAACCCCACGCATACCCACTAAACACCAACTCCCCGTTCCCTCCTTGCCCACCTCCTGGCAACCAACGGTCTACTTTCTGTTTCTATGAATTTGACTACTCTAAGTACCACATATAAATGGAATCATACAGTATTTGCTGTTTTGTGACTGCCTTTTTTCACTTAGCATAATGTCCTCAAGGTTCATCCATGTTGTAGCATGTGACAGGATTTCCTTCCTTTTTAAGGCTGAATAATATTCCATTGTATGTGTGTGCCACACTTTGCTTATCCACTCATCCGTCGTTGGACACTTGGGATGCATCCACCTTTTGGCTATTGTGAATAATGCTGCTATGAATGTGGGTGTACAGATATCTCTTCGAGTCCCTGCTTTCAGTTCTTTTGGGTCTATATCCAGAAATGGAATTGCTGGATCATATGGTAATTCTATTTTTAGTTTTTTGAGGAGCCGCCATACTGTTTTCCACAGTGGCTGTACCATTTTACATTCCCACTAACAGTGCACGAGGGTCCCAACAAGGGTATCTCGCCAACATTTGTTATTTTTTGTCACTTTATTTTTTACAGTAGCCATCCTAATGGGTGTGAGGTGGTATCTCATTGTGGTTTTGACTTGTATTTCCCTAATAATTAATGGTGTTTAGCATTTTTTCATGTGGTTATTGGCTCTATTTACATATTTGCTTTGGAGAAATGTCTACTCAAGTCCTTTGCCCATTTTTAAATGGGGTTGTTTGTTTTTTTGTTGTTGCTGAGTTGTAGGTTTTTTTTATGTATTCTAGATATTAGCCCCTTATCAGATATATGATTTGTAAGTATTCTCTCCCATTCCGTGGGTTTCCTTTTCACTCTGTTGATTGTGTCCTTTGATGCACAGAAGTTTTAAATTTTGAGATAGCCAACTTATCTATTTTTTCTTTCGTTGCCTGTTCTTTTGGTGTCATATCCAAGAAATCATTACCAAATCCAATGTCATGAAGCTTTCCCCTATGTTTTCTTCTAAGATGTTTATAGTTTTAGACCTTACATTTAGGTGTTTGATCCATTTTGAGTTAATTTTTGTATATGATGTGAGGTAAGGGACCAACTTCATTCTTTTGCATGTGGATGTCCAGTTTTCCCATCATTTGTTGAAAAGAACTATTGTTATTTATTTTTATGCTCAAATTGTTCTAAATTTGGCCAGTGGGAGTCTCCTCAAGCTGGCTCCTTTGTCCTTTTGACATATCTCCATCATTTTTTGAGCGCATCTTTCCTTAAGATCACATCAGAATGTTTCAGGCTCATCTTGTACTTTCCCAGTCCTGGCCCTGGAGTCAGCCATTTCCCCCAAGAAGACTTGTTTCCTTTTAGTAGAGAATGGCATTTAGGAAACCAAGATCTGAATGCCAGAAGTGCTCATTGTTTCTGTAGTGTTGCTGATTCTAAGCCTTCTCAGTGGACAGAGTTAGGATGTGAATATAGATGTGTATATGTAGTGAATCCATATGCACATATGTGTGTAAGTACATACACACATTTATCTTTCTACTTAGATATTGAAATCCATGAGTGCCTACTGACATCTGCAATACCAATCCAATGTGAGAGCATTCATTCTAGCCTTTTCCTTTGCTATTTTGTAACTCCTTTCTTCAACAGTGAGAAAGCTGATTCTCATTATCCACAAGAATTTTACTTATTTGCTCAGTCCTAGGATGCACGTTCAGTAGTTTCAGTTTCACTAACCATTAACACTAACCGTTAGAAGACAGGTTTACTGACTAGAGGTCAATATTTGTTACAGTCCTTTTTGTTGTTAGCCTGATGGATACTGTGTTCAAGTTATGAGGATTAGTTCTTCTTCCTGCTCCCCTTCAGTGAAGCTGTGTTTGAAATACGATTAAGGTTCCTTTGTTTCTGATTGTATTCTGTTTCAGGATTCCCCCCCATCCTTGTTAATTTTATTTATTTTTTATGGATGTGGAACATTAACTTGGTTTCAAAAGTCAGAACTATACCCACAAGTATACTCAGAGGAGGATCGCTTCTTCGTCCCATTCCTTCTAGCCTGCTTCCACCCAGCCCCTCTAAGGCAACCATTCTCACTCATTGCTGGTTTATCCTTTCTATGTTTCTTTTTATAAAGATAAGCAAATATATGTATGTTTTCTTATATCATCTTGCTTCTTACATGAAGTGTTGCAAACTGTAGATACTTTTGTGCATTTTGTTTTTTTCACTTTAACTGTATGTCCTAGAAATCAACCTTATTAGTTCATAGTTTTCTTCCTTGATCTTCTTTTTTAATTAATTTTTAATTGAGGTAACATTGTTATCGTTTGTAACACTATATAAATTGTTATAATTTATAACAATTGTTTTAATTGATAACATTATATAAATTTCAAGTGTACATCATATTTCAACATCTGTGGAGACTACATCGTGTTCACCACATGAAGTCTAGTTTCCATCCATCACCATACACGTGTGCCCTTTTGTCTTCCCCACTTACCCTTCCCCTCTGGTAACCACCAATCTGTTCTCTGTGTCTATGTGTTTGTTGTTGTTTTTTATCTTCCATATGTGAGTGAAATCACACTATAATTGTCTTTCTTTGTCTGACTTATTTCACTTAGCATAATACCCTCAAGTCCCATCCATATTGTCACAAATGGCAAGATTTCATTTTTTCTTATGGCTGAGTAGTATTCCATTGCATATTTGTACCACATCTTCTTTATCCTTTCATCTGTTGATGGGCACTTAGGTTGTTTCCAAATCTTGGCTATTGTGAATAATGCTGCAATGAACATAGGGGTGCATATATATTTTCGAATTAGTGTTTTCGTGTTCTTTAGATAAATACCCAGAAGTGGAATAGCTGGATCATATGGTAGTTCTATTTTTAATTTTTTGAGGAATCTTCATACTGTTTTCCACAGTCACTGCACCAGTTTACATTCCCACCAGCGTGTATGAGGGTTCCCTTTTCTCCATAACCTCTCCAACACTTATTATTTCTTGTCTTGTTAATTACAGCTTTTCTAACGGACATGAGATGATATCTCGTGGTTTTGATTTGCATTTTCCTGATGATTAGTGATATCGAACATCTTTTCATGTGTCTATTGGCCATCTGTGTATCTTCTTTGGAAAAATGTCTGTTCAGATCCTCTGCCCATTTTTTGCCTGGGTTGTTTGGTTTTTTGTAGTTGAGTTGTATGAATTCTTTATATATTTTGGATATTAACCCCTTAGCAGATATATGACTTGCAAGTATCATGTCCCAATTGATGTCTTTTTGTTTTGTGGATGGTTTCCTCTGCTGTGCAGAAGCTTTTTAGTCTGATGTAGTCCCATTTGTTAATTTTTTCTTTCGTTTCCCTTGCGTGAGAAGACATAATATTCAAAAAGATATTGATGTCAAAGAGTGTACTGCCTATGTTTTCTTCTAGGAGTTCTATGGTTTCAGGTCTTACATTCAAGCTTTTAATCCATTTTGAGTGAATTTTTGTGTGTGGTGTAAGATAGTGGTCTACGTTCATTTTTTTGCATGTAGCTGTTTGGTTTTCCCAACACCATTTGTTGAAGAGACTTTTCTTTCCCCGTTGTGTGTTGTTGGCTTCTTTGTTGAAAATTAACTGTCCAAAGATATGTGGGTTTGTTTCTGGGTTCTCAGTTCTCTTCCACTGGTCTATCTTTCTGTTTTTCTGTCAGTGCTGTGCTGTTTTAATTACTATAGTTTTGTAGTATATTTTGAAACCAGAGAGTGTGATACCTCCAGCTTTGTTCTTTTTTTCTTTTTCTTCCTCGATCTTTCTACAGCTGTGTAGGCCTCCATTGTGTGAATGTACCACAGTTTATTCAACCACTGCCTATGTATAGAAACTGACATTGTTGCCAATATTTTGCCATTGTCAACCGTGCTGTAATGAATTACCTTGTGCATATGTATTTTCACATTGTTGAAATGTATCTTTAGGGCAAATTACTGGAAGTGAGGTTGCTGGGGCAAAGGAAAAAAACGTATGCACTTTTGTTAGATGCCATATTGCCCTCCATTGGGGTTGTAAAAAGGACGTTTAAAAAAAGCACACAGAAGAGGAAAAGTTACTATTCACAGGAGAAGCCAAGCAGTCTTTCTGGCTGCCATACAACAGTCCATGTTGGTTTTAAGACTGAGGGATTGAATTTCACAAAGACTGGTTTGTATAGGGTGATTTAATTTCACCAACATTGTCGGAGCCTCTGCAGGTGGCTCCACTCTCCCCCACATGACCTGATGCTGCCATAGGAGCTGCCCATTTCACGGAAGCAGCTACTGAAGTCACATGTGATAAACCACAGGAGGGGCCATCTATCAAAAGGTATCTGTGATTCAAAGCCTGACTGGGCCACAGGTAATTTTAGAGATTAAGCATTTGTTTCTTTGTGGGATCCCAGATCTCCCAGAAAATCTGATTAAAGCCTTCTCCTTAGGAACACCCTGAGAAAGAGAAAAGCAGCCCCCACATCCAGGAGCTGGTCTCATACTCACAGCCAGACCTTGGTGTCCTTCTGTTGAACGTGAGCGATTTTGTAGAACAACGGCCTCAGACAAGGCCGCTCTGTGACTGTGATAGATCAAGACAAAACAGGATATGAGGGCAATCTGGCTGCAACATCTGTCACTCCACTGATCGCCAGGGTTGATCTGGCTGGCTAGGCGGGTATCCGCTTCCTCCCTCACCGCTCCATGTGTGTCCTTCCCAAAGCTGTGTGCTCGGACAAAGAGGATGACCTTCCCTGATAGAGGAGGACCGTTCCTTGGTCAAGGGTATATGAGTAGGTGTGCTCCCCCCTAGAACCTCCAAACAAACTCTCAAGACAAAAACAAGACCACTCCATAACCATGTCTGAACACGGACAGAACATGAACATTGTCCAAGCCAGGAAAATGACCAGGTAGTCCCCCAACCTGGCTGATATGCTGCTTCTTTACCAATTACGACTTCAGCCTCACTCTAGTCTTTCCTCTTTCTAGATTTGATTTATTAAGATACCCAATCATAGAATCACCCCACTTCTGATCCAGAGCAAAGTCCCACTTCCTTAAACCCACCCTCAAATCGCCCAACACCACCCCACATCCAAGAAGAAGTCCTCTCTAACACCCTCTTACTGAGACACCCCACGGTTCCCCACGGTGTGCACTGTCTCTTGTTGCAACGAGAGATCAACCCAACTTCTTTGATTCCAGGTGTATTCCTGGGGGGCTTTGGCTGGAGGGCTTTGATAGCACTTACAGAGTTTGCTGCAAGTTCAAGGGCTCTTTGGAACCTCTACTTCACAGAATCCTAATTAAGTGGCCCTTGAGCCTACAGCATCAAGAATGCCATTAAACAAATGGAGAAACTGAGGTCTAGACAGATAAAGTGATTTCCTTAAAGTCCCACCGTGAGCTGACAGGTGGGTGGGAACTGGAAACTGTAGCAGCTAACCCCAAGGTGAGCTATGTCCAGCAGACACAAGACTTGTCCCCAAGCCCATCCCAGCCCAGCCAAGCCCCAACAGGAGGGTGACGGCATCCTCCCTGAATGGGCCACAGAGCTCCCCAGCAGGACACACACGTGCTCATCTCTGGAGGATGGCTTCTTTCCCTCCCAGCCTTAGCTTTCTCTGTAGAATGGAGCAGTAAGATCCCAGGTTGAGGTGAGGGATAAGGAACCCCACACCTGGGCTGCCCTCAAGGAGGCTCAGGCAGTGAGGATTCAGCCCAAAGGGGCTTCATCTTTCCTGGTCCAGCTGCTCTGTGTCCCAGAGTCTGGTCCCTCACAGACCTTGTCCCCAGGAGCATGCCTCATTCCCATCTCTCAGTTTCCCTTTGCATAGCTCCCTGCCTTTGCCCATGCCGTGCCTTCTGCCTGGAACACCCTTCCTCGGCTTCTCATCCTTGAGCTCTGGTAATTTCCCTTCGAGATCCAGCTCAGTATCACCTGTGAGGTGGGAAAAGCCTTTCCCACCTCCTGCCTCCGGGATTCCCACACCGTGGACTGACACTCTTCATAAACCTTATCACATAGGAGTGCCCATCCCCCCACTAAGCAGGGCCTGCACCTCTGTCCTGTCTGGGGCCCCCAGTGCCTGCGCTGGGCTGGGCTGGGCTTCTAGGTGATGTCCAGCAAGTGTTGACTACAGGACTCTATCATCCAACTGAATAGCACAGGGGAGCGAGGGATGGGTGCTGCTGGCCTCTGCCTGCCTGGAGAGTGCTTGGCATGGGGCCGCCAAGGGGACACTCCGGATTTGAGAAGGCACTGAGGCCTCTCCTTACCCTGGAGGCTGCTGCTCCCCTTCTTTCTAGAGCCAGCTTGGGCCTTTCCACAGCTCCTAGCACCCCAGGATCCCCTGGTACACTGTCTCCTGCTCCAGATCTGTCTGGCGCCCCAAGATCTGACTGCACCCACCTTATGTTGAGCTGTTAAAGCAGTGGGCTTTTAATAACTGGGCCTGATACCTGGAAGGCTACAGCACGGAGGTTTGTCCAGCCACTGAGCCCCATCCCCTGCCAGATGTCATCCCTAGGGCACATTCTCGACTGTCCTCCTGGCTCTTGCTTTCTGTGAAAGACGTGCTGTCCGACAGAGCCAATGGTGCCCAGTGCTGCTGACAAGAGGCCTACGATGGTTTATTAGATAAGAATTTGGCTACACTCAGGAAAATTCAGAAGCCACTTCCCTCAAGGAAATTCTGAGATCCCCAGCTAGGAGCAGCCTCCACCTTCTGGTTAGAGACATCCAGCAACATGGCTGCTCCAGCCACGGCCATCAGCACTCCCCTCCCTCTTCTTCCCTTGGCAATGTGGCCGTGCATCCCATAAGCCTCCCAGCCCTGCAGAGCCAGGTATATTGGGATGCACATGCCTAATGCCTCTGACCACGTTGGGTCCCTGGCACATGTCCCCAGAGTGTGTAGCATGGACCAGCGTTCATGATTACATCTGCACACAAACCAGCTGTCTACACATCCATCTGTCCATCTCAGGGACAGTTCCCATAAAGGCATCCTTCCTGAGATTTGGAGTCTTTTTGTTTCTTTGAATTGCAGGCTGGATTTGGCATGCATGTCTTCTTGGAGCCTGTAGCAAGAGTGGCTGGCCACCCCCAGGTCTCTAGCCACACTCTCTGAGTGCTGGCTCTTTTGCTCAAATGTCACTCCTGGCTCCCCAAGGCTAGGAATTAAAGGTCCTTGCCCAGCTTTCCAGTGTCAACTTCTGCCTTGGCCCTCCATCCACCCTGTGCTTCAACTACACTCGTCTCTCTTACACTTCCCAGAATTCACTCATGCTGTTCCCACTTCCAGGAATGGCTTCCCTCCTCCTCTCTCTCGGTAAACACCAACAGATCTGAAAACATGCAGCTAAAATGTCACTGTCATAATCAAATGCTCCTTGGGGATCCCACAGCATTGATCACAGAATCATGCAGTGAGATATGCCTGAGGATGTCTCTCCAGCTAGACTGGGAGGGCTTAAAAGGCAGGGGGTAGACGTGACTCATCTCTGTGCTCCCAATGCATGGCACAGGCTGGATCCACAGCAGTCACCAGTTATGTGTGTGGATGGATGAGTGAGTGGGTGGATGGGTGTGCGTGGGAGTGGATGGATGGTTGGACAGATGAGTGGGTGGGTGGGCGGATGGTTGGGTAGGTATGCAGATGGATGGATGGGTGGATGGATGAATAGATGAATGGATAGGTGGGCAGGTGGGTGACTGATGGGTGGATGAATCGGTGCAAGGCTAGGTGAGTGGTTGGGTGATGGGTGAGTGGGTGGGTGGATGGAAGAGTGGTGATGACTATTCTAATGTTCTAAGCTGTCCTATCTGCTTCCTGGAGCCTCCCCTTTGACCCTCCCACACAGAACTTATCTGTAATCATGCAGAAGAACAGACCTCCCTCTTTAGAAAGATCCTTTCTCAGTGTTAGAAATTGATGATGAATACACACCTACACAACAGCTTTGAAGCAGAGCTGAAGTGACAGGCTGACAGCTGGACAGACAGATCCCGCAGAGGAAGGGAGCAAAAGAGCCATCCGCCTTGAATGGAGACCTAAGATGGGCAGGAGTTTCCTCTTTCCTCCTGGGCTGCCTTTGTGCCACTAGGTCCACTGTGTTCTTGGAAGTCTCCCCAGAGATCCTCCGTCCTTTTGCCCTGCTGCCCTAAATCCCACCAGTAGATTAAATTATTTCCAGCGAGGCTTTGCTTTCTTTAGACAGCCTCTGCTGCAAACATGTTTAACTGCTTCTGGAAGACATTAACATCTTAGTAAAAATTTTTAATTGTCACAGGAGGCGGAATTTCTGGTGGCTGAGAGAGATGGGGTTACTTTATGGCATAAACCTGAGGACCTCCAAATGGCAGGCAGAGAGGGATGAAGGCTGCCAGTGATTTTATTTAAGGAGTCAGTGGTAGCCTATTGTGGTAGGCAGGCCTTCCTCTTGTCAACTCAGCAGGTCTTCCCTTTTTTTAAACACCACCTTCCATTTTCTTTTCACAACACACCTCACCCCATCCCAGTGCCTGTAGTCTGATGGGGCTAACTCCCCCAAACCTGGCCCAAAGCTCCAGGACCCATGACCTCTGACCAGCCTGGTTGATCAGAGCAATCTGTTATCCTGACCACGGGGTCAGGAATGGGCATGTGACCCAACCCAGGCTGCATGACCTAAAGCTGGGACTGTAGGGAAAGGGGCTTTTCTGCCCCTTGGGGTTCCTAGCTGTTCAGGGGGAGGTGAGGCAGCCACCAAATGAGGAGAGCCTGCTGAGGGTGAAGCTGTCAAAGAAAAAGCAGAGCCCCCTCCCAGCAAGAAATGGGGTACACACCCCACTCGCTCTGTCCAGGCCTCTTCAGTTCCCTAAGTCCCTTTTCCTTCAGTTGATTTGACTTGTGTTTCTCTCACTTACAACCCCAAGATCCCTGAAGAGTACATCTACCTTCCTGCCTTCTCATGCGCTGGTGGAGTTCTCTGCCCATTTTGAAGGTTGGTCTTCTCAGGTCAGAGCGTGCCAATGTCACAGCCAGGAGTCAGGTCCAAGGGCGGGAGGGGACCCCTCAGGCCACTGAGTTCATCACCCAGCCCCTACAAGTTCCCCAGGAAGGCCTCAGGAGTGACCTTGACCAAAATCTCCTCCACACGAGCCCAGAAACTTGGGCACCTGGGCTCTCGGTCAACTCTGCCTCTCACCCTGATGGGCCACTTCCTGTATGTAAAGGAGAGTGCCTCTCCCCTTGTTTGCTGTGCTTGGTCTCCGAAAGCAGGGCCTGGCCTGAGGGAGCTTCAACTTGCAGCCGTTATGCTCTTGGAGACCATCTGTTCTTCCCTAAAAGGTGGCTGCAAAGGTCCTCAGCAATTCTCAGCTCCAAAGTGCCCATTTTGCAGATGGAGAAACCAAGACCCTAAGAGGTGACTTGCTCCAGGGAACCCCACAGCTACGTGTTGGGAACTCGCCTTTCCTTGTGCTCCTCTCCCTTTGGCCTCTGGGCCCCAGGATCCCCTGGGGGACAGCATGGGGTGCCAGAGAGAGCAAGCCAAGCGTTTCCTCACTGGCCAGGGCTCTGACTCGCTGATCCATCACCCAGGGAGCACTTGCTGGCTGTCTTAGCTGGGGATGGAACAGCTGGTCCTGCTAGGCCAGCATCAAGCATCCTTTCCGAAATGTCTGCCACTGGAAGTTCTGCAAAGCAAACAGACCTAATGACTGACAGCTGATATTTATTGAGCATCTACTCTGTACCAGACTATTTGAAGAGCTTCACGTCCACTATCTCATTTAGTCTTCTCCACACTACTGTACGGGGGGAACCATAGGTATCCACATTTTATCAATCAGGAAGTTGAGGCCCAGCAGTTGAAACAACCCGCCCGAGAATAAAGTCCTTCCCACAAGTGTCATCTGCGCAGCAGCCCAGGATTGCAATGGGGCATTTCAGCACCTGCATGGCCCGAAAAAATCCACCCAAACTGCCACGGCCAGGATGGCTTGGGGGTGGGGAGCTGGCTGTCTTGGATCTGAATGAGGGCACAGCACAGAGGGTGGGAACCACAGGGGAGGCCCTCACCCCAGAGGGTCATTCCACATCCCCAGGGTGGAGGATGTGTCACAGACCCCCAATCCACGCCCCGGGCAAAGCACAGCACCCTCCCTCCAGGAGCAGGGCAGAGCCCAGAATGGCCTGGATTCAGCTCTGTCTCCCAGCCCCAGCCCCTGAGTGTCACCTCAAGTGAGTCCCTCCCCTCCCGCCTTGGTGACCTCATCTGTACTACGAGCTGGCAGATGGAGTTGAAGGATAATTTCCAAAATGGTGCTTTCACGACTCATACAGCTATAAAGTGAAGATGTGTCAAAGGTTACACTTAGGTCTTTTATTACTGAGAGAACTGGTAAGATGTTTCAATTAGCTCAAAGGAGAATCTGCAGAACAGACATAGATAGGCTACAGGGACACTGAAATGAATTTGCCAATAGACACATTAGAATATTTGGAATCATCTTTTCTACAGGGCAGAAATCAGTTGTATCTTGACAACACAAAATTCATTTGCGTGTTTATGAATGGGAATCATCAGCCCTGCACATGTTAACTTGTGTCTCTGTGGAGTTTCAAAATGGCCCAGCCAGAGATGAAGGTGCTACCCCCTGTAGATCAGATAAGCCATAAATGTCCACTAGGTGACACCAGTGTCCATTGAAAGGACATCTGGGAATAGTTCTGTCCATTTAAAAGCCTTCACAGTTTTTCCTGACAATATATAGAGCTGGACTAAACAATGGCTGAGACTTTCCAGCACAGAGGCCTCTCTGGCTGAGGCGTGCCCAGCCCTTGGGGCTGTGTCCACTTTCCGACTCATCTCCTGATTTCTTTGCTTTTAAAGACCTGGACGCTAAGGGGCGCCACTAGCACACGTAATGCCTTTGTGAACTTCAGAAAAGGACACCCCTTTCTCCTGATGATATCGAACCTGAAGTGAGTTCACTCACCCGTTGCGCAGCAAGCCAATCTCTGACACCAGGTATAGTGGAAGAAAGTAGGAATTTTATTATTGCACAGCACTGGGCAGGAAGAGAGGGCAGCTAATGCTGAAATCCCAAACTCCCTGAAAAGCTACAAGAAAGGGTTTTTATTTGAGGTTTTAGGTAGGGGAGGCAGGAGCATATGGCCTTGCTGGTCGGAGCTTTCCCACCAGCCTGTGTTTGGCCTTGAGACTACTTACAGAGAGAAGGGACCCCATGACCTTGCTGGTCAGCAGCTTTCCCACCAGCCTGTATCTCTTTGCAAGGATGAGATAATGAATCAAGATGCTTGTCCTTGGCGGTGTCTCTCTCCATGGACGATAGTGGATTCTGGAGCCAGGAAGCCAGGGAGTAAGCAGGAAATGAGTGTTTTGGTTTTAACCCCATATATGCTGGGTTCAACGTAGAGAAACTGATAATAGGGTTGGTATCAATTCCTTATGAGGTTCCAGCAAAGCAGATTTAAAAGAGCCTGTATAATCAGTTACTATTCTTGCTGTACTTATGTAAATAATTATGCCAAATTTATTAAAACTAGACTTATTTTGAAAACCAGTTAGTCTTAATTTGGCTATGTCTAGTGAAATTGAGGGTGATTTTAAAGAGAAAGATTATGTTTCAATGGAAACTATAATACATTTTATAGATGTTTATATAAAACATCTTATAGTTTATAGATAGTGGATTTTAGTTCTTTCAATTGTCTTTGAAATTTTTGTTTTACATCTGTTAACTGGACTGGATCTTGAATCCTTCTAGTCTCCTGAAATATCTGGCTACAAACCTCCAAACTAACATTTTCAGGGGTTTTTTTCCCCTATCATTTTCATTTGGAGTCATTAAAAACTAAATCTGCCATTTTTCCTAGAGCCTTGCAAACTGAAGCTGGAGAACCTAACATAAACTTAAGAGAGATTTATGTCTACTGCTGTGTAAGCCACTCAAAAAGCTACCAGAGTGCTCGATGACACCATCAGAGACATTTCAAACTGCAAAAGATGCTTTGGCCCTGACTTCTAGGAATCTTGATTGGCTGCCCCCTGGGCTCAGAAACTTGTTTATAATTTGCTCCAACAATTAACCTTGTTTTTCTCTCTTTGTTTCTCTAGAAAAACTTCTTATTAAATACCTGGTTACTTACTTACATGATACAGGCCTAACTTCGGGAGCCCACTAGCATCACCGCCTTATTAAAAGACTGATTCAATGAGATGAAACAACCTATGCCCCATTTCGGCAGGAAGTAGCTAGATTGGTTGCCGCACCAAATCCCTCAAGATTGAGGGATGGACATAAAATAGGGGGGGATTGATACCAACCCTGATATCAGTTTTCCTACATTAAACCCAGCATATATGGGGTTAAAACCAAAACGCTCATTTCCTGCTTACTCCCTGGCTTCCTGGCTCCAGAATCCACTATCGTCCATGGAGAAAGACACTGCCAAGGACAAGTATCTTGATTCATTATCTCATCCTTGCAAAGAGATACAGGCTGGTGGGAAAGCTGCTGACCAGCAAGGTCATGGGGTCCCTCCTCTCTGTAAGTAGTCTCAAGGCCAAACACAGGCTGGTGGGAAAGCTCTGACCAGCAAGGCCGTATGCTCCTGCCTCCCCTACCTAAAACCCCAAATAAAAACCCTTTCTTGTAGCTTTTCAGGGAGTTTGGGATTTCAGCATTAGCTGCCCTCTCTCCTTGCCCAGTGCTGTGCAATAATAAAATTTCTACTTTCTTCCACTATACCTGGTGTCAGAGATTGGCTTGCTGTGCAACGGGTGAGCAAACTCACTTCAGGTTCCATATTACTGATACTACGGCCCCAAGCCAGGCCCCAGGGTTGCAAGAGGAGCCCAGGCTGCATTTCTGTCCCTGCTTCCCTCTGTGGCTGGGCGTCCTTTGCCAGGGCACAGCCTGCACAGCTGTGCACGGTGGCCCACTGCTGCCTGACATCCCACACTCACTGGTGGTGACCCCCTGGAGGCTTGGGGTTGAGGTGAGGCACAGCAAAGGCCTTACCCCTGCACCTGAGGGGCTTTTTAGGGGTGAAGCTGGACAGGGCTTGGGTGCTGAGACTGGAAGGGGAGACCCCTCTGCCCTCTCCAAACCTGCTCTACACCTGGCCCAGACTTGGAATTCAGGAGCAGCAGTCATCCCATGTCCAATCAGAGCCAGGCAAAGGGTTGGGGGTCCCCGTGCCTCCCCTGCCATGCCCTGGTAGGTTGGTGGGGGATCAGGGCTAGCAGTGGAGGTGCTGCCTTCTAGCCCAGGGTTGCAGCCCTGCTGGGCCTGGCCTCCTCGCTGCTGACAAGCCAGTAGGCATGGCTCCCTCAAGCCCATTTCCAAACCTTGCCCCTGGGGGCAGGGTGTGAGGACTCAGAGGTGGCAAGGAGTGAGAGGGTGGCCCAATCTTGGGGAGCAGCCACCCTGCCTGCTCATTGCCCATGGGCTGCTCTTTCAGGCTAAATGCTTCCTGGGTCTGGGATGCAGACCAGCAAGCCATTTGACAGCAAAGAATACTGAGGCCCAGAAAGAGCAGATGGCTTACCCTAGACCCTAGTGGCCCATGGAACCCTAAACAGCTTCCTAAGTATAAACTGCCTGTTCTGGGGACAGACAGACAATGCTCCAACCCACCAACCCTCATTCATCTCTGGGCCCCTCCCAGACCTGGACACTTGGTCTCCAAGTGGTCAGACAGCCAGATGCAATTTCCTGACCAAAGAAACACTGCTGTCCCACTTCCAGGCTTTGCCTTCTGAGTTTCCTTTGCCTTGGCTTCTGTCTCCCTACTCCCATTCCCGCGTGCCCAGGCGCACCCCCATCCCCATTGCCGTGGGCTCCCTTCCCTGTACCTTTCTGTCCCACCCTCTAGGAAGCTTTACCAGAGTCTCTTCTCCCTGCTCTGAGCGGCTTCCTGGCACTTCTGCTTTATATGGTGGCTTATAAGCATCGCTCATCTTGCCTGGAGTCTGGAGCCTGGAATCTGGCCACACTGTCTCTGGGTTACCACTGAGCCTGGCACAGTGCTCAACGCAGGAGCACAGGGCTGAATGAAGGAAGGGGCATTTTCCAAGCTCCAGCTTTGTCCCAAATAACAAGGTTTTAGAAAAGCAAGAGGGTCGTGAATTTCATGCCCCTGGCTTTGCCAAAACCTGGATTCCTAGAGGAAGTGCATTTCTTGGTTTCCCTTTCCATCCTCAGCCAGGTGTAGGTGGAAGTGAAGCTGTACACCCGTCCCCCCCACACGGCCACATATGCATGCACAGATGCCATATGTGGGCCCCTAAGGAGACACGTGCACAGACACCCAGATCCAAGAACACATGAGCACACTCATGCATAGGCCCTAGGGATATATGTACAAATGTGCCCTGACCCAGGCCATGGCTATGCCTGAAACCATGCACACACACACGCATGGGCCCCCAGAGTTACACATGCACAGATACCAAGACCTGGGTCCATGGGCACTCCTCACCATCCACATACACATGCATGTTCATACAGGGTCCATGTGCACACACACCCAGACTTGGGCCCATGGACAAATATGCACCTGTGCACACACACATGTTTATGAGCACGCAGCAGTACATGTACATGGATGCCTAGACCTGAGCCCGTGGACACACCTGCACTCATGCACACACACATTCATGGGTGCCCAGGGGTACATGTGCACAGACACCACGGTCCGGGCTCCTGAGCACTTGTGTATCCATGCACACACACGTGTGCATTCATGAGCCCCCTGGGGGACATGAGCACAGACATCGTGGCCCAGGCCAATGGAAATACCTGCAGCTATGCACACACACATGCTCGTGCACAGGCTCCCAGGGGTACACATGTACCAACATCCAGGCCCAGCCCCATGTGTGCACCTGCTCACTCACACTTTCACATGTGTGGCACCCGGGGTATATGTGCACAGACACTAGACACACGAGCCTGGGCCAGTGGGCTCCCCTGCACCTGTGCACTCACACACAGCCATGTATGTGCATTCTGGGGTATACATGTGCACACACAGACACAGACACTCAAGCTTGCATCCGTGGCCATAAGGGTTTGAACACAGAATCTCATGCAGAAGCAATCCTCATGCATGTGCACAATTGCTTTTCACAAATACCCTCGTCAGGGTACAAGCTCCTACGCACCTGCTGAGCTCATCTGCACCTTAGCATTTCCACGAAAACGCACACTTAGACTTGTGTAGCGCACATACACACCTGCATTCAAACCAGCAAAGCCTGAATGCACACACATGGACCACATATGTGTGCATGTATGAATGCATTGTAAATGCACACACGCGGGCATAGGCACACCATGCAGAGATACACATAACTTCACACATGCTGGTGTGCATACACACGTCCACACAGGCACGCACACCCCGTTACCCTTTGAGGCTCTCAGTCACCGATCCTGCCTGGCTGGTCATTGCTCCCAGCTCCTGCATTTGGCATCTTGTGAGATGTAGGCTGTGACCCCTGATTCACCCCAGCTTTCCCCAGTCTCTGTCATCTAGAGAGATGCAAACATTTACCCCTTCCCTTGGGCTGCCACCAGGCCTGAGATTATACCATCACAGCTACTCTCCTGACATAAGGCATCAGTGGCTCTGAAACTGCCAACGTGTTCCATGGGAGAACAACCTGGCATGAACCAGGTTGGAGTGGGGCTTTAAAAGGAGACTCAGAGCAGTTTTGAAAGCTCCCAAAACGATTCTAACTCTTCCTACAGTGTGGCTGAGGATGCTCTGTGGACAAAGCCCCCAGGATCCAATCCGTGGGAGTGCTGTGGTTTCATCCCGCGGTTTCCCTGGGCCACACACGCCTTCTCTGAGCTTCAGAGCCCCCTTCAACCAGACAAGGAGGATGTGCTGAAGTTCCCTTCTGCCATTTGAGCGCCTGCTGCCCTCACACACGGTCAAGATGAGTCTCCTGAAACCAGATCTGAAACTGAAGGGCAATGAATTCGTTTGCTCAGGCCGCCATAACAAAACACCACAGATGGGTGGCCTAAACAACAGACATTTATTTCCTCACAGTTCTGGGGGCTGGGAGTCCGAGATCAAGGTGCCAGCAGGGTTGGTTTCTGATGAGACCTCTCTTCCTGGCTTGTAGACAGCCGCCTCCTAGCTGTTTCCTCACAAGGTCTTTCCTCTGGGCGCATGCACTCAGAAAGAGCGTGCTGGTGTCTCTTCCTTTTTTTTTATAAGGTCACCAGTCCTATCGGATTAGGTCCTCACCCTTATGGCCTCATTTAACCTTTATTACCTCCTTAAAGGCCTCATCTCCAAATATAGTCACACTGGGGGTTAGGGCCCCAGCATATGAATTTTTGGGGGACACAAGCGTATGACTTTTGGGGTGCTAACAGTCAACAAACAAAGCTCTACCTTGAGCAGCTGCGGGATGGTCATGGCTCCTCCTTCACTTTAGGGGCATTCCTGAGCCATGTCTGTGCAGAAACCACATGGAGAGGAGGCATAACAACAGGCACAACCATAACCCTTCTTTGAAATATACACTTCATTTTTTTTTTAAAGATTGGCCCTGAGCTAGCGTC
The DNA here is from genome assembly GCF_041296235.1 of Equus asinus. NCBI lineage: Eukaryota > Metazoa > Chordata > Mammalia > Perissodactyla > Equidae > Equus > Equus asinus. The sequence goes on from NC_091820.1 coordinate 39,410,080, forward strand.
TGTTGCCAATCTTTTTCTTTTTTTTCTTCTTCTTCTCCCCAAAGCCCCCCAGTACATAGTTGTATATTCTAGTTGCAGGTCCTTCTAGCTGTGGCATGTGGGACGTCGCCTCAGCATGGCCTGATGAGCAGTCCCATGTCCGTGCCCAGGATCTGGACCAGCAAAACCCTGGGCCGCTGGAGCAGAGCACACGAACTTAACCACTCGGCCACAGGACCAGCCCCCAATTTCCCCTTTGTAGTGTTCAGTTCTCTGAGGCATGACAAACAAAAATAGTCTGTTAACTGCCACCACAAGTAGGACACAGAGCAGTCCTCTCACTTCAAAACAATTCTTTTTGCGGCCACTTTGAAGTCAGCCACTCCCTCCATCCCTAACCTCTGGCAACCACTGATCTGTGTGCTAGCCCCATAGTTTTGCTTTTTCTAGAATGCTCTATAAGAGGAATCATACAGTGTGTAGCCTTATTATTCAGGCTTCTTTCGTTCAGCATTGTGTGCTTGAGATTCCTCTCTGTCGTATGCATCAGTGGTTTGTCTTCCATTACTGAGGAATAAATAAGGACGTCTCAGTTTGTTTATTTATTTGCCATTTGAAAGACATTTGAGTTATTTCCAGTTTGGGGTGATTGTGAATAAAGCTGCTATATATATTTGCATACAGGTTTCTGTGTAAACATCAGTTCCAATTCTCTTGGATAAATACCTAGGAGTGGGATTTCTGGGTTGCATGGTCAGTGTATGTTTCACTTTATGAGAAACTGCCAAATTGTTTTGCAAAGCGACCGTACCGTTTCGCGTTCCCACCAGCACTGTAGGAGAGTTTCATCGTTGCCAGCACTTCGTCCGGTCAGCCTGGGCGAGCTTCACTGCTCTCATGAGCGTATGATGGTACATATCCCCCTGTGGTTTTCATTTGCAGTTCCCAAATGACTGATGACGTGGAGTATCTTTTCACATGTTTATCTGCCATCCGTAGTTCCTCTTTGATGCAGTGTCTGTTCAAATATTTTGCCATTTTAAAAATTAGGTTGTTGGTTTTCTTGTTATTGAGTTGTGGGAATTCTTTCTATATTCTGGATACTGGTCCTTTGCCAGATAATGCATTTTGAAAATATTTTTTCGCAGTCTGTGGCTTATCCTTTCACTTTTGCATTATACTTTTATATCTATTTTTTTGTTCATTTATTCTTTCAACGAATATTTATTAAGAACCTGCTGTATGCCAGGCACTGCTCTAGGTACTAAAAACACAGAAGGGAACACAACAGACACAAATCCCTGTCTTCGTGGACCTCCCACGCTCGATATTATTCTATAGACAAGGGAAAACACTAAATTAACCTGTTGAATATTCTATTTGTCCCCCAGTCCGTTCTCTCTCCTTCCCTCTCCTGCTCTGTGTCCCAGGAGGTTGACCGTGTGGACTTCATTAGCTAGACTCTGCCCCATCTGGCTTCCAGCTGGGTTGGCCAATGAGAGACCCTTGTAGGTGACCGCACACTGCAAGGACAGAGAAAGCCAGGTGTTCACTGGCCGGGGCTGGGCTCCAGTTTCCCCTGGGTTTCAGAACAGTTTCCTTCCCTGCCCTTTCAGGCCTGGGAATAGTCACAGCGCCCCTCCGATGCCAGTCCCTGGGTAGCTCAGTGACCCTACTGGTTTATTGAACCCTCCCCACACCTCTGTGAATTGTTCCTTCATTTAGGTCTCTTCAAAATTCCAGCTGTGTGTGCCTTGTTTCCCCTGCTATGAAGAAACACAAAGCCTGCAGGGGTAGAGAGATGGGGTGCCATTTTGGATAGTCAGGGAAAGCTTCCTGAGGATAGGATCTTTAAGCAGGAAAAAGAAGAACATAAAGGGGGCAGCCATGTAGCTGTAAACTATATACATATCTTGGGAAGAGTGTCCAAGCAGAGAGGGAACAGCAGATGCAAAGGCCCTGAGGTGGGATAATGCTTGGTGTGTTTGAGGAACATTAAAGAGGGTGATGTGGTTGGAGAGAATAGGTGAGTAGAGACGCTAGAAAGACTGGCCAGGCAGGAATGATTATACTCAGGGGAAACCCCCAAAGGGGGAAATCCGGGACCCAGGGGAAGGCAGAGCTGGCCTGAGGTCCCACAGTGAGGTCATCTTCACTCATGGCTTCTCCCCAGCATGTGCTGCATTTCTAGGGGACAGGAGGAGGGGTGGAACCCTACCGTACACTCCAGAGAGAATGCATAGCCTCCCAGGGAAGTCTGCCAAGTGGCTATGGTGCTGGCCCCCGGGGCCCCTGCTCTCCACAGTTCAACATGATCGCTAATCTGATTCAGGGGCCTCAGTCTGTCCTCACAGCAGCCAGAGGGGCCTGTTACAACCCAAGTCAGTCCACGGCTCTCCTCTGCTCAGACCCCGGCTGTGGCTCCATCTCTTTCAGAGAAAAAGCCAAAGTGTTTTCCATGGCCCATGAGCCCTACAGAATCAGGCCCCTGTCAAGTCTCCAACCTCACCTCCTACCACTGCCCCCCTTGCTCACTCTGCTCCCACTGCACTGGTCTCCTCACTGTTCCTCAAATATGCCAGGCACACTCCTGCCTCAGGGCCTTTGCACAGGCTTTCCCCTTTATCTGGATCACTCTTCCTCCAGACATAACCCTTCCTGGGGTCACACTGACTGGTGTATGGATCCTTCCAGGGTCACACAGTCTGGGGTCTAGACCCTCCTGGGGTCAAACAGATGAGGGTGTAGATACTCGTGAGGTCACTAGATTTGGGTATAAGCTATCCTGGGGTCACACTAATTGGATGTGGACCTCCTTGGGTCACAGACCAGGATGTAGACGTGGCTGAGGTCACACAGAATGGGGTGTGGCCACTCCTGAAGTGTCACAGACTGGGATGTGTCCTCTTAGAGTCCTCAGGATTGGTGTGTGGACACTTTTGGTGTCACACAGACTGGTGTGTGGATAACACTGGGATCACGCAGACTGGAGTTTGAACATCTCTTGGATCACCTAGTTTGGGGTGTGGACACTCCTGGGGTCACACAGAATTTGGTGTGGGCATCCCTCTGGTCACAGTGAATGGATGATCGACACCCCTGAGGTCACAGGCACTGGAGTGTGGAGACTCCTTTGGTCACATAGATTGGGGGGTTCCTCCCGTGGGTCACTCGAATTGGAGTGTGATGGACCTGCCAGTAGTCACAGCCATGGGAATTTCATACTCCTGTGGTCACACTGACAGGAGTACGCCCTCCTGAGGCCACAGAGACTTGGGTGTAGACACATTGTGCCTGTGGGGTTTAGACAACCCTGGGGTCACATACACTCAGGATTGGACATTGACATCACTTCTGTCACAAAAACTTAGGTGTGGACACTCCTGGCGTCATGGCGACTGGGGAGTGGACACTCCTGAGGTGGCTGGGCTGGGGCAAAACGACTCCTGGACCATCACAGGCTGAGCTGTGGACACCTGCGGGGTCACCGAGACTGGAGTGTGGACACCTCTGTGCACATGGTTTGAGATGCGCGCACTCATGGTGCCACTGAGACTGCGGTGTGGAAATCCAGCGGTCACACAGACTAAGACGTTGCCACTTCTGGACTCACGCTGACTGTGGGGTACACATTCCTGGGGTCACACGGGCTGGGCTTGGACGTTTCTATAGTCAAACATTAGGATGTGGACACAGCCAGGGAAAAACCTACTGGCCCCATCTGGGGTCATAGCAACAAGGGGGAGGACACGTTTGTGGGCACACGGACTGGAGTGTAGATGCCCCTTTGCTCACATCGTTTGGGGTATGGATGCTTCTAGCATCACACTGACCGGATGATGTAGTGAATGAACCTGGGGCCATGGAGACTGAGACGCGGACACTCCTTGGTCCCACACCGGGTGGAAACTCCTGGAGTTGCAGACTGGGGAGTGACACCCTGGTGGTCACAGAGCCTGGGGTATGGAGACCTCTTTGATTATACAGCCTGGGGTGTAAAAACCCTGGGAGCCACATAGTCAAGGGGACCCTGGGGAAACACAGGCGCCCCTGGTGGCCAGTCCTTCAGTCACACAGAAAGTTGATCATCCTGGGGTTTACACGGACATTGTGCGGACACTTCTGGAGAAACACAGGCTGGCTGGGGCCCTCCTGGGGTTACATAGACTGGGCCGTGGACATTCCTGGTGTTTCACAGTCTGGGGAATGATCACGCCTAGGCGACAGACTGGGAGGTGGAAAGCCCATGGTGACAGACTGGGATGTGGACAATTCTGCAGTAACAGAGACTACGGTGTGCTCCCCTGAGGACACACACTGGGGTCTGGAGACTTCTGAGGTCACACACAGAGGGAGTGGACACTCCTGTGGTGACAAAGGCTGACATATGGTCATTGGTGAGGTCACCCAGATTGGGGTGTGGGCACTACAACGGACTGACGTACATGGCAGTGGGCACTCTGTGGTCAAATAGACTGAAGTTTTCACAACTCTGTGGCCACAGCTTTGGGACATGGACGCTTATGGGGTCACACAGACTGTTTTGAATACGCCAGGTGTTACGCAGACTGAAGTGTATACACTTCTGTGGTGACACGGACTGCACTGTAGACGACACCCCAGGGGTGACAAAGACAGGTGTGGTAACCCTTGGGGTCACATAGACTGGGTAATGGATGCTCATTATTGTCACACAGTCTATGGAAGTGACAACCTGTGGTCAAACTGACTGGGGCGTGTGCACTTTTGGGGCAACACAGACTGGATTATGGAAAGCCTGGGGTCACACAGACTAGAGAATAAACACACCTTTCATCACAGACTGGGGCATAAACACTCCAGGGGACACCCAGACTAAGGTCAATACTCCACTGGGGACACACGGTCTGAGGTATATGCACCTTTGTGGACAAATTGACTTTGGTTGTGGAAAACTCTCAGTCACACAGAGGGGTGTGGACACTCCTGGAGTTGCAAGACTAGGGCATCCACATTCAAGGCCAGCTAGGTAGAGAGCGGACATTCCCGAGGTCAGAGACTGGGCCTGGGCCAACCTGGTCTCTCGTGGGCCACATCCTTGGGGTGTGGACACCACTGAGGACGCAGACCGGGGGTTAGACATTGCTCCCATCACAGAGACTTGTGTGTGTATACTTCTGATGTCACACAGATGGAAGTGGACACAACTAGGGACACACAGCCTGAGGTGCATACACTTGAGGGGTCCCAAAGGCCGGTGTGTTTATACTCCTGGGGTTACACAAACAAGGGTGTGCGCACTCCTGGGGCCTCATAGACTCTAGTGTGGACACTGCTGAATTCTCATGGTAATGGGCATGGATACTCCTGTGGTCACGCAGCCTTTTGTGTGGATACTTCTGTCATACATTTCTGGGGTCACACAGACTGGGGTGTGGACATTGCTGTGATCACACTGACTAGGGTGAGAAGACTCCTGGGTTAACACACTGTGGTGTGGCCCCCCCCCGGGGTCAGAGAGGCTCAGTATGGACACTTTCAGGGTCATGCAGTCAGGCATAGAAGCATCTAGGGTCACGGACTGGGATCCGGGGAGTCTGAGATTGCTGCGCTGGGGTGTGGGCACAGAGGGTGAATTTAGGATACACGAGTAAGCTGCGGAAACCGGTTCTGTGCACATAGCTGGTGCGTTTGTCACCTGTGGTTTGCTAAATTGTAAATTCAGGACTGTAGTCAAGGCAGAGTTTCTGACATTAAAGAGAGGGGTTCTTAACATAAAAAATGTGTTCTGGGGAACCCTCTGGCATCTGGTTAAATCTGTGCACCACCTTGCAGAATATTTTAAAAAGGATGCACATGTGCACACACACACTCAAATACACAGGGTTACTACGGAAACCAATTAAACAGTATGGAGGGTCGTCAGAAACCTAAAACTAGAGCGACCACACGATTCAGCAGCCCCGCTTCTGGGTATGCATCCAAAGGGAATCAACTCGCTCCACTGCAGAGATGTCTGCACTCCCACCATCACTGCGGCGTTCTTCACAACAGCTGAGACACGGAAACAACCTAAGAGTCTGACAACGGATGGACGGATGGAGCAGATGTGGTATATGCACACAAAGGAATGTGCTTCAGCTGCGAGAAATATGAAAGCCTGCCATTCGCAACAACGTGATGGCCCTTGAGGGCATTACGCTGAGTGAAATAAGTCAGAAAGAGAAAGACAAACATTGTGTGATCTCACACGTGGAATCTAAAAAAGCCAAACTCAGAGAAACAGAGAACAGATTGGTGGTCACAAGAGGCAGGAGGTGCGGGGTGGGCGAAGGGGTGAAGGTGCTCAGAAGGTAAAAACTTCCAGTTATAAATAAGTCCTGGGGAGGTAACGGACAGCACGGTGACTACAGTTATCAATACTGTATCGTGTATTTGAAAGTTGCTAAGAGAGTAGATCTTAAAAGTTCCTATCCCAAGAAAAAAAACTCCTGACTATGTGAAGTGATGGATGTTAACTAAACTTATTGTGGTAACCATTTTGCAACATACACATACAGCAAATCATTATGTTGTACACTTTAAACTTATACAATGCTATATGTCAGTTATATTTCAATAAAACCAGAAAAAATATTACCATATATATCAAAATGAAACCGCATTGGGATGCAGTAACATATGGACTTTTTAATTAGTACATCAAATTGTAAGATCTTCGGATTCAAAGAAGGAAGAACGTTGAACGTATGTGAAGAGGCCTGCGGCGACTGTCACATAACATAAGTCCCCGTGGTCTACATCGCTGGGAAAGTCCCAGGCACTGTTTTTACTACTGTGATTTGCTGCCAGCATTCACACTTGGGAGTAAAGCTCCTATTAGTGAAAAGAAAGGTGTAACATTTTCCTCCATCAAGTTCACAGATACCCCTGACTTCTACCCAGGGTAAGAATCTGCTTTTGGGGTAAATTCTGGACAGAATCAGGATACCACTGAGAAGATTGAGAGAAGAGGCAAGACCTCAGGAAGCCCTTGTGAGTGCAGACGGGCGTCCCGTAACGTTTCTTTCCTTGCTGTGTTCGGGGCTTGTTGCAGGTTCCCACTCGGTGCATGTATGTTCAGGACCCGTCGATGAGATAGTCGAAAACAAGTTCATCAACGTGAGTTTTGGTTTTCCTGACAGCAAACAGCTTCCGAGTTGTAACAGACTGCCAGGGAACTGGAGGTCAAAGGAAAGGAAAATTTTAAACAAAACAATATTTTCCTGCTTTCTTCTACTATAATTATTGTTTACTCAGCCACTAACATTTTTGTGAAGTTTTTTTCCTACTTTTATTATGAACCAAAAACATACAGAAAACTACATAAAACATATATATGTTCAGTTCAATGAGTAACAATCTGGTGTTATTTTGTATAATCGTAGGATATTCACACTGCTGTGTAACTCTCCACGTGAACACACCCTGATTTCATGATCCATTCCACAGTTAATGGATGTTGGGGTTCCATCTAGTCTGCGAGTTCTACAAACAGTGCTGGCTGGAAACAGTCTAGTACTCGTTTCTTAGGAGTGCAACTGGCAGGCACGTAGCTTCAGTAGATAACGCCTGACAATTTTCCACAGTAGCTGCACCATTTATGCTGCCATCAGCATATCTGAGGGTTCCAATTGTTGCGTATCCTGCCAGATGCTCAGTACTGTCAATCTTTTTAGTTTTAGCTTGCATTTCCCTGATGAGCAGCTTTTCACGTGCTTACTGTCCACTGTCATATTTTCTTTTCCCTATTGATTTACAGGAGCTTTTTAATATCAAGGATACTATATACAGGGATTGTAAATAATCTCTCCCCACTGAGCTTCACCATTTCATTTTGTTAAAGGTGTCTTTTTTACTTTTTTAAACAAAAGACTTGGTCTGAATAAGATGCAAAGCCACTGTCAGAGGGACATCCTCTAAAGTGACATCCCAAGGATGAGAAGCCCTCTGGCACTGACAGGTTTAGCTCAAACTGGTCCCTCACACACCAGGCACAGGCCCACCTCAGGGCCTTTGCACTTGCTGTCTCCTCTCCCTGGAATGTTCCTCCCCTAGATAAACACCTGGATTCCCTCTCTCATCTTCAAGTCTCTGCTCAAACATCACCTCATGAGGCCTTCCATGACAACCCTTGTAAAAACTGCAAACTGTCACGCCTAGAATTCCTGATCTCTTTACCCTGCTTTATTTTTAAAATTGCCATATCCTGTATCACTTTTACATATTGCATACATAAAATACATATGTGTATACACACATATATTACAATACGAGCTATACAAATATACAGTGAAATGCAAGCTATCGTTTGTGTGTGTATACAGCGTGCGGACACTCCGGCGTTCAGCCTATGTTGTTCCCCCTTTCCCGCACTAGCAGCTCTGTGAGGGCCGGGATATTCGCCTGTTTGGCTTACTGCTCTATCTCCACACCTGAAACAATGCCCAGGCCCAGCATACAGTATGTGCTCAATAAATGCCGACTGACTGCCTCAACACCTAACATGGAAAATGCTTAAAGCAGTTCCTGGCATACAACATTGCCTGCTTAGGGAAGGTTTGCTGATTGAAATCTTATCAGTTGGCGTAAGAATTTCAAAGGTGAAATTTCACTGTTTTTTTTTTTTCTCTGAGGAAGATTAGCCCTGAGCTAACTACTGCCAATCCTCCTCTTTTTGCTGAGGAAGACTGGCCCTGAGCTAACATCTGTGCGCATCTTCCTCTACTTTATATGTGGGACGGCTACCACAGCATGGTGTGCCAAGCGGTGCCATGTCCGCACCCGGGATCCGAACCGGTGAACCCCGGGCCGCTGAGAAGCGGAATGTGCGCACTTAACCACTGTGCCACCGGGCTGGCCCCTACTGAGTTTTTTTCTTAAAGGTGTCCTTTATTCAAACTCTTAGATAAAAAAGCAAATTTACCTTAATGTGTTAAGGTGAACAATTCATTTCATTGTCTTCCACCTACTCAAGAAAAAGAAAAGGGACTTAAATACTTGGCTAAGCTCTTCCATTCATTACACTTGGTTTTACCCACTGGTTTTTATAGCCATTGGGAAGCAGGGAAGAGGATTTTGGCCCCAGAAGCCATGTGATTTGGGGGCAGAAGGGGCACACCGGGAGGGGGTCACTGCAGGCACAGCAGGCCTTGGGCACCATGTTTCCAGACCTCAGAGGCCAGCAGGGTGTGGCGTGGTGGGGCGGCCAGGGGCTGCGGCAACGTATCCACTGTGCTGAGGGGGCAGTCCTGGGGCCGAATCTCCTTGGCTAGCCGCCCCTTCTTCTTCAACGTGCAGGCCTCCTGGTACGGTGGAGAGATGGGGGGCTGCGTGGGCGGAGTATACTTGTACTCTGAGCCGTCCTCTAGCTGCAGGGACACATTGGGGGGAGATGGTGAGGACCTGGGATCCTAGGACGGTGCCCTCCATCCGCCTCCTGTTGGCTGGGCACTCACGTCCAGCGGGTAACTGCGGTCCGAATCATAGGAGCTCAGGTCTCCACAGGTCACAAATGGCACAATGATGCGGGTGGGACCATCTAATTGGTTGAAATCTGGATCTGACAAACAGGGAGAAATGAGACAGGACAGGGCTGGGGTGCCTGGGGTCGGTCATGACTCAGGCTGCAGCATGGGTACTGAGGGCTCCCCATGGATCCACCAGCTACTCTCATACGCCTCCACCAGCAATCCTTCATTGGGTTCAAACCACCTCCTCAGGGAGGCCCTCCAGGACCACCCCACTTCTTCCTGCACCACACTTATGTCCACCTGCCATTCTATCATACGCTGCCTGGACCTTGTCTCACTCGAGCCTGCCAGCTGCAAGAGCAGGCTCTGTCCCTTTTCCCACTTGGGGCCAGGCTAAAGACCCTCGTGGGGCAAAACTCCCACACAGGGTTGGGGTTTCCATCTGTAGGGTGGGTGACTGAGTCTTCCTAGGCTGGGATCTCCTTAGGTAGGGAGAGTCTTCACTGGGGCAGAACTCAGGATCCTCCTGGGACAGAATTTTCACCCGGCCCAAGACGTACCACTAGGGACTAGGCCGAAGATCCTCCTGGGACAAAATATCCCTAAGGGGAGGACTTTCCACGGGAGGGTGGGGCTGAGGATCCTCTTGGGAAGAATTCCCACGAGGAGCAGTCTCCACCAACAGGTGGGGCTGAGGGTCCTCCTGAGACATAAACTCCACAAGGGGGCAGAGTCTCGCCAGGGACAGGGCTCATGGCTCAGGCTCTCACCGTAGGAGTGGTCCAGCAGGGGTTTGGTCAGGTCTGGCAGGAAGCCCTCAGGGGGGTCATAGCCCCGACACACAGCAAAGGCCTCTGTGGGTAGAAGATGGAGTGAGGGGCGATTGCCACCCCTGCCCCAGGCAGGATGCGTCCCTGAGATTTGCAGCCGCCTGCTTGGCCCCTCCAGCCCACTGACCAATGCTGGAGTTCCGGCTGCTCCTGGGCTTGGCACAGAGCACGCTGGAGAAGAAGACACGCAGCTGGCTATAGATCAGCGTCACATCCCGGCCTCGGAAGATCTGCAGGGTGAAGAGGCAGAGATGGAGGCATGAGGGAGGCCCTTGGGGACCCCACTCTACCCCTCTACCTGGTTCCCCAAGGCTTACCTTGGCTACAAAGCAGCCCCCTGGCTTCAGGACGTGTGTAGCAATGTTCAGAGCCTGTGGGCAGGACAGATGGCTAAGGCTGAGGTGGAGACAGCCAGGAGGGGGCCAAACTGAGGCAGGGGCAGCCAGGGTTACTCACGGCTAGGAGGAGCTGGGCCTGCATATACTCATCAACATCATGGAGGCCAGTTACTGCAGCAAGAGGAAGAGCGTTAGCAGGGCTGTCTAGTTCTAGCCTTGCCCTGTCCCAGAGATTAGACGCTAAAAACATTTCCCAGGCTCTCACACTGCTAAGGTTCTGCATCAGAATTAATGTTGGCCAACTGGACGCGTACTCTGAGCTCCTAACCCTTAAGAGCTCATTCTAATTCTCAAAACAGTCTTATATGCAAGGACCACTATCACCATGTCTACCTCCAGTGCAGACCGCTCCTCTGGACTCCAGACTCAGACCAGACCCGACGTCTCAGACTCGACACATCCGAAACCAAGCTCCTGGCCTGCCTGCCCAAACCTGCTCCTCCCAGCGTCTTCTGCACCTCATCTGAGCCTTCCAGTTGTTCAGGCCAAAACCCTTAGTCACCCGGGACGGCCCCCAGTCTTTCCTCACACCCACGTTCAAGCTATTAGCAAATCCTGTCGGCTCTACTTTCAGACGAGCTCCTGAATCGACCCTCCTCTCACCTCCACCACTGTGCCCAGTGTTGTCACTCGCCTGTACTACTGCACTGGCCTCCTCACCTCTGGCAGCCCCGCTTCCACACTTGCCGTTCACACTGCTCACAGGAGCCAGAGGGGTCATCACAGCCCGAGTCAGGCACGGCCCTCCTCTGCTCACAGCTCTCATCTCAGTGAAAAGCCAAAGTCCTCACTGCGGCCCTCAAGGATCTGTCCCCCGTGACCTCACCTCCTACCACTCCCCCCTCACTCACTCTGTCTCCACCTTGGCCACCTCACTGGTCCTCACATGCCAAGCACTCCCCCATCTCAGGGCCTTTGCATGGGCTGGTCCCTTTGGCTGGCTTGTTCTCCCCCCTGGCCCACTCCCTCACCTCGAGGTCTTCGTACTAAAGCCAGCGAGGCCTTCCCCATCCACTTTATTGAAGACCCCAACGGGTACTCCCCACTGCCCTCCCCTTTTCATTGTTCCCACACGGTACCTATCACCTGGTGACAGGCTACATAGATCAATCTTTTGTTTCTTTTCCAGCTGCTCCCACTAGAACAGCAGCTCCCTGAGGTCAGAGATCAGTGGAATTTTATTCACGAATGTTTTCCCAACATGTAGAACAGTGCCCGACACACAACAGGTGCTCAGCAAACGTGTGCTGAATGGAGGACTGACTGCTTAAAGAAAATCAGACGGAACTGGATGGCTGCAGAGGGCTGAGAGACGAGAAGAGGGAGGGGTGGACAACGGACAAAACCAAAATGGTAGAGTGTGGGGAGGGAGAAGGCAGAGGCAGAGGCAGAGAGCAGGCAGTAGGGGCAGCAAGAAGTTGCCAGATGTGGAGAACAGCTGACAGGGGAGGGGAGTGGCAAGGAATAGTTGAAGTGGTGAAAGAAGCCAGGAGAGGTGGGAGATAGAGAGAAGGACATACACAGGGCCCCCGTCTGACCTCCCAACCCCTGCTGTTTACCATCAGGAGCCCCGTCGCACACCACTAGGTCCGCGGGGCAGCCCTCAAAGTGCCGGATGATTTCCTGGGCAGTGGACAGCTATGGAAGACAAGGAGGATGAGTGGCCCCAGGGTTCCCCTCGCCTGCAACCCTCTAACCTCACCTGCCCCTGGGTCAGCCAAATCCTCAGGCTTTGTCTGTCTAAGACTGGGCTCCATCCCTGGGGACCTGGTGTCATCATCTGTTGCTGTCTCTCTGTGATGATGACCTGCTGCCTCTGTTTCTCTGCTGTTACAGCCTCTTGGGTTCTCTCAGTTACACATTCTCTCTCTGCCTGTCTTTCTCAGTCTGTTTCTCTGTCTTTCTCTCTCTCTTTCACTTTCTGTAGCCTCCACGTACAGGGGGTGGCCTTTGCCCAGGATACACCCCAACACCCCCAGCCATGCTCTCACCTGGGTGATGTCCCCCTGGATCTGTAACACACCTGGTAGAGGAGCCATAGCCTGAAGGTCCACAGCCACCACATGGCCAGACCCCTGGCCCCTGTGGACAACATGGCCCATGTCAGCCCAGTTTTCACTCCTGGCCTGCCCTTGACCTAGCCTGCCCTCCCATCCCACCACCTGGGACTCCACACTCACCCAATCTTCTGGCTCAGCACCTGACTCCAGCTGCCTGGGGCTGCACACAGGTCAACTGCCCGTGTCACGCCTGAGCACACACAGGAAGGTGTAGTGGTCAGTTGCACCACCCCCCCCCAACCCGGGGACCCTGCCAAGTTCACCCCTTTCCCCTGGGGAGCACCCACATCTATCCGCTGCCCAGGTGCCCGACTTCTTTTGAGTATCTGCCCAGCTTCCTGCCTGGTCCCTGCCCCATAGACCCTCCAAGTCAACCCGCCTACCACGGGGAGCTCTGCAGACCTAGCCCACTTGTCCATTCTCTTTGCCAGCCCCATCCCCCAGGGACTAGCCCGCCAGGTGGGGACCTTGGAAGAGTTGGAATTCCTCGTCAAGTTGTAGCAGCTTGAAGGCACTGCGGGCACGCCAGCCATTCTCCTTGGCCAGGCGGTAGTAGACATCCCGCTTGTCCTTCGACGTCCGTCCCATCTCACACACTGTTTGCCCGGCGACCTGCCAACAGCAAGCTGATGCCACCCCGTATCAGTAACCAGGTGAGTGGGCCACCACCTACCTCTGCAGGGCAGCGAGAACCACACAAACCAAACTGGGCTCATCGGACTCACATGACAGCTCATTCAGCAGACGGGAAGACTGAAGCCCAGTTGCTGACCCCACCAGTGTGCTCTCAGGCTCCACCACTCACCCCACAGGCTCCCCTACAACTTACTCCACAGACTCCATCATTAATGCCACCGATCCCCCAAAAGACCCCACAAACCCAACACTTATCTCATAGATGACCCATTACTGACCCTGTCAACCTTCCACTGCTGTCACCCACACTCCACATATTAAACCCTGCAACTCTCACTATTAACCCTTCTTTGCCCACCTCATCCCCATTAACATCTTACTGACCGTCTCCCCAGCTGTCCTCGTTGCCTCCAGATTCATGTAGCCCTATCAGCCCCCCTTTAATCCCTTGCTTTCACCTCATTATCCTAACACTATCTCCTTGCACTCCCCACCCCATAATCTCTCTCCCCGATGAAATGATTAGGCCCCTGGTAATTCCTTTACTACTATATCCTTACCAACCCCCCATGATGCCTGGAGGATCACGGCCTATTAACTCTCCATGAAGCTCTCAATTACTATGATTTATCAGCCCCCATTAACTTAGCCCTCCAAGTGATCCCTCATAGATCACACCACCAGGCCCCTGTAACCCGTGCATTATCGCACACTCACGTTAATCTCTGAGGATCATACATCAGTTCTCCATTCTCCCCTCACTGCCCGCCTTGCCCTCCCATAATCATTTGATGATCACACCCCAACAGCTTACTATTATCCTCTCTTTGCTCACTTTGTTCCCATTAATTCCTCGAGAGTCATGCCATGACCGCCCACTAAAACTCTTTGACTACAACACCCCTTTGGCCTCTCATTCGCTTTTCTTTGACCACTGCCCCCTTGAGTTCCTTGATCATGACCCCCACTGGCCTCTATTATACCCTCCACAGCCTCACGATTATCATTTCAATTACTATGCCCCACGGCTCTTCATTAACTCCTTGAATATGATACCTCCATCAATCCCTCAGGGGTCACACCCCCATCCGCCTCCCATTATCTTTCGGTTGCCTACTCTACCACCCCTTCATTAATCAATGAACACACCTCCACCGGCCCCCATGAACATGTCGACTAAAACACTCCTATTAGCTCCCATTGATTCCCTGATAACACTCCCATTACCCTCACGCAGCCCACCAACCGCCCTCCCCATTAACAGCCCTCTGACCACGCCCCCGGTCCCTCCTCATCATTACCTCGAAGACCATGTCCCCATTGGGGCCTCCAGACGTCCCCCCGACGCGGCTCCGCTGATATCTGGACCCCTACGACCCTCTCCCCCCAAGTCCTCCCCGCACAGTGGTCCCTTTCTACAGACAAACATCGGGTCTGGAGCCCACGTGGCGCCAGCCGCGCGGACTGCACAGCCGCGGCGCCGAGGGCGAGCTCCCCTCCTTCCCTGGCCGCGGGATAGCGCAGGCGTGCCTCAACCGTCTCGGCCTGGACCCACGTCCTCCGCACCCCAGGGCCTACCTGAACTTTCCGAGTAGGGAGAAGTCGGACGACGGAGGCCGGTCCGCGAGCAGTCCGAGCTTCGGCGAGCGCGCAAACCCGGGGGAAATCGTAGGGCTACAGTTCGTTTCTTAGTGGCTCCCAATGCCCGTCGCGCATGCCTAAGGGCTACGGCAGCGTGGCAAGCCTGTCATCGTCGAACGTGGAGGCTCCGGCGAGGTCCGGACAGGAACGTACAGCGTGAGTCCCGTCATCTTGTGTCGACGTAGCTGGTCTTGCGAACTACCGTTCCCAGAATGCAACGGCCACGACCGGCGCTGCTGAACTCACGCACTGCATAGCTGAAACGCCGCGAGGCACAAGAACTGACTCTCTTCTTTTGTTCCAAGGCTTAAAATCGATTTAATCCCCGCCCCTCCCTTCTTGGACAGTGGTAGTCATTGAGTCTGTGGACTACATTTCCCAAGATGCAACGAGCACGACGGCACCCATTCATTTTAGGCGTGGTGCGAGGTGAAATTACCGCTGGGGTCATTAACGTGAGAGTGAGGAAAGTGCGTTAATGAAATGCGCGGGCGCGCGGAAGCTGTTTTGCGCCAATTTCGAATCCACTTCCGCTAGTTGATAGCGCTTCCTGAATTGTACCGTTTTAGAACTTGGCAGTTTCTCTATCTGTAAAATGGGGATGATAAGTAGTACAGACTTCACAGAGTTATTCGGGGGATTGAATAGGTGTAGTTCAGAACATTGCCTGGCCTTTCGTAATTCTGTGTTCTTCAAAAATTTTTAACTCCGACCCACAAAAAGACTATACATGGCGACCCAGTACACGAGCAAATATGATCATGGAAACATTTATTATAGCGTTTACTATGTGCCAGGCACTAGTCTAAGTGCTCCTGGGTGGTGTGCTGGTAAATGGTTAACAACAGGCTCTTTGGAGGTAGCGAAGGAGGAAGGCTTGATTTCTAACATTTCTATTTTCCATGGTTTACATGATTCACATACTATCATCTTGTTAGATTTCAAGTTATCAACGTGTAGTCACGGAACACAGAGTTCAGAAGACATGCAGTAGTGCACCATTATGTCATATTTCTACCATACAGTTAAAATAGGGGTAAATGCCCTCAAGAGCATAGAGAATAGTGAAATGTAGTAAAATAGTAAGAAAGTGAGGAGTTTCTAGTATTTATTACGTTTAAAACATCTAATTTATTTAATTGTAAGTTTATATCATTTCATTTTTAATAATAACTGTGTTTAACAACCACTTCGCAAAATTCCTGAAAATTAAACAAGCGATCTGCAAACGTGCCAAGTAGGCTCCAGCACACTGCTGAGTTCTTCCTTGAACTCATTTTAAATCCTTATGACAACAACATGAGGTAGTCACTGTAATTTCCCCCAGTTTATAGATGAGGAAACAGATGAGGGAAGATATATATTACTGTTAGGTCTATAAACATATATGCCTTTTAATATGTATGTGATTATATAGAAATACAGTGATGCGTAATATTTACTAGTATATAAATTATGTTATGTATTAGTAAACAAATATAATAAATACAATATGCTATTATATGTAAATTTAAGGAAGTATATATTTATGGATGTTTTTTAGTGTATATATAACATATGTATCTTTTTTTTTAAGATTTTATCTTTCCTTTTTCTCCCCAAAGCCCCCTGGTACATAGTTGTGTATTTTTAGTTGTGGGTCCTTCTAGTTGTGGCATGTGGGACGCCGCCTCAGCATGGCTTGATGAGCGGTGCCATGTCTGCCCAGGATCCGAACCAGCAAAACCCTGGGCCGCCAAAGCAGAGTGGGCGAACTTAACCACTCGGCCACAGGGCCAGCCCACTATGTGTCATCTTATACATATAATATATAAATATGTATGCTGATATGTATAAATATGCTAATATCTATGTATATTTGTTTACTGAAGTAACTGTACTAAATATAAATATACCATTAAATATGTAAATATATAATGTTATGTTATTATGAAGAATAATAAGGTAGGGTGAAAGAGATGGAGGCTAACAGAGGGGTTGAGTTGCTATTTTAGCGTGATCAGGGAGGGCTTCTCTGAGGAGGTGACATTTGGGCTGAGAGCTGAAGGGGAGCACCCCCTAGGAATATTTGGAGGAAGAGCATTCCAGGCAGAGAGAACACCAAGTGCAAAGCCCCTGACACGGGAACAAGCTTGGCGAGTATTCAAAGAACTGAACAATTGATTCATATTCCTTAGAAATGTGAGCTTCACTAGGCAGGGATTTCTGTTCTGTCTTGTTCACTGCTGTTTCCCAGGCACCTAGAATAGGGCCCAGCACACAGTTGGTGTTCAGTAGATGTTTGTCGAATCCACCCTTTTGTCGCTTTGTTCCTTCATTCTTTCCTCAGTGGTGTGTTCTGCATCTATGCGGGGCCCGGGGAGGCGTAGACAGACGCGCAGAGACACAGAGAGCACCTCCTGGGGGAGTCTCCATAGCCAGAGAGGAAGCAAGAGCTTGTCAGCAGAGCTCCAGAGCCTTGTGGGGGCGGTGGGAACACGCTCCCCTGCGGAGGTGAGCAAGTGTGAGAAAGCCAGGGTTCAAGCCACCAGGCCCCCGCTGGTGCCAGGCATTGGGGGCCCATGTTCACCCTGTGGGACACTTCCCACGTCCTGTTTTCTTGCCTCTCACAAAGAGGATGTTTAATTTTTCGCAAAGAAATTTGCTTCCTCCAGCAGGGCCGGGGGACTGGGGGACAGGATCCAGGCTCTGAACTCCGCAGGCTGTTCCCGAAATAGGGTGTCGGCCTGCAGCTCCCACCCGGCACCCCACTGAGTGTAAAGGTGTCCTCCCCTCAGCCTCCTGAAGAGGTCAAGGAAGGGGGAACTGCCAGGCCAGCTCTGTACCGGAGGGCATCTTATCACGTGAGGGAAAGACGGGGTGGTCCAGGCGCAGGGGACTAGACACTGACTCAGAAAGCCTTGCTGCCCAGGGGCTGCTTTGAGGGACGGAAGAGTTACTCAGTGGGGAGCCTGCATGAAAGGAGAGATTAGAATCCGAAATGCAGCCTGGTGCGGCGCTGCTTTCACCGGCGAGAAGAATTCATTAATTCCTTTCACAAATCTTATTGAGCAATTACTGAGTGTCCAGCGAGCATTGTTCTAAGTGCTTTGCTTGTATTAATTCCTTCAATCTTCCCAATGGCCCCAGGAGTTAGGTGTTATTATGCCCTGGGGGAAGCTGAGACGGTGAGGTTTCGGAACTCGCTCCTGGCCATACAGCTAGTAAGCGGCCGAGCTCGTGCTGTGAACTGCTTTGCTCTGTGGCTCCCTCCCCCGAAGGCTGCTGAGCAGTGACCTGTTTTAATGAAAAGCAGGGGTCTGCTTAGAAGAACTGACAAGAACCCAAACTGACGTTTAATAGACTCGATAGGAATTCCAAATGTCACACAAGGGTCTGCTTTGCTGAACCAACAAAAGCCTTAAATGACCCTGAGAAAGGGCCCCACTTTGATGAACTAACAAAGCGTTTTTATCCCTGGCATGGCCTCAAGGCCTCGGTCATGCTTCAAGACATCTGTTCCCTCTAAAGCAGGCTGCCTTCTGCAGCCAGATTTCTCTTTCCCTCTGTTTTTCCTCCTACCAGCATATGTTGAGCACCTGCTGTTTGTAGTGCCCTGAAACCTAGCTGAGCTATGGGGTGCATCCCTCCTCTAGAAGCGTTCACTTGGCAGAAATAAAAATACTAATGATGATAATATGACACTTGATAAGTGGCATTTATTGAGCACCTGCTGTGTGCCTGGCATTTATTGAGTACCTGCTGTGCTGGGCAATGGTGAAGGGCCAGGGAAGGCCCTGGGAAGGGAGGGGAATGATCAGAGATGAGAGCAGGAAGCTGCTGCCTGGAGGTGGTGGCTGGGGGCGTCTGTTTTTGTCCAAGGTACACTAGTTCTTGGGCCAGGACACTTCAGACTTTTCTTGAAATCTAGGCACCTGCCAACACCCTCCCCGCCACCCACCACCCCTGCTACCTTAGCCATCTGGGCTAAGGCCTCTGCTGACAGGTGTCTCTTTCCCTGGCCAGCCTGTAGCACAGATGGTGTAATGGCTCTGGGGGGAGGAGTATGGAGGAGAGAGACATGAGAAGGGCCGGGATAGACAGGGGAGTGTGTATGTGTGTGGAGGCCCTGAGTGCATCTCACCTGCCTGTACGTGTTCTCAGCCACAAACACATGGATGTGAGTTCCACGTGTGTCTTCCCATGTAACTGGCCTGGTTGTGTCTTGTGTCTTTGGCTGCCTGTCCAACTCGTGTGTTTCCTTTTCAGCGACTGTGTGTGTTGGTACTGGCTGCTTGTGAAATTCATCTATATGGGGTTGTGTGTGTATTCCTTGGGTGTGTATGTGTCTCGTTGGTAATGCTTGTGGGTGATGAGTGTGTTTATTTGTCTCTCCTGTGTGTGTGTCTCCTATGTATGTGTGTCTTCTCTGCCACCGCACGTTGTGTCTCTCCTTGCTGAGTGGCTGGAGGTGGGTGTGCCCTATGGATGTTTCTTTTGGTGCCACTGTATGTGTCCTCTCTGGTTCCCTTTTTCCTCTCCATGCAGCTTTAGGGGCAGTTTTGGGATTTCCTCTTTGTAACCATTGTAAGCAGACCCTCGGCATCCTTGCATTCCTGGCTTGTGCACCTGTCTACACCTTCCCTGTGCATTTCTTTGTAGACTTGATTTGTGAGTAGCTGTGTGTGTACAAGGCTGTGTGTAGCCATCTGCTTGAATGTGCTTGTATGTATGTCTGTGACTGTGGTTTCTCTGTACAATTGTGCCTGCCTGTGAGTGCCTCTCTCTCTGTGACCAGAGCTGTATGTGGTCACACGTGGTCACAAGTTCACACACGAGTTCACGTGCACAGAGGTATCCTTAGAGAGCCTAAATCTGGACATTGGCCTCCAGAGCTGTCTGAGACTGGAATTGCGTGTGGGAGACACTGGGCCCGGGGTGATGGTGTCGGCTGTATGAAATCACACTTGTGCACTGTGTGTGTGGCTGTGAGTCTGTGTGTGATTTGCCTGATGGTTCTCTTGGGTCTGGCTGTTGAGTCTGTGAGCGATGATGTCCATGAGTCTATAGCGGCTGTAAATCGGTGTGAGCCTATCCCCGTGTCAATCTGTGCTCTCTGGGTGCAGCTCTGAGGCTGTGGGTGATGATACCTGTAAGACTAAGTCACTCTGTGTGGCCGTGAGTATGTAATTGTACCCTGGCCTGGGCTATCCGTGTGCAGTCTGTGTGTGTTCATATGTCAGCCTGTATTCTCCATGCATGGCTGTGAGTCTGCGTGCAAGTTTGTACTTTTGTGGGTGACGGTGAGTGTGCCTCCATCTCTGAGCCTCTGGATGGACTCAGAGTATGCAAGAGTCTCTCTCCCGCTGTGGGGAAGTAAACGCCCCATCCCTCGTCCTCTTCCAGCTGCGGGTGGGGTGGGGGCATCTAGGCTAGCTTTGAAGCCCCAGCCAGCCCCTGGCCTTTCCGGGAATTTTGTGCTCCCTGTGGGGGGTGGGCAGGCGGGTGGAGGGGCCCAGACAGAGGCCTCTAGTCCACCTGGGCCTCAAGCAGCCCAGTCCAGTTGGGTTTGGACCCCAAGTCCACCCCGCCTGACTCCCTGCAGGAGACACAAGCCTAACGGGGGACAGACATGCCTGTCACATGCCTGGATGAGAATGAACAGACAGACCCCCATATAAGACAGTCAGACAGAAGACAGTGGAGCTCAGTTAGGGTGTAGACAGGCCCCACCCAATGCCTGGGTGGATCCAGGCCTGCAGGGTGTGCCTAGTTTACAGACAGTGCATGTCCACACTCCCCACCCAACCACAAATGCCCTCCTTGCTTCCCTCTGGGGACCCCTGAGATCTAGGGTTCTCTCTCGGCTCGGTTGTCTGTCTGAGGTCAGCCTCTAGTGGCCTGGCTGTGTTTATCCTTGCACCTGTTCCACTGCTGTCCCCAGGTCTGTCCATCATCCCTGTCAGCCCCTCTGCCTGAACCTTTCTCTGCCTGTTGTCATCTGTCCCTCCAGGTGTCTCTCTGCCTCAACTACTCCCTCTGTCCCCTTGTCTCTCTGGGCCGGTGTGTCCACTCCCAATCTCTGTTTGGGAATATGTCTGGCTGTGTCCACCTGTCTATCTGCCACTTGTGTCTCCTGTGTATTACTGGGCCCCACTGCCTGTTGCCTTCCTCCAGGTGCTTACATGAGCCTATCCCTGCCACCCATCTGTTTCTGTGTCTGTCTGTCCGTCTTTCTCCCTGTGACTGCCCTTCTGCCTGTCTACCACTACCCCACACCCTGTCTGTCTTTCTGTCCCCTCTGTTGTCTGTCCTTGTGTTGTTTCTCCTGCCTGCCTGCCTGCCTGTCTCTATTTGTCACTGTTTCTCTTTCTATCTCTGGTCTCTCCTTTCTGCTGTCATCCGGTCATCCATCCCATCCCACTGTGTGCCCGACCCCTGAGTCAGTCCCCTCTGTCTGCCTGTCCCTCTGTCTAGGTGTCGATCTACTTCCTCAGTCTTTCTGTCCATCAACCCTACCCCCCAACCAAGATCCATACAAACCTCTGTCTCCCTCCACGTGGGTCCAGATGAGGGGAGGCAGCCCCCACCCCGCCCTCTCAGGCTACTTCCCCCGCCCAGAGCCAGAAGGAGGGAAACTGAATTAAAATTAAAACTTCTTCCCAGAAAAAAAAAAAATCCGCGGGCCAGATGGGGCTCAGCCCTCGCAGATTAGCCTCGGAGCGAGCGGGGCGGCGCTGATTGGCTGCAGGGCGGGGCGGGGGCAGGGTCCGGGCCGGGCGGGGTCCCAGAACTGCAGTCTGAGTTGCTGCTGCTTCGGAGCTGAGAGGAGCAACGAGGTGAGGAGGGGGCGCTTGCCGTGGCGGGGGGGGCTCCGAAGACCCCGAGGCACAAGTGGGAGGTCGCTGGAGGGGGCTCAGGGGTTCCTCGGAGACATTTCTAGCACTAGTGGGGAATTGAATGGGAGGGGGAGTCCTTTTGGTACCTTGCTCCCAGCAAGTGAATTCAGGAGTGGGTAGGAGTCTCCAGAGGGTGTTCAGGACTGAGGATGGGGATCCTTGAGAGCCCTCCCCGTCCCAGGAAGGAGATTCAGGGCTTGGGGAGGGGGCTTCCTGGAGGCAGGTTTAGCAACGATGGGAACCTTGAAGAGGGGTTTCTGAGATACTGGGCATTCCCAGGAAGTAAGCTCAGGGCTGGGGTTTCTTCAGAGACACTCCATCCAGAAGACAGGGGCTCCTGGCTTGCATGGGGATTGCAGACGCCCCCACCCCAGGAAACACATCAGCCCTTAGGAGGGGGCTTTTGATGAAGGTCTCAGATAGCTCATCCTCAGGAGGGGAAATAAGGGCTCAAGGCAGGCTCCTGAGACACCCCAATCCCAGGAAGGGTCTCAAGTCTGGAAGTGTCTCCAAAGTTCCGTCTGCCAGGAGACGAGTGTTTAAGACTTGACAGGGGTCCTAGAAAATACTTCTCGTCCCTAGAAGGAGGATTAAATGGGGGACTATGGGTCACTTCTCTCCCTGGAAGGGGGCTCAGTTGGGAGAATTGTCTCTGGCCTCTAGTGAGGATATTCAGAGTTGTGGCAGAGAGCCGTTTGCGGCGTCGGTCTGGGGTCTCCAAGCCCGCCCCCCACCCCCGGCACCTTTAACAGGTTGCATCAGCTCTGAGCTCAGGCGTGGGGCCCAGGCAGGGAGGAGGGGGGTAGGGGGCATTAGCAGGGGTGGGGCAGCCAGGCTGACACGTGTCCCTGTAAGGAGTGAGTGGCCTGGCCATGCGGTGTGGGTGGAGGGAAGAGGGGGGGCGGTGCGCAGGGGACGGGGAAGGAAAGAGACAGCAAGAGAGACGGTGTGAGTCTGGGGCCTGGGAGGAGAGGCTATCCTAGCTCCAAATGGCCATCTCATCTGCCATGGGGTCGCTCTGTCTCTCTGTGTCTCTCTCCCTCTATTTCTCTTTCACTGCCCTCTTTTCATCTCTGTCTCTCAGTAACTATTGGCGTCTCTCCCCCTCTGATCCCTTCCTCTCTCTCCCATCTCTTTCTCTGTTGGACTCTCACTCTTGTCTCAGATTTTCTCCATTCATCTCCCTGTCTCTCTCATCCCTCTGTTCCTGTTCCCCTCACCTCATCTCTGTTTCTGTGTCTCTGTCTGTCTCTATCTGACCCCCACCTGTCTTCGTCTAGCTCTCCCCACTTTGTAGCCCCTCTGCTCCATCCCTGACACCCTATCCCATTTCTCTGCCCACAGGATGGAACTGCAGGATCCAAAGATTAATGGAGCCCTCCCTGCGGGTGCTGTGGGGTGAGTCGGGGGCCCAAGGGGTCGAGGTCAGGGGCAGGATTACCCTCTCATCAGCCCCGATTTCCCTGCCCTATTCAGCTACAGGCAGGAACGTGAGGGCTTCCTGCCCAGCCATAGTGCTGCTCCTGGGAGGAAGCCAGCCCAGTTTATGGATGTGAGTGACCCCACAGGATCTGTCCCAGCTGCACCTTGCCTAGCTCATCTCCTCTCCTACTGCTCCCTCTTCCTGGCTACTCCCCCTTCCCAGCGGTTCCCCTGCCTAGCTCTTTACTGCCCCAGCTGCTCCCTATCCCTAGCTACTCGCCTCCCCAGCTGTTTTGCCTCTGGTAGCTGCTCCACCCTCCCCTATTCCTATCCACTTCCATCTGCTCCCCTCCAAAATTTCTCCTAGTGTTTTCCCTTCCCGGTTCTGCCTCTCCCAGTTTCTTCCCATCTTCAACTCCTTTTCCTTCCTGGCTTCTCCCTTTCTCCAGTGATGCTTCCTGGGCTTCTCCCTACCCCAGTCACTCTTCCCTAGTCTTTCCTGGGCCCTAGCACTGGTCTCCTTCCCTGGTCCCCTTCCCCATGTGTGCCTGGGCCTTGCCCCTTACCCGCAGTTCGATGGGAAGACATCGTTTGGAATGTCAGTGTTCAACCTCAGCAACGCCATCATGGGCAGCGGCATCCTGGGGCTGGCCTATGCTATGGCCCACACAGGGGTCCTCTTCTTCTTGTGAGTCCTAGGCGGCCTGGGGGGAGGCTGGGGGTGTGTGGGGCAGGTGGGAGGCCTGGGGGCTGAGTCTGAGCTGTGCCATCTGCCATAGGGCCCTGCTGCTATGCATTGCTCTTCTGTCTTCATATTCCATCCATCTCCTGCTGACCTGTGCTGGTGTTGTAGGTGAGACCCAGAGCTCAGCCCAGACCTTGGACTCCAGACCCCGAACCTTCCCACCCTGACCTGAGACCCCAGATCTCAACCAAAACTCCAGACTCTGGACATAGCACCCTGACCCCAGATCCTAGACCCAGGACCCCAGATCCCACACCTAACTCCCTGGACTCAAGACCCCACCCTGCACCCTGGCCCTCAGACCTTATCTGAGCTCCCAGATCCCCAACCCTCGCCCTCGGTCTGGCCATCAAACCTCATTGCTCAGACCCTCCCAGCCCCCAGACCACTCCACTCCACCTCTGACCCCCCTCTCCTCAGCCTCCCAAGCTCCCACTGCAGATCTCAGACTTCACTCCCACCATGGTCTCAGTCCAGTCCTGCTCCCAAGACCCCTACTACCCACATCTAGCCACTAATCTTCTCCCTGGCCACCAGTCCCTGGCCACAGATCGCACCTCCCAGACTGCTTAACCCTCACTTCCCACTCCCATCAGTCACACCCAATGCCCCAGCTTCCAGACCCTCTGACCCCTGCACTCCTCACCCCTGGCCTGGCCTCCTGAACCCACAAACTGTTCCTCCCTGTCCCCCCCCCCCACCAGGCATCCGAGCCTATGAGCAGCTGGGACAGAGGGCACTGGGGCCTGCGGGGAAGGTAGTGGTGGCCGCTGTCATCTGTCTGCACAATGTTGGGGGTGAGGACTCTGGGAGGTGGGGAGTCAACTTGGGAGCAGAGGGTGGGGTGAGGTGGGCTTCCCCAGGCTGGGCCGGGGAAGATGGGGTATGAGGATGAGGGGAATCTTTCTGCTTACACCTCCTCCCCCTGCACCAGCCATGTCCAGTTACCTGTTCATCATTAAATCTGAACTCCCCCTGGTTATCGGCACCTTCCTGAACATGGACCCCGAGGGGTGAGTGAGCAACACCCCTTGGCTCTGGCCCGCAGGCCCCTGACTCTGCCTGTGAGGTCTGGCTGCCGTCTTCAACTCTATGTCCAGCTGACTCCCTGGTGTTCTATTTTGAGACTGTTGGGCAGGCCAGTTTGGTCAGACTGTGATTCCTGTGCATTGTGATGCCAACAGGATGTGTGGCTGTTGCTCTGACTATGAGTCCAGTAGACCATGTGTTGATTTTTGTGACTGTTGTTCTGGCTGATTCTGTCTGGTGGCTGACTCCACATGTGCAGTGTACTCTGATGCCGACCATGTGACTGTACATATCCAGTAGACCTAAGCTTTGTCTGTGGGTTTGATTCTGTGACTGTTGTATTGGCAGATTCTCAGGCCTGCTGTATGATAGCTGACTCCAGCTGTGTCCTGTATACTGTGATTCCGACCATGTGTATTTGACGTTTGCTTACTCTGACTTTCCCTGTCCAGCGGATTCTGCTTGATGTTGGGTTGATCAACCTGGCTGAATATGTCTAGCTGTAAGTGTATGGTCACTGGCTCCAGCAGTGTGTGTGTTTGTCTTTGTTTGTGTGTTGTGGTGCCAACTATGTATATGTGACTTGCTCCAACTGTATATGCCAGTACACTCCATTTATGTGTTTAATTTAGTGACCATTGTTCTGGCAAATTCTCTCTGGCTGTGTGATTCTTGACTATGACTGTATATATCCTTTGTTTTATGGTTCCAACCATGTACGTTTGACTGTTGTTCTAAGTATGCATCCGGCCGGCTGTATGTTTGATTCTGGATCCGTCTGCTGATTGAGTTTGTTCAGTTGTTTGTATATGATGGCTGATTCTGTGTGTATACTGTTGGATCTTTGGTGTGATTCTGAAATCATCTAGGTAGCTGACGGTTTATGTGACTAAGTGTGTCTAATTGTTATAATTAGCTCCCACTGTGTATACGGCCAGTGGTGCTTTGTTGGTTTATTTCTGTGTACCTGTGCGTAGGAGATAGAAAGAGAGTGTGTGAATGTCTGGAACATGTAGATACTCAATACAACGAATGAGCAATTGTTCAGCGAATTCTGTACTGACTGACTCTCTTGCCTGGGCACCTCCTTCCAGCGTCTATACAGATCCCACTCTTTCTTTGAGCTTGGTTCCAGCAGTGTGGCCAGCTAGCTGATTCTGGCTCTATTTCAGTCTTTCACTGTGTGGCCAAATTGGTCCAGCTACTTTCAGGTGTTCAGCAAACCTTGAGCTGTTAAAACAACCAGACGTGTGTTTCTGACTTTTTGTCTGACTCTGCTTCATTGCCTGTCTTCCAGCTCATCAGACTGTTCTACCTGTCAGACACGCCAGGGTCGTGACTCACTCTGTCTGGCACCTTGTGTTGGACTGTGTGAGTCTGACTGATTTTGAGTGTTTGCCCGTCTGGTTGTATGTCCACTTGCGAGTCTATTGGCGCAGTTTTCTCTGGCTGTGTATGTGTTCTCAGCTGTATCCCTCTGAGTGTCCAACTGACAGTCTGATAATCACTCTGGCTGTTTCTGCCAATCCTGTTGTGCCATTTGTCACTGTAGCCACCCGAGTGACTTCTCGAAGCTGAGCTGTTGGCTTATCTCTCCTGACTGCAGGCAGAAATCTGTCTGTCTGGCAGTCTTCTGAGTATCTGCCTGACAGTTTTCTTTGGCTGGCAGCTAGTCACTCTGTCTGCCTGTCTCCCTAGGGACTGGTTCTTGAAGGGAAACCTCCTCATCATCATTGTCAGTGTGTTAATCATCTTGCCCCTGGCCCTCATGAGACACTTGGGTAAGAGGCTTCCTGTGTTGGTCATTGGATAGTGGAATTAGAGAAGGGGAGTCAGATTGAGAAAACACCCATTTTCAAGGGCTGTGGAACATCAAGGGAGAGTTTGTTTGATGTGGGTTTTAACAGATGAATAGGAGTTTGTTATGGAGGGGCGGCTGGTCCAGGTAAACATAAAAGCTTGTACAAAAGTGTGGCATAATTGGGGTGAGGGGGCCTTGAAGACCAGACTGGGAGTTTGATATTTGCTGTGGGGATGGGGGTCCCTTGGTTTCTGAGGCTCTGTGTATTGCCCCTTGCAG
The DNA here is from genome assembly GCF_041296235.1 of Equus asinus. Lineage (NCBI taxonomy): Eukaryota > Metazoa > Chordata > Mammalia > Perissodactyla > Equidae > Equus > Equus asinus. The sequence continues at coordinate 39,437,269 of NC_091820.1, forward strand.
GCTACCTGGGATATACTAGTGGTCTCTCTCTGACCTGTATGCTGTTTTTCCTCATTTCGGTGAGTCTGAGAGAGAAGGACGTGAAAAAGTGGGGAGAGAGTTTGGAATGTTGGGACATAGCCTTCCCCATGACCTTGCTTCCTCACCTGCCCTCCCCCAGGTCATCTATAAGAAGTTCCAGCTAGGCTGTGTCATAGGCCGCAATGAGACAGCCACGGAGAGCAAGGGCCCCCCGGATCTTCCCCTCCAGGGGTTCAACAGAAGCTGTGAGGCCCACATGTTCACAGTTGACTCACAGGTGGGTGTGCAGGCATACGTGTAGGGCTTGCACCACACTCAGGCCATCTGGTCCTGTCACACAGTGCACTCTGCTCAGAGTAGAGCCAGGTTTCGGACGTCAGGGGCTTCTATGTGTCTGCTGTGGAGGGCCATGGCAGGGCCTGGGGGATGGGGAGGAGAGGATGGAAGCCCATAGGCTCTAATCTTGTGTACTTGGGCCATCCCCCCAGATGTTCTACACGGTGCCCATTATGGCTTTCGCCTTCGTCTGCCACCCTGAGGTGCTGCCCATCTACACAGAGCTCTACCGGTGAGTGGGCAGGCAAGTGGGCATGTGTGATGGGCCAGCAGGTGGGGCAGTAGTCATAAGGTCTGATAATCCCTACAGCAGTCCTGGTACTGTAGCTTGATCATGGCTAGATTGTGCCAGGGCAAGAGTTTGAGGTGGCCAGGAGGACTTGGGGGATGCAGGGCAGTGACTCTTTACTGATTGGGGCTTAAGTATTTTACCCTCCAGTACAAGTGTGAATGGACAGAGTGGGGAAGCAGAGATGATCAGATGAGGGGGTGGCATGCATGATTGGGGATAGGGAGATGAGGATCGTCAGATGGAGGCAGGTATAGATGAACAAAAGGTGGGCAGGGATGATATGATGGGGGGATATCAGACAGAGGGGGATGGCACGGATGGTCAGATGGAAGGGAAAGGCAGAGGTGGTCAGACAGAGGAGATGGGCAAAGATGGTCATATGGAACGAGATATGGATGGACAGAGAGGGGAGGCTTGGCTAATCACACAGGGGAAGCAGAAATGAGCATCCCAGTGTGTCCCAGCTGGATGTCAGCTCTGGGAGAAGGGGACTCTGGAGGGTAGGGGCTGGTTTTGAGGGGGCCTGGGCCAAGTCCGGGGGTCTGGGCATGACAGCTACGTGACTTCTATACCTTAGACCCTCCAAGCGCAGAATGCAGGCTGTGGCCAACGTGTCCATTGGGGCCATGTTCTGCATGTATGGGCTCACAGCGACCTTTGGATACCTCACCTTCTACAGTGAGTGGGGCTGGGGCTAGGGTTGGGTGGGAACTGGGGTGGAGACTGGGCAGACTGCTAGGGCAGGAGCCTGAGCACTTTTCCTCCATGCCCTCAGACCCATCAGTTTCCAAAAGGAGGGTACATATCACACATGTAGATTTCATCACTGTGTCTGCGTGCATGTGTGCATGCATGCGTGTGTGTGTGTTTCTGGGACACTGGTCCTGGTGCTCCCACCACATCCTGCATCCCATGTCCTATGTCCTATGGCCCAGGCAGCGTGGAGGCAGAGATGCTGCACATGTACAGCCAGAAGGACCTGCTCATCCTCTGTGTGCGCCTGGCTGTGCTGCTCGCGGTGACTCTCACTGTACCAGTCGTGCTGTTCCCTGTGCGTGGGGGCAAGGGTGGGCCCGTGGAGCGGGGGGACATGGATGGATGGGTATAGGGCATAGGCATGGATGTTTGGATGGAGGGTGGAGATAGGAGTGGAAGGATGGATGGAGGAGGCAGGCATGGATAGTGAAGGCAGAGTTGTCAGATGGACAGAGAAGGCAAAAATAGATGGTTAGACAGAAGGGGGACATAGATGGCAGGACAGAGAGAGTCATGGGGACAGGGTAGTCACTTGGAGGAAGGAGGCACAGATATCTGGCTAGACAAAAGATGGAGGCAGGAATGGTCAGGAGGTAGAGGCATAGATAGATGGACAGAATGAAGAAAGAGAGATGGACAGAAAAAGGGTGGAGGCAGAAGTAGTGAGGTGTAGGAGGGACAAGACTCTCAGATGGGGAGGTAGGATGACTAGACAGAAGAGGGAGATAGAGGTAGATGGAGAGAGAGACAGGGATCTCAGACAGAGGGTGGAGGCACAGGGGGATGCTCAGATAGAGGGTGGAGTTAAAGACAGATGACCACACGGAGGGGAGGCAACACTTGGCCCTGACCCGTCTCCAACCCTACTCTGGCCACAGATCCGCCGGGCCCTGCAGCAGCTGCTCTTCCCAAGCAAGGCCTTCAGCTGGCCACGGCATGTGGCCATAGCCCTGATGCTGCTCGTCTTGGTCAATGTCCTTGTCATCTGCGTGCCGACCATCCGGGATATCTTTGGGGTTATTGGTCAGTACCCCCAACCCCAGTCCCAGACCCCACCTAATATGGGCTTTGTACCCCAAACTTACATTGACTCCTGTCCCTCCTGCTTGTCCTCCAGGGTCCACCTCAGCCCCCAGCCTCATCTTCATCCTTCCCAGCATCTTCTACCTCCGCATTGTACCCTCTGAGGTGGAGCCCATCTACTCCTGGCCCAAGATCCAGGTGAGCATTTCAGGGGAGGGCTGGGGAAAGAGGAAGCATTCTGAGGAGGGAGCACCCCAGGATGGCTAGAGTTAGAAGGAACATTCTCAAGTGGGGACTCGGGGAAGAGAGAGCATCGATCTAGGGAGGGGGCAGATGGTCTGGAAGCAGGAAGGAGCTTGGCTTAGGAAGGGGCTGAGCAGAGCACCAGCAGAGTCTGGGAAGACAGAGGGAGCACTCAAGAAGGGGCTGGCACAGAGGGAGCCTTCTCCAGACAGATGGAAGGAGCATTATTAGAAGAGGGTTGGGAGTCCTTTTAAGGAGGATGGAGGAGAGTACTCCCTGAAGGGTTCCAGGAAGATGGAAGTGGGCTTCACAGGAAGGGGCTGGTTTTAAGGAAGGAGAGGGAGCACAAAGGAGAGTCAGGAAGAATGGGGCACTCTGTGGAGGGAGGGGAGGGCTGGAGGAACATTCTCAGGAGCAGCTCAGGTGTGGAGACCCAAGCAGCTCTATCTTCTATCCCTCTCGTCTACAGGCTCTGTGTTTTGGTGTCCTGGGGGTCCTCTTCATGGCGATCAGTCTAGGCTTTATGTTTGCCAACTGGGCCACAGGCCAGAGCCATGTGTCTGGACACTGACCATGCGCTGCCTCTCCCGGGCCCCTGCGATCATGCGCCTGTGCTTATGGAGGAAGATGAAGTCACTCTTCCAGGTCCCTCCTGTCTGGCGTGTAGAGGTGGCTGGTGCCCATTAATGTGGCCGTCAGAGGTAGGGGGCCACAGAGGCTGCAGAGTGGTCCGCTTCCCTCCTCCCCAGGAATGCTGAGCTTGGATCATGGCCCCAACCCCAACCCCACGGGAGGAGGAGGAGGCCGGATCCTTGGGGAGTCCCTGCCCAGCCCAGTCCTTTGTGCCTCCTCCTGGTGGAAGCTGTTTGTCAGAATCACCCTCGAGCTAAAGGGGAGGAATAAAGATGCTGAATTGCAACTCTGGACTCAGCCTTCTGATCTCTTTCTAAGACTTCTTGGGGGAGCCTGCTTGGGTTCAGACAAGGGTAAACTGATGCCCTGAGAGTAGGACTGAGCCGACTCACTCACTTCTCCTCTCCTTCAGTAGCTCACTACCCGACTCATCATTCTATTCACTTGCTCACTCAAGAAACATATATTGAGAGCCTCCTGGGTGCCAGGCACTGTTCTGGGCGCGGGGGGTGCAGCAGGGAAGCAAGCCGACAGGACTCCCTGGGGTTGGTGTTCTAGCACAGGAGTGGGCACACTGTGGCCCGCAGGCCAAATTCAGCCCACTGCCGAGTTTTGTATGGCCCCAGAGCTAAGAATGGTTTACATGTTTCTGGATGATGATTGAAAAGAAAATCAAAAGAAGAATAGTTTGTGACACTTGAAAATTATATGAAATTCACATTTCAGCATCTGCTAATAAAAGTTTTACTGAAACACATTCACCCTCGTTCATGTCCATATTATATTGTTTATGGTTCTTCAGTGTTACAACAGCGGAGCTGAGCAGTTGCAACAGAGACCATATGGCCCACAAAGCCTATGCTATTTATTATCTGGCCCTTTTCAGAAGAAATTTGCTGATCCCTGATCTAGCAGAAGAAAGGATGAGATAAATCATTTCTGATAAAGATGAGCACTATGAGAGGGTGACGTGGGGAGGCCAAGTTATGAAACTTAGGGATTTTTGCCAACCTGATAGGTGAAAACGGTATTGCTGTTGAAATTCACGTGTTTTTATGAAGACGTTTTCAGATGTTTAAGAGATATTCATTTATCTTCCCTGATAAATTTTATGCATATACAAGCCACTACAGATATACAATCTTTGTTCTCCTCTCCATATTTAGAAATCGGACAGTTGACTGTAGTCAGTTAATACTCTGGGCTCCTTGTTTCACTGTTCTTCATTCCTTACTGCCACTGAATTTAAGCTCAACAAGCCTGCTTTTTTAATAATAATGCCAACTTGGAATTGCAGTGCCTGGCCTGAAAAATGCAAGTCTTCGTGTTTAACAAAAAGCACCACAAAAAGAGATCATCCTCTCAACAGGGTCCCCTGCAGAATAAACTTTTAAATTTTGGTGAAATCTAATTTATCTGGTTTTTCTGGGTTGTGCTTTTGGTGTCACGTTTAAGAACTGTTCACCATGCCAAAGTTTTTTGGGTTTTGGGTTTTTTTTTTGTGTTTGAGGAGGATTGGCCCTGAGCTAACATCTGTGTTAGTCTTCCTCTATTTTGTATGTGGGATGCCGCCACAGAATGGTTTGACAAACAGTGCCAGGTCCACACCCAGGATCCGAACCTGCAAACCCTGGGCTGCTGAAGTAGGGCATGTGAATGTAACCACTATGCCACTGGGCTGGCCCCCATGCCCAAGTTTTTAAATTTTACATTTTTCATTTAAATCTGTGATCCATTTGAATTGAGTTTTGTATTAGGTATGAAGTTTAGGTTGATTTTTTTTTGCCTATGGATATTCAACTGTTCCAGTATCATTTCTTTTCTTTCTTTTTTTTTTTTTTTGAGGAAGATTAACCCTGAGCTAACACCTGCCACCAATCCTCCTCTTTTTGCTGAGGAAGACTGGCCCTGAGCTAACATCTGTGCCCATCTTCCTCTATTTTATACATGGGACGCCTACCACAGCATGGTTGACAAGCAGTGCCATGTGCACACCCGGGATACGAACTGGCGAACCCTGGGCCACTGAAGCGGAACATGCACACTTAACTGCTGTGCCACCGGGCGGCCCCACCAGCATCATTTCTTAAGAAGACAATCCTTCCTCCACTGAATTACTTCTGTGTTTTTGTAAAAAGAAGCAGTGTGGCACTATTTCTGTTTTCTATTTAGTTCCATTGACCTATGTGTCTGTTTTTTCCTCAATATCACAATCTTGATTCCTATAGCTATATAAATGTTGAAATTGGGTCGAGTGATTCCTCCCACTTTATTCTTCTTTTTCAAAATTGTTTTAGCTCTTCTAGTTCCTTTGCCTTTCTATATAAATTTTAGATAATCTTGTCTTTATCTACAATACTGCTAGGATTTTGGTAAGAATTGCATTAAATCTGTATATCAAGGTGTGGCAAACTGACATCTTTACTATATTGAGTTTTCTAATCCATGAACACTCTCTTTCTACTTATTTAGATCTTCTCTCATTCCTTTCATCAATGTTTTGTAGTTTTCAACATATAAGTTCTGTACATGTTTTATTTAATTTATACCTCAATATTTCATTTCTCTGCAGTAATCGTAAATGGTATTGTGTTTTTAATCTCAGTTGCCATGTGTTCATTGCCCACTATTCCCACTATTAGTCAATATTGATCTGGACATGACGCCCAAGGCAATAAGAGGTACACGTATTTTTAAATGATTGGAAACATAATATTTTTTCAGATGATGAGATTATCTACTCAGGAGGCCCAAGGAAATCGGCAAAAAGCATTAGAATTATAAAAAAATTCAGTAAGTTGTCATGGACACAAATATCCCAAACTCAGTTTGTATTCCTCCCCTCAGCAATAATCAGATAGAAATTATAATGGAGAAAATATCCCATTTACAATGACAACAAAATGGTAAAAAAAAAAAAACTCACTAAGAATAAACTGAATCAGAAATATGCATGATCATAACAACAAAACTATAAAACTGAATTCAAGAACATAAAAGAAGATGGGAATAAACTTGCAGAAATGCTCTATTCCTGGGTGAGAAGACTCAGTGTTGTCCAGATGTCATTTCTGATATTTATTTTATACAGTTTCTGTTTGCTGCAATTTTCTCTTTGCTGCAATTTCTGGACAAAATCCAGGTGAGATTTTCTTTGGACTATGATATTGATTCTAAAGTTTGCCAGTGGAAAACTAAGTGGCAGTGGAATAAATATATGAGAGTAGCCAAGAATTTTTTTTTTTTAGTTTTATGAACTATTTGAAGTTTAGACAATTAGAAAACATTTTATTTATTCTTTGGAGAAAATACTCAGATGTACAAACCTGAGTTCTTTTTTTTATTGAGGTGTAGTTGACATATAACTTTATATTAGTTTCAGGTGTACAACATAATGATTCGATATTTGTATATATGACAAAATGGTCACACATAATTACAGAAAATCTTTTTTCTTTTCTTTTTTTTTAAAGATTGGCACCTGAGCTAATATCTGTTGCTGATCGTTTTTTTCTTTTCCTTCCTTCTTCTCCCCAAAGCACCCCCAGTACATAGATGTATTTTCTAGTTGTGAGTGCCTCTGGTTGTGCTATGCGGGACGCCGCCTCAGCGTGGCCTGATGAGTGGTGCCACGTCCATGCCTGGGATCCAAACCAGCAAAACCCTGGGCCACCAAAGCGGAGTGTGCGAAATTAACCACTCGGCCACGGGGCAGGCCCTGAGAAATTTTTTTTCTTGTGATTAGAGCTTTTAAGATCTTCTCTCAGCAACTTTCAAATATACAATATAGTATTATTGACTGCAATCACCATGCTGTACATTACATCCCCAGGACTTATTGATTTTATAACTAAGAATTTTTTGAAAACTAAAGAATACTAAGGTGTTTTTGCCCTAACAAATGCTGAAATGTACTTTAAAATCAGTAAGGGGGCTGAAATAGTGTGGTAGGCGGTATAAGTGCCCCCAACAAAGGCATCCACATCCTAACCCCTGGGACCTGTGGATATATTGTTCCATGTAAAGAGGGATTAAAGCTGCAGGTGGGACTAAGGTTGCTAAACCTTAATGTGGATCATCCTGGATTGTCTGGGTGGGTCCAGTGTAATCACAAGGGCCCTTATAAGTGAAAGAGGGAGCAGAAGAGGAGCCAGAGGAAGAGATGTGATGACAGAAGCAGGGCCAGAGAAATGCTATGTGTTGGCTTTGAGGATGGAGGAAAGGGGGCCATGAGCCAAGGGATGTGGGCAGCCTCTAGAAGCTGGAAAAGGCAAGGAAATGGTTTTTCCTTTGGAGCCTCCAGAAAGGAAAACACCCTTGTGAACACCTTGATTTTAGTCCAATGAGACTCATTTTGGGTTTCCTACCTACAGAACTATAAGATAATAAACTTGTGTTGTTTTAAGCCACCAAGTATGTGACAATTTGTTATAATAGAAATAGAAAACTAATACAGAAACAGATCAATTAATGAAACAAAATAGAAAGATGAGAAACAGACTGACCTATATATAAAACCTCATCATGCATTTCCAAACAGTGGACTTTTTTTAAAAAAAAAAAGATTGGCACCTGAGCTAACAACTCTTGCCAATCTTATTTATTTATTTATTTATTTTATTGCTTTTTCTCCCCAAATCCCCCCAGTACATAGTTGTATATTATAGTTGTGGGTCCTTCTAGTTGTGGCATGTGGGATGCCACCTCAACATGGCCTGATGAGTGGTGCCATGTCCACACCCAGGATTTGAACCAGTGAAACCCTGGGCCACCGAAGTGGAGCCTGAGAACTTACCCACTCAGCCACGGGGCCGCCTCCAACAGTAGGCTTTTGATGGATTGTGTAACAAGTAATGGTTTGACAAGAGTCTATCCATTTGCAAAAAATAAAGATTAAATTCTTACCTTATATCACATAAAATAATAAATTCAATAAAAATCAGAGGTTTAAATGTAGAAATGTCTCCTCATAAAGAGCTAGAAGGAAAATTAGGAAAATATTATAATAAATCTTGAGGTGGCATACGCATTTCTTGGCATTAGACCAAGAATATGAGCAATAAATGACATATTTAAAGACATAAAAAAGTATCATCTAAGTGAAAAGACACCATAAACAACCATTTGAAAGGTCATATTTGAGGGAAAATGTTGAAATATATTGTAGAGAAGACAAAAATATTTTCTTTCTACACTTCTAGGTCCTTGGCTGAGGCTCTGTAACAAAAGACAGATGAATAAGAGAAAAACAAATAGAAGTTTATTGACATGTGTATCTCATATATATATGGGAGAGACTCAGGGATGAGTAACTCAAAGGGATGGCTACAGCTTGGATTTATATAGCAACTTGGGCTAAAACAAAGGCAAAAGGGGTTTTGGGCTTCCAGGTAAGGGAGGCAAGTTATGGGAAGGTGACCAGGGAAAGTAAGGTAAGCAAGGATAAGATTTGTTATGCGGATTTATGTCAGTGCTTTCTCCACTGATGAGAGTTTCTTGTAATTTAGAGTCACCCTACTCTTCCTGGTACAGAGAGGGTGACACTCTTACAAATGGAGATTTCCTTTATAAATGTAAATTTCCCTCACAAAAAAGTAACTTCTACTCTGTTTCCAGAGCTTCTCCCATGTCTACTGTTTCTCAAAATAATTCTTATGCCAAAGAGGCATATTTTGGGGTGGCATATCTGGTCTCCTACACTATGCAACAAATTAAAAGGAACTATCGTAATATATAAGAAAGCTTTTGCAAATCAATAAGAGAAACTGGAGCAACCCAATGAAAACACATATTTAGGCAACAGCATTACTTCACAGTATAGCACAAAGGGATTAAGAAGTAGAAAGTAGGGGCCAGCCCCATGGCTAGGTGGTTAAGTTCGCGTGCTCTGCTTTGGTGGCCCAGGGTTTCACCAGTTTGAATCCTGGGTGCGGACATGGCACCGTTCATCAAGCCATGCTGAGGCAGCATCCCACATGCCACAACTAGAAGGACCCACAACTAAAAATACACAACTATGTACCAGGGGGCTTTGGGAGAAAAAGGAAAAATAAAATCTGGAAAAAAAAGTAGAAAGTATATAGAAGGAAAAAAATAAAGAAAATGGAAGATAGATCCCAGAAGTTTCAACATTCATCCAACAGGAGTTCCAGACATAGAGAATAGAAAGACTGGAGATAAGGCAATAGTTGAAGAAATAATGTTCTAGAATTGTCTGAGCTAAAGAAAGACATGAATCTTCAAACTGAAAAGAGCCACTAAGTTCTGAGCATGATTAAAACACACACACACAAACACATACACACACATACCCTAGAAATAAAATTTCTAGGTTAAAGATAAAATCCTAAAGGATAAAGAGAAAATCCTGAAAGGTCCTAAAGAGAAAAGGAAGAAGACAGAATACAAAGAAGAGGTTCTTCAAAGAGCTAATGAGAAATAACTTTGAACCTAGATTTCTATACCTAGCCAAGAGAATCCAGGTGACAGCAAAAATCCTTCAGAAAATTCATTACACACATACCTTTTCTGAAAGGATTATTAGTGTATGTGATCCAGCAAGAAGAAAAAATGGATTTAGGAGGAAGGAGGGGGTTGCAACAAACAATGATGAGGGGAAAAATTGTAAAATTTATTGAAAAGCCTAAATATGTTTTGATCATAAATTTAAAAAACTACAATCTTGAACTAAAATTCTGGGTAATATAAACATGCGAGACGAGGGGAAGAACAGGAAAGGAAAGAGAAGTTCTTCTGTTGGTTAAGGGATGGATATAGATGCTGATTAATGGTAGAACTGTAGAATAGTTAAGAGCACTAGCCTTTTAGATTGCAAACTCTCGAGCCAGATTGCATGGGTTCAAATTCTGGCTTCTCAACTTACTGGCTGTGTGACCTTGTATAAGTCACATAACCTTTCTGTGCCCTAGTCTATTCAAGAGTAAACTGGGGATAACTAGAGTATCTAACTCATTGGTTTGCTATGATCATTAAATGAGTTAATATATATAAAGTACTTAGCACCTGTCATGTGGTAAGTGCTATATATATTTTAGTTATCATTATTGTTGTTGTTAGTAATGACCTAAAGTATCTCTTAAAATGTAAAGGCATATTTGGTTCTAGAGGATGGTGAGCCAGCAAGAGCTGTTGGCTGCCTTCCCCAAACCCAACCCTGCAGATGCCACAGAAGATATAAGGAGGTGGTTGAATTTTGGAACAGTTCCCAGCAGCAAAACTCCTGAGGGTTTGCTCCCCATTGGGGGATGAGATGGCCTAGAGTGGGAAAAGGTCAGAAGCCACAGATGGAGGATGAGCTGAGGTGGAGCTTTCTAACTGCATCCTTTTCTCTCCTCATATTTTCTGGAAGGCTCATTATCTGTCTTGTAAATACTACAGAGCAGAAAAGTGGCAGGGCTGGCCTGGTGCCAGTCTGAGGTGGCGTGGGGGACTGGAATCGGCCATCCCAAGATAGATCTCTTTGGCATGAGGATTATCTTGGGCTGGTTACTTTGAAAAATTGCAGACATGACAGAAACTCTGAAAAGTAGAAGTTACTCTTTGTTAAGAGTCATTTACATTGTAAAGGAAATCTCCATCTGTAAAGGTGTCTCCCTCTCTGTACCAGGAAGAAGAGGGGATGACCTTATCTCTAGAAACTCTTTTCAATGCAGAAGGCAAGGATTTAAATCTGCATAATAACCTTACTCTTGTTAACTGTGCTTTTCTGGTAATCTCCCATAACTGACTCCCCCCACCCCCAACATCCTCCTTTGTCTTTAGCTGAGGATGGTATTTAAGGTGAGAGCTTCCGCCATTTTGGTGAGTTGCTCAGTTTCCCTGAGCCTCTCCCATGTATACATGTTATAAAGCTTTGTTTAATTTTCTCCTGTTATTCTGTCTCATGTGAATTTAATCCGTTGTCCAGCCAGAAGGACCCAGAGTGGGTAGAGGAAACGTCTTCCTCCCCTACAGTGGCATGGTCACAGCAAGGCATAGTGGAGTGGGAAAGCTCAAAGAAAAAGTGTAGTCAGGCTGGCTAGTAACTAGGCGTTTCTTCCTGGGGCCCCCTCCACTCTCTGGGCTAGGCAATTTCAACAAATAACACCCCTATCACTGTATCCCTTCCATGTTCTTGCTTGGTGGCTAAGGCAGACGTCCTGGAAGCTTCCTTGGGAAGTCATAGGCTGGGGAAGGGAAAGAAGGAATGGCTGAGTCCAGAGGGCAGCTCTAGACGGTCTCTACCCTAAGACACCACCCTCCAAACCCTGAAACTCACGTTGGCTGTCCAGGCTACACAGCTTCCCTGGAACGAACAGTTATATAGAAGAACTACTGGAGATACTGCATAGCAATTGCTCAAATAAGTAATTCAGTGGAATAGGTTGGATATTAAAGTAGATGCCTTTGAAAAAGCAATAAAAGTCATTAGGAATGGATAGAGATGGAGTAAATGAAAGAAAAGTTAATTAATAGGGAGGATAGAAGCATAAATGTGAAAGTCCATCTGACAGTAGACGCACAAGAAGAGAATACAGTGATCAGAAAGGAGGGAATAGTTAAATAAATAATGATGAGAATTTCTCAGATTTAGACAGACGACTTCAGATTTAAAGGGATCATAGTGTGCTGAATAGAACAGATAAGACACACATACATATACGCATAAACACAGTGAAATTTAAGATTATGAAAGATAAGCAAAAATTATTTTTAAAACGCCCAGAGAGAAATAGCAGTTTACTTACAGAGGAAGAATAATTAAACTGACCTCAGATTTCTCAAACACCACACTGGAGGCAAGGAGACAAGAGTGTAATAACTCCAAAGTGTTGAAAGAAAGGAACATTTATATGGGGTGGAATAAAGACAGTCTCAGGCATATAGGTTCTGAGAAGGTTCAAGACAGAGAGAAAGCACAAGCAGTAAAGATAACACAGCAGTAAAATGAATGTGTGATGGAGAATTTTTGCTCATTGCTAAGCAAGAATCTGCTTTAATCATTGGTATGACAGATTTAAAGTTTTTTCCCCCAAGATAAGTGTTATATTGAACTTTTAAATTCATTCTACTGTAATTCTGATGATTGCTTCACTTTGCATCTTACTATGGACTTACTGGATATTTAGGCAGATACCAACTACCCAGAGAAAGGCAGAAATGGCAATGTAAACAATCAAAAAATGGTAGTGTAAGTACAAGAGTAACCAAAGGGGAAAATCATTAGGGTAAATATGCATCACGTGGAATTTTCCCTGTTGCCCAAAGGGAAAGAGACTTTCCCTCTTCTTCCAGCATTTCCTCAAGAAACCTGGACGTGTGAATCCTTCCTCTGCCACTTTGATTTCTATGTACATCTTTTTAAAAGCTAAATAAGCCTCTTGCCTGCCTATAATCCAGGAATGTCTTTCTTAAGAGCCTTGAGCCATCTCTTTGAAATGTGGATGTCGAGGAAGATAAGGGCCCCTCTCCCGTTGCCTGGGAGTTTAGCCTAGGCGCCTGCCTCCAAGCTGTAAGTACCCCTTATCATAGAGATAAGAGTTTAATTTTTCCTCCGGATAAAGGCAGTTAGCTATCACAGATGGCTACTCCAACTGCCTGGTTAATTTAGGACTTAGCCTAGGAGTATGGATTTAGCTGTCACCCTTGGATCCTGCACACCTGGATGAGCTGCACACCTGGATTTTCTGGCTATGCCCACCAATTTTGGGTTGTATGAAACACTACACCTCAAAGTGTGGGATTTGGCTTTCCAAACAGCTGCCCAAGGGGCCAGAGGATGCAATCTAGAAGTGTGGGGGCAGTTCATGCCTGTAGGGTACATTTTGATCAATAAGAAAAGGAACAGAGTGAGCCAGGTAGACAAATTCCCCCTCCTTCCTCCCACTTATGCACTGTTCCAAGAACGGTTTCTCTAGGGGCCAGCCCAGTGGCACAGTGGTTAAGTTCATGCACTCTGCTTCGCTGCCTGGGGTTCACAGGCCTGGATGCCGCACCGACCTAGCACCACTCATCAAGCCATGCTGTGGTGGCATCCCACATAAAATAGAGGAAGACTGGCACAGATGCTAGCTCAGTGACAATCTTCCTCACCAAAAAATAAAAAAATAAATTAAAAAAAAAAGAATGGTTTCTCTATATAGTCTCTCTGGAGATGTCCTGTATGGCCCAAAGTCTGTTTCCTTGGGAACCTGGGCCAAAACAACTGACATTCAAACACTTGAAGACAGTATTAAGCGTTGATTGTGGAGGACCCAAGTCTGAGCAGAGTAATATTGTCCCAATAAGGGAAAATTTGAGGATTGGGGATAGACAGAAGGAATAGAAGAACCAGTAGGAGAACAGCTTAAGGGTGATATTTTTGAAGAAAAAAAGGCAGTTCAGGTGATTTTGGGAATGAATTGCTCCGCTCTATAAAAGATATACTTCCTTCACCTCCATCAGTCTCCTCTATGAAATCTTCAATAAATCATCCTTTAATAACAATCGCCTTGTGAAATGAATTTTCTTTTGGAGGAGTGAAACAGATTGAGTCCTGGGCCAGAATTGGTATAAGTCCTGCAGAGCAGAGTCTGGGGAAACAGCAGGTCTCAGAGGACCTAAGCCTGCCAGGCAATATTACGGAGCCAGTGCGGTGTTCTCACTGTCTCCCAGTCTCCTTTCAGCCTCTGTCCCCTACCCAATACCTTCCTGATTTCCAAATTCTAGTGTTCCCTCAGAAGTAGAAATGTTATAATGACCGTGGTTCCCGTATAACAATTTCTTCTACAGCGTGGTTGCTTGGCCGACTTGCAGCGCAAATGGTGTCCGCCTCCAGCAGCGCGCCTCAAGCCCTCTGCCTCTAACGGAGTGTAGATCGTCTCCTCTTGCAGTTCCTTCAGGTGTGAGCGGGAAAGCAGGGGCTGGGCACTCTCTGAACCTCAGGCCCCCCCCGCCCCCCCATATGTTCTCGTGAGAAAGTAACAGCAGAGACTTAGAAATAAATCTAACAAAAAACGTGCAAACTATGGATGCAATAAATTATAAAACTTTATAAAGACATAAAAAAGGCCTTGAAAATGGAGACATAGCCCAAGTTCTTGGATAGGAAGACTCCACAGTGTAAAGATGTCATTATCCCCCCGAATTGATCTATGAATTCAAAGGAAGTCCCGTCAGAATCCCAACAGGGATTTTTTAAATCATGGAACTTGACCAGCAGATTCTAAAATGTACTGTACCTGGATGTGCAGAGGGCCTAAAGAAGGACAAAGTGAGAGGACTTGCCCTCCAGACAGCCAGTCGTATTGCGGAGCTATGGTCCCTGACATAGGGTGGTGCTGGCACAGGGCTTGGCAGCTTGACGGTGGGACAGAAGAGAAAGCGGAGAGACCCATACACAGGTACCCTTGACACGGAGCTGAGGTGGCCCTCAGAGCAGTGGGGACAAGAGCACCCATGCACCATCAACTGTCTCCCTTAAGACTACTACAGGAACCCAGTCTTTCACCTTGCCAGCCTCTCCCACAGAGTTCTGCACACAGTCAGGGCTTAATAAGTGCCTTGTAATAAATTGACTGACTTAGAAACAATACCATCCTTCTATATGCTTACCCTCACTGAGAGATCTCCTCTGTCTGATGCCTAAAATCTCTCCATTTAAACACCATTCTTTTAGTCAGGGTTTTCAACTTTGGCAACAGTTACATTTGGGGTCGGATAATTCTTTGTTTGGGGGGGCACTGTCCCGTGCATTGTAACATGCACCTTGGCCTCTACCCATGAGACGCCAGTAACCTCCCCCACTCCAAGTTGTGACAACCAAAAATGTCTCCAGGCATTGTGGAATGTCCCTTGGGGGGACAAAACCCGCCCCCTCCTCACTGTCTCCATTGAGAACCACTGGGTTAGGCAGTCCCCTACACTGCCTTCTCTTATGATGCCACACCCTCCTTATGGCAGATTTTAGAAGGTTCACTCTCTGAGTTCATTGAGAACTGCAGTCTCTTGCCCTCGCCAAGGTCAGACTCAGCCATTGGATGAGCCAGTTCATGCTTAGCCACACTCTCCTTTCTCTCTGTCAGGCCACCCATGTGGCTGTTCTGTGTCCCTGGGTTCCGTGACGGTGTTGATAATGTGGAGAAGAACCCCAGTCTACCTGAGGTGGACAAGTAGCATGAGTGAGAAATAAGCTGTGGTTGTCTGTCATTTCACCATAACCCAGTGTGCTCTGAGCCTATATCCACCCCCACCAGGAGGATGAACCGCGGCGGGAAATAATAGAAAAAAAAAAATATATATATATAGGTCTCTACCCCCAGTTTCTGGCACAGAGCTCCTAAAACCCTTGTAATTTCCTCTTGGCCAGCCCCTCTTCTACCCACCCTGTGTATCTTTGTCTTCCCCTGCCCCCTCTACCACGAAGACCCTGCCGCTGCCTCCCTGCACGCTCTCTCCCTGGGCGCTCTCTGTTTGGAAAAGTGATCCCATGCCCTCTACCCTGAGATTTGGGACAGAACCCAGAGCTCATTCAAGTCATCCCCCACCAATACACACTTGTCCTCTTTAATGTCTCTGAAGTCACAGTGAGTTCTAAACCCAGCCCTTCCTGCACATGCCAGCTGTAGGAACTCTGGCAAGAAGCCTGACATCTGTCTGTCTCCATCTCTCATCCATAAGCTGTCTCTCTCTCTCTATAAATCTCTATATAACATCTATAATATCATCATGATGATAGTGTCTGCCTTCAGAGGTTGGTTGTGAGGATAAATGAGAGAATCCATATGAGATGCTTAACATCAGTCCAGGCACTTTGCAAACACAAGATGGATATTAGCTGCCCTTTCTATGGTTATTGTGGAAGGTGGGCTGAGAGGGGGGAGATCCAAGTGAACCAGACCTCCCCATTCCTGCAGACGTTCCTTGCCTGGGATGCAGACTCCTGGACTTGGGACCTGTCCCACACAGAGGTGTGACCTCAAGTGACAAGACATTATTATTCTCAGAGGAGCAGGTGAAGACTCAGGTAAACTTGGATGCCCTCACTTTGCAGCCCCCAGGAGACGCTGGCTCTGCAGAGAGGGTCACCCCTGTGAGGAAGGATGTGCTTCGGGGAACATGCTTGCCAGAGAGGGTTTAAGTGTGTGTCCACATCTGTCCAGACCCTCAGCCATGCCCCATTCCCCACGCATCTGTCACGGCCTACACCAACTCCCAGGTCTAGAGCTCCACAGAGTGTCGATTCTCTGAGGCTTTTCTCAGTTTCCTAGAACAAGCTCCTCCTGGGTGCAGTCACCCATCTCTGAGGGCTTCAGGAGACCCAGACCCAGGCTCAATGCCAGGGTTGCTGTGTGGACAGTGATCCTGCCACCTTGCAGCTATTACACTGTGTGCATGGGAGGGGGAAACCCAATTCCAGCCCAGCAACTGTGGCTCCAGCCTGGAGTCATGATGACCAGTCAGAGAACAAGGAGAGACTTGATTCCCACCCTTCTTCTCCAGGAACCAATCATCTGCTCATTTACTGTTGCGCTCTGCCTTTGATCCAAAGCTACTGGGAGGAGAGGACAGGTCCAGAGGCGGGATGAAGGTAGAGGTAGGGGAGATGGAAGCCTCAGTAGGAGAGTGGAGACCTTCCAAGGCTGGATGGGAGCCAGAAGGCCAAGGTGACGGGCAGTGGATGGTCAAAACAGTGCAATCCTCCATCCATCTAGGGCTGGTGTTTGATGTCGCATGCAAATCACCTTGGTGACCTCTGCTGGTGGCCTTAACGTCCTTCACCACATACAATGGTTTGTTCTAAAATAGACTCCCCTCTTCCCTTCCCCAGAGCTGACTGTCCCATCTCTGTAGCCTGCAATGTTAGTGGGGAAGAGAACTGTCCCATTTTTGACTCTTCATCCCTACCCCAGCCCCCAAGCCCTTGGTCGTGAGACCCCTGATGGGCAGTTTCATGCCTTTGTCCAGTGGACTTTCCCACCTGTTGCTCTCCTGAATCACGACTAAGTGGATTCTTCCATTTCTGTCCACATGTCCCACAGGGAGCGCTCCTTGCCTATTCCTCCGCGTTCCCCGGTTGATGGTGTCATCTCTGTCTCCTCCCACACACTCCTAAATGGACCATCCCAGCCCTTGACTCTAAGGATCTTACAGGTTGGTATAGCTAAGGCATTCAACCACCAGCTGCAGAATCCTGCCCCAGGACTGGGCTGTAGAGTGTCCATCAAAAAAACAACTGGAAACATCCCCCACTAGAATGTCAGCTCCACATGGGCAGGAACTTTTGTCTGTCTTGTTCCCTGATGTCTCTTCAGCACCTAGAATACTGCTTGGTAACAGTATGCACTCATCAGGTGCTTGCTGAATGCATGAACCCTTTGACCCAGCAATTCTACTTCTAAGAATGTGTGCTAAAGAAACGCTCACACAGGTGCACAGGGCTGTGTGTGCAAGAACGAGAGGAGCAAACAACTGGGAAAACCTTGTCAATGTTTATTAATTGTCAGTGACTAACGCAGGGTAAAGAATAATGGAAGTTTGCAGCATGAAGCATCCGCTGAAGAGGAAATAGAATGAGGGGGACTTGTCCAGGACACGCTGGTAGTGGGAGAAAGCAGGTGGGAGATGCGCATAGTGGTACCCCGTGTGTGTGTGCGTGTGCATGTGTGTGTGTAAATGCAGAGAAAAACGTCTGGAATCAAATG
Source organism: Equus asinus (assembly GCF_041296235.1). Lineage (NCBI taxonomy): Eukaryota > Metazoa > Chordata > Mammalia > Perissodactyla > Equidae > Equus > Equus asinus. The sequence continues at coordinate 39,455,254 of NC_091820.1, forward strand.
CCCAGAACTGCCCTCAGTAGTCCTCTCCCCGGGGAAGGGGAGGGTAGTGCTGTTCTATGCAGAGAACATCTAACGATACTTGTTTTCTAAGGTAGGTGCATGGACACACAGACAGAAATACGCATTAGGTATATGGCTTACTCATTAACAAAACTCTAACATCTAACAGAATGTTTGGCACGTAGTAAGGAAAATCGTGCTGAACTTTTCACTGCCGTGAACACTTTTTTTCACTTGCTGTACACTTAATGGCCAGGAGTTCACAGCCACACCCATGTTCATGAAAGGCCGCCAGGTTCTGCTTCTTATCATGGGCACTTGTCACATCCCTGAGGCTGAGGCAAGGAGAAAGCAGAGAATATAAGTGGCAGTGAGCTCCCACTACCTGAGAAATCAATCCCCCCCTCCTCAACCCGCCCTGCAGGAGCTTGAGCACTGCGACTCCACCCTTCCTCATGGTCTGCACGCATCTCCCACTGTTCCTCAAAGCGAACCTTCTGCGCAGGCCACAGTGACTCCCTCACCTGTCCTATGAGTTCTTGGGCTAGATGAAAGTGTGGCCTACACATCAAGAGCTGACCTGGGGTTTGGAGCCCACAGCATCCTGGGAGGGGAAGATCCCTGAATATACAGAGCAGGGAGTAGGAAGAGCATGGGAAACCTCAACGCTTAGCCTCATTGCTGCACCCCAAGGGACTAGGAGAAAAGAATGACTTGGGGAACAAGTGACAAGCTGGGATACCAGTACCATAACGGAACAGTGCATCTTGCAGGGGTGTGAGGATGGATTGAAGGGTCACTTACAGAGTTAGTCATCTTCCTCAGGATGACTGATCTCTTCATATGCTACTGGGTTCTTTCTCGCAATCTGTGGGCCCAGACATTAGTCTTGCCCTCCCCGGGTCCTGTGGTGGAGAAGAGCTGGTAACTGGAGCTTGGGTGGGTTGGGGAGTGTTAGGCTCTGTTTTGTCAGATAAGGAGATGCCTCCTCCCTCCCAAGTGCCCGTGGGCCTTCTACATAGTCTGTGCCACATCTTCTGACTCAGAGACTTAGACCCGCACCAACACACACAAAATGTCAGTTAGTGTCTTAGCTTCTGGCTCCTCCCATGGTCAGGTTTAGATCCTCGACCTCTTTCATTACCGGAACATTCATTCAGACCTTCTCTCATGCAGCGTATAATCAAGGGCATGTTGTGCATCAGGCATTGAGCTGAGGGCTAGGACTGCAACTCTGAGGAAGATACGTTCCCAGCTTATCACAGATGGAATTACTCCAGCACCTTTCATGTTGTCAGGCCTTCTAGATTTAATTCAAGGCCTTTGAACAATTTGTGAATCTGATTCTTTATTTCCATTTTGTGGACTAGAATCTAGACTTCAGAGAATTTCGAAGACTTGTCCACAGTTAAACGGCTTTTATATCGATGACAATTCAAGTCTGTGACACTGGAAGTCATGTTCTAACATCTCAGCTGGAGCTGGGCGAGCTCCTCAGTCCATCCTGGACCGAGGCCTACCCAGGATCCATCGCCCACGCCTAGACCACACACTCGAATGTAGCCAGGGAAGCCAGAGGAGTCGTTCCCACATAGTTTTCTCTTACCTGGTGTCTTCTCACTCTGTTGACCAGAGGTACTCGCTTCTCCCAGGGGGCACAGCTGTTCGTGAGCCTGCTTTGAGCCGGGTGTTACTGGTACTGGCTTTGAATCATTCTTTTCCTTTGCTGGCTTCTTGCGCATCACCTTTTTAATGTGAAGGTCATATATAAACAATATAATATTTCTCTAGTGCTTTAAAGCTTACAAGCTATCTTCACATACAGTATCTTAACATCCTCAACAACTCTGGGAGCTCGTTACATTACTCATACTTAAATTGTGAGGAACCTGGGAGGTTAGAAGGAAAAGGAATGGCCTAAATGAGGGGTGTTTCCAGGACTAGAACGTTTGTCTTCACGCTCTTTCCAGACCAACACTCTTGTAAACAGCAAAAGCCTCCATGTAAGTGGGAGTGTGGGATACAGAAGATTTGGGGAAGAACAGCATTCTAAGAATCCACGAGGTCTGTGAAAGAAAGGAGGGGCTTCTATCAAATATAAGGGATCACATATAAGCTAGTAGACAGCTGCTGGGAGAGTAGATGTGAAAACGCACAGAGAGGACAAAACACTGCTGGAAAATGGTGTGGAGGAGATGAATGAGGGAGGGGAGAGGAAAGGAATGGTTCCCAGAAATGACTGTACATGGCAAAGCAAGCAGTGCCAGGCATGACAGACTGTCCTACCCTGGCAAGAATGTTTAATGTGGAAACAGGCGAGGTGGTTCCCGTACCAATTCTGCTTGTGCCAGAGGGTGTCATTGACCAACAACCTTAAGCTACCTTTCATTCAGCTCCCACATTTATGAAACAGTGAACGATAAATGTAAACCAAGCAAAGGGAAAGTACTTTCTGAGCTTGTGAACACTGTTTAAATGTGGCAATAATAAAAACGAATACTTCCTCTCATGCTCCTTCTTTGAATTCTCTCCTCCAGTCTCCAATTCCCAGACCCCTTTGCCCTCTAAACTAGAGTTTAATCTGTAGTTGTGGAATCGCTTCTTCAATAAACACACAGGCACCTCTGAGCGTCCCCCTGGGCTGGGACTGAGGCTTCAGAGATGTCTCAGGCGCAGATGAGGCCCCGAAGGAGCTCACGGTAGGGAGGGGCCCACAGTTTAAGTGACTCCTAAACCAGATGACAGTGGCCCCGAGACAGAGCAGAGAGGAACTGATACTTCCTGTTGCGAGATTGGGTGTCTAAATGGAAGCAGCAGCAGCAGCTGTGAGATAAAGCCCTGGGGGGAACGCCGGAACTTCATAAACATATGAAACAGTTTATGAGCTTGGGAATGGTGTGGGGTTTTGGGTTAGACTACTGCCACTGCCATTGCGAATCAGGCAGCTCATTTAACATTGCTGTGCCACAATATCCTCCTCTTCACTATTATTTATATCATATAATAATATCCTCATTATTATTTCTGGATAATGATAGTAACAACGCTACAGAGGTTTGCTTAAGGCTTAAACGCATTAATCCATGTGAATTGCTTAAAATATCTGGCATCACTATGAAAATAAAAGAAGTATCAGCTACCACAAGTGTTATGAATTACTATAAAGCTATTGATGCTCCATCGGGCATTGTGATAAAGAGATCAGGACAGGGAGGCAGTGAGGGCCAGGCCACTTTTGATATTCTCCCACTCTTCCCAATATTCACATCCGTGGAGGGAGAAAGGGTCCCTGGTCTTGTAGATTTGGGAGATACTCACCTTCTGGCGTTTTCTCTGTTGCACACTGGAAGCCTTCTGAGGAGGTTCATCTAAAAGAAGGTGATAAATCAGAAGGTTTTTCTTTTCTTTTCTTTGTAAATATTCCCAAACTCCAGAAAGACTCCTGCGGTACCAGGGAATTCTGCAGCAGAGGGTCGAGCCCACTCATTGTCAAGGAGTTATTGTGAGCTGGGCTTCTGCATTATCTTTAGTAATGGTTTATGAGTTTACTTGCAGCATCAATTCATAATTTTCCTTCTGACGCTTTACAAAATGTGAATGAAGCCCCATCCCCACCTCATCCTATTCCATTCCATATTTCTTACTTTTTTCCCCCCAAGAATTAAATTGATTGGTTGGGAATTTGAACTGTATTCCCTTAAAGATGTGTGGCAACTAAAAACCACGGTATACTTACAATGGGTGAATTTTACAGTAGGTCAATTATACCTCAGTGAAGCTGTTCGGTGTGTGATGAACCATGGATGATTTAGTCCAGCAGTTCTGGAATGTTTCCACTATAAAGGCATTCCTTTAATGTCAAAAACATTGTAGACACCCCAGCCCTGGATTTTCAGTGCTCTCGCAGTTTGGGAGCCTGTGGAATCCAGCTCCCTTAGCCGGGGAGTCAGAGGTCTATTGGAGTCAGTTTGAACATTCTGACCCTGTCTTCTTACAACTGTACTGTCAGAGCGGAAAAGCAGGTGAACACATCCCGTCCCCTTTAAAGTGAGTACACACACTGCTCAGATGCACAAAGGGTTCTGGAACCCGTTGCTTTTTTTCACCCTATGTTGCCTCTGCTCACCGACAAGTGGGAAAGCTCAGGGTATGTGTGAGAGCTGCTCTCTCAAACTCTCTCCCAAGCTCAGCACAGAATCAGGTTTGATTAGGAGGGAGAAGACTATTCGGTTTTGATAAAACACAGGGAAAGAGCTGTATGCCCTTACATACTGTGCTAATCACTTTCTCTCTTAAGACATTTATCCAACACCTATGCGCTGTTATGAAATTGACTCTGGAAGTTTTTGGTGGATTTGGACTTTCATTACATTTTTCTCAATTGTGCGGTGATTCATTAAGGGTGTTTAGCAAGAACAATAACTCCCTTAAAAAGAAATGTTTCAAACATACAGAAAATTATGGAGAATAATATTGGAAACACGTGTGCATGCACTGCTGAGTCTAGCATGATCTCAACATTATGCCACAACTGCTTCAGATCACCTTGAGATCTTTACTCAAAATATAAGAAAACACTATAAACAAGTCACAGCTGAAGGCATCTGTGCAGCCCTCACCGACCCCTGCCCTCCCTCCTTCTCCACTTCCCCACTCCTGAATTTGATGGGTTTTATTCTCATTAAGGTTTTTATACATCTGCTATTTACTTATTATCCATAAACTATATATTCATGTTTTAGGATTTTATATGAATGACCTCTGACTGTACTTGACCTTCTGCATCCAACTTTTTCACTCAGCCATGATGCTTTTGGGAGAACAAACTCCGGAGAATCTTTCCCAAGCAGCTGGACCCCAAAGCAGTCAGGCTTCAGGAGATTCTTTCCAGGCCCTTCCTGTCACTCACCTTGATTCCTGGGGTTCCGACCTTTACCAGAATTATGCCCACGGGATTTTGTGTTCCCTTTTTTAGGACACATGAAAGCTGGGAGTTTGGCCCTGAGACCTAGAAAGAAGCAAAATATTTGTTCCGTAAGAGACAGCCTGAGAGGAGGGTGGGATGCTGGGAGGCAGCACGGACAGTAAAGCTCATCAGCCAGGGGGATGCAAACAAGGGCCGGTGGGAGAGAAACGTGCAGGATCTAGATCTGAGCATCTCTGTGGCCACTGCTGCCTTCAGCCCTGCACAGGATATAAAAGAGCAGAATGCCCAGAAGCTGCCCTGGGATTTCTCCCCCCTTAAAAGGAAAGTGGGGACCCTTGCTGCAGCCTAAGCAGCAGCCATGGCATGGCAAGGGAATGGGGCATGGTCATATGTTCCCAGGCTTGTCTGGACTCAGAATTTCCTGTTACCTAGACTAGTCATGGTGTCATAGTTTCTCTTCATATACACATAGGTGATTTTCTCGGAGTATCCCAGCTTTGCCCACTCTTCCTTAGAGATGTATTTGGAAATATCCTCGAAGGCCTAGAAAACAAAGAAAATTAAATCCGGGCAGCAACTCAGCTAAACACGGCTGACATTCACAGACCTTGCCGTCTCCAGGGATGTCAGGCAAGGACCGAGTGAGGGTGGGGAGCTCCCGAGGCTCCAGATGGCCGCCTGACACCCTGCTCCTTGTCCCCAGTACCTCTGACCTCACCTCCTCAGAAATCTAGTCACCCTACCCTGTCCCTTGGGCCTCTCCTCTGACCTTCTCTAGATCACCTCACCTTGCATTCCTTCTCCGATTTCCAGGTACCCTTCTTAAGGCTCTTTGCAAAGGAACTGTCTCTGTTCATGGCACTGGGAACGGTCTGATCTCAAAGAGATGCAGCCTGTGTTTCTCCAACCACAAGGGCAAAGGTCCTGTAGAGAGAGAAAGCACTGAGGGAAGGCCATACTCAGTCACCTGGAATCAAGGTTCTACTTTTCTTCATCCTGGGCATATTTGTCCTTGAGTAAGGACATGGAGGGAAGTCAGATGAGAATAGGGGGCTGGAGGCCTCTGGGAAAAGTATTGATTAGGGATGACAGGTTTTCTGTGAGCATGATCAAGGCAGCCTTGAGCCTTTGAAGGGGGTTGGTTACTGTTGTTAGTAGTTTGCCCGGAGTTTGGCTTATCCTGAAGGAAAGATATAAAGACCCTTGTTGGGGAATCAGTGACGTGAGTGTATAGTTTTATTTGGGGGGGTGGTGTTTTGAGGGAAAGGGGGGGGAGGTTAGTCCCAGAGATCATATGGTGTCTCTGACTGATGGGTTTGAGTTTTCAGGCAGAAGGATGCGGGGCTTCGCTCTGTTGAAAAGAAAAGAGGATCATTAATATCAGCGGATTTAGAAGCTATTACTAGGTCATTTGAAAATTATTGGAGTGAAGAGAGCTGGAATCTTGGAGACTACAGGACCAGCCACCACTCAGGCTGAGAATGTGGGGAGTTTCAATGCGGCAATCTGGTGCTCCCCAAACTGACGGCATTGGGAGTCTCTCAGGGAGAGGAAACTTAGGGGTCTCTGAGGCCCAGAAGATTGCTGCTTTATCCCAGAGGAAGCAAGAAAGCAGCTCCTTAGGCAGAGGCTATCATCTCTGGTTGAGGAAACCTAGGGGAGTCTGGCTGATTTGGAGGTTTCTCAGGCTGACGGGAGTTTTGCTTCCCTCAGGAACAGCAATTAGGGAGTCTCAGAGACTGAAGATAGTTTTAGTTTTATCTCTGCCTGATGAGGATCGCTCCGAAAGGCTTTCAGTCGTCTCTTAGCCCTAAGGATGTTGAAGATGAGGGGCGGGGGGGACGCAAAGCAAAGACCCAACCGCTTGAGCGCTGTGAAGAGCCTGCCAGCTTTTCTACCTGAACCCCTTAACCTGTCCAGGGAGAGCCGCAGAAAAAACCTACCTCAGCAGCGAGGCGGCGGCGAACAGCAGGTCCACGACGACGCGAAATCCTGCAGCGCAACTGCCCAAGAACAATCGACCAACCAGAACGGTTAGTAAATTTGATCTGGCCAATCGGAGGTAGGAAAGTGGGCGGGGCAAGTGAGGCAGGAGTGGGGTCTATCAGTCCAGTTTCCAGGGACAGGAATGCTTCTCAAACTGGGTGGAGACTCTAATTTTCCCGCTTGAAGCGAGGTTGCTCTCTGCGAGAACTGGCCGCTCCGGGTTCTGTAGGCACGCATGCTCAGATCTTCCTACCCGCTGCTGTGTATTTGTTGTTTCTTTTTTAATAAATGGTATGCGTGACGCAGGCTGCCATTTCAAATTCTTCCTATCAGTCTCCTGGTTCCTTAGATAGGAGGGCTTTCCTAGGACCTCCCTGGTAACTTAAGAATTTTGAACTTTTTAAAAAGGTTTTAGAAATGTGCTTTTTTGACATGCGCTTTTTCAGGAAGACCGAATAATCAGAAACATGTTATACCCTTTAATACTGATATTTACAACAATAGTATTAAAAAGAGTATCTATGTAATTAGGGCTTGCTGTGTCCCTCAGGGGGCTCAGAGGTCACTTTCTCTAGAAAGTATCTCCTGGGACTGCTGCGTGGCCGAGTAGTTAAGTTCGTGCTCTGCTTCTGCTGCCTGGGGTTTCACCGTTTCGGATCCTGGGCACGGACCTAGCACCACTCATTGGGCCGTGCTGAGGTGGCGTCCCACATAGCACAACCAGAGAGACCTATGACTAGAATATACAACTATGTACTGGGGGATTTTGGAGAGAAGAAGAAAAAGGACAAAAAATTGATTGGCAACAGATGTTAGCCCAGGTGCCAATCTTTAAAAAAAAAAAAAAAAAAAAAGAATTTCCTGCCCCCACCCTAGTGCCCCTAATGGGTCCCCAATACCCCCTGGGCTTCCCATCCACAGCCCTGATCTCTCTAAGTCGCTCCTCCTAGAATGACAGAGAGCTTTCTTAGGGCAGGGACAGTGCAATGACTTCTGTACCCAGCACAAAGCCCTTTATGTGCGCCATCCCATTTAATTTTTATGAACTCCCCTTGAGTTAAGCACTGTTATCATCTCCATTGTGCAGGTGTTGAGACTGAGGTTCAGAGAGTTAAGCAACCTGATCAAAGTCACACAATCAGCAGGTAGCAGAGCCGAAATTCACCCCCAAGTTGGATGGAGTCCAAAGTCTGTACTTTCAATCATGCTTCTATGTTTCCTCAAATATTTGTTTGTTGGTTGAATGAATGAATGAATGCATCTTAAAACTACAAAGGACCTTTGACATAATCTGCATAATTCCTATAATTACCCATAGTTTCCTGTGGCTACTGTAACAAATTACCAAAAACTTTGTGGCATAAAACAACAGAAATTTATTCTCTCACAGTTCTGGAGGCCAGAAGGCCGAAATCAGTATTACTGGCCGAAATCAAGGTGTCAGAAGGGCTGTGCTCCCTCCAAGGCTCTAGGGAGAATCCATTCCTTGCCTCTTCCAGCTGCTGGTGGCTACAATTCCTTGGCTTCTGGTGGCATTACTCCAATCTTGAAGGCCAGCATCTTTAGATCTCTCTATTCCATCTTCACACCACCTTCTCCTCTGTGTATCTCTTCAAATTTCCCTCTGCCTCTTTCTTTTCCTCTTGTTTTGAGTGTGCAGTCTTTATTTCCTCTAAAAATTGAGGTAAAGGAATTCTTTGGAAAAAGAAACCATCTGCATGATTGAAAATGGGAAGGTCCTAACTTACACAATGTTATATGTCAATTATATCTCAATAAAGCTGGAAAAAAATTTTAATCTTAAAAAAGAACTGGGAAAAGAAAATGGGAAGGTCTGGCTTCATGCAGTGGCTCCAGGATGCTCAGAGGAAGGAACCAAAGTTGGCCAAGGTTGGCCAAGATTTTCCTGAGTTGATCTAGACTCCAGAGTTGTCACTAGTATTCTAAAGAGGAAAGAGATCAGTCGAAAGTTTGAGTCTCATAGTCCCTGGAAATGTGTAACGCTGATGCTCCTCTCACCTCAGCTGAACATGCTGGCTGGCATTTCTGATATTGGCGAGGAAATTGCCCCAATTTCCCAGGCTCTTCTGCCTTCCCCATGGCCAGCCTGGGATCTGTCCAGTCCTCTTGCCCCAAGAGGACAGCTGACTCTTGCAAGTCTCGGAGAAGAATGCTTTGTAGGTATGAATGTCTTGTGCCATGAGCCAGCTTTACAAGAAAATTGGCTGTACAAAGGCTTCCAGAAGGGTCAGGAGAATCAGAGCAGGGAAGGATTTGCAACAGTAGCCAGCCAGAAGGACAATCCTTCAGGCTGGACCTTCTCCTTGGTCCCCTTTCCTTATGGCATGGACTGGACATGATAAAGCTGAGGCTCTTCCACCAGCTCTACTCTCCCTGGATTCCTAGAAGCTCACAGCTGGCGATCCGCAGGCACTCAGCTATTTTGTTATTTCAGGCCTTTGGAGACACTCAGGTCCTCTCGCAGTTACTGAAGTGCTCGCCACTCAGGGACTCCAGGCCCTCAGCCAGGGTGCAGTGCAAGCTGGTCTGTGCCCCCTCCTAGGCCGACTTGACGAAGGGGAAGAAGAGCCACCATAGCAGGCACGCAGGAAGAAGTGCCAGACCAGCTCAGAGTGGATGATGCCTGGGTGCACTGAGTAGGTGGTGACCCCTGTGCCTTGGAGCTTCTTGGCCAGCTCCTGAGTAAAAAGCGCATTGGCCAGCTTGCTGTGGAAGTAAGCAAAATTCCGGCTGTAGCAGTTCTCACTCTAGAGGTTGTAGAAATGAATCTTGCCAGCATGGTGGGCCACCGATGACAGGTCCACCACCCGGCAGGAGCAGACTCCTTCAGCCACTCCAGGAGCAAGTGGGTGAGAAGGAAGTGGCCCAGGTGGTTGACTCCCAGGTGGGTTTCAAAGCCATTGGTTGTCTTGGAATATGGACACATCATCACTCTTGCATTGTTGATCAGAATACGGAGCTGCTTTTCCTCTGCCACAAAGCCTTCAGCAAAGACTTGGATGGATTTGGTATCGGACAGGTCCAGTTTCAGCACCATCACCTGAGAGTTCTTTGTATCAGCTTGGATTTCACTGGCAGCAGACTCCCACTTCAGTACATCTCAGCAGGCAATGCATACTCCTCTGCACCCTGGCCGTCTCCTTGTCTATGCCCATGTCGGCTCTGGAAGCTGCACATGTCTTTTCCAAACACTACCAGCAAAGAACTTCCTGATGGATGGAGCTATCACGTACAGGAAAGAAAGGATGGAGGTGAGCAGTCCCAAGATAATCAGCATCTTTTCAACTTCTTTAGTTGCTGCTCCTTTAGCGAAAGCAGCTTCGACTCCAACTCTGGCTCGGGCTCCTCTCGCTCCTGGCTCTCAGCAACAGCTTGGCCTGCTTCTTTCTTATAAGCATACATGTGGTTGCATTTGGAGCTCACTCAGATAATCCAGGATAATCTCCCCATCTCAACAGCCTTAACTTAATCATATTTGCAAAGAACGCTTTTCCAAATAAGGTAACATTTATAGGTTCCAGGGAGCATGACCTAATATCTTTGGGGGCCATTATTCAGCGTACTACAAGCAGTAAGTCAGACAGCTTGTTCTGAAGTTCTGGGGTCACAGGGTTTGCAAAGGAGTGACTGGAGCTCTTTGGGACTACATGGGGTGGAAGGCAGTGCAGCTTGGTGGGAGCGATGTGGGCTCTGTAGTCAGACAGACCTGAGCTCACTTCCCAGCCCCAACACCTGATGACTGAGTGACCTTGGGCAAGTCACTCAACCTCCCTGACTCTCCATTTCCTCCTCTGTGAAATGAGGTAATAACTGCCCCTCCCTCACAGGGCTATTGTAACTTGTGCTTATAAAGCACCTAGCACAGGGCTAGGCACAGTGAGTGATCAACAAACATTAGCTGTTGTTATTATTAAATCATGAACATGGTAATAATAATACCGTGCATTTATTCTGTGCTTACTCAGTTCTGGGTTCACAAGGAATCTTTTTATTATTATTATCTTATTGAGGTCACAGTGGTTTATAACGTTGTGTAAATTTCAGGTGTACATCATTGTATTTCAGCTTCTGTATAGGCAAGGTATCTTAACATACCATCCCAGGAGCATGTGATATAGATGGTCTTATTGCCCCGTGTCACAGACATAGATTCCAGAGGCCAGGATTTGCCCAAATCAGTTAACAAATAGTAGAGGAAGGAATGAAGACCATGTCTGGTTGATCCTTCCCCACATTGTTAGTCTCCACCACAGGAGGAGACTGTAAACCCCAGCACCTGCGGAGAGCACGTGTAAATGACAGACACATCTGAAAACAGGAAAGTCTGGGGCCAGTTGCATGGAAGGACTTGCCGACTGTCAGGGCTGCAGACTGTGGTGTGGGAAACCAGGATGGTGACAGTCTCTGTGCTCAGCGCTATTCCACAAAGAGAATAAGAGACTCTCTGCGCTGGTGGTGGTGGTGACAGACCCCAGTGTGAGAGCAAGGCCTGCACCAGGACCCAGTATGCTGTGGACCTACTGATTCCAGGATGGACAGATGAAAAGGCCAGCATTAGCTGGCTCTGGGAGTTTCCTGTGATTCCTCAAGAATATTGTTCATTGAGCTCGAAATTCTTTTGCTGCATGGTGTATTTCCACTTATTGTTTTTAAAAAAGTAAACTTTATATTGAAGTATAGCATAAAGGTGGAATTTTGCACAAATCATAACTACATCACTTGAGAGAAATGTGGGAACTCAGGATTTGAGAGTTAGCATTATTTGCCTCAAGGTAAATCATTGCTGTTGAGTATGAGATCAGAAAAATATATCTGCCAATTTTATGGTTCAACAACTTAGACTTTCCTGCATGTATTTCTGGCGTGATTAACCATACAGACTGATGTTATCTATGATTTTTTTTTTAAAAAACAGCTTTAGGGGCTGGCCCTGTGGCCTAGTGGTTAAGTTCAGTGAGCTCTGCTTTGGTGGCCCAAATTCGTGGGTTCAGATCCTGGGCGCAGACCCACATCACTCATCAGCCATGCTGTGGCAGTGACCCACGTATAAAGTAGAGGAAGATTGGCACAGATGTTAGTTCAGGGCTAATCTTCCTCAAGCAAAAAAAAAAAAAAAAACGAGGAAGACTGGCAAGAGATGTTAGTTCAGGGCTAATCTTCCTCAGCAAAATAAATAAATAAATAAAATAAACAGCTTTATTGAGATATAATTGACCTACAATAAATTGCATACATTAAAATTATACAATTTAAGTTTATATATAACATATATATACATATATATATTCACGGTAATCAAGATAGTAAACATAGTCATCATTCTCTCATCCCCACTCTAACATACCCAAGCAACCACTGACCTGCTGTCTGTCACTAAAGATTAGTTTGCATTTTATACAGTTATGGAAATAGAAACATACAGGGGGCTGGCCCCATGGCTGAGTGGTTAAGTTCGCATGCTCCCCTTCAGCGGCCCAGGGTTTGCTGGTTCAGATCCTGGGCACAGACCTAGCACTGCTCATCAGGCCATGCTGAGGCGGCGTCCCACAGAGCAGAACTAGAAGGACCTACAACTAGGATATAGAACTGTATACTGGGGGGCTTTGGGGAGAAGAAGCAAAAAAAAAAAAATTGGCAAAAGAAATAGAAACATACACTACACACCCTTATTTGTATGGCTTCCTTCACTCAGTATAATTATTTTGAACTTCACCCATGTTGTGTTGTATGGATATACTTCAATTTGTTTATTCATTCACCTGTTGATGGACATTTGGATTGTTTTCAGTTTTTGACTATTGCAAATAAAGTTGCCACGCAAATCTTGTACAAGTCGTTGTGTGGACATATATTTTCTTTTCTCCTGGGTAAAAACCCAGGAGTAGAATGGCTGGATCATATGGTAGGCATATGGTTAGATTTTAAAGAAACTACAAAACCGTTTTCCAAATAGGTTGTACCATTTTACATTCCCACCAGCAGTGTGTGAGAGTTCCAGCTCCTCCACATCCATGCTGACACTTGCTACAGTCGGTCATGTTAATTTTAGCCATTCTAATAAGTGTGTGGTGGTATGTCTTTATGTTCTAAATTTATATTTCCCTAATGACAATGATGCTGAGCACCCTTTCATGTATGTATTTGACAGCTGTATATTTTCTGCTCAAATCTTTTGCCCATTTTTTATTGGGCTATTCTATTTTCTTATTGTTGAGTTTTGCAAGAATTTTCTAAATTCAGATATATATTTTTGCAAAGACTTTCCCCAGTCTGTGGCTTGTTTTTTCATTATCTTAACTGAGTCCTTTAAAGAATGGATTTTTTAGTTTTGATGAAATCCAATTTATCAATTTGTTCTTTTGTGAATTGTGCTTTTGTTGTCAAATCTAAGAAATATTTGCATAACCCCATGTCAAAATTTTTTTCCTGTGGTTTATTCCAGAAGTTTTATACTTTTAGGTTTTACATGTAGGTCTATGATCCATTTTGAGTTAATTTTTGAATATATTGCAAGGTATGGATCCAAGCACATTCTTTTGCATATGGATATCCAATTGTTCCAGCAACATTTGTAGAAAAGGTTATCCTTTCTCCACTACATTGCCTTTGTACCTTAAAAAAAATCAATTGTCCGTGTATGTGTGTGGGTTTATGTCTGGAGCCTACTTGGCTCCATTAATCGTTTGAGTTTTACACCAATACCACATGGTGTCAATTAATGCAGCTTTATAATAATTCTTGAGCCGGGTAGTGTTAAACCCTCCAACTTTGTTTTTCTTTTTTAAGAGTTGTTTTGGCTGTTCTAGATCCTTTGCATTTCCGTATGAATTTTAGAATCAGCTCATCAGTTTCTACCAAAAATCTTGCTGGGGTTCGAATTGAGATCACATTAGATCTGTAAATAAATTTGGGGGAGAATTAACATTTTAACAATATTTACTCTTCTGCTTTATGAACAAGGTGTATCTCTCCATTTATTTAGATCTTATTTAGTTTCTTTCAGTAATATTTTGTAATTTTCAGTGTACAGGTCTCTCACATCCTTTGTCCAATGTATCCCTAAATATTTCATATTTTTTATGAAATTATAAATGGTATTGGTTTTTTAATTTCAATTTCTGATTGTTGCTAGAATACAGGAATATAATTGTTTTTTTTATATGGATCTTATATCTTGCAACCTTGTTAAACTCACTTATTAGATCTAGTAGCTTTTAAATAAATTCTGTCGGATTTCCTACACAGATGATCACATCGTCTCTGATATTTTTGTTTTTAACAATGAACTTGCCTTTAACCACAAATGTGTCATTTTAACGTGCCCTTCACTTAATACTTCTTCGTAAAATATAGTATAGAAAAGTGAAAACAGAAGCCATTACACAAAACATTTTACTGAGTATTCACTACCATGCTCACTATCGATAAATCATTAGGACAGTGGCTCTCGACCAGGGATGATTTTGCTCTCCAAAGGGCATTTGACAACATCTGGAAAATTTTATTTGTCACAACTGGGATGAGAGGACTCCTGGCATCTAGTGTAGAGGCTAGGGATGATGCTGAACATCTTACAATGCATGAGGCAGCCTCCTACAACAATGCACAATGATCCAACCCCAAATGTCAACCGTGCTGGGGTTGAGAAATTCCACATTAGAAGTAGGTGCATACACAGATGTGAGCCCCACAATAAATGTACTTATGCAGACAACACAGTGTGGACAGATGTGCAGGGTTCACTTAAATTTCATACAAATAACTCTATCTTTTCCTTTGTGTAGTGAGATGTCCCATGGTTCTTCTGGTGTGCAGTTTCCTCATTGCAAAGGGTCAATAAACTTGACATTGTTGGACTACAGGTTTGTTTCTGGTGCTACTGGGCTGATCTAGCTAGAACGAATTCATGCAATGGAATCAGATTCTCCGTTTTGATGTGTGTTTCTGGGTAACTAGACTGGTCCAGAAACTGGTGGCATGAGAGTGGAGGTGATGAGCTTCTCAGCTAAGCCTCTGAAGGGTGGGCAGGGTAAGCTGAGTGAAGGCCCCAATTCACAAGCAGCCATGGCTGAATCACTCTCTACTTGCAATGACCTTGTCCCTCCTTTCGCTGCAGCAGCAGCTTCCTCTGCACCTGGTAGCTCAATGTTCAGGTGCTGGCCCAGCCCTGTGGTCTGAACCTCCCAGTGGAACTTATGTGTTAATGGGGCTGTGTAACCTGGACTCCTACAACAGCAACCCAAGCACAGTCCCCTTGAAGGGTAGTGCCAATGTTCTTCCAGGTGGATGCTGAGATCCACGCTGCTTCTGGGTAGCAAAATCCAAATGCCAATGCTCATCAAACCCTGAATAGTTCATCAGGTGTTCTTTCTCCTCTGGCCCAGAAGTTCTCAGGGCCCCATTTGCCCCTGGACCCTAATTCCTTTCAATCTGTGGAGCTGCAAAGCAAAGCAGCTTAGGCCATCTGCTGAGAAACCTGGGACACAGGGTCCTACCCTGAGGCCTTTGAATCTGCTGGTGCTGCTGGTATGTCCTGGTACCTGGCTATCTGGAGGCAGAGGGTTGGACAAAATGACCTGCTGGGGTGCAAACAGTACAGAGAGGGGACACTTTCTGCAGCCTGGTCCCAAGGATGTCAGATGTGAGTCCCTCACTCCTGCCCTGAGGATACCCTGGCTGCTCCTGGGAAGAAGGGCAGTTTCTCTGCTTCCTTTATTCCCTCCCAAGGCCCTCTTTAGGCCTGTCTGGTGAGAGGAAGGCATCAGCCCGCAGCTCCCGATCTTTTTCCTTGGGAGTGTTCTGCATAGATTCCACTAGACGTGTGAATTTATCCAGGAGGGGGACAGTGGGGTCTCAGTGGGACGGATGACAGGGCAAGGGCTCCTTTAGAGAAAGAGGCTAGGGTAGCCAGATCCTTGACTTAGATTCCCATTGATTCCCTTCCAGTTTGGCCTGTGAGTTGAGTGGGTGTTCCTAGGGCAGGAGACCCTCCCTCCTTGCCTCACCAAGTCACCCACTCTGTCTCTGCCGTTTATCTTATCTCTTTCTCTTTCTTTTCATCTCCATCTCTCTACTCTCTCTCTCTCTCTCACAGCTACTCAGACTCCTCTCTCCCTCTCCCACACCCTCCCTTTTCTTCTGTCTATCTCTCCTCTTCATCTCTTGACTAAAGGTGTTGGCTGCAGTATCTCTAGCTGATGTCCAAGTCCTCACACAAGCACAAACAGGGCCAGTGACATCGCCTTTAAGCACTAAACACCTGTTGCTGTCACATCTTGGGGAACCCCAGCAGGATCCCGACATCCTACTGAGGTTACCAGTACACTGTCCACTCCTAGCCTTGAATGAAACAATTCACTGCAAACCACCCCTGAAGATATGGCGTCAGCCACAGGGAAGGCAGTAAGGGGAAGATGAGGAACTCTCAACATCATCTTTCCACTTTGGATCATGAATCTTGAACTGGAAAGGGCCCATCTGCTCAGCTCTCCCCTCTCCCCATTCTGCAGCTTTTCATAACGATGGGTTTTTTGCCTTTACTGATACCTACAAGCTTCTTTTGCAAAACAAAAATTTTAAAGTTTATTTTGCATAATTAACTAGATTGTCTTTAGAGAATAACTTTAATTCGTGTTTCTTAGTCAGAAAAACAATTTTCTGTAAACTTTTATTTCCTACCATTGTAGCAATGACTCTAGAGATAATTACTATATATTGGCCACAGTGGCATACAGGACCAACTTTATCTTTTTTAAACCTAAATTAAATAAAATAGTGAAACTCCTCAATTTCGGGGTCTTCAGACTGAATGATTCCACAACCAAGAGCTTGGGTGAATCCCACCATCCTTCAACACATCGCACCCAGGGAGTCCAAAGGGCAGGGACATTTGCAGTCAGGATTTTGGCGACATTTACTACAGAAGGGAACTGGAGCATAGAATCACAGAGAACCCCTCCCCCAGGCCCAACACTTTCATCCTGAGCCTGAACACGAAGTAATAATGAATCTTATGTATGTCCTCCTGCCTGGGCCTCTGTTACCTTTCCAACCTGAATCAACCTCTGATTTTACTCTGAACTCAGGCATCTGTTGTCTATTCCACCATTAATGGGTTCTGATCTAGGTATAGAATCTAGAGTTTTGAGGGTAGAAAGTTAACAGTCCCTTTGTATCTCTGTACTGCATTTGGAGGTCTGTTCGCTTTTCCACTATCAGGACAATTTACATGTGAATCTTTTCTCGCATCTATTAACTCCTTCCCCGTCATTGCCTCTCAGGTCTGCACATTGGCTGCGGGCCTCAGTTAAGCCCTCCCCATCGATGCTCCTTTGGTGTGTGCAGACAATCAAACCTTCCGCAGTTAGTGCTCCTTCTCCTATGTGCATCAACCTTAGCCCCCAGTTAATGCTTCTATCCTGAATGCCCATTTGGTCTGACCTTGAAGTCAGGTCTTGGTTAACTCTTCCACCATCATCGCCCCTTTGGGATAGGTTGTAAATTGTGGGCCTTTGTTAATTATACCACCATTAATGCTCCTCTGGTCTATCTCTCGGATCTGGGTCTAAGTTAACATTTCCATTTTTCAAAGCTTCTGTGGAATGCCTTTGGAAATGGGCCACTATTCCACCATCAGTGCCCTTCTGGCTTGACCTTGAAGCGAGAGTTTTGTTAAGTTTTCTCCATCCATACACCCTGGTAGAGGTCCTTATTCCTAGCACTTTCTTAACTATTGCACCATCAGAGCTCGTTTATTTTGTACATATAGAACCCGAGCCTTTGTTAACTATTCAATCCCATTCTGGGCTCACTCCAATCTAGTTCTTTGTTAAGTCTTCTAAAATCGATGCCCCTTAGGTTTTACCTCGAACCTCTGACTCTATCAATTCTTTTAGCGTTTTTAATGGGCGGCAGAAGGCCACATCTGCCCACTTTAAGCGACGCGGGCAGAAAGTCCAGGCTGTGAATGACAGGAGAGGGCGGGCTCTTCCATGTTTGAAGGAGCCAATGAAAGACCAGGAGCGCGGAGAAGCCAGGGCTGTGAGTGACAGACGGGGCGGGCCCCGCCCCCCGCCCCACTTGAAAGAACGGTAGGAGGGCTGGAGGGCGATGGTGCTAGCCTGCGAGTGGCGGGCGGGGGGTGTGCATGAGCTCCTAAGTGAATACAGTATGTCAAAGGACTTTTCACTTTCTCTATATGCTTTAGAAACGCGGCTTCCGCAGAGCAATCTCCCGGGCGGTGCGTCCACCGTCTGACCGCTCTCCCGCTTCCCAGCGAAGCCCCGCGCCGGCCGCGCCGCCACGCCTTTGCTCGGGCCGGGCCTCTGCCGAAGGCCGGGAACGCCCATTCACCCACCGGGACAGTCGCGGTGCTTCCGAGCCTCGCACAGCTTTTTCAAGCATCAGTTCCGAATAGCCTGCCTCGGAAGTATCACGGGCGCTCCCCGGGCTCCCAAACGCCTATCTCCTCTGGCTGGAATGGGAGCCTCAAGAAGCAGGGGGAGGCCCCGGCCAGTCTCCCGGCCGGCCGCAGAGTCCCCGGCACAGAGCGCCATTTTTGCTACTGGTGGAGCTCGGCTGGGCGGCTGCTTCTGAGCACGCGAGAGAGAAGCCAAGGCGGCGTCCAGACCCACCAAGGAGGGCTGGAAGGAAGGGAAAGGGAATTTCGGGGGATGTTGAGCCCATTTGTGCAAACGGGGAGCCAAGCTCGGCTTGAGAAGGAGCTTTTGAGTCCTGAGAGCAGAGCCAGGGTGAGGGGCCTGCTGAGTGATGCGGGTCTGTGTGGTCAGTGACTGGGACATGTGGAAGCACTAACGAGCCCTTTGGACTGAATGGTGTGGAGAACAGTGATAGCCGAGTCTGTAGGATCAGGGATAACTGTATGTGAGATAGGCGATGGGGAGTTTATGCGGATGAGTGATGGGGAGTCTGTGCCCTGAGCGATGGTGTCTGTAGGATGAATGATGGGGTTACAAGCGGGTGAGCGAAGGGCATCTGTGGGGTGAATGAAGGGAGTCTGGGGTGAGCGATGGTTTCTGTAGGATGAATGATGGGGTTACAAGCGGGTGAGCGAAGGGCATCTGTGGGGTGAATGAAGGGAGTCTGGGGTGAGTGATGGAAAGTCTGTTGGGTGAGTCTTGGGAGATCTGTGGGGTGAGCAATGAGAGTCCTTTAGGGGGAGTGATGCGGGTCCGTGGGAACGCGAATGGAGCTGTGTAGAGTCAGTGCTGGGATTCTCTGGGGTCCATGATGGGTGGCTCTTTGAGATCATAATACATCCATGAATAAACAAAAATCCCTGTTCTTGTGGTGTCAACAGTCCAATGGAGGAGTCAGGCAGTGAAGTTTTAATTTGTATTCCCTGATGACGACCTTTCATGTATGTATTGACCACTTGGAGATCCTCTTGTGTGAGATGCCTGTTCAGATCTTTTGCTCATTTTTCTATTGGGTTGTCTGCCTTTTCCTTATTGATTTGTAGGAATTGTTTGTATATGTTCTAATACCACTCCTTTATCAGTGATATGTGTTTTGCAAATAGCTCCTTAATTCTTGGCTTCTCTTCCTTATCATGGTTTTGAATATTAAGATTTCAAGTTAATTTTAAACTGTAAAGCACAATGTAAATTTAATATTTTGTTATTCTTGAGTTAGAAAACAATGTCCTGTGTAATTTAGGAAGAGAGTTAATTTTTTAGGGCATCCAGAAGTGGACGGAGAGTTGTATCCTTGGCAACCTTCATGCCATGGCTGCTAGGGAGGAGTTCTCTGCTTTTTTTCCTACCACCTCACCCTCTCCTCCCTGGCTGTGTGATCTTGGAGGAGTCACTTAATTTTGTGGACCTCAGTTTCCTCACTGTGAAATCAGGACAATAGCAGGGCCTATCCTGTGAGCCTTGGGATGATAGCTAAGGGAGTCAATACCTGATTGTTATCTATTCACCACGGTTTTGTAGCACTGATCTTGTATGTATTTCATGGATCTAAGGTGAACTCAAGGTCAGTGCTACTTGTATGATACCCAAGAAACTCCAATGAAAGAAATTAAATCCCCAAGAATAAGAGTTTGTCAGGTAGAGTTGAGCTTTGGAGGGCCACAGACTAGTGTAATATGTTGGCGCGCAGATGTTTATTGGTTATTAAACAGTTGGGAGCGTGATCCTGTGGTCTGCCTCTTCTTCATTTCGTGGCTCTCTCTCCATGCCATTAACTTTATTTCCATAGTACTACTTAGTCTATTTCTATGGAAATTTTCAAACATTCGCAAAAATAGAGGGAACTGTGTAATGAACCCCCATTATGCACATCACCCAGGCTCTTTAATCATCAACTCATGGTCAGTCTGGTTTCCTCTAGGCCAGGGGGTGGGAAACTGCAGGCAGTGGGCCAATCTGGCCTGCTGCTGTTTTTATACAGCCGTGAGCTAAGAATGGTTTTCACATTTTTTAATATTTGGAAAAGAATCAAAAGAAGAATATTTTGTGATATGTGAAAATGATATAAAATTCAAATTATAGTGCCCACGAATGAGGTTTTATTAGAACATAGCCGATGAACATGGTTGGTTTGTATACTGTCTGTGACTGCTTTCGGCCTGCAACGGCAAAGCTGGGTAGCTGCGGCAGAGACCACAGGCTGCACAAAGTTAAAATTTTGCTGTCTGGCCCTTTAAGAAAGAGGTTACCAATCCTAATCTGAACCATCCATTTATTTCTTCCTTCCAGATTCTTTTTTCTTCTTTCTTTATTGAGGTATAACATAAAATGCACAAATATTAAGTATAAAGCTCATTGAATTTTTACATATGTAGTCCTTATTTTGAAACAAATTCCAGACATATCATTTTATTCGTAAATGCTCTATTATATAAGGTATCTGTAAAAGAGAAAGACTTAAAGGCCAATACTGTTATTCAAGGTAAAATAATTAACAATGATATCTTCAGATCACCAGTGGTTAAATTCCTTAATATCATCAAATATCTAGTCAGGGCTCAAACTTTAATGATTATCTCAAAGACTTTTTGGCTGTTCAAATGAAGATCCAGACAAGGCCCATACTGTACATGTGGTTGCTGTGTTTTTTCAGCCTCTTCATCATGTACAGTGTTATTTCCCATGGTTGCCTGCCCTTCCATCCTTTGGAGGTTCCATAACTAATTTTCTCAGTCCTCAGTGATTGGGCATTTAGGTTATTTTCAGTATTATGATGTTAAAGACAAAGCTGTGATAAAGCTTCTTGAAGTTAAATCTCTGCACGCATCCATGATTATTACCTTAGGATAAAATTCTAGAAATGGAGTTAGTGGTCAGATGAGAAATACAAGTTATCAGTGAATTAACAAGCAGCACATTTCCAGCCACTGAAGAGTGGTTAACCCAGCCTGGTCTCTGAAGACTCCTCTGTACCCCACCCCACCCCCAATTGCTTTCCAAAGAGAAACAGAAAATGATTGAGCCCCAAGTAAGTTGTTTGCTTTCCATTTGGTTTTCCCAAAACCAAATGGGAAAGGGCAATTAGCTGAAAATGAGTTAGAACAATTTAGAGAACAGAAGATCAAGATGCAGATAATGTTGCTGTGAAGATACACATATCATCTGGCCTTACTTCATATCAACTGGGCTACACATTTTATCTGCGAGCTTCCTGGGAGCTACAGTGAAAAGGGCAAAGATGATCAGTGAGATGATTTGCATTCTCCATCAAGAGAAATCAGTTCATCGGTCCAGCTCCTCAGCAAGTCAAGATTTCTGGGCCTTTAGCTTAAGACATTTTTTGCTGAGTTTTCCTAAAGGCCAGTCGTTTTTAGCTCAGTGTGATATTATCAAAGTTGTTCCAAAGAGGCAGCTTTTAGTTCAAATTTTCTCGCAGAGACTTGGAGCGTGGGTGGTTTCCCGGTTTCCTATGGCTCCTTTGCTGTCATCCCAGAGTTTGTGGGGTCATGGGCCAACTCAAGGCCATCTCCTCTGCCCTTCCATTTCTAGTCTGTATTTTTTTCTCCTTGCAAGGATACATGGGACAAAGAATGTAAACAATATAGCCAAGTGAAAATTAGAAAATGAAATATCATCTCTGTAATCTAACTTCTGCCTTCTTCCTTGGCATAAATAGTATTATGTAGTTTGGGGATGATCCCTCCAGACTATACATATAACCCCATCTATGCACGTAGGTGTATATTGATCTTATTATTTTCATGCATTTTTCTTTACCATACACAAAAGTATACACACTATATCTTCTGTTCTGCAACTTTCTTTTTTACCTGTCAATAAAATGTATCCAATAAATGTACTTTTTTTCCTAAAGATTGGCACCGAGCTAACATCTGTTGCCAGTCTTCTTTTTTTTCCTTCTTCTCCCCAAAGCCCCCCAGTACATAGTTGTATATTCTAGTTGTAGGTCCTTCTAGTTGTGGCATGTGGAATGCTGCCTCAGCATGGCTTGATGAGCAGTGCTATGTCTGCGCCCAGGATCCGAACTGGCAAAACCCTGGGCTGCTAAAGTGGAGTGCGCGAACTTAACCACTCGGCCATGGGGCTGGACCCAAATGTCCTTTTCATACCTTTTATTATGGAAATTTCCATTTTGAGCACACGCAAAGATAGATTTTAGTGAATCCTTTTATACTTATCAGCCGGCTGCAAATATTATCAACTGGTGGCCAATCTTGTTTTAGCTATCATTTATCCTCACCCACTCCTGTCATCATCATCATCTGACCAGTGCTTTACTGATTATTTGTTTAGGGTTTTTCCTACTATGTTCATGAGACATAATTGACCTGTAATTTTCCTTTCTTGTATTATTCTTGTCATGTTTTGGCATCACAGTTATGTTGGCCTCCCGTAGCAATTTGGGAAGAATTATCTGGAAGTGTTTGGGTAAGATTGGTGTTATTCCCTGCTTAAATGTTTGGAAGAATTCCCCAGTGAAGTCACTAGGGTGTGGACTGTCCTTTGTGGATAGATTTTTAATTATGAATTTGATTTATTTAAAAGATATAGTACCATTCATATTTTCTGTTTCTTTTTATGTCAGGTTTGGTAACTTGTGATTTTCAAGGAATTTGTCCAGTTTGTCTAAGTTGGAGGACAGCAAACTTTGTAGAGGGCCAGATAGAAATATTTGAAGCTTTGTAGGCCTTATGGTCTCTGTTGCAACTACTCAAATCTGCTATTGTAGGTTTAAAGCAGCTGTAGATAATATATAAACCAAAGAGCATTGCCGTGTTCCAATAAAACTTTATTTATGGACACTGAATTTCATATAATTTTCATGTCTTAGAAAATGTTCTTTTTTTGACTTTTTGTTCAACCATTAAACGTGTAAAAACCATTCTTAGCTTGTGGGCCAGATTTGGCCTACGGACCATACTTTGCAGTGCCCTGATCTACATTGTCAAATTTCTTGTCATAAAATTGTTCATAGTATCCTTTTATTATCCTTTTAATGTTTGTAGGATACCAGCCCCTTGTTGATGAGCCTTTTTATTGTTTCTAGTTTTTTCTCTGATATATAATAGCAATAATAATAAGAAAAATTACAGCTACTGTTTATTGAATGCTTACGGTGTGCCAGGCACCATTATAATAAATTATAGTGGAATTAACTCATTTAATTTACCCAGGAACACTGTGCTAGGTACTATTATTGTCCCCATTTTTCAGATGAGGAAACCGAGGCACAGCTGGTACATTGTCTAGCCAGGACTCTAAAGCAGTGAAGTCACAAATAAGGAAACAACCTTATAAATACATCTTTGTATATTTGTCAAGTATTTATGTCGGCCACATTCTTAGACATTCATGTGCTAGGTCAGAAAGAAGCATGTTTAAAATTTAAAGGATATTTCTCAAATTGTCTTTTGATATTGTGTAATCAGCTTCCACATGCGACTACAAATCATTTACAAGGAGGCCCATTTCCCATTATTTTTCTCACTACCAAATAGCATCAGTATTTTTCATTCTTGCTATTTTTATGGGTGAGCATTATATCTTATTTTCATTTGCTTTTCTTTAATGATTAAATGAGCACCAGCATCTTTTCATGTATTTATTTGCCATTTTGTATTTCTCTGTAAATCCCTCTTTCCTTCTTTGTCTTTTGCTTATTGCTTTCTAGGAGCTTTCCGTATATGAGTGATATGAATTTTGAAGTACATATTGCAAACTCTTTTTTGGGGGGGCTGGGTGGTGATTTGTCTTTCCACCTTGTTGTCCGTCTCCCCTCACTAGAATATAGGATCCTTGAGGGAAGGTGTTTTTGCCAAGTTTCTTTCCTGCTGCATCCCCAGTCCCTAGGACAGTGCGTGGTATTCAGCAGATGCTCAATAACTGCTTGCTGAGTGGATGAATGCCTTTTTGCACTTAACAGTATATCTGAGAGATTGTTGCACATCGATCCATGTAGAGCTTCCTTGTTGCTTTTTATGGTTGCATATGATATTCCCTATGGGAACTGAAGCATCCTTGGTTCCTGCAATCCGCCATGAGGTTGTTTTCATTCTTTTGCTATTATAAACAGTACTGTAGTGCGGTATCTTCACGTGTTGTTTTACTCACATATATGAGTATTTATGTAGAATAATTTCTAGAAATGGAATTGCTAGTTAGAGGATATGTACATTTAACATTTTGAGGGATATTGCCAAATTAATTGCCCTCAAAATAGAAAGTACCAGTGTAAATTTGAGCGTGCTCCTTTCTTGACATCTTCACCAACTCACAGTGATTTATCAAGCTCTAATCTTTGATAATATCTAAGGGAAACAAGATGTCTTGTTTTAACTTGCATTTCTCTTCATCTAAGTGATGTTGAGCATTGTTTTATTTTTTTGACTTTTAAATTTTTAAAACATTTTATTGAGGTCATATTAGTTTATAACAGTGTGTAATTTCAGGAGTACATTATTATAGGTCAGTTTCTGTGTAGATTGCATCATTGAGCATTGTTTTACATGTTTAGAAGCTATTTGCATTTTCTTTTCTGTGAATCGATAGTCATATCCTTTATTTTTTAAAAAGTTAAGTTGTTGGTCTTTTTCTTCTTGCTTTGTAGGAGCTCTCTCTCTATAGTGTGGAAATTAGCTGTTTGCCCATTATATGTGTTGTGCATATATCTTCTCCCCAGTTAGTTGCTTGTCCATTGAGTTTGTTTATGACGCATTTGCCACGCAATACATAAAGTAGCCAAATTAATCAGTGTTTTCCTTTGTGGTGTCTGGGTTTGGTAACATGCTTAGTTAGAAGAGCCTCTAAAATTATTTTAAAAAAGAAATAAAAAAACCTCTTCTGTCTTTATGGCTTCTCTTTTTCTTTGTTTAAATTTTTGTTATATATCAAATTTATTTTTGTGTATAGTGTGAATCCAATTTACATTTTTTGATACCCAGGTTTTTTTTTAATGAGGAAGATCTAGCCCTGAGCTAACATCTGCTGCCAATGTTCCTCTTTTTGCTGAGGAAGACTGGCCCTGAGCTAACATCCATGCCCATCTTCCTCTACTTTATATGTGGGACGCCTGCCACAGCATGGCATGCCAAGCGGTGCCATGTCTGCACCTGGGATCCGAACCGGCGAACCCCAGGCCACCAAAGTGGAACATGCAAACTTAGCACCACTTGGATGGCCCTGCTACCCAGTTTTGAATAATCCATCTTTTCTGCACTTATTTAAAACGCCACCTTTATTATACATTAAATTTCCCATTTTTATTTTCATCTATTTTTAGACTGTCTATTCTTTTCCACTAACTATTCTTGCTAGTGGTGGGATTTTACATTATTTTTCTCATTAAGTATCCTAAACAAAGTGAAAAGTACGCATCCTACAGGTATTGCTGTGTTAAAAATGATCAGAATGAGCGGACTGTACAGGAATGTGCTATTATAGGAACCAGTGACATTTGAGGATGTGACTGTGGACTTCACCCAGGAAGAGTGGCAGCAGCTGTATCCTGCTCAGAGGACCCTGCACAGGGAGGTGATGCTGGAGATTTATAGCCACTTGGTCTCTGTGGGTAAGGGCAAATTCTCTGTGTAACAATGAATTAAATCTTCCTCATCCTTCAGAGCTGTCAAGACTGTGATCTTTATGATTTTCCATTGACAGAGTGTTTTCTTTTATAGTTTTGGTTTTTTACATTTATATTTTTGTTATATCTGGAATTTATTTTTGTGAGTTAAGGATCCATCTTTGCTGGGAGGCCCCTGAAACTTCTTCTCTTCATGAATTTCTGAGCTGCCAAGGCTAAGGCCATTATACTGTTCCCTTAACAGGGTTTTCGGGTATAAAACCAGATGTAATCTTCAAGTTGCAACATGGAGAGGACTCGTGGATCATAGAGAGTGAGTTGTCAAGGTCCAACTCAGGTAAGTGAGACTTGGGTAGATGGCTGAGAAGGCGTTTTCTTCTTCCCTGACATCAACAGCCTCCTTTTCCTTAAAATTCATCAGGCCCCCTTTATAACATCCATCCTACATCAGCCAGCTTCCTGACACTTCTGTCCACTGCTGTTTTCTTTTTGGTGTCTATTTGATTTTACCTTTTTCTTCGTCTTTCAGACAGGGACAAAAGCCTTGACTCTTCCCAGCAGACCATTTCTGGAGAACTTTCATTTCAAAAGGAGATATCAGAAAGAGCCCCAAAGGATACTTCATTGTGCTCTGTCTTAAAAGTCTGGCATATTGATGGTCAAATAGATAGATATCAAGGAAGACAAGACAGAGTTTTGAGGCAGATCACAGTCATCAGTCATGAAACATTGACAAAAAAGAGAAGCCCCAAATATAATACATTTGGAAAAATATTCAGTGGATGCATAGACTTTGATCATTCAAGTAAAAAACTCCATAATTTTGATTCATGTGAAAAGAACTTGAAATCTAATTTAGACTCACTGGCTTGTAATAGGAGCTATGCAAGAAAGAGCCCCATTGACAGATCAGGATATGGGAGGCCACCTAGCTATAGTGCTTTTTGTTCTGTGCCTGAGAAAATTCACTCTGGAATGAAACTCTGTGAACATAGTCAATGTGAGAAAGTTCTCAATCATAAGCAAACCCATATTCAGTATGAGAAGCTTCAAGCTGGGGAGAAACCCAATTTTTGTAGTGTGTGTGGGAAGGGCTTTCATAAGAAGTCACAGCTTATTATACATCAGAGAATTCATACTGGAGAGAAACCGTATGTATGTGGAGATTGTGGAAAAGCCTTCAGTGAGAAATCACACCTCATCGTGCATCAGAGGATTCATACTGGGGAGAAACCTTATGAATGTGCTGAGTGTGGGAGGGCCTTCTCCCAGAAGTCACCCTTCATCGTTCATCAGAGAGTCCATACTGGAGAGAAACCCTATGAATGTTTTGAGTGCCAAAAAACCTTCTCCCAGAAGTCACATCTTACTATACATCAGAGAGTTCATATCAGGAAGAAGCCTTTTGAATGCAGTGAATGTGGGAAAGCCTTCTGTGAGAAGTCTCACCTTTCTATACACCAAATAACTCATACTGGGGAGAAGCCTTATGAATGTACTGAATGTGGGAAGACCTTCCCTCAGAAAACACAGCTCATCATCCATCAGAGAACGCATACTGGAGAGAAACCCTATAAGTGTAATGAATGTGGGAAAACCTTTTGCCAGCAGTCCCACCTCGTAGGACATCAAAGAATTCATACAGGAGAGAAACCTTATGTATGTACTGACTGTGGGAAGGCCTTTTCCCAGAAGTCACACCTCACTGGACATCAAAGGCTTCATACTGGAGAGAAACCTTATATATGTACAGAATGTGGAAAAGCCTTCTCTCAGAAATCACCTCTTATTATACACCAGAGAATTCATACAGGGGAGAAACCCTATGAGTGTAGTGAATGTGGCAAAACCTTCTCCCAGAAATCACCCCTTATTATTCATCAGAGAATTCATACAGGGGAGAAACCCTATGCATGTACTGAGTGTGGGAGGGCCTTTTCCCTGAGGTCACATCTCATTATACATCAGAGAGCTCATACTGGAGAGAAACCATATGAATACAGCAAATGTGGAAAGGCCTTCTGTGAGAAGTCTCCACTAGTTGTCCATCAGAGAAGCCTTACTAGGGAGAAATCCCCTGAATGTGCTGAGTATGGGATGAACTTTTCCTGGAAATCACAGATGATCACATATCAGAGGACATACACAGAGGAGAAACCCTCCAAATGTAGTGACTGTGGGAAGGTCTTCTGCCAGCATATATACCTCACAGGACATCAGAATCCACATAGGAGAGAAACCTTACATATGTACTGATTGTGGGAACATCTTTTCCCAGAAGTAAGACCTCATTGTGTGTGAGAACTCACAATGAATAGAAATCCTATGGATATGTTGGACATGAAAAAATGTGGCAACTCCTCAACTGTAGAGTAGACTCATATGTTCCTAATTATGTCTGATAACCTCTCCACAGAATAATCTGGCCAGGCCCACAGAGGCTTTTCAACACTGTAAATATGGAGTGGATTTGCTCACCCTCAGAGTATCTCAGCCCACTTCGCAGACTAAATGCATCTGGAACAATGAGCACCACTTTGGTGTTGTTTGGTTTTTAAAGGTTTTGTAGAATTTTCCTTTGAATTTATTTGGGCATGGTGGATTATTTGAAGATATGATACCTCTTTGTCATCTTTCTTTATTTCTTCCATCATATTTTCTCTGTTTAGATTCTATATGTATTTATATTGATATATCCATAAATATGTAGATATAGATATCTGCAGTCCTTGTAATTTTTGTAAAAATCATCCATTTCCTCATGAGTCTTAATATATTTGTAAAAAATTGAGCAAAGTAGTTTCTGATGATTCATTTAATTTTCTCCAGTATCATTTCTCACAGAGTGTATTTGTGATTTCTTTTTTCTCAGTTAGGTAAACTAATGGTGATGTTTTATTTGTTTTATGTCCCCCACCCACTTGAAGACCAGTTCTTGCATTTATATCATTTTTCTGTTTTCTGATTCATTCATTTGTGCTTTTATTTCATTAAAGTCCTTCTATCTGCTTTTCTGTTTTTTCTTTTTCTAACTTCTTTAGTTGAATGTTCAAGTCAATTAATCTCACCCTTTCTGGTTTATTTATAGTTGTATTTTGAGCTATATATTAGTCTGAGAACTACTTTAGCCATTTGTGGTCCAATCTGAGAGTATTCTGTTTTTCAGTAGGTAAATTCTATTGTTTAGCCCAATTTTGTTTGTAGGTATGACAGATCTATTTAGTTTTAGGTCTCCCAGCATATTTCCTGTTGTGCATCCTGTTTTCATTGCTTTTATGTCTTTTAATTTTTCATCATGTGGTCCTGATTTCCTTTGTACTGTTTTGGATATGTTACTTGTGTTCCAGAGCTTAGCAAACGAAGGGACACTTCCAAAGAGTTTTCAGGAAGCTAGCATAATCCTGATATCCATAATCTTGATAATCCATAATACCTGGGAGTTGGGATTTGAGGCTACAAAGAAGCATGATGGTGGGCCTATGGCTATAAATGTTCAGAGGACTTTTTTACCTTTCTACTTAATGCCAAGATTTAAGATAGATAATTTCCCATAGTCCCTTGGGCCAAGGTGGTTTTATATTTAGCTCATTCTTTCACTGAGAGTGAAGCTTCTTTGTTCCCAGATTTGTGTCAGCAGTCTTTGCTCACCTTGAGCAGGACATGTTCTTGAAAACTGCAGCATGAGTAACTTTGGTTTGCTGGATGCACTGGAAGTGAAGGGCAGGCAATAGTGGAGTGTCTGTGTTTGCTGAGGTTGTTGTGGCCAAGCTTTTGGAGTCTGGTCTCCTGTGGAGTCAGTGACTTACAGCAAGCCATAGCAAGAATGGGAAATTTCCTAAAAATGTCCCAGAGTATGGGTGAATGTTGTTTCTTCATGTTCGGCAAATCTTTATTGAGCATGTGCTGCGTGGCAGGCACTATTCTGAAGATTCTGCATTTAACAAAGCAGACAAAAATGTCCCTGCCTTCATGGAGAGATGGATGACAAAAGGGTTATATATATTATATTAAGATATATATATATATATAATATAGATCATTATATATTATATAAATATATAAAAATTTTAATATAATATAAGTAAAGAGCAAGAAAATCCAAAATGACCAAGCAGATTTTAAAAAGACTCTAATAGAACTTCTAGAGGGGCCAGCCCCGTGGCCAAGTGGTTAAGTTCATGCACTCTGCTTCAGTGGCTGGGGGTTTCACCAGTTCAGATCCTGGGTGCGGACATGGCACCATTCATCAAGCCATGCTGAGGCGGCATCTCACATAGCACAACCAGAGGCACTCACAACTAGAATATACAACTATGTACTAGGGGGCTTTGGTGAGCAGAAAAAGAAAACAAAAATAAATAAATAAACAACAATTTATTAAATAAGCAACAGATTTTAGCTCAGGCGCCAATCTTTAAAAAAAAAAGAACTTCTAGAAATTAAAAATATAGTAATTGGAAATAAATACTTAAGAGGTGAGTTTAACAGCAGATGAGAGTTGGCTGAAGATAGAATTCATGAATTAGAAGACTGCTCTGAAGAGATAACTGAGAATGCAAGACCAAGAGCCAAGGCCATGGAAATTCTAAAGAAGTTAAGAGATAGAGTGATAGAATAAGCAGGTCTAGCATATGTCTTAATCAGAATCTTAGTAGAAGATGAGAGATAAAATGGGGCAGTGGCAATATTAAAAAAGATAATAGCTAAGAGTTTTCCAAAATTGATAAGACACCAATCCACAGTGACAATTAGACTCTCAAGTGACTTCCCAACAATCAGCAATGAAAGCCAGAAGACAGTGGATTCATGCCTTCAATATGCTGAGAGAAAAGAACTGTCAACTTGGAATTACATACCCAGCAAAAATATCTTTCAAGAGCAAGGTGAAAATAAAGACATTTTCAGATATATCAACATTTAGGAAGCTTGCTGCCAGCATATCCTCACTAAGGGGAATTCTAAAAGATGTATCTCAAACAGAAAGAAACTGATCCTAAATGAACAGTCTGAGATGCAAGAACGATGAGAAAAGAAAGTGATAAATATGTGGGTAAATCTAAATGAACACTAAGGACAAAAAGCCAGTAATGATAAATCATGGGGATAAGAGCAAGATAGGAATGAAAGGGGGAGTTGACACTTAATAAGGAATATATTGGCTAAGTTTAGGCTTTAGTAAGTTAAAGTGAATTCCAAAATTTCTAGAGTAACCACTAAAATAATTTTTTTTTCTTTAAAGATTGGCACCTGGGCTAACAACTGTTGTCAATCCTCCCCCCCCCTTTTTTTTTAAGGATTGGCACCTGGGCTAACAACTGTTGCAAATTTTTTTTTCTTTTTCCTGCTTTATCTCCCCAACCCCCCCCCCCCCCCCCCGTACACAGTTGTATATCTTAGTTGCATGTCCTTCTAGTTGTGGGATGTGTGACGCCGTCTCAACATGGCCTGACGAGCGGTGCCATGTCCGCGCCCAGGATCTGAACCCTGGGCCGCTGCAGCGGAGCGTGCGAACTTAACCACTCGGCCACGGAGCCGGCCCCTAAAATAATTTTAAAAGTGTACAACTTCCAAATTAATACAGTTAAGAAATAGGTGGTATATTAGTTTTCTATTCTTGCTGTAACAAGTTGACAAACTTTGTGGCTTAATACAACTCCAGTTTACCTTACAGTAGATCAGAAGTCTAGCACAAGTTTCACTGGGCTAAATAAAAGTGTTGACAGGGCTACATTTCTTGAGGCTTTCAGGGAGAATCCATTTCCTTGCCTTTTCCAGCTTCTAGGGGCCATCTGAATTCTTTGGCTTGTGGTCTCCTTCCTCCATCTTCAAAGCCAGCGATGTTGCATCTCTCTTACCCTTCTTATGTTGTCACATGCTCTCTGACTATAGCTGGGAGAGTTTTTCCCCCTTTAAGGACTCATGTAATAGATTAGGCCTGCTTTGCTAATCCAGGATAATCTCCCCATCTCAAGGTCTGTAACCTTAACCATATCTGCAAAGATCCCTTTTCCATGTAAGGTAACATATTCACAGGTTCTGAGGATTAGGGCATGAAAATCTTTGGTGGCCATTATTCTGCCTGTCACAGGTAGATTATAAAAAGCCAATCAACCCAAAAGAAGACAAGAAGGGAGACAAAAATAAATATGGAAAAATGTTACAAATGAAAGGCACAAAATAAGACTGTAGAAATAAATAAAAATATATCACCAATCATATAAATATGAATGACTGTACCCACCAGTTATACGACAAAATTGTCAGACTATATAACATAAAATCCAGCTACATGCTGTTTCAAAAGACACGCTTAAAGTGTAAAGACATTGCCAAGTATTTTCAGAACAGCATTAAACAATAGTGCTTTTTCTCCCTTGGCTCCTCATATTGTTCAGAGTCAGCATATATTGTTTCCCCACAAAACATTATGTAGGTTTTTAGTTGAGAGATAACATATCTTGTTAAAGAAGTATCCATTTGCTGCTATTTTATTGGAGTTCTTTTTTTGAATCAAGAATGTATGTTGAATTTTATCAAATTACCTTCTCAGCATCTGTGGAGATGATCATATGACTGTTCATTTTGATCCATTAACACGATGAATTATATTAATAAACGTCCTTATATTGAACCATTCTTGCATTAGTGAAGCAAACTCTGTTTGTTTATGGTGTGAACCAGAGTGCAGCAGATGACACTTGGCTGATATTTTAATTAGTACTTTTGCATTGATATTCACAAATAAAATTGATTTGTAGTTTGCTTTTTTGTCCATATTGTTCAGATTTGTGTGTTAGAATTATCCTAGCTCCCTGAAAAACCCTTTGGAGGTGTCCCTCCCTTTGTTATGCCCTGGAAGAGAAGAAACATGCCCACAATAATATAAAGGAAACCAGGACCACGTGACAAAAGATTAAAAGACATAAAAACATGAAAATAGGGTGCACAACAGAAAATATGCTGGGACATCTAAGACCAAATAGATCTGTCATATGTACCAACAAAATCAGGGTAAACTTGTCTAGTGAAAGATCATGTTTGCTCAGTTTGAACTACAAAGAAAATCCCAATACATAAGAGACAATTTTAAAAGATTAGAAATGGAAATACAAGTATAAAATCATACCTGACAATTGCAAACAAAAGGAAGTGGAAAGAGGATTTTAACATCTGAAAATGTTGAGTTTAGGGCAATAAGCAACAAACGAGAAAACAGGCAGTTTTCAATTATAAAGTATGAAATTCAGAATGAAGATCTAAGTAGCAGTAAATGTATGTGCCCCAAATAACATAGCATCAATGTTTATAAGAAAACAAAACAAAAAATACAAGAAATAAGAGAAATACTCAAAACATGTTAAAAATAGGAGACTTCATCTATTGATCTATAACAGATTGACTGCAGAAACAAAAACAGAGAAGAATTAAATAATATAAGTAATAAGGTATGTCTAACATGTATAAGACTAGATAGATCTATAAATATAATACAACCAAATTTACCTATTAAAAACCAGAATACCATCAGATTGGATCACAAATAGTTAAAGTAGTACTTAAATGAAATTCAATAGCCCAAAATGTTTCTATTAATAAACAAGAAACCCTGTTAAAAGAAAATCATAAAGGTCTTTGCCTTGACAGTTCAAAAATTTATGAAGAGAAGGAACAGTCTCAGGGACCCCACAAGGAAGCTGCCCACTAGCCTCTCATCAGAAATGGATCCCTAACTCACACCATACACAAAGGTAAATTCCAGATGTAACAAAAAGGTAAACATTAAAAAAACCCCATAAAATTAATAAAAGAAGAAACACTCTTTCATGGGAAAAACATAAAGATCTTGGCATTGACAGCTCTGAAGGACAGAGAAAAGGATAAGGTCTATTAAATTACAGAGGGTGGCCATCCTTACCCACAGAGACCAGGTGGTTGTCAATCTACAATTCACTTCCTCATTCAGGGCCCTCTGAGCAAGGCCCAGTTTCTGCCACTCATTTTGGGAGAAGTTCACAGTCCTGTTCTTGAATGTCACTGATCCCTGTACAGCACATACCTGTTCAGACTGAATTGGTCATTCTCATCATTATTGCCACATTAAAGTGTGTAGAATGTGTACTATGCACATGGATTTTGGTTGTACTTTATAAGAGAAACAGTGTAAAATCCTGCCATCATCAGACTAGTAATTGAAACAGAATGGAGTCCAGAAAGAGACCCAAATACAAATGGGAATTTAATAATATGATATAATGGCATTCCACATACATGGAGGAAAGGTAGATTATTTAAAACCAAGTAGCCATGAGAAAAAATATCTAGTCAGACCCTTACCTCACACCTTACATAACAATAATTCCACATGTGACAAAAATTTAAATATAAAATATCGAAACCATAAAACACAGAGAAAAACAATAATAAATACAGGAGAATCAAGAGAATTTTTGTTTATAAATTCTTAGTGGAGAAGTCCTTTTAAAACATTACATAGTGGCCAGCCTGGTGGCATAGTGGTTAAGTTCGTGTGCTCTGCTTCTGTGGCCTTGGGTTCACAGGTTTGGATCCTGGCACAGACCTACATGTATATCACTCATCAAGCCATGCTGTGGTGGTGCTCCATATGCAAAACAGAGGAAGATTGGCATGGATGTTAGCTCAGGGTCAATCTTTCTCACCAAAAAAACAAAACGAAAACAAAAACATAAAACCTACATAACATGAAGGACAAGATTTGTGAGTTTTTCTCTATTAACAGTTTTTTAAAATTATGCCAAAATCTACCATAAAGAAAATAGCAGGACAGAACATAGAGTAGACCTTTTGTCAAGGACAATACAGAATACAATAAGCAACACGTTCACTTTATGCAAAGCTACACACAGATAGGTGGATTTATATGTGTATTAAACAAAATCTGGTCAGATTTTCTTCAGATAATTGTGGTTATGTTGGGTTGGGGGTCAGGGAATGTATTATGGAGGATTTTCCTTTTCCCCTTTTTTTTTTTTTGAGGAAGATTAGCTCTGAGCTAACTACTGCCAATCCTCCTCTTTTTGCTGAGGAATACTGACCCTGAGCTAACATCCATGCCCATCTTCCTCTACTTTATATGTGGGACGCCTACCACAGCATGGCTTGCCAAGCAGTGCCATGTCCGCACCTGGGATCCGAACCGGTGAACTGCAGGCTGCCAAGAAACAGAATGCGCGAACTTAACCACTGCGCCACTGGGCCAGCCCCTCCTTTTCCTTTTACAGAGACTTTTCCTTTCTTAACGTTCATCTATTTATATTGTTAACATTTTTTGCTCCATTTATAGATTATATTTGTGGGGAGGAAAAAACAATACTTCTCAAGTGGAAGAGCATAGGAGAAGGAACTTGCCTTGAGTTAGGTCATGAACTCACAAACAGAGATGGCAGCAAAGAAGCCATGGAAAATTAAGAAAGCCCACCATCTACCCTGCAAGCATGTGCTAGACAGTTTTTACTAAAAATGACCTCGTTGGGAGAATTCTGAGCTGAAAATCACTGACCTTTAGAAAGAACCAACAATAAAATTTCACAGGGCTAAGTGCCTGGAAATCTTTACTTCCTTAGGAGCTGATTTGTTTTCTCTAAAAGGAGAATGCAAATCATGTAGCTGATCATGTTTTCCCTTTTCCCTGTGGTTGACAGGAAGTTCACAGACAAGTGTGCAGTTTACATATCATCTCTTTATTCTCTCCAAATTTCTCTCATCTCGTTTTTCAGTTGTTTTCCCTTTTCCAATTTTGTTGTGTGGAAAAATAAGTGGGGGATACTGTGTTGGGGGTCCCCAAGACCACTCTCAGGTTTGATAATTCACTAGAAGGACTCAGAGAACTCAGAAAAGCTGTTATACTTATGGTTATGGTTTATCATAGCAAAAGATACAGATTAAAATCAGCAAAGGAAAACGATGTATAGGGCAGAGTCCAGGAAAAACCAGAAGCAAGCTTCCAGTTACCTTCTCTGAGCAGAGTTACATAGATTGCGTGTAATTCTCCCAGCAATGATGTGTGACATCATGTAAGAAGTGTAGCTAACCAGAGAAGCTCACCTGAGACTTGATGTCCAGGGTTTTTATTGGGGGTCAGTCACGTAGGCATGGAGTGTCTGTGTGACTGACCTTAGCTACTCAGTCTCCAGCTCCCCAGAGGCCTAGCTGATACAGTGTAGCTCAAAGCCCCAAGCATACAAAAACAGGCTTTCACATAAATCACATCATTAGCATAAACTATCTGGCACGACCTAAGATCTCAGGTATACAACGACGCTCTTCTCAGGCAAGATATTCCAAGAGCTCAGAGGTTGTCTCCCAGGAACTGGTCAAGAGCCAGCCCTGAAGACATTTGGAATACGCAGGGTTTGGTCAGCCCAGGCCTGCTGAGTTAACTATTTACTGCATAGTCCATCCTCCTGGACCTTGGCCTAGGCTCTCTCACAGCAAAATGATCATATTTGTCCGAGCATCTACAATTAGTGTAGTATTTAACAGAGCATATACCAGGCACAGCAGTAGCATCAGTATGAATATTCCTAACATTTGGAGGAGACAGTATGGGGTAGGGGTAGATTTAAAGAAACAACTCATTCATTCTATAAAGCTATTACATTTTAAAAATTAATTTGGTTCCTTATTTATCCTCTCAATCTACTGCTATTTGTACCTTATGATAAACTTGTACAGAACTATCTGGCATAGAAATTAGCTGATGGTTAGCTAAATTCAGTTTTTCCTCAGGTTAGTCATTCTCTATCAGTCTTACATCCTGAAGAGGCTTTAACTCGATCTCCCAATACATTTGATCATCAATATTGGTACATGAGTTATTTACATAAGGCAGTTGAATCTTACCAATAGTGCCAGTGTTACACCATATCACGGTATGGTCAGGGTACAATTCATTTCAAGTCAGGAAGAATTACAGAGGTATTTGCTAGGCTTTCTAAACAGAATCGGCTCTTGTCCATATACCAGATATTATTCTTGACAGGCATCATTACAATTTGTCATTATTCGGTTATTTCTGAGTTTCAAGTTATTCAGGGACAAAACTAGTCATCTTATTTCATGGGACTGGGACTGGTTTCCTTTGTATGCTGTTATATGCTGCTTTGTATGCTGTTACATAGCAGGGCCCACCTCCCTTCTATGGGGAGGACACAGGTAGTATTCAAGGATAGGTTCCTATCTCTGCTAACTGTACTACAGGAAATATCTCATTCTGATCTCTTCCTGTGGCATTGGCAGTCATGGTAAATTGATATATGTTACAAGGGTCCCCAGAGACCTTTTATAGGTTTGAAGGTCCATAAGATTCACATAGGTGTGCTCCTTGAGCCTCAGCAGCTGGATGAAGGGCTATTGCCCCATGGCTATTTTAGCCTCCATTTGTATTAAAACAGTCACGAGGTCCTGTCAGGTTAAAGTATGAGCACTTTTCCCATACTGAACCTAGCATCATCCAGCATTATTTGTTGAGTCGGCCTGATCTACTTCACTAAAGGGCTGATTCCCATCCTTTGTCTTCCTCTTGGAAGAGAATCCCTGTACTCTGCTTATTCTAGTTAACAAATTCTTTTCCTCTGAATGCTGCTCCTCGCTAAAAGCGAGTTCAACTTGTTCCATGATACCTAGACTAGCACTTTTCTCCCCTAAAGCTTTTTTCTGTCTTGTGGGCCAATGTTGTTTAATCCACCATGCATATTGTTGCCATTGTGTACTAATGGCCTGAGTGCATACATGTTTTGTACACAAAAATGTTGGGACTTACTCCAGTGTTAGATGAGTGGTAGGCACACCTAGATGTAATTTAGTCTAAGTATGCCATTAGGCCTCCCATAGTGTTCCTCATCTCAGGATGGGGCTATCCTCCAGGGAATTTGAACCTACCATGTAGTGCCTACTGCTTTAATCTCATCTGAAACCCATTGCTTTTTCTATTCCATTTAATAGCTTTCCTCCACAGAAACAAGGGTGATGTATATTTGTGCACAACACACTGTAGCATGTCAGGCAGGCCACTGCTATATTTTGTCCATTATGATCAGGGATTTTTCTAAGCATTCTATCATCAAGGTTTATAATGACACAGAAATCAGTCTGCCAGGAGCTGTACAGCACACAATTTGATGGCCTGGTAGGGAGTAGTTCCCTGAAATTCCTTCTCAAATGATATATTTTGTAGTAGACGTATCCTTAAAAACAAGAGTCAAAAGAGACTGGCACATAGAATTGACTGCATCAACAATTGGTCCAGCTCATCATCAGATAGTTTGATCAAAATGTATCCCAGAGTGATGCCACTCAGCTTGCAGGCTTCTATTTGACCTTGTCAGCTTCCAGAATCGGGGGTGGTCTCCACAAATATATGGCTTCACCTTTTCAGGCATTTGGTATAATTGTACTAAGAGACAATATCATTCTTTTGCTCTGAGCCTCCCTTAAGGCAATAATGTAATATTGAATTTCCCTCATTGTAAAAAGCATTTATCCATTCCTTTTCCCTCAGCTACTATTTCTCTTTCTCCCCATTTGTCATTTATTTTAGCCCAAACTTTTCCACCTTTGGAAGGAATATTAAGGTCAGCCACTGTGCTGGTCCAGATTCCAACAGCAATACCAGTCTAGCAACGCCTCCCCCCTCAGTCTATTCCCATTCATATGGGGTAGGGTTACATGGATACCGAACTAGTGGGCTATTTTGACCACTAGTAATATGGCTGTATTTACTGTCAGATCCTGCTGTCTTCATTCAGGTGTTCACGCTGGTTTCTTGGACCCTTCGTGTCCTTTTCTTTCTGGAAAATAGGGTTCCATGGTGGTGAGTCACACCTCCTCATTTAGTCCGGTGCTCTGGACATTTGTCTGTTGCAGCACGACAGTAAGGAGTTACTTTTCTTTCTGGCAAAGAGATGTTTCTTTGTTTCTCTGTGAGGTCTCTTCTGTTTTCCCTTGGGTCCCCCCGACTGGGGATTGTGCATGGGAATTTCCTCAGCTCCCCAAACCCGTGGATTTGGTGTGGGAATTTCCTTAGCTCCCCAATCCCTGGAGACTACATGTGGGGGTTCACTTGACTCTTCACTCCAGAAATTGTGCACGAAGGTTCCCTTGGCTCTCTGCCCTGGAGACTGTGTCAAGGGTTCCCTCAGCTCTCCAATCTCAGTTTAACTATCTGTTAATTCCCTGGGCAACTCATTCTTTCAGGTGACTTTGCTCCTCTCCTTCCCTGCTTACTACATGCTTTGCCACCGCTGCACTTACTTAGTTTAATATCTTCATAAATAGTAAAAGTTTACCAAAGGCAATTAGGAACCTTAATGACCTCTTTGGAAACTTGAGGTCTTCCCAAAGTGGCTCATCTAGGACCTGTCCCTTCTCATCTCTTTGACTCCTTCATCCTTTGACTACCTTCAATCTTCCCTTCAGCTCCCTTAAATCCTTTGATCTTTCTCCCTGCAACATCCCTGCCAGACCTTTCCCTTCCCACTCTAGCTTCTCAACTTCCTATAGTCACTAGAGCTTTACGCCTCCTTCCTCCACTGGGGGACTCTTGAGGGGCTCAGGGACCCCAAAATCAACCCCCTGAGGTTGAAAAAGCTAACTGGAAACAGCCTGGAGATTTTATCTACTCCGATCTCTTTGGAGACACCCAGATTGCTGCTTGGGGTCTCTTTGGTCCCTCATCCCAAATTTATTCCACAGCCTTTGTAAGATGTCAGAGAATATGATGGGAAACTTTAACCCTCATATTGAACAGATAACTAGTCACATCTGCCAGAAACACAATCCTGATAAAAATATAAAGTGGGGCAAAGACAGGGGCCAACTCTGTTTTATAAACCAGGGAGTTTTTTCTGTGTTTATGCCTGAATCATGGCTAAAACTTTAGAATAAAGCTTTATTTGCATCTGTGTGTTTATGTAAGTATGTTATGTATGTGTGATATATTCCAAACTTCAGATGGTATTACCAAATTATTCAAATATCTTGACAACTTTTGACATCTTGCCTTTCCCAAATCTAATCCTAAGTAATATCTTTTACACCTAAAACTGACTTTGGGATTTCCCAGAAGGCTACTGGAAAATCACAAAAGACTTGTTCTTTCACCTTGTAAAAATAGGTGCTAAAAATAATTAGGTTTATTTAATATTGTATAAATTATTATATAAATTGTATGGGAAGTGTTGTCAACAAATACTTAAACTTCTCTAGATTAAAGTTGTTTGGGTAAAATTTTATTAATATAAATATTTCAAAAATTATATAAAATTCCTAGAGGTTTTTCATTGCCCTCCCTGTCCATGATATGTTTCTATTATTCAAGTTCTCGTGTTGCTTTGCCTTATATTAGGCAGTAACAGTACAATTTTGTCAGTCATAATTTAGATTATTCTTAAAATGTTAACTTGGTCACAATTTTACTCTTTAAAATCCAGTACATATTAGGCCAGTGGTTTCCAATTGGGGATTTACATCACTTACCTATAGAGTTGTATTTCTTCAGCTCCTAAATCTTATGGTTATAAATATGTTCTTACTATCATATGTATGTTCTCTCTCTGGCTTGATACTTTCCCTGTAAAAAAGTTGCTGCCACTATAGTTGCTAACTTTTATCAGGACAAGTGTGCTATACGTGGAGAATTCCACTGGTTCTTTCAAGTTACTGAGGGACCCATTTCACCAGTAAAATCATCCAAGAAATCTAATGAGTTCTTCCTTTATCATGAATATCACATTGTCCTTATCATCCCCACTCATCTGAAATGATAGAGCTAATGAACTATTAAGTTAAAGCTTGCTAAACTGATGAAAGGATTCAATCTCTCACGGTCTAAGGTTTTACCCTCATCCTTGATTGCCCTCGGATCCTATCCTGCTGGGCCACACCAACTGTCCCCATAT
The DNA here is from genome assembly GCF_041296235.1 of Equus asinus. NCBI lineage: Eukaryota > Metazoa > Chordata > Mammalia > Perissodactyla > Equidae > Equus > Equus asinus. Next base: position 39,496,162 of record NC_091820.1, read on the forward strand.
AAAATAACTGACTGGCCCATAGAATTCTCTATTCTGTCTGGGCTTCTGAAGATTCTAACCTGGTCAATTCAGACATTCTAAAATACTGCAAGGGATTTACTAATTATACCCTAACTTATCTTCAACAAGTTGAGGCTGCTTTTCCTCCAGTTCTCCCAAGCAAACCACTGTACAACCTAGAAACTGGAGACATAGTTCTCTAAAGGCAACAGCACCAGAAAACTAATCTTGAGCCCTGCTAAAAGGGCCCTTGCATTGTCCTCTTTACATCACGAACACTGTTGCCAAACTCCAGGGAGTCAAACCCTGGATTGATATTTCTCAGCTGAAAAGATGTTAAAAGCTACTCTAAATGGAAGTCCATCCCAGCTGGAGACTTTAAGCTGAGGGTCTCTTGAAAGCCCACAGAAGAAGATGTTGCCACAAAGTAGACTCCTTTCTCAAGAACTTCAGACCAAGTAGATGACATCACGAGGTGGTCAGCTTCTGCCCAAGATGCCAGAACAAGACCCTGTAGGAGTCTCTCGTGCACTTCCTAGTCTCATCTCTCATCATTTTTACTGTCCTTCTTTGTAGTATCCTCCTGTTTCTCTATCTCCTCCAGCATCATCTTTGCTATCCACATAACTGCCCCCATGGCAACTGCAGCTTTCCATAATGAGACTTCATTCGTATTATCTCCTCTTCCCCTTCATCCAAGCTGTTCTCCTCTTTAATGATTCCTCCATCCCTGCAAGGACCCCAGAATCTATGGCATGTCTTCATTCAACTCATAGCACAGTCTCACGACCCTATTTTTGATTGCTAGTTATGTGCTGCCTTTTCTTTGGAAGTCTCCAGCTTCCCTTAAATTCCTATGCCATCTCAGATTTAAGGGCATCCTTTGTGCTGTCATTCAGGGGCCTTTTAGATTTTCTCCTTAGAATTCAAAAGGAATTTGCTTCAAGCTCACTGCTTTTCCAAAAGGGCAATCTATGCTTAACCAGACTGCCTTCTTTCCTCACCTTAACTACTTTATTACCTCTGATTTAAGTTTTCTAGACTGGAGATGAGCCAAAAGTTCTACAGATACATGTTACAACTACAAGCTTAGGCAGAATCCAAGCCCCAGGAGGAGTCTGTGGCCTTCTTTTCTCATCAGGTTCTCAAGAAGCCTTAGAACAAGAGACTGAGAGACTGGGAGTTAATCTAAAAAATTTCTTGCAGCAAATCATGTATTGGCAAACTGTATGCCTAGAGCTGCTGTGTGTGGGCCACTCAGAAGTTCACTGGAAGTCTTGCATCTTCCATGCTCAGCTACGGTAAATAACCATGACTGTGGACAATCTGACCAAACCAGCAATATCATTGCCAGAGAACTACAGGAACTCTGGCGAGTGGTCCTTCGTAATCGTCTGGCATTGGATGTGATCCTGGCTTCTCAAGGGGGCGCTTGTGCAACGGTCGGAAGCCACTGCTGTGCATGTGTTCCCTGAAACCGCTCTGTTGTCTATGCTGTCACCAAAAACATTCAGACATTCCAGGAAATTCTTCGGATTGCCACTGTCATCCTCACTCCACTATCTGAATACGCTTCGGGCCCAAAGTCTAGGACTCTTTTTGATTGGCTCTCTCTAAACCTTAAATCTTGGTTTTACTCCCTTATTCAACCTTGAATAACTACTATTTTATTTTATTCCTACGTGGATCCCCTGTTAAATGCCTGATCTCTAAGACCCTCTAACAGCTGTCAGCCTGACAGCACAATCAACAGATGATACAGTAGTCAGTCCTTCAGGAGTAACAAGAACGTGAAGGCCAGCACCCCCTTGAAAACTATTTGGACCAAACTCAACTTCCCAATGACTCTTATTCCATCCCTAATAGTGTTCAAGGAAAGACTTAACTTTACTATCCCTAATAGAAGTTAAGGACAGACAAAGTCTGTCCTTAAATGACGGGGGTACTGACTAAGTGTTCACAATTACCCATTGCTTACCCTCTGCTTTGTCTTGACCAAACTTTAGTCAGGCTTCTCTCTTCCTACAGGTTCCTGAATTCAGCTTGCTCCCAAGCCTGAGAAAACACAAAAAAAGTGGAATGTGCCCCCCTTCTCAGCTTCTCCTGAGAATCAGCCGAGAACAGCAGGACACTTTCCTGTCAGACACCACTAGTCATTTCCCCTTGCTTGTCCGACTTCCCCTCCAAAGATTCTGCTTATCTCTGCTTGCCTTCTTCTTACGCTATAAAAGAAAAGCCTTTTTCTGCTTGATTTTGAGACCCTTGCAGACCTCATGGTCACAGCATTCTCCCTATTGGAGCCATCCCCCTCCCTCATTGCAATAGTACCTTTCCCTCCCTTGCAATATCCTTTTGAAAAAAGTTTCTCTTACTAAGTCCCGATTTGTTTTTCTTTGACAGCAAACACGAAACAAGATGTGTTAATAAGGGCCCGGACCTCTCTTTCATCAACAAATAGGTAATTTAGGGCTATGCGTTTAACTAACACAATGGCCCCTGAAGTAGGGTGACATTCAGCCCAGAATTCCGGTCCTTGGGCAATTTATTTAATTTGTGTGGCTAATTCCTAGTACATGGCTATCTGTTTTTCTTTTCACTGCTGTTTGGTGTCCTGCACATATGCTGTTCCTACTGCTCCCTCCCAAATTTGTGATCCTAGAGTGGTTAGTATCAGGGGACTATTTTGAAAGCTCTTTGTGGCACTGGGGAGTTGTGGCTAGTGTGGTTGGTGTGGGCAAGTCCTTGGGGGTTCTACTGCGGAGTTAAAGTCCACTGGAATTTTGAGTCAAACTCAGTGTCCAGTGTCAGATGAGGGGAAGCTTGTAATAGGGGAAGCCCTTTACAAGGGGTTCCCTTACAGGCCCACCAGGCTCCCTCTGTTCCCTGTATTCTGTGTTCTTGTGAAGGCAAATTGTGTGGCTTAGTGCAACTCCAGGTAGTATTAATAGGACCTTATAACATTAGAGCTAAATAAACGTGCATGCTATCCGCTTTATATTCAGCATCTGGGTCAACTGAATTGGCTATAGGCTCAGCTTGTGATTTGGCCACATATTCAAAGTAAAAGTTGGCCCACAGGGTTAGAAGGCACCTATGAGTCACAAGCCCTGTGCTGGAGTCTGGCTCAGCCAGAATGGGTGCTGCTGGTCAGAGTAGAGAAGGGAGGAGGAGCAGGAGGGCTAGCCTCTCTGTTGGTGTCTGTGGTCGTGTTGGTAGGACTGACTGACCTGAAGAGCCAGCAGCATGGTTCCTGTGGTCACCATCCTGGCCTGCATTGTGTGTCTCCCTGTGGCGTGCATGTGGCATGTTTTCTTTGGACAGACCTTGTTGGCAGCGGGTGTAGACTGCCAGGGCAGGTGATCCGATAATGGGTGTGTAGCTGGCCCTGGCGAAGGGAGGAACTTCCCCGGTAGGGAAGGGGCACAGCAGCGGAGTAGGGGGAAAGTTGGGGGTCGTCTGTGTGCAGCAGGAGGGGACCTGATTGTCCCTTGGGAACAGGCCCAATGGTGTTACGGGCCTGGGGGTAGTTAGGTCTGCCTCCTGGCTGTCAGGAGCAGGTCTGGGATTGTTCCGGGGGCTCTTAGTGGAGTACGTGGGCAGCAGATGCGGATGCCTCTCTCTCCAGATGGTGGTGAGAGGTTTGCTCAGCTAACACTGCATGGGGAGCAGCGGCAGGCAGAGGATCCTCCCAGAGTCAGGGGCCCAAGGCAGGGGCCTGCCGGGATTGAGGGTGGGGAACGGCCGGGCTCTGGATTTTCTACGAGGGAGAAGGGAGAGGTGAAAGGATCAGGGGGGTGTTCCTTTGCTGTGGGCAGCAATGTCAGGGCTCCCCTGTCCGTGAAAAATGGTAATTGGGTTGTGTCCAGGGCGGGTGTGTACACCGGCCGAGGTCAGAGTGACCCTGTTGGTGGTCTCTACATTTGTCGTGAATTTGGATACAATGCAGTTACGCCATAGGACTATGGATTTAACGTAGTCAGAACTGTGGGCAGTACTTTTGAACTTGGGGGTCCATTGTCCTCCAGGTGCCCAGGAGCCCTTGCTTTAAAATACCGGGACGTCTTTTTATGAGACTTGCTGCTGCACGACCACAGGGTAGGTGGAAAACCAAGAGGTGTTATGTTGTCACGCCCATTGTTGCATTTCCTTGCAGTGAAGTAGGAGCCTTGATCTGATGGTGTGACCCTTGGCGCTCAGAAGCTGGGAGGCCTGCATGTTAACCCTGCAGTGACATTAGCTGAGGTTGGCGCCCTGGATGGCTAAGCCGATGGAAAGCCTGTGTCTGCATCTACCGTTGTTGAAGCATATTGAATAGCTCCCACCGCTACAGGGAGCGCCCCGATAAAATCTGTTTGCCACTTCTGAGGTGGTTCTCCTCCTCTGTAAATTTTCCTCCTAAGCAGCAGGCCCCGTGTCTAGATTCCCGGCATCTGGTACATTCGCTAACGGCTTTGTTTAAACATCTCTCTGCCACGTCAGCTCTTCTATTCACAATCCATTTTCATCACCTGTCATGCCCAAATGCCCTGACTGCTCGTGTGCCCACCAGCAGAGAGGGGAAGGTGGCTCATCCCAAGACCTGGGCCCCCTCCTCCCTGAGGCTCACCTCCTTTGGCGGTTCGGTTAATCCATCGGGTTGGCGTGGGTTCCTGCCTCCTCCGTGTTTTCTTGGGGATGGGCCGAGGTGTGGTGCACCCAGAGGGCGGAGCGGGAGCCAGTGTGGTATTTCCTCAGCCCTCTGTATCCCGGATGCCTCAGCTTGTATTTTCCGGCCCTGATTTTGCCAAGGTCCTGACCAAGGCCTTAGCTCCTCAGCCGCCGACCAGGAGTCAGTAAGATGTGAACCGTGGGCACACGCTTGTCAAGGGCCCACGGCATTGCTGGGAGTTTGCGCCCAGCTCAGCCCACGGGGCCCTTTGCTCTGTGCCCCGTAGGGACTGTGGAGCGTTCGACTGGGGGTGACAGGCTGCGGTTGTCCGTTGTCCGGTCCCTTACACCCTGTGCTCACTCCTTCGGGAAAGGAGGACCGTTGCTTTCCTTGTTTTGAGAGTACTGACCCTCCTCCCTGGCATCCCCATTGCAAGGGGCAGGGGCATTTCCGGGGTTTAGGCAAGGTAGCCTCAGTGGCAGGGTGTGTGGCTGTTTCCTTGTGGACTCGGTGGCACTCTAGCAGGGCCAGGTTTAGGGCGACGCTGTAGATACCGTTTCCACTTTGAGGAGGAGGCCTCTGAGGCCGAGCCAGTTCCCCGGGGAGCTTCTCCACTATCGGGGCGAACTCGGAATCTGGGTCTGGGGGGTCGCTGGCTCTGCCCCAGAAAGGGCCTCAGTTTCCACAAGTGCCATGTGCGCTGCCAGGAGGTGGGTCTCCAGTGGCAGGCATGTCTGGCCTGAGACTCGGAGGCCCTTACAGTAAAAGCCTGTGGGTGGGAGTTTGGTCCAGAGGCCCCAGGAAGTGAATTTGGAGGTGGCAGAAACTTCTAACTGTAAGTCCTGCCCTCGGGGCACGAGTAGGGCAGCCGACGTGCTGGCCTCCTTTATCTATCTGGTGGTGGCTCAGGTCCCCACTGAAAATGGAAGACTTACGGGTGACCCCCCAGACGGGCTCCCGCAAATATTAGCGATGAGGAAAGTGCTGGGCGCAGAAGCCAAACTTTTCTGCCACATGCTGGGCCTGCTTTCCGACGCGGGGGCGGGGGCCCTGGGAGCTCTTCTTTCACCAGAACGGAAATAGCTCACCCTTCTCGGTTCCACACGCAGCCCCCAGCTTAACAGACTGGCAGGGCCCTGTGCCCTACGTGTGGGGGACAACCGCCCATCCTCTTTCAGGGACGGCTCGCCCAGGGTTGTGACGCACAGGACACGGAGCCCTGCCCGGGTCAGGGAAGGAGGAAGTCATGGATGGACGCCAAAGCCGTGTCTGGTGGGCGTGCAGGGCCGGCGTCTGGGTCCTGTCTGCAGAGCCCGCGTGCCGTGGCAGGACCACCGGAGTCCCCTGAGGCGTCCAGAAAGGGCGCACTGCTGAGCCCAAGGCGAAGGCGGACTGTGGTTGACTCTCCTGTGGTAGTTTCACTGCGGGAACGCGCTGGCCGAGTCTGGAAGCCCAGAGCGCTTACCGGGACTTTGAACGTTGTTCGTCAAGGCGCTGAGGCCTGGTGCAGCAGCGCCTGGTACAGGCTGTGGTTGGCCGCCACCCACTAGCGCTGGCGGTAGCAAGGCCACAGCAGGGAATCGAAAGGTGGCATGCTGGGTGCCCCTTCTTTAGCTACGTCGGCCATCACAGGTCATCATCCTTGAGTGCCTTGATGTCGCTGGTGCTGTGGCCTATTTACCACCCACCCGGGTCAGTAGGTAGGGGATGTTAACCGGTTCCCACGGGGTGGTGCCACCGACAGTGTACAAGGCTTAGGCTTGTTCCACGAGGTTACCTGCTCACTGGGGCGGTCCCTTCCAGTAATGGGGACAGGGATGGTCTCCAGGGGAACAACCAGGACAGAAGCATCTTTTAGCAAATCTGGGCCAATTTAATAGTTAAGTGCGTAATTGTCCCTTTAGTTAATTCTCCTCCCAAGCTGGTCATCTCCATTTCGGGGTGCCCCTTTAAAGCCTGCGTGCTCCCTGGGCCTAGGGAGGTCTGAGCACCCGTGTCCAGCAGGGCCAGCCAGTGTGTTTAGGTTTTGGAGCCCAAACTACAGGTAATGTGATAGAAAGAGCTTGCCTTCCACAAGGGGCCCCACTTCCGTGGCTGCCGGATCCCGGAGTGGGGACTGGCCCGGGCCACTGGCTGAGACCAGAGGCAGGTCCTGAAAGGGAGGCTGCCCCTGAAGGGGAAGCCTGTGGCAGCTCGTGATCCAGCCCTAGTGAGGACTGTAGTTGCTCCGCTGATTTATCAGAACATCTAATTTGGGACCCTCTTCTCCCTTTCGGTTCAGTATAATCTGTGATGGTTAAGTTTATGTGTCAACGTGGCTGGACCACAGAGTGCCCAAACTTTGGTGAAACATTACTCTGGGTGTGTCTGTGAGGGTGTTTCTGGATGAGGTTAACACTTGAGTGGTAGATGGAGTAAAGCAGAGTGTCCTCCCCATTGTGGGTGGGCCTCATCCAATCAGTTGAAGGCCTGAATTGCACAAAAATCTGAACCTCCCAGGAGTGAGAGTGGATTTCCTCCTGCCTGACCGCTTTTAGCTGGGACTTTGGTTTTTTCCTGCCTTTGGTCTCAAACTGAGACAGTGGCGCTTCCTGGGCCTAGAGCCAGCAAGTCTCTGGACTGGAACTCCAGCATTGGCTCTCGGGGGGCTCCAGCTTGAGGCCCGTAGATCTCGGGACCTGCTGGCCCCCCAAACCACGGGAGCCAATTCCTCACGGTAAATCCCTCTCTCTCTCCATACATCCTGTTGGTTCTGTTTCTCTGGAGAATCCTGACTAATGCATAACCTATCTTGTTTTTTCAGGTTCACGCTTTTAAGCGGAGGCCTGGCTGCAGGTGGTTTGTTTGCCTTAGGAGGGGGGCGGCTGCGCTGCTGATGGCAATTTCGATTTAGGCCAGGTGGCCTGCATGCCTGGCTCTGAGTTTGCCTTTCCCGAGTTTGTATTAAATCCACGGCAGCCATGGCCTCTTGAACAGTTTTAACGTGCGCCATCCTTGTTAGTGGCGAGGACTTGTGTTTGTCAGGAGCCCTCCCCGCTGAGAAACAACTGCGTGGACTCTGGACTCAATTCCGCCTCCTCTGACTTACCAAGTCACCCTCCTGCACACCATCTGTTACCTGATAAGCCCACTCCAGCGTCCGCAGCTGATGGAGATCTTTGGCCTCAGCTGGTGTTTTCCACTGACAGCCCGCACAGGTGGTGGTGAGGCCTCCTGGAGGGTGGGGGGCCCTCCGAGCCATAAAAATCCACATCAACAAGGTATATGTGGCTCGGGGTCCAAAGCTGCCTCTCGGGGCCCTTCCCACCTTGCCCACTCACTGCAGGATCCTTTAGTAGGGGCTCAGTCTTCCATCCCATCCCGTGCAGCCCATTGTTTGATGCCAGTCCCTGTTAGGCGGAGCTCGCTCCCCACCAGACACACTGTGTGCAGCCTGGCACCCCTCTTCATTTGGTTCCTGGGGCAGGTCCTTAAGGAGGGACCGGGCCTCAGGGCGAGAGAGGATGCTCTCCTCCAAATCAGAACTGGCCCCTCCTTCCTGACCCTCCCTCTTTCCCTTGCAGGTAGTCCCCCCAGCAGAGGGTAGATTATCCTCACCACTGTCACGGTGGTACCATGCTGTCTGTGCTCTTGAGGGACCAATCCCCTTCTCCACGGCCCTCCCCTCCATCTTCTCTTCCCCAGGAGTCATGCTCCTACCTCCTCTCCTGGCTGCATCTTGGTGAGAAGCCTCCAAGAGGAAGGAAGGCCTAGTGCACCTCTCATGGTTGGGAGCCCCTGTTCAGCAGGACAGCCCCCTGTTTAGGAGTCCTGGGAGGGTCAGGAATGCAAACTTCCTCGTGTTTAGTCACTTTAAGTAACACTTTAGCCTCTTCAGCCCAGGGGTTGGGGTCTGACCCTCCGGGGAGGGGCTAGGATGATGGCCCCTGTAACAGCAGGTCCGAGTGCAACAGCATCAGAGTCAGGCACGCTGTTTGCAGAGGTGCCTCCTCCAACTGCACTTAGGAGACCAGCCTTGGCCTCATGTCTCTGCCTCATAGGCTTGTTTAGCTGCCATAGTGGTACCAGGGACCAGGATGTCCTCTCATCTCAGAGTACCCCCGAATCACTGGCCAGTGTTAGGGAGCTCCTCCAACTATAGCCCATTATGGGGTAGGGCTAGCCCACCCTCAGTCCGGGCGTGGGCACTCCTCCCCCTTTTCTGTTGAGGCTCACAGGTCTTACGATGTCCACCACCTGCCTAATGGGTACTCAGGGGGTTGGGCTGACTTCCTACCCCATGCCACTTGGCACCTTTGACCCCCGAAATCAGTTCCAGTGGTGTGACTTCACTCAAATACTGATGGTATCGCTTGGCCAGGCTATTGAAGAACAGGTGTGAGACCACAAAAACATATAGAGTATAATACAGCACAGAGCAATGACCCGTCAAACTGGCGCAGTGGCTGTCTAAATTTGGGATGCCAGCCATTTGAGGCCATCGAGGATTTTTGCCAGTTGATTGTCCTACTAACTGGGTGGTCCCATATCTCTTTGCTAATCATCTCCGGAAATCCTCTCCTTCTGCTCATTGCCTTGTAGGGGTTTGAGGTATTAGGGGGCTGATCAAGGAAAAATATATGACCAAGGGGTGGCAGTAGCACACACAAGGTTTGTTGGATGACACGACAGGGTTTTCAGGCAGAGGAAGTGCATCACAGCAGGAGTCTGTACAGGGGCTGTGGCCAAGGGTCACTACGCAGAAGGAGAGGGGAGCAAGGGAACTGCTAGGAGATAGGGGGACCAGAGAGGGAGCTTATATGTCTAGGTGACGTCACTCAGCAGCAAAGTGGGGAGTCTCTGGGTGGGAGCTCTGAAGGGCAGCAGCGGCTTGGGTCTTCTGTAGCCTGGGGCTCACCTTATCTATTGCCAGCAGATGTAGGGTGAGGTCTCATGGTGTATGCAAAGCAGGTAGGCTCTGAATGGTGAAAAATCTGCTTGTTTGGGCTATTTGTAAAATAATTGGATGTGTACAAATTTAAGTTTGGGACAGTGGGCTTTTGAGCTATTGGGTCTCAACCTGCAGTAAAGAAATAAGCAACCTAGGGGCCAATCCCCAGAGGCCATCTTTGACCCATTTATATAACATGTGAAGGCACAATCCATCCCGTTAGGTTCTTAGGATTCTGGCACAAAGGTTAAAAGGTATAGTTGCAGTTTCTCAGTTAGGGATTATCCGTGCTTCTGACACCTGCATTTGCAGCCCTGGGCCCAGGACCACTGCATCAGTAGGAAAGAAGAAAGTTGAGGTGATGTGGGGAAAGAATTGTATGGTAGTACCAGCATCTTCCCTCCCCTCTCTGCCTCAGACCTCTCAGAAAAATGGAGGAATCTATCTAGTGGGGACTCTCCCTCGGTCCTTATCATATTAAATGTGAGCATACATTCATGAAGGGGTGTAAGCCAGCTCTTCATGCCTTTATCTCCTCTGTTTTAGACAATTGCCTGTTTCAATTCTCTATCAAACCAGTACTCTGAGGATGATATGCAACATGATGTATCCATTTGACGTGCTATCTCTTTGCCCATTGTTGGACACTATGAACTGTAAAGTGTGTTCTTTGGTCTAAAAAAAAGTAAGTGAGTAGTCCCAATGACTACAGTATCTTCTATTCCAGTCCTTTTATAGTATTCTGAATATTTGCCTCTACCACTGAGTATGCAAAGCCCAGTACAGAGTGTCTATTCCTGTCAAGACCCATTTATAAAAGAAATTATAATTATATGATGTGATAGAAGTGTTAGCTAACACTACAGTGGTGATCATATTGCAATACACAGTCATGCGTTGCTTAACGACGGGGATCTGTTCTGAGAAAAGCATCGTTAGGCGATTCATCTTTGTGCAAACAGCATTGAGTGTACTTACACAAACCTAGATGGTATACCTTCTACACAGCTAGGCCTCCTGCTACTAATCTTATGGGACCATGGTCTTATATGTAGTGCATCGTTGACCAAAACGTCATTATGTGGCGCATGACTGTACATAAATGCATCAAATCAACACCATTGTACACCTTAAACTTACATAACGTTATATGTCAATTATATCTCAATTTAAAAAAATAAAGACGCATTTATAGCCTTCCGGAACTACCAGCAGTGGTCTGACATAGTCTACTTACCAGCTATGTGTAGGACCGTGCCCCAGGGAATCTGCCCCACAATCGTCTGAAGTCTCTGTCTCTCTCGTTGTAAGCCAGTTCTTACTGACATTTTGTATCTCAGTGGGTGCTAGAGGAACATGTCAATGATCGGCTCACCTCCGCATTGCTGGATCTCTCCCACGTCCACTCATTTCATGGACCCAGGTGGCCACCCCAAGCAAGCACACCAGGATATCCACTTGCCAGCTCCTCGGAATCCTGAAAGGGGTTCTTCTGATAGGATCGGCATGTTCTACTTTTTACACCATTTAAATTTCCCTGGTGATTTCCACAGGGCTGTGTCCCATGTGGGGATCCTTTTAATAGTCCAGTTTTCTATTGCCCATCTGCTTGACCGTATGGTCAGGCTGTTGGCAACTACCCATTAGCCGGTAAAATCTCAGACATAGAAGCTATTCTCCTTGCTCAATTCTTCCATCACTGCAAGGAAAACAGCATGCAGTTCAGCCCACTGAATTGATTTGTTCTCACCTTCTTCAATAGGAGTTTTTTTCATCAGTCAGTTGTAGTGTGGTGGCCTTCCAAACACGATGTTATTGGTCCACCTCGGAACTGCCATCTACAATTAAGCAGCTGTTTCTTGTCCAGTGGCAATAGGATTTGGCAGCTCCTCAGGTTATTCCATAGTCAGCCCTAAGGAGAAGAGTCTACTTGCTTGTGAATATGATTTCTTGCATTCCTCTGGTAGCATGTTCCTATATAAACCATTTCCATTTTATTACGGAACTTCTGGGTACTGCCTTCCTTCTTGGAGTGTTTCTCTGACATTACCCAAGACATTATGGGTATTTCATATTTCAAGACTATTTTACGTCCTTCAGTCGTAGGAACAGTTTTAATTAACGCCTAATAGCTAGCTAATAATTGTCTCTCAACCGATATCTACTGTACTTGCTGTGTCTGGAAATTTTCTGGTCCAAAATCCCAGTGGTTGCCATGGGGTGGCACTCATGGACTTTTGCCATAAACCCCAGTCTATCTCTTTTTGTCTGCCAGGTATCCTACACTATTTCACATCCACAGCCTGTGTGGTCTCCAGCAATTCTGTAAGTTCCCATTTAGCATGGTCAATTAGTACTGGCTGAAGAGTGAACTTACATGCCTTATGTTTTACAGTACTAGGTAGGAGAAGTGTTCCCCAGTCAGACATCATCCCAATAGCACATTCAGGTAAGGGAGCTGCAACCACTTCACACAAAGTTCAGTCACACATTTCAATTTTCATCCAAACTTTTATCTTAATCTCAACTATCGCATCCCTATATCCTCCCAATCTAACTGTAGCCCCTGTTAGGACTTCATCAATAGGTTTTCGAATAACTGTGCATTGGGCTTCCATGTCAAGGAGTCCCAGAAATTTTCTTCTCCTTCCTGGTCATTTTACTCACACACGTGCATATGGCCTTGGGTCCCCAGGCCAAGGATTAGGTCAAGAGATTTTGTGGCTCCTTTATCAATCCTCATCCTGATTAATTTGCCAAACCATCACCCCCAGCAACTTGAGGTCAGTTTTCCCATCGTTATCTTTGCTTTCTGACTTTTAAAATTCCCCCAAACTAGGGAGAATAGAGTGGATTTGTTTGGAGCACTTCAGTGTTGGGGGGCTAGCAGAGGGTCCTGGCGGCCCACCCAACCTCCAGTAGAGCTGCATTAACACCTTGGTTTTGGTGTCATCAATGTCCACTGTATTAATCCCATTTCTTAATAACCGTTTAAAGATTTCCACCCTGCTTGGACAAGTCCTTAACTCTCCCTTTTGTAGTTCTCCATTATTTTGTGAATCACTCTAATTTTCATAGCATCTGCAATATCCATAAGTGAAAGCTGGTTATATCGACCCACGAAATAAGATACCTCCTTGTTATGACTTTGTTAAATTAACATTTGTTAAGTAGAGCCCCAGGGAGCCAGACGGTGAGCCAAGGTTCAACAAAAGACCACCAGAGAAATCGAAATACGGAGGTTTCTTACTCACAGGTTCTGAAGGAGGCACACCTTGAAGGGCCACATGGGGAGGTCAAGGCAGGTTGCAGGCAAAGAGAGAGGCAGGACCTGGGGCACATGCCTTTATTACGGTCTGTGGGTGGAGTGCTTTGGGGTTCCCCAGCCAAGGCTGGATTGGTCAATTCAAACCAAAAAGAGCAGGGTCTTGGTGAGCTCCAGAGGGGTCTTATCTAAGGAGCATACAAGGGGAATTCACAATAAAGGCAGAGAGACATTGATGTTACAAGATCTCAGAGACCCAGACTTTGAGATTTAGACCAAAGAGCCATTGATAGTAGAAGAGTTAAGAGCAGCCTAGATTTGCAATCAGAGTAGAGGGGCACAATGGGGGAAGTATAAACAGGAGCCTAGGATTTGACATCTAGGTTAGAGAATCATTGATAATGGAACTGTTAGCAGAAGGGTTCAAAATGCGGACTAGAGGAGCATTGGTAGCAAAAGAGTTAATAAAGCCCAGCATAGGAAGTCAGAGCAAAGGGGTAATGGTGGTGGAAGAGGAAAAAGAGGCCCAAGGTTAAGTTGACAAAGGAGAGTGATTGATGGTGGAAGAGTGAACAGAGACAAGGGTTTGGGTTCACAAAAGAGAACTTCTGATGGAATAAATAACAGAGGCCTGGATCAGAGTAGCAACGATGGTGGAAAAGTTGAAGAAGCCTGAGATTGAAGCCAGACCAGAGGGACATTGATGGTGGAAGAGTTAACAGAGGCCCAAGTTGAGGTTATAGCAGAGGGCTGGTAATGATGGGATACTTAACAGCGGCCTGGATTTTAGGTCAAACCAGGGAGGTGTTTAATGATTGAATAGTTAACAGGGGCCCAGGTCCCAAATCAGAACAAGCGGGCTGTATTAGTCTGGGTTCTCCAGAGAAACAGAACCAATAGTGCGTGTATGTATAAAGAGATTTATTATAAAGTAACTGGATCACACGGTTATGGAGGCTGACAAGTCCCACAATCCGCAGTCAGCAAGCTGGAGACCCAAGAGAGCCAATGGTGTAAGTTCCAGTCTGAATGCAGAAGACTGATGTCCCAGCTCAAAGATAATCAGGCAGAGAGGGTGAATCCCCCTTTACTAAGCCTTTTGTTCTATTCAGGCCTTCAATGGATTGAATGGGGCCCATTCACATTAGGGAAGGCAATCTGCTTCACTCTGTCTACCAGTTCAAATGTTAATCTCATCCAGAAACACCCACACAGACACACCCAGAATAATGTTTAACCAAATATGTGGGTGCCCCATGGCCCAGTTAAGTTGATATATAAAATTAACCATCACTAAGACATTGATAGAGGAAGAAACAGCGGCCCAAAGTTAGACCAGAGAGGCTGTTGATTTGGTGTTGGCATAGTTAACAGAGACATAAGCTCCAGTTCAGAATCAAAGGGCACTCGTCGTATAAGAGTGAATGAAGGCACAAGTTCAACGTGTAGAATAGCGGGTATTGATGGTGGAATAATTTTAAGAAGCCCAAGATAAAGGTCATCCCAGAGCAGCATTGATGGTGCAATATTAAAAAAAGGCTTGATATTATCAAAGTGACAAGAGATAATAAGTGTTGGCAAGAGTGTGCAGAAAAGGGAACACTTATACATTGTTTGTGGGAATGTGAATTGGTATAGCCACTATGAGAAAGAATATGGAGATTCCTCAAAAAATTGAAAATTGATCCAGTACTACCATTTCTGGGTATACATTCAAAGGCAATGAAATCTGAGTCTTGAAGAGATGTCTACACTCCCATGTGCAGCGCAGCATTACTCACAGTAGCCAAGGTATGGAAACAACCTAAGTGCCTGTTGATGGATGAATGGATAAAGAAAATGTGGTAACAGATCTTCCTCTGACTTATGATGGGGTTATGTCCCAATAAACCCATCGTAAATGGAAACTGTTGTAAGTCAAAAATGCTTCTAGTACGCCTAGCCTGCCAAACATCATAGCTTAGCCTAGCCTACCTTAAACGTGCTCAGAACACTGACATTAGCCTGTTGGGCAAAATCATCCAATACAAAGCCTATTTTATAATAAAATGTTGACTATCTCATGTAATTTATGAATATCTCATGTACTGAAAGTGAAACATAGAATGGTTGTATGGGTACAAAATGGTTGTAAGTGTATTGATTGCTCACCCTCGTGATTGCATGGCTGACTGGGAGCTGCGGCTCGTTGCCACTGCCCAGAATCACAAGAGAGAATTGTATCACATATCGTTAGCCCAGGAAAAGATCAAAATTTAAAATATGGTTTCTACCGAATATGTATCACTTTTGTACCATCATAAAGTAAAAAAAATCATAAGTTGAATCATTGTAAGTCAGGCATCTTCCATATATATACCATGGAATATTATATAGCCGTAAAATGAAGGAAATCTTGCCACTTGCAACAACATAGATGAACCTGGAAGACATTATGCTAAGTTAAATAAACCAGACGGAGAAAGACAAACACTGTATGGTATCACTTATAAATAGAATCTAAAAAAGTTGAATTCATGGAAACGGAGAGTAGAATGGTGGTTGCAAGGCTCTGGGAGATGGGGGAAATGGGGAGATGTTGGTCAAAGGGTTTAAACTTTTTATAAGATGAATAAGTTCTGGGGATCTAATTTACAGCATAGTGACCATAGTTAATAATACTGTGTGGTATACCTGAAATTTGTTAGGAGACAAGATCTTAAGTGTTCTCAACAACCCCCCCCCCAAAAAAAAGGTAAGTATATGAGGTGATGGATGTGTTAATTAACTTAATTGTGGGGGTCATTCACGATTTATATGTATATCAAACCATCACATGTATACCTTAAATATATACAATTTTTATTTGTCAGTTATGCCACAAGGAAGCTGGGAAAAAAACTCAGAAGCTTGGGTTCAAGTTCAGACCTCAAAAGGTGGATATTAGAATATTTAACAATAACTCAGATTCAAGGTTAGACTAGGAGGGCATTAATGGAAGAATAGTTAGACACATGGGTTACAGGATAGAGGAGCATTGATGTGGAACAGGTAACAGGTGTCCAAGTTCAATATGAGTCCAGAGAGAATTCGAAGGTAAAAGCATTAATTTAGGCCCTGGTTTGAGAAGAGCATTGATAATAGAATTGGTAACAGAGGCTCATGACTTTAGATCTAGAGCAAATGGGCACTGATGTTGAAAAAATTTACAGACCAAAGTTTACAGTTGAACTGGAAGAAAACTGATAGAGGAAGATAAATCAGAGGCCTGAAATTTGAGATCTAGACCAGAAGGTAATTTGTGGTGGAGGAATTAACAGAGGCGTGGGATTAAGGTCAGACCACAGAGACATTGATGGTGCAATAGTTAACAAATACTTGAGTTTCATGTCAGTTCAGAGGGACATTCATGTTGGAAGAGGTAACAAGGTTCTGGGTTTGCAGTTACAGCTGAGTGACACTGATGGAGGAATAATTAACAGAAGTTCACGTTCAAAGTCAGACTCAAGAGGCATTAATGGTGATAGTTTAAAGCGGCCTGGCTTCAAGGTCACAGCAGATGGATACTCACAGTGTAGAAATTGACAGAAGCTATTCTCGATTTCAGAGCAGAGAGGCGTTGATGAAGGAAGAATTGACAGAGGCCCAGGATTTGAAGTCTAGACCCAAGGGTATTGATTGTTTTGTATTGCACTAGTTGTTGAAGAGTTAATGGAGATAGTTTCAAGGTCTAGGTGGAGTAGTTTAGAGAGGCTAACTTTGAGGTCAGTCTAGAGTATCAGAGATATTAGAAGATTTAGTGGAGGCATTATTCTCATTATATAACAGAGGGGAATTGATCAGGGATGAGGTAATAGAACCAAGGACAAGATCTGAAAAAGAAGGAAATTGATGGTAGATGAGTTAACAGAGGCCTGAATTGGAAGTCAAGGTAGGGGGACACTAATGATGGAAGAGTTGTTTGATGCTTGGGATTTGGCATCCAGAATAAAGTGAGAATGATATTGAAATGGTTAACACAGGGCAAGATACAACGTTAGAGCAGAGGTGTATTGATGGTGGTATTTTAATAGCAGTCTGGATTCAAGATTTATACCAAAAGAGGTTTTGTGATAGTTCGTAAAGGACTGCAATTGACATCAGACCAGAAAGCTCTTAATGGCATAATATGTAACAAAAACCTAGGTTCAAGGTTAGACAAGAAAGGTGTTGATTGTGGATTCCATTGGTCCTTCAGTGCTAGCAGGGCCCACCTCACCTGACCCTCAAACCCCAGGCACTGCCACCCTCCAGACCTACCATTGACTCTTCAATGCTGGTAGAGCCAGCCCTCGCCTGTCACTCGCAGCATCAGCATTACCACTTTCCAGGCCTCCCATTGGCTTTTCATTGTGACAGGGCCCACCCCAGCCTGTCATTCACAGCTTTAGTGTCACCATTCTCATTGCCTTCTGGGCCTCCCACTGGCCCTTCAATGGGGCAAAGTCAACTCCTACTTGTCACTTATAGCCCCAGGATCATTGTCCCTCAGGCCTTCCATGTCTGCCCAGTGTCTGCCCCTGCCTGTCACTTTCAGCCTAGTGTTGTCACTGCCCAGGCCTCCTGTTGGCCCCTCAAATGGGTATAGTTCACTCCAGCCTGTCACTCATAGTACCCTGTGTTAGTATCCTTCCAGCCTCATTGGCTCCTCTGAGCTCTGCCAAGGCCAGTCTTTGCCTGTCACCTACAATCTTCCTGTCTTGTAATCCAAAGTCTCTGACAGAATTAACAGAAGCCAGAATAGATTCAAGAACACACTTGATCAGTATTGATGATGGAGAAGTAGACTCATTATCTGAGATCTACACTTTGATTATGAAAGAATTAACAAAGTCACAGTTTTGCGATCCGTAGCAGAGAGTTATTGATTGTGAAATGGTTATATGAGACCTATGTTTGATGTTCAGGCAAGAGGAGCATTGATGGTAGAAGTGTTAAGAGAGGCTTGGGTTCTCTGCATAGTTTAGAGGGGTAGTATGGGGGGAATATTAACAATACCAAAGGGGCCGGCCCCGTGGCCAAGTGGTTAAGTTTGCGGGCTCTGCTTCGGCAGCCCAGGGTTTCGCCGATTCAGATCCTGGGCGCGGACCAAGCATCACTCATCAGGCCATGCTGAGGTGGCGTCCCATGTGCCACAACTAGAAGGATCCACAACTAAAAATATACAACTATGTACCAGGGGGCTTTGGGAAGAAGAAGGAAAAATAAAATCTTCTAAAAACAAAAAAAAACTGTCCCCCCCGCCAAAAAAAAACAATACCAAAGATACAGTTTAGACCTGAGGGATATTGATGGTGGAATAGTTAACAGATTCACGAATCTGAGAAACAGAGAAGCACTGATGGTGGAAGAGTTGACAGCTAATTCGATTTGAGATCTAGATCAGATGGGCATTGACATTGGAAAAGTTGGCAGGGGTCTTGTTTCTTTGTCACATTGCAAAGTAAAAAATGACCACAATCCTTTTCAGTTCTTCTCATTCTTACATTGGGCTGGCCTTGTGACTTACTTTGACGAGTAGAATGTGGCAGAGGTGATGTTACATGCCAGTTATGGCCCAAATATCAAGAGCTTGAGCTTTGCAGCTTCTGCCTTCACCCTTGTGGAGCTCTTCCTCTATCATGTAAAGAAATTCAGGCTGGAAATCTAAGAGGAGAGGAGAGGCCTAGCCATCCTAGTCATTACAGTCATCCCAGTTGAGGCCCAGACATGTGAGAGAGGCCATCTTGGCCCTTTCAGCTGAGTGCGACTGCATGTTGTGAGCCCAGGTGAGAACAGCAGAGGAATCGCCCAGTCAACACTAAGAATCCTTAAAAATAATAAATGGTTGTTGCTTTAAGGCATTAAGTTTTGTGGTCATTTGTTACAATAGTAATAGACAACCGAAATCTCACATTGGAGGAGTTTTAGCGGTGGAATAGTGAACAGAGGACAAGGACAAGCCAGGGTTCATTGATGGTCCAGAAAGGCACCAATGATGCAATAATTAATAAAGTTCAGGTTTGATTTTAAGACCGTAGGAGCAATGATTGTGGATGAGTTAACATACACCCAGGCTGAATTTCAACTAGATGAGCACTGACAGTAGAATAATTGAAACAGGCTCAAGTTGTAGTTCAGACCAGAGGAGTGCTGATGGAACAGTTAGGAAAGTTCCAGGATTCAAGATCTCTACCAGTGAGATATTGATGTGGACAGTACCCCTGGTTCAAGGTGAAATCAGAAGGAGCTTGATGGTGGAAGAGTTAACAGAAACCCAGTTTTAAGGTCATTCCAGAGGGATTTTATTTTAGATTTTAGTTCAGACTCCTGATTTACACAGTGTGAAAACTGTGTGAAATAATTTAAAAAGTCAACACTTGCCTATGTAACTTTTCTATTGCAGTGTAATGCACCAACTCAAAATAAATACAGTATTTGCTGTAGAAGTTCCTGAAAAATGGAGGTTAAGGTGTCATGGAGAGATTGGAGAAGGCCTTTTTTGAAAGTTTTGATAAGTAGCTACTGCCTAAATGATGTCAGGAAGTTATTAACAGAGCAAAAGATGAAGAACAAACCGAGGGAGCAAATGTATATAAACAAAGGGCTGTAATTAGTAATGAACAGGCATTATTGGTAGGGGAGAACTGATATTCCGGCCACATCGTAACAGAAGCTACTTTATTTCATTTAATTTAAGCTACCATAAATTGTAAGATGCAATGTTATTTTATGTACCTCTAAGGAAAAAAAAAATCTCCTCTGCTAAAGGAATCATTTCTTGCCATCAATAGTAAGACAACCTGATTTCACAGATGCTAAAGTGTGAATAAAAATGTGTGTCCTTGAATAGGTGAAACCTGACATTTGTTGGGGACTTGTGTAATGCCAGCTTAGAGGCATGAGTGAATCTTGACTATGTAAAGCTTTGTGTGTCAGGCTGATCACTGTAAAACTTTTCACATTCAATAGAATTCAGAGATAAGAAAATCAAGATCTAGTGCAGCCACTAGGGAAAACATTATGGAGATTCCTCAAAAAATTAAAAATAGACCTACCATATGATCCAGCTATTCCACTGCTGGGTATTTATCCAAAGAACATGAAAACACTAATTTGAAAAGATATTTGCACCCCTATGTTCATTGCAGCATTATTCATAATAGCCAAGACTTGGAAACAACCCAAGTGTCCATCGATGGATGATGGGATAAAGAAGATATGGTATATATAATGGAATTCTACTCAGCCATAAAAAAGCATGAAATCTTGCCATTTGTGACAACATGGATGGACCTTGAGGGTTTTTTATACTAAGTGAAATAAGTCAGAGGGAGAAAGAAAAAATACTGTATCATTTCATCCATATGTGGAAGATAAAACAATAATAACAACAAACAAACACATGGATACAGAGAACAGATTGGTGGTTATCAGAAAGGAAAGCAGATGAGGGGAGGGAAAAAGGGGTAAAGGGGGACAATTGTACGGTGACAGATGGCAAACAGACTTGGTCGTGAACATGATGTAGTCTATACAGAAGTGGAAATATAATGATGAACACCTGAAATTCATATAATGTTATAAACCAATATTACATAAATAAATAAATGAAAAGAAAACCAAGATCTAAAAGTAGAGGTTAAAGTGTGAGGGATCTTTTACTTTTGGCCATAATGGAGTAGTTTGTACTGGACTCTCTTGCTAAAACAACTATAAAGGCTGGATAAATATATATAAAACTTGTTTGAAGGCACTGGAAACTAACCAATACATGCAGGACTTGAGGAGCCACAATTCTTGAGAGAAGGGAAGCCCATGGAGTTCTACTTTTACCCTGGCATTTTCCCTGAAGGCCTTTTCCAAATGGCAGTGCAGGACAATAAGAGGGAATAGACCAATCAAAATGTGACTAGCTTGCCAAAGTAGCTGGGGTTAAGGGGCAAAAAATCCCCGAGAGGAAGGCACTGCAGAGAAGGAGCCAAAATATCTGTGTACAAATACCCCTTTGTCTGACTCTTAAGCTTAATGTGTGCAGGACACACTCCAGGAAACCTAACAGAAAACTGCAGCTAGGAGAATAAACAGATGAGTGGAGATTTTGGCAGCTGTTTGGTGCTGGAGAGGCAAAGGATGGAGTTCAAACCTTACTAAGTTAGAGACCCTGGCAAGCACTCTAGGCTTTTGGATGAGACCCAGAAGAGCCATGCCCTAGGAGTAAGGGCTACAATTCAGGAGTAAGGGTTATGTCCTATGAGTGAGGGTTTAACTGGAATAGACCAGCCTCAACAAAGCCTAAAATCGAGTCTTGGCAGGATCAGTGTGATTTCACCAGACTCTATCTGCAGAAATGGAGAAGCAGATCCTGGGGGTTGGCCCAGTGGCATAGTGGTTAATTTCGCATGCTCCACTTCAGCAGCCCAGGGTTCACTGGTTTGGATCCTGGGTGCAGACCTACACACTGCTCATTAAGCTATGCTGTGGTGGCATCTCACATAGAAGAACTGGAAGGACTTACAACTAGGATATACAACTATGTACTGGGGCTTTGGAGAGGAAAAAAAAAAGAGGATGATTGGCAACAGATGTTATCTCAGGGCCAATCTTCCTCACCAAAAAAAAAAAAAAAGAGAGAGAGAGAGAGAGAGAAAGAAAGAAAAAAAAATGAATTGACTTTAAAAAAGAAAAGCAGGTCCTAAAATTTATATGAAATTTCAAGGGGCCCCAAAAAGCCAAAAGAATATTGAAAAAGAAGAAAAATTGGAGGACTTACACTTCCTGATTTCAAATCTTAATACAAAGCCACAGTAGTCAAAACGGTGTGAGACTGGCACAAGGACAGACTAATAGATAAATGGAATAGAATAAAAAGTCCAGAAATAAACTCATACATGTATGGTCAATTGGTTTTCAACAAGGGTGCCAAGACAATCCAATGGAAGAGAGAACAGTCTCTTCAACAATGTGCTGGGACAGCTGGATATCCACATACAAAAAAAGGAAGTTGGATCTTGACATCAGACCACATATAAAAATTAACTCAAAATGTATCAACCTAAATATAAGAACTAAAACTATAAAATTCTTAGAAGAAAACATACGGGTAAATCTTCATGACCTTGCATTTGGCAATGGTTTCTGAGATATGATACCAAAATCATAAGCAACCACAGAAAAAATAGATAAATTGGGCTTTATCAAAATTGAAAACTTTTGTGCATCAAAGGACATTATCAAGAGAGTGAAGACAACCTAGAGAATGGGAGAAACTATTTGCTAATATATATCTGATAAGGGTTTGGTATCCAGAATATATAAAGAACTCTTACAACTTAACAAAAAGACAAAAATTCATTTTAAAAAATGGGCAAAGGACATTTCTCCAAAGAAGATAGCCCACATGGCCAATAAGCACATGAAAAGAGTCTCACCATCATTACTCATCAGGGAAATGCAAATCGAAACCACGGTGAGATACCACTTCACACCTACTAGGATGACTAGAATAAAAACAAGTGTTGGGGAGGATGTGGAGAAATTGGAACCCTTCTACATTGCTGGTGGGAATGTAAAACAGTGCAGCCACAGTGGAAAACAGTCTGGAGGTTCCTCAAAAAGTTAAACACAGAAATACCATATGGCCCAGCAATTCCGCTCCTAGGTATATACCCAATAAAATTGAAAACAGGTGTTCAAACAAAAATTTGTACACAAATATTCATAGCAGCACTGTTCACAATAGTCAAAAGGTGGAAACAACCCAAATGTCTGTCAACTGATGAATGGATAGACCAAATGTGGTATATCCCCACAACAGAGCCAGAAAAACGAATGAATACTGATACATGCTATCACATGGATGAATCTTGAGGACATTATGCTAAGTGAAGGAAAGACACAAAAGGCCACATAGTGTATGATTCTATTTATATGAAATATCCAGAATAGGCAAATCCATAGAGACAGAAAGCAGATTAGTGGCAGCCAGGGGCTGGGGGCAGGGGGGACTGGAGAATAACTCCTTAATGGGTAAGGGGTTTTCTTTTGGGGTAATGAAGATGGTCTGGGACTAGATAGTGGTAATGGTTGCACGGCATTGTGAGTGGACTAAACGACACTGAATTATACACTTTAAAATGGTTAAAATAGTAAATTTCATGTTATGTGTATTTTATGACAATAAAAAGGTGTTAACTCGCTCTCCGTGTCTCTGCCATAGTGATGTGTCTGATTGACTCTGTTCCTCTCCATGTCTTCTCACACGACTTTCAGGATTAAGCGATTCCTGGCCAAGGAACCAAAGCTGACTCGTCCCATTCACCAATGGATTCGGATGAAAACTGGCAAGAAAATCAGGTACAACTCCAAGAGGAGACATGGGAGAAGAACCATGCTGGTTCTATAAAAAAATCGCACATGAGATGGCACACATATTCAAGCTTTATCAAGGTCACTAGCATCTTAGCATATCAGGCTGAAAACATCACCGTTATCTGGACAGTTGGACATGCTTTATTGGGGAAATGACTTTTATCTTTGTTTCTATGCTTCTGCACTAGCAGGTTGGGTCAGTAATACATATGTGAGAGCTTTGGTTTGAAAAAAATGTGTTAATATGGGGTACCATGACCATGAAGCAGAGTGAATGGAAGCGAGTAAACAGTGTGATCAGATGGGGGAAATCTGGAGCACAGTGGGAGGGAATAGATTTGAATGTTGATAGAGTAGGAAGGAATGGGAGCCACGAAGGGCAGAGTGAACTGGAACAGAGGTGACTGGCAGTGTTGCACTTTATATCTGAGTGAGTCCTGTGCTTCTGGAAAGCAGTGATGGTGAAGAAATCTGCCCCCTCTTTTGTGTTCCAGGAAAGGGATGACTGCAAAGGCCCCTATGTTAATCAGCGTGGGCTGCCACCACAAAATACCACTGAAGGTGGCTTCAAGGACAGAACTTTACTTCTCACAGTTCTGGAGGCTGTGAAGTCCAAGACCAAGGTGCCAGCTGGTTTGGTTCCTGGGGAGAGCTCTCTTCCTGGCGTGCAGAGAGCTGCCTTCTCATTGCGTCTTCAACTAGGACCCCCCACTTCTCCCAAATCTGTCCTGGGCTTCTGTCTCCGACTTTCCCTGCACTTATATTTACTGGTGTCACTTTCTTTTTAAAATTTTTTAATGCTTTTTTGGTGAGGAAGATTGGCCCTGAGCTAACATCTGTTACCAATCTTCCTCTTTTTCTTCCCAAAGCCCCAGTACACAGTTGCACATCCTAGTTCTAAGTCCTTCTAGTTTTATGTGGGATGCCACCACAGCATGGCTTGATGAGTAGTGTGTAGGTCTGCACCCAGAATTCCAACCCGAGAACTCGGCTGACAAAGCAAAGCATGCGAACTTAAGCACTTGGCCACGGACTGGCCCTCCGGTGTCACTTTCTTCACACATCTCTTTCTCTGAGGACATAATTGTACCACCCCTGGCCTTCCCCTATCTGCACCAGTGGCATCTCCCACAGAGCACTGTACCAACCCGGGCCATCAACACTGCTAGCCCAATAGCAGTTATCAAAAGGACTCTGCTACCCTCCACTTCCCCCCATCTCCCTAATCTTATCTCCTTGAGAGGACTGCCACCCCCACACCTTCTCCCCATATCCCCGGTGGTACTGATCTGTAGAGGAATGCATCATTCCTGGATTTACCTCTCTTCTTCCCGTTAATGGTTCCCAAGCAGAACTGTATTATTCTTGTCCTCCCTCCGGCATCTCCGCAGTGGCATCTGCCCCGCCCCGCACCGTGGTCCTCAGCTCTAAATTTGTAGATATCAGTTCCTATCAAACCCCCCAAACACGCGCATAACTCGCCCATCACTAGCCTTTGCACAAAGGGCCCCACTCTTATTGCAAGTTTTCAAATTCCTCCTGAAATCCGTCTCTTCTAAACTTTAAGAGGCACGTTTCTCTGCTGTATGGAATGGTGACCTCGGTAAAGATGTCTGTTCCCTTGACAATCCGGTTTATTGGTGCGGCCATTTTTCTGGCCGGCCAATTACGGTCGTTGAAGTTACCGATGCTACTGGCTACAAGCTCCCTTGACTTCAGAAAGGGCAACTGCGCATGAGCAGGAATAGTCACGGACTGTACAGATGGTGTGGTAAAGGACCAAGAAAGTGGTTGTCGGAGGAAGTTGTGACTGATTTTGGAAACACCAGGCAGACCTCGCCAGTATAGGAATTCAGGACTTAACATCAGAGCAGGGGGTGAAGGGGAGAGGGTTCACTCAGAGCGGCAGTGAGACAGGGCTGGTGGTCTGCGGGCGGAATGACCCGGGAGAGTGTGGGCTTTGTAAAGACGCGAATGTACAGAGTGAGTACTTGGAGGGGGGCTCTGAGATGATTAATGAGAGTGTCGACGTGACTGGGGGCCTTAAGCCGATTGATGGGGTCTGTGGAGTCAGTGACCGGGGCTGTGGAATGAATGATGCAGCCTGTAGGGTAAATGATGGTTGTGTGTGTGATGGGAGGTCTCTGGGGCCAGTGATGGGGCATTTGTGGTGTGAGTGATGGGGTCCCTGGGGTGAATGATAGGGGTATTTGGGGTGAGAGGGGTGTCTGTGGGGTGTGTGAGAGGAGGGTCTCTGGAGTCAGTGATGGATGAGGGTGAGTGTTAGGAGCTCTGAGATGTCCGCAGTAGGGCAGTGTTGCTGAATGATGGGGATCTGTGGGGAAAGCAATGTTCTGTCCCATTTTTCTTGGCTGCAGCGTGGCCATTTTACCAGCTGGCGTTTATGGATTTCTAGTCTGATTTGGTGAACTTTTGATCTGAGTTTTCCATGCCATCTCCAACTCTTCTCTTTTCTTCTCCCCTATCTCAACAGCTCTGCCTTTTTAGGCCACTGCCCTCTCTCCACAAGTCAGACATGACTAAGTTCCAGGTTAGTTCTTATTTTCTCCCCTCCCCCTAACCTATGTTAGGACACTTAGGAGCAAGAAACCAGTGTGTGGTGGTTAAGAGCGCAGACTCTGGGGCCAAAGTGCCCTTAATAGCTTTGTGAGCTTAGGCAAGTCTCAACCTCTCTGTGTCTTAGTTTCCCCATCTCTATTATTTTATTTTATTTTTTTAAAGATTGGTACCTGAGCTAACAACTGTTGTCAATCTTCTTTTTTTTTTTCCTGCTTTTTCTCCCCAAATCCCCCCAGCACATAGTTGTATATTTTAGTTGTGGGTCCTTCTAGTTGTGGCATGTGGGACGCTGCCTCAGCGTGGCCTAGGGAGTGGTGCCATGTCGGCGTCCAGGATCCGAAGTGGCAAAACCCTGGGCCACCGAAGTGGAGCACGTGAACTTGCCGGCCCTCCCCATCTCTAAAATGGCGATGATGATGATGATAATAATACCTACACCTTTATAGTTGTTGTGAAGACCAGTTAATATTCAGTGTTTAGAACAATGCCTGGCACACATATAATAATCCTTATATATGGGCTTGATATTATTATTATATGTTATTAAGATATTATTTATACCATAAAATGCATAAAAAGTTAGGATTAGGGAAGTAGAGCAAGACCAAAGCAAGGCTGAAATGTATATATGTAGATAATAGGATCCTACATAATTAAGTTGAGCTACAGTTATTTTTCTGAGCTTCCTGGAAGCTATGACATAAACGGAAGGAAACACTCACTTGTTTTATTTATCTCATCCATATAGATGTCAATGCAAATAATCAGTAATCATTCTATTGTAAAAGAAAAGGGAGAGAGAGTTTTATTCAAGCCAAACTGAGGACTGTAACCCAGGAGGGGCAGTCTTCACAAGGAAGAAAGTGCTCCAGGGAAGAGTGATTTTCAGCACAGTTGTATACCACTTCCAAACAAGAGGCATACACTAAGCATGACAGGGGTCCATTCTTTCAGGAGCTCCAAGAGATATTTTGTTACCGATTAGCATGTACACAGCGGGCCAGCATGACGCTGGAGTCTTATCTTCAAAGAATGCTGGCGCCATAGGAAGGGAGGCATCAATTCTTGTCTTCAAAGAGTACGTTCTTTACTTAGGATAATGATTAAAGCTGATGTACAATCTATGTTTCACAAGGCGCAAGTCAGGCCTTTTGGTTCAAATAAAATTTCAAGTTTAAAGCAGAATGACTTCTCCATACACCTCAGTATATAAAAATTTTCTTATATCATAGACAAAGTAGCCACTTCCTCAGAAACTTAGATTTCCTGATGTCGAGGTTTCAAGACATTTCACTGATGGGTCAGCCACGTCTTCATCAGCAATCTTGTGATAAATGCAAGGATAGGATTGCTCTGTGTGTGACCTAAAATATGTCTTCATGTCAGCCAAAGGTGTGCTGCTGGGGCACAGCTAAAGGGATGTGACTCTTCAGGAAAACCACAAGTGGCTCTCTTATGTTCTGGCTCAATACAGGGATAAAACCTGGGTGGTCAGGAAGAATCAGTAAACCTTATGCCCTTCAAATTATTTTCCAATACATTTTTTTCTCATCTGGGACTTCAGAACAGCCTGAGCTATCCATAGGTCTGCCCTTTTCATTTTCAGGCTGATAATTAATGATGTCTCTGACTATATTCTGTTCTTTCCCTTCTGCCCTTTTGGAAAAAGTCTATATTGTTTTATTTTTTCTCTCACTACAAAAGTGATATCAAAGTGGCACCAAAAATTCAAACTCTTTTAGGAATGTACAACCTAAAGAGAGAAAATATCTCATGATCTCATATCACCACTCATTCCTGATGACTGATTCTATGGTGGATTTGATTAATTTCCATCGATACACCTCTTTCTCTCTCTTGTTCTTTAAAGTTACATACACATATAAACATATGGTTAATGTAAGTCTCCCTTTTGCTAAAATGTGCTCATAATATACAAACTGTCTTGCAACTCCCTGTTTCCCCTTTACATAAAAATATTGATAATGGTAGTAGTAGTAATGATAATACAGATGATGATGAGAATGATAATATTAGTGGCATTGACAGGAACTAACACGTAATGAGCTCACACTGCACCTGGCACTCCACCAAGCACTTTATACACATGACCACTTTACTCTTTACAACCACCTAAGAAGTGGGAACCATTAATGTCCACATCTTACAGATGAGGAAACTGAGTCCCAGAGTGGATAAGCAAGTGCCAAGGGCTTGCACAGCTGGTGATTGGCATAGCTGGGATAGTCTCTACTCAATGAATACCTGTTGATAGAAGATATTTCACTATCAGGAAATATCAGAGATATTTTTAACAGCTGGATATTTTTCTCTTGTATGCATGGGCCACAATTTGTTAATCAGCCCCATATGCAAGGACTTCTGTGTAATTTCTGTCCCAGCATGGCCGTGATCTTTCTTGTCATCTATCATTGCATACTGTGGTGTGCATTTCTAGAATTTCTGGTTCCAAAGGTGGGCACATTTTGAACTTTTGTAGACATTGCCAAATTGCCTTTTGAAAAGTTAGTGCAAGTTTATACTCCCATTAATAATGAATGAAAATATCCTTTCTAATCCTTTTGTCATGTTTTTAATTCCTGCCATTTGATAGTTGAAAATACCTCATTTCTTATTTGTTTGTGTTTATTATCAATGAGGTTGAGTATCTTTTCGTATTTTTTTTCCTTTTTGAATTTCTTTTGTGAACTGTTCTTTTACATACATTGCTCTTTTTTCCTGTGGGTTCTTACATCTTTGTCTTCCTATTTTTTTTTTTAAAGATTTTATTTTACTTTTGCCTTTTTCTCCCCAAAGCCCCCCGGTACATAGTTGTATATTGTTCGTTGTGGGTCCTTCTAGTTGTGGCATGTGGGACGCTGCCTCAGCGTGGCTTGATGAGCAGTGCCGTGTCCGCGCCCAGGATTCGAACCAACGAAACACTGGGCCGCCTGCTGCGGAGCGCGCGAACTTAACCACTCGGCCACGGGGCCAGCCCCTGTCTTCCTATTTTTTTTATGGTTTATAATATTGTGTAATTTCGAGTGTACGTTATTGTTTATCTGTCTTCCTATTTTTTAAACCTCTCATGGAACTATAACTTAGATAAAAATCTTTTGGAGTAGAAATTTTATTGAAACATGGCATATAGAGAAAAGTATATAATGTATAGACAGTTTCATGAATGTCTACAAGTTGGAAACACCTGTGTAACCAGTACCTGAATCAAGAAACAGGAAATGCTAAGCCCCCTGAAGCCTCCTTCATGCCACTTCCAATCACTATCCCCCGACTCGTGGGTAACCACTGTCTGATTTCTATCATCATAGATCATTTTTGCTTATTCTCGAATGTAATATAAATGGAATCATACAAGGGCGGCCCAGTGGCGCAGCGGTTAAGTGCACACATTCTGCTTCGGCGGCCTGGGGTTCACTAGTTCGTATCCTGGGTGTGGACATGGCACCACTTGTCAAGCCATGCTGTGGTAGGCGTCCCATGTATAAAATAGAGGAAGATGGGCACAGATGTTAGCTCAGGGCCAGTCTTCCTCAGCAAAAAGAGGAGGATTGGCAGCAGATGTTAGCTCAGGGCTAATCTTCCTCAAAAAAAAAAAAATGGAATCATATATTATTATTCTTTTGGATCTGGCTTCTTTCATGCATCATAATATTTTTGAGATTCATCCTTGTTATTTTATGTATCGGTATGTTGTTCTCTTTCCATTACTGTGTACTATTCTATTGTATAAATATATCACAATTGTTGAGCCATTCTGCCGATGGCTGTTTCTATTTGGGCTATTCCAAATAATACTTCTATGAATATTCTTGTACATGTCTTGGTGAACATATGTGTGCATCTCCTTTGGATATGTACCTAGGAGTGGGGTTGCTGGGTCCCAGGTTAGGGGTGTGCTCAGCATTAGTGGATTCAGCTAAAATGCTTTCCAAAGTGGCTGGACCATTTTACTCTCACCAGTAATATATGAGCGTTATGGTCGCTCCACATCCTCGCCAACATTTGGGTTTTTGGTTTTAATTTTAGCCATTCTGTTGGTAAATAGTGGTATCTCATTGTGGTTTCAATTTGTATTTCCCTGATGATTGATGATGTTGAGCACCTTTTCCTA
This sequence comes from Equus asinus, assembly GCF_041296235.1. NCBI lineage: Eukaryota > Metazoa > Chordata > Mammalia > Perissodactyla > Equidae > Equus > Equus asinus. Next base: position 39,526,085 of record NC_091820.1, read on the forward strand.
TGTTTATTGGCCATTTGGATAGCATCTTTTATGAAGTGTCTGTTCAAATCTTTTTCTAGTTTTTCTGTTGGATTGTCTATATTTATCTTATTGATTTGTAGGAGTTCTTTATAAAAAAAATACATTCCTAAATGTTACGTATTTATTTATTTTTTTGTGAGGAAGATTGGCCCTGAGCTAATGTCTGTTGCCAATCTTCCTCTTTTTTTTCTTTCTTTCTCTCCCCAAAGCCCCAGCACATAGTTGTATATCCTAGTTGTAAGTGATTCTAGTTCCTCTATGTGGGATGCTGCCACAGCATGGCTTGATGAGCGGTGCATAGGTCCGCACCCAGGATCTGAATGGTCAAACCCCAGGGCCCCCAAAGCAGAGAGCGCAAACTTAACCACTCAGCCACGGGGCCGGCCCCCTTTATAGTTTCTATAGTATAAAAGTCATTTGCTAGATAGAGGTATTGCAAATGTCTCAGAGAAGGCTTTTTTGAAATTATTAAACAGTAGCTTCTCTCTGAAGAATATTCCCTTTATCTTAAAAAATATTATTACTTTTATGGAAAACAGTATGGAGATTTCTCAAAAAGTTAAAAATAGAAATACCATATGACCCAGCCATCCCACTACTGGGTATCTATCCTAAGAACCTGAAATCAGCAATTCCAAGAGTCCCATGCACCCCTATGTTCATCGCAGCATTATTTACAATAGCCAAGACGTGGAAGCAACCTAAGTGCCCAGCAACTGATGATTGGATAAAGAAGATATGGTATATATACACAATGGAATACTACTCAGCCATAAAAAAGGACAAAATCGTCCCATTTGCATCAACATGGATGGACCTTGAGGGTATTATGTTAAGCAAAATAAGCCAGACAGAGAAAGACGAACTCTATATGACTCCACTCATAGGTGGAAGTTAACATATAGACAAGGAGAACTGATCGGTGGTTACCAGGGGAAAGGGGGGGTGGGGGGAGGGCACAAAGGGTGAAGTGGTGTTCCCACAACATGACTAACAATAATGTGCAACTGAAATCTCACAAGGTTGTAATCTATCATAACCTTAATAAAAAAAAAAGTTAAAAAAATAAAAATAAAAAAATATTATTACTTTAATTTCTATCAAACCGATTGAATAGAAGTATGCAATTACAGGGATTGGTGTCATTCGAGGATGTGGCTGTAGACTTCACCCAGGAGGAGTGGAATCATCTGGACCGTACTCAGAGGACCCTGTACAGAGGTGTAGTGCTAGAGAACTGTAGCTACTTGGTCTCTGGGTGAGGCTGGCTTCCCTGAGTAATTTACAGTGTACCTAACAGAATAACTTGCCATCTCTGAAGTATTTCAATACTTTGGCCTCAAGTTCCAGGGACTAAAGATTCTTAATTCTTCTTAGACTAACAAGGTGTTTGCATTTCCATCTCCCATGTGAAATTTATGCTTATTAAAGTGTACCTTCCTAATTACTTTGAGGCCCTGAAGGCCACACACATGTCCCCAGGTCTTGTATCCTTTCCCATTACAGGGTATCCTGTTCCAAACCAGATGCGATTGCCTCTTTGGAGAAGAGAAGACTTTGGATCATAGAGAGAGAAATCTCAAGTTCAAGCTGTACAGGTAAATAAGAAATGAACAGATGGGAGATGATGAGAATAGGAGCCCCGCGGGTCAGTGAGGGCTGGACATCTCTGAAAGCTCAGAAATATCTTCCTAAAGGATATAAACTTTTTTTGCTAACTCCGAATTTTTAATTTTATGAGTTACTGTCTCCTGGTAATCTTGGAACGAGATGGGGAGGAACTAGACTACAATCTGGCCTTGTCCTTCTGCTGCTTTTCTTGGTCACCTCGGTTGTTTCCAGCCTTCCTGAGAGGCTCTTTCCATTCTGTTGGAGTCCCCTCCCTCTGAATCCTGGAGCTGCTGCCTTTTCAAAATCCTTTTTTCCTACTCATGAATCCCTAAACCTATTTTCACCTTCTCTCCTCGATTCTAAGGTATTTTTCTTAAACAATCAAAGTCATTTATATTTATTGTTACTTTCCTGTTCCAATGTCTCATAGAGAAATTTGCTTTCTTCCCCCTCAAGCTCAGAGTGTAGGAGAGACATGTACTTCAAATTTCTTTCTGACTGGTCTCTAGATTTGAAAAAAAATAAAAGTCAACCCCATCAGAGGGCTGCTTCTGACAAAAGGAGTATTCACAGGATATGGTTTCTTCTTCTTCTTCCTAGAAGTCTGGCAAGTTGACCAGCTGGAGAGTCACCAGGAAAACCAAAACAGACACCTGAGGCAAGACATATGCATGAATGAGAAGAGAGAGGTCATGAATGTAGTGGATTTGTAAACCCACTTCCTCGGAGCACGTGGGTGATCTCTTCATTACACGTACCCCTATATGACTCATATGGGAAGAGTTTTAAAGATAATTTAGGCTTACTCAGTCATAATAGAGGCTTTGAAGCTCAGAAATGTTATGGATGTAATAGATATTGGAAATTATTAATTCATGGCAGGCATGAGAGAAATAATGGAATGAAACAGCATGACTATAATGCAGGTGGGAAAAGTTGTAGTCATAACTCATCCTTTGTTCAGCATACTATAAGTCAAGCTGGAGAGAAAAACCTGTGAATTTCCTGAGTGTAGAAAAACTCTGAGCAAGAATTCATTCCTTGTTGCTCATCAGATCACTCATGCAGGAGAGAAACCCTATGAATGTACAGATGCAGAAAAGCCTGCAACAAGAAGGCACACCTCAGTAGATCAGAGAATGCACACTTTGAATGTAATGCAGGTGGCAAATCCTTCAGAGAGAAATCAACACTGCATATCCATCAAAGAACTCATACAGGTGAAAAACCATATGTATGCAATGAGTGTGGCAAAACTTTCTGAGAGAAGACAAAGCTCATCATATATCAGTGAACTCCCACAGGAGAGAAACCCTATGAATGTTCTGAATGTGGAAAAACCTTCCATCAAAAGGCACACCTCAGGGGCTGGCCGGGTGGCTCAGCAGTTAAGTGCGCACGTTCTGCTTCAGCGGCCCGGGCCTCACTGGTTCGGATCCCGGGTGCGGACATGACACCGCTTGGCAAGCCATGCTGTGGTAGGCGTCCCACATATAAAGTAGAGGAAGATGGGCATCGATGTTAGCTCAGGGCTAGTCCTCCTCAGCAAAAAGAGGAGGATTGGCAGCAGATTTTAGCTCAGGGCTAATCTTCCTCAAAAAAAAAAAAAAAGGCACACCTCAGTGTACCTCAGAGAACACACACAGGAGAGAAACCATATGAATGTAATGAATGTGGCAAGTCCTTCAGAGAGAAATCAACACTGCATAGACATCAAAGAACTCATACAGGAGAGAAACCTTATGTGTGTTCAGACTGTGGAAGAGCCTTCACCCTTAAGCTGAGTCTCAGTGTGCATCAAAGAATTCATACAGGAGAAAAAACTGATGGATGTACTGTGTGTGGAAAAGTCTTCTCCCAGAAGTCATATCTCATGTTACATCAGAGAGCTCATACAGGACGAAAATTTGAGAAATCCTATGAATGCAATGAATGTGATAAAGCTTTCTTCCAGAAATCATATCTCATTATTCATCAGAGAGTTCACACATGGGAGAAACCCTGTGAGTGTAATGAACGTGATAAAGCTTTCTCCCAGAAATCATATCTCATTATACATCAAAGAACTCATACAGGAGAGAGGCCCTATAAACATGATATGTGTGTAGAGCCCTCAGAGAGAAGTCAAAACTCATTGTACATCAGAGAACTCATGTAGGAGAGAAACCCTATGACTGTCCTGAATACGAGGAAGACCTTCTTCCAGAAGTTAAAGCTTGTCATGAATTAAAGAGCTCAGAGAGAAGAGAAACTGTGAAAGAACTGAAAATGGAAAATAGAAAATCCTTCATAGAAAAGTCAAAGAAAAAGAAAAAGGTTAAGCAGGGAGTCATGCTTTAGTTAACAAGAAGGGCTTTCTGAGGGCATGGCGTTTGAGCTTAGACCCGAAAATGAGACGTCAGCAATAATGGGGGTAAGAACATTCCAGGCAGAAGGAATAGCAAGAGCCAAGGTCCTGATGCAAAAAAACTTGGCTTGTGTATTTGTTATCATGGGTGTATATTGACTGACTATTTTACATCAGAGAGGTTGTTCAAAACTGCAATCTTTTGAAGCCTTGAATGTATGAGAGCCTTCAGCTGAAAGCCAGACCTCACTGTAAACCTGGGCACAGGTATTAAGAGAAACCCAATTTAATGAATTTCAATAAACAGTCCCATGGAAATGATATAAGAGAAATAATCCAGATTTAACAAAACTCTCATAGAAAAAAATTAATAAAATCTATTATTAGGAATAGCTGTTTTGACATCTCTCATAATGGGGAATAAAGAAAAAAAGAGTATACTAAATGATACAAAGTTATAGATTTAAAGATAACCACTAAAGGAACAATGGTTATAAATATACTATAAATGTTATAAATTGTTGGAAAAGATGCATAAACAGAACAATGTAGAGGAAACAACATTAGGGCATCAAATCCAGTTTCCAGAAGTAGCAACAGTTGATAATGCCAGTATTTCTGCCCCAACCTGTTCCATGGTCAAGATTTCCGCTGTGTTTCTACATGTGGACCTCCCCCTGTCTGAGCTTGGTCTGCAGTCTTCCCAGAAATACTATGAGCCATCTGATAGGCTTTTAGGAGATCTGCTTTTTACTTAAATTTGCCAGAGTTTATTTCTGCTGCTATTTTTTTAAGGTAATACTTTTTTGATGAGGAAGATTGGCCCTGAGCTGACATCTGTTGCCAATATTCCTCTTTTTTTTTCTCTCCCCAAAGCCCCAGGATATAGTTGTATATCCTAGTTGCAAGTCATTCTCCACGTAGGATGCTGCCACAGCATGGCTTAATGAGCGGTGCATAGGTCTGTGCCCAGGCTTTGAACCGGCAAACTCTGGGCTGCCAAAGCGAGTGCAAACTTAACCACTACACCACGAGGCCAGCCCCTATTTCTGCTGCTTTGGATGAGTAACTATCACATTCAGAAACTGGTACCTAGAGTGATGGCATACTTTATGGAGCCTTGGGGAAATGCGAGATTTGGGTCTCTAGGCTGGTTGGGGCTGAAGGCAGGGGAAATCCAGCTGGCATTGACGAAGGGGGCTCAGGAATTCCTTGGCATGCAGTAGCAGATAGCTGCTTTAATGGTCACCTGTGCTTAACCTGGATGAAGTAAAACACTGAACATAAGGCTTTGGGTAGTTGAGTATCCACTCCTAATGAAAGAGTACAAAGGACATGAGAGACTGCTACCTCATGGCAGTGGCTGCTTCCTATGGGGCTGGCTGGCACAAAGAGAAAGAATGGCGAGTTCAGATTCTTACGTTCCCTGCTCAAGGCATAGACTGAAACCCAGGCATTCTATAGAAGGAAATTGTTACCTGGTGCATCCATTGAATTCCTGGCCTAAATTCCCAGTCTGTCATTTGAAACTTAGGATACTGATCATGAAAGAGGGAGTGGGGGGCTGACAGTTAGCATGGTAATATGTAGGAGGATGTGCGAGAATGTGAATACTTTAAACTCCTAATTCCCACTGAGTTTCCTGGGTAAGCTGAAAGCAATTCCATTTTCCTCTGAAGAGACTGTATCTGCCTTAATTAAAGACCCTGTAGTGACCTCAACTGAGAGTGATACTTTTTAAGGGAAGCCAAATTTCATACTCCCCCACCCCCACCCTTCTATCTCCAGACCTATAACCGCCTTGTGTACCAACCACTTTATGTGCTTTATAAACATTCATTCATTTAATTCTCCCAACAACCCCATGAGACAGATACTATCATTATCATCCTCATTTTATAGATGAGGAAACAGGCACAGAGAAATTAAGTGCCTCGCCCAAGGCAACACGGCTAGTAAGTAGTAGAGAAGGTATTTGAACCCAGGAGAACCTATGCTCTTAATCACTACACTATCCTCCAATCCCCCGCCCCCACCCCGCCATGCCCCCCTGGCCAAGTGATCCCGTGTCCTCTGATTAGAGCTTTGAATATATGGAGGAAGTGATTGAATGGGGGTACTTCCAGGCATTGGAAAAATAGAGTCAGGCATCAGAGGTCTCTTGCATTGTTATAGATACCATCCTTTATTAAATCCACAGAAGAAAGGAAAATAAAATCTCTATCTCTGGGAACCCGAATTAACTTTCTTTGCATTAGGTTTTACATACAGATTACACCCCTTGAGCCATTCAGATAAATCGTGGCCAGCACAGTGACGGGTCCAAGAATCCCTGGGAAATGAAAGGAGAGAGGGAGGATGAAGTGGACAGACCAATGAGGTGGCAGTGCCACTATCCTAGCTGCCCAAAGTCCAAGCCATCCCCACGAACCTACCAGGCATTCATACCATTCTGTGAGGATACCACCTGCTTGGCACACAAGACATCATCCAGAATATGGCGGTTGAGCAAGTCTAGGGGGAAGAGAGAGACATAGTGATCTGGTGCACTGGGGACAGGATGACAGTGTATGGAGGATCCAGGGGTTCTGGGTTTCTTGGAGCCTGAATAACCTCAACCACCACATTGGCTGATTTTGGATGACCTTGATTCACTTGTCAGCTGGTTATGAGTTACCTCAACTGCCATGTTGGCTGGTTCTGTACAACCTTAACTCATGTTGACTGATCCTGGATGACCTTGACTGTCATGTTAGCTGGTTATAAATAATGTCAACCACCACCAGGCTGGTCCTGGAAAACCTCAAACTCCACGTTGGCCAGTTCTAGATGACTTCAACTGTCATTTTGTGTGGTTATGAATGATCTTAACTGCAGTGGTGACTGGTCCGATATCACCTCAGTCACCATGTCGACTGGTAGGGATGCTATTCAACTGCAAGGTTGGTTAGTCCTGGTGACTTCAAACACTATGTGGTCAGGTCCTGGATAATTTCAACTCACATTTTGATCGGTTACAAATGACCTCAATCTCCATGCTAGCTAGTCCTGTTCAACCTCAGCCACCATGGTGCCTGGTCTTACATGATCTCAGCTGTCATGGTGACTAGTTGATGATCTCAACCAGCATATTGACCAGTCCTGGACAACCTCAGTTGCCATTTTGACTGATTATAATAATTTCAACCTCCATGTTGACTGGTCTAGGACCTCAACTTCCATTTTAGCTAATACTGGACTACCTCAACTTCCATGTTGGTTCAAAATGAACAACCTTAACCTTCATTTTAGCTAGTCTTGAAAAACCTTAATACCCATGTTACCCTGTCCTATACAACCTCTATCTCTATGGTGGCCAATCTTGGACAACCTTAACCTTCAAGCTGGCCAATTCTGGGTGACTTCTGTCACTGTGTCAGGACTTAGACAACCTCAACCTTCATTTGGGCTGGCCCCAAATAACCTCAGTCTCCATTTTGGCCTGTCTTGTACCACCTCAAACACCATTTTGGCCAACTCTGAACAATTTCTGCTGCTGTTCAATTTTGTCCTCAACAGCACCACACTCTTGTCTAGAAAGTTCTCTCCTTTTTGCATGGAGGTACCTTGTTTCTGTTCCTACTGCCAGATACCTGCTTCTTCCCTCAGGGCCGGAACAATCTCAACTCAAAATCAGGGCAGTCTCCTCCTCCATTCCATATGGAGCTAACTTTCCTGTTTCCTGAGTCCCAGAAGACTGCAGTCTCCATTCTGGGTGAGGTTTGGGAGCTCTGAGTTCCCCTGACCTAGATAACATCTCAGTGTAGTCCGGGTAAGGATGCAGGATGGTGTCTCTAACAGCCCAGGAAACTGCTTTTTCCCTATCATTTTTCTGATCATCACTAGAGATTATGACTAAGACAACCTTGTCCCCTGTGTATTGTGGAGTGGGACTAGGAAGAGCTTCAGGATATCCCCAGTGCTACCTTACCATGACACTCCATGTGACAGAGGTTCTGGGTGGGTGTAACACCATTGTCACACCACCAGGCAGAGTTCAGCTGGAAAATACCATATTCACTGCTGCCATCAGGATTGTGGTCCACGAAGGAGGTATCAAAGCCACTCTCATAGTGTGCCATGCACAGCCCTGGGGCAGGAAGAGGGGAGGTAGCAGGTAGGCATGGGTGCTTTGGACTGGGGGGGAGGGTAAAATGTGTGGGGGGGGTGGGGACAGGGATGGTTGTCATCTCAGTTGTAGGGGTGATGATCTTGGTTTGGTGGTGGTGTTGATGTTGGTGATTCTGGTGAGATATCAGTGATGGTAGTGGTGATGGTATTCATGGTGATAATAGCAGTGGTGACATTGATGGTAGTGATGAGGGTAGTAACAGTAATGGTAGAGATGAGGGTAATAGTTGTGAAGGCAGTGATGGTGATGACACTAGAGTTAGTTAAACCAGTCATCACGGTCAGTCAGGGGGTGACTGAGAGGATCATGCCTGGCCTGGGGAGGTGATAAATTACAAGGGAGGCCTGGGTCTGAGTGTGGTGGGCAGCTCAGGGTGTGGGTGGGACTTGGGGCAACTGGAGTCTCACAGTCTCCAATGCTGTAGCCCCTGAAGCCGTTGAGGCCCGCCTTCTCCAGCTTCATTGCCAGGTCGCAGCGTTCATAGATCTTGGCATCCACAGTGGCAACCATCAACATGGCCAGGGTCACCACCGCCATGCCCCAGGCTTGCATTATGATACCCACAAGCCCTCCTAGCTGACTCCTTGCTTCAGACTCACTCTGAAGTATTCAGAACTAGGGGCATTCTGGAACTCTGGGCTCTGTGAGCAAAGATCTAAGTGATAGATTCTGGAACACAAAAGCCAGAGGGCTGGGCATCTCACCATCTTCCCCAGTGTCAGCTCTGTTAGACACACACAAGGAAAAAGAAATATACTGACGTATACACAGAGGTGGAAGGAGACAAAAGCAGGGAGAAACACAGAGATGTCAGAAAGAGATGCAAGGAGAGAGGGGCTGAGGACATACAAAGGACAGACAGGACTCGAGGACTATACCTCACAACTCAGACCACATTCCTCAACAGTGCCCCACTCTACTCCTGCTAATCATGTTCTACCACTTGGTTACCTTCATGTCCATTCACTTTGCCCCTCATCGCCTCCATTCCCCCAACTCTGCTGAGTAGTCAGCTCTGTTCACTACACTGTGCCTACTCTCACCTCGGATTCCTCATGCTCTGCAAAATATGACCACCATGCCCTTGCCCTCTGCCTCTCATTACCTCCATGTACTCTTTCTCAGCACTTGTCTTCACTTATTGCGCCCCATTCCACCATAATTTACCGGAATCTGACCCACGTTACCCCCATTCAGTCACACTCTGCCCCACATTACATATTACACATGATATATTACATATATATACACACCGTACTGCTTTTTCACCTCCATTCTCATTCTACTCTTTTCTCCCCCATTCACTTACACTGCCTCTTATCCACTTCCATTCATTCACACTGGGCTCCATATTACCACAATTCCCTAGCCCTCTACTTACCATTATACACATTCTCTCATATCATGTTCCTTCTTCACCTCCATTCACTCTTATTCAGACTCTCATTTGCTACTTTCACCTCCATTTCCTGTCACTGCATCAAATGACTCCTGTTCACTCTCACGTGGCCCATGCTTCAGCTTTGTTCATTGACTCTTGGCCTCATCCTCTCTCTAATTCACTCTCTTTCTGCCCCTTCTTCACTTCTATTCTCTCAAATGCTGCTCCCATATTACCCCCATTTCCTGGAACATTGCCCCGTGTTACTCCCAAACACTAGCTCAAGTTACTCACATATACTCACTCTACACTTGGTCACCTCCAGTCCTTCTCAATTTGCTTCTCATTGTCTCCATTTACTCTCACTCTGCCTTTCATTATCCCATTCATTTAAATTCACTCCTAATGTAACCCCTATTTCCACTTATCACTCCTGTTCTGCTCCTGATTCATGTCTAGTTGCTCCCACTCTGTCCCACATTACCCACAGTCAATCACACTCTACCTCAAATTCACCACTTTTTGCTCACATTGGGCCCCATTTTACCCACTTTACTCACCTTGGGCCATGTGACCTTCAATCCCCTCTCCCTTTCCTCACAAAACCCAGTTACTCACCTTCTTCTGCTCTTTACTTCCATTCTCTCTCACTCTGCCCAATGTGACCTCCATTCATACACATGCTTCAGCTCATTCACCCAGGCCAATCCACAGTGGGATCCCTGTATGTCCCTGGAACACTGCCCTGCGTGACCCTATCTAATCTCAGTCTGCCCCTCATTCACCTCGGCACTCTCCTTCTCCCGCATAGTATCCCCACTCAGAGAAACTTGACCTGACTCACATATTCACATTCTATCACATATGTATTCATCTCCATTCCCTCTTATTCTGTCCCTTGTGTACCCCATTCTTCCCTCTGTGCCCCACATTTCCTCCATTCACTACCTTCCCCCTAAATTCACCTCTCTTTACTCACACTGTGTCTCATAAACATTCATTCACACTCTAATCCTTAGTGCTCACATCAATTCTAATGCTTTATCAACTCCATTCACATTCACCACCTTTCATTGCCCCATTCACTCAGTTTGCTCCTACTTTCACTTTTTGTCACTTAGACTATGTATCCTTTTCCTATCATTTACTCAGTCTCCTCCATAATTTCAAATTAATTAAAAATCGATGCATAGTCATTCCCTCCCTCTGCCCTGTGTTACCCACATTCACTCCACGGTACTGCTCATTCACCTCCATTCCATCGCCCTTGTCTCTCCTTGCCCCCATTCATTCCCACTTTGTCATTTATTCACCATTATCCCCACCACCACCAGTCTCATGTGTTTCCTGTTTACTGACACTCACATCAGCCAGGACAGAACAGTCTGATGTATCAATCAGGATTTGGTTTGGCTGTACATACCAACACCATCACAAATACCAGTGGCTTCAGAGGATGGAAGAGGTCTCCTCTCTTGGAGGCAGGTAGTTCAGGGCTAGCATGGCAGCTCCACGGGCACCAGAGAACTGACTTCTTCTGTGCTGTTGCTCTGCCAAACTCACCTGCTACCTCAGAGCCCAAAATGACTGCTCACAATTGGCAACACTTTCATAGTTTTGCTAAAATTTCTCTTAAGAGCAATTGTAATGATGACACACCAGGTGAGGTGGGAGGGCCTTTGGGTGGGAGTGTCATGTCGTGCAGACTCTGTGGTGGGACCAGCTACCTGTCAGCTTCCACACCCCTTCACCTAGCTAGCTGCTGCTTAGGCCACTGTATGAGGAGGTCACACCTGTAGGGACTGATGGTAGAGGATGCCCAGGAGAGAGAGGCAGGGTCCTAGCTGTGCAGCAGAAAAGCTGGCCTCACAGAGCTCGTGGATGTGCACTGTGAACTCTGCGACAGTTTCTGAGGGTCTGTATCACTGGCTCAGGAACGTTTCTGGATCTGGTAATCACTGTACCCCAACACCCACCAACCCTGAAGGATTTTCCCCCATATAGGAGTGTGTGTGTGCAAAGTGGTGGGGAAATGATGTTTGCAAGCTGGACGAGGACTACAAGTCCAGCCCCTCCTATTTTGACCTCCTAGTGCATTCGGAGAGCTGAAAAGTTTTGTACCCAGGAGGTACTGATCCGTCAGGGAGCAAGAGATCTGTATTACTCCCCTGCTTTCTCTCTTTGCTTTGTCTGCTAGGAAGCTCCAACTATATTTCTGGGAAAAACATTCCTTGGCTAGTTTTAATCGTTCTGGAATGAGGACCCTCAGATACTTTCTGGACGTTCTGTGGGATATTGAATAAGCAGAGTATGACTGGGTGGAAGTTAAGGATCCTACCTTGGGAACTTGTGTGACCTTGGGCAAGTTACTCAATCTCTCTGGGACTCAGTTTCCTCATCTGACAAGTGGGGGTGCATGGGACTGTTTACAGATAGTGGAGACTATCTGAGGCAGGTCATGTCATGTGCTTCACACAGTACCTGGCACATAGGAGACACTGAGCTCGGTCTGAGCCCCCATATCACTTGCTTGGCTTGTTGGCCAAGCCTCCTCCCTGGTATTCCTGTTTTCGTCCTTTTCCTCTGCAGTCTGTTCTCCACAAAGCAGCCTGCAGGTCATCCTTTAATTTTTTTCCTTCTTACTAAAAAAAAAGTTTTACACATACACGTCTAATTTTATTTAAATAATAATAATAATAATAACAATCACTTATTTAGTACTTGCTTTGTGCCAGGCATTGTTCTAAAGCCTTTACAATGATCAATTCATTTGTCACCACAACCCTAATGAGGTAGGCACCGTCATTATGCCCGTTTTATAGATGAGGAAGCTTAGGACAGAGAAGTTAAGAGTCTTGCCCGAGGTTTCACAGCTAGTAGGTGAGGGTTTGAAACCAGGCTGTCTCCATTGTGTTACTTTGTTTTTTTGATTCTGTTTTCTTCCCTGTTATAGTCCCAATGTCTAGAACCCTACCTGGCATGCAGGAAATGCTTAAGCAAATTCCAGTGGAGCTCCTGTTCTAGTGGTGCAAGACAGGCCATAAACAAGAGTTGAATATATGTGTATTTGTAACGTTAGTATATAATGCTAGATGGCTGCAGACTGGTCTTTTAGAAATCTGATCCCTTTAGGGCTTCTCATCGTGTCTATTAAGTCCAGAATGAAACATGAGCTCTGGCCCTGGCAGAGGAGGCTCTACAGCATCTGGCCCCCACTCACCTCTCCCTTGCCCGCACCTCCTACACTCCCAACACGCTGCCACTGTTTCTGTTCCTCCGACATACCAAACTAGGTCCTCCTTCAGAGCCTTTGCAACAGCAGAGCCCTCCACCAGAAAGCTCTTTGCTTCAAATAGTCATGTGGCTGGCTTCTTTTAGTCAGCGTAACTGTCACCTCCGACGAAAAGAGATCATCCCTGCTCATCCAGAGAAAGCAACCTGTCAGCCACTGCTCACATCTCCTTCACCCCAGAGTGTGTGTGGGGGGTTCTACGCCGCCATTTATTTATTCTTCAGCTTCTTGTTTGCATACGCTAGACTGTAAACTCCCAGCCCTCGCCACTGGACACAGCCAGTGACCTTTCCCCACTTTGTGTATGCAATGCAATTCTGCCACGCATCCCGTCTTCCCGTTCAATTACACCTGCAAACCGGATGCTGCCCTCCAATTTCAAGACACCAAATTCCCGCCTGCTAGAATTTTCCTTAATTGGACACATGCCCGCCCCGCCATAAGGAAATTGGTCTTTGAAGTCTGAGGAAGGACGGCCACCAGAGAACAAAGTAAACACCTGCTAAACGCTGCCGCCCTGGAGGAGAAGCGACTCGGTGGGCTCGGCCAGCTCCTCAGAGCAGTGACGTCACCAGCACGGGCATCTTCCCTCTGCGCCTGCGCCGCAGCCCCATAGCGTTCGCGTCGGACTGGCGGGAGGGGGCCCCATGTTAACTATTGGCAAACGCGGGCTCAAAGCCCTCACTGAGCATGCGCACACCCGGCCGCTGCAGCCCTGCAGGCTGCCGAGCCCGAGTCGGTCCTGAAGCGGAAGTGCTCCTCCGGGCCAGTGTTGTAACGGTCTCCTCTGCAGCGAGCAGAAAATCTGTTGTCGAGAGAGAGGTTGAGGGGGCGAGAGCTAGGGGTGATGGCTGAGTGATGGGGAGTTCTAGGGGACGAGTGAAGGGGGATTTGTGGGGGTCATTGACGTGGGGGCTTGTGGGGTGAGTGATGGGGGACCGAGAGGTCAGTCAATGAGGGTATGTGGGCTCAGTGGTGGACAAAGTTATGGGGCTAGTCAGGGTTGAATGGGGCTTATTCAACTTTGACTTTTACACATTTTCCAGCACAGTGACCTGCGCTGAGGGTTCTTACGCATCCCTCAGGCCCCTCCTTCGGAGCGCCCCGCCTCTCCCTCTGCTCCTCTCCCCTTGCCCCAGCCCCTAGGTAGGGGCCTGGCGTGGATGCTCCAGCTGAAGTGAATCTGCATCCGAAGGCTTCCTTCCGGCTCCTGGGCAAGACGGCCCCAGTGAGGTGAGGAGAAGCAAGAGGCACCTGAGACGACTCACCTGCCCGGGGGCCTCGCGCAGAGCTGGGGCTGGGGGAGTGGGCGGGGCCTGGTGCTGCGCGATCTGGAGGGATGGGCTTAAAACGTCAAGGGGATAATAGTTTTAAAGTTCAGGTTTTTTGGCGTTTAATAAGTAAGTAAAACATTTTAATTATGGATTAATTAGAAAATAGAGGAAAAGAATCAAAAGGAACTAGTTTTATGCCCCTACATTTAAATGTCCATTCTTAGACATTTTTTAGTGTGTATAAGGGGTATTTGTAAACATTTAACATATAGTTTTCTAATGGGCTCCTGCAGTTTTATAACCTGCCTTTTTTTGCTTAGAAGTTTACTCTGATTCAGATTAAAAATTTATAACATTTAAAAACTTTTAATTTAGATATATGTACAGAAAAGTATACAGATAAGTGTACAGTTCCATACATTATTTTTAATAGCTACATAGCATTTCATTCCGTGTATTTTCTTATTAATCCCGTATTATGGGTCATTTACGATCATTTAAGTTTGGTATTGTTAAAATCAGTGCTGAGATGAAGGTACTTACAGAGAAATTATGATACAATATTTCATTAAGGAAAATATCTAGAAATACAATTTCTGCATCAGTATACAAGCGTGTATATATACATACATACATAAAACCTTTTGGGGGCTGGCCCGGTGGCACAGCGGTTAAGTGCACACATTCCGCTTTGGCAGCCCAGGGTTCGCTGGTTCAGACCCCAGGTGCGGACATGGCACCGCTTGGCAAGCCACACTGTGGTAGGTGTCCCACATATAAAGTAGAGGAAGATGGGCATCGATGTTAGCTCAGGGCCAGTCTTCCTCAGCAAAAAGAGAAGGAATAGCAGCAGTTAGCTCAGGGCTAATCTTCCTCAAAAAAAAACCTTTTTGTGTTAGATATTTACATGAGGAAAAGAGTCAAGAATACACAGGTAGTTGTTACAACTACGTGGTTGCCCACACCTCTGCAGAGCGGCCTCATGCACAGCTCGTGTCAGGGGATTTCTAGGCAGATAATTCTGGGCACTGGAAGCCTGATGGGGTCTCTCATATGCTCTACTGTTCTCCACTTTTCCAGCTCTGCCTTCACACATCTCTGCCTTTCCCCAGAAGAGCAGGAAATGGCTGCATCCCAGGTAAGTATGTTGTTTATCTGTTCTTTCCTCTATTTTATCATGGATGTGATGAGCTATGTAGGAATCTGTGACATAAAATAGGAAATTGTAGATAAGCAGTAGGAACAGGGGAAATGAGAGCAGTTCGAGGCCAAGGTAGAATGTAGAAGACTTAGGTGTGACAGATACTAATGTTGAGCTGCACATTTCTCTGTGAGCCTCTGGCAGCCAGAAGAAAATGTAACCAGTAACCTGACTCAGCTTACTTGTCAGGAGAGAGCACACCAAGTCCTCAGGGAAGTAAAGGTTTCCTACCCTTGCTTGCAAGGCATTTCTTTGCTGGGTCTTCATGTGGATGGTGGAATTGTCTTCCACCACAGCCTGCTGAGAAACGCAGTCCCTGGTTTCCTGCAGCTCTTTCCTATAGCCTTCCTCAGTGAGCTGGAGACATGATGTCGAAGTGTAATTTGGCACTGAAATATCGTAGGGAACTTGCTTGTCTTTCAAATGATTTTCTCGAAGTAATTTTCTCACTTGGACTTTTGATTCTCATTTGGCCAAGAGGCAGAGTTTTATCTTATCTGTAGTTTGATCTTTTCAAGAATGTCATATAAGTGGAATCGTATGGTATGTAACCTTTTTTTTAAAAAAAATTTATCTTGCTAGGATTTTGATAGGAATTGAGTTAAATCTGTAGATAAGTATGGGGAGCACTGATAACTTTATTATGTTGTGTCTTCCAATCCATGAACGTAGTATGTCTCTCCATTTATTTAGATCTTCTGGGTTTATTTCATCAATATTTTGTAATTTTCAACATACAGATCCTACACATGTGTATTAGTCTTCTCGGGCTGCCATAACAAAATGCTACAGACTGAGTAGTTTAAACAACAGAAGTTTATTTTCTCACCACTCTGGAGGCTGGAAGTCCCAGATCAAGGTGCCATCAGGGTTGGTTTCTGGTGAGAGTTCTCTTCCTGGCTTGTAGACAGTGGCCTTCTCACTGTGTCCTTACATGGCCTTTCCTCTGTGCTTGTGCAGAGAGAAAGAGAGATCTCTGGTGTTTCTTCCTTTTCTTATAAGGACACCAGTCCTACTGGATTAGAGCCTCATTCTTATGACCTCATTTAACCTTAATTCCCTGCTTAAAGGCCCCATCTCCAAATAAATTCACCTTGGGGGTTAGAGGTTCAACATAGGAATTTTGGGGGGACACAATTCAGTCTATAACAACATGTTTTGTTAGACTTATACATGTTTCATTTTTCAAGCTATTGTAAATGGCTTTGTTTTTTAAATTTCAGTTTCCAATATTCATTGCCAGTATATAGAAATATGATTGATTTTTGTTTGTTAAACTTTGCTATAGTCTGAATGTTTGTGTTCCCCTAAAATTCACATATTGGAATCCTAATGCCCGAGGTGATGGTGTTAGGAGGTGGGGCTTCCTCTTCTCCTTTATTTATTTACTTGTTTATGTCAGTAATACAAAATTTTTGTTTTTATTTTATTCAATGGAATACAATCCGTTATTGTCATTGTTTATTTTGATGCTCAATAGTCCCCAAGTTGGCCAGTGGGAGCCCCTTTAAGCTGGCTTTTTTGTTCTTCTGACACATTCCTCTAATTTTTGGAGCACTTCCTTACTTTCTGATGCAACAAGATGTTCCAGCCCTCATCTTTTACTTTCCCTGACCCAGGCCTGGAATCGGCCATTTCTCCAAGGAGCACTGGTTCCTATTAGTGGCTAATGATATATAGAAACCAAAATCTGGGTGCTAGGTGTGCTCATTGCCACCGGAGTGTCATTACTTCTAAGTTCTTTCAGTGGACAGAGCTTTGTATTTATATGTGTGTCTATTTATATGTCTGTGTTTGTGTGTGTGTATATATATATAACTAGACACATGCACACACAGACATATACATACACAGACAGACAGACTTTGAATTCTTACAATATCTCAGGAATCTTCCCAGTCTTCCCTTATTCCATATTTGCATCTCCCTTCTCCAACAGTGAGTGCACAGATCCTAGCATTAATATGTTGACTCTTTTGCTCAGCCTGACAATATACAGAAAGTAGAATCAGAATTCCTGCACCCACACCCGTGAAAAACCAACCTACTGAGTACAGTACATGGTTTGTTTGCATGCCTTTTATACTGAGGATATATAATCAGAGTACTCTGTTTAGAAGTCACTTGGATTGATTTTTCATTTTTCTCTTCTTTTTTTCCTATCCAGTGTGCTTATGTTATTTATTTGGTCAATAGTTAGGTTCATTTTTTGTTTGTATTCCATTTTAGATTTTATTTCTTTCTATTTTTGTTGATTTAATTTTATTCTTACCTTTATATGTAAAATGTTAATATGATTTGAAGAGACAAAACTATACAATATATATACACAGAATTGTCATCTCTCCTCTGTACCTTCTACCCCATTTTGGAGGCAACCAGTCTTGTTAGTTTCTGATTTATGCTTATGATGTTTCTTTTTAAAATAAGCAGATAAATGTATACTTTAAAAATTTCCCCTTACTGCTCAAAAGGTATTATACTTGATTTATAGACTCTTTTGCACTGTGCTTTTTTCCCTTAACAATATATCTTGGAAATTGCTCCATGTATATTTACAAATATCATCCTCATACAGTTTTAAAATTGAGATATAATTGACATATAACATTATATTAGTTTCAGGTGTACAAAATAATGATTTGATATTTGTATATATTGCAAAATGATCACCATAGTAAGTCTAGTTAACATCCATCACCACACTTAGTTACAAATTTTTTTTCTTGTGATGAGAACTTTTAGCAACTCTTAGCAACTTTCAAATATACACTACAGTATTATTAACTATAGTCACCACACTGTACATTACATCCCCAGGACTGACTTATTTTATAACTGGAAGTTTGTTCCTTTTCACTACCTTCACCTATTTTGTCCACTCCCCAACCCCTGCCTCCACCTGGCAACCACCAGTCTGTTCTCTGTATCTGTAAGATCATTTTGTTTTGTTTTGTTTTAGATTCCACATATAAATGACATCATATGTATCTGTCTTTCTCTGTCTGACTTATTTCACTTAGCATAATGCCCTCAAGGTCCATCCATGTTGCTGTAAATGGCAAGATTCCCTTCTTTTTTATGGCTGAATAGTATTCCATTGTGTATATCTATCTATCACGTTTTCTTTATCCATTCATCCATCAATGGACACTTGGGTTGCTTCCATGTCTTGGCTATTGTAAATAATGCTGCAGTGAACATGGGGGTGCAGATATCTTTTCCAGTTAGTGTTTTTGTTTCTTTTGGATAAATACCCAGAAGTAGAATTGCTGGGTCATATGATAGTTCTATCTAATTTTTTGAGAAACCACCATACTGTTTTCCATAGTGGCTGCACCATTTACCTTCCCACCAACAGTGCACAAGGGTTCCCTTTTCTCCACATCCTCACCAACACTTATTTCTTGTCTTTTTGATGATAGCCATTCTAACAGGTGTGAGGTGATAGCTCGTTGTGGTTTTGATTTGCATTTCCCTGATGATTAGTGATGTTGAGCACCTTTTCATATGCCTGTGGGCCATCTGTATATCTTCTTTGGAAAAATTTCTATTTAGGTCATCTGCTCATTTTTTAATCAGATTGTTTGTTTTTATGCTATTGAGTTGGATGAGTTCTTTATATATTTTGGATATTAACCTCTTATCAGATATATGATTTGAAAATATTTTCTCCAGTTCAGTAGGTTGTCTTTTCATTTTGTTGATGATTTCCTTTGCTGTGCAGAAGCTTTTGACTTTGATGTAGTAGTCCCATTTGTTTGTTTTTGGTTTTGGTGTCAAATCCAACAACTCATCACCAAGACTGATGTCAAGGAGCTCACTGTCTTTATTTTCTTGTGGGAGGTTTTTTGTTTTTTTTTTTTAAAGATTGGCCCTGAGCTAACATCTGTTGCCAATCTTCTTTTTTTTTCTTCTTCTTCTCCCAGAAGCCCCCCAGTATATAGTTGTATATTCTACTTGTGAGTTGTGAGTGCCTCTGGTTGTGCTAAGAGTTTTACAGTTTCAGGTCTTATATTCAAGTCTTTAATCCATTTTGAGTTAATTTTTGTGTATGGTGTAAGATAGTAGTCCAGTTTCATTCTTTTGCATGTGACTGTCCAGTTTTCCCAACACAGTTTATTGAAGAGATGTCCTTTCCCCATGGTATATTTTTGGCTCCTTTGTTGTTAATTAATTGACCATGTATGCTGGGTTTATTTCTGGGCTCTCTGTTCTGTTCCATTGATCTATGTGTCTTTTTTTATGCCAATACCATACTGTTTTGATTACTATAGCTTTATGATACAGTTTGAAATCAGGGAGTATGATGCCTCCAGATTTGTTCTTTCTTAAAATTCTTTGGCTTTTCAGTCTTTTGTGGTTCCATATGAGTTTTAGGATTGTTTATTCTATTTCTGTGACTCGTTCATTTTTATAGCTGCATAGTATTCCGTTAGTGTGTTCAACCATTCTCCTATGTACGTGGGAACTTTGGTTGTTTCCAGTATTTTGCAATTAAGAATAAGGCTGCAATGAAATATATTGTGCATATATTGTTTCCTTTTTGTACAGATATATCTTCTATATAAATTCCTACAAGTGGCATTGCTAGGTCAAAGGGTAAATAAAATTGGAGTTTTGTTAGATATTTCCAAATTCCCTTCTATAGGGGTTGCACTGTTTTCCATTCCCACCAACAGTGTATGATGGTACCTGTTTCTCTGTGGCTGCACCAACAGAGTATGTTGTCAGACTTTAAACATTTTCCAATCTGCTAGGTAAGAAATGGCATCCCTGTGCAGTTTCAATTCTCTTACTACAAGTGAAATTGAATATAATTTCATAAATTTAAGAGACATTTTATCTTTTTGTGAATTGTCTTATTTTTTTTTTTTGCCTTATTTTCTGTCAGGTATTTGGTCTTTTTTCCCCTTGAGTTTTAAGAGTTTTTGTTAATATATTAAGGATATTAATCTTTATCTTTGAGATGTGTTGCAACAGATTTTTCCCCCTAGTTTGTCATTTGTCTTTGGACTTATGTCTTTGGACTTGCAAAAGTGTTTTTATATTTTGTAGTTGTATTTATCAATCTTTTATTACATTTGGGTTTTTATTCAGTTAGAAAGTCTTTCCTCACACCCAGGCTATACAGGCATTCACCCATGCTTTCTTCTAGTACTTTGTGTGATTTCAGTTTTTTACATTTAGACCCCTGATGCATTTGACATTTATTCTTGTGTATGGCATGAGGTATGGATCCAGCTTAGCCTTTTCCAGATGGCTCTCCAGTTGTCCCAGTACCATGTATTAAGAAGTGTGCCCTTCACCTTGCGCTTTGAGAGAATGCCTGTATCAAAGTGTGTTCTGGTGTCTGGTAGGACTGCTTCCTCCCTCATAGTTTTTCTTTTATAGTGTTTTTCTAGCTCTTCTTGCACATTTATTTTTTTGATATGATCTTTAGTATTTCCTTATTTAGTGCCATTAAAAAGCTTGTTTTTTAATTGAAATCACATTAAATTTATCGTTAACTTAGGGATAACTGCATCTTTGTGACTTTGTGCCATTCTATCTGTGAAGAGTTTGACAACTATGAAGTTAGAAGGAACAGTTCCCATAAGAGACCACCCTCACTTCCGATACCAGTTGCAAGTTCAGGGGTCCCCAAGATCACCTTAGGTCTGGTAATTCGCTGGAAGGACTCACAGAACTCACTGAAGTCTATTATACTCCTGGTTATGGCTTGTTAGAGGGAGAAGACAGATTGGAATCTGCCAAGGGAAGAAGTGCATAGGGTAGGGTCCAAGAAAGTACCAAACACAAAGCTTCTGTTTTTCTCTCCCCATGGAGTCAGGATGTGTGACTTTTTCGGCATTGATATGTGATAGTATGCATGGAGTTCTGTCAACCAGGGAAGCTCACGTGACCCTCACCATTCAGAGTTTTTATTAGGGCTTCATTTTATAGGCATGATTGTCCACCTGGGGGCTCTCTGTCTCCAGCCCCTCTTGGAGTGACCCAAAGACCCCTACAAATCACGTTACTACACTATCCATGGTGACCCAAGGCCCCTATGAAAAATGTCCTTCCGTCCTTCCTTCCTTCCACTCCAGTCCATCCTTCCATTCTTCTTGTCTTCCTTCCACTCCAGTCCATCCTTTCTTCTATTCTTTCCTTCCTTCCTTCCATTTTAGTCCTTCCTTCCTTCTTTCCCTCCCTCCTTCCTTCCCTATCTATCTATCTTTGGCTATTTTAAAGAAATTATCATCAATTCCAATCTTCTTTAGTTTTTTATCAGGATTGGGTATTGAATTCTGTTTCAATATTTTTATATCAGCATTTCTTATATTAATTATATTAATCATATAAATTCTCTCCTTAGGTCTATTTAAATGGTGAATTACGTTAATGAATTTTCAATATTGAAATATCAGTATATACCTGGAATAAATCTTACTTGGTCATGATGTATTATTGTCTTAGTGTTGATTGATTTTGTTTGCTTATATTTTATTTAGGACTTTTGCACTGATGTTCATAAGTGAGATTGGTCTGTAGTTTTCCTATTTTGTACAATCTTAAATGAGTTTATGTATCAAATTTATACTCAATTCATGTGAGAATTTGGAAGCTTTCATTTCCTATGCTTGGGAAGAATTAGAGCACTTAGAGTCTTCTCAGGTCTTTTGTGAGCATGAGTCTTGTCCTGGGCATACAAGCCTTTCTGAGTCCTCTGTGCATGGATGTGTTTGAATGTGCTAGTTTCCTGAAGAATCTTTCTTAGCTTTCCCTCTCAGGCCTTAGGCAGTCTATTGTGTGTCTGGACTGCAATCTTTTGCCCCAGGCATCTGTGGGTTGTTAGTTTGCCTTGCAGCCTCTTAGAGCAGGCTGCTGCTTTTCTGGCCGGAGTTGTGAGTTAGGCAAAACAGAGACGGGTACCCTCATCAGTCCCTCTGGCAGCCCCCAGACAGGTAAGAACAGACACACGAATTTGTGAGGAAGGTCTGTTCTGTTCCCTCCAGACCAGGGAACAGGGTCCCACCCTGGGAACATGGACTGCTGCTGCTGTAAAACTGCCGCCCCTCATGGAAAGGGGTAGGGCAAGGGCAAGTAAAAATGCTGTGAGGTTTTTCCACCGTCTTTTTTTTTTTTTTTTTTTTAAAGATTGGCACCTGGGCTAACAACTGTTACCAATCTTCCTTTTTTTTTTTAAGGATTGGCACCTGGGCTAACAACTGTTGCCAATCTTTTTTTTTTTTTCTGCTTTATCTCCCCAAACCCCTCCTGTACACAGTTGTATATCTTAGTTGCATGTCCTTCTAGTTGTGGGATGTGGGACGCCACCTCAACGTGGCCTGACGAGCGGTGCCATGTCCGCACCCAGGATCCAAACCCGGGGCCGCTGCAGCGGAGCGCGCAAACTTAACCACTCAGCCACGGAGCCGGCCCGTCTTTTTTTTTTTTTTTTGTAGGGAAGGATTCACCCAGAGCTAACATCTGTTGCCAGTCTTCCTCTCTTTTTTT
This sequence comes from Equus asinus, assembly GCF_041296235.1. Taxonomy (NCBI): domain Eukaryota; kingdom Metazoa; phylum Chordata; class Mammalia; order Perissodactyla; family Equidae; genus Equus; species Equus asinus. The sequence continues at coordinate 39,548,886 of NC_091820.1, forward strand.
CCCTCCCCAAAGCCCCAGTACACGGATGTATATCCTAGTTGTAAGTCCTTCTAGTTCTTCTATGTGGGATGCCACCACAGCATGGCTACCGACAGCCGAGTGGTGTGGTTGCACACCCGGGCACCAAACCCGGGCCACTGAAAGGGTCAGAGCACTGAACTTTGACCACTAGGCCGTCAGGGCTGGCTGACCCACCATCTTTAGGTTGCCTTTTTCTTGTTTGCATGTTCGCTTTATTGCTGCAAACCTTTGACTATTTTCCAGAGTTCTGACTAAGTTGGTTCTGACAGTTTCTGCTTGTTTTTTGATGTTTCTGGGGGGAGGATGAGGGCTTGGAGCTGCCTACTCTGTCATTTTGCTGACGTCATTGTGGGGGGTGAATTTCTCATCACCTGAAATATTTTCTCATTTTCTGTTATTCCTGACAAAGCTTTGACTGGATCCAGACCGTTTGCATCTGTTTGTTTTGAGGACAGTGTTGGAGGTTGGGGTGGCTTGCATGATTCTCAGTTCAAGAGCACCCTCTTTTCTCAGTGAGGCAAAGTGCAATTTCCTTAATGGCTGACGCTCTGGGCACTATGGAGCGCCACTGTGCATGCTCCCACTTGTTTTCATTTGTTTTGGTCATTCTTTGTCTTACGTGACCCTGAACTTCCCTCTAGTTTTTTCCCTTCACTACCCAATCTCCAAATGGTTTTTCCTCGCTGCTTTTTATCCTCTGCTCCCTCAGAGGCAATGCTTTTTTGTGACTGCCACCTTGGGTCCTACACATCTTTCCTATAGCTGGTGCTCTGTTAGATCTGGCCAGTTTGTCAGTATTTTCATACTTACGGCAGATTTTCTCTTTCTAAGCATGATTTGAGCTTATCCTTAGGCTCTCTGCTCCCCTCTTCTGTTCGCTTGATTGTTTTTTCAGACCCTTCTCACACTCCAGAAAGGTTTACAGCAGTAGTTTGAAGGCAAGCTGAGCTGGAAATTGGTATTTGTGTTTTACTCGTAGGTAATTAGAAATTTGTAGTAGTCTCCATATTCTATTACAAGTTATAGTGCAGGTGTAGGTTACGTGTGGTTTTATTTGTTCTTCATGTTGATCTGTATAGTCTTGGAGGATATGTGGCGAGATTTGGATTTACACAGATGCAGTTATTCTAGATTAACTAGAAACTCCTTAATTTTTTTTAAATAAAAAAACTTTTATTTAAAAAATTTTTTTAATAAAAACAAGATATAATTTGTATACAGTAAAACAGACCCTCTTTAGCGTACAGTTCTGCAAGTTCTGACAAACTCGTACAGTAGGTGACCACGACCACAATGAAGATAGAGAACAGTTCTGTCGCCTCCCAATACTTCCCCTTTGTAGTCAGTCCCTTGCTGCACCCTGGGCCCTGGTGGTCACTGATATACTTTTGGTTTCTATAGTTTTGCCTTTCCCATAATGTCGTATAAATGGAATCATACAGTATGTAGCTTTTTGAATCTAGCTTCTTTGACTTAGCGTAATGCATCTGAGGTGCATCATGCTGTTGCCTGTATCATTCGTCCTTTTATTTTTATTGCTGAGTAGCATCACACTGTATGGATTCCAGTTTGTTTCTCTCTTCAGTGGTTGGACACCATTTGGGTTGTTTCCAGATTTGGGTGATTACAAATATAGCTGCTATATAAGTGTTCGTGTACAGATTTGGGGGTTTATATAAGTTTTCATTCCACTTGAGTAAATACACCTGTGAGTGGGATTGCAGGGTTGTATGGGAGTAGATGCTTAATTTCATAAGAAACTGGAAAACTGTTTTCCAAAGTGGCTGTGCCATTTTGCGTTGCTGCCTGTGATACACGAGAGTTGCGGTTGTCCCACACCCTCACCAGCAGGTTTTTTTCCCATTCTAATAGGTGTGTTGTGGTATCTCATTGTGGTTTTAATTTGCAGTTTCCTCATGGCTAATGATGTTGGGCATCTTTGTATGTGCTTATTTGCCATTTGTATATTTCCTTTGGTGAAGTATCTCTCTTTTACCTTTTTTTGTTTTTTAGTTTTCAGAGTTCTTTATATATTCTCAATACAACTTCTTTGCTGGATATGTGATTTGTAAATATTTTCTTCCATTCGTGGCTTTTTGTTCTCTTAACAGTGTCTTTTGAATTTTGGTGTCACATCTAAGAAATATTTGGCTAACCTAAGGTTAAAAAGATTTTCTCTTAGGAATTTTATAGGTTTAGATTTTTTTTTTAAAGATTTTATTTTTTCCTTTTCCTCCCCAAAGCCCCCCGGTACATAGTTGTATATTCTTTGTTGTGGGTCCTTCTAGTTGTGGCATGTGGGATGCTGCCTCAGCGTGGTCTGATGAGCAGTGCCATGTCCGCACCCAGGATTCGAACCAACGAAACACTGGGCCGCCTGCAGCGGAGCGCGCGAACCCAACCACTCGGCCACGGGGCCAACCCCTATAGGTTTAGATTTTACATTTAGGTCTGTGATCCAACTTGAGTTAATTTTTATATATTTTGGTGGTATGCGTTGAAGTTCTTTTTTTTTCCTGCATATGGCTATCCAATTGTTCCAGCACCGTTTGTTGAAATTCAGAACTCCCATTTTCCATTGAATTGCCTTTGCACTTCTGTTGAAAATAATTTTTAAGTAGAAAGATATAAAGTACATTTAATTATAACATACATGAAGTGCAGTTTATAAGTGTACAGCTTGATGAATTACCACAAAGTGAATACACCCTGTAGCCACCCCAGGTCAACATCAGAACATAATTAAGACCTCCAAATGCCCACTGATGCCCTCTCCCAGTCAATACCACCCCTGAAGGTAATCACTCTCCTGACTTCTAACGTCATTGCAACGATTGGCCTTGCTGGTTCCCTTACTATGTATAGATAGAATCACGCAGTATGGACTCTTTTGATCTGGATTCTTTTACTCATCAGTACATCTGTGAGAATCATCTCTGTTGGATATGCAGTTGTAGTTCATTCATCTTCATCACCGCACAGTATTCCATTGAATGACTGTGCCACAATTTACCCATTGTGTTGTTGAGGGGCATTTGGATTTTTTCCACCATTTACTATTAGAAATTGTTTTCTAGAGCACATGTGCATGATTTTCTCTAAGGTGTGTACCTAAGAGTAGAATTGCTGGGTCATAGTGTATGCAAATCATTAACTTCAGTAAATAATGCCCAAACTGTTTCCTCAAGCAGTTATACCAGTTTATATTCCTACTAGCAGTGTGTGAGAGTTCCCATTTCAGCACAATCTTATGGTATTTTGATCTGCTTAATTATAACTTTTCTGGTAGACGCATAGTGGTGTCCCCGTGTGGCTTAAATTTTCACTTACCTGAGTGGGTTGAGTAAGGGGGTTGAGTACATTTCAGTGGTTACCTGAATGCTAATGAGGTTGAGTGCATTCTCTTATGTTCATTGGTCATTTGGATTTTCTTTGTAGTGAAGTACCTCTTCACATCTCTTGTCTATTTTTCTCTGTTGTCTGTATATTTCTTATTGATTTGTACGGGTTATTTTATAGGTTCCAGATCAGATCCCTTTACTACTTGTGAATGTTGCAGATAATCTCCTCATCTATAGCTTGCCTTTTTACTGTTGTACTTTTTTTTTTCAAGATTGGCCCTGAGCTAGCATCTGTTGCCAATCTTTTTCTTTTTGTCGTCTTCTTCTCCCCAAAGCGCCCCCCAGTACATAGTTGTATATTCTAGTTGTAGGTCCTTCTGGTTCTGCTGTGTGGAATGCCGCCTCAGCATGGCTTGATGAGCTGTGCTAGGTCCGTGCCCAGGATCTGAACCGGTGAAACCCGAGGCCACTGAAGCAGAGTGCATGAACTTAACCACTTGGCCATGGGGCTGGCCTCTCTTGTACTTTTAATCTTGTAACATTTATAAGTCTTTTCTTTTTGAGTAGTGCTTTTCACGTCTTGTTTTAGAATTCTTTCCGTACCCCAAGACTATGGAAACATTTTCCTATATTATATTCTAGACACTTTATTGTGTTACCTTTCTTTTTTTCTCCCCAAAGCTCCACTACATAGTTGTATATCCTAGTTGTAAGTCTTTTTTTAATGTGTGTGTATGTGTGTGTTACCTTTCACATTAGATTTATAATTTACCTGTAGCTGAGTTTTGTGTATGGTGAGAGTTAGGGGTTAAATATCATTTTTCCCATATAGATATCCAGTAACCCATCCACATTTATTTGAACCCATCCTCATCCTCTCCCCATGCTTTGCAATGCCAACTTTGTCATAACTCAGGTGTCCATACATATTTGGATTCTCTTTTTAGTTCTACTGGACTATTTGTCTATCCTTGTGCTAATACCACATTGTCTTACATATTCTATTACTTAATGGAATAGTTTTTCTGTTATGATTCGTGATTTTCCCACAAAGTAGGCATCCTGTGTTAAGTCATCATCGTGAACTGGGAACTCAATCAGAAATCCTCATCACCCAGTGGTCAGCATTTTAGAATAAAAGGCATGTGCAATTACAGGGACTTCTAACATTTGAGGACGTCGCTGTGGATTTCACCCAGGAGGAGTGGCAGTACCTGAACCCTCCACAGAGGACCTTATACAGAGATGTGATGCTGGAGACCTATAGCAACGTGGTCTCCGTGGGTAAGAATGGCTCCCTCAGGTAATTGCGCTGTTTATTATTATTGTGTCTGATAGAGGGCCTTTCCTTTCTCAATTTCGGAACTCACAAGTTTCTGAACTGCTTAAAGAGTTTGACACTGAATTCCAGAGGTTAAAGTTCCTTTTCCCCCTTTGCTTTCCTGTCAGGGTGTTTGTGAGCTCAAAACCCAGGTGAAATGGTTTGACTTGCTACTGTGTCAAGTGATAGGTCCCTTGTGCTGTCCCAAACTCCCCCTTCCTCTTTCTCGGAGGCTCTGAAGACCAAGGAGGTATCGCTGTCATTTCTCATTAGCAGGGCAGCAGGTTACCAAACCAGACCTCATCCTCAAATTGGAGGTGGAAGAGCCGTGCCCAGCAGAAAGAAAAATCCCAGTTTGGAGCTTTCCAGGTAAGTGGATTGACCCAAGCTATGGGGACATGAGGTCCCAGCTTGTCAGTCAAGGCTGAGGGTCTCTGAAAGGGCTTTCAGGAGTATCTTGGAAAGGTCATGGCCCTTTGATGCTGTTGGAGGACAGGGACATGAACACCTCAGACATAAGGCTGACACCCTCTCCCCCTGTCCCACATCTTCCAGACCATTCTCCTTAAGTGGTGCTCACCCACAAGTTTCTGCACAGCTCCTTTTCGCGGTATATAAGTGTCGTGTAAATGCCAATCCCCTTGTCCCCCAGCCCTGCCCCATTTCTCACTGCCGTATCTGAAGCCAGGCTGCATTAGTCACAGGCCTAGACGCTAATGTTCTAAGTCCAGATTAGACTACCTGCTTCCATTTAGCTTAGATAGTCCCATCAGATTTGCTCTCCTAAAACATCTTATCTCTTTTTAAAAATAGCTTTATTGAGATATAATTCACATACCATACAATTCATTCTTTTGAAGTATACAAATTCAGTGATTTTTAGTATATTCACAGAGTTGTGCAACCATCACCACTATCTAATTCTAGAACGTTATCATTACCCCTAAAAAGAGACCCCTATGCCTTATCAGTCACTCTCCATTCCCTCCTTCCTCCAGCCCCTGGCAGCCACTAGTCTACTTTCTGTGTCTGTGGATTTGCCCATTCTGGACATTTCATATAAATGAACCATACAAAATGTGGCCTTCTATGTCTGGTTTCTTTCACTTGGCATGTTTTCAAGGTTCATCCATATTGTAGCATGTATATAATTTTGGAATATACATAATTTTAGCATGTATATAATTTTGTAGCATGGATATAATTTTGTTTATCCATTTTGTTAACACATTTTCTTTATCTGTTCATCTGTTGATAGACATTTAGTTTCTTTCCACTTTTTGGCTATTACAGATAATACTGCTATGAACATTCATGTAGAAGTTTTTGTGGTGATGTATGTTTTCATTTCTTTTGAGTACATACATAGGAGTGGAATTGTTGGACCACGTTATAACTGTGTGTTTAACATTTTGTGGAACTGCTAAACTGTGTGAATATCCTGTTCCTCCAAAATTTTTACCCAGTAGCTTTTAACATTCACTGATGATTCTTGCCTGAATTAATTATTACTAAGATAGTTGGTAAAAATGGTAAATTTTCTATCATTCCTTCTACATTTGTAAGTTGGCGCTCTTCTGTAAAGAACTCTCCCTCGTCCTATCTGCATTAATTAATTAATTTTAGTATCAGCATAGGCACATAGGTTTTTATTTTTCAGTGTGTTATAATCCGTTCCTGTCTACTGTTGTTATTCATTTTGATGTTCAAATTGTCTTCAGTTTGCTAGTAGGAGTCCCTTCAGCTGACTCCTCTGTCTTTTGACATGTCCCCATCATTCTTTGAGCACTTTCTGGCGGGTTCACAGTGTACTTTCTGCATTTCAGAGCTGGAATCAGCAGCTTCTCCCAGGATCCCCAGTCCCTTTAGTGAGGAATGGTGCTGGGAAATGAGGACTCGGTGCTGGGTGTGCTCGTAGCTACTTGGGTCCTTGTTTCTTAGAATCGACAGATGATTCCCCTCCATCTGTCTTTTTCCCCTTGTATTTTTTTTTAAAGATTTTATTTTTCCTTTTTCTCCCCAAAGCCCCCTGGTACATAGTTGTATAGTTTTAGTTGTGGGTCCTTCTAGTTGTGGCATGTGGGATGCCGCCTCAGCGTGGCTTGATTAGCAGTGCCATGTCCGTGCCCAGGATCCGAACCCGAGAAACCCTGGGCCACTGAAGCAGAGCACGCAAACTTAACCACTGAGCCACGGGGCCGGCCCCTCCCTTGTATTTTTTTAAGAAACTGAATCATGTCATTAGTTTTCTGCATTCTGGATTTAGCTCATAAGTACCCCATGGTGGTATCTGACATATTCCTCTGTCCCCTCTTTTTCTTGTAAATTGGTAGTTAGATCTCAAAGCTTCATCACATTCAGGGTTTTATTTTTTTCTTTTAGCAAGATCATTTCCTAGCTGGTGTAACATACTTCCATCAGGAGGCATTGTAATGCGTGGTTGTCTCTTTTTTCTATGTTATGAGTCATTGGTGATGATTACTTAGATCCATTAATTAATTAATGGTTGCAAAGTGGTGATATTCTAATTCTGTCATTCCTTCTTTGTTATTAGCTGGAATATTTCTATAAAGAGGGATTGCCCTCCATCTATTATTTGGTTAGATGTTAGTTACATATGAGTTACATATTGTACAGAATAGGTACATAGTAAACATATGAGTTATATATGTTTTTCCATTTATTTACCAGTTTTCAAAATAATGAGTTGGTTTTGTAGCATCATTCAAAGGTGACCAGTATGTCTTTTTTTGAGTATCACTTATGGACTTATGACTTTAAACATTTTTCTGTTTTAATCCATTGGCTTACCCTTATTATGAATCACACTGCCCCATCTCTGGCCAGTGGAAACCTCTTCAAAGTGCTTCCTGAGTCTTTGGTAGCTTCTTTACTTTCTGGTGTTACAAGAGTTCCAGGCTCATTTTATATATTTCCTGTCTCTGACCTGGAATCAGCCATTTCTCTGAGGAGCCCTGGTTCTTTGTAGTGGTAAATAATGTTTTGAGACCACAATTTCGATATTAGGGAATTGTTTCTAGGCCTTTCCATTGACCGAGCTAGGAACTATATAAAAAAAGATTTTTAAGAGAAAATACATCATGTATTCAAATTGATATTTCCAAATCAAATTCTAGACCTAAAGATTGTTAATTTCCTAATCTTATATCTGATGGTAGTACTGTTAGTATTGTTCTGAGACTGCTGAATGTGTATAGTGGGTGGAATCAATTGCAGTAATCATGTTGGTGCCGTTGAGAATCAAGACTTTTCAGCATGGTTGTTAGGACATACAGATGAAGGGGTATTTAATATTATTAGGGGATCCTTTTATATTGAATTTTACTTTATGATTATATGAAATATTTATAAAATATTTACTTTGTTCCAAAGTCAAATCTCGAAAACAACGTATATTCAAGAAGTCCAGCTTCATCCCCTGTCCATCCCACTCCCTTCCTCCCCCCAAAGGTAACCACTTATGAAAATTTAAAGGTTTATCTTTCCATTGTTTTTTACACTATGAGCCTATATAAATATATATCTCTATATTTGTTTCCTTCCTTAGAAAAATGTTAGCCTACTATGCATAGTTTTATTCATCTTCTTTTTTTCACTTAATATTCAAGGACATGGTAAACATATTGAGATATTCCTTATTTCTTTTTATAGTAGTGGCTCCTAATAATCATAATAGTAGTAGTAGTTGTTGTCATTGTTGTAGTAGTAGTAATGTAGTAATTGTTCTAGTAAACGTTTGAAAGTACTTGCTATGTGTCATGTATACCCTGTTATAAGTAAGTGGATCCCATTAATAAACATTTGGGTGGGCACTGTTAGAATTCATGTTTTCCAGGTGGGCGAGTAAGATACAAAAAGGTTAGATTACCTGCCTAAGGTCGCAGAGCAAGTGAAAGGCTGAGGCAGGATTTGATCCTGGGCTAGAGAGCCCATGAGCCTAGCACGCCTGCTACGCTGCTTCTTACTACCCAACGAAGTCCAGATTCAGTAGGTCCTTGGTGGAGCTTGGGTCCCATCAAATGCATTTTGTAAAAGCTTTTCCTGTGACTCTGATTTTCACTCCTAGTTTAGAACTAGTGCTTTACTATCCAAAGAAAGGAAGTAATAAGAAGAGAAACCACAGATGCATGATCCATTTTAAAATTCAGTATTACTATTGTAAATGTTATCCTTATTAAATCTAAGTGGTAATATGAGTAGTTATTGTACTCTTTTTTCAACTTTTCTGTATGGTTGAATATTTTCATATAAAACTTTAGGGAGAAGTGAGAAGAAGAGTAAACTACAAAAAAGGATAAAAATTCAGTATATGTGCAAAAAGTATTTACCATATTTTATGAACTTGAAGATACCGTGGATTTAAGACACACCACTAAGAAAGAAAAATTGCCACCAGTTAATTTTTGACATGTCATTGATTGTAAGGTGCATCTGGATTCAGATATGTTAAAATGTGGACTAATATACATCTTGCAATTGATGAAATGTGGTATATTAAAGGCAACACTTTGCAATTTTAATTTTCTAAATGAGTGGTACAGATGACCAACTACTTTAGAAGTTAATAAAAATTAGTTATAGAGCAAGAGCAGGGTAAACTTTTTTGAAAAGACTGAACTGCCTCTTGAAAGTTTTCTATATTCTGAATAGAGCAAAATGTGGAGGACTGGGGTATGTCGGTGGTGGAACATGCGGAAGGGTTTGGAGTTAATAAGAGACATAGTTTTCAGTGGAAATAGTGTAGACAGGTGCAGAAGGTGGTGTCGAAGAACTGTGAATGCAAGCTTAGATGGATAGAAAAGTGAATCCAGATTGGGCAAAGATCTTTAGGTTTTTCTTTGTTTTGTAAGACTAATTATTCTACATCTTTCTCTCATTTACTGAGAATGTGGATTCAGGATTCTTGTAAGATTTGAGTCCACAATTCACACAGTTGCATTTCTACCTAGGTGGAAATAGTATAAGTCAGGTACAGTTAAGAGTTCATATGATAAATGAAGGTAAGGGGTGATAAGGTCCTCAGAGTTGATGGAAATCAGAGATAATGCAGAAGTGGAGGTAAGAAAGACTGAGGCGTCAGGGTGAGATTGTTCTTGGTAACACAAAGGCTAGCACGTGGGAGTTTAGTAAAAGAACAGGATTCGATGGTCAAGATTCTCTCTCTAGGAACTCTGATAAAATGAGATAATAGTAACAGCTTTCATATGGCATGGCATTTCTAAAGAAGGTCCATTCTATAATGTTAAAGTATAAAAATGGTTTACTGTACTTCTTTCTAGAAGAAGCCTGCCAAGTTGATGAACAGATTGAGAGACAGCACCAGGATGATGAAGATAAATGTATCTTGATGCAAGTTGGATTCCCTGATGAGAAAACAGTTACCACCAAGAGTGACCATGACTATAATGAATTTGGAAGCACACTTCACCTGAGTACAAACCTTGTCGTTTCAATACAAAGACCCCATAAATATGAGTCATTTGGAAATAATATGGTAGATAATTTAGACTTATTTAGTAGAAGCTCTGTAGGAAAGAAACATGATAATGGATGTGCAAAATTATTCTTCCATACTGAGTACGAGAAAACAACTCCTGGAGTGAAACCCTATGGATATAAAGAGTGTGGAAAGGCCCTCAGGCGAAAGAAAGGTCTTAGTCTACATCAGAGGATTAAAAATGGAGAGAAGCCCTTTGAATGTACTGCATGTAGGAAAACCTTTAGCAAGAAGTCACACCTCATTGTACATTGGAGAACTCATACGGGAGAGAAACCCTTTGGATGTACTGAATGTGGAAAAGCCTTTAGCCAAAAATCTCAGCTCATCATACACCTGAGAACTCATACAGGAGAGCGACCCTTTGAGTGTCCGGAATGTGGAAAAGCCTTCAGAGAAAAGTCAACTGTCATCATTCATTACAGGACTCACACAGGAGAGAAACCTTATGAATGTAATGAATGCGGAAAAGCCTTCACTCAGAAGTCAAACCTCATTGTCCATCAGAAAACGCACACAGGAGAGAAGACTTACGAATGCACTAAATGTGGGGAATCTTTCATACAGAAGCTTGATCTAATTATACATCATAGTACTCATACAGGGAAGAAACCCCATGAATGTAATGAGTGTAAGAAAACTTTCAGTGATAAGTCAACTCTCATTATACATCAAAGAACTCATACGGGAGAGAAACCTCATAAATGTGCTGAATGTGGGAAGTCTTTCAATGAGAAGTCAACCCTCATTGTGCATCAGAGAACTCATACAGGAGAGAAACCCTATGAATGTGATGTGTGTGGAAAAACTTTCACCCAAAAGTCAAACCTCGGTGTACATCAGAGAACTCATTCAGGAGAGAAACCTTTTGAATGTAATGAATGTGAGAAAGCGTTCTCTCAGAAATCCTATCTCATGCTACACCAGAGAGGTCATACAGGGGAGAAGCCCTATGAGTGCAATGAATGTGAAAAAGCATTTTCCCAGAAATCATATCTCATTATACATCAAAGAACTCATACAGAAGAAAAACCCTATAAATGTAATGAATGTGGCAAAGCCTTCAGAGAAAAGTCAAAGCTCATTATACACCAGCGAATTCATACAGGAGAGAAACCCTATGAATGTCCTGTATGTTGGAAAGCTTTTAGCCAGAAGTCACAGCTCATAATACATCAGAGAACACACACAGGAGAGAAACCCTATGCATGCACTGAGTGTGGCAAAGCTTTCAGAGAAAAATCAACATTCACAGTACACCAGAGAACTCATACCGGAGAGAAACCCTATAAGTGTGCAGAATGTGGGAAAGCCTTTACCCAAAAATCAAACCTTATTGTACATCAGAGAACACATACAGGAAAGAAGGCCCATGGGAAAGGCCACACCCGAAAGTCAAAGCTCATTGCACACTAGAGAGTAAATCGACAGTGCCTGTTACATACACTGAAGGAAAGCTTTGTTGATTTAATTAACATTTTAAAAGTATGTTCTGACTTCTGGTTTAAATATGGGGAGTAAAATCAGCCTTTTCTTTTCATCTCAGGCTTCACCCAAAAGCTACAGGGGGAAAAAGCAGCAGAAGTGTAATCTCTGACAAAATTAGAAGAGAGCTGAAACCCTGATGAGAGGGCTGCCAGAGGCAGAGGAACTCAAGTACCAGCACAGGAGACTCACAACAGAGAGAACTCTCATGGCTGCAGATGTGAGACGGGACTGGGAAGGAGTCTTAGCTGGGGTTCAGGCTATACCCTGAGGGCAAGACTATACACATACACAACAGCAGTACCAGAGGGCATGGGCTGCTGGGAGGTAGGAGGTCTCCTGGACCCATTTGGGGTCTGAGAAGAGACAGGCAGGGGCTTCGACAAGGAATCACTCGGACAAGCCGTACTTGCAGAAAGTAGCTTGTGCTCACAGGAGGAGCAGTTGGCGGGGGCTAGGGCAAGAGAAGGGAGTGCTCCTTGTGAAGGACCCTACAGCTGCCCCTGTTTGCTGACGTGGGAGATGTCAAGTTGAAACGACTACCAAATGGAAAAAAAAAATCCCAGTTGTAAGAAAAACTCTGATCTGCCCAGAATGCGGCCCCTGTTTCTTCTACCACATGAACCTCCAGAAAACATCAAGTCCAGAAAAAACTATTCAAAGTGGAATGATTCCAAAGTAATCAAAACCATGAATGCACATGGCTTGTGAGCCAGCAGTCCCCCTTCTAGGAATGTATATACTCATGCATGTACAGAATGACGAACACAGAGGGATTCACTGATCCACTGTTTATAAAAACAAAAGGTGGAAAGCTGTCCAAATGACACCACCAGGGATCTGGTTCCTGAAATCCTGGTACATTCATACAGCAAACTCCTAGGTAGACAAAAATGCATAAATATATAAAGAGAACTTGGACACCATTTGTGTAGTGATGTGGGATGGTCTCCAGCATACATTATTAGGCGAGAAAAGCAAGGTGCAGGATAATGAATATAATATGCTACCATTTGTATCTAAAAAGGAGAACCAATAGTAAGTACATAGTTGAGTGTATATGCACAAACTATCTGGGGAAGGATACACGAGAAGCTGGGAACCCTGAATACCTCTGGGAAAGGGAAGGGGAAGTGGGTGGCTGGGAGGATGGAATTGGGAGGGAGACAATTGTATACCCTTTGATAACTTTTGAAAATTATAGTATGTGGATGTACTACCTTTTCAATAAATAAAACTTTTTAAAAGGCATATTTCTATCACTGTTATAATGAAGTCAGATTCTAGATACAGGATTTCATAATATTTAATACAGATATGCTAAATGTGGAGTTTAAGTTTTTGGAGTGAATAAATTGCATAATCAGTCATAGAGAATGGTAGATAACCAATCAGTTCCAAAGGCACACAGGCATTACTTTCCTGAGGGTGCCAGAGAAACTGATTCTTGTCCTGGTGGCGTAGTGGTTAAGTTCACGTGCTCTGCTTCGACAGCCCAGAGTTTGCTGGTTCGGATCCCGGGTGCAGACCTAGCACTGCTCGTCAAGCCACGCTGTGGCGGCGTCCCACATAAAATAGAGGAAGATTGGCACAGATGTCAGCTCAGCAACAGTCTTCCTCAAGCAAAAAGAGGAAGATTAGCAACATATGTTAGCTTAGGGCCAGTCTTCCTCACAAAAAAATAAAGAAATAAAAAAATAAAGTGATTCTCCGGTCAGATGGGACCACATTATGCAAACCTAAAATAATTGAAACTGGAACACATTTCTTCTTTAGTATGCACAGTGAGAGCTATGAAAATATCCTGTACTAAAGGCCACCAAGGTCTTTCCATATCTTAACAAAATAATTTAAATTACTTCATTCATATGTGTGTGTGTATTCTTTTTACAAGAGAGATAAAGCATGAATCCAGGGAGAAGTTGAGTAACTTACCCCCCAGGTCACACTACTGTTGGTGACAACATTTTCCAAAGTGAGAGATTGAGAGCCATGGTCTGAATGGACACAGCCAAAGACCACATAACACGTCTGCTCCAGAGCAAGAGGTCCAACTGTGTGAATGACTGTGTTTGTGGCCCTCGTGCCTCTGTGGTTTTTCACTGGGCCATCTCTGTGGTGGAACTGGGCAGCTCAAGCTGTGTAAAACCTGGGCATGGTCAGTGTTTGGACTGAACAAAACAGGTGGGTGAGTGAGACCTGAGACCCTGCCTGTGCCCTTCTAGGCCTTATTTTTTCCCCTAAATTACCCTGCAAGATAATAAGCTGTGGGCTTACTTTTTTATGAGCTATGTAAGCCAGACATGTCACATTTAGTGTCTTTCCAGGGAGAAGGAAGCTCGGGGAAGAAATGTGGGGCTGACTTCCTTGCTCCTGGTGCAGTCTGCTGAGAGGATGCCCAAGGGCTAGAAGTGAAGCATTTCATCTTCCTGCTGATAAGGAATATTCCTGGGGTTTCAGGCCCATCAAAGGTCATCCTGAAGTGGGGTGAGGATGGGGGTCAGATCTTGCCATTTCAGGTTAATCTTGGACTCCTGCTTCCTGGACACAGATGCCAATCTGATGGGCCACATGTGGGTGAGTGGGACATGGACCTAGAGGGGAATAGTGGGGGTGTACGGCAGGATGTAGATAAATGAACTGGAGTGAACTAGGGGAAGAGGTGAGGGTAATGAAGGGCCAAGTGTGGGGGAACGGGGTAATAAGGGGCAGAGTAGAGGTGGATAGGGGAAGAGTAGGGAGAAATGGGGGAAGTATCCAGTGGAGCGAGTTACTGGGGAAGAAACAGTTGAACGTCAGAAAATATGAGTAATGCTGGGGAGAGTGGGAGTGAGGAGAGTTTAAGAGAGTGGGTGTTGGAAATGCGGACAGAATGGAGTAAACTGGGAGTGATATGAGGCACAGTGGGAATAATGGTGAATGGGGCAGAGTAAAGAGCAGTCAGGCAAGTGGCAAAATGAGGCAGAGCATTAGCGAGTGCAGAGAGGAAGAGTAAGGGCCATCAATGTGGGGCAGACCGCTGGCACTGGAGAGTGACGAACGCTCTGTGTGGAACAGGGATCGGGCTGTAGGGTCTTGGGGTGTCAGCGATGCAGGATCTCGTGGTGGTGGCGATGAGTTGGTGAGGACTGAGTGAGTGGAGGAGGCAGGAGGTAGTCACTGGGTTTCTGCACAAAGAGGAGCTGCCCCAAGGACCCCACGGTGACCACAGGTATACAGGATGGGACAGCTTGTGCTTGGGACACAGCGCTCAATGAACATCCCCTCTGTGTTCCATGTTCCTGTTGTCGTTATTTATATACACTCAGGGAGAGGTCCCACCACAAGTACGTCCCTGATACCTCCCCCAAATCAGCTCTGTTGTGCCTGTAGGCTGGCCCCAAGTCCTGCCCCCCATTATTTCTGCCAATTATGAGTCTTACTGCTTTAGCTAAAACCTCTAAAGTGATACTCATTATGATCCCTCTTCGACCTGTTCTCTAGGACCCTCAAGACTAGCCTGGGATCCCTAAGTTCAGACCTGTGACCCTTGACTGGTCCTATAACCATCCAGATCAGTACTGAGACATCAATATTTTAACCAATTATGTTGTATTATTGTCTTATTTCTTTAGGAAAAATCTTCAAACTATGAATCTGATATGAAAAATTCCCTTGATATATTGATGGACTGCAATATACTACCAGGCAAGCTATTCCAGAGGTCTCAGAATAGAAAGGCTCACAGACCAAAATAAAATGCTCAAGTCATGTGGCTTATTAAATCAATTTAAAAACACAAAATATATTTTTAAAAAAACCACCAAGATGCAAAGGGAAAGAGATGAGGTAAGTTAACACACTTAGGATAGGGTGCAAACAGGCCGAAGGGCCCCATTTCTTGAATCCTTTGTTATGTAATGTTCGAACATCCTGTCTCCGTCTCTCTCCCTCTGTCTCTCTCTCTCTCTCTGTTGCATCAGCCTCATTGGTTACGAGGACCAGACTTGAGGTTTGAACAAGGGATCCAATCAGACTGAAGGTGCCCAGGACAATGACACACCCCACTTGCCTCAGCTATAGCTCACCAATTAGCCTCCTGCACAGTCACGGGTTTTATCTGTGGTCAATAGAACAATACTGAGTGTCACCAATTGGTGGCTGATTTGAATAAAATGTAGCTGATGGCTCAGGTGGTAAGATACCTTATGACTTGATCTTTGCATTCCTTTCTATGTTTAAGTAACACTCTTGTTTGTTCCTTCATATACTCCATTTATTCTATTTATTTTTAATGTATCCTACAAGCTGCTACCTTGTTGACTATATTTAACACACCTTATGAATTCTGCCTGTGTCTCAAAAGCTGCTTGCTTATTCATTATCTCTACTTCACACATCTTGAGTTTTGCTCATATCTTAAGCTCCTAGCTTACTCACTATCTATGCTTAATGCTTCTGATGGGTTTCCTCCAACACATTTGTTTTCCTGTCCTCTAGAGCACAAGCAATAGAGAAGAATCAAAGGAAGTTCTTTGAAAAGATTAATAAAAGTGAGTAACCCTAGACTGATCAAGAAGAAAAAATACAAAATTTCAAATCAGGAATGACATAGTGGACTTTACCACAGATTCTATAAACATTAAAAGCATAATAAGGGAATTATGAAAAAACTTTACGCCAATAAAGTTGACAATTTAGTCAACGTAATTAATAAAGGAGAAAAATTACATAATCTACAGATGCAGAAAAAAGGGATCTCATAAAATTCAACACCCATTCATAATATAAATTCTTAGTAAACTAGGAATACGAGACAATTTCCTTAGTCTGATAAAGGGTGTATTAAAAAAAGACATAGTGAAACTTCATGGCGACATGGTAAAAGCTTTCCTCCTGAGATTAGGAATGAGACAAGGATAGCTGCTATGCCCACTTCTATTCAACACTGTACTGGAGGGTTTAGTGAAACAAAGCAAGGAAAAGAAGAGGAGTAATGACTGGAAAGGAATAAATAAATCTCTCAATCTCTGCAGATGATATGTGTACACAGAAAATCCAAAGGAATCTATAGATAAATTGTTAGAATAAGTGAATTTAGCAAGATTGTTAAATATAAGCTCAAATACAGAAGTTTTTCTTTGTACACGTAACAAACAACTAGAAAACAAAGACACCATAGCTTCAATCTGGGGGAACAGAGAGAAACAACTGATGGGGCCATACAACAGAGATCCTTGAAAGAAGGAGTTCAAATGTGGCTGGAATCCAATTGTAAAACACAGGGAGAAAACACCCTGAGGCTTCTCACAAGGATGAGAGAAGGGAATAAAAGAAACAAGTCACAAAGCTAAGGACAGATCTATAAATGTCTGAATACATAAGGAAAGGAACTGAAGACAACTGGACGAAGGGAAAATGAAAAGGCCAGGGAAAGGGAGAATGACCTAGAAGGGCTCATTCCAGCTGAAGGAGGCAGGGATCAGATCCTGAGGACAAAGGAGGCAGGCATAATTGTTCCTCAAAGCTAAGCAAAGAATGGGAGGAGATACATGGAGAGGTCATTTACTCTGAGGAGCTCACATCCATGTCCTATAACCACCAGAGGCCTACCTCCTCTCCGTTAAGGAATACCAATGGCATGTCAAAGGAACTTCCCCCTCACCAGCTGGGATCTTCCAATCCACCATCCCCAATCTTTCTAGTTCTCACTCGCCTATGCAACTTGAGATTTTTCTCTCTGCCATCCGAGTCTCTTCTTTCTCCAACGTGAAGATCACGTCTGGTTTGGTAACTTGACACCCTGTAAGAGGACATGAATCAGGATTTAAGGCACCTGCTTGGGCTAAGGGCCTCTGAAGACAGAGGAAGGGGCAGCTTCAGGGACTACACGACGAAGCTGCCCAATTATATCCTGGTGAAGTCTGGCCATTTCCTTTGGAAGGTGAGAGAACAAATACTTCCTTCAGCATCCAAAAGGGATGAGGAATCTTTCACCTCTGAACATTTTCAGCTCTTCAGAGGTAAGAAGATCCCATACATCTTTTCCTCATCACCCAGGGATGATGTTGGTTTGCAAGCTTGCCCCCATATACGGAGGGGAAGGAGAGACCAAAGAAAGAGGCAGACCACTCCAGATTGGTAGATGGCAGAGGTTTTTTTTAAGATTTTATTTTTCCTTTCCCCCCCAAAGCCCCCCAGTACATAGTTGTATATTCTAGTTGTAGGTCCTTCTAGTTATGGCAAGTGGGACGCCACCTCAGCGTGGCCTGATGAGTGATGCCATGTCTGCGCCCAGGACTGGAATTGGTGAAACCCTGGGCCGCCAAAGCGGAGCGCGCGAACTTAACCACTCAGCCACGGGGCCGGCCCCTGGATGGCAGGTTTAATAAGCAAAGGAGCTTACTTATAAGGTTTGTCCTGGGCGGCCACAAGGTGAGTAGATCTCTGCCCCCCGCCTGCCAGAATCTTAAAAGTTCATATAGAGGCCATAACTGGTTCAATCACATACACCATCCAGATGGTCTCAGCAACACATTGCTCTCTCAAGGCTGCATCCTTGGGAACAGTGGGCAGAATGTACGTTCCAAGGACAGGGGAGGGGGTAAGGAGCCTTTCATTGTCCAGGTCCAGCTCATGGGTCAACCAGTGGTAACATCCTCTTTATGACCTCCAATACTCCACCCCTCATGACCAGCTCTTACAATCTTACACGCTCCCCTCTTCTGCCATGTGCCTTGAGCAGTCAGCAAGGGGTTTCATGGAGCATAGGTGGCTCATTTGGAGGTTATGTGGCTGTATCGGAGGCAGATGCCCCAGCAACAGTATAGGCACATGTAAGAGAAACACAGATTAACATAATTCTCAAAACAAGTAACAATTTTTTCCACCAAGAGCCCCATGATCCAAACCACTGATTTGTTAATTCCCCCTAGGCTGGGGGTTGGATCCCCCAGGGCATTCACTTGTGGCCTCATGTGATTTAGTAAAGATGATACATTAGCAGACTCATCAGGTATGAACACACAACATTGTTTGGATAATGGCACAGGTGCCTACTTGTGGGGCAGTAATAATGTCCAAGGCCATCCAACTTTGGAGGACAGCTTTTAGAGACATTTCAGTGTTCAGTAAGGACAGAGTTTGCTGGCTATCATTTAAGGCTTATTGGACGGATTCAGTTAGGGCTTCTATGTGTGCTGTGACATCCTCCAGGCCAATGGAGGGGATAAAGATGACAGCCAAATGATTGTATCAGTGGAAAACAGAACATGCCCATATGGCCTTGAGGAGAGGGAGGTTGGGGGCATTAGGAACTTGACCAGTTCTGCACACCATACATGCCAGGGGAGGCAGCACTGTCAGGTGTGAGGAGATGGCCTAGGACTCCTGCCTTCTCCCCTCTTTCTATGGTGCACGTTCCATTCCAGGCAGAGTGCGTTTCAACAGGTCTGGCTCACACCAAGACAACAGGATCCCAGTGGGGATTGAGTAGTTCCCCTCACCCAGGGGTGTGAAATAACTCACCCATCCCGGTGGGATGTCCTATTGCAAATTCCAGTAGTTAATGCCTTTCCCAGGCGTGATGGGGCTTGGTGTTCTCAGCAGCATAGCATGATGATCCACAGTGAGGGTCGGGGCAGTGGCTATGTCCTGCGACTTCCATACCTTGACAGTGTTGAGTGTCTCGGCAAGGGTCCCCAGTCTGGCATATGGGACAATAGGCCCTACTGGTTGATCATTCAAGTGTATTAAAGCCTGGGACAGTACTTTAGTCCACCTGGCCAAGGTGGTTTTGCCTGTTAGTACTTTAATCTGCTGGTTTAATGTTCCGATCTTCCTTTTTCCCAGCCCTGCTGCTTGCGGGTTATAGGGGAGATGGAACCTCCATTCAGTGGCATGTTCTTTTGCCCAGTCTTGCACATCATGACCTTTGAAATGTGACCCCTGATCACTGTCTGTTCAACAAGGATATTCGTCCATAGTACTCAGCTTCTCAAATCCCCTAGTGGTGGTAGTCTGGTTTGTATCGTGACAGGGGAAAGCTTGGGTTAGGCCAGACACAGTGTCCACACAAACCAAGGCATATTTAAAACTCTCCCTCGGAGGGAGGGGGCTAATATAATCAATTTGCCAATCCTTCACTGGTTGGGAACTCTGGTGGATGGCCCCAGAGTTTGGCAGCTGCCTTGGGCATTATTTAGGACGTTCTGTTACTGCATTAACCAAGTCACTGTATTTCAAGGACAATCCGGCATCCTTGGCAATATGCCATCCTACCCAGGCGTTACAGTGGCCGTTCTTTCTTATGCACCAAATCTGCTGTATTTACTGAAGGGTTAGTTGCTAAGGCTCATCCCTGGGCTAAGGCATCAGCTTCGTGATTGCCAGGGAGTGTCAGCTCCTTATAAGCTGGGATGTGGAAGGCAGTGAGGATTGCCTCAGGCTCTTGTAGGTGAACCAAAGGTCTTTCCACATATCTTGACCCCACAAGGTCTTTTTCATGGTCATCCATCCACACCTTAGCTTCTCTTTTTCCGAGCCAAAGGGTTAATCCCTTTAGAAAAGCCCAACTGTCAGTGCAAAGGGATGATGGCCAGGGCTCATGAGTGATCACCAGCCAGACTGGTCTGAGTTGAGCCCACTGGCTTCTTGCTTCCATCCAGATGGGGTCAGTGTTGGGCAGAATAGCAGCTGCAGTTCATGCGGGTGGGTTGCCCTGACTAGACCCATCTGTATACCAAGCATCTGGGAATTTCCCCCATTTGCTCTCTATAGGGTGCAGGGGCTGCCACAGGAATAGGGGTGGGGGCATTTGGAGGATCTCATACTCCACAGGGCCTAGTAGTGCCTGCATTTCTAGAGACAGTAGCCTGGCAGACAGGGTGCTCCTCTGCTGCAAATGGGCATGCCACTTAGTCAAAGTGGGAGTTTGAGCCATGGCAGAGGTGGGTCGATGGAACATATGCTCAACCCACCCCTTGGCAGGAAGGGAAGTTCTCACCATGCTATGCTGCTCCTTCGTGAGAGGCTCTGCCTGGAGAAGTGCTGTGCACACCGCTAGGAGCTGTTGCCAAAGCTGTTGGTCCAGCTTTGGGCCAACTGGTGGTCATGTCCTCTCGATTACCCCCTCCAACAGATGACCACTTCAGATGGAGCCATCATGTGTCACTGCAGGATCAGTGACATTTGAGGATGAGGCTGAGGACTTCACCTGGCAAGAGTGACAGCACCTGGGCCCTGCTCAGAGGACTCTGTGTGGAGATGTGATATTGGAGAATTACAGTTACCTGGTCCATGGGCAAGGAAGGCTCCCCCAGGTAATTTGGTGTTTACAGTTATTGTGTCCTACATAGTACCTTTTATTTTTAGGTTTTTGAAAGCTATCTTTCTTCCTGAACCTCAAGTGCCACTGATCCTGCGATGACATATGATGACTCTATCTGAAGTGGTCATCCTGCATGATGAGGAAAAGATATGAGGGAACTCTTCTCTGTTCACAAAAACGATGCCTGCATTCAAATTGGTTTTTGTTACACGTTGGAGGAGAAACAATAATCTATTTAGAGAAACTTCTGCTTTGGGTGATGACAGAGAAGCTTTTAGCAGACCAATGTTCCTGCTGAGAACAACTAAAAAATTCAATAAAAGACAAAAAATATTTATTTGGAGGCATCAGAAAGCTGCTGAGGCACTTGAGATTTGAGAGGCCAAGATGCCAGAGAATTAAAAAACCAAGGTCATCAGACCAGATGAGGACCAAGCCCAACTATAGCATATGCTCCCATAGGAGACATAGCTTTCTTCAGTCCTGCCCTTAGACCCTGCAAGTGGAGACTCTGGGCCCTGTGTGCGTGCCTGCCTCTAAATTTTATAAGCCTCTCTCCAGTGCCTGAAACCAGCTGGGGCCAGCGCCCTCTGGGCAGGTCACTAGGCCTGGTTCTAGTACTGCAAGTAGATCGCTCTTGCTGCATGGCACCACATTTCCTTCGCGGGCTCTCTTGAGATTAGGCCACCAGAAAGGTGCCGACATGCTGATTTTGGATGATGCTCACATTGAACATAGGACATGTTCTGGGCTCTGGGCTAGAAGGGTCCACCACCAACCCTTGGGCTTGACCTACATGTGTGAGCCCAGGTATCAGCTTGTCTGTCAGCGTTCTGACTGTAGTGCCACCTCTGTCTTCAGCATCCAAGAACAGTGGGGTGCCTTACTATGAAAAAATGTGGAGAGTAAAAGGATGGAGAAAGATATACCATGCAAAGACTAACCCAAGAAAGTCGGTGTGTCTATACCAATATCAGGCATAGGGATGTGAACCTCCAAATTCAGGATATTCATGGACACTATGGAGAGAGCAAGGTGAAAGAGAGAAGGGAGATGTACAAGGAAGCTTCGACTGCATCTATCTGTAATGGTTTATTTATAAAAGTAAGAAATGTCTGAAGCAAATATGGCAAAATATAAAGATCTAGTAAAACTGGGTAGAGTACTCAAGTGTTTTTCTCTATACCTTTTGGTTTGAAATATTTCATAATTTCAAAAAATAATTTAAAAATAGACTAAAAATTAGACAAATGCTAACAAAATAATGAGAAGTGGATATAAATTTAAAGGCAAAAACATTAAGCAGGACAAAGAAGGATATTTTATGTTAATAAAAGAAAAAGTTCATTAAAAGACATAATGGTAATGCATGTTTATGTACTTAACAAAGATTTAACATCTATAAAGCTGTTGAAGAATAAGGGGGTGACTTTTCAATTACAGAGACAGAAATTTATACACTTCTCTTAGATCAAACAGACAACAATGAGACAACTTGCTTGAAGAGCACAATTATTAAGTCTGCTCTATGTATGACGCGTGGATATGGGTGCACATATACATATTTAAATCCAACAGTGAATAAACAGGAAATATTTACAAATATTGATTACTGAGTAGACAATCACAAAGAAAATCCCAACAAATCATAGGGACACTTTGTGCAAACACGATGCAATAAAATTATTCTTGTATTAAAGAAAAAAATCGAAAATGAAATTATGAACAGTTTAGAAATGAAGAACAGTGAGTACACGGAAAAAGAAAATGCTCATATTTAATGCATAAATTATGAGTGGAATCTAGAAGGAAATGAACCAAACATTTAATGTAAAAACCGCAAAATAAGTCCAAACAATGTAAAAAGTAGGAATTAATAAGGATAAAATGAGGTATTAATAGGACACACTATTAGGTTTCATTAACAAAATCACTAGAATAGATAAAAAGTCAAAGATCAAAGACATCTGATTAAGAAAAAAGATAAAAGGAACATTAGGAGTGAGAAAGGGAACATTAGACACACAAGAGAGATTTTAAATAAATAAGAACCCGATCTAAGGTTTCCAGTTAAAAAGGTAAATTGGCCACATGTACTTACCCCTTCTTCTCTCCTGAGACACAAATAGACTACCTTTAAAATAATATTTTTAAAAATTTATAACCCACAACTAAGAATATACAACTATGTACTGGGGGGCTTTGGGGAGAAAGGAAAAAAAAATCTAAAAAAAAAAAAAAATTTATAAACCCACTAGAATGAAAGTAATGGAAGAGGCATTTCCATTCATGTTAAAAATCTAGCAAACTAGAAATAGACAAGAACTCCCTTAATCTGATAAAGAGTCTCTCTTTAAAACCTATAGCAAACATTCTAGTCAATGGTGAATGAGTACAAGTTTCTCTTTAGATTAAGAGGAAGAAAAGAATATCTGTTATCACTATACCATTTCTATTCAGTATTGAATTGAATGTGCTAGCCAATGCAATAAATTAAGAAAGAGAAATTAAAAATGTAAGGATAGGAGAGAAGAAATAAAACTGTCAATTTGCAGATGACATTTTTTGAGTGTAAAAAGGTTTAAAAGTATCTTCAGATTAGAATTTATAGGTGAAATTACTGAATAAAATGTCAATATATAAAATCGTATACATACAATTGTATTTCTACATATCAGAAACAACAATTAGAAAATGAAAGTTTAAAATGATGCAACTTACAATTGCATCAAGAAATGTAAAAAAAAGCAACTAGGAATAAATTTAATAAAATATGTATGAGACCTCTGTAGAAAAAATTATAAAACATTATTGAAAGAATGTAAAGACCTAAATCAATAGTATATAGCATTTACTGGAATACTAAATATATTAAAGATATCAATTTTCTCTCAAGTAATATTTAGATTCAATGTACTCTCAGCACGCTTTCTGGAGAAACTGACAGATTCTAAAATATATATAGAAATGCAAAGGACCTACAATATCCAAGATAATTGTGAAGAACCAAATTGGAGGACGCGTACAACCTGATTTCAAGACTTACTATACAGCTACAATAATTAAGACAGTGAAGTACCGTCACTAAGGATAGACAAGTAAATAAATAGAGCAGAATAAATAATCTGGAACTAGATCTACAGGTGTATTCAGTTGAACTACGACAAAGGCCAGAATGAAAGTCGGTGGGGGAAATGATAGCCTTTTGGAACAAATGGTGCTGAAGCAACTGAATATTCATTTGGAAAAAGATGATCTTGATCATTATCTCACAATATAAAAATTAAAGATTGTTATATAAATGAGCCAAAGATGGCCCCTATATATTGGCCCTCTGTTATTTATTTCTTCACAGCAAGCCAGGACTATTAGCTCAAAGCCTGCTGGTGCCAAACTTAAATTTTCACACATCCAATTGCTTTAAATATAGCTCAAATAGCATTTCTAGCCATTTAGAGCCTGCCTGCTTTGCACATTCTGCAAAACTATATCCAACATCTGGTACCACAGATAAGATAAATCCTGGGGTCAGAAAAGCAGCCGCTGCCCTCAGAGCTCCCTGACACAGACTCCCCATCTTGCTGCTGAGCAACATCACCTAGACGCCTTACCCCTTCTCCAGGTTCCCTCTCCACGGGGAGTTCCACTGCCTTCTTCCTTCTCCGGGTGGTAGCCCCATGCCACTGTCTCTGGAGGTCTGCTGCTGTGAGGGACTTCGGTGTCATGCAAATTGTCCCAGCACTGCCAAAAAAAAAGCTTGTTGAGTAATACTGACATCTCATGACCATGTCTCTTCTTTGATCAGTGCTCCAAATCTTCAAACTTACTGCATGGGGTGATAAGGATGGGACTTTGGTGATGACTGATAAATTGGCATGTCTACCTAGTCAGTAGGACATTCACTCGGCAAATTGGTCCTGAATGGCCTCCAGTGGGTGGGGCTCGAATCTGGAATGCCTCCATGTCAGTTTGGTGTGGCATTGCTCTTTGCAGTTGGTCTGTTTTTTGTGGTCTCCCCCTGTGCCTCGTTAGCCTGGGCAAGTAGTAACACCAGTATTTGAGTGAACCAACATCATTACCAAACTGACTTTGGCTTCAGAGATGCTGAGCTGTCCAGGGAAGGAGATCAGCTCACCTGCCTGGGTCTCTGATACTAGGCAGGTGCTGGACACCATAAGGCCCGTGGGCCTGATAGAACAAGGGGAGGAATGCACACCCCCCGACTGAGTGAGGGCTACCCCTGACCCCATAGTGGGCTACAGAAGGAGGAGCTCCCTGCAGCCAGGTCAGTGATTTGGGGTACTCTGAAATAAGAGGATGTCTTTGTCCCTGGGGACCACTAGGACAGGTAAACAAAGCTGAGAAGGTGGAGACATCAGGCTGAGGCCAGACACCAAAGCGCAGTTGGGGGGATGCATTTGCAAGCAGCTAGCATGTCCTAGCTGTTGTGACATTCAATTATTCTGTTGGGACTGTCATCATTCTAGCACCTGCCTGGAGGGATATCGAGCTCCCAACCTTTGGGCTGAGGTGGCTAAAGCGTTACTTAAAGTGACTAAGGCAAGGAAGTTGACATTCCTGCCCCTCCCAGGAGGAGGCTGATGTCTTGCTGGACAGGGGCTCCCAACCATGAGAGGCCTCGGTCCCAAGTAGCTTCTCACCAGCATGCAGCCCCAGAGAGGAGGTAGGAGCCCAAACTCCAGGGTGGGGGCAGGACAAGAGAGAAGGGAAAACCCGGGGGAGGTGGAATGGCGCCCTCTACAGCACCACCAAGACAGTGCAGAGGATAGTCTACCTGCAGCCAGTGACTCCCCCTCCCCCGTGATAATGGCTGAAGAGACAAGAGGGAGGGTCAGGAAGGAGGGGCCGGTTCTGATTTGGAGGAGGAGAGCATCCTCTCTCGCCCTGAGGCCCAGTCCCTCCTTAAGGACGTGCCCCAGGAACCAAATGAAGAGGGGGTGCCAGGCTGCACACAGTGTGTCTGGTGGGGAGCGAGCTCCGCCTAACAGGGACTGGCATCAAACAATGGGCTGCACGGGATGGGATGGAAGACTGAGCCCCTACTAAAGGATCCTGCAGTGAGTGGGCAAGGTGGGAAGGGCCCCGAGAGGCAGCTTTGGACCCTGAGCCACATATACCTTGTTGATGTGGATTTTTATGGCTCAGAGGGCCCCCCACCCTCCAGGAGGCCTCACCACCACCTGTGCGGGCTGTCAGTGGAAAACACCAGCTGAGGCCAAAGATCTCCATCAGCTGCGGACGCTGGAGTGGGCTTATCAGGTAACAGATGGTGTGCAGGAGGGTGACTTGGTAAGTCAGAGGAGGCGGAATTGAGTCCAGAGTCCACGCAGTTGTTTCTCAGCGGGGAGGGCTCCTGACAAACACAAGTCCTCGCCACTAACAAGGATGGCGCACGTTAAAACTGTTCAAGAGGCCATGGCTGCCGTGGATTTAATACAAACTCGGGAAAGGCAAACTCAGAGCCAGGCATGCAGGCCACCTGGCCTAAATCAAAATTGCCTCAGCAGCGCAGCCGCCCCCCTCCTAAGGCAAACAAACCACCTGCAGCCAGGCCTCCGCTTAAAAGCGTGAACCTGAGAAAACAAGATAGGTTATGCATTAGTCAGGATTCTCCAGAGAAACAGAACCAACAGGATGTATGGAGAGAGAGAGGGATTTACCGTGAGGAATTGGCTCCCATGGTTTGGGGGGCTAGCAGGTCCCGAGATCTATGGGCCTTAAGCTGGAGCCCCCCGAGAGCCAAAGCTAGAGTTCCAGTCCAGAGACTTGCTGGCGTCAGGTCCAGGAAGCACCACTGTCTCAGTTTGAGACCAAAGGCAGGAAAAAAACCAAAGTCCCAGCTCAAAGCGGTCAGGCAGGAGGAAATCCACTCTCACTCCTGGGAGGGTCAGCTTTTTGTGCTATTGAGGCCTTCAACTGATTGGATGAGGCCCACCCACAATGGGGAGGACACTCTGCTTTACTCCGTCTACCACTCAAGTGTTAACCTCATCCAGAAACACCCTCACAGACACACCCAGAGTAATGTTTCACCAAAGTTTGGGCACTCTGTGGTCCAGCCACGTTGACACATAAACTTAACCATCACAGGTTATACTGAACCGAAAGGGACAAGAGGGCCCCAAATTAGATGTTCTGATAAATCAGCGGAGCAACTACAGTCCTCACTAGGGCTGGATCACGAGCTGCCACAGGCTTCCCCTTCAGGGGCAGCCTCCCTTTCAGGACCTGCCTCTGGTCTCGGCCAGTGGCCCAGGCCAGTCCCCACTCCGGGATCCGGCAGCCACGGAAGTGGGGCCCCTTGTGGAAGGCAAGCTCTTTCTATCACATTACCTGTAGTTTGGGCTCCAAAACCTAAACACACTGGCTGGCCCTGCTGGACACGGGTGCTCAGACCTCCCTAGGCCCAGGGAGCACGCAGGCTTTAAAGGGGCGCCCCGAAATGGACATGACCAGCTTGGGAGGAGAATTAACTAAAGGGACAATTACGCACTTAACTATTAAATTGGCCCAGATTTGCTAAAAGATGCTTCTGTCCTGGTTGTTCCCCTGGAGACCATCCCTGTCCCCATTACTGGAAGGGACCGCCCCAGTGAGCAGGTAACCTCGTGGAACAAGCCTAAGCCTTGTACACTGTCGGTGGCACCACCCCGTGGGAACCGGTTAACATCCCCTACCTACTGACCCGGGTGGGTGGTAAATAGGCCACAGCACCAGCGACATCAAGGCACTCAAGGATGATGACCTGTGATGGCCGACGTAGCTAAAGAAGGGGCACCCAGCATGCCACCTTTCGATTCCCTGCTGTGGCCTTGCTACCGCCAGCGCTAGTGGGTGGCGGCCAACCACAGCCTGTACCAGGCGCTGCTGCACCAGGCCTCAGCGCCTTGACGAACAACGTTCAAAGTCCCGGTAAGCGCTCTGGGCTTCCAGACTCGGCCAGCGCGTTCCCGCAGTGAAACTACCACAGGAGAGTCAACCACAGTCCGCCTTCGCCTTGGGCTCAGCAGTGCGCCCTTTCTGGACGCCTCAGGGGACTCCGGTGGTCCTGCCACGGCACGCGGGCTCTGCAGACAGGACCCAGACGCCGGCCCTGCACGCCCACCAGACACGGCTTTGGCGTCCATCCATGACTTCCTCCTTCCCTGACCCGGGCAGGGCTCCGTGTCCTGTGCGTCACAACCCTGGGCGAGCCGTCCCTGAAAGAGGATGGGCGGTTGTCCCCCACACGTAGGGCACAGGGCCCTGCCAGTCTGTTAAGCTGGGGGCTGCGTGTGGAACCGAGAAGGGTGAGCTATTTCCGTTCTGGTGAAAGAAGAGCTCCCAGGGCCCCCGCCCCCGCGTCGGAAAGCAGGCCCAGCATGTGGCAGAAAAGTTTGGCTTCTGCGCCCAGCACTTTCCTCACCGCTAATATTTGCGGGAGCCCGTCTAGAGGGTCACCCGTAAGTCTTCCATTTTCAGTGGGGACCTGAGCCACCGCCAGATAGATAAAGGAGGCCAGCACGTCGGCTGCCCTACTCGTGCCCCGAGGGCAGGACTTACAGTTAGAAGTTTCTGCCACCTCCAAATTCACTTCCTGGGGCCTCTGGACCAAACTCCCACCCACAGGCTTTTACTGTAAGGGCCTCCGAGTCTCAGGCCAGACATGCCTGCCACTGGAGACCCACCTCCTGGCAGCGCACACGGCACTTGTGGAAACTGAGGCCCTTTCTGGGGCAGAGCCAGCGACCCCCCAGACCCAGATTCCGAGTTCGCCCTGATAGTGGAGAAGCTCCCCGGGGAACTGGCTCGGCCTCAGAGGCCTCCTCCTCAAAGTGGAAACGGTATCTACAGCATCGCCCTAAACCTGGCCCTGCTAGAGTGCCACCGAGTCCACAAGGAAACAGCCACACACCCTGCCACTGAGGCTACCTTGCCTAAACCCCGGAAATGCCCCTGCCCCTTGCAATGGGGATGCCAGGGAGGAGGGTCAGTACTCTCAAAACAAGGAAAGCAACGGTCCTCCTTTCCCGAAGGAGTGAGCACAGGGTGTAAGGGACCGGACAACGGACAACCGCAGCCTGTCACCCCCAGTCGAACGCTCCACAGTCCCTACGGGGCACAGAGCAAAGGGCCCCGTGGGCTGAGCTGGGCGCAAACTCCCAGCAATGCCGTGGGCCCTTGACAAGCGTGTGCCCACGGTTCACATCTTACTGACTCCTGGTCGGCGGCTGAGGAGCTAAGGCCTTGGTCAGGACCTTGGCAAAATCAGGGCCGGAAAATACAAGCTGAGGCATCCGGGATACAGAGGGCTGAGGAAATACCACACTGGCTCCCGCTCCGCCCTCTGGGTGCACCACACCTCGGCCCATCCCCAAGAAAACACGGAGGAGGCAGGAACCCACGCCAACCCGATGGATTAACCGAACCGCCAAAGGAGGTGAGCCTCTGGGAGGAGGGGGCCCAGGTCTTGGGAGGAGCCACCTTCCCCTCTCTGCTGGTGGGCACACGAGCAGTCAGGGCATTTGGGCATGACAGGTGATGAAAATGGATTGTGAATAGAAGAGCTGACGTGGCAGAGAGATGTTTAAACAAAGCCCTTAGCGAATGTACCAGATGCCGGGAACCTAGACACGGGGCCTGCTGCATGGCAGAAAAATTCACAGAGGAGGAGAACCACCTCAGAAGTGGCAAACAGATTTTATCGGGGCGCTCCCTGTAGCGGTGGGAGCTATTCAATATGCTTCAACAATGGTAGATGCAGACCCAGGCCTTCGATCGGCTTAGCCATCCAGGGTGCCAACCTTAGCTAATGTCACTGCAGGGTTAACATGCAGGCCTCCCAGCTTCTGAGCGCCAAGGGTCACACCGTCAGATCAAGGCTCCTACTTCACTGTAAGGAAATGCAACGATGGGCGTGACAACATAACACCTCTTGGTTTTCCACCTGCCCTGTGGTCATACAGCAGCAAGTCTCATAAAAAGACGTCCTGGTATTTTAAAGCAAGGGTTCCTGGGCACCTGGAGGACAACGGACCCCCCAAGTTCAAAAGTACTGCCCACAGTTCTGACTACATTAAATCCACAGTCCTATGGCGTAACTGTGTTGTATCCAAATTCATGACAAATGTAGAGACCACCAACAGGGTCACTCTGACCTCGGCCGGTGTACACACCCACCCTGGACACAGACCAATTACCATTTTTCACGGACAGGGGAGCCCTGACATTGCTGCCCACAGCAAAGGAACACCCTCCTGATCCTTTCACCTCTCCCTTCTCCCTCGTAGAAAGTCCAGAGCCCGGCCATTCCCCACCCCCAATCCCGGCAGGCCCCTGCCATTGGCCCCTGACTCTGGGAGGATCCTCAGCCCGCCACTGCTCCCCATGCAGTGTGATCTGAGCAAACCTCTCACCACCATCTGGAGAGAGGTATCCGCATCTGCTGCCCATGTACTCCACTAAGAGCTCCCCGGAACAGTCCCGGACCTGCTCCTGACAGCCAGGAGGCAGACCTAACTACCCCCAGGCCCGTAACACCATTGGGCCTGTTCCCAAGGGACAATCAGGTCCCCTCCTGCTGCACACAGACGACCCCCAACTTTCCCCCTACTCCGCTGCTGTGCCCCTTCCCTACCGGGGAAGTTCCTCCCTTCGCCAGGGCCAGCTACACACCCATTATCGGATCACCTGCCCTAGCAGTCTACACCCGCTGCCGACAAGGTCTGTCCAGAGAAAACATGCCACATGCATGCCACAGGGAGACACACAATGCGGGCCAGGATGGGGACCAGGGGAACCACACTGCTGGCTCTTCTGGTCAGTCAGTCCTACCAACATGACCACAGACACCAACACAGAGGCTAGCCCTCCGCCTCTCCTCCCATCTCTACTCCGACCAGCAGCACCCATTCTGGCTGAGCCAGACTCCAGCACAGGGCTTGTGACTCACAGGGGCCTTGTAACCCTGTGGGCCAACTTTTACTTCAAATCAGATGGAGCTATTATCAATTAGTGCCACCAAACAGAGCAATGGGCCTCTACCTCAGTCCCATTTAAGGCATGCCCAGAGATGGTATGCACCCAATATTACAACAGGGTGCTTGTAGTTGGTGCAATCAAATTAAAAACATTGTAATCCAGAGGCAATACCAACAAACCCTACATGATTACAGAGACAAAATGATAGCTCTGAGTAATCTGCAGGATGACGGTAAATGTAAACGCTAACAACAATGTATGTCCTTAAAACTACTGGCCTCTTTTCCTATTAATTATAATGATCTCTTTCCCCCTCCAGCACAAGTCCCTTTTATTGAGGCAGAAAGAAATTGCACTAACCAAGTGGCCCAGGGCACCTTACCATGGACCTCCTCCCTGGCTCCTAATCAATACGTACAAGGAAAGCAACGTACACTACGTCTGCCCTGGGCCTGGGCATGAGCAAGACATCAGGGTCTATAATCAGCTTGGGATTTCCTCCCTGACCTACCCAGGGTGAGCTGACATCACACTCAGTGGAAGCAGACTCTGCAACAGCCGCACCACTGGCTGCCACAGGGAACAAGCACAGCTCCTGGGTGCCACGGCAAGGACAAATCTCACAAACGCCGTATATGATCCCATGGAGAAATCGAACCACTCTCTGTCTGGGAGTCTCTCCATGCAAATCGACAACTACTTGCCTACACCTACTATAACATTTGCTGGGCCTACCAAGACCACCACTAATAAGGCTTAGGGAATGTTTGCGGGAAATTGCTACCCAAAGTTACTCTTCTGGGGAGATCCTTACAAAACATATGGAACCTCACCTTAGAGGAGATAGAAACAATAATCAACAGGTTGGAGACAAAGCTAACGTGGGGAGAAATTTGCTGATGTAGTCATATCACCTGCTCCCAAGGGGCCAGCTCTGCAGCTGCCTAGGGAAAGTTTCCACTAGAACAGAAGTGATGAAGCAGGTAGCCTCCCAGTGAAACATGACAAAGTCACGATAAACAGAGAAAGAGAGGTGCTAAATGGATAATATGATTAATGTCTGTTTTGGAAATAATTTGGTCCCCCTGTGACGATCCCATATGTGAGTGTCCCATAGTTCAGGATCTGATTTGGTGTGTGGCTAAATTAACAAGTTTTTTCAAACTGCTGAGAGCACCTGTGAAGCTTATCCCATACCCATGGAATCACACCGATGCGATTAACTATTGGTGATCAGCAGGAAACTCAATCACCAATGCGCATTTATCAGGAAAAGGAGGAACATACAATTGCCCACCAAACCAAACCTGCATATAGCCTTAGCCACAGCCATCCACACGATGGCACATGTAACCAGATGTTGGGCTTGCTTCTGCCAAGCTGATTTTAGCATACATAAGGTAATACCTCCACCCGGCCAAGCTCCTCCATAAACCTTAATTATCAAGATAAGCCTGGGGCCGACCCTGTGGCCAAGTGGTTAAGTTCGCGCACTCTGCTTCGATGGCCCAGGGTTTCACCGCTTCGGATCCTGGGCGCGGACATGGCACTGCTCGTCAGGTCCACGTTGAGGCAGCGTCCCACATGCCAGAACTAGAGGGACCTGCAACTAAGATATACAACTATGTACGAGGGGGGATTTGGGGGAGATAAAACAGAAAATAAAAAGATAAGCCTATTGCTATAACCGCTGACATCCAAAGACAATATCTAGAGCTTAATCTCAGGCAAATATATGGCCAACCCTGGGCTGAGCCCATAACCAATTGAGTTGACCTAGGTGCTGAATGCAAGGTGGGTGACCTGCAAGCTTGCCCGACCACACCATTATTAACTCCTATTAACCCCCCCGGAACGGCACTAAGCCACACAAACTTGCCTTCCTGGAAACACAGAGAATACAGGCAGCAGAGGGAACCTCGTGGGCCTGTAAGGGAATCAAATGCTTTCCCCTGTCATAAGCTTCCCCTTGTCCAACATGGGACAAGATTTCATGTACTTGGGTTTAGCTAAAAATTCGAGCAGATTTTTTCTCAGCGGCAGAGCCTCTAAGGACTTGCCCCCACAAATCATGCTAGCCACCACTCTCATCACTGCAAATGAGCTTTTCAAATAGTCCCTCTTGTACTAACCACTCTAGGATCACTAGGGGGCAGCAGAAACAGTATACATTTGGGACACCACATAACAGTGAAAAGAAACACAGATAGCTATGTCCACACAAACTAAACAAACGTCCCAAGGACTGGAACTCTTGGCTGAATCTTACCATAGTTTAGGGGCCCTGGTGTTAGAGAACTGCATAGCCCTGAATTACCTGTTGGTTGCTTAGCGGGGCTTGGGAGGGGGGTGGGTGGTGTCCGCATACCTGCCAACACGTCTTTCTGCACGTGGATAGATAACACACCAAGATTTACTAATAGTCAGGGATATGCACCATAGAGGCCATGATATCACTCTACTGACTAAACAGATTTAACAAATCAAAATCTTCTCCTTTTCTGGTTGATTCTCCTGGCTTTCTCCACTAAATTGGCAGACAGGCTGTGAAGGGGCTTTGCAATTTTAGGTTGTGCCTTTATAAAATTCTGGGTCTTGAGGATGCTTTATACTGGCCCCAAACTCAAGTGTTAAGAAATAACACACAACTTAGGTCATAAACAACATGGTGCAAGATGAACTGTTATATAGACGAGTCAAAGATGGCCCCTGTATACTGGTCCTGTGTCGTTTACTTCTTTACAGCAGGTCGGTACCATGAGCTCAAAAGTTGCTGGTGCCAAACTGAATTTTTTTTTTTAAAGATTGGCACCTAGGCTAACAACTGATGCCAATCTTTTTTTTTTTTTTTCTGCTTTATTTCCCAACCCCCCCGATACAAAGTTGTATATCTTAGTTGCAGGTCCTTCTAGTTGTGGGATGTGGGACGCCGCCTCAACATGGCCTGACAAATGGTGCCATGTCCACGCCCTGGTATGGTATATAAATTATAACATTCAATAAAGCTTCAAAAAAGTTTTTGATTTTCAAAACTGCACTGTGCTCACCATACAAGTGAATGTCTTCATTCCAAAGAGATTCACACTGAAGTTTTTAAGGGTAAAGGGTCGCAATGTCTGCAATTTAATCTCAAATGGTTAAAAAAATCAATCTGGAGACTGAGAGAGAAAAATAAAGCAAATAGGGCAAAAAATAAAAAAATTGGTGAATGTGCATAAAGGTTATATGGGATTCTTTCTGCACTATTCTTGCCATTTTTCTATAAGTTTGAAATAATATTTTAGGAAGTTAAAGAAATTAATTAAAAATCGTGTATTTTGCATGGAAGCTCTTTGTAACCCACAATTTCTCCATCTGTGAAATCAGGAATTCAGGACGTCAGTCTGTGCTCACAATCTCTGCCTCACCCTGTGCTACTGACTGGGACCTGAAGAGAGAGAGCAGGCAAAGATGGATTTTAGAAAGCCACTTGAATAAAACATTCTAGAAAAGCTCCTGCACACACCCAGATGGGGAATCGAACCTGTGCAGCGTAGGTGAAAAACAGGAATGCCATCTGCTAGACCAGGGCCACCAAACTGGTCTCTGAGCCAAATGCAGCCTGCCTCCTGTTTATGTATGGCCTGGGAGCGACGGATGCTCTTCCATTTTAAAGTGATTGAAAAAAATATCAAAAAAAATATTTTATGACATGTGAAAATTATGTGAAATTCAAATTTTAGTGTCCATAAAGTTTTATTAAAACACAGCCATGCCCATTTGTTTACAAATTGTCTATGGCTGCTCTCCCACTACTACGGCAGAGCTGAGTAGTTGTAGGAGTCCATATGTGGCCCACAAAGCCTAAAATATTAACTAGTTAGCCCTTCACAGGAAAAGCATGCAGACTCCTACCCTAGACCACATGAAACGCATAGTTTCTTTAGATCAGTAGTTCTCAGTTGGGGACAATTGTGTTCCCCAGGGGCCCTTTGGCAATGCCTGGGGACATTTTTGGTTGTCACAACTGCAAGGGATGCTACTCCATCTAGAGGGAGGCCAGGGGTGGTAACAAACCTATAATGCACAGGTCAGCCCCCACAACAAAGGATGATCCAGCCCCAGACGTCAATAGTGCTGAGGTTGGAAACCCTGGTCCAAAGGACAGAGACACAATGACATGTTTAAGGCCAGATACCATGGCCCTGCCCTGAATAAACTAAACACTTCACTCCTGCCCTTGACTCCACCTCTGTGTCCAGCCTCCACATCCCCGCCCTACATGCCACTACAGCCTGCCTCCCTGCAAGGCATGTTCCCGGCGGGCCCCACACGCAGCCCTTGCATTCCCCATCAGCCTCCTCACCCCCATCCTGCTGCTTTGCTCTGCAGTCCCCTGTGATCTCATCTAATTCCATCCAGCACTGCCTCCCATCTCTCCGTTGCTCAGACTGGTTCTGCTCAGGCCCATCCAGCCCTCCCCTGGCTGTCTGGCCGGCTAGCTCTCCTGACTTGCCACGATTGGCTGGGCCCAGGCCAGGAGGGTTTCCACGGCCAGGCCATTCCCAGGGCTGGGAGACGCAGAAGCTGTACGTCACACCATCCTGAGTGACCCACTCCCAACTTCTGTCCTGGGGGACACTGCGCTTGGGGCAGAGCTGTCTGAGTCGGGGGTAGGGTATTCAGGGATCTGGCCACTTCTGTCACCACCTTCCATCCAGAACACTGGGGCTGAAAGTTCGACGGGTGGGGTTGGGTCACCGGGAGCGAGGGTGCTGCACAGTGGCCTAGCTCTGAGGAGGTCTAGCTTTGGGGCTTGAGTCCCCCAGATGAATCCCATCCCAGGTGCTTGTGATATGTGAAAGCTTGAACACCTTTCCCTAGGCCTCTCCATGACTCAATTTCCTAATTTGTGAGAAGGGAAGGGTGAGCATACCCACTACGTGGGGTGGTTGCAAGGATTATAAATACCAAGGATTATTATTTCTGTAATACGGTAATAAGCAGGGTGTTCAGAACTAGGCTGTGAGCATCCTGAGGGGCTAGGGGGTTTCTAGTGAGAGAATCGGGCATTCTGACCGGGGAGATGGGGGTAGGCATTTGGTAACAGAAATACTACTACCAACAACAGCTAACGCTCATAAAGCCTTTACTGTGTTCCAAGCACTGTGCTAGAGGCTTGCTACCAATAAGCTCAGGTAATCCTCCCAAAAGCCCTGTGAGGTAAATATCCCCATTTTACAGGTCAAATGTTTTAGTCACTGGAGAGATCTCCCAGCTTTGAGACCTGGAAAGGAAAAGGTCTGGATGGGACACAGCAACCTGGAATCCTCCAGTGCACGGGGAGGCCTCCTCACCCAGAGACCAGGCGGCTACAGACGTCCAGCATCAGACGCCTGAGCAGGGTCCAACTTCCGCCAGCCAGGGTGACGTCCACCGCCACATCCCAGATGGCACGGCCCATAGCCGCAGATTCCTGTTCACTCTGAAGTGACCACTACTCGGTGATGTGGAAAACACAGGTGGGGACTCCTCGATCCTTTCCTAGTCACACTGCTCTGAGTTACACAGGATTCCGACCTATGTCTCCCATGTAGGCCTGTGTTACACCTCGGGGAGAAACAGAAATCACATGAGAGGGCGTGACGCCGCCTGAGACGAAGCACCGAGAAGGACACAGCCTCCCTTCTGTAGAATTCCTGCCAGAGGTGCAAAACTGAATCCAATCACAAGAAAACATCAGGCAGACCCAAATTAAGGGATATTCTAAAAGGCTTGTAACCTTCAAAAGTGTCAAGGTCATGAAAATCAGGTGTATTCGTTTGCTCATGCTACTGTAACAAAGTGCCACAGGCTGGGTGGCTTAAATGACAGAAATTGATTTTCTCACAGCTCTGGAGGCTGGAAGTCCAAGATTAAGGTGTCGGCAGGTCTGGTTTCATTCTGAGGCCTCTCTCCTGGGCTTGTAGACATCTGCCCTCTCCCTGTGTATTCACGTGGTCTTTCCTGTGTGTATGCGCATGTCTGTGTTCAAATTTCCTCTTCTTATAAGGACATCAGTCATACTAGCCACCCACGTGACCCCATTTAATCTTAATTACCTCTTTAAAGACACTATTTCCAAATACAGTCACATTCTGAGGGACTGGGGGGTTAGAACTTCAACACATGAATTTTGAGGGACAATTCATCAGCCCATAACATCAAGGAAAGATTCAAGGAACTTTCCAGATTAAAGGAAATCAAAGAGACATGACAACTAATGCAATGTGTGGTCCTAGATTGGATCCTGGACCAGAATGGGTAAAAACAAATGAGACCTAAGGGTGAGATGATACTGTTGCATGGATGTTAAATTCCCATTTTAATACCTGCTGCACTGTAGTGGCGATTGTTCTGGACTGAATGTTTGTGTCCCTCCCCAAATTCATATGTTGAAGCCCTAGCCCCCAGTGCAGCCGTATTTGAAGATGGGGTCTCTGAGGAAGTAATGAAGGTTAAATGAGCTCATAAAGGTGGGGCCCTGATCAGGACAGAATTAGTGCCCTTATAGGACACCAGAGAGCTCTTGCACTTTCACTGTTGCTGTCTCTCTCTTCATTCTCTCTCTCCCTGTGCCTGCCCCGAGGAAAGGTCATGTGAGGACACAGCGAAAAGGTGTCCATCTATAAGACGGGAAGAGAGCCCTCATCAGAAACTGAATCAGCTGGAACCTTGATCTTGCACTTCTAGCCTCTAGAACTGAGAAAATAAATTTCTGCTGCTTAAGCCCCGAGTCTACGGTTTTCTGTCATGGCAGCCCAAGCAGACTAGGACAGCAGTTATGCAGGAGAAGGTACTCGTCCTTAGGAAACACACACTGAAGCATTCAGGGGCAAGGACGCATCATGTCTGCAACTTACTCTTAAATGGTTCAGAAAAGAGAAAGACTATGTATAATCGTATATAAATGTGTACAGAGAGAGAGGGAGGGAAAGAGGGAGAATCATAAAGCAAATGTGGCAAAATACTAACAATTGTTGAATCTGGTTGAAGAGCATATAGGACCTCTCTGTATTATTCATGGAAATTATCTCTAAGATCGAAATTATTTCTAAATAAAAGATTTAAAAAATTACCTGGTCCTGTTTGTTCCTCTGGGGCATCGAATCATTAGGAATTAGAGCAGTATTTCAGACCAATAATATTTATGGAATCTTTCCAATCTGCTTAGGCTTGCTTTAGCAAAGACTATCTCCTTACCTGGGCACAATATTGGTCTCTTGTTCCCACATTTTGAGGTACCCTATCTTACTTCACTCTCTCTGGAGTCCGGGGTCTACAGGACAAGCAACTTATCATCATTCGAAAGGTGAGGTTGTCGCAGGTGAGAGTGGGTGGCCTGGGTCATCCTTACCAACTACCCAGCCTGCTGGGAGGGCCACTGCACCAAAATTCATCCAGGGCACTAGAAAGCACGTCCCTGTTCCCCAAAGGCATAGAGGGCTGAGACATCTCTCTTTTCTTTGTGTGACACAGAGCACAAGTCCCTAGCCATGCTTACCAGAGCATGACAATGACCTAGGACACTTCCTCTACGACCTCCTCCCACCATCACGCCAAACAAAAAGGCCCATGCCCTGACCCCACACGGCACCCAGCACACTGTCTCCTTTCTGTGGGGAGGTGGAGCCCAAAGTCTCCAACGCTCTGGCCCCCTGGCATAGCCAGCTGGGGGGATGGGACATGCTCAGGACTCCTCTGGGAGAGCCCAGCGGGCCCCCAGCAGCAGGCTTGCTCCTGGCCTGCATGTCACTGTCAAGCCTCTCTTCGCTGCTGAGGGTGGAGGAGCGCTCTCTTCTGCTCCCTTAACTTGGAGGGCCTCTTGGAACCCATTCCCTGAGCGCTCACCAGCCATGCTGCTCTCCCCGCACAGTCCAGGAAACCTCCTCTGTCCAAACCCTCTTAGAAGAGTGACCCCCAGCCAGCCCCGCCTCAGCCCTTCTGCACACCCCACCGCCACTGCTAGCCATCTGCAGTGTAATTCGCTTCTCCAGATTGTGGCCAAGACTCCCACTCCCTGGGCCCTCCCTGCACCCCTCTTCTCAGCTGCAGCGAGTCCCCCACTTCCTCAGGACCCCACCCTGAGAAGCCGTTGTGCATTGGGTCTTGGAGCCATTCATTAGTCAGCAAAGTGCTGGATCCTGTGCTGGAGACTAGGGGTCTGCCTCTGCCCCTGGGGAGCTGAGAGGCTGCACTGTAGAGGACCTTGTGTGACACAGTTCCTTGGTGTACCAGGAGCCGGTTCCAGTCACTGCCCTGCCAGTGGGACCTCTGCTCTTTCCCCTGGCTGCCTGGGACCCAGATGAGCCATGGCCTAGTCTCCCCATGCAGCAGCTGAGGGCGATGCCCCCAGGGGTGGCAGTGCTGCCCTGTTGCCTGCCCCAGACTCTTGGGAGGGAAAAGGAACCTCTATCTCAGTTGGACCAAAGCCCGGAGTGGGGTGGGGGTCTCTGTTATAGCCACTCCGCCTCCACTCTAACCCCTCCCCTGTTCCAGTGCTAGCAGCCTCGGGCCACATGGCCCTCTGACCAGAGCAGACTTTCGTCTTCTTGGTGCCTCATTGCACCGAACCCACCTGTTTATGGGCGTGTCCTTCAGATTAGACTTTTAAGCTCCTTCTCCATTTTATACTAGTTTCTATCTCCGAATTTAGCATAATCCTGGCACACAGATTTGGGTTTCTGAATGTGTGGAAGATGAAGGAAATTTCCTACCTGGGCCTCAAATGTTTCCAGTCACTCCACCTATTTCTGTGGCTGCTTTCCAGACCTCATCTTACGACTTCTGTGATTCCTAACGAGTTGGGACAGCTACAAGCACATTCTCCCTTCAATGACTCTCCGGTATATTCCAGGTAAAATTCCCACTCCTGCGAAGGGGCTCCACCTTGGGTTTTCTGTCTTAAGTCTCACAAATCATCTTAGATGGGGCTCCCTTCTGCAAGCACATTGCACACTTTTACATCTCCTCGCCCTGGTCCATGTCAAGCCTTCTTTCTGGAATTTCCTCGTCTCCGAGGTCAGTCTACTTAATCTTTCCATTCTTTAAGAACCAGCTCAAAATAACATGACCTGAACTCCCTAACACTAGGCTCACCTCTATCTATGTCATACGCCGACCATATTCTGCTTTAAATCATTGGTATTTTTCACCTTGCCTCCTCTGTGGGACCTGAGGATTGAGACCACGTTGCATGCATCTTTCTCAGAGCACTGACCAATGGCTTCCCTATTATTCTCAAACAACTTGGAACAAGAACTGCCATGTCTAACAATCAATCACCAGGTGCAGACGTAGTGCCCCAGAAGTCACATGCCTCCTGTCATTTAATCCTCACAGCTCCTCTGTGAGGTTGGCAGCAGGCCTGACTTACAGATGAAATCAGGGAGGGCCACGGGGTCTGGGAAAGAGCTCTGCAGCTGGATGGTGAGGGAGCCGGGATCCACCCCCAGGCAACCTGTCTCCTTGACTTTAATCACTATCCTACACCCAACGGACCAAGAACCTCTGCTGCAGCGACCATGCCCAGCACAGAAAGGACCTAACTGTGGGCAGAGGCTCTTCTGGGTCCCTCTGGCCATGTTAACCACACTGGCACCAAGAATGGCGGGCTCTTCTAGGTGGAAGCTTCCATGACCCTCGCTTGGTAGAGGAGCCTCATACAGGCTCCAGGTGAGAAGCAGACTGGCGTGTGTGAAGAAGAGCAGAACACGGCAGAGATGCTGGGGCCATGGCCTCTCCCACGTCAGGACACCAGGGGCACGTGAGGGAGAGCAGGCAATGCAAGAATCTGACCCAGTCAAAGGGACCGCGGAGCTCAGCGTTCTGGACATAGGTCTGCGTGCAGCAGGAGACAAAACAGGCACTGGATGGATGAAGGATCGTAGTTGTGTGCTTGGAACAGTTCTGATGTGTAGTTAAAAAAAACCTTGCTCTTTTTCTCTTTCATATTTCTTTGTATGAGTAGGGTAGACACTATTGGGACCCCTTTATAGGCCAGTGCACCGGCCCCACCTACTGCTACTGTTAGCTGTTAAAGGCTCATACTGTCCATCCTCCAGAGAATTGACTTGGTCAACAGGAGTCACCTGGCTCAAAGTGCCCTCCCCTCACATACCCCCATCCCGAGTTGGGGGGATCCATGGCCAATTACTGACTAACAGTGGGTACCTAAGGCCCGGCCTCCCTGCCCTATGTCAGATCAACTCTGTGGCATCCTCCATGCTCCAAAGCTCCCTGGGGGATCAGGCTGAGGCCACACTTCTACTGAAACCACACACTTGCTAGGCTTCTTCCTTGGCCCTATCATGCTTGCCTGACTCCTCTACATATTTCTCTTAAGAGCTCTCCCTCATCAAACCACCTGAACAGGAATTCCCATCTCAGGCCCCGCTTCTGGTAAACCAGCACCTATGGTGTGCCTTTCATCTCTTCAAGGGTCCCTGTGTGTGTGTGTGTGTGTGTGTGTGTGTGTGTGTCTGTGTATGTACAAGTGTATGTATACACGTGTGTGAAAAAAAGAACACACACGTTTATAGGTTTCTAGAAAGCCTGACTTCATCTCTCTACTTCTCTGCCACCTAGTCCCTCTGCTCCACCCACGCTACCCTGGAATCATCAGATAAACTCCCTACCTCAGGGCCTTTGCACTTGCTGTTCCTCCAGCTTGAAATGCTTTTCCTCCAGGTTTCTGCATGGCTCATTCCCTCACCTACCTCAAGTGTTTGCTCAAATATCTCTTTCTGGTGAGCCCTTCCTCCACCACTTGCAATGGCACCCCCTCACACAATGGTCTCTCCCCTCTCCCTGCTATGTATTTCTCCATAGTCATAACTACCTTCTAATATACTATATATTTGTTTATTGTATGACTCTTTCCACTCCCTCCCACTCCCAGTAGAACACAAAGCCTGTGAGAGTAGGGGTTTTTGTCTGCTTTGTTCATGGCTGTACCTCTGGCTCCTAGAATAGTCTCTGCCATATAACAAGTACTCAAGAGATAATTTTTGACTACATCAAGTTTCACAAACCAAGGCCATCTCTCTTTTGCATATCCAGTACTGATGGCATGCCCTTGGTTTCCGTCTCTCTTAAGCCCATATTATACCAGAAACATTAAGTGGAGTATAAACATTGTAAATAAAATGAGTAACTTCTCCATACATTAGACCAAGTACCCACTGCCCTCTAGAGCAAACAGAACAAAATTGAGATAACCATTTGTGAAGAGTAGTTGATTTCTTTTTCTAATCTATCCATGAAGGAAGTTTCCTCCTCTAATAAATCACAACCCAGACCTTCAGGGTTAACTCAGGAGGGAGAATTCCCTGGTGAGGAGGCGCAGCTGAACAGGTGGCCCTGACTCAGCCTCCTGAAATGTACCTTCTCTCCTTGGGGTTCTCGCGCTTTAATCATCTCTGCCACAATCATGAGGTGAAACAAACAAAAAAGAATTTTAGAATAAACGAGGAGAGAATCCAGTTAACTTTGAAATTGCCCCCATTCCCCAAATCTCCTGGAGGTCAGTGTGTCTCCCAGGTATGCACAGCTCA
The DNA here is from genome assembly GCF_041296235.1 of Equus asinus. Taxonomy (NCBI): domain Eukaryota; kingdom Metazoa; phylum Chordata; class Mammalia; order Perissodactyla; family Equidae; genus Equus; species Equus asinus. The sequence goes on from NC_091820.1 coordinate 39,591,433, forward strand.
CAAGCAAACAGAATTTGGAGAGCGGCCACCGCCTGCCCACTGAGACCCCCTAACTCTGGCTGACAGGGCAGCGTGGACTGGGCTGCGGGACATCCAGTTCTGCTGCAATAGGCACATTGATAATGCGTAAGTGTGTTCTGTGAGGCTCCTGAGACGCAGAGGCAGGAGCGAAGTGGCAAGATCGCTGCTCTTTTCTCCAGGCACCTTGGTGTTGGTCCGCCTGTCCCTTCATCCCTGTCTCCTCTCTGCAGACAACTCTGAATCAAGCCCTCCAGCTCGAAGCACTCAAGGGAACATGAAATGCAACATAACTGAAGCTTGAGCTCATCATTTTTGGTGCCATTATTTACTCAGGCCCCTAAGCTCAACCTCAAACTGCCCCCTCCCCTTTCCCACCCTACCCTGCCCCAGCAGCCAATCAGTGGCCAGGGCCCATTCGCTCTGCCCTGCACCCCTGCCCTCCGCTCCAACCTCACACCTACGACTTCTGCCTCCATCACCCTGAGTGTCCTCTGCCCAATGCTGCTCCAGGCTCCTGGCCCTCCCACCTCCCATGAACAACTCCAGGCCTCTAAGGGGGAGATTTGGTCCCATCCTTCAACTGGTCAGAAACCTTTCATAGCTCATAAGGCCTGCTGCAAACAACCCAATCCAAACTCAGCCTAGTAATCAAAAGATGGTCTGATTTATCCTCATCTTCCTGGAACTCCCTCAGAGCACCTCACGTGTAGCTAGTGCTCTGCTGACCTTCACGACAGTGGTCTGGATTAACAATCACCTGCAATAGTAATCAGAAGGGGAGGGAACCAATGTTTGCCGAGCACCCACTCTGTTCCAGGCTATAAACTAGGTCTACAAGTTCTATTTCCTTTCAACATCCATTTCAGCATGTTTGTGTCTGTAGACGGAAAAGGAGAACATGGAGAAAACTTATAGGAAAAGTTAATACAACACAAGGCCATCGAGTAACATTTCTGCGGATCTACATGATCACAATAAGTACTATTCAAAACAAAGACCATCAGATGGTGACAGATTCCAAACTGACTTTATTTTGAAGAACGATGAACTTATCTCCACAGTCATCTACAATTCTCATTTTTCCATGGCATGACTGCATATGCCAGGCAGTCCCAGTGTGAGGTGCATTTTACAATTCTCTATGCCACAACAACATCCAATAATTCTATTAACCAGAATATTCCATTGACCAGAAAATCCCACTCCCTGATGCTTTTGAGTAAAGCCACACACTGTGTACTGTCACTGTGACAGTGGGGCACTCAACTAAATATGGTCACTTAAATAGGAATGCACCATGGAAAACACACCCACCAGATTAAGCACCACAGATTTATAGTTGGGACCCCTGGAGGACTTCATCCTGGGACTGGAGCCAGTCCAGAGGCTGACCAAGCCTCATCAACACAGGAATCCAGCCTGGAACAGATCAACCCCTGACTGGTTGAGGTAATCTGCCCCTATTTTAGTTGTCTTCCAGAAGATAGAGTAAATCCTTCATGAAGAGGGATATCAATTTCCAAAGCCTCTAAAATTTCTCATATATAATTTCCAGTATTAAATTAAAAATTACCATGCATATCAAGAACTTGGACCAAGAGAAAAAGGCAGAAGAGATACCAGCCCTCAACTGACCATGATTTTGGACTTATCAGACACCAACTTTAAAATACCAGGAAATTAATATATCCAAGTTAAAATATGATAAAATGGAGAATGTCACCAGGCAATTGGAATCTTTAAAAAGAACCACATGGAAAGTCTGTAGTTAAAAAATTCAGTAAGTGGAAGAAATCAATAGATAATTGTAGTAGCAGACTGGAAACAGGTGATACATGGATTAGTGAGCCAGAAGATAAGACAATAGAAAATCTCATGACTGAATTAAAGAGAGCAAAAAGAATGAAAAACAAAGAAAAGAAACAGACCCAAGGCACATGGTGAAAAGGCCTCACAGATGGCTAACTGGAGTCACAGAAAGGGAGGAGTTTGCTGTCAGTGTTGGCGAGGATGTGGAACAGCTGGAACTCTCCTTCCCTGCTAGAGGGGATGTAAAATGGTAGAGCCAGTTTGGAAAACAGTTGCTTCTAAAGATAACAATACACCCACAATATGATCCCATCATTCGACTTGTATGTATATACCAAACAGAAATGTGTACATATGTGCACTAAATAGCATGTACTAGAATGTTTAGAGCAGCTTTGTGGATAATAGCCAAAAACTGTAAAACAAAAAACAAAACTGATTTAAAAAAATCACTAAACCAGTCTTATAAGAAATGTTAAAGGGACTTCTTTAAGCTGAAAAGAAAGGGTGTAGTTAGTAACAAGAAAACATATGAAAGTATAAATCTCACTGGTAAATATATAGAAAAGGTAATGGATTAATCACTTATAAAGCTAGTATGAAGGTTAAAAGACAAAAGTAGTAAAAATAACTATAACTATAAAGGATACACAGGATAAAAAGATGTGAAAATGTGACAGCATAAAGTATGGGGGGAGAGTAAAAATGTAGAGCTTTACAATGGGATCAAACTTAAGTAGTTATCAACTTCAAATAGACTTAACAACTTAAAATAAGTTGTTATATGTAAGCCTCATGGTAACCAGAAAGCAAAAACCTATAGTAGATACAATAAAAGATAAAGAGAAAAGAATCTAAGCATACCACTAAAAAAGTCATCAAACTACAAAGGAAGAGAGCAAGAGAAGAAGAAAGGAACACAGGAACTACAAAACAGACATAAAACATTAACAATATGGCAATAAGTACATTTCTATCAGATTCCTTTAAATGTAAATGGACTAAATTCCCCAATAAAAAAAACAGACTGTAGGATGGCAACTAGACTTTTGGTGGTGAACATGATGCAGTCTATACAGAAGTCAAAACCTAATAATGTATACCTGAAATTTATATAATGTTATAAATCAATGTGACCTCAATTAAAAAAACAAACAAACAGTGGTTGAATGGATTAAAAAAAGACCTATGTATAGGCTGCCCACAAAAGACTTACTTTAGATGTAAGGACACACACAGACTCAAAGTGAAGGGATGGAAAAAGATATTCCATGAAAATGGAAACCAAAAGAAAGCAGGGGTAGCTATACTTATATGAGAAAAAATAGACTTTAAAACAAAGACTGTAGTAAGAGACAAAGAAGGGCATAATGATAAAGGGGTCAATCTAATGAGAGGCTATAACATTTGCAAATATGTATTCACCCAACATAGAAGCACCTAAATATATAAAGCAAATATTAAAAGACCTAAAGGGACAAACAGACCACAATACAATATAGTAGGGGACTTTAATATCCCACTTTCACCAGTGGATAGATCATCTAGACAGAAAATCAACAAGGAAACATTGGTCTAAAATGACACATTTAAGATGGCCTTAACAGATATATACAGAACATGCCATCTAAAGGCAGCAGAACACACATTCTTCTCAAATGCACATGGAACAGTCTCCAGGAATGGCCAGATGTTAGGCCACAAAACAAGTCTTAATAAATTTAAGAAGAATGACCACAATGATATAAAACTAGAAATCAATTACAAGAAGAAAACTGGAAAATTCACAAATATGTGGAGATTAAACAACATGATACTGAACAACCAACGGGTCAAAGAAGAAATCAAAGAGAAATAAAAAAATACCTTGAGATAAATGAAAATAAAAATTTAATATACCAAAACTTATGGGATGCAGCAAAAGCAGTTCTAAGAGGGAAGTTCATAGAGATAAAGGCCTACGTCAAGAAATGATAAAAATCTCAAACAACCTAACCTTACACCTCAAGAAACTAGAAAAAGAATAAAGCAAGCCCAAAGTTAGTAGAAGAAAGGAAATAACAGAGAGAAGAGCAGAAATAAATGTCTAAAAAGACAATAGAAAAGATCAATTAAACTAAGAGCGGGTTCTTTCAAAAGATAAAATCGACAAACCCTGAGCTAGACTCACCAAGATAGAGAGAGGACTCAAATAAATAAAATCAGAAATGAAAGAGAAGTTACAACTGATACCCCAGAAATACAAAGGATCATAAGAGACTACTGTGAACAATCATATGCCAACAAATTTGACAACTTAAAAGAAATGGATAAATTCCTAGAAACATACAACCTACCAAGACTGAACTGTGAAGAGATGGAAAGTCTTGAACAGACTGATGACTAGTAATGGAATATTATTCAGCCATAAAAAAGAATGAAATCTTGCCATTTGCAACAACACGGATGGACCTTGAGGACATTATGCTAAGTGAAACAGAGAAAGACAAATACCATATGATCTTATATGTGGAATCTTAAAAAAAAAACAAGCTCATAGATACAGAGAACAGATTGGTAGTTGCTGGAGGTGGGGGGAGAGGGGTACGAAATGGGTGAAAGGAGTCAAAAGGGACAAACTTCCAGTTATAAAATCAATAAGTCCTGGGGATGTAATGTACAGCATGGTGACTACAGTCAATAATACTTTATTGCATATTTGAAAGTTGCTAAGAGAGTAGATCTTAACAGTTCTTATCACAAGAAAAACAAATTTTTTTGTAACCATGTACGGTGATGGATGTTAACTAGAGTTAATGTGGTGATCATTTCACAATGTATGCAAATACAGAATCATTATGTTGTACACCTGAAACCAATATAATGTATGTCAATTATACCTCAATTTAACAAAACGTCAATCAGCAGTAGAATGGCTAAAGGATCTGTGGTAGATCTATAGAATGGAATACCAGAAAGTAATGAACTATAAGCAGACAAAACAATGTGTGTGAATCTCATAAAGATAACAATGGCTAGAAGGCAGTACTAAAAGAGCACAGACCATGTGATCCCATTTAGATAAAGTTCAAGCACAGGCACAACTAATCTAGGTTGAGCGAAGTCAGGATAATGGTTACCTTTTTTTGATGGGGGAGGATACTGGGAGGAGACAGGAGGGGAATTCTGGGATGCTAGTGAGAAAGAGACCAGAAGCTGGCCTAACACAGTGTGAGCCTTGGTGCTCCCCTGTTGAACAGGAAAATTTCACAGAAGAAAAACATTAGACAAAGTCACCATGTGACTGTGATGGATCAAGACAAAATCTGGAATCATATCTGACTACAAAGAAAAGACGAACATTGTCCAAACCACGAAAGTGATCAAACATCCCTCTTTCTCGGATAATATAAATGATTCCTGCCTCTGTACCAATTATAGTTTTAATCTCTTCATTCTTCCCACCACATAAATAAGATTTCAGATAGCCCTGCTTCCTGACAGCATCCAATCCAGAGCAAAGTCTTGCTTCTTTAATCCTCCCCCAAGTCACCTAACAGAGGTGATCCTTGCTCCCTGTTCTGACTTTGCCCCAGTCTATGGCCTGTGAGCTTACTCACACCCTCCATTCTAGACTTTTCATCCTATAAGTCTTTTCTAACACCCCCTGAGACAGCGCACAACGCACTTATTACTGCAATGAGTAAGAAATTCAACTTGCAGGGGCCAGCCCGGTGGAGCAGCGGTTAAGTGCACACGTTCCGCTTTGGTGGCCTGGGGTTCACCAGTTTGGATCCCGGGTGCGGACATGGCACCGCTTGGCACGCCATGCTGTGGTAGGCGTCCCACATATAAAGTAGAGGAAGATGGGCATGGATGTTAGCTCAGGGCCAGTCTTCCTCAGCAAGGAGAGGTGGATTGGCGGCAGATGTTAGCTCGGGGCTAATCGTCCTCCAAAAAAAAGAAAGAAAGAAAAGAAATTCAACTTGCTCAACCACAGGTGTGTCCCCGGTGGTCTGTGGCTGGAGGGCTTTGACACAGGTAATATTCTGTTCCTCGAAATGAATGGTGGTTACACAGATGTTTTCCCTTGGTGAAATTCATTGTGCTATGCACTTATGATTTATGCCCTCGTATATATGAGCGCTATACCTACCTGCAGGATCAACAGTACAACAGATGCTCATGGCAAGTTACTCACTGTATTAAATAAAAGCCTCCCAATTTAAAAAAATCATGTGACGAATGCTGTACCACTGAGTATTCATATAACAAAACTTTTTTGAAGTCCTGTTACATCCCTGGGGTTTTCTTGGGTGTTTGGGAACACAGAAATGCAGAATACGCATTTCCTGTCCTAAACGAATTTATAACCAGGGAGCGTGGACACCTGCAAAACTGTGAAAGAGCTGTTTTGAAAGCTGCATTATGTCCCTCAGGCTGATCTGGAAAAGGCATTTCCAGGTGGACACATCGCGAGGAACAGGGCACAGGAGCCGGATAAACGTGGCAGGTAACCGCGAACATCTGGGAGTGAGAGGCAACTCGGATAGAGGGTGTGAGTGAGCTAACAGGCCACGGATGGGCCACCACAGAACAGGGAGCAAGGACGAGTTTTTCTGCCCCGTGTTTGCCAGCAGGAGAGCTGCTGGCATTTTGGGTGGACAGTTCTGTGCTGGGCAGATCTATCCCACCCCGGAAGGATGTTACATCTCCACGCCTCCACCTGATGAGTGACTTCAGTCCTGCCCAGTCCTGTGACTATGGAAAATGCCTCTTCACACTTGCAAAGCAGACAGGTCCACAGCATGGGGAGCCAAAGCAGGCAGTGCGGGCTCGCTGGGAACCTTTCATTTCTTCATCTCAGTGCTGGCTACAAGGCTGTGCTCACTTTCTAAGCATCCATTGAGCTGTACCCTTACAATGTGTATGCCTTCCTGGATAAATGTTATATTTCAATCAAAAAGTTTATAGAAAAAACTTGTGGGATGCAGCTGAAAGGAACATACAGAGGAAAATTTACAATCTTAAATTTATTGGGAATGAATGCTAAAAACTTACTAAGAGTCCTCAGGAAGCTATAGAAAGAACAGCAAAATGATTTCAAATAATATGAAACAGGTGAAGGAATGTAAGAGCTATCTTCTAAAAGTATATTTGACAAATGAAACCAAAACACCACTAAAAGAGAAAAGTCTATAGACCACTCAAGTCTGATTAAGATAAAATTAAGATTAAAATAAACAGAATCAGGAATGTGAAAGGGAACATAATTAAAATATCCAGAGATTTCTAAAGTATGAGAACACAATGTGAATCTTCCAATTAAATGTGGTAGATTGACCACAGGCATTTAAGTCAGCTTTTTTCTAAGACACAAAAATAACAACTGTAAACAAATGTTCTTTTTAATGTATAAACTCACCAAGGGGACAAAGGGAATGGGAGAGATGTCATGCGAGTGCAACAGATTTCTGGAAAGCAGCCAGAGTGGGCACAGACCCAGCTGAGGAGACCAGTGAAAATCTGGCCCCTCTGCCCAGCAGAATCCCTGAGGTGCGCAGGACATGGAGACACCAGGTTCCTAGGAAGGCAAGGATGGGGCATGGGTTGGCAACGGGGGACTGACTGGACCCCAGATTCCACCCCAAGTGTGCTAGCAAGGGTGGGGGCAAGTCCAAAATCAAGCAAAACAAAGTTACGGTGACAGGACAGTGTTGCCTTTGGGTAGTACTGCCTGGGAGGCAGCACGAGGGTGCTGGAAATGTTCTCTATCCTGAGATGGGTGGGGGTTCCATGAACTGTATGCTTCCAACTGTGCACTGTACTGCATGTAAGTTATACTTCAATAGAAAACTACAATGGAAACCAATGTGTTGAGCACCTACCATGAGCTGGGTGCCTACTATGTGCTGTACAATTTATCTCCCCGCTTCCTCTATAGGATGTCTATTTCCCTCCTCTCATCCCTTTTCTTGTAAGATTTCCAGGTCCTTCCCTTCCTCGTTCCTCTCCCCCTCTTCTCATAAAGGACTTCTGTATGCCTCCTCCTCACTCCTCTTCCCACCCTCTCCTCACCCAGGACTTCTCTGTTCCCCCCTCACAACATTCCTTCCATTCCCTCCTCATCCAGGACCCTCTCATCCTCCTTCTCCCACCCACTCCTCTCACAGGACTTCCATGTCCTCTCCCTCCCCTCCTTCCACAAGAGGGAGGCAGGCCAGACGGTCCCCTATGAGCACTCCACCACTCCTTTCTCTTGCCGCCCACTTCTTCCCACAGGACTTGTACAATCACTCCCTCCACACCCCTCTGCGGAAATAAAAGAAACCTTAACTAAATTGGAGTCGGGAAGGCCTGTACGGGAGCTCTCGCACCCTAGCACACATGGTCAGTTACACCAACGTGGAGGAGAGGAGGCTTGCATCCTAAACAGTAGAGTCGTAAAGCTACTTTACTGCGGAAGGAAGCCTTCTCTCCCCACCCAGCAACAGGCTAGCCAATGACAAACCGTTGCTGCCCTGAACTGCTACTTTCCCCCAGCGGACCTCCCTTTAGAACAGCCCCTCCCTATTCCCCCTTTTTCTCTATAAAGGCAGCTCCCCTCCTTTCTTTTCCGGATTTGCCTATGGTTTGCTCTAGCATGCACGTCCCAAATTGCAATTCTTTTGGCTATTCCCGAATGAACTCATTTTGAGGGTAAAATAACTGGAGAATTTGCTTTTTAAGTTGACACCTCTTACCTGCAGGAGCAGCCCAGCCTTCTCCGCCAGCAGGGTGCCCAGGCTGGGGCTCACACTACTGCAGAGGGGACAGCCACATGCAGTGGGCCTTCCTCTGCCAGGTCTCCCCACTTCCAACTCATGTCTTCTCTCCGGTGTAATCCTCTCCCACTGTGTCTCTTCCCTTCAGCACTGAGCAGACTCATCTCCCTCCCACTCGCCCCTCACTCGCAGCATCTCATGCACACTCACCTTCTCGCTGTTACACAGCAGGTTGGTGGTCTCAGGCCTTGTCCAGGGGTGCTTTAGGACTTACCTGAGGGGAGCTGGAAGGGACGATAAGGGGTCAAAGTTAAAACTGCTGTTTTTAAGGTTTTTATCGAAAGAAAGAAGAGGTGAAATAATTGGTAAAAATGTTTGTGGTCCAGCACTGCCTTAGGAAATTATAGGGCCAATCTGGGCTTCCCAGGGTAGTCTAGAGGGCCTAGGGGATGGGGTGAAGAGGAGTCTTATTAATATGGTTTTGGTGGTTTTAGCTAAGGTATTAAGGCGAGAAAATTAAACTACTGGTATAAATACGGGGGGAGGGTTGTGGAGCTGATTTGGCGGTCCTCAGGACAAAGCTGGAGGGCCTTAGGGATGCTCAGGCAGTCCCAAAGGATGGGTGCGACAGTCTCATTATTAATATTGCTTTGAAGGTTTGAGCTAAAAATTAAATAAGAAAATGATATATTAGTATCAGCCCTAAAGAGTATGAGCACAGGTCTAAGGATCTCAGGGTCGATCTTCTGGGGGGAAAGGGTGGGCTGAGGGATCAAAGCCCAGGTGTGGAGGGGAGTCTCAAGGCTGGTCAGGAATGCCACAGGGTGAGTCTATGGATTTCAGAAAACAATAATTGGTGTAAATATTGGGAGTTCCCAGTTCTGGATAATGGGGCCTCAGTGTGGACCTGAGGTGCCTCATGATGAGCTGGTGGTGAAAATACAAATCTGGGGTCAAAGGACTGGTTTAGGCATCTAGAAGACATTATTAATAGCGTTTTGGAGGTTTTAACTAAAGAAATAAGTTAAGAAAACGAAGTAACTGATATAAATTTGGGGGAAGTCTAGTGCTGCTCTGAGCATTCCCAGGTAATTGAGTGGGGAGAAATCACTATTAATATTGTGATAGAAGGTTTAGGAATAGGAAAAAGACAAGAAAATGGAATAATTGATATAATGTTAGGGGGAGTGTTCAGTACTCCCATTTTCTGGGTCTAGGACAGGTCACAACATGAAATAACCCAAATAAAGGCTGGGGATCCACTCACTGCTCTCTGGTGGGTCTGAGTCGGGCCTGGGAGGGGCCTATGTATTGTGGCCTTACTGTATCACGGTAGTACCCCCAGGTCTGGCTAACCTTGTAATTCACGTGGGTCTCGTTCTTGTGCAGTCCCCCGAGCCAGGCCACCCCCTTCACAGCTGCAGCAGGAACTGCCATGTCAAGATGGGTCCATGGCTGCTCCTGCCATCCCAGGAGTACCCGGAGAGTGGACGACTCATAAGCAAGAGGCTGTGACACAGGAGGGGGCAGAGGTCAGTAGAGATGCCCAGCACCTGGAAGTGTTTCACGCACCGCCCTCCTTGGACTGATAAAATGGGAATGACGATAGTGCTCACCTGGTACTTTGTTAGGACAATAAAATGAGCTGAAGAAAGTAAAGCACTTAGCACAGTGCTAGCACATCAGGGCTGAATGTTACTGTTGTTATTATTTCTGTTAGCACCTGCCCATCTCCCCCTAACCAGGATGCCCCTTTCTCACCCTAGAAAACCCATCACTCCTTTTTAGTATGCTCACTGCCTAGTTCGGAACACTCTGCACCAGTCATGAGGTAGCTGCCATCTTCACTTCCATGTCTTAAATGAAGAAACTGAGGCACGGAGAGGAAAAGGACAAGATGCCCAAGTTTACACAAACCACAAAAGTCTGCCCACAGCTTGAGCTCCTAAAGGCTACGTAACGCTGCCGCTAGCCAGCACCTGCGCGCACCACCTGCCCGGAAAGACACGCCCGCAAGGACACCCAAGTTCAGACCGCGCTCCGGACGCTCCCCTCCAGCCTAACTGGACGGGAGAAACCGTACTGGGCGGGGCGTGTGGCGGCGCTCTACAAATGCCCCACCCTCCACGTAGAACGTCCCTGGATGACCTGCCCCCTACATAAATGCCCCGCCCTCCACGTAAAACACGCCTGAATGTCCTGCCCCCACGTGAATACTCCGCCTTCCACGTAGAACGCTTAGAACGCCCCTCCTTCCACGCAGAACGCCCCACACGCCCCGCCCACCACGTAGACAACCCCACACGCCCTGCCCTCTGTGTAGAACTCCTCAAACGCCCCTCCCAACACGTAAACGGCCTCTCACACTCTGCCCACCATGCAGACCGCCCCACACGCCCCGCCCACTGTGTAGAACTCCTCAAATGCCCCTCCCACCACGTAGACAGCCTCACATGCCCCGCCCCCCACGTAGAGAGCCTCGCACGCCCCGCCCATCACGCAGACCACCCCACTGCCCCACCCACTGCACAGAGCGCCCCATACGCCCCGCCCGCGCTGTAGAAGGCTTGGAAGTAAATCACTCTTGGATGTGGGCAAATATACCGTGTTTCGAGTAAGGCCGACCTGAGCAGGGGGCCCAAGTCTAGCCTTCCTAGTCCTGAGAATCGCCTCGCGCCCGAAACTCCCGCCGCCCCGGTATCCCTGAGCACCGCCCTTACACCCCTCCAGGGACTGGGCGAACCTGAGTGGAACCTGGCTGACCGATGGAGAGGTGGGAGGGGCCGTGCTTTACACAGTTAGTTAGACGGGATTGTGGAGGACCTTACATTAGCGTGGGAGTAGGAACAGGAGGAAAAGAAATGGACCAGTGGGGACTGTGAGGACTATGTGGAGCCTATGGGTAGCGTGCCTTGAAGAGGGGCGGGGCTCAGTGGATTCTGAATGAGAGTGGAGAGGCAGGACGCACAGGTGGAATCTAAGGCAGGAGTGAAGCATACAGTGTGTGCAGGTTGGGGACGTGGATACAGCCCTATGAATGTAATGGCGAGGGCAGCTCAGCAGTTGGAAATTCCCAGTAATAGATGGGAATAGTAAAGTGAGTCTGGGGTTATCATTGATAAGAAAGCAGTAGTTACTGAAAGAGGGTGTCTTTATGGCATTTTACAGCTGCTGTATGACTTTGGGAGAAATAATATTTCCTGTTAACTTTGAAATTGTCTTTATCTGTGCCTGTCATCCCAGCCCAATTATTAGCAGGGCTACATTTTTCTTTCTCACTCTGAGCTGATTTTCACTCTTTCTATCCCAAAGAAGTTTTTACTCTTTCACTCCCCCTTTTGGCCAAGGGCAGGAGAGGTCAACCACAGAACATTATTCTGTGAAATTCAGATCTTCACCATTGTTAGAGTTCCATTGATCTAAAGGTGGTTTGGAGGACAAGTCTGTAGTTGGACAAATGTCCATTCTTCACATTCCTTCAATAGCAGCTTAGTGTTGGATCATCAGACAGGACAGTGGCTGCACAGTAGCATTTAGGACTCTTCAGGTCCCACTAATTTTTGCTGGGAAAGATTTGCTCTGAGCTAACATCTGTTGCCAATCTTCCTCTCTTTTTTTCTCCACAAAGCCCCAGTATAAGTTGTATATTCTGGTTGTAAGTCCTTCTATGTGAGCCACTGCCACAGCATGGCTACTGACAGACCAGTGGTGTGGTTCTGTACCCAGGAACTGAACTGCGCCTCCAAGCAGAGTGCACAGAACTTTAACCACTAGGCCATTAGGGCTGGCACTGGAGGTCCCACAATGGAACACTGTAACACAGATAAATATTAGGAGAGTGATTATAATCAGAATGTGACGTCCACTTCAAAGTGAAAAGCCAGGTTTACCCAAGTTAAGCAAAAAGAGCAAATCTCATTCCTATTCTGAAGAGCATGTAGAACCAGATATTGGGAGACTGGGAAAAATACCAAATATATTAATTTGCTTGCTTGTTTCTTTGGTATTTTTAATAATGTTAAAGATTCCAGAGAGTCTACTGGAAAGTAGGTACAATATTCTTCCACCTGAAAGGCCAATATTATATCTAGAGTAGCTGTATGCTCAACCACTGCTTACCTGATTTCATGAACCTCTTGGGCAAGGAGTTCTGTGGTCTTAGTGACATTGTCTAGTTCTTCTGCTATTCTCTGAACAACAGCATGTGGGATTTCCCCCACTCTTATAAAGTGTGGAATGAAGAGTCTAGGTGGCAGAAGAAGGCAGTCCAAAATTCCTCTTGAGTAGTTAAAAGTTTTTGGCTCAAGTCAAGGTCCAGTTTCTCTCCTTGAGTCAAATTATCTAAAGACTTCTTTCTCTAAAAGGAAACTTAATGAGACCCTAGGTGGTATCAGGGACTATTCTGAAGGCAGGGATTAGTTTACCAAGATAACAGATCCTGTGCAATTTGTGGTTAATAGTCAATAGGTGTTTATGTCATGAATGCAATACAGATTCATCAGGGGCCACCAGGTGATCTTTCTTTGGTCAAAATAACTCCTATGGGGTTGTCAAATCGTATTGTAATGTTTTGCATCATTTAGCAAGAGTGTTCTGATGCCAAACATTGACAATTTTAGTAATAAGAGACCATCAGGTAGATCTAAACCAAAAGAACTTGGGGCTGTGCCTATATAATATGTCTTTTTGGTCAGTCTCTGAATATACACCATCTTTCCCTCAATTCTTTCCCAATTCTATTTTGGTGAAAGTTCAGTTACAAAAGTTAGAGTCTATGATATATTCCCAAGTATTGTTTCAGTGGAGATAGGAACTCCTTTTTTGGTAGGATAAAGAGTTTTTGAGTTTTGTTTGTCTGGCCTATTGTGGTGTTTGACATCTAAAAAGTCTCTCCTTAGTTGAGTCCAATTACTCTGAAACCCAACTGATCTATTACAAGGAATTGGTTTAAACAGAAGTTGAGTGTCACCAAAAGAAAGTTGAGAAAAACACAACAGTTTGAATATATACTGTAGTCAAATCATGAAAAAATTATGTGTTGGAGTCACACCAAGGAGTAGCTAAGGATGTAAAGAGAAATATTAAGGATAGGAGCCTTATATATGCCATAGTTAGGAGGTAAAAAGTGTCTGTTAACAATCCAGAAGCTTAAAACATCAAAAGGAAAAGAAAACCAGAAAAACAAGAAACAAAGTTCTGTAGATAGAAGTGTGACAATATGTGACTCCAAGTGTCTTGCTTCATAAGTCTTGGACAGAAGCTATGTGTCTGTTGGTCTTGGGTGGAAGTATTCACTTTGATGCCAACAGATCCATACATATCAAATTGTAAAGAAATCATAGGGGAAAAATATCTTAGAGCTAACAGCACATGTGTGTGCACTGAAGGAGGAATGGTCACAATGTACACTCAGCATTGCTTATTGTGGAGGGTGTATTTCCATACAGGAAAGGCCCTTGCGTACTAGTGAGTACCTAGGTGTGTGTCTGGGCACAGAAAGGGGGCCTCCAGCTGAGTTTGAGAATAGGAGCTTGGGAGAGGGTGGAGGACGAGGAAAAAAATCCCTATGGTGGCATTTTGAATAGAATAAAAATGAAAACAATGTATCAAAATTTGTGAGGTGCTGCTATAAGAACTATTTAGAAGAAAATTCACAGCACTAAACACCCATGTTAGAAAAGAAGAAAGGTCTCAAATCAATTACCTCAGCTTCCACCTTAAGAAATTAGAAAAAGAAGAACAAATTTAACCCAAAATAAGTAGAAGTAAGAAAATAATACAGATCAGGGCAGAAACCAATAACATAGAAAAAAAAATAAAAATCAATGGCACAAGCAGAGGCACTCACAACTAGAATATAACTGTACTGGGGGCTTTGGGGAGAAGAAGAAGAAGAAAAAAAAGAAGAACATTGGCAACAGATGTTAGCTCAGGTGCCAATCTTTAAAAAAAAATTAATGAAACCAAAAGCTGGTTCCTTGACTAAATCAGTAAAATTTATAAATCTCTAGCCATATTCATTCTCTGTGCCTCATATACAAATCTGCCCCACTAAGAAATGATCTTGAAAGTCATCCCGAGGATAATGAGCCCCGTACCCACATCCAAATAAAAGAAAAACAATGGTGGGTTTCACTATGTGCAACTTACAATGCAAGAATATGGGTTCTTGAGTGCTATTTTCAGACTCTTTCACTTTATGAAGGATTTCAAAGGTGTTTATAGTCATCTGAAAGAGGTAGTTATTGCTACAACTATGGCAAATACACAGCACTTCGGTTATTCAAGTTAACACGTGGGTGTGTTGTTATGAGATCGGCACTGTCTTATTCTCTCTGACGTTCTTTTTTTTTAGCAGCTGCCTGCCATCATTAGATTAGAATTAATATAGTGCATTCAACTCTTGGCTAGTTCGTGGCTTTGAGTTTCTCTAGTGATTTCCACTGTGTGCATGGACATAGGCACACTTCATGGACAAGGACACACCCAGAGAGATGTTTCCTCACTGAGGAGGAGGCAATTGGAGAAGTGCACCAAATAGATGTTGTTATGTGGTCGTTGCTTTGACAAGGCACTGGACAAGGCCATGAGGATAATTTGTACTCTTATCTGAACCATGTGCTTGCTACATGAGATCCAAATAGGAATCTCAGCTTGACCACAGGGGAAAGAGAGAAAGCAGTATTCCTGCTTCATTTTCATGCAAGTTGGGGAAGGTATGAGTCAGGGGATTACCTTACAGTCTAAACCAAATTATGCTCCTTCTCAAGAAGTAATCTTGGGTAAGTGCCTCTTGTATAGGAAATGGGAGCAGCAGCAGTGTTAGGAAGAAGACAATGATGTGGAAAGGACCTTGGACTGGAGGTTGAAGAACTGGACTCTAATTCTTGTTTGCAAGCAACAGTTTTTGGTGGCCTTGGGTGAATTACTTCACTTCTTTAGACTTGACTCAGTTTCCTCTGTAAAATGAAGGAGGTAGACCAGATGGCTCAACTCAATAAACAACAATGCATTGAGTGTCTAGTTTTCCTTGACTCAGTACTAGGTACCTGTCCTCTTGGATTTCATTGTCTTTCAGATAAGACAGCATTAACAATTAATTTTAAGTATGATAACTATTAGGACATGGGAATTGTAGGATATGGTGAGAACATATAACAAGAGGTTATACGTTAAGAGGGGTCAGGAAAGACCTCCCTGAGTAGAGTTGGTTTAGACTGAGAATGAAGGGTGAGTAGGAGTTGGCCAGGTGAAGATTTTTTATTATTATTTTGTTGATTTCTACTTTAGTCTAAAAACATAGTTTGTATTATTTCAATTCTTCCCAATTTTTTAAGGCTTGTCTTATGCCCCAAGATATGGTCTGTCTTTGTGAATGTTTCATGTGCACATGAAAAAAAAATGTGTCTTCTGCTGTTGTTGGGTAGAGTGTTCTATAAATGTCACTTAGATCAAGTTTGTTAATGGTGCTGTTCAGCTATTTTATATCCTTGCTGATTTTCTATCTAATAGTTCTATCCATTACTGAGAGAGGGGTATCGAAGTCTCCAACTATAATTATAGTTATGGACTTGTCTATTTCTCTTTTCAGTTCTATCAACTTTTGCTTCTTGTACTTTGAAGCTCTGTTGTTAGGTGCATACACTTTTAGGATTGTTATGTCTTTTTGGTGAATTGATCTCTTTATCTTTAAGTAATGCCTCAATTTCTCCCTGGCAATTTTCTTTTCTCTGAAGTCTACTTTGTCTGATATTAAAATAGTCATTCCAACTTTCTTTTTATTAGTGTTTGTATGGTAGATTTTTTCCATCCTTTTATATTCAACATATGTGTATCATATTTGAAGTGAATTTTTGTGGACAGCATATAGTTGGGTTAAATTTCTTTGTTCATTCTATTCTGATAACTTTTGTCCTTTAATTAGTGTGTTTAGACCATTTACATTTAATGTAATTATTAATATGTTTGGATTTATGTCTTCCATTTTATTAATACTTTTCTGATTGTTTCCTCTGTATTTCTGTTTCTCTCTTTCCTTTTTCCTGCCTTCTTTTCAATTGTTTTAGTATTTTCAGTATTCTGATTTAATTTATCTATTGGATTTTTTACCATATCTCTTTTAATAGGTATTTTTTGGTTGTTGCTGTTTGGATTAAAATATATATTTCTTAACTTTTCACAGACTACATAGAATTCATATTTTAAAACTTCACATGGGGGGCTGGCCCATTGGCGCAGCAGTTAAGTTCACATGTTCCACTTCTTGGTGGCCTGGGGCTCACCAGTTCAGATCCTGGGTGTGGACATGGCACCACTTGGCATGCCATGCTGTGGTAGGCATCCCACATATAAAGTAGAGGAAGATGGGCACGGATGTTAGCTCAGGGCTGGTTTTCCTCAGCAAAAAGAGGAGGATTGGCGGTAGTTAGCTCAGGGCTGATCTTCCTCAGAAAAAAAAAAAAAAAAAACACTTCACATGGAATGCAGAAAACTTTCTCCTTAATATTACTGTTGCTATATGTTTACATCTATGCATCAGTTATCAATTTATTGTCTCAGCTCTGAATGTGCTCTTCAGTATATGCTTTATGATAAACAACAGAATTCCTCCAAGAATTTCTCCTTTAAAGTGAACATAATGTTAAGATTTCTCAGTAGAGGGCACTCACTGGAGGGACATGACAGGAGGAAGATGCTTCCTGTAATTTCTGGCATAGGGGAAGGAAGGATTCTTCCCTGTGGGTATTGAGGACATCCAGTGGAGCTTGCCTGAGGCATAGGCCCATAACACCATCTCTCTGTGACCTTGCAGCCTCAGCCTGGCAAAAACCTGTCCATAGCCCTCTCGACACAGATCTGTTACTCCTTTGCAAACCCCGCCTCTTGGCCCTGCACAGCTTACCTATGCATAGGTATGGGCTATGGGCTGTGCTGCAAGGGTCTACAAAGAGTAGCCCATACCTATGCAAGTTCCGTCTCCCCACACAGCCCATGTGCTCTGAAGACGACCTGCCCCTGCTAGTACTCAGACTACCACTGCATGCCCACACCACAAGTTGCTGATCACTTGTTCCCCCACCTATACTCCAGAGGGGTGCCTATTTGTCCAGGAACTTCAGACCAGCTCTAGTCTGGCTAAACTATTAAACTTCTCTGCAATCTAGTGGTAGAAACACACTTTCTCTAGCAGGGTCTGAACTCCTTCCAAGTTTGTCCTTGATTGGTGTTTTAGTCAGTTTAGGCTGCTATAACAGAATACCATAGGCTGAGTGGCTTATAAACAGAAATATATTTCTCACAATTCTGGAGGCTGGGAAGTCTAAGACCAAGGTGCTGGCAGATTCTGTGTCAGGTGAGAGCCCACTTCCTCATTCATAAACAGACAGCCATCTTCTTGCTGTGTCCTCACATGGCAGAAGGGGCCAGGAAGCTCTCTGTGGTCGCTTTTGTGAGGGCACTTATCCCATTCATGAGGGCTCCATCCTCATGAATAAATCACCTCCCAAATCCCCCACCTCCAGATACCATCACACGGGGGATTAGGTTTCAACATAGGAATCTTGAAAAGACAGATATTCAGTCTATAGCATTCTGCCCCTGCTCCTCTAAAATTCATGTCCTTCTCACATGCAAAATACATTCACTCCATCTCAACAACCCCAAAAGTCTTAACTAATTCCAGCACTAACTTTAAAGTCTAAAGCCTAAAGTCTCATCTAAATCAGATATGGGTGAGACTTAAAGTATGATTTATCCTGAGGCAAATTCCTCTCTAGCCGTGAACCTGTGAAACCAAACAAGTTATGTGCTTCCAAAATACAATGGTTGTACCAGAATACGATAGACATTCCCATCCCAAAAGGGAGAAATAGGAAAGGAGATGGAGGTAATGGGTCCCAAGTAGTGTCACAGGCTCTTAATTAATATCAGTCCTGATATAGGTTCCCCTACATTGAACCCAGCATATATGGGGTTAAAACCCAAAGCACTCATCCCCATTCCCTGCTTCTTTAGTTACACTCATATGTAAATATCTCTTTCTTTAATCTTTGACTCCCTGAGGTTACAACCAAATAGAAGTTACAAATTGTTAAAGCCCAAGTGGCCTCATGCTCACACAACAGTTTTGGCTAATTGTGGGTCCTTGAAGTTTATTACAGGGAAACTGATGTCCAGAGAATATCAAGAAACTAAAGCTTCCCAGGCCCCAACTCCTCAGCTTCCTGGTGCCAGAGTCTACCATCCACCATGGAGATGGACAGCCAAGGACACCCATCTGCGGAATCCCTTATTTTCTCCTCCTCCCCTGCAAGCAGCCCCAGATGCAGGCCAGTGGGAAAGTGCTGACCAGCAAGGCCACAGGCCCCCGCTCCCTACAAGCAGTCAAATTCCTCAACCTTTAAAAAACCCTACCAGCTTTTTAACGGGGAGCTAGCAATTCTTAAGGCACTAGCCATTGCTTTGCTCCCTCTGCCTGGCAAAGAAAGTAAAGCTGTTTATACATAATGAGGGCTAGAGCCAGAATAGGGCAGTTACATCATCTAGCCCAACCCCTACTTCTTGCAGATAAAGAAACTCTTGAAGCCTGAGTAGATAAAAAAGAACCTGAGTTGGTCAAGGGGTGCAACTCCAGTGAGAAGGGCCACCTCATTGTACAATTCCAGGTGTACCATTCACATTCTAGTCTAGGTGATTGGCACTCCCTGGAGCCCTACAGTATGCAACCTGCAAAGCTGTACATGGTGGCCCTACCAATGAACAGACAAAGGGACCCATGAACTAAGTCTGTTTTATATTTTAACATGTTCTCAGACTTTTAAACTATCTTTAGTACCTATAAGTATCTGCCAGTACATAGCTGGTATCTCATAACTCTTCAAACCATTATGTTGCACATAAGACTGGCATTAGACTCTTGCTATTGAGAAGACCTGTCTACAAGAGAGATCAAAGAATATAAGTCCTAGGAAATAACTTTCAAGACCTCAAGTATCAGCCAAAGCAGCAGCCTGGGCTTGGGATTTGGCTTCATTCTGAAATTTCACTCTATATGGTCTTATTTTTCATGCATTGCCTGGAAACGCTTTTCTTCACTTGTGTGCAATTTTTTAAAAACTGTTTTTGTTTTATGATCCCCCCATGCATTTTTTGTTTCTTTTTGCTAGAACTTCAGATGTTGAACTTATGGATAGGTCCTCTAATTTTCTTTTGTTTTTCATTGAATATTTCTTAGAATTTTTTCTCTGAGTTCTCAGAGAGTTCCTTGATTTTTCAATCATTCTATTGAATAATTTTATATTTGCTCTTGCATATATTTAATTCCCCAAATTCTTTTTTGTTCTTTATTTTTTGTTTATAGTGTCATTCTTGCTTCATGAAAGCAACACCTTCCCTTGTCTTTTTGATGATAAAAAATTATAGTTGGCTTGATGTTTCCTTCTGCTCCCTATATCATCTCTATTTCCTGTGAGTTCCTTTCTAAAATGTCTGTTCATTTTGCTTCCCTCATTCATATGGGAGGTCTTTCTCAAATGTCTGGCGGTCTTTGCATGTCTGTTTATGTTAAGATCGATGCAATATGAAGCTGATTGGAGACTCTGTGGCATGGATGAGGCTTGTCAATCAGTAAGTACCATCAGGTGATGAGTGGGTTTATTTGTTGGGGGATCTTCTGGGAAGTAGTTAATCCCCTAACAGCAGTGCAGCAGCTAACAGGACCACAAGGATCACTACTAAACGTGTTAGGTTGGTTCCTCACAGTTCCATATTAAGCCAGTAAGGAGACAATGAGCCCAAATACATTCAGACAGTTTATTACATAAAGATACAGCAAAAGCAAAATCAGCTTGGTGTCAGCTTTCCACATCCCTTGTCCCACAGAATGACACCAAATGGTAGGAGCCAGATGACAGGCAGAATTGGTTGCTCTGTATAATAACCATGTTTTCTAGTTTCTGTATTTGATGCTTTGCTGACCCTGGAGAGACTGCCCTTCCCAGGGTTAGCTAATTCCCAGGGATAGAAAAAAATTCACCTGCAAGTACACCTTTCATGTGCAAACCAACCAACCCAGAACTTACACCTCCAACCACCTCTTTTATTGGGCTCTTGCACTCTAGACTACTATCCACCTGCCCTCATCTCTCCAGGGCCAGGTACCAGACAACTAGGGACAGCCTTTATGCCCCAGGGCCCATTGAAATTATTCAAACTAGCCAATATTAAGCCTGTTTACCCTGCATCGCCCATTTCTTCCCTCAAAAACCACAAAAAAGGCTCTTGCCCGCATTTTCTTCTCCCTACCTCTGCCTTCTTACCGACCCTGCTGTCTCTCCATGTGGCCCTGCGTGGTGTTCCCTGCCTCTAGTTTCTAGGGTAAGTATAAAAAGCTTTTTCCTTCATAACAGTCATCTCCATGTCTGTGTGTCTTACCATACCCGATTAAAAACAAATCCTGGGTACACTTAAAACACTCTTACATTTAAGTCTCAACTCTGAACTACAGCCAAGCAGTTTCATAGGCTTACACAGAAGCCTGCAGCAAAGTCCTGTGCTCAACTGAAACTAGAGAGAGAGATGAGAAATGATCTTGTGGTAGTCTCCCACAAGGTAGGGAGGCAGATTGGAAACTGCCTCACAGAATCCTTAACAGCCTGCTTATCTTGCCATGTCCCAGGAGAAATCTCAGGACATTTGTCAGACTTCAACCAAGCCTTCGCCTATGTGGCCTATGTGGAGATGTGCAAAGACACCATGGTGCCATGGCAGAGCTGTTTCCTGACAACGGCATGGCCTGACCTTTCATGTACCCAGCTAAGAATCCTTTTTAGAAGCAAAAGCCACCCCATCAGATGCCCCAATTAGTTGTACTGATAGGCGCTTGGATGAAATCTTTTCTCTGTCTTAGGTGACATTGGATGGGAATGACCATGGCTATGACTCCCAGTAGAATGATCAGACCCACCTGGAGGACAGACCACAGCCAGGCTCCTGGTCTGGAGCCAAGCCAGCTAAATATGTGATGAATCCAGGTTGGCAACTGCACACGCCCTGCCTTAGTGGCCAGCAGGAAATCCAGGGCAATGGGATTGTCCATCCCCAGTCAAGCTAGAGAGTTTAGACTGGTTTGTGTGTTACAGGCAAGGATAGGCCTGATGTCCATGTTAGAAGTGGTACCCTATTGGGGCATAAACTGTAGCATGAGTGGAATAATTTATTACATTAGTAATAAATCAATTTTGTGTCCCTTATGGTAGACAAACTCAGTCAAATTAAACAGTTCCTGCAAAGCAAGCTAGAGTACCTTTGGTAAGAACAATTTGGCTATCATATCTGGCCTAATCCCAATGCCATGGCCCACTCTGAGTGAACTAAGGATCTGCCAATAGGTTTGTAGTGGCCTAAGCAGAAGCATTTTGTAGACTTGGGGTTAGGGTACAATTCTTAGAAGGCTGAAGGCTGAGATTAATAATTGAACTTTAAGTACCAGAAAAGATTTGTAGGAGGAATTTGATCTTCTGAAGTTTTCAAAAGAACAGCTATTGAGTTTTGTCAATAGAGTTGAGTGGGAGATGACCCAGCAATTGATTAAATGTAGGGCAATAGCTATGGTCAAGGAAAAGCATACAAGAGAGTTTTGTTTTTACTTAAGCAGTAGAGGGAGACTACAGGGTGCCAGCAACAATAAGATAAGGTTGTATCCTGCCACATTGCTAAAAAACTTTATTAGTTCTAATAGGTTTTTTTGGTGGGTTCTTTAGGATTTTACATACAAAACCATGTCATATGAAAGTAAAGAGAGTTTTACTTATTCCTTTCCAATCTGAATGCCTTTCTTTCTTTTTTTTTTTTTTTTTTTTGCCTAAGTTCCCTGGCTGATAACATCCAGTATAATGTTGAATAGAAGTGATGAGAACAGACATCTTTGTCTTGTTCCTGATCTTAGGGAGAGAACAGTCTCTCACCATTAAGTGTGATGTTAACTGTGGGTTTTTTTGTAGATAATTTTATCAGGCTGAGGAAGTTCCCTTGTATTCCTAGTTTGTTGAGTATTTTTAGCCTGAAATGGCGTTGGATTTTGTCAAGTGATTTTTCTGTGCCTATTGAGATGATCATGTGGTTTTTATCCTTTATTCTATTAATATGGTGTATTTATTGCATTGATTGATTTTCACATGTTAAACCAACCTTGCATTTCTGGGATAAATCCCACTTGGTCATGGTATATAATCCTTTTTGTATGTTTCTGGATTTGGTTTGCTAGTATCGTGTTGAGGATTTTTCACATATTTATAAGGGTTATTGGTATGTAGTTTTCTTGTGATATCTTTATCTAGTTTTGATATTAGGGTAATGCTAGTCTTACAGAATGAGTTGGGAAGTGTTCCTCTTCTTCTATTTTTGGATGAGTTTATGAAGTTTGGTGATATTTCTTTAAAGCTTTGGTAGAATTCACCAGTGAGGCCATCTGGGCCTGGGGTTTTCTTTGTTGGAAGTTTTAAAATTGCTAATTCCATCATTTTGCTTGTTACAGGTTGATCCAGATTATCTATTTCTTATTGAACCAATTTTGGTAGCTTGTGTCTTCCTAGGAATTAGTCTTATCTAAATTGCTCTTCTTTTTCTAGTTTGTTAGGATGGAAGCTTAGCTTATTGATTTGAGGTCTTCTTTTTTACTATAGGCATTTACAGCTTGTACATTTCCTTCTAAACGCTGCTTTAGTTGCATCCCATAAATTTTGTTGTTGTTTTCATTTGCCCAAAAGTACTTTCTAATTTCACTTGTAATTTTTTTATTTGACCCATTGGTTGTTTAAGAGTGTGTTGTATAATTTCCACGTATTTGTGAATTTTCCAGTGTTCCTTCTGTTATTGATTTTCAGCTTCATTCCATCGTGGTTGGAGTAAATACTTTGTATGATTTTAATCCTTTTAACTTCATTGATAATATTTTATAGCCTAGCATATGGTCTCTCCTGGAGAATGTTCCATGTGTACTTGAGAATAACATGTATTCTGCTGCTATTGGGTGGGGTATTTTATAGATATCTTTTGATCTAGTTGGTTTTTAGTGTTGTTCATGTCTTCTGTTTCCTTGTTGATCTTCTGCCTAGGTGTTCTGTCCATTATTGAAAGTGAGGTATTGAAATCTCCAATTATTATTGTTGAATTGTGTATTTCTCCCTTTACCTCAGCTCCTAGTGGCTGCCCACATTTCTTTCCCATGGGGGTTTCTCCATTATGGTCACTTACTTTATGGCAGCTTATTTCTTCAAAGCCAGCAACAGTTAAGGGTCTCTGACCTCAGGGAGGGCCCAGTCCCTCTTTTAAGAGTTTCTAACTTGATTAAGCAGGCACACCAAGGGTAATATACCTTTTGATTAACTCAAAATCATTTGATCTGAGACTTTAACTACTCGTGCAAAATCCCTTCACCTTTGCCTTATTCTATTGGCTGGAAGCAAGTCACAGGTCCTGCCCATACTCAAGGAGAGATAATTATAACGGGTATGAATACAAAGTGGCAGGAATCATGAGGTCACCATAGGGTTTATATCCCACAAATTGTATACATTGTAAATGGCTGATAATTTTTTATGTGTATTTAATCTATAGATTCTTTTCTATAATGGTTTTTCTTACATTTTATTTGTTGTTGTTACGAAACCCAGGCCATTTGTCCTGCACAGTTTCCTATAGTCTGGCTTTTGCTGATTACATCCCCATGGTGTTGTCAACATGTTCTTTTGCTAGTGTAAGTGATCCAAGATAGAGTGCCCAACACGGAAGCCACAGTCTTTTTTATTTTATTTTATTGAGGTCATAGTAGTTTATAAGATTGTGAAATTTCAGCTGTACATTATTATTTGTCAGTCACCATATAAAAGTGCCCTTTAACCCCTTGTGCCCATCCCTCAACCTCCTTCCCCTTGGGTAACCACTAAACTGTTCTCTTTGTCTGTGTATTAGTTTATTTTTCACATATGAGTGAAATCATATGGTGTTTGTCTTTTTCTGTCTGGCTTATCTCACTTAACACAATACCGTCAGGTTCGATCCATGTTGTTGCAAATGGGACAACTTTTTTATGGCTAGGTAGAATTCCACTGTATATATATATACATACCACTTCTTCTTTATTCATTCATCAGTCAATGAGCACTTGGGTTGCTTCCACATCTTGGCTATTGTGAATAACGCTGCGATGAACATAGGGGTGCATAAATCTCTTTAAATTGTTGATTTCAAGTTCTTTGGATAAATACCCAGTAGTGGGATAGCTGGGTCATATAGGATTTCAATTTTTAGTTTTTTGAGGAACCTCCATACTGTTTTCCATAGTGGCTGTACCAGTTTGCATTCCCACCAGCAGTGTATGAGGGTTCCCTTTTCTCCACATCCTCTCCAACATTTGTTGTTTTTGTCTTGGTAATGATAGCCATTCTAACAGGTATAAGGTGATATCTCACTGTAGTTTTGATTTGCATTTCCCTAATGATTAGTGATGTTGAACATCTTTTCATGTCCCTATTGGCCATCTGTATATCTTCTTTGGAAAAATGTCTGTTCAGATCCTCAACCCATTTTTTGATTGGGTTGTTTTTTGTTGTTGAGTTGTATGAGTTCTTTATATATTTTGGAGATTAACCCTTTGTCAGATATATGATTTGCAAATATTTTCTCCCATTTGGAGGGTTGTCTTTTTGTTTTGTTCCTGGTTTCCTTTGCTTTGCAGAAGCTCTATAGTCTAAGTCCCATTTGTTTATTTTTTCTTTTGTTTCCCTTGCCTGAGTAGATATGGTATTTGAAAAGATGCTTCTAAGACCAGTGTCAAAAGAGTGTGATGCCTGTATTTTCTTCTAGGAGTTTTATGGTTTCGTGTCTTACCTTCAAGTCTTTAATCCATTTTGAGTTAATTTTTGTGTATGGCAAAAGATAATGTTTTACCTTCATTCTTTTGCATGTGGCTGTCCAGTTTTCCCAGCACCATTTATTGAAGAGAGTTTCCTTTCTCCATTGTATGTTCTTGGCTCCTTTGTCAAAAATTAGCTGTCTGTAGATGTGTGGTTTTATTTCTGGGCTTTCAATTCTGTTCCATTGATCTGTGTGTCTGTTTTTGTACTAGTGCCATGCTGTTTTGATTATTATAGCTTTGTAGCATATTTTGAATTCAGGTATGGTGATGCCTCCAGATTTGTTCTTTTTTTCAGGATTGCTTTAGCTATTCGGGGTCTTTTGTTGCCCCATACGAATTTTAGGATTCTTTATTGTATTTACGTGAAGAATGTCATTGGGATTCTGATTGGGATTGCATTAAATCTGTAGATTGCCTTAGGTAGTATGGACATTTTAACTATGTTTATTCTTCCAATCCATGTGCATGGAATAACTTTCCATTTCTTTATGTCATCTTCGATTTCTTTCAATAATGTCTTATAGTTTTCATTGTATAGGTCTTTCACCTCCCTGGTTAAATTTACTGCTAGATATTTTTTTCTTATTGTTGCACTTGTAAATGGGACTGTATTCATAAGTTCTCTTTCTGTTAGTTCATTATTTGTGTATAGAAATGCAACTGATTTTTGTAAGCTGATTTTGTACCCTGCAACTTTGCTGTAGTTGTTGATTACTTCTAATAGTTTTCTGATGGATTCTTTAGGGTTTTCTATATATAAAATCATATTGTCTGCAAACAGCAAGAGTTTCACTTCCTCCTTGCCAATTTGGATACCTTTTCTTTTTCTTGCCTAATTCCTCTAGCCAAACATCCAGTACTATGTTGAATAAGAGTGGTGAGAGTGGGCACCCTTGTCTTGTTCCTGTCCTCAGAGGGATGGGTTTCAGTTTTTTCCTGTTGAGTATGATGATGGCTGTGGATTTGTCATATATGGCCTTTATTATGTTGACGTACTTTCCTTCTATACCTATTTTATTGAGAGTTTTTATCATAAATGGATGTTGGATCTTGTCAAATGCTTTCTCAGCATCTATTGAGATGATCATGTGGTTTTTATTCCTCATTTAGTTAATGTGGTGTATTACATTGATTGATTTGCAGATGTTGAACCATCCCTGTGTCCATGGTATAAATCCCACTTGATCATGGTGTATGATCCTTTTGATGTATTGCTGTATTTGGTTTGCCAATATTTTGTTGAGGATTTTTGCATCTATGTTCATCAGCAATATTGGCCTGTAGTTTTCCTTCTTTGTGTTGTCCTTGTCTGGCTTTGGGATCAGGGTGATGTTGGCCTCATAAAGTGTGTTAGGAAGAGTTCCATCTTCTTCAATTTTTTGGAGTAGTTTGAGGAGGATAGGAACTCAATCTTCTTTGAATGTTTGGTAGAATTCTTAAGAGGAGCCATCTGGTCCTGGATGTTTATTTTTGGGGAGGTTTTTGATTACTGTTTCAATCTCTTTACTTGTGATTCGTCTATTCAGATTCTCTATTTCTTCTTGGTTCAGTTTTGGGAGGTTGTATGAATCTAAGAATTTATCCATTTCTTCTAGATTGTCCAATTTATTGGCTATAGTTTTTCATAATATTCTCTTATAATCTTTTGTATTTCTGTGGTATCTGTTGTAATTTCTCCTCTTTCATTTCTAATTTTATTTATTTTAGCCTTCTCTCTTTTTTTCTTAGTGAGTCTGGCTAAGGGTTTGTCAATTTTGTTTATCTTCTCAAAGAAACAGCTCTTAATTTCATTGATCCTTTCTACTGTTTTTTGGTTTCAATTTCATTTATTTCTGCTCTAATTTTTATTATTTCCCTCTTTCTGCTGACTTTGGGCCTTGTTTGTTTTTCGTTTTCTAGTTCTTTTAGGTGTAGTTTAAGATTGCTTGAGATTTTTCTTGTTTGTTAAGGTGGGCCTGTATTGCTATGAATTTCCCTCTTACAACCACTTTGTTGCAGCCCATATGAGTTGGTATGGTGTATTTTCATTTTCATTTGTCTCCAGATATTGTTTGATTTCTCCTTTAATTTCTTCAGTGATCCATTGGTTGTTCAGTAGCATGTTGTTTAGTCTCCACGTTTGTCACTTTCTCAGATTTTTTCTTGTAGTTGATTTCTAGTTTCATAGCATTATGGTCAGGAAAGATGCTTTATTTGATTTCAATCTTCTTAAATTTATTGAGGCTTGCCTTGTTTCCCAACATATGATCTATTTTTGAGACTGTTCCATGTGCACTTGAGAAGAATGTGTATTCTGCTGATTTTGGATGGAGTGTTTTATATATATCTATTAAGTTCATGTGGTCTAATTTTTCATTTAGTTCAACTATTTCCTTGTTGACTTTCTGCCTGGTTGATCTATCCATTGATGATAGTGGGGTGTTAAGGTCCTCTACTATTATTGTGTTGCTGTTAATATCTTCTTTTAGGTCAATTAATAGTTGCTTTATATACGTTGGTGCTCCTGTTTTAGGTGTATATATAAGGGTTATGTCCTCTTGGTGGAGTGTCCCTTTTATCATTATATACTGCCCTTCTTTGTCTCTCATTGCCTTTTTTTGTGTGTGTAGAAGATTAGCCCTGAGCTAACGTCTGTTGCCAATCTTCCTCTTGTTGCTTGAGGAAGATTGGCCCTGAGGTAACATCTGTGCCAATCTTCCTCTATTTTGTATGTGGGATGCCACCACAACAGGGCTTGATGAACAGTGTGTAGGTCCGCACCTGGGATCTGAACCTGTGAACCCCAGGCCACTGGAGTATGAGAACTTAAGCACTATGCCACCAGGCCAGCCCCTCTCATTGCCTTTTTTATCTTGAAGTCTACTTTGTCTGATGTAAGTATGGCAACACCTGCTTTCTTTTGTTTGCCTTTAGCTTGGAGTATCATCTTCCATGCCTTCACTCCAAGCTTGTATTTGTCTTTAGAGCTGAGAAGTGTTTCCTAGAGGCAGCAAATTGTTGCGTCTTGGTTTCTTGGGTCTTTTTTTTTGGTGAGAAAGGTTAGCCTTGAGCTATCATCTGCCTCCAATCCTCCTATTTTTGCTGAAGAAGATTGGCTCTAACATCTGTGAGCCACATCTGTGCTAACATCTGTGCCCATCTTCCTCTATTTTATATGTGAGACACCTGCCACAGCATGGCTTGATAAGCAATGCGTAGGTCTGCCCCCAGGATCTGAACCTGTGAACCTCTGGCAGCCAAAGCAGAGCACACGAATCCAACCACTATGCCACTGGGCCAGCCCTTGGATCTTGTTTTTTAATCCGTCTAGCCACTCTGTTTATTTTAAGTTTAATTTTTTTTTTTTTCAGGAAGATTAGCGCTGAGCTAACTACTGCCAATCCTCCTGTTTTTGCTGAGGAAGACTGGCTCTGAGCTAACATCCCATGCTCATCTTCCTCTACCTTATACGTGTGACGCCTACCACAGCATGGCTTTTGCCAAACAGTGCCATGTCCACACCTGGGATCCAAACCAGCGAACCCCAGGCCACTGAGAAGCGGAACATGTGAGCTCAATCGCTGCACCACCAGGCTGGCCCCCTCTGTTTCTTTTTATTGAGGAATTCAATCCATTTACATTTAGAGTGATTAATGATATATGAGGGCTTAATGCTGCCATTTTATTGCTTGTTTTCCAGTTGTTTCACATTTCCCTTGTTTCTCATCCTGTGTATTTTGGGCTGCCAATTCAGTTTGGTGGCTCTCTATGATGGTTTTCTCAGTTTTCTCTTTATTTACCATTTACATCTCTGTTCTGATTTTTTGTTTAGTGGTTACTGTACTGTTTGTATAAAAGATCTCATAGATGAGATAGTCCATTCTCTGATAGTCCCTTATTTCCTTAGTATAAGCAGGTTCCAGCCCTTTCCTCTTCCCCTTCTAAGTTGTTGTCACAACTTATTCCATTATGTGTTGTGAATTTGTGGTTAAAATGCAATTATATTTATTTTTGATGTTTTCCTTCCCTTTATCTTTAGAGTTATAATTGTTTGCTAATCTGTGGATAGACAGTTGCAATTTTCTGATTTTGTCTGCCTATTTATCTCCTTGCTCAAGATTTTGTAAACCTTTTTTTCTTTTTTTTTCCAGGTATGAGGGCCTTCTTGATCAAATTGTATGTGTGGGGGTGTCTTGTGGCAATGGACTCCCTCAGCTCTTGTTCATCTGGGAAAGCTTTTATTTCTCTGCCATATCTGAAGGATATTTCTGCTAGATAGACTATTCTTGGCTGAAAGTTTTTGTCTTTCAGAATTTTGAATATATCATTCCACTCTCTCCTAACCTATAAGGTTTCTGCTGAGAAATCTGCTGAAAGCCTGATAGGAGTTCCTTTGTAGGTTATTTTCTTCTTCCTTGATGCCCTTAATAATTTTTCTTTGTCATTGACTTTTGCCAACTTTACTAACATATGCCTTGGAGAAGGTCTTTTTACATTGATGTAATTAGGAGTTCTATTAGCTTCATTTACATGTAATTCCAGCTCCTTCTCCAGGTTTGGGAAATTCTTAGCTATTATCTCTTTGAACAAGCTCTCTGCTCCTTTCTTCCTCTCTTCTCCCTCTGGAATACCTATAATCTTTATCTTGCATTTCCTAATTGAGTCAGATATTTCTCAGAGAATTTCTTTGTTTCTTTTTAGACTTAGTTCTCTCTCCTCCTCCATCTGAAGCATTTCTGTGTTCCTATCCTGTAGGTTGCTAATTCTATCCTCCATAATATCAGCTCTGTTATTTAGGTACTCCAGATTTTTCTTTATCGCATCTATTGTGCTTTTTATCTCCAAAAATTCTGATTGGGTTTTCTTTAAAGTTTCAATCTCTTTTGTGAAGAATTCCCTCTGTTCATTAATTTTGTTCCCGATATCATTGAACTGTCTGTCTGAATTCTCTTGTAACTTACCGAATTTTTTTATGATGGCTGTTTTGATTTCTCTGTCATTTAGATTTCTGTGCCTTCAGGATTCATTTCTGGGTGTTTGTCCTTTTCCTTCTGGTCTGGAGTATTAATATATTTCTTCATACAATTTGATGGAGTGGATTTGTGCCATTGCATAGTGATAGTATCTGGTCGCAGGTTCCACCTGCCGCCACTGGGTCAGGGGCAGGAGCTGTGTAAACTGAGCCCACTACAATTCCTGTCAGCTGTTCCTGTCCAAGCCTGGGATTTCAGTGGCCCTGTGGGGTCTCCCACTGAATGGGAAAGAAATCATGCAGGGGCTCATGGCTGCTGCCACCTGCTCCCACAGACATCCTGAGATGCGCTCCCCTCTTCAGGGCTGCAGCAGTACTATGGGTGTTCATGGCAGCCAGGAGCTTGTTCACCTGGACTCACAGCTCTGCTGCCATCTCCTCCTAGGTGGCACCAGCTGTTGTGCTTGGTGGGCAGGGCCTCCCCACTGCATCTGAGCCAGAGACACTCCCTGGGACCGTGGTGGGACTGTGCACTCTACCACCAGGCAAGAGAGTGATCACAAGGGGGCTCAGGGCTGCTGCAGTCTGCTCCCACAGTCCTGCTGAATCACATTCCCATGTTTGGGGCTACAGCAGTACTTTGGGCATTTGCAACAGGTGGGAGCTCGTTTGCTGGGACCCCAGATATGCTGCTGTCTGCTCCTAGGTCACACCAGCCTTTGTGCTTGGTGGGCGGGGCCTCCCCACTGGATCCGAGCCTGAGCTGCTCCCTGTGGACCACGTGGCCCTGTGGACTCTCCCACCTGATGGGGAAGTGATCATGCAGGGTCTCATGGCTGCCGTCACCTGTTTCTGCAATCACTCTGAGATGCACTCTGACCCTCAGGGCCACGGCAGTGCTATGAGTGCTCCAGCCAGGAGAGCAGTTGCACACATGTACTGGGCTGCCTAGGGGCTGGAGAGTGCTCACCTATCTCCACCACCTCCCCGGGGGTAGTCCATCCACCTTCAGATTTATAGCTGCATGGGTCTCTCAAGCATCCTGATGTGCTGTGTGGGTACCCTCCACTGATCAATGAATGTCCATTTAGTTGCAGTTAGATGGGGGAGAGACAAAGGGAACAGCTCACTCCACCATGTTGCTGATGTCCACCACAGTCTTTTTATAACTTAATCTCAAAAGTGACACCCCATCACTTTTGCTGTATTCTCTTCATTAGAAGTGAATCAATAAGTCTAGCCTCACTTAGGGGGAGAGGATTACACAGGGGAGTGAATATCAGAATGTGGGTACCATTGGGGCCATCTTAGAAGCTGACTACCACAATACACATTGATCTACCTAGTGTTGGTGAAGATGTGGAGCAACTGGAACTTCCGTAAGTTACTGATGGGAGTGTGAAATGGAGTAACCACCTTGGAAAACAGTTCAACAGTTTCTTATAAAGTTAAGTATATACTTACCATGTGACCAAGAATTCCACATCTAGACATTTTTGATCATGATCATTCATAAACTTTTACTTAACCATTTATTTTGACATACTTTTAGATACATAAAAGTTGAAAAAATAGTACAAAGAGTTCTTATATTCCCTTTGCCCAGTTTCTTCTCATGTTAGCATGTTGCATAACTGTGATATAATTACCAAAACTAGAAATTAATACCATTAACCGACCTACAGACTTTATTCATATCTCACTAGTCCTTCCACTAATGTCCTTTTTCAGTTCCAGGATCCAATCCAAAATATCACATGGTATTTAGTTTTCGTCTTTTTCATCTCCTCCAATCTGGAGGGGTCCTTTAGTCTTTCCTTGTCTTTCATGACCTTGACACTTTTAAAGAGTACTGGTCAGTTATTTTGCAGAATGTTCCTCAATTTGAGTTTGTTTTATGTTTTCTTATTATTAGATTGAGGCTACACATTTTTGACACAAATACTACAGAAGTGATGTGCCCTTCTTAGTGCTGCACATCAGGGGACACAGAACATCCATGTCATTTTACTGGTGATGTTCACCTTGATCATTTAGTTAACGCAGTGGTGTCTTCCAGGTTTCTCCACCATAAATTTACTATTTTTCCCTTTGTAATTAACAAATATCTTGGGGAAGATACGTTGAGACTATGCAAGCACATTGTTTCTCATCAAATTTTCACCACTTATTTTAGCACCTATGGATGGATCTTGTCTGCAACTATGTGTGGTGTTCTAATAGTGTTTTTCTACTCAGAATTGTTCTGTAAGTAAGAGTTGTCCTTTTCTCTCATTTACTTATTTATTCAATTATTTATTTATATCAATTTGGACTCACATGTATTCTATTCTATGGGTTATAATCTAATAGTATCATTATTTATTTTCTGTCTCAAATTAGTCCACCTTTTGCCATTACAAGCTCTGTGGTGCCCTTTTGATATGCCCACATCTTTTCTTTGAGCACTTCCTTACTTTCTGGGACTACAGGATGCTCCAGCTCATCTTGTATTTTCTCTACCCCAGTTCAACTACTTCTTCAAGGAACTCTGCTTCCTTTTACTAGAAAATAATATTTAGAAACCTAGATCTTGTTACCATGTATGCTCACTGGTACTCATTGGGTTATTATTACTTCGAGGCCCTCAGCTAACTTAGAGTCTTGGAAACATATGAATGTATATTAACCCATGCTACACACATTTTCTTTCTTTCTTTCTTTTCTTTCTTTTTTTCTTTCTCTTTCTCCCTCTCTCTTCCTTCCTTCCATCCAACTAGCTAACTAAACTAAATAACTAACTAACTAAAAGCCTCTAATTCCAACCCAACTCCACAGGGTTCATTCTAGCCTTCCTCTCTTCCTTAATGATAACTTCACAGGCAGTGAGAAATCTGGCTCTCATTAACTGAAATATATTTACTTATTTGTTCAACTATAGTATTCACATAAAGAAGTTTCAGAATTGCTAACCAAAACCCCAGGGAGAAACAAATTTACTAACTATAGTATTTATGTTCAGTTCTTTTCATCTATATCCTTAGAAAAATACTGTTTTTCAAGTTATCTAGGTTATGTCTTTTCTTCCCCACCCCCTTCAGTGTAGTGTTATCAATTTGTAAGATAGTTATGTTCATTTCTAAAAGTTCGTATTCCATTTTGGGCTCCCGCCCACATCCGTTTTAAAAAATTTACATATAGTAAAATTCACTTCTTGTGGTGTACATTTCTATGAGTTTTGACAAATGCAGAGTCATGTATCCACCCCCACAGCCATGATATACCAGTTGAAGGACATATGAGTTGTTTGCAGTTTTTGGTAATTATGAATAAAGCTGCTTAAACACTCATGTATAGGTTTTAGTGTAAACATAAGTTTTTATTTATCCCAGGTGAATACCTAAGAGTGAGATTGCTGGGTTGTATGTTTAATTTTATATGAAACTGTATAATGTATGAGAGTTCCAGTTGGTCCACATCCTTTGAAGCACTTGCTGTCAGCCTTTTTTTATTTTAACCATTTTAATAGATATGTAGGGGTATTTCATTGTGGTTTTAATTTGCATTTCCCTAATGACAGATAATGTTGAGTGTATTTTCATGTACTTATTTGCCTTTTTTTGGTGAAGTGTCTGCTCAAGTCTTCTGCCCATTTTGATGGGTTGTTTTCTTATTATAGAGTTTTGAGAACTTCTGGAATATCTTAATCACCCCAAAAGGAAACTTCCTACCCATTAACCAGTCACCCATCTCACTTTCCCACCAGCACCTGGCAACCACTACTGCTTTCTGTCTCTACAGATTTGCTTGTTCTGGATATTTCCTTTAAATGGAATCATACCATATGTGGCCTTTTGTGTCTGGCTTATTTCACTTAGAATATTTTCAAATTTATCCATGTTGTGGCATGCATCCATGTTTTATTCCTTTTTATGACTGAAAAATATTCCATTGTATGGATATACCATGTTTTGTTTATCCATTCATCAGCTGATGGACACAGGTTGTTTCCATTTTTTGGCTGTTGTGACTAGTGCTTCTATGAACATTTGTGTACAAACATTCTGTGTATACAAGCTTTTGTTTGAACACCTGTATTCAACTACAGTCATGTCACTCAACGATGGGGATACTTTCTGAGAAATGTGTCGTTAGGTGATTATGTCATTGTGTGAACATTATAGAGTGTACTTATAAAAACCTAGATGGTATAACCTGCTACACACCTAGGCTATATGGTACTAATCTTATGGGACCACTGTTGTATTTATGGTCCATCATTGACTGAAATGTCATTATGCAGCACATGACTGTATTTGGGGTATATACCTAGAAGTAGAATTGATGGATCATACTATGTTTAACTTATTGAGGAAATGCCAAACTATTTTCCACAGAGACAGTACTTTTTACATCCCCATAAGCAATGTATGAAAGTTCCAATTTCTCCATATCCTCGCCAACATTTCAGAATACATGACTTCTTTCAGAAAAAAGGGGAGAGAATATTTCCCAACATTTTATTAGGCCAGTATTACCCAAATACTAAAACCAGAAAAAGACATGACAGAAAAAGAAAACTGAAGACCAATGTCCTCATGAATGTGACAGAGAAATCCTCATTAAAATATTAGTTATATATAAATATGTAAATATATTTATATTTATAAAAAGATATAGAAAATATACAAGAGATTTATAAAAGATATCACACATGAACACACATATGTATGTATCTCACACATCACAACAATGAGGGGTTCATGCCAGGAGTGCAAGGCTGTTTCAACACTTGAAAACCAATCATTTTAATTGACCACATTAACAGACTAAATAAGACAAGCCAGGTAATCATCTCAGCAGATGCAGAGAAAGCATTTGATGAAATTAAATATCCATTTATGATAAAAACTCAAAGCAAACTAGGAATAGAATGGAAATTCCTTAACCTAATGAATGGCATCTACAAAAAACCTGTAAGACACATCATACTGAATAGTGAGAAATTGCATGCTTTCTTCCTAAGATCAGAAACAAGGCAAGGATTTCCTCTTGGACCACTTTATTCAAAATTCTGCTGGAAGTCCTAAATAGTGCTGTTAGATAAGAAAAAGAAGTAAAAGGCATTCAGACTGGAAAGGAAGAAATAAAACTCTATTTCCAGACAACATTATTGTCTATGTAAAAAAATTTTTTAAATCTATAAAAAAGCTCCTAGAATTAGTGAGTTTAGCAAGGTTTCAGGAAACAGTGTCAACATACACAAGTCAATTATATACTATATGCCACCTATGAACAATTTGAATTTGAAATTTAAAAATATAACATAGTATCACCACAAAAATGAATTACTTAGGTATATAACAAAATATGTACAGGATCTGTATACTGAAAGTAAAAGACATCAATGAAAGAAATCAAACATCATCTAAATAAATGGAAAGATAGGCCATGCTCATGGATTCTAAGACTCAATATAGTTAAGATGACAATTCTCCCCAGTTTGATCTATAGATACACTGTAATTCCAATCAAATTATCAACAAGACTTTTTTAGCTACTGATAAGTTAATTCTAAAATTAATATGGTAAAATAAAGGAGCAAGAATATCCAAAACAATTCTGAAAAAGAAAACAAGTGGGAGGACTTGTGCTACCCAATTTCAAGACTCACTGTAGAGCTATAGTCATCAAGGCAGTGTGGTATTGACAAAATGCCAGAAACACAGACCAAGGAAAAAGACTAGAGAACGGAGAACCCAAAATTGGCCCACATGAATGGAGCCAATTGTTTTTCTTTCCTGTCAGAGAAAAAAATACAAATAAGCAAGGGCAGAGAGAAGGCTAATGGAACCCTGTGGTACTTGGTTCAAGTCAGAAATATCAGTATGAACTCGTGTTTATTTTAAAATATATACAGATAGATGGCTAAAGAAACAAAAACAAAAATGTGTGACTATATGGGTTATAATAGATACATGTATTTCCTAGTTCTTTGAGACTGCTAGCAGTGACATACCAGTAGCAATGAATACACTTAATTCCAAGAGCTTGGTTTCTAAATGCCACTTTCCAGAAAAAGGAACCAAGTCTCCTTGGAGAAATTAACAGCTGATTCTAGGTCTAGAATTTTCTAGCAAGAAAAATACAGGATAAGCCTGGACCATCTTATAGTTTCAGTAAGTAAGGAAGTGCCCTCCTCCACAATAAAAGTATGGGGGCATGTCAAAGGGACTCATGAGCCAACCTGAAAGACACAACAATGGCTAAACTTGTAACAATTTGCGCCACATAATAAATAATATAGTACTGGATTGTAACACAAAGAATAAAATGTCCATTCATCCATATTGATATAAACAAATGATTGAATAAATAAATAAAGGAGTGGGGGAGGACAAGTCTTCCTTACAGAAGAATCCCAATTAATAAATGTAGAAGCAATGAGGAAAATAGAAAATCACTATTAGAAAAAAACAGCAGTAGTTGCTGAAGGCAAGATGTATTGATGAATGCTAAAATTACTGGGTGAAACTTTCAGGAGAAAGAGGATATTTGCATAACCTCAAAGTAATTCCCTTGTGGTAGTTTTAACATATGACCACAAACTCTTTGATACCCCTCCATCCACAAAGTGAAGATTAAGCCCCCCCTCCTTTAGTGTGAGGACTTTGACTCATTTCTAATGAAGAGTGTGGAAAGAGGGAAAATAGTAACTTTAAAACAGAGAAACTCGGGAGACACCATCACAACAAAGTGACCAAGGTTAATACCACTAAAAATAAGTCATGTTGATATCATTAGTCCCCTGAAACAATGTGATGAGAAGAGCACATAATCTTTGTGATATCCATCCCCAAAATCCATAACCTCAATCTGTTCATGATAAAACA
Organism: Equus asinus; assembly: GCF_041296235.1. Lineage (NCBI taxonomy): Eukaryota > Metazoa > Chordata > Mammalia > Perissodactyla > Equidae > Equus > Equus asinus. The sequence continues at coordinate 39,628,744 of NC_091820.1, forward strand.
TCAGACACAAATTGAGGGATATTCTACAAGATACATGCCTACTCTTCAAAAGTATCAAGGTCATGAAAGACAAAGAAAGACCAAAAAACTGTCACAGATTGGAGACTAAGGAAACATGATAACTAAAAGTAATGTGATATCCTGGATTGGATCCTGGAGCAGAAAAAGGTCAGCTTGCAGTAAAGGATTAACTTTGCCCAAAGAAAGGTTTGGCCCTTTGCCCTGGCTCTTAGGAGGTAACTCTAAGCCCTTGGAGTGTCCTGCCCAATAACAGTGTCTTTTTACCTGGGGGCCTGGAGCCATGCTGGACAGTCTATACTAACAATATGATTTATGATAGGGGCTTTGAGCCATGCAGTATCAGCTCAGCCTCTGGTGGTGTGTGATGAGAAATTATACACTTGCTAAAACTGATCAAAAGAAAAAATGGAGCAGCTATGCCAAGAATTTTACCAGAATAGGGGCCAGCCAGCCCAGTGGTGCAGCGGTTAAGTTTGCATGCTGCACTTTGGCGGTCCGGGGTTCGCCAGTTCGGATCCCGGGTGCAGACGTGGCACCACTTGGCACGCCATGCTGTGGCAGGCATCCCACATATAAAGTAGAGGAAGATGGGCACAGATGTTAGGGCCAGGCTTCCTCAGCAAAAAGAGGATTGGCAGCGGATATTAGCTCAGGGCTAATCTTCCTCAAAAAAAAAAAAAAAAAGAATTTTACCAGGACAGAGTCATTTCATAATGAAAAAAGGGTCTACACAACAAGAGGACATAGAAATCCTAAACACTGTGTACCTATTAACAGAGTTTCAAAGCAGACAAAGGATAAACTGGTGTAACTGAAAAGAGAAATAGAAAAAAGCACAATCTTAGTTGGAGATTTTAATACCTTTCCCTCAATAACTGATAGAATAAATAGACATAAAATCAGTAGGGCTGTAGAAGACTTGAACCACACTATCAAAAATCTTGACTTAATTCACATTTACAGATCATGTCACATAACAACAGAAGAATACATTCTTTACAAGTGTGCATGGGACTTTTACCAAGATAGACCATATTCTGGACCATAAAGGAAGTCTCAATTAATTTATAAGTATTATACAAAGTATGTTTCTCTGACCACAATGGAATCAAATAATAAATCATAACAAAGATATGTGGAAAATTCTCAAATATTTGGATGCTGAATAATACACATCTAAATAACCCATGGGACAAAGAAGAAATCCCAAGGTAAGTTAGGAAGTATTTTGAACTGAATGAATATGTAAAAACAACATATCAAAATATATGAGGTGCTACAAAATGAGTGCTTAGAGGATAATTTATATCACTAAAGCTCTACACTACAAAAGAAGAAAAGTCTTTAATCAATGACCTCAGCTTCAACCATAAGAAACTAAAGAGTAAATTTAACCCAAAGTCAGCAGAGAAAGGAACTAATAAAGAGAAGAGCATAAATCAATAAAACTGAAGACAAAAAAACAATAGAGAAAAATCAATGACACCAAAAGCTGGATGTTTGAGAGAATTCAATAAAATTGATACATTTCCAGCCAAACTGACCAGGAGAAAGAGATGGAAGACACAAATTACCAATATCAAGAATGAGAGAAGGGAACATTACTTCAGCTCCTACAGATAAAAGAAGGATGAAAAAAGGAATATGATGAACAACCTTTTGCTCCTAAATTAGACAACTTACGTGAAATAGACTTCTTTGAAAGATACTACCAAAGCTCAATGAAGAAAAAGATAACCCAGATAGCCTTATAACTATTAAAGAAATTGACTTTGTAGTTAAAAACCTTATTTTTAAATTGACATATAATTGACATAAACCATTGTGTAAGTTTAAGGTGTACAATGTGTTGACTTGATACACTTATGTATTGTAATATGATTACCACCATAGCGTTAGCTAACACCTCCATGATGTCACATAACTATCATTTCTTTTTTGTGGTGAGAATATTTAGTGTATAGTCTCTTAGAAACTTTCAAGCATATGATACAGTATTGTTAACTATAATCACCATGCTGTGCATTAGATCACCAGAACTTATTCATCTTCTAACTGCAAGTTTGCACCCTTTGACCGACACCTCCCCATTTCCTTAGCCCCCTGTCCCTGGTAACCACCATTCTACTCTCTGTTTCTACAATTTTGGCTTTTTTAGATTCCACATATAAGTGATATCATACAGTATTTATTTCTCTGTTTGACTTATCTCACTTAGCACAATGCCCTCAAGTTCCATCTGTGTTGTTGCAAGTGGCAGGATTTCCTTCTTTCTCATGAATAATATTTCATTGTATATGTATATGTATATGTATATGTATATATATATATATATATATATATATGTATATACCAAATCCTCTTTCACAAAAGAATTTCAGTACCAGATGGCTTCACTGGCAAATCCTACCAAACACTAAAGGAAGACATAATACCATTTCTGCACCAACTCTTCCAGAGGAGGGACCACTTCCCATCTCATTCTATGAGCCCAGAATTACCCTGATACTAAAGGCAGACAAAATATAAGAAAACTAAAAACCAATATTCCACATAAGCATATATGCAAAAATTCTTAAAATTTTTAGCAAATTGAGTCCAGTGATACATCAAAAAACGATAACACATCATGACTAGGTGGGGTTTAATTCCAGGAATGCTACATTTAACTATTAAAAATCAATATAATCAATGTAGTTCAACAGATAAACTAAAAAAGAAAAACCATATGACCATCTCAATAGCTGGAGAAAAAATATTTGACAAAATCCAACATCTATTCCTGATAAAAAAATCTGTCAACAAATTAGGAATAGAGGTAACTTCCTCAACCTGATAAAGAGCATATATGAAAAACATACAGCTAACACCATACTCAATAGTGAAAGACAATGTTTTCCTCCTAAGATCAAGAAAAAGGCAAAGACATCCACTCTTATCACTTCTCTTCAACATTGTACTATAGGTTCTAGTCAGTGCAATAAGACAAAATAAAGAAAAGGCACCTACAGTGGAAATGAAGAAGCGAAACTATCATTTTTCACAGATGACATAATTGTCTATGTAGAAAAGCTTACAGGATCTGTATAAAAGTTACTATAACTTTTATAAGTGAGCTTAGCAAGGTTATGGGATATAAGATTAATACACAAAAGTCAATTGTATTTCTATATACTAGCAAATAACTACTGGAAATTGAAATTTAAAAATAACACCATTTAAAATAATATATACATATGAAATATTCAGGGATAAATCTGACAAAATATGTATAAAATTTATACACTAGAAAACTACAAAACACTTCTGAGAGAAATTGAAGAAGATATAAAGAAATGGAAAGATATACCCTGTTCATGGATCTGAAAACTCAGTATTGTTAAAAATGTCAATTCTTTCCAGATAGATCTATAGATTCAACTCAATCCCAATCAAAACCCAAGCAGGCTTTTTACAGTAACCAACAAGCTGATTCTAAAATTCACATGGAAATTCAAAATACCTAGAATAGCCAAAACAACTGTGGAAAAGAAAAGTTGAAGAACTTACACTATCTGACTTCAAGACTTATTATAAAGCTACAGTAGTCAGTAATGCTACAGTAATACAGAAGCTACAGCAATGCCAGTAGTGGTACTGGCATTAAGACAGAGAAACAGAGAAACAGAACTGAAGTACTTCCAGAAATACAGTCAACCAACTGATTTTTCACCGAGATGACAAGACAATTCAATGAAGAAAAGATAATCTTTTTCAATAAATGGTCCTGGAACAACTGGACAGCCATATGCAAAACAAAATGAACCGAAATCCTTTCCTCAGACCATATACCAAATTAAATCAAAATGGATCACAGAACTAAATGAAAGAGCCAATATTATAAAATGTCTAGAAGAAAGCATAGAATAAAATCTCAGTGACCTTGAGTTTTGCAAAAATTTCTTAACTATGACTCAAAAAGCATGAACTATAAAAGTATAAATGAATTGAACTTATTAAAATTAAAAACTTTTGCTCTTCTGTTATTCAAATGAAAAGGCAAACCTGGGAGGAAATGTTTGTAAAAAACATATTCAATGAAGGATTTATATCTAAGATATATAAAGAACTCTCACAACTCAATAATAAGACAAACAACCCAGTTTAAAAATGGGCAAATATTTTAAGAGATACATCAACCAAGATGATATACAAATGACAAATAAGCACAAGATGCTCAACAGCATTAGTTATTAGGAAAGTGTAAATTAAAACCACAGTGAGATGCCAGTTCACTCTCACTAAAATGGCTAAAATTAAAAGGAATAATCATACCCAGTGAGAGAAAAGATATGAAGCAAATGGAACACTTACATACTGTTAGTGGGAAGGTAAAATGGTACACCACTTTGCAAAAGTTTGGCCATTTCTTAAATAGTTAAATATACACTCACCATATGTCCAAACCATTCATTCCTAGGTATTTACACAAGAAAAATGAAAGTTATGTCCACACAAAGACTCATATACAAATGTTTATATCAGTTTTATTTGTAATAGCCAAAAACTAGAAACAACACAGATTTCTATCCACACACAAATGGATAAACAAATGTGGTGTATCTATACAATGAAATACCACTTAGCAATAAAAAAGGAATGAACATAGATACATGTAACAATACAAATGAGTCACAATATAATTATGCTGAGTGAGAAAAAGCCAAACAAGAGTGCCTATGGTATGATTCCATTTATATAAAATTGTAGAAAATGTAAACTAATTTATAATGACAGAAAACAGATCAGTGGTTGCCTGTGGATTGAGGAAGGGTGTGGGGAAGGAGGGTTGGATGACAAATGGGCATAAGGGAAGTTTTCAGGGTGATGGATCTGTTCATTATCTTTATTGTAGTGATGGTTTTTAAGGTGCATACATATGTCAAAACTCATCAAATTATACACTTTAAATAAGTTCCATTTACTGTATGCTAACTACATCTCAATAAAGATGTAAAATATATTTTGGGGACAATGGGAGAAATTTGAAAATGGACTGGATATGAGATATAGAATTTGATTGATAATGATAATCCAGTTACATGGGAGAATGTCCTTATTTTTAGGAGATGGATGTTCAAGTATTTACGAGTGTAATGTTATAATGTCTATAACTTAACCATCAATTTTCAGGAAAAATTTACATATACATTGTTGAATCTAGATGAAAGTTATATATGTGTTCATTGTACTCTTCTTTCAATATTTCTACATGATTAAGGATTTACATAATTAAAATGTAGGGAAAACACAATACTGTTATATTGTTTTATTGCCCACGTGCCTCTGGAGAGAGAGATACTATCTTTATTGTCCTGGAATATAAAGAAATCTGAGCACATTGGCTGTTAAAGTCTAGACATTAAGAAACAGGAGAAATTCATGGAGAATTATCTCTGAACAGGAGGCCAGAGCCAATCACACACAACCAAAAAGAATAATGATCTGAAATGAATGTAGAGTGGTATACAGTAGATGGGGAGGATGACAAAGACACAGTTATATGCATAACTGATGTCTCTGAAGAAGAGAGGAAATGGATCAGAAAAACAGTTAAGCAAAATAAAACTTCTCTGAAATAAAAATCTTGAATCATGATTAGAACAGCTCACTATAACCCAGGTAAAATTAATTCACAAAAATCAAGACCAAGGCATATGCTTCTAAAGATCTTTAACTTCAAGCAGAAAAAAAGAATGATGTGGTAAAAAGGTACAAGAGAAAAAAAGAGCAGGCTGGTCTAAGACTTCTCAATGGCACCACTCAAGCTTAGAAGAGCAATGTTTACCAAACTCTCAGGAAAAGAAAGTGTAACTTTAACAATCAGGGTTCAATCAAGGCAGCGGATTCACTGTGAGTATTGTGGAACAAAGAATTTTTTATATGAATTAAACCATGCACAATTGTGGGAGTAGCTGGGGAAGTAAAGGTATAAAAGGGGTGGGGGTGGAAGATTAGAGAAGTCACTAAACCAGCCCTTTTGAAACATTGGCATGGGTGGCTAAGTCAGAGCGTACGGGAAAATCTGAGAAGCCAGGCACTGCTGAAGTGCAACTGTGAAGTGGGTGCTGATGGAGAAGCCTGTGAAAAGCTGTTGCCTTTGGGGCCTGCAGCCAAGCATCTGGTGGTAGGCCTGGGGCCACTGTTGGTCAGCAGGGCTGGGAGATACAAAGAAGGGCTGAATAGAGTGGAAGAGAGTGAGGAAAAATTAGAACCTTCGGAGTACCTCTGTGTCTGTCCTTCACTGTATCGATTCTCAAACTTCCAGAGTAATGGTTGCTCCTTTGACATCCCAAATTTCATGCAATTTCTACTTCTGGCTAACTCTAACCTGGAGTCAAACGGGATTCTTGAAAACACATTTCTCGATACAACTCAGACAACAATAGAGCAATACAGCCCAATGACCTAATATTTTTTCTATTGGAAAAGTCTTATGGTGACTAACATTGCATGAGTTCAGAAATTCCTTCAGGTTTGTTGTTCTCTTTAGTTAAATTTACTTCTAAAATAACACTCACCAAAGTCAACAATGACCTCCTTGTCACAAAATCCAAAAACCAGTTTTCCATCCTCATGTGAACTGGCCTCCAGTCTAGATAATTCCTTCACTGAAACACTCCTTGGAAACACGCTATCTTCTGTGAGCCTCTTGCTCACCTGGTATGTTTTTACCTCTCTGGCTGCTCCTTCCCATTATCCTCTACAGATGACTCATCCTTAGTCCAGTCCTCAAATGTTGGCAGCATAAGCCTTGGTCCTAGGCTTGCTTTTCCTGTTTACTCCATACATTTTCTTTAGGTAGTTGGATGAGACCAATACCACAGACAACTCTCAAATCCTGCTTAAGTACAGAGAATTGTAGGGGCACCTGCGCAGGCTCAGGAAGTGGGATATATCTAAAATTCATCAAGAACTTCTCTCCATGCACAGTTCTAAGTGCTTTACACAGATAAGTGCATTAACTTCTTGTTATGGGTAACGGTGTCTCTCCAAAAGGATATGTTGAAGTCCTAACCCCTAGTACCTCAGAATGTGAATTATTTGGAAATAGAATCTTTATAGAAGTAATCAAGTTAAAATGAGGCCATTAGGGTGGGCCTAATCCAATATGTCTGGTGTCCTTATAAAAAGGGGGAAATTGGACACAAAGACAGATACGCAGAGGGAACACGAAGTGAAGACACACAGGGAGAAAATGGCCATGTGACTGGAGTAACGCATCTACAAGCCAAAAAAATGCCCAAGGCTACCAGAAACTAGGAGAGAGGCATGGAACAGTTCCTTCCCTAGCACCTTCACAGGGAGCGTGGCCCTGCTGACACCTTGATGTCAGACTTCTGGCCTCCAGAACTGCGAGACAATCAATTTCTGTTGTTTTAAGCCACCCAGTTTGTGGCACTTTGTTATAGCAGCCCTAGGAAGCTAATACACTTCTCATGTCAAATCTATGAGCTAGGTACTACTGTGAACATCCTTTACAGCTGAAGAAATCAGGACAGAGAAGTTAACTAACCTGCCCAAGGTCACGTAGCTAGTAACTGGTAGAGCCAGGATTGAAACCCTAGCAGACTGGTTCTTGAGCCTATCTACCTAACCACTATGCAAACTGCCTCTTAATATTTTTAACAGCATTTCTCCTAGTGACAAAAAAATTTGAAAGGGAGGAGTATGAATAAATTATTGCACATCCACTCCATGAATTATCATGCAACCATTCAAAAGAGTCATTGTTGAGCAATAAAGCAAGATGCAGAGATGGTTGTATGACATGATCCCATATTTGAAAATCAAGGAAGAAAATAGTTCTAATATAGCTTCTATCTGATTACAAGCATGTGACATAATGTATGTCTATATATAATTATGAGCACAGATTAAAACATGAAAGTGTACATAGTAGTTGATTAGTATTGGTTATCTGCTGGTGATGAACAGTGGAGGAGGAGATTCAGTAAATAATAAATGTACTAGTTAGCTTTTTCTGTGGAACAAGTCACCCAAAATTTAGTGGCTTAAAACAATAAACATTTTAATCTATAATTCCATGGGTTATCTGGGATGGGTGGGATGGATGGCCGAGCTTTTCTAGTTTGGGCCAGTGTATTACTAACCTATTACTATGTAACAAATTACCCTAAAATTTAGCAGTTTAAAACAACAAATATTTATTATCTCACAGTTTCGGTGGGTCAGGAATTCAGGTGAGGCTCAGAGGGGTGCCTCTCACGGAAGGTCTCTCATGAGATTGCAGACAAGCTATCAATTTGGGCTATGGTCTCATCTGAAGGCTAGACTGGGGAGGATATGCTCGCAAACTCACTTATGTAGGCCTCTCCAGGGCTGCCTCATGAGATATCAGCTGGCTTCCCCCTAGGGTGAGCAATCTGAGAGAGTGAAAGAGCACCCAAAATGGAGGCCATAGTCTTTCTGTAACCTAATCTTGGAAGTGACATCCCATTACCTCTGCCTCATTCTATCCACTAGAACTAAGTCACTAAATCCAATCCAAACTCAAGGGGAGGGGATTACACAAGGGTGTGGATACCAGAAGGTGGGAACCATGGAGGGTCATCTCAGAGGCTGCTGACCACAGTGGGCTTGACCAGGGTTGGATGGGTAGGATGGCTTCATTTACATGTCTAGCAGATGAAAATCTGATTGGTTTAGGGCGCCTCAATTGGGGTGGCTCATCTCTGCTCCACGAGGACTCTCATCATCTAATAGCACAACCCAGGCTTTTTCATACATGGGCTCCAGATTCCTAAGAGCAGCAAGAGTGGGTAAACCTCAAGGTGCAAGCACTTTTCAAGCCTTTGCTTATGTCATATTTGCTAATGACCTATTGACCAAAGAAATGGCTAAGCCTAGTTTCACAGATTGAAGAAATGATCTCTACCTCTTGATGGGTGAAGTGGCAAAGTCACATTGAAAGGGGGCATATATTCTGCGGTAGTGGCCAAGGGAGACCGTTCAGACTTCTGGTTTCTGCCTAGGATGTAGACATCTTGCAAGAGCATAGCTCCCATTCTTATAAAAAGTAAAATATCTGGGTAATCTACAAAATCATAACTTGTTTTGAACTCATCAGAGAGCTAAAATCACAGAGCAATCAATTAGCTTGATATATAAGACAATTGCTTCAAAGGAGTAAGGAAGTTATTACTGGGTCACCTGTGGCAGAGCAGGAAGATAGGTGCCCCATACCAGCAGCAAGAATTTTTAATCAATTTCTAAAGGCTGAGTATGGGATAGTATGAGGATAGACTCCTGAGAGCTGGAGACCTAAGGGTAGGTGGCCCCCTCTTGCAGGCTCTTCTCCATAGACCTCCACTGGGTGCTCACAAGAAACACTGAGAGTAGGGCAGGAGACTGGAGAAAGCCTCTCTCAGTGGGATGGGCCTGCAAGGGGGCAGCTTCTGATACACAAATGGCACAAAGCCCCAGTGGGACCCTACTCCCTTACAGAACAAACGCCTTAAGCCATTGGGGGAAGTGCAGCAAACTCTGTTGCCTCCAGGACACAGGTGAAGATCCACTGTGACTAGAGGAAGGGAAAAGGAAAAACATCTTCCACTTGTGGGGAAGAGCAGGAAACCATCCTGGGCCCAGACCATTAAAGGCCTTCTACCAATGCGGAGGGGCAGGACTGCTGAAAAAACCCCACCCTCAGGACCTAGGGATACAGGGCCTGCCTAAAACTCATCAGGTCACCAAGACCCAAGTAATAATAGTAGTCTACTACTAAAGGAGAGGCAAGAGCATGGAGAGAGGTCTTCCCTGACATGCAGACACACAGGAAAGCATAAAGGTGAGGGTGGTCCAGGAACACTGAGAAAAATTCTCTGGAAAACCAGTGCCTCCCCTAAACACAACCTAACACTAGAGAAATTTGAAGACTATGGTACATTGAAGGTAACCAGAGCAACACCACCCAAACCCAGCCCAAATCCTGACTAAATGGACTCAATCCCCTCAAACTAATAACCTATTAGAAGAGCAGTCAGGTCTATTTCCAGGAGTGAATATTATTTACCTCAGGATATATATCTCCTATATCCAGTTTCCACTCTCCTATTTGACACTGAGCCAAACATTATTAGATGCAAAACAGCAAGAGAAAACAATCCACCAGGAGACAAAGCAATCAAGAGATCCAGACTCAGCTGGCCCAGTTGTCGGAACTATCAAACAGGCAATTTAAAATAACAGTGAATAGGGGCCGGCCCCGTGGCCGAGTGGTTAAGTTCGTGTGCCCCACTTCTGCAGCCCAGGGTTTCACCGGTTCAGATCCTGGGCGCAGACATGGCACTGCTCATTAGGCCACGTTGAGGCGGCGTCCCACATACCACAACTAGAAGGACCCACAACTAAAATATACAACTATGTACTTGGGGGATTTGGGGAGAAAAAGCAGGAAAAAAAAGAAGATTGGCAACAGTTGTTAGCTCAGGTGCCAATCTTTAAAAAAAAAAAACAAAAACAATGATTAATATGTTAAAGAGGACAGTGGAAAATGTGAACAACAGGTATGAACAGATAAGGAATTTCAGCAGAAAGCTGAAAACTGTAGAAGTCGAATGGAAATACTAGAAGTAAAAAAGAAAACATAACTGAGATGAAGAATGCCTTCTATGGGTTCATCAGTAGACCTGACAGAGCCAGGGTAGGGGTTAAATCAGTGAACTTGAAGATATGTCAATAGAAATTACCCCAACTGAAACACAAAGAGAAATAAAGATTGAAAGGGGGCATATATAGGGATGGGAGAAATTTGTAGCATTTTTAAATCTAACACAGTCTATCTTCTGGTCATAAATCATTTTCATTACCACACCATGCAAAATACGTTCACCCCCATTCCAAGACCTCCAAATGTCTCAGCCCAAATTATGGCATCAGGCTCAAATCCAGGACCTCAAGTCTTCTGTATCAGGTTCAGATGTGGCTGAGGCTCCTTGGGTGCCATTTCTGTTTCTTGATCCAGAGACCTGTGAGCTAAATGACAAGTTATATGACCACCTCCTCACCCTGACCCAACACACACACACACACCCCCCACATACACAATGGTGACACAGGGATGGATACTACAATAGAAACTCTCATTCAAAAGAGGGAGGAACAAGAAGCACATTATCAGCCACTGTCCCATAACAACTGAGACGTCCCACAGAGAAAATGTTCTCAGGTCCCCCTGCTCCAGGGGCAGATAATGTTTCCTGATAAGGTCATACGTGTACCTGGGAATGGCTTCCCAGTCTATTTTAATATATTATTCTTGGGTCTTCTCTCTGAGACATCCTTATATTCCCATAAGAAATGGCCCATGCTTACAGCTGAGTAACTTTCTTAGCTTGCTTCCTGTTCACAGAAGTTAGGGAGGGGAGTCCAGAGGCCACTTTTCATTTTGGACTGTTTCAGTCCCTTTAAGTCCAACCTGGAGGTAGTTTTGCTAGTAAAACTCTATTAAAAATTTTACAGGTTTTCCATGACTCTGGTTTGTATGTACTCCATGCTCCAAATGCCACATCAACAATTCTTTTTAAGACAGGCTCCTCTCTACTTTGAGCAGTGTGTCAGGTTACTGGGGACAATGTCATGAAGTTTTTGGAAGCTGTTTAGCTTAGCTGAGAGGGTCTCCTAAACACCAACTTAAATATTTTGCACATTTTAACAAAAGGTCTTCCCGCCATACCCATGATTTGATCTCACCCTGAGGCCTGTTTTCACCTTGAGAATATTTTGATGCCTGGAGAGACCAGAGATGTGAAACAGTTATTTTCTAACCCACCAAGTCCTGGCTTCTTTGTATTTCTTCTGAATACTGCTTGCAAATGGAACAGTTTTTTTCTTGGTTCATCTCTTTCTGTACCTTATCGTATGCAGCAAACTGATACTTCCAAGATTCTGTTGGAAATCTCTTTAACCAGACCCACAAGTTCATTTGGTACATTCTCTATCTTCCCACAGAGCATGCTGACTGTTTTGCTATTTTTTTCCTTACTAAGTAACATGGGCTGCTGTCTTTTTCAGCCTTTCTTAACAGTTTTTCTCATTGTTTTTCCAGTTTCCACCTGCCACTCAGGCCCAAAGCTAATGCCACAAGTCTTATGTTTTGGTACAATACCCCTCACATGCATACACTTTCAGGTATTACTTAGCATTGGCTGTGCAACAAACTACCCCAAAACTTAGTATCTTAAAACAATAATCATTTTATTTATCTCACAATTCTCCAGGTTGGCTGGGATAACTGGTATAGCTCTTCTGGTGTGGGCCGGCTTGACTGGGGATGGAGGTTGAGGAAGGCCTCACTCCCATGTCTGGCAGTTGGTCTAAGAGGCTCCAGCTGGGCTGGGTCATCTCTGCTCCCTGTGGTTTCTCATCCCCCTGTAGAGGAATCTGAGCTTCTTTACACAAAGGTCTCAGAATTCCAAAAAGCAGCAAGAGAGGGTAAGCCTCAAGGCAGGCTTCCACACTTCTCCAGCCTCTTCTTGAATCTCTTTGCTAATGTACACTGGACAAAGCAAGTCACATGGCCAAGCTCAGAGTCAAGGAGTAGAAAGAGAGAGACTCTACCTCTTAACAAGAAAAACAAGAGTAACATTGCAAAGGGATGTGGATAAAAGGATGGGAGGAATTTGCGGCCATTTTCCAATGTACCACAATGAAAGAAGATAAAAATATGATGTCATGAAAACCAGTATGAATGATAGGACTGTATTCATGTGTTCATGTAAAATTATATCTGCAGATGTATGTATATACAAAACCATAATGACTTTGAAATTGTGGATTCACGTGAGAGAAATATTCAATTGGAAACATACTTGATAGACACAACTGTATTAAATTCAAAAAGAGAATTTCAATTCAATTATTCCTCCTGTTGCACAATGTGTTCTGCCACAAACACCCTACAGAACTGAGAGTAGGTTTACACATCAAATATATTATTTTGTTGTCCTACCTTTCATTTAGTTGCCACTTTAAATTACTTAACATAACACAGTAAACATGACTGTCATTTACATAATTTTGCACACTTCATCTATAAAGAATTTAGTAACAGTTTGCTTTCTAAAGGAAGGTTTTTCCTAATGCATCAAACAGACAGCATTTTTCCCAGTTTGAATTCTATTATATATTGTGAGGCCGTGCAAATATAGAAATTCCCCTTCATTCAATGCATTCTTAGAGGGTCTATTCTGAAAAATTTTGCTCATCTGAGGTGAGAGAGCCTGATGAATGCTTTTTATTATGCAATGTCACATAAGATCTGTCTTGGGTGAATTTTATAATATACACTTAGACCTGACTTCTGTGATAAGGCTGTCTCATTTTCAAGCAACAGGGTTACTTTCACGTATGAATATTGCGATGCATACTCAGAACCGATTTCTGAGTGAAGCCCTTTCCACAATCACTACATTTATAGGGTTTATCTCCAGTATGAATTGTCTGGTGTTTATTGAAATTTGACCTGTCAGTGAAGGCTTTCCCACATTCTGCACATATATATGGTTTCTCTCCTGTGTGAATTCGCTGATGTACTTTGAGATGTGGTTTCTTTGAGAAGGATTTCTCACAATCAGGACATTTATAAGGCTTCTCTGTAGTATGAATTCTCTGATGTGTAATTAACTCTGACTTCTGGATGAAGGCCCTCCCACAATCAGCACAAACGTAGGGTTTCTCTCCAGTATGAATTGTCTGGTGTTTATTGAAATTTGACCTGTCAGTGAAGGCCTTTCCACATTCAGCACATATATAAGACTTTTCTCCAGTATGAGATTTCTGGTGAGTATTGAGATTTGACCTGTTGGTGAAGGCCTTCCCACATTCGGTGCATACATAGGGTTTCTCTCCTGTGTGAATTCGCTTATGCATCTGGAGTTGTGACTTAGAAGGAAAGGATTTCCCACAGTCACTGCATTCAAAAGGCTTCTCTCCAGTATGAATTCTTTGATGTGCAATTAAGTGTGCCTTTTGGATGAAGGCCTGCCCACATTCAGTACATATATAGGATCGCTCTCCTGTATGAATTCTCTGATGCATCCTGAGTGTTGATTTTTGGGTAAAGGCTTTCCCACACTCACTGCATTTGTGGTGTCTCTCTCCAGTATGAATTTTCTGATGTACATTGAGGGCTGAGTTCAGGGAGAAGCCTTTCCCACATTCGCTGCATTCATAGAGTTTTTCTCCAGTATGAGTTGTCTGATGCCTAAGTAGAGATGACACTTGGAAAAATGATTTTCCACATTCATTGCATTTATAGGGTTTTTCTCTAGTATGAGTTTTCTCATGCAAAATTAATTCTGAATTCTGAATGAATGCCTTCCCACATTCAGTACATATATATAGTTTTTCATCTCTATGAACTCTCAGATATATACTGAGTAGTGGCTTCTGTGTAAAAACATTTACACATTTGCTAAGTTCATGAGGTTTTTCCACAGTATGAATTCTCTGAGTTGCAAAGAGGTGTGACTTCTGGGTGAAGATCTTCCCAAATTCAGCACACATATTTGCTTTCTCCCCAACAGGAAATTTTGGATTGTGACTGAGTCCTTGTTTCAGGCTGAGGACTTTTCCACACTGATTACTTTCACAGAATTTCACTCCTGCATGCGTGTTTTCATGGTTAGTATAAGAGCAGCTCTGGGTGAAAACTTGACCACGTCCAATAATTTTATCAAAGTTCTTTGTTGCATTGTTTTTACTATGAAAATGTAAATCTAAATTATGCTTAAAATTCTTTCCAAATGAGTCATATTTATGGGGTCGTTTCTGTGAAGAAACATGATTTGGGCTTGGATGAACAAATTTTTCACTGTCTTTACATTCATAATCCCACTCTGTATTCAATATTTTCTTATTGATGAAAGCCGCATGACTCAGTGGTTTGTTCTGTTTTTCCCTATATCTTTTTATTGGTTCGGCATCTTGCCACAGTTCTTCTAAAATGGAATACAATGAATCATCTCTTGTATCTTCATCCTCCATTTCACTATGAAATGAAGCTTTTCCAGAAATTCTTTTTTGGGAGGTCTTAATCCCAAATTTCCCATCTAAAAAGAGAAAGAAAAGTAAAACTGACACAAAGAATAGACAACAGAAGATTAAAAGGTACACAAAAGCTAATCCAAACTAAACACAGGGGAACCAGTAAATCTGATGATGATGATGACAATGACAGGAAATAAATGTATAGCACTTATTATGTGCCAAGTTCTTGCATGATACTTATGACATTCCAACCATTGTTCTAAGAAATTGTTCTAAGAAAGGATTAAAAGAAATTTAATCCTTTCAAAGCCTTATGTGGTATTTTCTATTATTATTCACCTATTGTAGATAAGGAAAGTGAAGCTCAGAATGATTATATATATAATTTGCCCTAAAATATGGTTATTACGTTTTGGAGATTGGAGTTCAACATAAGCAACCTAACTCTCTTTTGAGGACACTTGGATATCAAGTAGAGTAAAATGAAGATTAAAAAGACAAGGGTTTTGGGGCTGGCCCCGTGGCCGAGTGGTTAAGTTCGCGCGCTCCGTTGTAGGCGGCCCAATGTTTCGTTGGTTCGAATCCTGGGCGCGGACATGGCACTGCTCATCAAACCATGCTGAGGCAGCGTCCCACATGCCACAACTAGAAGGACCCACAACGAAGAATATACAACTATGTACCGGGGGGTTAAAAAAAAAAAACGACAAGGGTTTTAAGTGGAAATATCCCTGGAGAGCCTAGGCTTGGAGGGTGTGACTCAGAGTCTAAGTCTTCATTAGCTTTCCATTCTAAATCCTCACTAATCTTGTTGCTTCTTGCTTATTAGCAACAATACCAATTTAATGTGATCAAAAAACCAATTTAATCTGCTAAAAGAGTAGATCCTAAAAGTTCTTGTCACAATGAAAAAAACATTTTTTCCTTTTCTTTTTTATATCTATGAGATGGATGTTAACTAAACTATTACTGTGGTAATCATTTCACAATATATGTAAGTCAAGTTATGATGCAGTATACCTTAACTTATACAGTGCTGTATGTCGATTATATCTCAATAAAACTGAAAAAAACCCACAATTTATTCATACCCATAGGAAAAATATTGTAGTCAGAGCCATCTTGACCTATACAAACAATAAATAAATGGATGTCTATACTCCGACACTCCATCCAGGTATAATTGTTTTCTTGGACCTAAAATTATATATATATCTAACAAGAAGTATAAAATCAGAGAGGACAAGCCATCTGTGGTAGACTAGAAGGTGTTAGTGCCTACAAACATAGGTTCTTTACCCGCCACACAAGAGGGGCCAAATAAAAACTGGAATGCCAGGCTTATGGCAAGGAAAGGGTTTTATTTCAGGTGATATCAGCCGGGAGACAAGAGCAAGCCCTCAAATTTGTCTCGTTTTGTCTCGTCTCCCCGGAAGATGGGAGGCGAGAGGTTTCAAAGGTTGCAAGGAATGTTTCTGTTTGTGGAGGGGGGAGGAACCTGTGGCCTTGGGCGCTTTCCCACCAGCCTGTGTTCAGCCTTGGGAGGCTGCTTACAGGGAGCAGGATGATAACAGAATTTGCAGGTGGGCAACCTTGGCTGTCTGTCTCCATGGCAGACAGTGGATTCTGGAGCCAGGGAGCAAGCAGGGAGAGTGCTTTGGTTTTAACCCCATATATGCTGGGTTTAATGTAGAGGAACTGATATCAGGGCTGGCATCAAAAGCTGTCCACCAGAATTTGTTTTACCTTTCTTTTGCATTAATAGAGTAGTAGCCAGGCAGATGGCTGCCCAGTCATATAACACTGCTCAGCCTCCTTTGAAAACTGGTGTTGCCATGTGGCCATGTTCTCATCAATAGGATGTGAGAAAAAATGATGGGTGCCACTTTCAAAGCAGCACATTGAGACAGTAGGCATTTTTCTCTATGCCCTCTTCTACCTTCTTGCTTACTAAAACCTCGACTTGGCAGCAACGCAGACTCAAACATGCAGATTTCACAAAAACCCCAAGACATAGGGAGTTCTATAATGGAGGGAACTTGGATTCCTGAATAAACATGAGCAACGAGGTTTTACAATGGCCTGTGATATGAGAAACTTTATATAAGAGAGAAATAAAATTCTTTAGTATTTAAGCCACTGTATTTTATAATCTCTTTATTATTGTAAATTAGCTTTAACATAATTAACATACTTGTCTTGCCCAGAATGGGCATCACAAATGTTTCCATTACCAATACATAGGACGTATCAGATTCTCAATCATAATTTTAAATGGAAAAATTATACATTATCTCATCAGCAAGAGATTTTAGATACTGAGAATGCTGAGTCATCAACTCCAGTTTCTCCCTGTTAATCAGTTTGATAATGCACTCAAAACACACATCCCATCCAAAATCTCACCCTCTTATTCTTAAGTTGCATTTTCATTCTCACACATTGAGCTTTAATTTATTCTGGAGATATTAAGCACTAGATTCCTAGGCATGGTTTTAGAAGTGGTTCTCCTTTTCATTTTATTTAACTTATAAATATATATAAAATGTATAACCTGTAAGTAAAACTTAACTTCTAAACCCCTGCTGTATTGGACAATATTTAGGTCACCAGTACCAATATTCATTGTAAAAAATCTGCTCCTGCAATAAAAACTTCTCTGTACCTTTCCTGAGCCCACAGATTCAACGAAAAGTACACAAATGAAGAGTCATCAGTCTAGAAAAGAGCTGTGCGTGCAAGCTTGCATTCTATTTGCCACTCACAAAAATGTCTCAAAAACAGTCCAGTTTATTCTCAGATCGAAGGATATGTTCATGTTCTCTTCCTCCATTTAGCCTGCTTGTTAGCATTTTCTTTTGTGCTGTTTAAAAACACATATGTACTTCATGAAGCAGTTTGAGAGTTTTTTATTTTGAAAATTAATCTGATCATATGCTAGTGACACTTTTTTTTAACTTCAAAAGCAGACACCCTCCGTGCTATTCCTTTTGCTAATCATTTCAACAGACTTCTATTAGAATAGAAACACAATACACAGACAATAAACTTTTTAATATTTGATGCCATTGTCTTTACTTTCCAATTACAATCTATGTTCCATTGAATTCCTATCAGTAGAATTTTTTAAAATCCTTCTGAAATAGGGCAAAATACTCTCATATTCTTATCCCCCACAAATTCAATTAGTTAATATTGGTAAGTATTTTCTTCATGCTTAGTGTTCAAATAATGAAAATAAGATACAGGCTCTTATTTTCAGGGACTTTCAAAATTACTAGAGGCAGAAGCATCTGAGGCAATAGAAATGGAGAAGAACAATAAACTTGGAGTAGGTAAAGGGTCATTTCATGGAATAGAAAACCTGAAATGAAACAAAATGAAAGTGTCTATTACCTGGATAGGCAGAGCACAAAATAATAAAGAGCCCAGATGCAGAGATGAACTTCATATTTGGTAGGCATTAAAGATAAGGTGAAAATTTGAGGAAAGCATGAATTAAGGAAATTATACAGATACAACTTTAACTGGCAATAAATACATGGCCACATTGTAGATGGCACTGAGAGAAGAGCTACTGGTCATGTGTTATATAATATGAAATAATTGTAAGTTTACTTCACGAAGTTAATGACAAAGATAAATGTGGCGTCGTCTCAGGTGACATCTATCAGTAGCATATAAGATGAACTAGAAACAAGAAACAAAATCTGCAAATCCCATTAGGAACAGAATAATCCAAGCATAAGAAAATATAGACTTACTTTTGGGTGATGCTACTAAGAATTAAGATAAAAAGATATCTAAATAGTATTCATTAAAAAAGAAAAAACAGGAATTGCAGAGTAATTAGTAAGAGAAGATAACTAAGAGGGAAGAAACAAAAAACACAGCAGAATCTGACAAAATTTGGAATGTGAGAATTCCTGATTTGGGCAATGATGGTGCCAATTCCTCACATACTAAATGAAGACGAGTAAAGCAGAATATTCTACGGGAACTGTCTAGTATGCAGACAAATGTGGTGCTAGGGTCTAGTAATAATATAGCAACCAGTGGTATCAATATGGAAGTCATCGGAATACAAATACAAAGCTTAAGTTTTCAGAATGGAAGACTCTTTTAATTACTATAGGAACAAATATTCAGATGACAGTAAACAAGACCTATAGCCCAGGGCATCTCAATGGGGGAAAAGCCTCTACGGAAAGGAAAATGAGCAAAGATTGGAAACAAGATAAAATAAAAACAGATAAAATAAAAATAAAGGGCACGCAGACAAAAAAGGAAATGATAAAAAGACACAATAATGGATGCAGAAAATTTTAAGGAATTTATAAAAAGACTCGCTAGAATTAATAAGTGAATTTAGTGAGGTCTCAGAACACAGGGTCAACGTACAGGAATTAATTGTAAGCCTTCAACTTCTAGTATGGAGAAGTAAGCTCCTAAAAAAATCCTTCCACAAACAGTAACTATAATTCCTAGGAAAACAAAATAAAACAAAACAGATACCGGCAGAGTGAATAAAAACAGGCAGATTTCGCAGAGGAGTCAGGAGTTAGAGAAAGTCTGAACAGAGATCTGAGTTGCTATCCACCTTAGGTGAGACAGCATCTCCAGTTTGAGTCTAACATAGTTAATTGCCTACTCTGACAAAAACACAGAACATTATAAAACAGTGTTACTGTGACACTCATAACGTTCAGGATACAATCCAAAATTGTTCAATATATGATGTCCCAGAAAAAAATGTTCTTTTTGTCATTCTCATGTCTTCAGTAGTTTTTAAAGTATACTTTCCAGAATTAACAGTTTCTATTAGATGGGCTACTCCAATAGAAACAATTCATTCAGACTAGAACTCAAGTTAATTTTTGTATAAGGTGTGAGGTATGGGTCAAGGTTTTTCTCCTTCAATACCAATATTCATTTGTTCATAAGACTCTCCTTTCCCCCACTGAATTGTATTTGCACCTTTGTCAAAACTCAGTTGTCCATATATGTGTGGGTCTATTTTCAGATTCTCTCTTTTGTTCCATTTAGATATCTGTTGGTCCTTACATCAATACCACACCATCTGGATTATTGTAACTTTATACTAAGTCTCAACATTAGGTACTGTAAATCTCTCATACTTTTTCTTCTTTCTCAAGACTGTGTTGGCTATTCCAGGTCCTTTGCATATCCATATAAACTTTAAAATCTCCTTGTCAGTTTTTACCCTCTAAAATTACAAACTGATTGAAAAAGTAGAGTACAATCCAGTAAAGCAATAGATTTCAACAACACAATCAACTTGATTTATATATCATAGAAACAACACTCATCAACAGTTGAATATACATTCTTCTCAGAGACACATGGAACATTCCCCTAGATAGACCATATGCTGAAATCATACAGAGTGCATTCTCAGACCACAACAGACTTAAATTAGACAACAAAGGAAATAGACAAATTCCTTGAAAAATACAACTTACTATGTCTGATAAAAGATGAAACAGAAAATCTGAATAGTCCTATGTCTATTAAAGAAATTGAATTTGTTATTAAAATTTTCCCATCAAGAAAATGCCAGGTCCAGATGGTTTCACTGATGAATTCCACGAAACAGTAAAGGAAGAAATAACAATCTTACACAAATTATTTCAGAAAACAGAAAAGGGAACACTTCACAACTCATTTTATGCAGCCAGCATAACCCTAATAACAAAACTTGACAAAGATATCGCAAAAAAAGAAAACTAAAAACCAATATCACTCATGAAAAATGCAAATTTTTAAAACAAAATATCAGTAAATAGAATCCAACAATACATAATAAGGGCAATATATCATAATCAACTAGTATTATTTCTCAGAAGTGCAAGGTTAATTTAACATTTGAAAATCAATAAATAAATTCACATATTAATAAAACAAAAGCAATAACTCTATGATCACTCTAATAAGATGAAGAAAATTCATTTGACAAAATTCAACATGTAACTATGACAAAAAAAAAAAAACCTCTTCAACAAGCTAGGATTAGAAAGGAACTTACATAACCTGATAAAGGGCAGCTTCAAAAAACCTAGAGCTAACATCATACTTAATGGTATGAATTCTTTGTCCCTAATATTGGGAGCAAGGCAAGCATGTCCATGCTCACCACTTCTATTCAACACTGAACTGAAGGTCTTAGTGAAATAAGGAAAGGAAAAGAAATTAAAAATATGAGATTGGAAAGGAAGAAATACAAGTGTCCCTAAAGTGATAATGATTAATTACAGGAAAAACCCTAAGGAACCTACAAGAAAACTAACAGGCGGATTTAGGGATGCCTCAGGATACAAAGTCAACGTACAAAATCAATCAATAGCAATTTATACTAGCAGTGAACAATCCGAAAATAAAATTTAAAAAACAATGTATTTACAATAGTGTCAAAAAACATCAAATACTTAGGGATAAATTTAATGAAGGATGCATAAAACTTCTACACTGAAAACTATAAAACATTGTTGAAAGAAATCCAAGATTTAAATAAATGAAGAAATTTGCCATGTTCATGGATCAGAAGGCTCAACATTGTTAAGATGTCAATTCTCCTAAAGTTGATCTACAGAGGCAACTCAACTCCAAACAAAATCCCAGCAGGCTTTTTCAAAAAAAGTACAAACTGATTATAGAATTTATAAGGAAATGCAAATGACCTAGAAGAGCCAAAGTAATTAAAAAAAAAAGCAAAGTTGGAGAACTTCTCCTACCTGATTTGAAGACTCATTTAAAAGCTACAGTAATAAAGAAAGTATGGGTTTGCCAAAAGGACAGTGTATCAACTATATTTTCTCATTTTCTGTATTCTTGATGCATCCGGTGCCTAGCTGATCCTAGAGGGACTGCTCCTCCCAGGGCTAGTTAATTCCTAGAGATAGCAAATGACTTCCCTACAAACAGGCCTTCATGTGCAAACCAACCAATCCAGAGCCCGTAGCCACCAATTATCTCCTTTAACAAACTCACAGGGTGAGCTACTATCCCCCTGCCCAGATCAGCTCAGGGCCAGGTATCAGGCAACTAGGTACAGTCCTTACACCCTGGAACCTGCTGGAATTACTCAAACTAGCCAAGCTTAAACCTCCCCAGCCTGCTTAACCTGCCTCACCCATTCTTTCTCAGGAAAATCACAATAAAAGCTCTTGCCCACGCTTTCCTCTCACAACTTCTGCCTCCTGACTGACCCTGGTGCTTCCCAGTGTTGCCTTGTGTGGTGTGGCACGCCCCCTCCTCCTGGGAAATGTGAGTTACAAACCATCTTTTCAATGGCAGTCATCTCCAGATCTGTTGGCCTCACCATACCTGAATAATAATAAAACCCACATTTTAAAACGGAAATACATATAGATCAATAGAACAGAATAGTGTCCAGAAATAGGTTCACATACATAAATTCAACTGATTTTGATAAATGTGCCTAGGAAATTCAATGGAAAAAAGAGAGTCTCTTCAACAAATGGTTCTGGAACAACTGTTTGTCATATTGAAAAAAATGAAAATCAGGGATTGGCCCCATGGCTGAGTGGTTAAGTTCGTGCTCTCCGCTTCGGTGGCCCAGGGTTTTGCCGGTTCAGATCCCAGGGGCGGACACGGCACCACTCATCAGGCCATGCTGAGGCGGCATCCCACAGAGCACAGCCAGAGACACTCACAACTAAAATATACAACTATGTACTGGGGGGCTTTGGGGAGAAGAAGAAAAAAAAATGAAGATTGGCAACAGTTGTTAGCCCAGGTGCCAATCTTTAAAAAAAAAGAAAATCAATCCTTACATCAAATACACAAAATGGATCATAGACCTACACGGAAAAAGCTCGAGTGATAAAACTTATAGAAGAACACGTAAGAAAGTCTTTGTGACTGTAGTAGGCAAACATTTCTTAAAGAGATCACAAAGAGTACTAAACATTTCAAAAAGATGATAAATTAAACTCCATCAAAATTAAAATGTTTGCCCTTGGATAGGCACAAGTAAGAAAATAAAACTGCAAGCCACAGATTGGAACAAAACATTGGCAATACATCTATCTGGCATAGGAGTTGCAGCCAGCAAATATGAACAACTCTTAAAACTCAATAATAAGACAATCCAGTAAAAAAAAACAGGAAAGATATTTGAATAGATACTTCACAAAAAATGTACAAATGGTCTATATTCACATGAAAAGATACTTAATGTCATTACTCCTCAGAGGACTACAACTTAAAGTCATAATGAGATACCATTACACATCCACTGTGATAGGAAAAATTAAAGAGACTGATGATAGCAAGTGTTGGTGAGAATGCGGAGCACAGAAATCTCATGTATTGCTGTTGGTAATGTAAAATGACACAGCCACTTTGTAAGACAGTTTGGCAACTTCTTATAAAGATAAGGATACACTTATTGTACGACCCAGCAACTCCACTCCTAGGTATTTACCCAAGAGAAATGTAAACATATGTTCACACAAAGATACCAGAATGTTCACTGCAGTTTTATTCATAATAACCAAATAATAACCACCTGTCATCAACAGGTATATAGACAAACTACAATATATTCACACCATGGAATAGTATTTAGCATTTACAAGGAACAAACTAGTGATATATTCAGTAACATGGATGAATCACTATGCTGAACAAATGAAGTCAGATCCAAAAGCCTACATACAGTATGATTCCATTTATATGAAACCCTAATAAAGATAAATCTAATCTACAGTGACAAAAAGGATGTCAATGGTTGCCTGGGGCCAAAGTGGTGGTGGGTATTGACTACAAGGGGCATGAAGGCACATTTTTATGTAATGGAATGTTATATATCATGATTGGAGTGGTGGTTATACCAGTGTGTACCTTTATCAAAACCCATAAAACTGTGCACTTAAAATGGAGACATCTTATTATATGTAAATTATACCTTAATAAGGCTGATTTTAATAGGAAAATGCTAAGTGACAGTGATCATAAAGTCAGAAGATGGGAGAGCGGCATAGAGATAGGGGCGGTGGAGAGGAATGAGGAATCTGAAGTGGTACAAAGAGAAGAGGAAGTGAGGCTGGTTGTAGATGACAGTTTATTGGTATCTTAGAGTGAGAAGATGAAAACGAGAGGAAGAAGCAAGTGAAAGACACTAAGAAGAACAGGAGTGAGGCAACCAACTGATTTTCAGAGAAGGCAAATCCATTAAAACCTGAATGTATACGATAAGAATCTAAGACCCTGGGGGTGGGGTTTCAGTAATGAAGGATAAAGATGTGACGGAAGGAGAGAATCTCCAAGAAAGCCAGATCCTTAATGAGGAAGCCTGGCATATGATCCAGAGTATAGGCTTTAAGAAAGGTAGAAATAATAGCACTTTAAAGGCAACAATCTCTTAGGGAAAAAAAATATATTTCCATGCGTCCCTTCTGCCTGGATCACACTTACTCACCTGAACAGCTCTGATGTGGGGTTTCTCCCTCCAAAATCCATGGCTCCTCTCCTTGCTCCAACTTGAAGATGACCTCTGGTTTGGGAACTTCATATCCTGTTAACAGGACATGATAGAGAATTGAGTCCAGCTAATTGCTTTCCATTTTTGATTTGGAAAAGTAATCACATTTCATTGGGAAGAGAGTAATAATCACAGAGGTGAAAAGGGCCTGAAGAATCCCAGACCAAGCAAGGAGGACACCATCGCACACTCCAGATGTGCCAGAGCACTCGGCAGCTGAGGACGGAAATACCTCACTCCAGCTCTGTGTTAATGTCCTAGGGCTGCTGAAACGAAGTACCAAAAACTGAGTGGCTTAAAACAGCAGAAGTTGATTGTCTCACAGTTCTGGAGGCTAGAAGTCTGAAATCAAGGCGTTAGCAGAGTCATGGTCTCTCTGGCAGATACAGGAGTAAATCCTTCCTCGCACCTTCTAGCTTCTGGTGTTTGCTGTTAGTCTCTGGCATTCCTTGGCTTGTAAATACATTACGCCAGTCACATGGCCATCTTCTCCCTGTGTGTCTTATCATCATCCTCCCTCTACGTGTGTCTATTTCTGTGCCCAAATTTCCCTTTTTTATAAGGACACCAGTCATATTAATTAGGCCCCACTCTAATGACCTCATTTTAACTTGATTCCCTCTGTAAAGACGTTATTTCCAAATAAGGTCACATCTGAGGTGCTGGGAGTTAAGACTTCCCATATATCTTCTTTGGAGGGGACACAATTCAACCCATAAGAGTCTGCCCTCTGACTCCTAAAATTCATGTCCTTCCCATGTGCAAAAGACACTAGCCCCATCCCAATATCCCTGAAAGTCTTAATCATTCCACTATCAACTCTTAAGTCTAAAATCTCATCTAAACATCAACTCAAAGTCTCAAATCTCATCATCTAAATCACCCAAATCACTTATGGGTGAAACTTGAGTGAGAATCATCCTGGGACAAAATTCCTCTCCATGCAAACCTGTGAAAGCGGACAAGTTATCTGCTTCCAAAATACAACGATGGGACAGGCATAGGACAGATATTCCCATTCTACAAGGGAGAAATCGGAATGAAAAAGGGAGTGCAGGTCCCAAGGAAGTCCAAAACCCAGCAGGGCAAATCCCATTAGATTTTAAGGCTTGAGAATAATTCTCATTGGCTCAATGCTCTGTCCTCCAAGCCCACCAGGGTGGTGGCCCCACCCCCTCAGCCCTGGGCCAGGAGTGGCACCCCTCACTATTACCCTTAGTGGTCCACTAGAAAAATTTTTGCTTCCTGTTCCTGAGACCTTATACTCTGCTGTTCTAGAGGTCTTAGTTCTAAAGGAAGGATTGCTTCTTCTTCTGGGAAACATAGCAATTCTGCTGAACTAGAAGTTAAGTCTGTCACCTAGACATTTCGGGTTTCTTATGCCTCTGAATCAACAGGCGAAGAAGGGAGTTACTGTGCTGGCTGGGATGACTGATCCTGATTACCAAGGGGAAATTGGACTGCTACTCCACAATGGAGGTAAGGAAGAGTATGTCTAGGATACAGGAGATCTGTTAAGGCATACTACCATGCCCTGTGATTAAAGTCGACGGAAAACGACAACAATCCAATTCAGGCAGGACTACTAATGGCCCAGACCCTTCAGGAACGAAGGTGAGCCAATCCTTAAAATAAATCCCCCCCCAATATATGTATATACCCATATCTTATTGGTTCCATTTCTCTGGAGAACCATAATACAGATTTTGGTAGTGAGAGTGGCTCCAGAGGCACAGAATCTTAAGGATGAGTTTTCTGAATTGGTTATGGGGTTTCTGGAATTTGTTCCCTGTTCTGATTAGATTTAAAGGCATTAATGACCCTATTTCTAGTAGTAAAGAGGGCACTGAGAGTCCATGATGTGATGTGGCAATAGAGACATGCAAGCTATCACCACTGGGTACTCCTAATCAAATGTCTATAAGAGGCAAGGTTCTAGGTGACCATGTATTTGATATCTGAGAAATTTTTGTCAAACTTACAAGTTTAATAAGATTGCCTGGGTGCTCCTAATTGCACTGGACAAAGTGGGAAAAGAAAAGGATGAGCTCAGGGATTTAATTGCTCAGCTCAAGTACCATGTAAATGACCTAAAATCTTCTATGTCCGTCCTGAAAGAAACCCTTAACTCTTGCAGCTGCAGAGCTGAGATTGCTGAAAACCAAACCCAAAGTCTCGTCCTGCGAGGGTTAAATTACAACATACACGGAATTCCCAATCTCGCAGGCTGACTGCTGTTAAAGTGAGGGCACTGACTGGGAAGGAACAGGATCCTGAAACTGGAATGGGGACATGTGAGGACACTGAACCTCTAAATTCTGAGGAGTCTTCTTTGCCAGTAGAAGCAGCCCTTCCACCCCTGTCTGAGAAGATGAACCCTACTTTGCCTGAGGAGCCTACAGTGGCTGCCCCTGAGGTACCTGCCTTGGAAGGCCCAGCTGATTCCCCTCAGGACTACCTCCACCACCCTCCTTTGCCTCTAGACCTATAACTAGACCCAACTCTCATCAGGGCCCAAAGGGTGAGGTACAGAGTGTGACCAACGAGGAGGTGCACTACATACCAAAAGAACTGCATGATTTAGCCAATTTATAGACAGAAATCTGGGAACCATAGGCGGAAATGGATATTAAAAGTGTGAGATAACAGAAAAAACATAAAGATGGATCAGGCAGAATTTATTGATATGTGCACACTAAGTAGATTCTGAATTTACTGTTGCCACTTGAGGGGTTAAAAAGGGCCTGAACACTTCGTTTGTTTGGCTGGCTGAAACGTGGACCAAAATGTGGCCTATACTAAATGCACTTGAAATACCAGAACTACTCTGGTATCCTATAGAGAAAGGCACCCAAAGGCTCAGAGAGTTTGGAATGTTAGAGTGAATTTATCATGTAAGACATGCTCACCCACACTGGAGGGTCCAGAGGACACACCTGTCACCATGACTGTGACAAACAAATTTGTGACGGGGCCCCAGTATCCTTGAAGAGCTCTGTGATTGCTCTTCTCTGTAGGTCAGAAATTACAGTGGGAACTGCTGCATCTGAATTGGGAAACCTAAATGTAATGGCAGTAATTGGACTCTGGGATGGCAGGGACCAAATGGAGGCATTTAATTGCCAAATGCAAGGTGGACACAGTTACTGTAACGGACAGCAGGGTCAAAACAGTAATCAGAATAGTCTGACTCGCAGAGACCTATGGCATTGGCTAGTTGATCACGATGTCCCTAGAAAAGAAACAGAAGGGTAATCTATTAAATTCTTACTTGGTCTATATAAGGAGAAGAGTTCTAGGTCAAGTGAACAGAAGTCTAACTTGAAACATAAAAACAGAGTCCTGGCTCCTCAATCAATTCCCAGCCTTGAGCCAGTTTACAGACCCAGAACCCTTTGAGTGAAGGGGAGGCTGGCTCCCTTGAGAAAGGACCCCACTACACTGCCAGAAATTCATACTACTAATCTTTCTTCCCGCCTTCCCTAAAGGGACCTACAGCCCTTTACCAGGGTGACTGTGCATGAGAAAGAGAAATAATGAGGCTTTTCAGAGATTACTGGACACTAGCTCTGAACTGACACTAACTCCAGGAGACCCAAAACATCATTGTGGTCCACCAGAGTAGGAGCTTATGGAGATCAGGTGATCAATGGAGTTTTAGCTCAGGCCCATCTCACAGTGGGCCCAATGTGTCTCTGAACCCAACCTGTGGTTACTTCCCTGGTTGAGGAATGCATGATTGGAATAGACATACTCAGCAACTGGCAGAATCCCCATATTGGTTCTCTGACCTGTGGAGTGAGGGCTATTATGCCAAGTGGAAGCCACCAGAACTGCCTCTATCTAGGAAAACAGTAAACCAAAAGTAATACTACATTCCTGGAGGGATTGCAGAGGTTAGTGGCACCATCAAGGACTTGAAGGACGCAGGGGTGCTTATTCCCACTACGTCCCCATTCAACTTGCCTATTTGGCCTGTGCAGAAGACAGATGGGTCTCGGAGAATGACAGTCAATTATCATAAACTCATCCAGGTGGTGACTCCAATAGCAGCTGCTGTACCAGATGTGGTTTCACTGCTTGAGTAAATTAACACATCCCTTGGTACCCGGTACGCAGCTCTTGATCCAGCAAATGCCTTTTTTACAATACCTGTTAGCAAACACCAGCAGAGGCAGTTTGCTTTCAGTTGGCAAGGCCAGCTATATACCTTTACTGTCCTACCTCATAGGTAGATCAACTCTCTAATACTATGTCATAATTGAGTCTGCAAGGATCTTGATCAACTTTCCCTTCCAAGACATCACATTGGTCCATTACATCGATGATATTATGCTGACTGGACCTAGTGAACAAGAAGTACCAACTAGTCTTGGTAGAATCATGGGTAAGATATTTATATGTCAGAAGGTAAGAAATAAATCTGACAAAAATTTAGGGGCCTTCCACCTCGGTGAAATTTCTAAGGGTCCAGTGGTGTGGGGCACGTTGAGCTATCCCTTCTTAAGGTGAAGGATAAGTTTCTGCATCTGGCTCTTCCTACCAGCAAAAAGAGGCACAATGCCTACTGGGCCTCTTTGGATTCCAGAGGCAACATACACCTCTTTTGGGTGTGCTACTCTGGCCTATTTACTGAGTGACCTGGAAAGCTGCTAGTTTTGAGTAGAGTCCGGAAGGAGAGAAGGCTCTGCAACAGGGCCAGGGTGCCATACCATCTGCTCTGTCACTTGGGCCATATCATCCAGCAGATCCAGTGTTGCTCGAAGTGTCAGTGGCAGACAGGCATGGAGCCTTTGGGAGTCCCCTACAGACAAATCACAGTGCAGATCCTAGGATTTTGGAGTAAAGCCTTGCCATCCTCTGTGGATAACTTCTCTCCTTTTGAGAAACAACTTATGGCTTGCTACTGGGTCTCAATTTACTCCCTCACTGAATTTAAGCATATTAGTCAGTAGAGGAAAAGAAACTTAACAAGGATTCCTTCAGTAATGGTGAATAAACACAGAAGAGCCCAGTGCTGAATCCTCACCCCACAGTGTGACACAGGAAATGTGGCATATGGTAGACTCGCTCCCTGGTGCCACTTGTAGGGGGCTCAAGTCCTTCTGATCGAGGCCCAGCTTGTGGATGGTGTGAGGCTAGTAACAACCCCTAGAGCACTGAGCCTGGGTCTTCCCAGAGTCATGCTGCTTGAGAATACAGCCCAAAGTGGGTAATAAAGTCCATCTAAGGCTAAATATGGCAGGAAGTATATAGTCACTGGAAGGGAAAGTTGAAAAGAACTTTGAAGACAGAGTTCAAAAGAACATGAAACTGTTAAGAGGTGTGACCACAGATCAGTTGCGGCAACCCTATGCCCTTGACCC
Source organism: Equus asinus (assembly GCF_041296235.1). Classification (NCBI taxonomy): domain Eukaryota; kingdom Metazoa; phylum Chordata; class Mammalia; order Perissodactyla; family Equidae; genus Equus; species Equus asinus. Next base: position 39,658,708 of record NC_091820.1, read on the forward strand.
TGGGTGGCGGCCCTGCTCCCTCAGCCCTGGAAGCAAGAAGATGGCTCGCCCTCTGGAACCAAGGAGGTAACAGCCTGTCACTACCACTCCCCTCATCTTCCTGGCCTGTGCCCTGTGGGCCTGTGGTGGCAGCAGCAGCCCTGCTGGCCTCTGAACCATCCTTGGGGTCACTCATCCCTTTTCTTGAAGGATAACTCATGTTCACAGCCAAAAAGCTTTACCAGCCTGCTTTCCATCTATAAAATCCCAAAAGTCCAGCAGCCTTCCTTCATTTTTTCTTCTCTGTCCTCTTCAGCCCAAACTGGCAGCACTTCTACTGAGATGTTTGGATGGAGCCATAATTCATACACCTAATCTCTTCAGCAGTTGGTTGTCCAGTCAAACCTTAGTGTTCTTTCCAGAGTACACTTTCTCATTTTTCGCAATATGGATAGGCTAAGAATTATCCAAATCTTCATGTTCTGGTTTCTTTTTACTAACAATTCCTTCTTCAGTTTCTCTCTTTCCTCTAGCATTTTACTGTAAGCAGCAAGGAGAAATGAGGCTATGCCCTTAATGCTTTGCTTAGACATCGCCTCAGCTAAACAAGTTCATTGCTTACAAGTTCTACTTTCCACCCAACAGAACACAATTCAGCCAAATTCTCTGCCACTTTATAACAGGAACTGCCTTTCCTCCAGTTTCCACTAACATGTTCCTCACTTCCATTTGAGACTTCACCAAAAGCACCTTTAACATTCATATTTCTACCAACAGTCTCTTCAATGCAATCTCGGCTTTTGCTATCAAGCATTTCAAAACCTTTCCAGCCTCTACCCATTACCCAATTCCAAAGCCACTTTCACGGTTTTTTTAGGTATTTGTTACAGCAGCACCCCACTTCCCAGTACAGAAATCTGTGCTAGTGTCCTAGGGCCACTGTAACAAAGTACCACAAACTGGGGGGCTCAAAACAACAGAAATTTACTGTGTCACAGTTCTGGAGGCCAGAAGTCCACAATCAGGGTATCAACAGGGCCATGCTCTTTTTGAAGGTGCTAGGGAATGAACTGTTCCATGCCTCTCTCCTAGTTTCTGGTAGCCTCAGGCCTTTCTTGGCTAATAGATGCATCACTCCAGTCACATGGCCATTTTTCCCTTGTGTGTCTTCACATTGTCTTCCCTCTGTATGTATCTGTCTCTGTGTCCAGATTACCCTTTTCTATAAGGACATCAGTCATGCTGGATTAGGGCCCACCCTAACAACCTCATTTTACCTTGATTACTTCTATAAAGACTCTATTTCCAAATAAGGTCACATTCTGAGGTACCAAGAGTTAGGACTTCAACATATTTTATCTGGGGACACAATTTTACCCAGAACAAGCTCCTCGCAGATTCATAGGATGGCTGTGCTTACCCACTGAGAGCAGGTGGCTGTAGTTCTCTAGCATTACATCCTGGTAGAGGCGCCTCTGAGTGGAGTCCAGTTGCTGCCACTCCTCCCTGCTGAAGTCCACAGTCACATCCTCGAATGACACTGATACCTGTAACAACACAATTCTGTTCAGGGTGATGGTCAGCACTGGGGGATGGGGAGAAGATAGATAGGAAATTGTTTTTAATGATTTTCACCATAATATATCATACGGTATACTTACTAAAATACCTACTTATATGTTGCGTAGAATACAAATATCTAATCATAAATTTTTGCTATTCATTGTATACATCATTTAGCCAGTCTTTCATTTTTTTTTTATTAATGTTATGATAGATTACAACCTTGTGAGCAGTCTTTCATTTTTAAAAGCAAGAATTTTTTACAGGATTTGACCTTGGGCCTATTTTGTTGCTCATTTTAACGGGAAATTTGTGTTCTGTAACTTTTAGAAGGAAACACGTATACTTTTTTAAACTTCACATAGCTCCCTCTACTGTTGCTTTCATTAACTCTTCAAAAATATGGCTACTGTCTCTGTTGACTTTTTATTTCTCACTTCTAATTTAATTCCATAGTGATCAGAAAATATACTGCATATGATTTCAACATATGGTCTATCTAGGGGAATGTTTCAAGTGTCCCTGAAAAAGAGCATATATTCAGCTGTTGATGGGTGTAGTGTTCTACAATATATAAATCAAGTTGGTTGAGTGTTGTTGAAATTTCCTATCACTATACTCATTTGTCTTCTACTTGTTTAACCAATTATTTGTCAACTTTCTGGAGACTGACAAGGAGATGTTAAAGTTTACATGGCTTTGCAAAGGACCTAGATTAGCCAAAGCAAGGAACAGTGTGGAGGATTTATACTGTGTAATATTAAGACTTACTATAAAGATACAATAATTCAGACAGTGTGGTATTGATGTAAGTACAGACAGATATATCAATGGAACAGAATAAACAGGCCAGAAACAGATCTACACACATATGGACAACTATTTTTCGACAAAGGTGCCAATGTGATTCAATGGGAGAAAGGAAAATCCTTTCAAAAAATTGTGCTAGAACAAATGGACGTCAGTATTAGAGGAAAAAACAAACCTTGATCCATACCTCACATCATATACAAAACTAACTCCAAAAACTAAGTTCCAATATGACTGAATTGTTTTATCACACCAACCCTCATATAGATAATAACTATAAACTCTGAACAAAATATAAAATACTACTATCTGAAGATACTGAGGAACAACCAAAATCACGCAGCTACTGGAGGAGAGCTGACACTTAGAACAAGGGATGGCACTGGATGTGTTTATCATATTTACAGCTTTTAGCTTGTGAATAGGTCCAGTCAGTGCTTTGCAGGTAACTAAACTTCCGACAGAAAACCTTTAGTCTTACTGACTTGAAGAATCAAAGGAGAGTTTCACAGTCATCACAACTTATAGGAATGTCAAAGAGGAATCCTGACAGAGAGGGGTGTCTAAATTCTGGCTATGAACTCTGCCCAATCTGACTGACTACTTAAATGGACTGAAATTTGAGCTACCACATGCCACAGGGGAGATAGTTTCCAGTCTGAGTCCAGCCAAGTTAAGTGCTTGCTAAATAAAACAAAAATTTAGCAGTCTTCAGGGGAACTAAACAGACTCCAAAATCTCTAAAATATATAATTCACAACAACCAAGATTCAATCCAAAGTAACTCAACATAGAAAGAGAGAAAGGTGTCAATAGAAAGAGAAGATGTACAAGAGAAAATGCAATCAGAGACTGACTCTGATTGTAGCAAAATGGGATTTCAAATCAGTTATTTACAAGTATGCATGTTAACAATGAATAACACGATAACTCAAGTGAGAAATAGAAACTACAAAAAATAACCCACTGAAAAGTCTAGAACTGAAAAATTCAATCTGAAACTAAAAAATTCACTGGATGGGCTTAGCAGAATGGAGACAACAGAAGAAAGTTAATGAACATAAAGACAAACCAACAGAAATTATCCAATTTGAAAAGCAGAAAGAAAATTTTTGAAACAAACAACAGAGTCTCAGAGATGGATAAGACAAAATCAGAAGATCTAACATACACATAATTTGAGGCTCAGAAGGAGAGGGGAAAGGGGCAGAGAAGGTATTTTTTAAAATAATGGGTGAAAACTTCCCAAATTTAGAGAAAGACATAAATTTACACATTCAAGATACTTGGCAAACCCCAAGAAGAATAAATCCACAGAAAACCATATGTAGGCACACCATAGTCAGACTATTGAAAATCGAAGAAGAAAAGATTTTGAAAGCATCCAGAAAAAAAAATCCCTAACATATTACATACAGGGAGACAGTGATTCAAATGACCACTTACTGCTCAAGAGAAAAAAGAGAGGTCAAAATACTGTTGAATGGTACTTTTAAAACGCTGAAGAAAATAAGTGTTATGTGGCTGGGCAAAGTTAGGAGCTCCTTGATGAGGTCTCAAGCCCTAGGAACAATTCTTCATGGCTTTTGGGTTCTTGGTCCCACCCTCTGAGTCATCCTTACTTTTTCATAAAAAGCAGCAGAAGAGTTTTCTCAGCCTGCTTCCTGCCAGTAGAATTTTGGGGATCCGACCTCTTCTTTCCATTTTGTATAGTCTCTATCTCTTTCAGTCTAAGGTGGTAGTGTTTCTGCTGATACAGTTTGCTCTAAAATTTTATGGGTTGTCTGTGTTAGACAAAAGCTGCACTCATAGATCTCTTTGAGATAAGCCTTCTCTACCTTGGACTCCTGAGAGGGCTGAGGGCCAACACTCTTAAGCTTTCTAGAGGCCTTCTTATCTGATTGAAAAGATCTATGAGGTATCCTTAATCTCTTCAAAGGGAGTTTTGTATGGCTGAATGCTCTGATTCTCTGATTTTTCTCAGGTCTTAACAAAGATGGTACAGTCACATTTTTTCCTTTATTTCTAGACCACATTTTCTTGATAGTGCTTCAAAGCCATTTCTTAGTTTTAGCATCTTGTGCTATCTGCTGAAGCTAATAGTGTTCAAAACCATCAAGTCCTGGTTCCTTTGTGTTTAACAGTCTTTCCCTCAATTAATTTATCTCCTTTCACATTTTGCTATAAGCAGCAAGAAGGAACTAGGTGCCTTCAACACTTTACTTGGAAATATTACATAGATCACTGTTGAAGGAGGTCATTGAGAGGACGTGACCACTAGTTGACCCATTAGCTGGACCCAGGAAATTGGAGGCTCCTTACTCCTTCCCCTGTCCTCGGAATGTATGTTCCACCCATTGATCCTGCAGTAGGTGCCATTTTCAAGGATGCAGCCTTGAGAAAGTAATGTATTACTGAGACCATCTGGACTATATCTGTGACTGAACCTCATTATGGCCTCTATATAAACTTTTAAGATTCTGGTGGGTGAGTGTAGAGATCTACTCATCTTGTGACCACCCAAGACAAACTTTATATGTAAATTCCTTTGCTTATTACAACTGCCACCTACCAATCTGGAGTGGCCTGCCTCTTTCTTCAGTCTCTCCTTGCCCTCTGTGTATGGGGGCCAACTTTGAATTTCACCTGGGGAACTCCCAAGGTTGTGTACCAACAGTTGGAGAGGCAGCCAGGAGACCAAAGAAATGTGTCTTGAGAAAGAGGCATCTGTGGGGAAATCCCGGGTTGACCATCAGCTGCTATGTGGGGAAGAGTAGCCCATATGTTAGATGCTTGTGGACTGCTGCATGAGTATGGGGATATCCTGAAAATGCTGGCTGGTTTAATGCATTTGTTAATTGCAGCAAAGCAGAGAAATGGATGGCTGCCCCAGTGGGCTAGCCTCTACTGTGGGCAGTTGGACTAACCACCAATTCCCAACTGAATCTCAAGGTAGAAAGTTGGAAGAAGAGCTGAAGAATGAACGTGTGGTTGTCCACCTTTCTGCTAGCTTCAGGGCTAGCAGACAAGATGGGAGAGCAAGATAATAAGTTGGAGACCTTAGTGTAATGTTTTACAAAGCTAGGAGGGCACAAGCTGCCATAGATTAAGGTCTGAGCACTAGTGACAAAGCCTGATTGAGGCGCTAAGAGGTGGAATCCCTAGGAAAGTGAGGGGAATGAATAGGAGGATACCATAGTGATTGATAATAAAGTGGATAAAGCACCCCATGCCATACAACCACTAATACAAAGAAAACTTTTAAATAATAACTACCCTAGATTTCTGATAATAGAGAAATGTATCCCAAATTCTGAGGTGAAAAACTTGCATTCTTTTCCTGACCCGTGAAGATGTAAATCTTTGAAATGTAAGCACCCAAGGAGATAACTAAAACACTGCCCACAATCACCTGAGACTGAGTGGAGAAAAAAGGGGAAAAGAGGTTTTTTAAAATACAGACTGCTATAGAAGCTCCCTTGCCCAAAATCTAGTCCACTGCCTCCATAAGATTATTCATAAAGGGCAAATACAAATCTTAAAAGTCTTCTCTACAAATATTAGTAAAAAGTTTAGCCATGTGAGTGGGTAACCTTAACTTGTTCTGTCTGCCAGAGACACAGTTTGGATTCAACTGTTATTTATAAACTAGTGAGCTTTATATTGTTGTACCTGATTCATGGTTAAATTCTGGAATGACAGCTATAGAGTCCCTGTGTCTGTCTGTAGGTTTATGTATGTCTATGGATGTGTGTTATGTATATGTGATATTTTTCTACCTCTGGATAGTACTGCTCAAATTAATTTGTGAAAGAGCTCTATTTAATGAGCTTAAAGAAAAATAAATTTTAATATCAATAGTATACTTACGTAAAACTAACAATTTTCTTTCATCTGACAAAAAGACAAAATTTTCTTGGACTATTAGTCTGTTGTTGACAAAACTGTGAAAGGTTTTTCTTTACCTTGTAAGTCACCAGCCTAGACAACAAAGATTCTGTGTTTTATAAAAATAACTTCCTGTGCTTTATGTCATCTTTATCAGGTCTTTGATTACTTAAGAAAACTGAGTCCTCTCTATTAAAAGAGCTGTTTTTTTTTACAACTATGTAATTTTCTGTATTTGCCTTTGAAGTCTTTGTCACTTCAGTGAAATAGATTACTAAGTACTGTTTCACAGTGATCTATGATCCTGTTTGATCAGGTGTTTTTGGTTTTTGTGGGGGTTTTTTGCTGAGGAAGATTTGCCCTGAGCTAATATCTGTGCCAATTTTTCTCTATTTTGTATGTGGGTCACTGCCACAACATGGCTGCCATTGAGTGGTGTAGGTCCGTGCCCAGGAACTGAACCTGGGCCACCAAAGCAGAGCACACCGAACTTAACCACTAGGCCATGCCATGGGGCCAGCCCCTAATCAAGTGTTTTAAAACCTTTTGATATTTTTGACAAACTTCCCAAAAATCAAATTTTAAATGAAGTCTTTCTGACCTCAACTAACTTTGGGATTTTCCAAAGGGCCCCTGGAACATCTCAAAAGATTTGTTCTCTCCTTATAAGAGAGAGATATTAAACGAATTAGATTTATTTGATATGTTAAATCACATGGGGAGCACTGTCAAATAAGAAGTGATTCTAAATCTTCTTTAGGTTATATTTGTATAAATATATGTTATTAATATAAGTGTTCCAGAAATTGCATGAAATTCCTAAAAATCTCTTATGTCCTAGTATAATGTTATCAGTCACAATTCTAGTTATCATCTTAAGATGTATGTCACAGAAATAAACAAATTTCCTTTTCAAGTGCATTATAATGAACTCTCATCAGATCTTTAACCATGGCCATTTTTTAATGTACTTTTATACTTCTATTTATTTACTGAATAAGGAATACATTCATATGATACTAAATTCAAAAGATGCAATGAGTAAATACTGAAAAGTCTCCTTCCCACCTTGTCTCACAGGCTCTTCAGGTAGGTTTTTTTTTTGGTTTTTGGGGGGCTTTTTTTGCTGAGGAAGATTCACCCTGAGCTAACATCCATGCCAATCTGCCCCCATTTTTCATGTAGGTTGCCGCCGCAGCATGGCTGCTGATGAGTGGTGTAGGTCTGTGCCTGGGAACCAAACCAGGGCTGCTGAAGTAGGGCACACCAAACCTAACTACTAGGCCACAGGGCCGGCCCCATAACCATGGCCATTTTTAAGTCTTTTGTCATTTACAGACAGTTGTTGTTTTACTCTGATGCTTTTGAAAAAGTATTCCTGAAAAAGTGCTTCATCTTCAAGGAGATTCATGGAAAAGATTCTGACAAGTACAGGCTTCTGACAATTAAGATCATACCACTGAACTGAGTAAGAATTACAAACTCCAATGGAAAAACTGATGAATTCATAAAACTCCTAACAAAAAAATCAAGATCGACAAGGCTTAATTACATGGGACTAAGTGAACTGATGAAGATGATTATAATTTTTATGACTTGTAGATGAAATACTGTTGGTTCTTTTATATATTTTTTCCAGATTTAAGAAAACCTTTTTATCTTTTCTCTTGAACTATCAGCAACTTGCTAACATATACCTTTGTGAACAAAGATGAAACATCTATCATTTTCTCCCTACCTGATCCCTCCAGAATTCAGAAACTCTTACTGAGTATTCTTATTTTCATGGCAATATAGTTACTTAAGTTCAATAAGAATCTGTTCTCCTTGTAACAGGACACAATTGAAAACACTGGTTATTATTACCAAGGCTTTGACTGGAATGTCATAATTGAGAATGTGCATAGAATCAGATATGACCAGACAGCTTTAAAGAACAGCATATCATGGTAAAAACTTCCCTTCCTGTCAAGGGGTGGGTTGAGAATACGTTCCATCGACCCACCTCTGCCATGGCTCAGACTCCCACTTTGACTAAGTGGCATGCCCATTTGCAGCAAAGGAGCACCCTGTCTGCCAGGCTACTGTCTCTAGAAATGCAGGCACTACTAGGCCCTGTGGAGTATGAGATCCTCCAAATGCCCCCACCCCTATTCCTGTGGCAGCCCCTGCACCCTATAGAGAGCAAATGGGGGAAATTCCCACTGATGCCTGGTACACAGATGGGTCTAGTCAGGGCAACCCACCCGCATGAACTGCAGCTGCTATTCTGCCCAACACTGACACCATCTGGGTGGAAGCAAGAAGCCAGTGGGCTCAACTCAGACCAGTTTGGCTGGTGATCACTCATGAGCCCTGGCCATCATCCCTTTGCACTGACAGTTGGGCTTTTCTAAAGGGATTAACCCTTTGGCTCGGAAAAAGAGAAGCTAAGGTGTGGATGGATGACCATGAAAAAGACCTTGTGGGGTCAAGATATGTGGAAAGACCTTTGGTTCACCTACAAGAGCCTGAGGCAATCCTCACTGCCTTCCACATCCCAGCTTATAAGGAGCTGACACTCCCTGGCAATCACGAAGCTGATGCCTTAGCCCAGGGATGAGCCTTAGCAACTAACCCTTCAGTAAATACAGCAGATTTGGTGCATAAGAAAGAACGGCCACTGTAACGCCTGGGTAGGATGGCATATTGCCAAGGATGCCGGATTGTCCTTGAAATACAGTGACTTGGTTAATGCAGTAACAGAACGTCCTAAATAATGCCCAAGGCAGCTGCCAAACTCTGGGGCCATCCACCAGAGTTCCCAACCAGTGAAGGATTGGCAAATTGATTATATTAGCTCCCTCCCTCCGAGGGAGAGTTTTAAATATGCCTTGGTTTGTGTGGACACTGTGTCTGGCCTAACCCAAGCTTTCCCCTGTCACTGTACAAACCAGACTACCACCATTAGAGGATGTGAGAAGCTGAGTACTATGGACGAATACCCTTGTTGAATAGACAGTAATCAGGGGTCACATTTCAAAGGTCATGATGTGCAAGACTGGGCAAAAGAACATGCCACTGAATGGAGGTTCCATCTCCCCTATAACCCACAAGCAGCAGGGCTGGGAGAAAGGAAGATTGGAACATTAAACCAGCAGATTAAAGTACTAACAGGCAAAACCACCTTGGCCAGGTGGACTAAAGTACTGTCCCAGGCTTTAATACACTTGAATGATCAACCAGTAGGGTCTATTGTCCCATATGCCAGACTGGGGACCCTTGCTGAGACACTCAACACTGTAAAGGTATGGAAGTCCCATGACATAGCCACTGCCCAGACCCTCACTGTGGATCATTGTGCTATGCTGCTGAGAACACCAAGCCCCATCACACCTGGGAAACACACTAACTACTAGAATTTGCAATAGGACATCCCACTGGGATGGGTGAGTTACTTTGCACCCCTGGGTGAGGGATACTAAATCTCCACTGGGATCCCACCGTCCTGCTGCAAGCTGGACCTGTTAAAATGCACTATACCTGGAATGGAACATGCATCATAGAAAGAGGGGAGAAGATGGGAGTCCTAGTCTGTCATCTCCCACCCCCAGTCCATCTCCTCGCACCTGACAGTGCTGCCTCCCCTCGCCAACATGTATGGTATGCACAACCAGGTCAAATTCCTAATGCTGCAGCCACATTAACATCTAGGGATCAGGCCACAAGTGTAATTCTTATAGAAGGGAAAGACCTTCCCATATAAGATCCTACTAAATATCTGTCTTTTCAACCTTAGACTTCTGTTGCTCCTGTGGTGTCTAGTCACAGAATGGCCCCGATGGAAAGATCTTTCTACAGTGGGCCCACTTGTATGCCTGGCAAAGGAATCAATCCTACTGTTGGGTATGTGAGCAGCTGCCCCTTTCTAGCTTGTGAGGATTGCCATCATGGGTATCACCACTACAGAGAGGGGATTAGAAGGCGCTAAAGCAGTGCATTAAGGAAGAACAAGCTAGGACTAGTACTCTTAATTCATCTGATATCATCAAAACTGATCCACAAACCTGGCCTGGAGCACACGCTATCAATAACGCTGAGCATGGGTATTCTTTTTCTGTCAATCAAACTACACAGGCAGCCCATCAAACCACTGACTGTAAGGGTCCTAAAAATACCACCATCAGAGCCACAGGTGGCTACACTCAGATTTGGGATAGGTTCATGTGGCTTACCCCGGGTTATGGACATTTGAGCACTCACACACCCCTATTTTGGGAACAGAAAATCACTCCAAAAAGAATCAACCCAATTGTACCAGGGATATGGGATGGATATCACCAGAACTAAGTAGTCATTCTGTCACATTCAAGAATAGTGACTGGTTTGGCACTGATTAGTTGCACTACCCAGGTACTTACTGGGTAGCCCCGAATGACTCAATGGTTGGGTGGCACAAATCTTTGGCTGTGGCTTCCAGTTGCGTGCCTTGGGTTTTCCTGGGCACAGGGGACAATCTGCCTCACAGTGATGAAAGCTGCCAACCTCCCTCTCCTCGAGGCCATATGGGCACGTTCTGTTTTCCACTAAAACAATCATTTGGCTGTCATCGTTGTCCCCTCCATTGGCCTGGAGGATGTCACAGCACACATAGAAGCCCTAATTAAGTTCATCCAATAAGCCTTAAATGATAGCCAGCAAACTCTGTCCTTACTGAACACTGAAATGTCTCTAACGAGAAAAGCTGTCCTCCAAAATCGGATGGCCTTGGACATTATTACTGCCCCACAAGGAGGCACTTGGGCCATTATCGAAACAGAATGTTGTGTGTTCACACCTGATGAGTCTGCTAACATATCATCTTTACTAAATCACATGAGGCCACAAGTGAACGCCCTGGGGGATCCAACCCCCAGCCTAGGGGACTTATTAAATCAGTGGTTCAGATCATGGTGCTCTTGGTGGAACAAAAATTATAACTTATTTTGGGGATTATTATCTTAATCTGTGTTTTCTCTTGCGTGTGCCTATACTGTTGCTGTGGTATCTGCCTCCAGCACAGCCATACAGCCACCAAATGAGCCACCTCCACCCTCTGTGCTAATGAAACTCCTTGCTGACCACTCAGGGCACATTGTGAAAGAGGCGTGGAGTGTTGGAGGAGCATGGAGAGGATGTGACCACTGGTTGACTCGTGAACTGGACCTGGGCAACTGGAGGATCCTTACTCCCTCCCCTGTCCTTAGAATCTACATTCTGCCCACTATTCCCATGATAGGAGCCGTTTTCAAGGATGCGCCTTGAAAGAGGAATGTGTTGTTGAGACCAACTGGACTGTATATGTGACTAAACTCAGTTAAGGGCTCTACATAAACTTTTAAGATTCTGGCAGGTGGGTGTGGAGATCTACCCATCTTATGGCCACCCAAGCTAAGCCTTGTATGTAAGTTCCTTTGCTTATTAAAACTGCCAGCTACCAATAATCTGGAGTGGTCTGCCTCCTTCTTCAGTCTCTCTTTGCCCTCCATGTACAGGGGCCAGGTTTGAATTTCACCTGGGGAACTCACGAGGTTATGAACCAACAAGCACCAATTTCATTAAGCACATGCTCTACTTTCCACACAACTGCAGATGAGTGCTGCTAAGTTTCTATCACATAGGATCCTCCAGTTTTCAAAACATGTTCTTCATTCCTTTTGAGCCCTCAGAAACAGCGTCCTTAAAGTCCAAATTTCTACTAATTCTGTTCAAGCAATTTAGGATTTCTCTAACATGCTCCTTAAAATCCTTCCAGCTTCCACCCACATGCTAGTTTGAAGGATATTCCCATATTTTTAGGCATTTTATCTGGCAACACTCTACTCCCAGTACCAAAATCTGGATTCATTTTCTATTTGATGCATAGCAAACTACCCTAAAACTTAGTAAGTTATAACAATATCTATTATCTCACAGTTTCCGTGGGTTAGGAGTCCAGGTGTGGCTTAGCTGAGTCCTCTCACTCAGGGTCTCTCACAAGGCTGCAATCAAGGTGTTGGCTGGGGCTACATTCATCTTGAAGACAGACTGGGGAAAGACCCATCTCTAAGCTCACCCAAGTGATTGTTGACAAGATTCAGTTTCTTGCAGGCTGTTGCACTGAGTGACTCAGTTCCTCACTGGCTGTTGGCCAGAGGCTGCCTTCAGTTCCTTGCCGTGTAGACCTCTACATAAGGGAGTTCACAACATGGCAGCTGGCTCCATGAAAGCAATGCTGGAGCCAGAGAGTGCCAGCAAGATGAAGTCACAGTTTTTTATAACCTAATCTCATAAGTGACATCCCATCACTTTCGCCATACTGTATTTATTAGAAGCAAGTCACTAGACCCAGCTCACACACAAAGCAGAGTGGCTTACACAAGGGTATGAATATCAAGAAGTGGGGATCATCTTAGAAGGCTGCTTATTACAGCAACATATCAAAATATATGTGAAATGGATAAAGACAAATTTAGAAGGAAATTTATAGCTTTAAATGCTTATATTAGAAAAGAGTCTAAAATCAATGACCTAAAATTTAACTTCAAGGAGCTAGAAAATAAAAGACCACGTAAACCCAAAGAAAGTAAAAGAAAAGAACTAGCAAAGACCAAAAATTAATGAAATAGAAAATAAACGATAGAAAAAGTCAACAAAAAACTAATTCAAGCTGGATTATAGACCTAAACATAAAAACTAAAACTAAAAGTGCCTCAGAAGAAAACCTAAGAGAATATCGCTGCAACCTTGGGTAAGCACAGATTTCTTGACATAGTATAAAAAGCACCAACCATAAAAGACAATTTTGATAAATGGGACCTTATGAAAATTAAAACTTCTGCTCATCCAAAGATGCCATTAAGAAAATGAAAAGTCAAGCCACAGACTGGGAGAAAACATATGCAATCCATACATATACAAAACATGCATATTAAAAATGTAGAAAAAACTCTTACAAAGTAATAAGAAAAAGACAGGTATCCCAATTTTTAAAAATGGATAAAATACTCGAACAGACACAAAAAAAAAGACATACAAATGGCCAAAAAATGAGGACATGAAAAGATTTTCAACATCATTAGTTATAAGGGAGATGCAATTTAAACTATACTGAGATAGTACTATATACTAGAAAAGCTAAAATTAAAAAGAAACTCGAAAATTGCTGGTAAGAATGTAAAACTGACCCAGCATTTTGGAAACTTGTTTGGCAGTTTCTAATAAAGTTAAACATAAACCTACCCTACTATCTAGCAATTCCATTCCTTGGTAGTTACTAAAGAAAAAGGAAAACATATATCCTCAGAAAAATTCTACAAGAACAGGCTTTGTTCATGATAACCAAAAACTAGCAGCATTCCAAATATTCATCAGCAGGTGAATGCGTAAAGCAACTGGGGCGTATTCATACAATGAAATAGGAAGCAATGAAAAGGGAAGAGCTACTAACAGATGCTACAACCTGGATGATTCTCAAAAATATTCTGTTATTTTACATTTAGAAGCCAAACACAGACCGTATGATTCTATTTCTATGACAATCAAGGACAGGCAGGGCTAATCTGTAGGGATTAAAAATCTTAAAAGTGGTTGCCTGGGGGGAGGATATTGACTGGTCAAGAGGAAATTTTCAAGAGTGATGGACATGTTCATTCCATATTTTAATTTGAGTGATGGTTATATATATATATTTGCCAAAACTCATCAAACTATACATTTAAGATCTGGACAATTCAATGTCTTTCAAATATAACTCAGGTTCAAAAAACAAAAGTGCATGTTGGAAACATATTCAGGGTACACTGTGGGCCCCAAAGAGAAAAGAGCCAATTTGACTGGGGGTGTAGGTTTAGGTTCCTTAGAGTTAGAACAGTTTAAATTGAATCTTGGAAAAAAGTAAGTGTAATGGAGATGAGTGGGGGAAAATATTTTCTAGAAAAGACACAGAGAATGGTGTAGAAATAGAAAAATACATGGTAATTATGGAAAGAGTAAATATCTCAGTAAAAAGGAGAAAACTATGTTATAGGAGGTGATTATGAGAAAAAATCCTAAGTATGCTGGAGTCTGATCATGGAAATAGCAAGAATTCTTTCCATAAAAGATCACGATTGAAGTGTTTTATACATAAGGAAAGAGATATCACTTGAGTTTTATATTAAGATGATTATCCTCCCTCTAAGTATTGCATTTCAGGATAAACAAATAGTTGACTATGAAAATTCATTCTTTACAGAAGTATTCCAGCTAATAAATGCTAATAAAAGCCAAGATTACCAATGGCCGCCCAAACCATGAGGTGAAAGACTGAAGGGATTTTATAATCTGTGGATCAGGTTGACAAGCCCTGAACACACCGAGTGAGAGAACCAGGCATTATGTGCCTCCTGGAGGCACGAGTCAGCAAGCATTCACCACCACCTATGAAGTACTATTCTCGCCAAAAGAAAAATGAATCCAAAATGACCAAGACTCTAGATCATCAGTTCACATTAAAATGAAGATACAGGAACTGTTAAACACCACTACAAGACTACAATTAGCAAATTGCAAAATGTGGGGACATAGTTCAAGACAAATGGCTCAGTTTCTTCAACAAATAAATAGCAAGGGGAAAAACAAGAGGCAGGGATCTGTTATAAATTAAAAGGGACTTCAAGCCAGCCCTGATGGCCTAGTGGTCAAAGTTCAGCACACTCTGCTTCAGTGGCCCGAGTTTGGCTCCTGGGTGCAGAACCACATCACTCATCTGTCCATTGCCATGCTGTGGTGGCAGCTCATGCAGAAGAACTAGAAGGACTTACAACTAGAATATATATATATATATATATATATATATATATATATATATATATATATATATATATATATGTATTGGGGCTTGAGGGGAAAAAAAGAGAGAGAGAGGAAGATTGGCAACAGATGTTAGCTCAGGGTGAATCTTTCCTAGCAAAAAAATAAAAAACAAAAGGGACTTGGGAGACTATGAGGAGACAATTCTCCATGGGTCTCTCACATTTCTGCACATCTTGCAAGGAGACTCACTGACTGTCTTTTTTCCAAACTATCTTTTCAAGGATGTTTATATAGCAAACAGCCTTAGAAGACAGAGTCCTCCTCCAGAGCAAAAAGTACGTTATACTAGATATTGTATTCAAGATAATTTCTCCCTCTGGGTCCATGAGCTTGGGGTTTCCTCCCTATAAGGAACCCACTGCAAGTGCAGGTATCATCTAGCCCTCTTTGTAGCACCCTTGGGAAATGAAGCTCAGGGAAGTGGTGCAAACGTTCACACTCCGGCTACCACTATTGCCATGAGTATTAAAGTCCTCTGTCAGCATCCATGAAACTGTGGCAGGCTAACCAGTCAGCTTGCAAGTACGGTAAAATCTCAGACCCTTCCCAGTTCTTGGAAGTTTTGGTGATTGGGATGGGCTATGCACAGAGATGTGGCTTTCTGGAAAAGGAAGAATGAGGGCCTTGTGGACCTCTAGTAGGCAGAACAATGCCTCCCCCCACCAAAGATGTCCACATCCTAATCCATGGAAGCTTTGAATATGTTACATTACATTGCAAAGGGGAACTAAGGTTGCAGATGGAATTAAGGTTGCTAATCAGCTGACCCTAAAATAGGGAGATTATTTTGGATTATCGGGGTGGGGCCAATGTAATCACAAGAGTCCTTAAAAGTATAAGAGTGAGGCAGAAGAGAAGGTTAGAGGGATGCAATGTAAGAAGAAACAATCCACTGTTGCTGGCTTTAAAGATGGAAGAAGAGGGCCATGAGCCAAAGAATACGGGCGGCCTCCAGAAGCTGGAAAGGGCAAAGAAATGGATTCCTCCCTAGAGCCATCAAAAAGAAACACAGCCCTACCGGCATCTTGGTTTTAGCCCAGTGAGCGCTATTCAGACTTGTGAACTACAGAACTATAAGATAATAAATTTGTGTTGTTTTAAGCCACTAAGTTTGTGTCGATTTGTTACAGCAGTGATAGAAAACCAATACATGGGCCAATTGAGGGCATCTGAGGGAGGTCCATGGGAATCAGTAGTGAGTATGTTGACCAAATTGTATGGTCAACTGTGCAATAGATGGTCCTTCACATTACTGCCTGTCAATGAGTAGAAGTTGGAGAAGTTATTGCACACCAAGAACCAAGAAGTAGGTTTAAGGACAGTTGCCTAAACAGTGTCCTTGTTGGCCCTAATTCTCATACAGGTGGCAGACTTCCTCACCAATTTGGTGGTCAGTCTCAGGTCCACCCCATTGCAACAACTAGTACTAAGATTCAGCAGGAGGTGGGGGCAATTGCTGACACTTTTCAGACAATAGTTACTGAGATGAGCACCTACACTCATGGCAAAAGGAGGGAACTCATGACTGGTATCGACAGAAACCAGGCAAATGGCTAGAACTTTGGCTGGTTGGCTGAGAGGAGCAGGAGGGCATGTACAGCCTATTACAGAAGAATGGCAATAGCTGGAATGTCTTACAGCTCAGTCCCTCCTACAGTCTATCATGCCAACCTTAGATTTATTCAGAAACAACAGTAAAAGGTCTCATTGGCATTTTGCAGTAGATCTTGCCTGCTATAATTTAGACTTTTCAGTGAGATTTCCCTGAGACAAACTCCTGAGGGAAACCACAGACGACACATTGACTAGCACCTGGGCTCTTACTGCCCCATATTGGATCTATAATGCTGATGAAGATGACCCACTGGGAAATGAGAAACTGACCCAAAGAATTCTAGATAAATTTTTGAGGTCAGCCCTACTGCCTTGAAAAAGTTCCTCAATCCAAAGTAACATATGCATCCCTATGTTCACTGCAGCACTATTCACAATAGCCAAGATGTGGAAACAATCCAAGTGCCCATCGACTGATGATTGGATAAAGAAGATGTGGTGTGTGTGTGTGTATGTGTGTGTATATATATATATATATATATACATATAATAGAATACTACTCAGCCAGAAAAAAAGACAAATTCATTCCATTTGCAGTAACATGGAACGACCTGGAGGGAATTATGCTAAGCAAAATAAGCCAGACTGAGAAAGACAAACACCAGATGATTTCACTCATATGTGGAATATAAACAAATACACGGACAAAGAAAACAGTTCAGTGGTTAGCAGGGGAAGCGGGGTGGGGAGTGGGCACAGGGGGTGAAAGGGAGCACTTATGTGGTGACAGACAAGAAATAATGTACAACTGAAATCTCACATCGATGTAAACTATTATGAACTCAATAAGAAAAAAATTACCTAAAAAAAAAGTTCCTTAGCCTTTAGCTTAAAACTAAGCAAAAACTTCAGATATCTTATTGATGGGGTGCAGGACAAGCTACTCCAAAATATGGTACCTTGGCATATTGAATATTTTAAGCTAAAGGAGTTTGAGAAAACAGCAGAAGCAGGAAGGCACTTTGACCTTTCCCCTCACCCTTATCCCTTGAAACAGGTCATAAAATTCTCATGTGAGAGGTGCCCTCCCTAGACCTGGAGGAAAGGAACATCTTTATCTCCGAAGACAAGGAGACACCAAGAAAAATTGTAACAAACAAGCCTTGCTAAGTTTCCCCTGGTTTACTACACTTACCCCATACTCTCCGACCTCTCATATTTCTATGATAACACGATTCTATGGCGTCAGTCAAGATGACTTTGCTGCCTGATACAGAGCTCTGGGCATACTGAAAACATGAGATGTTCGTTTGGTTCAGCCTTGAGCAGCTGCCACATTTTCAAAACCAATGGTAAACATAAGACTTGCTTGCTGGCATGGAGCCACCCTCTCGCTCCACGCCTCATCCCTCCCTCCCCTTCTACCCTGAAATCAGCTGCTTTGAAGAAATAATTAGGCGTTGGACAGAGGGACCAAAGGCCACACACACCCCTCTGAGTATGCTGGAGACTTAGGGAAGGGAGAAACTCAGATTCCTAAGGCTCTGTTGGATATCTGATCTCGAGGGGGTGAGGGAGCACCCAAACTCAACTGATGGAGCGTAGGCAGGGATTAGCGAGGAAAGGAAGCTCAAGTGACCTTGTGGGTGGGGGGCCCTTTGGGCCAATTCAATGTACTGTCATTGTGGCTTCCACGGCTGAGTGTGTCACTGGGATAGTGTTTTACATGCTTGTTCTGTGAATGCTCATCCAGTCCAAAGGGGGCTCTCCTGTTCAGGGACTGCCATATGTAGAGACACGGTAGTGGGCTGTGCAAATCACTCCCCAGCTCATCTTCCTATCCTCTCCCCGGTGGCCCAACAGAAACAACAGATAATCTCTGGAGGACAAAGGGAGGTCGCAGCCTTGATTAAGACTACTATGCAGCAGGTATAGTAAGATATGTTAACGTGTCCCCACAACAGCACCAACGGCTGCAGGCTCCCTATAGATTACTGCCAATGGAATTCAGCTGTCACTCCTGTGGCCCTGGCTGTTCCAGACAGTGTGACTGTAATTGAATACACTGCACAGATTCATGACACTTGGGATGCTGGGTTGCACACTGCCTAGGTCTTTTCTGTCCCAGTGGAGTTGGAAGACACTCTTCCATGGGTCTCTTCTGCTCCTACACATTTTGCTAGGTGTACTAAGCAAGCAAGGCCCTGACTGCTCATTCCCCGAGCATTTCCCAGGATTGTGTTGCAGCAAGCAACTTTGAGGCTAGCTTCCAGGCTGCTCCTAAGCAGCAGTTTCCCAGGGCTCAGTCTTCATTTCCTGTAATGCACGTGCAGGCATCTGTGCAGGACAATCTAAGTCACTCCTGTGGGAACTGGGGCTTAGGGAACGCACAGCCTATAAAGTTTTTAAAAAATGGAATTTTCCCCGGTGCCCAAGGGGAAAAAGACCTGTTCCCCATTCTCTTTTCTTACTAGTATTTGTAAATCCTTCCTCTGTCCCTTTGATATGTATGTAAATCGTTTTAAAAGCTAAGTAAAGCTTCTGTCAGCATTACAACCCAGGAATGTTTTTCTTAGGGCCTGGGAGCCATCTCTTTGAAATACAAACATCAAGGAAGATAGAGCCCCCATCTCCCCGTCACCCTGGGAGCTTAGCCCACCTGGCTCTAAGCTGGAACTACCTGGTTGCCACAGAGACAGGAGAAGTTTGATTTTGCCTCTGGATAAAGGCAATTATCTAGCACAGATGGCCACTCCAATTACCAGCTGAAGTGAGGATGAACTACGAAAGAATGCAAATCGAACAGCACAGTCAAGTCCTCTTGCGTGAGGACAAGTTACCGTTTATCTTGAGACCACGCATGTAATGGACTGTGCCTGCTCAGCTTCATAAAAGGGCGAGATTTCCTTCTATCTTTGCAATCTCTTTAGCAGATTGCCCATGACACAAATCCCAGTCTGGTTTACTACTTAGAAATAAAATTGTTTCAGCCTTTTTTACATTTGGAGAGAGGACTTCTGGGTTGCCAGGTGATTTTATTTTTAATTTCCCCCAACAATCTGCTGAGGATGGGGTGGCCTGAAAGTTCCTGAACTGAGCAGACCACCTGAAGGTGAATTATACAATGTCTCCCATCTAGCTCTGTGCTCATTTCAAATACTAGCTGGATGAATCATGCTCTCCAAATTCCAGATTTTATTCTTGAGTAAACATGTGGACCTAAAATCCACCAGGATCACCTTTAGCTTTGATGGTGGAAAAATATGAGAAGCCAAGAATGTTGCCTGAAGGTCTGTCTCTTAAAAGGCTAATATATCTCCACATAACATTTGGAATGGAATCCATTTGGAATGAGAATCCAGTCTCACAGTGGCCTGAGGATGATTCCTTTGATTTGAGTGAATTAACTTATCTGTAGTGGTTTTTTTTTTTAAAATTGGCATCTGAGCTAACAACTGTTGCCAATCTTTTTTTTTCTTTTTCTCCCCAAATGTCCCCCAGTAGATAGTTGCATATTTTAGTTGTGGGTCCTTCTAGTTGTCGCATGTGGGATACCGCTTCAGCACGGCTTGATGAGTGGTGCCATGTCCACGCCCAGGATCCGAACTGGTGAAACCCTGGGCTGCCGAAGCAGAGCGCCTGAATTTAACCACTCAGCCACGGGGCCAGCCCCTCTAGTGGTTTTTAGAAGGACTTCATCCTCAGTAAATGAATTACTTGTGTTCGTGGGATGAATATCATTCTAGGAAGACAGTTACTAATTATTTGGAAGGAGTGAGGAAAATGGAAGAGGAAAGGGGAAAATTAAAGTCACTTTCTCTTTCACCAAACCCTCCTCCTCCTTTCTCTGCTGTCCCCACTCCCTTTGCTGCCCTTCCATTGGACCTCTTTATCCCTTTCTGCCTCAAACCGACTCCTGGTAAGAGAGAAAGCTATGATTTTTGAGATGGGCAGTTCTGTTAATTAGTAGATTTCCCTGAAAAGAGGGAAAGGGCACAACTTCGTTTGTTTATGGCCTGTCAGGAATTATCTGCCCTGTGTGAGGTTTGTGTGCCTCATGCCCTCACTCGGATTCCATTTCATGCTCAGCCTAGATTCCACCTCCAAGAGTCCCTTCTAATCCACATATCACGCAGCCAGGAAAGCAGAGATGATAAAGCAACACCATCAAGGAATAACTGGGAACTTGGATAAAAGACTGTCCCCATATGAAGGCAGCGGGATGGAGAGTAGTGGCGGCAGTCACTTGGAAAAGACAAGCAAAAATGGTGGTAGGCTGAAAAATACCAACCTGGGAAAGGAGACCAAAGTGCCATCTAATTCTACATTCTTCCTGACTCAATGAGAAGACAGCCAGCCCTCCCTAACCACATTGCCAATTAAGCTGATGCCATTAAAAAGCTACCCAGGCCCCCGGAGGGGACTTGAAACAATAAGAATCTACATGCCCTTTAACTCAACCAATATTATTCATTGAGCACTTCTTTTCCTGTGTCCAGGGAAGACCCACAGAAGTTTGCACATGTACTTGGCAGCGTGTTTTCATTTTATAGCCCCACATATGGGGATGTGCATGGTTGCTGCATGGAATTCTGCAACCAGCAGCTTTGCTTGTTTGATGGAGCAAGCATGTCAGGACCGGAAGATGACCCACTGCATCAGGGGTCATCATGGCCAAAAGACTCCAACTGTCTGCCACCCCCTACAACCATGGGAGAAATAAGGGCTTTAGGAACCCATTGAGAGGGGCTACAAATGGCCCTACTTGAAGCCTTTCTGCCAAAAGTGAGCTGGGAGAAATTAGAGCAGTATACCTAGAAGACGAGAGAGGTCCCTGTTCATTTCCATCAGCAGTTTGTCAGGGCTTTCTCAAAATTTACCAACATGGATCCAGAGACAGATCACAATCACCCTCTGGTCCTATCCACCTTTGTCTCAGCCTAGGACAGACTATTACTCAAATCTTAGCAGCAGCTGCTCAGTTTAGGGGCCATCTAGAGAAAGACGGAGAGGAAAAGCAATTAAAAATCACTGTGTTAGCTGCTCAGTTACAACTACTTTCAAAGGGAACAACCCCTACTCTGGACAACATACGAAGGGAGCCAAGGTAGACGGGAAAACTGTATGTCACTACTGCAAGAAGCCAAGACATTGGAAGAGGGATTGTAGAAGGAGACTCCAAAGGATACAGACATTGCAGGACCATGGGAAACGGCACAGCCCGGGACAAAACCCTCAGCTAGAGAACAATTGGTAAATGGCTCAAAACCGACAGATTGAGGGAATCTTGGAGGTGGGAACAGTGAACTACAAGTTTCAATAACTGTCCCTCAGGCTAATCTTCACTTACCTTCTCTGGTACATACTGCTGCTACTTATTCTGTAATTTCCTCAGAAATTTGTCACTTTCCATCTGGTGATAGGTCAATACAGGCTGTTGACATTTTAGGTCAGCCTTCTACTAGTTCCTTTTCTTCCACAGTTCCCATAAAGAAAGGTCCTCTGATGAAGAACATGCTTTCTTTTTTTTTTTTTTTAAAGATTTTATTATTTCCTTTTTCTCCCCAAAGCCCCCCGGTACATAGTTGTATATTCTTCGTTGTGGGTTCTTCTAGTTGTGGTATGTGGGACGCTGCCTCAGCGTGGTTTGATGAGCAGTGCCATGTCCGCGCCCAGGATTCGAACCAACGAAACACTGGGCCGCCTGCAGCGGAGCGCGCAAACTTAACCACTCGGCCACGGGGCCAGCCCCGAAGAACATGCTTTCTTACTTTCTCCTGTAAACCTATTAGCGAGAGACCTGCTTGCAAATTTGCTGTGCAAAATAAAGGCTTCCATATTCTGTACTCCAGATGGAGTGCCTGTGGTGCTCCCTAGAGAAAAGGCACCTGATTTGGTTACTGTGTGCCTTCAGAAAGAAAAGGAGTACAGGAGAGAGTGTCAGTCTCACACTGTGCTGAAAAAGTACCCCAAACTGAAAGAAAGCAATGTATCACTTTGGGCCTTAGAGAATAATGACAGTGGTTTAATTCAAAATACAGACTTGATAAAAACAGCTTACCAAAAGTATAAGCTATGGCCATATATAAAACAATATCCTCTGTTGAGAGCTCAATTAGAGGGAATAAAATCCCTTATAAAAATATCAGAACAGGGGGGCTGGCCCCGTGGCTGAGTGGTTAAGTTCGCGCGCTCTGCTGCAGGCGGCCCAGTGTTTCGTTGGTTTGAATCCTGGGTGCGGACATGGCACTGCTCATCAAACCACGCTGAGGCAGCGTCCCACATGCCACAACTAGAAGGACCCACAACGAAGAATATACAACTATGTACCGGGGGCTTTGGGGAGAAAAAGAAAAAAAATAAAATCTTTAAAAAAATAAAAAAATATATCAGAACAGGATGGTGCTAACAGAAAAACAGACACACAGATCAATGGAACAGAACTGAAAGCCCAGAAATACACCCACACATCTACGGAGAGCTAATTTTCGACAAAGGAGCCAAGAACGTACAATGGAGAAAGTGTCTTCAGTAAATGGTATTGGGAAAACTGGACAGCCACATGCAAAAAAATGAAAGCAGACCATTATCTTATGCCATACACAAAGATTAACTCAAAATGGATTAAAGACTTGAATGTAAGACCTGAAACCATAAAACTCCTGGAAGAAGTTTTATGCATAGGCAGTACACTCTTTGACATCAGTCTTAGCAGTATCTTTTTGAATAACACGTGTCTTCAGGCAAGGCAAACAAAATAAAAAAATAAACAAATGGGACTACATCAAACTGAAAAGCTTCTGCACAGCAAAGGAAACTATCACCAAAATGAAAAAACAACTAACAACTGGGAGAAGATATTTGTAAATCATATATCTAATAAGGGGTTAATATAAAAAATGCATAAAGAACTCATACAACTCAACAACAACAAAAAAAACCAACAACCCAATTAAAAAATGGGCGAAAGATCTGAACAGACATTTCTCCAAAGAAGATATACAGATGGCCAATAGGCACATGAAAAGATGTTCAACATCACTAATTATTAGGGAAATGCAAATCAAAACCACAATGATGCGGGGCCGGCCCCACGGCTGAGTGGTTAAGTTCACATGATCTCCTTTGGCAGCCCAGGGTTTCACTGGTTTGGATCCTGAGCACAGACATGGCATCGCTCATCAGGCCATGCAGAGGCAGCATCCCATATAACACAACCAGAGAGACCTACCACTAGAATATACAACTATGTACTGGGGGGCTTTGGGGAGAAGAAGAAGAAAGAAAATAAAAAAAAGATTGGCAACAGATGTTAGCTCAGGTGCCAATCTTTGAAAAGAAAAACAAACAAGAAACTACAATGATGCCAGTCAGAATGGCTATTATTAAAAAGACAAGAAATAACAAGTGTTGGAGAGGATGTGGAGAAAAGGGAACCCCAATACACTGCTGGTGAGATCGTAAACTGGTGCAGCCACTGTGGAAAACAGTATGGAGATTCTTCAAAAAATTAAAAATAGAACTACCATATGATCCAGCAATTCTGCTTCTGGGTATTAATCCAAAGAACATAAAAACACTAATTCAAAAATATATATGCACCCCTATGTTCACTGCAGCATTATTCACAATAGCCAAGACTTGAAAACAACCTAAATGCCCATTAACAGATTAAAGATAAAGAAGATGTGGTTACATATATATACACAATGGAATACTACTGAGCCATAAAGAGGAAATCTTGCCATTTGTGACGACATGTATGGACCGTGAAGGTATTATGTTAAGTGAAATAAGTCAGACGGAGAAAGCCAAATACCGTATGATTTCACTCATATATGGAAGATAAAAAAACAACAACAAACAAACACATAGACACAGAGAATAGATTGGTGGTTACCAGAGGGGAAGCAGGGAGAGAAGAGGGCAAAAGACGTAAAAGGGCACCTTTGCATGGCGACGGATGGAAACTAGACTTTTGGTGGTAAACATGATACACTCTATACAGAATTCGAAATATAATGATGCACACTCGAAATTTATATAATGTTACAAACCAAACTCACCTCAATAAAAAAATTTTTAAAAAATAATAGAAAAACCAGGGATAATTTTAAAAAGGAAATTCACCTGTAATACTACCACCCCAAAATATGTCACTTTAGCATAAGCATTATTTTGAGCTGAAGGCAACTGAGAAGAAGCAGATACAAGAAAAGCTCCCCGCCCTCCCATTCGCCTAAAAGCAGGACATAAATTTTTAAAGATGTCCCTTCTCCCCTCTCTACCAGGAAGGACAAAAGTTAGCCACTGGAGACAACTTTAGATCCTATCAGCCTGGAGATGACACCAGAGGAATCTATCTAACAAGCTTTACTAACTGGCATTTATCTACCATTAGTTTCCTCCCTTATAGTTACCCTCTCAAAGTTTGCCACCCTTGGAAGCCTAAAACTGCTTCCCTTTGTCCTATCATTTCTTCACAAATTCATCGTTCTTTGTTGAAGATGCTATATAAGCCGAAGTTCTACGCCACCGATTTGAGTTACTCATTTTTCTCTGGGTATCTCCCATGTATACATGAGGTATACAAGTTAATAAACTTGTTTGTTTTCCCTTGTTAATCTCAGCCAAGAACTCAGAAGGGTAGAAGGAGAATTATTTTCCTCCCCTCCAAGGTACTCTAGTGAACTTACTACTATCCTCATAGACTGCCTTGCTGTCCTAGTCACAGTAGGCTTATTTCAATTACTTAAGAATAACATTTTACTAGAAAATAAACATGTTATTTGTTACACTGCTTTTTTTCTGTACTCCCAGTAATGGTCTCCACAATTACATATTTCTGATCAGCTCGATATTTATTCCCAGAACAGACATCATCTGGACTTTAAGTCCAACAACCCAATTATCAGCAAAGGTGAAACCATCTTCATTAGTAATTTTTGATAATACCAAAGTAAAGTAAATAACATGCATCAAGATACTCAAGCCCTAAATCTGACACAAAAATGTTTTGTTAACAGGTTTGACTGGAAGGATCCTTATAGAAAAAAGAAATCCTAAGCTACACTACAATCAAGGGAACTGTAGGAGTAACCCCACTAGTGAATTGTTTTCTCACCTTTACTATGGCAGGGGTTTGGTTAAACAAAACTACTGATAGCTGTAAAGATAGTGATGGTACATTACAACCAAACTGGCGGGAATCCTTTCAACGGATCCCTCAAGATACATATAAAAGAGATCTGCCTACTCCATTTAGAACATGGCAATGCCCTCAGCCTATTTTAATAGCCCCCAGGATTACAGGTGAGGTGGATGGTTTCTCTTAAGATATCTGAGGCTAATATCAGTCTTCATAAGCAGACATATATCCCTTGAGCCCTCCCATTATGGAATCTGTTTAAGGGGCCTATTTGGGGCCATACAAGGGCAACAGGAGACGTATTAGAATACAATCCTGGGAGGAACAGGAACAGGCACAGGCACAACTAACTCTTGATATTGAGACTTCGAATAATAAACTTTAGTGCTTTGGGGTAATTACAAAAACACATAATACAACTGCAAACTGGATGGAAGTGCATCACGCAAGATGTTTCAAAGCCACGGGAATTCAAGTAGAATGGAAATGGAGAAAATTCTGGAATTGGACTGCTTGGAATAATTTAATGATGGAACAAAAGATGACCACAAAGGTCTCAGAGCCATTCATTTGTACAGTCCAGGAGCAATTAGCTATCAGAGAGCTCCAAGAGAGCAGCACTAGTTCAGAGTTACAGCACTGTTGATGTTTAAGGGAACAAACAGGTATCGGACTACAACTATACGAGAAGAGACAGAAGAATGTTGTAAGAAAGCATCTAATCTGGCATTTATAGATAGAGAATGCAGAAGATAGATCTAATGTCACTGGGTTGTTTTTTCTTTTTTTAAAGATTGGCACCTGAGCTAACAACTGTTGCCAATCTTTTTTTCCCCCCTTCTTCTCTCCAAAGCCCCCCAGTACATGGTTGTATAGTCTAGTTGTGAGTGCCTCTGGTTGTGCTATGTGGGACCCCACCTCAACATGGCCTGACGAGCAGTGCCATGTCCGCGCCCGGGATCCGAACTGGTGAAACCCCGGGCCGCCGAAGGGGAACGCGCGAACTTAACCACTCGGCCACAGGGCTCGCCCCCTGGATTAATTTTAGGATACAAGTTCTCTCCAGTCCCAGGATGGATAAACAAAAGTGGATGCCTGTTATTCACGGAGACTTGTACGCCTGTTATAATAATATAACTATTGGTTTGAACTAATGCAAACAATGGCCCATAGGTTGGGTTTTTCCTCAAGATTTAAAACAAAGTCAAATACATTAAACACTGGAAGTTCAATCTGTACCCTTCAAAGAGTGCCTCATAATAATACACTAGATAATGGCCATGGATGTCTTTGTCCTTTGCATCTGGGAAATATTATTTGGGGAGATGGAACAGCTACTGTATGGCTAAGTTATATAAAAGTGATGTTACTTATCGAATGACTGGAACTCACAAGAAATACATTGGACCTTATAAGAAAAAACTCTTAACTAAAAATTAGATTATCAGGCCTCCGGAGAGCTACTCCTTAGGCTTTGATTGGGTAAGACTTTATAAGGAACTAGAAAATAACACTTAAATAATCATTTGAAAGAGCAAGCAATAAAGACAGCATAACAGTTTGTAAAAGTAATGTATGAGAAACGGGAAATTTTTGCACATTGCTAGTCAAGAATGTGCTTGAACCACTGATAAGACATATTTACAGGTTTTCCCCGAAGGCAAATCTTGTATTGACTTTTCAAATTCACCCTGTGGTAATTTTCACAATCGCTTTGCTTTGTATTTTACTACAAGATTTGCTGGATCCTTAGGCAGCTGCAAACTGCCCAGAGAAAGGCAGAAACCACAAAGGAGATAATTAGAAAACTCTAGTGTGATTATAAAGGAGGGGGAAATTGTAAGGATGAATAAAAATGGAATTTTCCCTGTTGCCAAAAGGGAAAGAGACCTGTTCCCCATTCCCTTTTCTTATTAGTATTTGTAAATCCTTCCTCTGTCCCTTTGATATGTACGTAAATCTCTTTAAAAGCTAAGTAAAGCTTCTGTCAGCATTACAACCCAGGAATGTTTTTCTTAGGGCCTGGGAGCCATCTCTTTGAAATACAAACATCAAGGAAGATAGAGCCCCCATCTCCCCGTCACCCTGGGAGCTTAGCCCACGCACCTGGCTCTAAGCTGGAACTACCTGGTTGTCACAGAGACAGGAGAAGTTTGATTTTGCCTCTGGATAAAGGCAATTATCTAGCACAGATGGCCACTCCAATTACCAGCTGAACTAAGGAGGAATGAACTGAAAGAATGCAGATCGAACAGCACAGTCAAGTCCTCTTGCGTGAGGACAAGTTACCGTTTATCTTGAGACCACGCATGTAATGGACTGTGTCTGCTCAGCTCCATAAAAGGGTGAGATTTCTTTCTGTCTCTGCAATCTCTTTAGCAGATTGCTTGTGATGTGCATTGCAGTCTGGTTTAAACTTATTAAATAAGAAAACTGTTTTCTTTCTATTCTACATTTATGGAGAGGATTTCCTGGGTTGCCAGGAGATTTTATTTTTATTTTTTTTCCCCAACATGCAACCAAGCTAACTCTGGCTACTGCTTTTTCTATGTGTAATAAAAGTCTTTCATCACTGACTCAGGAATCTCATGACTTCTGTCAACACACTTGAAACTATGGCAAGCCCACTCGTTAGCCTACGAGTAGGGTAAAATCTCTTCACAGTTCTTGGCACCAAGGACCAAGACCAATTTGCACTCACGTGGCAAGGCCTTCGACACACGTTTGCAGGGCTCTCCCAGGGGTAATGAGAGTACCTTGTTTCACACCAGCGAGTGGGTCAGGCTTTAGCGTGACTGCCTCTACCTTCTGATGTCCAAACTCTTCACTATACAGATGAAGTCCTCTTGGTTGGCAAGTCAGAAGCCTCAGTCTCAATGGTCTTCCCTGCAGTATGATCACGCCTTTGCCATCAGAGGTGGCTGGTAAACCCTGACAAAATTCAGGGGCCTGCTCACCAAGTAAAGCATCCGAGACCTCTGGGTGGACTCAGAACACTCTATCCTCGCAGTCAAGGAAAAACTTCCATCTCTTTGAACCCCACACCCAAAACGAAGCCCAGAACCATACTGGACTCTCTGGGTAAGCGAAATAGTATGTGCCTCACCTGGACTCTCTACTTGATCCTTTAGATTGGCTACACTGCAAACCAATGTCCTTTGAGTGGAGCCTAAACCCACAGGCAGTGTAAGATGCTGTCCAGCAAGCTGTGGCACATTCTCTGCTCTCTACCTTCAGGGTCCCCAAAGCCTAAATGACCCTGCTGAGTCACTAGTCCGTGTGACTGATTTTGCTTATTGATGTCACTAGCAAAGGGAGGCAGCCTCCACTGGGAAAAGCCCTGGGGTTTTAGCCTTGTCATCTTCCTTACAGAGCTACCAGCTACACCCCTTATGAAAAGCAGCTATTAGCTTGCTACTGGATCCTTGATGAAACTGAACAACTGATCAATGGAGGCCCAGTGACTCTCTAGCCTGATAGTCCCATTTTGGGGAAGGCCAATTCACAGCCGATGACTAAGAAGATGGGAAGGGCCCAACAAGCCTCACTCGTCAAAAGGTAAAGTATATTCAAGAGTAGAGCTGGTCTGGCCCCAGCAGCATCTTGGCTTTACATGAAAATGGGACAGCTATCCATCTGGGGGAAAATTTATTTTCCACTCTGCCAGTTGGAGCAAGGCTGCTGAGCTTAATGGGGCCCTCGATTCACAGAAGTTCCTCCAAATGCCTGGACCTGATCCACTAATGGTTTGGCTATGCTGGAATCTGATGTTTTCCACAGGCTGTCAGAACTGAGAATGAATGTGGGCGTTCCACTCAGCAGGCAGAGCTCAAGGCCATTCTCATAACTCTGGCCAATATTCCCTTTGATATTTATTGACTCTTGAGCTCTTGCCAATGTCCTAGCTGTTCAGTCTCCCACTTGGAAGACTACAGACTGAGAAATGAGACAGCCCTCTGTGGAAACAAATCACAGCTACTAATTGACCAGTCTGGGTCACCCACGTAGATGCTCGTGCTAAGGGTCCATTCTCTGATGACCCTGAATGAAATCAAGCTGCTGACTAAGGCTTCCCTGCCCAGATTACTACCATTGCTGCCTGGATCCATCATCACATCAGACACCGCAAAGCATCCATCATCACAGAATGGGCACAAAGTACAAGTCTCTACATTTCTGATGCAGAAGCTACCAAGTTGCATGCCAAACTTGTGACTCCTTCCAAAAGATGACCCGTTGTGAGGAGGAAAGGAACACTTTACCAAGTGTGGCCCCACCTGCTCCTGGTCAACTGACCGCATCACACCTCAAGCTCCCTCTCCGAGTTTCACTGATGTTGCAGCACTGTTGACATTTCTTCAGGTTAAAATGCTGCTGTCTCAGTCTGCTCAGCCAGCTCCAGCCACACAACTGTGGCTCTTAGAATTAACATGTGTCAGGTTTTCAGCTTTCTGGACTATCTGCAGCCTGAAAATGGTACACCTTTTATTGCAAAAGCCATGAAATAATGGGTTGATAGTCAAGGAGGTCAATGGACTTCCACACTCACTACCATCCACAGGCATTTGGTCCTGCGAGCACTGGAACAGCCTCCTCAAAAATGGACTCAAAAGGATTTCAGACTCCACCTCGCTCACGTCCTCCTGATCCACACATCTTAGTAAGGCAGTTTAGTCAAGGAATACGGCTGTGCCCAGAAAGATCGTCTCCTTTCAGCCGCTCCCTGGGTGATAACCAGAACAAAAGGTGTTGAGGGTTATATGGACATATTTTCACAATTTGGTATCCTGTCTTGAACATTCCTGGGTATAATCTTCTTTCTTCTCCCTAACAGCAACCCCAGACTAGCCTGGTTGCTAACCCTCTGGGTGGCAGCCCAGCCAGAAGGAAAGAGCCTAAGGGATTTCAAGTTGATTATGGTTCAGCCACCTGGATTCTCTGGTTGGACAGACACTGTCCTAGATCATAAGGATAACTGCCACTTGGTTCAGTACATTGCTTACTGTGTCCCCCTACAGTGACCCACATGGGCCACAGTGCAGAACATAACAATCTCTATAATTTATAAAAATGCCCTTGTCCCTCTTGCACCTGACCCACTCAGATGAAAGGTCTGGGAACCAGTGGGAGACGATTGGGGAAACGGGTGAATTTATAGGTACTAGAATGGGCCACAATGACTTTGTGTCAGTAGAGGGTGCACAACAATATAGTACCTTAGGCACCAGGTGGTCCAGGGAAGGGAGAGGCATTCATGATTTTTGTCTTTCAGAACCACCCCTGCAGCCTTCCTCGCAAAAGAAAATACCCTGGTACATCTCCCTCAAACTGCTGAAAGGGCCTTACATTTAACCGACTGTCTGGTCTGCCAATCCCTGCAACCATGACATTATCACCAGCCCCCTTTGCCTTGCTGAGAAGTCTATGAGAAATAGAGGAGAGGGCGCCAGCTCCTGCATCTCACATGTGAAACACCTGTCAACACCTCTAAACGTCTCTTCGAACCACTTCCCCCAGCTGTGACTAGTCATTCTGTGGGGCAGAAGAATGCCATGTGGCTGGTGGCATGGACATACAGGACAGGTTGGAATGAATGCTCTCAGGCAGTCTCTCCGATAACAAGAACTGGACTCAAGTTTTCAAACAGAACTGAGAACTCTTGACAATGGTGAACTTCACCTGAGCCCTGAAAACAGTGACAGTTAAGAGATTCCTTTGCCTGTTTGTGTTCCTTCTCGAAAAATGACTTACCACCAAGAACCATTCTTCCCATAAGACTCAGATAAGGCTGTCTGTCCACTCTTTCTCATGACGCCTACAAGACTCACTGACAACCCCCCTGGTTTACCTGCGACAAGGCCAAACACGGACCTTTCTCCTTTTGCCTGAACCTGCGGACAAGGCCAGACACAGACCCTCCAACTCCCCATTCTTGGCCTCATAAATGATTAACTGAGGTTAGAAATTTGTCCTCCTGAAACTAGCTAGACACAGAGATAAACATTTCCCTTTCAGCTGATGTGAGACTTCCCCTGATGGCAACAACAATCCCAAGTGTCCATCTCCCCACAATAACTTGTCTATCCCTCCCTGTGAATGTGAAGGTAAAAGGCAAACCACCCTGCTGAGACACTCCGACTGCAAGAGCCTGAATAAAAGCAATTTTCTTATTCGGTTTTTGTCTTGGACAGTTTGGTGCCGTGACCTGAACAGGACTGGAAGCCCCACCTCCGGACCCTCATCTTCTCCACCCAGGTACTGAGGCCTGTCTAGCCCATTGTGTTCCATCCCTGACTGGTGATCCGGGGATCCCAGGGTGAGTTCAGCTCCTGTGCTCTGGATACTGTCCATGGGCGTACAGTAAGGATGCGATTTTCATTCTTTGAGTGCTTTTTTGGTTTTGTCTTGTTGCTGGATTTTGTTTAACCTTGGTACTCACTGGACACTCTCAATCCAATTCTCAATCTCTTTTAAAAATCCCTGCTGATTATATGCTTTACCACTATGGCGACAATGCAATTCATTACCTCCACAAATGGCATAATTTTATTACTAATGACAACTTAGAACTCCAATGTCCCCTTTGGGACATATGGGATCTCCCTAAACTTGTTCAGTTATGAAGTGCCCTAAACTCTTGGGGTTCTAGGACCCAACAGTCAGCTTATTTTGCTTGGTTCAAGGAGGGTGAAAAATCAGAACATGTCTGCAATCTATCTCAAACTGTGTAGTCCCTCAAGGACTGTCTCTCTCACCACCAGTCCACCCCTCCTGCTCCTCCTTCAGCCCCAACTAAACCTCGCAACCCTTTCCTCATCCAGAACTCTCCATGCTTGCCACCCCAGCCCTTTTTCCTACTCACCATTCTTCCTTATTCTGTGGATTCCCCTTTTCCCCCCCTTCAGCCCCTAATCCTCTTCTACCCTCTGTGGCTCCACTAAACTCTCCTGCTCCCAAACCCCCATCCTAACTTGAATTATTGCCCTTCTCCAACCGTGATAGAAAATCAACCACCTGAGCAAGTATTCTTTCGGCCTTGGTCTTGTTCAGATTTACCTGCTATTTGTTAAAGACTTTCCAGACTCCTGTAAGAATAGAGAAGAATTTAGTAATCAATTCAGACTGGTCCTTGGAGCATATTCTCTTGGACACCCTGATTTATATCAACTTGTGCAACTGCTAGTGGGCCCCAGAGATGGACCTTCAAAGAAATCAGAACACCCATGAGGCTTACACGCAAGTTAAAACCATAGAAGAGAAACTGTTAGAATACATTCCACTGTCTTCCCCCTCAAAAATTTATTAGGCAAAGATACAAGATTGCAGACAACAAAGAAATGAACTGATCTCTAACTACAGACAGAGATTAGAAAATATTAGAAAGGACTGTCCTGCTCTCGCTGTTGACAATCAAACTGCAGCTGCCTTGGGCACTAACTGTGTTAACGGCTTACAACCAGAAATCAGGGCCATTATCCAAAAACATAATGCGAACTGGCAAACTACTCCTCTCTCCTAAATATATACACTAGCTCCACACCATAAGAACTCCACAAATCAATACAACGCAAACCCATGACTTTACAACTTAAATAACTAGAAGGAAACGGGCCAGGGCAATCTGCTCCCCCGAAAACCTCCATAGACAGGGACACTTGCAGATATCATTACAAAAAGGCGGGGGGGGGGGGGGGGGGAGCGTTGGACTTGGGATTCCCAGGCCTCAAAACACAAAAGGGAAAGAGAGTCCAAAAATCCACCTCCCCAGGGACCTTCCTCGGAGGGACCCTCTGGCTTATATCCACAACCTACTTCATGTGCAAGGAGAGATAATACCCCGAGCCATGGACATCCCACCACTTTCCCAGTGGACACAAGGGCAACACAGTCCACTGTTAACATGTCTGATTTTTCCACCACCCTTCCTCAGAATATACAAACCATACCTGTGGTGGAACTGGATAATCTACCACAAGATTTACCCTCATCTAAACCTCTTCCTGTCTCACTAGACCTCTCAGTACCCAGCATAGTTTCTACTTAGCTCCACTACCCCAGTTAGCCCACTGGGAAGAAAACAGCTCTTTTACGTGAACCAATGAGCTATACGCTCTCTATTTGTGTCTGTGTATTTGTTTATGTGTCTGTCAGGAAGTAATATTTTTCCATCTCCAGGAGGAAAAATGAATATTCTTAAAATTTCCCCCAAATTAAATAACTTTGAACTTCTAATACTTTCAAAGTACTAAAAAAAAAAGTATTCTTATAGAAACTAACTCAAATATTTCAAGAATTCAAGTTCACATAATTTAGGTCAATCTTTGGTAAATGAGACTAGTTTAATCTTATTAGTTAATAAAAAGGGCCATGTTTTCTATGTCATCAGCATCAAGTATAATACAAGCATACATTTTTTTAATTGCAACTAGCTTTCATTTTTAATGAAATAGAGTAGAAGAGAAGAAAAAATATCCGAGCACATTATTTCTAAAGGGTATCGCTTTTAAAACATTTGTGTGTGTGTGTGTGTAGTGTGTGCATGTGTGTGGATACACAGTCAGGATGTGTCACTGCGTAAAATTTTGACTGCATCAGTCAAAAATGTTTGGGAAAAAACTCAATAAACCTTTTTAAAAAATGTTTGAAAGCCTCTGCTCTATTTGATAGCTTCCCTTAAAGGGCAAGCAAAGCAACAGGCTGCAATATCATTTTCTATTAGATAAGAGATTTGCCTGAAGAATCTAGAATGTCTGACTGAAGCCTACACAGTCAGCATCTTTCTCTGTCCATCAGGCAGCAGAGTGAGAAGCTTCTCAGCACATCAGTGCTTCACGGACAACTGCCACCTTGCTTTCATTCCAAATTACCATCAACCACCAGCTCGCTGGCTTCACTGCAGGCTCCCGGAGGCCAGCTGAGTCTTGATTACTCCTGGTAAGAGTGGACATGGCTCTAGTATAAAACACTGAGATCCATGAGTGACCTTAGAACTTCCTTTCAGGTGATTTTCTACATCAAAAACTGAGACTGAACAGAAACAGAAAGTCATTTTTACTCTGCCTGGGTATATGCTTCCTCAGTTGACACAGGTTACTGATTGCACAAGCTAGCGTTACATTTACTAGATGTTTAAGGTTATGAAAAATGTAAATCTGTATTTAACCAAATTAAATCATCATTCTACAAACTTTATATCAACAGTAACTGTATTTTGTAGTATGTTAGCTTGAAGAAGGTTTCCAGTATCTTTGGGTAATCTAAAACCTTGGACTTACATTAAGTTAATGGATACTCATTAGCTATATAGATCATTTCTAAGTAAGACAGAAAATTGAAATATTAAGCATAACTTTAAGTTCATATACCTTTTTCATCTTGTTTTTATATGGTACAGAGAGACTACATATACTGATTCTGTTAATGAACATGTTCAGTTTTGCCACTGTGGGCAGCTGTACTACAAAGGATGTGTATGGCTATAAAAGGCTGTGGGACGTACATTCATCAGCTCTGCTGGTCCGCTACAAAATGCTGGTATGGGACAGACAATTCACAACTATTCCCACTTCCTAGCTTAGCTTTCTCTGTGAAACAGAAGTTATTGTGGTTAAAAATTGTAACCAATATATGTGAATGAGACTCTACTAGGAGCAACAGTGGCAGAGAAGGATAACTTTGGATGCAAGGTATGCATGGTTTGTTTTCGTTAAGGAAAATGTGAGTACTTTTGTCCTAAAGTAAAATGACTGGTTGGTCCAGAATGAGAGAGGGGAAAACATATGATAAAAGCTGAATGGATACAGAAAGTTGTAGAAAGTTCACAGAAAGGGAATTTTATTTGTTGTGCTCAAAGTTGGCTGTAGTTTAATAAGTTTATTTATAAGATTTTCAAGAAGAAATTTAGTATCAAAGATTATACTGATGCAAAACTAGAGTTTGATTTTCTCTCTGTTACAACTACTTAACCCCTGATATCATGCTTTTTTGTCTACTCTTCGTTGTATTTCTCCTTCTTTTCTATTGATCTCTCACCCAACCATCTCCTTGTGATCCAACACTGCAGGATGACTTTGCCCCTTGCAACGGTCCTCTCTCTCCTTAATGTGTCCACTGGACGGAACAAAGGGGAACGAAATTTCCTTGTATTTAAACCACCCCACACCATCAATTCCCACGTCTCGGCATATGCAACTGGCCTTTATCCCCCAACATAATTATGCTTCTCTTGCAATCTCCACACTGCGTAACACCACTTCCTCAGGGTCAGGTGTAGGAAAAAACATAAGGGCACTTTGATCCCAGATAATCACCATTTTCTCCTCCACCACTTTTCAACCAGCCTCACAGACCGTTCAGTTCTACCCAAAGACTCTTCTCCCGAGGGGCCACACTATGGTTAACCGCAAGCATTACTACTAATTCCTACGTCACAAACACCGTGACCCCTAGGATACTACCTTTTGTGTGGCTGCCAGCTCATACCTGCCTTCCTCACACCAATCTTTCCTGTGTCTTCGGAATCCTTGTCTGAGACTTGCAAATACTGAAAACCACTACCCCACCTGTCGACCACCTGTCCCTCTGGAGACTTAGACAATCACTCCAAAAGGAGGCAACTACAGGGTATTCTGGAACTTCCCAGGGGTATCAGCAATTCTCTCTTTATGAGGGCCAGTTTACTCACTAAGGGAATTATACAATTAGAAAAAGTGGTTCCAAATCTCTCCTTAACCCTTACAGAAGTAATAAATTATACCACTTCTACCTTAGAAGCAAATAAATTTAAACTCACTGGCCCAAGTTATCCTGGACAAGCGTGCAGCTCTCAACTTCCTCCTACCTAGTCAGGGAGGTGGCTGTGCCACAGCCCACAACACATCTTGCTGCGCTTGGAGGCACACCACAGGCCAAGTAGAACAGTCAGTCACTAAACTCAAGGAGAAGGCTACTGGGCTTTCTAAGGTTGCTATTAATGGCCCATGGAACATGTTCTCCGGGCCAGAATATAGGATCCTGGCTTTGACGTATATTGCAAGGATTGTTAATCCTTCTCCTGTTTATAATCTTCTGTCTTGCATTTGGGGATGCATCCTGCCCAGAGTCTTAAATGCTATCATACAGCCAGTCTTGACAAAGGATTCAACAATATATCATAATCCAGCAGACCTGAGAACAACTACATCTCCAACCGACTCTACGCACAGAGGACAAGTCTGAGCTGACAGCTTTACACGTGGAGATCAAACTTGAACTGACAATGGTATAGACCTGGGCCTCTCCCATCACCTTGTTTCCAGACGTGGTTGCTCAGGGAAAACGTTATGGTTGTCTTGAACGACATGGGGCCTGACAAAGTTGCATTCCACCTGAGCCCTAAAAACAGCGACAGTTAAGAAATCCCCCCACTCTTTTGTGTTCTTGGAAATGACTTAGCGCAAAGAACGCCTTTCCCCATATGACTTAGATAAGACTTGCTGTCCACTCTTTCTCATGACCCCTATAAGACTCCTGAGTTTACCTGTGACAAGGCCAAACACAGATCTTTCTCCTTTTGTTGAACCTGCTGAAAGGCCAGACACAGACCCTCCAACTCCCCATTCTTTTTCTCATGAATGATGAACTGAAATTAGAAGTTTGTGTCCCTTAAACTAGCCAGACACAGAGATAAACATTTTCTCTCAGCTGGCTGACACTTCCTCTAAATGCAGAAACAATCCCACCTATAAATCGCCCTACTCTAACTTGTCTACTCCTCCGTGTGAAAGTAAAAGGCAAACCACCCCGCTGAGACACTCCGATCTTCAGATCTGGGGTCGCTCCCGCCTGCAAGAGCATGAACAAAATCAATTTCCTTTCTTGTTCACTTTTGTCTTTAACAGCTGAAGACTATCAGCTGGCTGAGAGGCCACACGGGAGGCACTTTCAACTGTGTCCTCTGACTGCTGTGGGTCCTACTTAGGAGGCCCCCCCATTTGTAAACATTTTCTCCTGGGGGGCACTCTGGGATTGTATGCCTTGTGTGGAAGCCAGGCATGAACTTGCCTCCCCTCCCCCCAAAAAACATGGTGATTTGCACCCTAGGGGTCGTCTTAAGTGGCCTGCAAGTGTTTAAGGTGGGGACCAGTGGCTCAGGTAGCTCTTAAATGATACTGAAGATCTCTCGAAAAGAAAGCTACTCTTAGTTGCTAGGAGGGGCTTCCTAGAGGAATAAATGGCTTGCTATTTACATGCAGCCTGAGGGTAATTATTCCTACGATAGGAATCATCCAATTAGGAAAGGTGGTAGGAAATTCGCCCCTGATTTTAGCTGAGGTGATCAACCACACTACCTTTGACCCTGGAAGACATTCTGTTCAGCCTCAGCTTACTGTTCAGGGTTGTTACAGGTGATGGAATTGCCTATTGGGCCAAGGCAGAATCTGTGCAATTGCTAACACATCCTGCGCTACCTGGGTTAGTGTCTTAGGCCAAGTGGAAAGGTCAATATAGCAACTTCAGGAGAAAAGCATCTGGCTTTGTAAGGTAGACCTTGACGGCTTATGGGTTTTGCTCAGCTGACTGAGTCCAGAACCCTGGAGGTCATGGTTGAACAAAATACTGCAACTAGCCTCATTCTGCCACTTGGAGTTCTGTTGATAATAACCTTAATTAAGTGCTGCATGAGACAAACTGAACAGATTTGGTCCTGGCCTCTGTCATACTAATCAGAGTGGCTGACAGAGTAGCATACTCATGGGAAAATCTGCAGCAGGCAAGACAGTGTAGAAACAAGGGGTGGATGTGGTTGGGAGACAATTCTCCATGGGTCTCTCATGTTTCCACATGTCTTGCAAGCACAGGCACTACTTCCTTTTGTTCCAGACTATCTTTTCAAGGATGTTTACATAGCAAACAGCCTTGGAACATACTGTGCCTCCTTCCAGAGCAAAGAAAAAGTTTGCTTACTGCTCATTATAAAAGATTCAGGTAATCTAAGCAACCCACTGGGTGTGCAGGCATCACCTGGCCCCCTTCACATCACCCTGTAGGAACTGGGACTCAGGGGACTGGCGCAAACGCTAAGACTCTGGCT
This sequence comes from Equus asinus, assembly GCF_041296235.1. Lineage (NCBI taxonomy): Eukaryota > Metazoa > Chordata > Mammalia > Perissodactyla > Equidae > Equus > Equus asinus. Next base: position 39,697,576 of record NC_091820.1, read on the forward strand.
ACTGTTGCCATGAGTACTCCAGTCCTTTGTCTCTCACTCAGGAGGCCACGTCGTCTTCTGCCAGCATCCAGGACACTGGCAGGCTCTCTTGTTAGCTTGGAAGTAGGATAGAATCTCAGACTCTTTCCAGGTCTCGACAGAGACATAAGAACAAAATGCAACGTGTGGACCTTGTTTGGATTCTGATTTGAAGTAACCAACTTTGAAAAGACGCTTGCTTGAGCTCTCTTAAAAAAATTTTTTATGTGTTGGCAGATCTCAATAAAAAAGTGAAAAAACAATACAGAAATAAAGGTCTTTAACATTTCCTGCCAAAATAGCAGGGGACAAAGAGGATCATGACCAGTAAACAAAATGAAGTGGAAATAAATAAAGACATAAAATACAACAGAGAAAAAATGACAGAAATATGCAAGAGAGAAAATTAAATATACATAGGATTTGCATCCGTAAAGAACTGACCCAATTGAACAAACTCTCAAATACAGGGTTCAAGGAAAACTTACAACAAATAAAAGAACTCTTGAAATAGGAGTCTACAAATCTTGTCATTACTCATAGTCAACAGTTAATAGATACTGTTTTAATAAATAGAATATTAATTATATTTTATAATGTTATAAAGGTAACCACTTGAAGGACCAAAAAAGACTTTAACCGTTCCAAATTACAGAAGGAACACAAAACAAAGCAAAATAGAGCTTGTAGTGAAAGACATAAAAAAGAAGCATTAAACCAGAAGGCACAGTATAAAACATATCTTTCATATATCGCATAGAAAGAAATGCACAAAGATTCAGAATGATAATGGTAAAAAGGATGAGCAAAGCTGTATCAAAGCACGTCAGCAGAAAGGAAGCAAGGCCTTCATCTTAATATCAATCAGAGTAGAATTCTGGGATAAAAGAATTAAACAAGACAAAGGAAGATACTTCTCAAAGATGAAAGACTCGATCCAAAATAAAGGATTCTGGACATCATCAATGTATGAGGAAGTGCCAAAAGAAAAGAAGCAAGATCTCCATCTTAATCAGAGTAGAATTCTGGGACAAAAGTATTAAACAAGATGAAGGAAGACAATTTATAAAGATAAAGGACTCAACCCAAGATGAAGAATTCTGGATATCATTAATCCAGCCCCATTGCTTCAGTGACAATCCCTAGGGTAAGTTTTGGGAAGGAACTAGAAGCATGGAATGCTCAACTTTGATACTTATTGGTATGAGTGTGAGGAAGATTGTCCCTGAGCTAACATCAGTGCCAGTCTTCCTCTATTTTATATGCGGGATGCCGCTACAGCATGGCTTGACAAGCACTGTGTAGGTCCACACCTGGGATCCAAACGTGCGAACCCCAGGCCGTGGAAGCGGAGCACATGAACTTAACCACTATGCCAACAGGCCGGCCCCTCAACTTTGATACTTTTTAAAATCAAGAATGGATGTTGATACTTTTTAAAATCACTTTTCTCTGATGATATGTTACTATGGTGAATTATATATAGATTTTGTAATGTTGAACCATGTGCTCAGAATGAATGATCTTTTAAGGAACGATTGGATTCTGTTTGATAACATTTCATTTATAATTGCTCCATCAGTATTCACAAGTGAGAATGATCTGTCATTGATGTTTTCTTTGTCAGGTTTTTGTATCAAAACACTAAACAAAAAGTTAAGAGACCCTTGGGAAGGCAGGATTCTGGCAAGGATGTAGAGTATGTTGCGGGAATGGAAGCTTAAAGCATAAAAAAGGAAGAGTTGAAGGCTGTGGGGTTGGCTTAACTAAAACTCCTAGGACCTGCAGAGAAGATCTGTACCACAGGGGAGGGTTATAGGAGGTATGACCCCTCCCCCATCCCGGCTCAAGAAAACAAGTCCCTGGCTCAAAACCCAACCAACAGGAGAAGACATTAAACACATACAGAGCAGCAGGTTTTGTCCGTGAGCTTACAGGAATTACTTATCTGGTGAAACATCTTGGTTGAAAGTGGACTGGAGGTCAAGGGAGGATATTTTTTTTGGAGGAAGATTAGCCCTGAGCTAACTACTGCCAATCGTCCTCTTTTTGCTGAGGAAAACTGGCCCTGAGCTAACATCCGTGCCCATCTTCCTCTACTTTACACGTGGGACACCTACCACAGCATGGCGTTTGCCAAGCGGTGCCATGTCCACACCCAGCATCCGAACTGATGAACCCCGGGCTGCTGAGAAGCAGAACGTGTGAACTTAAGCTGTGCCACCAGGCTGGCCCCAAGGGAGGATTTTTTGAAATGGAAGATATTACTGCATGTTATCTGCTTTGAGAAGGTACCAGCACAGAAGGGGCAAGGTGATGATAAAAGAGAGAGAAGAGATACCTACAGGAGAGGGGAAGGGGTTCAGCAGAGAGTTCATTTCCTTCTAACAGGAAAGAAAGTTCACGGGTATAGGAAAGGAATGAATAAAGGCATTCAAATCTATCATTTTCCCTCTACCTGCGAGTTTGGCTTTACCGCATAAACTTTAAAATGTTTCGCTTGAAGTTCACCTCTGTTCGGGACTGAATGTTTGTGTCCCCCTAAAATTCCCACGCTGAAGCCCTAAGCCCCAGTGAGATGGTATGCGGAGATGGGGCCTTTGCGAGGTAACTAGGGTTAGATGAGGTCGTGAGGACGGGGCCTGCACATAAGTGCCCTTAGAAGAAGAAACACCAGAGAGCTTGCTCTCTCTCTGCAATCCCCTTCTGTGCACGCACAAAGAAGAGACCACGTGAAGACACAGCGACATGGCAGCCGTCTATAAGCCAGGAAAAGGGTCCTCACCAGGATCCGACCATGCTGGCACCCTGATCTCAGACTTCCAGCCTCCAGAACCGTGAGAGAGAAATTTCTGTTGCTTAAGCCACCCAGTCTAAGGTATCTTGTTATGGCAGCTTGAGCTGACTAAGACGATCTCGATATATTTTGTAAGATTATTTATATTTTCTCTTAAAAACATATTTAAAATACTTTAATGTTTTTAAATATGATCTTTGCTAGCTTTTTAGTTTTTATTTTTAATGTAATTCTCTGTGATTGTAGAATTTAGAATTCATGTTACAGCAAAGCTTATTTTTCTTTGCTTGATCAAGGGTGGGTTAAAATGGCTAATGGCAGAACTAACTATTTCTGCTGGTTTTTATTTTACATAGTTTAAGGATATATTATTAGCTATAAATGTGTCAATATTTTTTATAATTATTAGTATTTAACAGTTTGAATCATCTACCTTCACCCCTTGTGTTTTCACCTTCCATTCTCTCTGGTCTGATGTTAAAAACACAGCCCCAGGTTTCTATTGGTTCTTGTTTGCCAAGTCTATCATTTTCTATCCTTCTTTTTCCATCTAATCTGAGAATCTCTTTTTTGTTTAGTAGGCCACATTTTGTGAAATAAACAGGAGAAAGTAAGAATGTGTTCTCGGCTGCTTTTATTTGTATAAAGAAACCCTAATCTTGCAGAGAAAACTAACTAACCTGGTTATATGTATTAGAGAGAAGCGAGCAGATAGGAGAAAGATGAGTAAGAGAATTCAAACTGTACAGCTTTTTATATTTTTAAATTGTATATATTTTTGAACCATGTATCTACATTATTATTCAAAAAAGCAAATTAAAAAACTATTACTAATATCCTTAGAGTGATAAGATGTGGCATCCATAAAACAAAAATAGCATGCTATTAGAAGGGAATATTCTGAAAACAAAAAAGCTATTTAAAATAAGTTATAACAGTATTAATGAGAGACACAAAAGAAGATTTGGAAGATAAAATTTTAAAAAAAACAACCAGAAAGGAGAGCAAAACAGAAAGAAATGGAAATCAATAGAACAAAGAATTTTAAAAAATGGAAGATCAACAACTGAATAAGAAGAGTTTTTTGAAAAGTAGAGAAAATGTGTGTGTGAGTAGAAAAGGACTAGCTTGAAAACAGGCTTTTTAAACTCTGCACAAAAATGATTTCAAACCTAGAATTCTATACCTAGCCAAAAAGACAAATTTAGTGTCAGGGTCAAAGAAAATACATTCCATGGCATTTACTAACTTGTACATTTCTATAAATATATTTATACAGTTACATATATTAAATAAGTATATTTTTGCATGACATTTTCAGATATGCAAAGCTTCATAAAATCCATCTGACATGCATCCATTCTCAAGGATATAATGGAGGATGTGCTCCCACAAAATGAGGGTGTAAACCAAGAAAGAGGAAGACACAGGATCCAGAAAACAGGAAGAAAGACATAGTATCCCCGGGAAAGGGGATCTGACATAAGACAGAGGTGAAAAGGATTTCCTGGGGGATGGCAAAGGGAAGACACCATGGTAATAGCTGTGCGTGAAGCTGAGGGAGCCACCAGACCAGCTTTCAGCAAGTCAACAAGCTCTAGGAGAGATTTCTTCAAAGAGAAGACACTGAGGCCCAGAGTTAAGACCCGCCCCACCTATGACTAGCCAGATAGTTTTTCTCTATGCCCCAGTTTCCCCATCTATAAAGTGGGGACGACAATGGCACCTACTTCTCCAGTGAAGATGAGTTAGGTTACGTAGAGTGCGTATAATAGTGCTGGGCACACAGTAAACATTACATGAGTGTTTGTAATTATTGTCACTATTATTATTGCCTAATATGTCTGAATACACAGAGAGGAGATTTAAACACCTGGGAAGAATTTGGAGTTAAATTACAGATATGTATGTAGTAAAGCAAACAAATGTCTAAATCAGAAAACTGTTAATTCCAGGCAAAAGAAAAAGTTGTACACTAATAGTAATCACAGCATGAATACTACATGAGTCAACTATAAACACTCACAGTAGTAAACTGACAGTTGATCTCATCAAAACAACGATATTTATAGACAAATGTGTATGCGAGTGGGGGTGTATGTAAAAACCAAATCTCTACTTTCTGTAGTGGAAAGTCAATAGAAAATGCCCCACACTAAAGCAAACAGAATCTGTTAAAAAGATTAAGAGCACTTGCCTCTAGGAAGCTGGAATCTGGGAGAAACACAGCAGGGAAGAGCCTTAAGACTTAGAGAACTATTAGACACCTTTTACCACTTGTAAACAAAACTAAAAATTAATTGCAAATTACAAAGTGGCAAAAAATATTCACAAAACATATAAGAATGATAAAGGGTTATCACATTTAAATAACTCTTTAAAAATCCATAAGCTAAGCTAAATAAATCAGCAATGGGCAGAAGAAGGAACTTCACACAAGGGAAATGAATGACCAATAAAAATGGGGGGGTGGATTATCCTGCCTGGTAAAAAAGTCATACAAATTAAAATAAAGAGATACTATCTTTTCTTCTGAATGAATTCCTGCCCCGGGGCGCCTCTTCCTCCTCCTCACCTCACAGGAGTTGTCACGTCCCCCTGCAGTCAGGGCCAGGGATGGCCCGGGAGAATTCTGGTTAGCTGGCATGTTCCGGCTGGGCCTCAGCCCTCGGGCTCTCTTGCTGACAACTCTGCTCTTCCCAGGAGCCTGAGGCCAGGCAGGGTCTGTGGACTCAACCAGAGCTGCTGGGGCCGGAGAAGATCCTGCAGCCTTCGCTATGGGGTCTGGCCCAGGGACTCCACAGAGACACCAAGAAACCTGGAAAGATAGTGTCCACATGGTCAGTCACTCCACATTCACCCCACAAACATTCCCTGGTGGCACCAAAGTACAGTTCACAGTACTGGATACTGCGGGGTAAACAAAATCCAGTCCATACCTATTCTAGTTACTCATCAAAATGGAATATGAGCAAGACCATGAGACTTGGACTAAAATTAATAAAGCTTTAAATTCTAGCTCTGCCAAATTTTAGCTATGAGAATATGAAAACGTTTCTTCAGTTTTATTTTTCAAAAGGCATCAAAATTATTTATCTCAAGTGGTTGTAAAAATTAAATGAGATGATGTTTGTAAGGCACTTAGCACCAGATTGGCCCAGGTAAACAATTAATTCATATTAGCAAACACTATTATTATAAAGAATCATCTAATGTACAGAAGCAGGTACCTCATTTAATTTGCACAACAATCCTGTCATCTATGTGTTGCTATAATTATTATTATTTCATTTTATGCATACAGAACAGAGGTTTAGTGACTTTAAGTGAAACTCGGTCTACCTGGATTCAAAGTTCACATTCTCAACACTACACCACATGGTACCTTTTACATGGTAGGCTCAAAATAAACGTGGTTCTGTTTAATAAATGTTGAAAACATGACTGTGATTTCAAATAAAAAATTTAAGTAAAGTTTCTTGAAACAGAAGAGACTGCCATAAGGAAAATACTAATAGCCTGGGATAAAATTTTTAAATTACCTCAAAAATATCCAGAAGTAAAACTGTTTCTCCTGTTGAGGCAACTAGGGAGGAAAGAGCGTCTCTGCGTCCAAGGTGAGGTACAATTTTATTGTGATCAACTAACAGAGGCACTACAGATTTAGTCATTCTAGTTGAGAAAGGGAAAATATTCACGTAAAATGAAGAGGAACTTCACAAGACAGAAGTGAGAAACGTCATGAAGAGGAAACAAGAAAGTGAAATAAATAAGGAGTAAAATAAAAGGCGTGAATAAGTTAAATTTTAAACACATAAAGATGTCGTACCAAAGAAAGACAGAATATGCTTTCTTTCCTTATGCCTATGGAACTTTTACAAAATTCCATTAAATAACTTGCCCACAGGTTAGTTTAAATAACTTGAATTTTCAAAAATAAATTTAAAAAAATAAAACACATTGGACATTTATGTATATCCATATATATATGTAAGCATACAAGTGTGTGAACACACATACACATGCACGTATCCATTAATAAAAACCCGACAGATGTTTTAATGTTGGGAATTGACAAGCTACATTCTCTGATCTAGTATAAAATATTTAACGTCATTAGTCATTAAGGAAATTCAAATCAAAACCAAAATTTTCCAGGGGCCGACCCCGTGGCCGAGTGGTTAAGTTCCCACGCTCTGCTTCGGCGGCCCAGGGTTTCGCCGGTTCAGATCCTGGGCTGGGACATGGCACCACTCATCAGACCATGCTGAGGTGGTGTCCCACATAGCTAGAGGCATTCACAACTAGAATATACAACTATGTACTGGTGGGCTTTGGGGAGAAGAAGAATGGGGAAAAAAAGATAGGCAACAGTTGTTAGCTCAGGTGCCAATCTTTAAAAATAAAAACCATACAGCCTACAAAGCCTAAAATGTTTAAAAAAAAAACCCAAAATTTTCCAATCATTAGGAGACCACTTCACATCCATTAGGATGGCTACAATAAGAAAAAAAAGAAATAAGCGCTGACGAGATGTGAATAAATTGGAGCTCTCATACATTGCTGTTAGAGAGGTAAAAATGGCGCAGCCACTCTGAAAAACAGTTTAGAAGTTCTTCACAATGTTACCCATAGAGTCACCATATGATCCAGCAATTCCACTCCCAGGTATCTACCCAAGAGAAATGAAAACACATGTCCGCTCCAAAACTTGCACACAAATATTCACAGCAGTATTATTCATAGTAGCCAAAGAGTGGAAACCACCTAAATGGCCATCAACTGATGAATGGATAAACAAAATTTGGTATATCCATACAATGGAATATTATTTGGCAACGAAAATAAGAAGTAGTGATACTACAACATGGATGAACCCTGAAATTATTATCTGACATGAAAGAAGCCAGTCACAAAAGACCACATATTTTAAGACTCCATTCATGTGAAATGTCCAAAATAGGCAAATGCACAGGGAGAAAATAGATTAGTAGTTGCCTAGAGCTGGGAGTGTAGTGTGGCAGGAATGGTGAATGTCTGCTAACATATACAAGGTTTCTTTCTGGGGTATTGAAAATGTTTTAAAATTAGATTGTGGCCATGGTTGCACAACTCTGTGAATGTACTAAAAACCACTAAATTGTATACTTTAAATAGGTGAATTTTATGGTATTGAAATATATCTAAATAAATCTGTTTCTTAAAAAAATTATGGTATTGGAATATATCTAAATAAATCTGTTTTGTATATCTAAACAAATCTGTTTTAAAAGAAAAAAAACCACTTTCTTAAATAATCCAGGATCAAAGTGGGAAATCAATATAGCTTCTGTATTTTTACCAGAAGTCATAGAACACACTAAAGTTATATAGAGTGAAATTTACAGCTTTAAATGGCTGTATTTTTAATTAAAAATAAATATAACAGAAAAGAGCTATGAATTCAACCTAAAACACTAGAAGCAGAAAAAAGAAAATTAAGCAAAAAAACCCACAAAAAACCCAACTCAGAAAGTAATAATTAATAATAAAATCTTAAATAAGTCAAATAAATATAACAATAGGGCATTTAAAGAAAACAAAGAGCTGGTTCTTTGAAACAACCAATGCCATAGATAATCCCCTTGCAAATCACATAAAGGAGAAGAGTCTATATATATATATATATACACACACATACACACACATACATTATATAATATACATATATTATACATTATATGTAAATTATATATATAATACACACATACATTATATATATATAATACACACATATGAAATGAGAGAGGAAAAATCTTTCTGAAATAGGGCAGTGTTTTAAAGCAGTTATTGCAGGATATTATGCATAACTGTATAGCAAAATATTTTAATAATGATGTGAAACAAGTGCTTCCCTAGCAAAATATAAATTAACAAAGTTAATACTGGGGAAAAAACACAGAAGAGAACAATAAGTATAGAAGAGACTAGAAAAAAATTGATGTAACACAACAAATACAAATTGGAAGACTCTGAAAGGAAAAAGGAAAGGTGGACAGCCCACTGACCTCAGGGCCTGAGGAATAACACAGTGGTGAGTTCCCTGGGTTTCACTTTCCTTCCCATATATCACCAACAGGGCACTGGAGAAGCTTATTACTCAGAATTGTCAACAGGCACAGATGAAAAAGCTCTAGGAAAAGCCTACTCCCCTTAGTCAAAGGACCAAGAAAAGGATAGCCTAACTGAACATACCAGCACTGCCGCAGCCAAACGTTAATAGAATACATAGTCTCTACAAGTACCCATGGAACATTCTCCAAGATATACCATACCAAGGGTCATAAGACAAACCTCAACAAATTGAAATCATACAGAGCATGTTCACTGATTATAACAGCATCGAACCAGAAATCAATAACAGAAAAGTCTCCAAACACTTGGAAATTAAATAATACATTTCTATATAATCCATGGATCAAAGAGGAAGTCTCAAGGGAAATTAAAAAGTAATGAATGAAAACATAACATATCAAAATTTGTGGGATGCAGATAAAGCAGTGTTGAGAGGGAAATTTATAGTACCAAATGCTTATATTTGAAAAGAATTAAGGTGGTCTTAAATCAATAATCTTAGCTCCCACCTCAAGAACCCAGAAAAAGAAGAGCAAAGTAGCAGAAGGAAGTAATAAACATAAGAGTAGAAATCAATGAAATTGTAAACAGAAAAAGAATAGAGAAAATCAATGAAACCAAACACCTGGTTCTTTGAAAAGATCTATAAAATTGGTAATCCTCCAGCAAGACTGACAAAGATAAAGAGAGAAGGTACAAATTATCAATATCAGAAATGAAACAGGAGCTATAACTATGAATCCTGCATTCATGAAATGGAAAGGAAGGGAATACCACAAACAATTTTAAGGACATAAATTCAATAACTTGGATAAAATAGTCCAATTCCTCACAAAACACAAACTCAAACAACTCACCCACTATTACATAGATACTCTGAAAAAATAGGAAACAGACAATCTGAATAGTTACATAACTACTACAGAAATTGAAGCCATAATCAAAACATTTCCAAAAGGAAATTTCCAGGCCCACATGGTTTCCCTGGAGAATTCTACCAAACATTTAAAGAAAAATTAGCATAATTCTACACAATCTCTTCCAGAAAATAGAAGAGAACACTTTCCAATTCGTTCTATGAGGTTAGTATTACCCTAATACTAAAACCAGACAAAGACAGCACAAAAAAAGAATGCTACAGACCAATCTTTCTCATGAACTTAGATGCAAAAATCCTCAAAAAAAAGAAGTAATTGCTAATGAATTGCTGCAATATATAAAAAAGAATTATACACCACTACCAAGTGAGGTTTATTCCAGGAATGTAAGGCTGGTTCAATATTAAAAAATCAATCAGTGTATTCTCCCATATTAACAGGCTAAAAAAGAAAAATCACAAGATCATATAAATTCATATAGTGTTGACAAAATTCAACACCCATTCATGATAAAAATAGATCAACGAAACAGAACAGAGAACCTAGAAATAGTCACACACAAGTATCACCAATTTATTTTTCCCAAAGGTGCAAAATAAGTCAATGGAGGAAAGACAACCTTTTTAACAAATGGTGCTTGAACTGAACATTCAAATAAATGAACCTCAATTTAAGTCTCACACTTTACACAAAACTTAACTCAAAATGGATCACGCACAGCAGAAAGGACAAATCACCATCACAGTGGAGAATTTTTCCCTCCTCTCTCAGTAGTAGAAGCAGCAGACAAAAAAGAGTACAAATTTTGTACGACAAAACTGACAACTAAACACTCAAATATTATTTCCAAGTTATATATGGAACATCTATAAAAAACCACCATACACTAGGCCATGAGTCTCCTCATATTTCAAAGAAGAATTTCGCGTAGACATTTTTCTGACCACAGAAAACTAAGGTTAGAAATCCACTAAAAAGATAAACTTTTGGAAACTGAAAACGCACTTCCAAATAACTCGTGGGCAAAAGAAAAATTATCAACTCTTAGAAAACACTTAGAACATAACGCACCAAACCCTGTGGGTCTTAGAGCGAACTTTAAGACCTTAACGTTGACAGGAGGAAAACCTGCAAAATAATGAACGAATCATCCAACTACCTACAGCCAAACAAGCTATTCCATCCTGACCACACACACTCCCCCAGCACTCACCCTCCCGGGCCGCCCATCACCTCCGCAGCCCTCCAGCACACAGCAGCGACAACCTCCCGACAGCAACTCTGAACCCCCGGCTGAGAACCGCAGCGGCTTCCGGTCACCACCCCTAGCACCGCCCCTTCTCGGGGTTTGGGGCGTCGCACGAAGGGGGCGTGGTTCTGCGCATGGGCAAAACCACTTTCGAAGCCGCTGTCGGCCAAGAGTCGACATGGCGCTGTTACGGAGGCGGTGCTTTGGGACGCTCTGTGCGCCTGGTCATTGTTGTCAGGCGGGGAACATGGCCGCGCCCAGGTCGCGCTTCCCCACGGGGTGCGCCATGTTGGAGGAGTGTTCGTTCCGTACCGAGAATGAGGAAACCTCTACACTCGCAGAGCGGAGCGGTGGAGCTGTCTCACAGGTGGGAAGAGCAGGGATGGGGACGTTTCTCTAGGCAGGCTCCCTGGAGGAGGGGTCTTTAGATCTGTACCCTATGGATCTGTGTAACGTTCGGAGAAGCTGAGAGGCCTCTGGAAAGACGCAGAGGTGCCAGTGGCTGTTATCTCCTGGCACATACCACAGGATGAGAAGCGGGGAGAAGTCAGACTGGTTACAAGCTTCTCCTGGAACATACCAGGGGGGAAGGAGGGGAAGAAATCAGGGAGCTGCAAGCCCTCCTGGGCTGTAGCGCTGAGAAGCCAGTGTTAGATTCCCCTCTGCTGTGCTTGTGGGGATTGGCTGTGGGTTTGAATGCTCCCACAATCCACATTATCTCCCACTCCAGCTACCCCAGCTAAGATAAAAGTATGTACCAATAATAATTTTTTTATTTTTCCTTAATCTAATGCAATATGCCTGTAAAAACATCTTTAGGGAACTTTATTATTTTTATTTCCTCATAAAATAAAATCTACGTGATGATAGTGCCCTTACTTTGCAAATGTAGCTTTAAGACAAGACTGATTCTGCCCTTCAGAAGCTTTGCTGCTCCTTCTCACCTCCAATATGGACGTTCTGGAGATGTTCCTGCCCTTCTGAGAGAGGTCATGGGGCAGAAGGGGCAGAAGTCGTGCTGCCCTTCACCTGAGAATGCCCTCTTATCCTTCAAAACCAAGTTCAAATATCTCCTCCCCCAGGGAACCCCGTGACAGAGCTAGAAGGCCCTGGGCCCGCTGAAGGCCTTTCTGAAGCCGCAGGTGAGGAAGGCATTTTGAGGGGAGCTGGCACAGGCTCAGATGTGGACTTGCTGGATGCTCTCAGTCCAGTCACATCCCCTCTGGGCCTTAGTTTGACAATCTAGAATGTAAGGGCACCCTACTCCAATCAGCCTAAGACCATCTGGGACTAATTTGTAGTCTGACAGATCCATCAATCAATGAGGGAGACCACACACCAGAGGAACCATGGGACGGCTCACTAAACAAAGGAAAAGATAGAGGTATAGGATCCTGAGGGATGGTGAAGTTCAGATGAAATGTAAATGAAGCTATGTTTTGGTAGGCTCAAAGCAAAGCAGGGCTGTATGCGGACTGTAAAGTGAACCCAGAGTCCTGTTTCCTTGGAAAGAGTAAAGTTAAGATAGATGTAGAATGTTATGTCTAGATACCCTTTGTCTCTGCACCGGGGTTGGAAATCTTGCCTGCTTCTTTGTGTCTATGTGATTTAGAATCTCCAGCAAGAGTGGGATGTTTCATTCGTACTGGTGTCATTTCAAACAGCAGTTTCTGATAGTCTATGATTCTAAAGAACAAAGTGTCTCAGTGCCTAAGAAGGCAGTAGTCACTCAAAGTAGGAATTCTTTATGGCATCATAGCTGCAGCACATCCTAGGGAGAAATAATGTTTCTTGTTAATTTTACATCTGACTTTATCTGTGTCTGTTCTCTCAGCCTGATGCATGGCAGGACAGATTTTTAGAGTCTGAGGTAATTTTTAGTTTCTTAGAGGGTTGGACTCTCCCGGTCCAGATTCTCTTTCTGCCCTCATTGCCCTGGTCTGGATGTTTGTTGCAGGAATAAATGAAAGAAGAAACATAATTAGTGGAAGCACATTTGGCACGCATACACTTGTAATTGAGTGCCAGGAATCATTGTTAATGTTGCTGGGTGTCATAATAGTACTACAGTTGTGTTAAAAAAAATAGGTCTATCTGTTAGACCATTTCAGAGAAGAAGGAAAGATAGAGCCAATAAACGTGTGAAGAGATGTTTGAAGTCATTAGTGATCAGGGAAATGCAAATAAGACATGATGAGATGATATCTTACACCCATTCAATTTGCAAAATGTAAGTCTGACAATACTTAATACTAAGTGTTGGGGAGGATGTGCACCCATAGGATCTTTTTGCCCTGTTGAAGGAATATAAATCAATGTAACCACTTTAGAAAACAGTTGGCATTCCCTCCTACAGTGAATATTTACATACCTCACAATCCAGCCAGTCTACTCTTAGAAATATATCCAAGAGGAACACTTGCACAGGAAACCTAGGCTATGCATGGCATCCTGTTCACAACAGCGAAACCTGGATGCGAAAATGGATGCTCATCAACGGGAGTCAAAATGAATGAACTAGAACAATATCCAACCATGTGGATGAATATTAAGGGGAAAAAACCTGCAATTCCCAAAAGGTTATATACAGCATAACACACTTTTATAAAATTAAAAGCTACTGATATATAGAACATGAACTATTTAGGATTTTGTGTAGTTGTGATAAAATTGCATCAAAAGGAAATAAAAAACTGATGAACTTGGGATTCAGGGTGATGTTCACCTCAGGGCAATGAATTGGGGGGCCACATGGATAGATGGAAGTTATTGACAAGGCCATACCTTTTCTTTTGGGTGGTAAGTGCATTGAGTGCTAATTGTATGATTAAAACTAACTAAATATTTAAATAAATTGGGAAAATTAAACTGTTAGACGAATATCTAAAGGTAAAAAGAGAAAGTCTACATGGAGAAAAGTGCTGTCCCTTCCTTGAATGGAGCAAGAAAATCTTTGGCCCCAGCCCAGAGATACCACCCACTGGTAGGATAGGCAGGGAGGCAGGAGCTCCATGGCCTTAACAGTTACTGTGGTCCCTGGCAAAGATGCTCTGGCTCCATGGCTCAGTCCATCATGCCGCTCATGTATCTGCTCAAATGTCTTTTCTTCAGATGTCTTTCTTCCCTGACCTGCCCCACCAGTCTCCAGCTCCTCACCATGCTTCAGTTTTCTTCATAGCCTTTCTTTGTATCAGAAATGATCTTATTCATTGACTGTTTGCTTCTTTACTCGTTTGTGCTGATACTGCAGTGATTTCTGCCTCTTGCATATGTGGAGTAATCAACTGCTTTATTTTTGGTAACTTTACCACACATGTAGAGAGCGGCAAAGCACATACATGGGATTCATTTTCTTAAAAGATTAATTATTCCCTCCAAAAGACTCTGCAGCCATCTCTGGATGACTCAACTAATTATAAAATTGATTTGGTATGAGTAGTACAGGAAATACTAAAGAGAGAACTTGTGAGTGCATAAGACTCAATTTGTTCATTCATCAAATGTTTATTGATCACCAGTCAGTGGTGAGGCAAAACAGTGGCCAAATCCCTAGCTTCGCGGACCTGACATCCTCGTGGGAGAGGGAGGCAATAAACAGTGTTAAAAGGCGATAACTGCTAAAGGGAAATGGATGGGGCTGGGTGAGGTGAGTTGGAAATACGGGGGACTGCCACTTTAAATAGGAAGATCAGCGTCTCCTGTTAAACTCTACCACTGACTGTCCTGCATCCTGGAGCAGGCCAGTGTCAAATCTTCACATTTATGTGGGCATCCAGCAGAAAATGAGGAAGGATGCAAGGTCAGAGTATTTTCATATCTGCAGCTAAGGACATAATGATGAGCACCTCTTTGTCCTCCAGTAGATGCAAGGAGTAATCTCCACAGTCTTCTGATCAGTCTTGTCTTGCATACCTTCCTTTAGTAGGTGAAAAATATTTTACAATACTGTAAGATATTGTCTGTCTGCCACTGACAGAGGTCAAGAAAACCTCATAAGAGTGTCAGGTTCAATGGCTGAGCAGGGACCTCCGGACCGACAGCCACAACCATTTGCATATGTCCCTAGATAGCAGGCAATGATAGCTTATTTATTTTGCACCCAGCTTTTTAATAGAAATTTTTCACCCTACACAAAAGTTGAAAGAATTGTACTATGAACATCCAAATACCCTCCACCTAGATATAACAACTGTTAACTTTTGCCACGTTTGCTTTCTCTCTTTTTATACATACATCCATACTTACAGGCCCCATCATTTAAAAATAATGTCCTAAGAAAATGATTTAAGTGACTGAGATAGAGGTTAAAGGCTTTATTCAGCTGATGTGCATCAGGTAACTCCCCGATTAGAGCAGGATTAGGGTTTTTATAGAGGAAGGTTGAGTATGTGTCCTTGCAATTTGGGCTTAGGGGACAGTGTTTTACTTTAAGAGAAGCTCACAGTTGGGGAGTCGTTCCTGTTTTTGTGCCCCTCACTCGATCAGAGCCCCATACCATCAGAACACTATTTTCCAAGAATTATTTTTGTATGCCTTGTGGCTTATCTGCTAATCAGATTTCATGTGGGAGGGGGAGAGGTAGATAGCAAAAAAAGAAAGGGACAACAGTAGAAGCAATGGGGAAACTGAGGACTCTAGCATGTTTGTTTTATAATACCTTTTTACACTAAGCTACAGACATTATGCTCCTTCAAAGCTAAATACTCAGTGTGTATCTCCTGAGGGACTTCTTTTTTTCTTTTTCTTTTCTGTTTTTTTTTTTTTTTTTTTTGCTGAGGAAGATTCACCCTGAGCTAACATCTGTTGCCAATCTTCCTCTTTTTGCTTGGGGAAGATTCGCCCTAAGCTAACATCTGTGTCAGTCTTCTTCTCTTTTGTATGTGGGTCACTGCCACAGCATGGCCGCTGAGGAGTGATGTAGGTTTGCACCTGGGAACTGAACCCGGGCCACTGAAGCAGACGGTGCTGAACTTAACCACTAGCCCTGAGGGACTGAATATACAAATGGACAATGGCCAGACTGTATATATTACAATAGAACTCTGACCTACAACCTCTGCAGCAACAAGCCCGGGAAGCCAAACCACTACCTCTGCAGCAATTGGTCTAGATGGTCAGGACTTGGTCAGTGACCACCAGCCCCCTCCTTTTTTGCCCCCACTCTCCACTTCCCACTTAGGTCCAACCAGGGAAAGCCAGATCCGCTCCCTAAACCAATCACATAGGGTGCCCTGCTTCTAGTTAACCTGCCTCCAGCTTCCCCAGGCTAACAGCCTCTAATCAGAGCACTCCTGAAGCTTTCCCTTTTATCACTATGAAGCTTTCCCAGAATTCCCTGGCTGCCTTTGAGTCCCTGCTAACAACAAGTGATGGGGGCTGACTCCCTTGCTATAGAAAGCTCTGAATAACTAGCCTTTGTTCCCATTTGGGTCATCTTTGTATATTTCCACACTGCTAAGAACAAGAACTGATTTTGCATAGCCACAAACCCATTCTCACATCTAAGAAATCCAAGTTATGATTTTAAATTTTATTTAAAAATCATCGTAAGTAAAATTAACTTTTTGGTGTACAGTTCTATTAATTTGAATACATCTATAGATTTGTGTAACCACCACCACCATCAGGATACAGATCAGTTCCATCAGCTCCCCCCCTCCAAAAAAATCTCATCACACCTATGAAATTTACCAATAATACAATAACATTATGCAGTCCAAATTCAGATTTTTTCAGATTCAAATTTTTCTAATTATCCCCAAATTTATTTACAACTTTTTTTAAAATTCCAAATCCAAACAGAGTTCATGCATTACATTTGGTTGTCATGCCTCTTCTGTCTCTAATCTCTCTTCAGCCTTTAAGAGTATTTCCCAGCCTATTTTGTATGTCATGACCTTGATATGTTTGAAGAGCCTGTGCCAGTTGTGTTGTAGATAGTTCTGCATTTCTGATTGCTTCCTCATGAATAGATTCAGGTCAGAGATCTTGAGAAAGAAATCTACATGGATGATGTGTCCCTCTCAGTGAGTCGTGTCTCGAAGCAGCCTATATTTGGTAATGCTAAGTTTAATTTCCTCATTGTAAAGAAATCTTTTTCCTTTTGTGTTTAATTACTTATCTGTGGGGTCATTCTTTAGGGACCCTGTGAATAATCTTTTCCCCAGTGTATTAGTTTGCTAGGGCTGCCATAACAATGTACCATAAACTGGGCAGCTTAAACAACAGAAGCTTATTTTCCCACTTCTGGAGGCTGGAAGTCCAAGATCAAGGTGTTGGCAGGGTTGGTTTCTCCTGAGGCCTCTCTCCTTGGCTTGCAGATGACCACCCTCTTGCTGCCTTTTCACATAGTTGCTCCTCTGTGCACGTCTGGTGTCTCTCTGTATGTCCTAATCTCCCCTTCTTATCATGATGTCAGTCAGATTGGATCAGGGCCCACCCTAACAGCCTCATTTTAACTTAATTACCTCTTTAAAGGCCATATCTCCAAATATGTCACACACTCTGAGATATTGGGGGGTTAGGGCTTCAACATATGAATTTTGGGGGAACACAATTCAGCCCATAACCCTCAGTAAGCATTGACAAAATGATTTTAGCATCGATTGATGATCTTTGCCTAGAACAGTGATTAACTTGGGATTGCAAAATGGTGATTTTCTAATTCTATCATCTTTCTATATTTATTAGCTGACATTCTTCCGTAAAGAGTTTTTCCTCCCCTTGCATGTTTGTTTGTTTGTTTGTTGAGACTTGATATTCATGTGCCAGCATCAGGTTTACTGCTTTTCTGATTGCCAGTACGTACATTACATAACATACAATTAGTGCATAAGAAATATCAGTGCAATTAATGAATAGTAAGTACTACCATCACATTCTACTAGAACTCCTGGACACAATCTGTACTCATGGATTCCGGTTTCCTTCCCCAATTGCAACTTGTCAGATATTCTGGTCCCCAGATGTTTCTTTGTCCTGGCTCTGAAACCATGTTTTTTCTTACTTCTAATGTTACATCTTGATGCTTCTTGAGTCTGATGATTGGAATCAAGCTGATGACTTTATTTCATTGATTTCTTTGAACTCTACTGATGAACACTTGGATTGTTTTCCTATATTTTTCTATTTCAAACAATGCCACAATGAGCCACCTTGTAATACAACAAGTGTAGATGTATTCTTAGAATAGAGTCCCAGAAATGCGGTTGCTGAGTCATAACTAAATGCATTTTTAATTTGGTAAATATTTCCATATTCACCTCCATAGGATTGTTTCACTTTAACTAGCCCTAACAGTGAATGAGAGTGTCAGTTTTCCCACAACTTCATCAACAGAGGCAGTTGTTAAACTTCTAGATCTTTGCCAATCTGATAGGTGAGAAATGGTATCCCAAGTGTAGTTTTAATTTTCATTTCTCTTAGTATGAAGGTGATTGAGCATTTTTTCATATGTTTAAAATCATATGTATCAGTTTTTCTCTCAGTGATTTTTTCCCATGTTTAGTTCAATTAATATACTTCAAAAATTTTTGAATTTCCCTTGTAATCCTACTATAGCCCTACTTGCTTATGATGTATTATTCTTTTAATGTACTGTTGAGTTCTATTTGCTGATATTTTATGTAGGATTTTTTTTCTTTGATGTTCCTAAATTAGAATGCTCTAAAATTTTCATTTTTATTCAAAACTTGACAGATCAATATACACCCATGTAAACATCACCACAATCAAGATAACAAATATTTCTATCACTGCCCCCCCAGAGTTTCTTCATGCCTATTTGGAAGCTATCGCTCCCTCCATCCTCACCTTCAAGTATCCACTGATATTTTTTCTGTCACTATAGTTTCATGTGCCTTTTCTAGGATATTATAGAAATAGAATCATACAGTATTTTCTCTTTCGTATCTGACTTTCACCCAGCTTAATTATTTTGAAATCATTCATGTTGTTGTGTGTATCAATTACTTTTTATTGCTGCATGGTATTGCTTTCCCCAATTGCAAGTACTACCACAACCCGTCTATCCATTCAACTGTTAATGGACCTCTGAGTTCTTCCCAGGTTTGGGCTATTACAAATAAAGCTTTTAGAAACATTTGTGTACAAGTCTATGTGTGGACATAAACTTTTATATCTCTTGGGTAAATACTTAAGAGTGAAGTGGCTGGGTCATACAGTAGCTGTATGTTTACATGTTTAGGAAACTGCCAAGCTGTTTTCCAACATGCTTTTACAATTTCACATTCCCACCAGCAATATATGATAGTTCCAGTTGTTCCACCTCCTTGGCCACACCTGGTAAAACTAGTCTTTTTAATGTGAGCCATTCTAATGGATGTGAAGTAATATCTCCTTGTGGTACTAATTAGCATTTTCCTGCTGTCTAATGAATCTTTTCATGTGCTTAATGGCCATTTGTATGTCTTTATTTCCTAAGGAGGAAGCTTATATTATTCATTCTAGTCTTTCATCTTTTCTAATATATGCATCAAGGTTATAAATTTCCTTTTAAGTGTTGCTTTCCCTGTATCCCACACATTTTGGTAAGTTGTATTTTTATTTACTTCAAATATTTTTTCATTTCTCTTGAGACTTCTTTGATCCACGTTTTATTTAGAATTGTGTTGTTGAATCTCTAAATATTTTGGGATTTTTTTAGCTGTCTTTCTATTAGTGATTTATGGTTTTATTCCATTGTGGTCGAAGAAGATACTTGTATGATTTCTATTCTTTTAAATCTGTTAAAGTGTGTTTGTGGCCCAGAAAGTGGTCTATCATGGTGAATGTTCCATGTGAGCTTGAAAAGAATGTGCATTCTGCTGTTGTTGGATGAAGTATTCTATAAATGTCAATTAGATCCAGTTGATTGATAGTTCTGTTCAGTTCAACCAAATCCTCATTGATTTTCTGCCTGTTGGGTCTATCAGTTACTGAAAGAGGAGTGTTGAAGTCTCCATCTATAGTAGTAGATTTGTCTATTTCTCCTTGCAGTCTATCCATTTTTTCCTTATATATTCTAATGCTCTGTTGTTAGGTACATACACATTGATTGTTAGGTCTTCTTGGATAATTGACCCCTTTATCCTTATGTAATGTCCCTCTTTATCCCCAATAAATGTCCTTGTCTTGAAGTTTGCTTTGTCTGAAATTAATATAGCTACGCCAGCTTTCTTTTCATTAGTATTAGCATGGTATATCTTTCTCCATCCCTTTACTTTTAACTATCTATGTTATATATTAAAATGGGTATCTTGTAGACAACATATAATTAGGTCTTGTTTTTTTATCCACTCTGAAGGTCCCTGTGTTTTAATTGGCGTATTTAGATCATTCACACAACAAAGTGATTATTGATATAGATTAATATCTACCATACTTTTACCTGTTTTCTATTCGTTGCACTTGTTCTTTTTCCTTTTTTTTAATCTTCCCCTCTTTTCTGCCTGCTGTGGGATTAATTGATCATTTTTTGTTATGCCATTTTTTTCTCCTTTCTTAGCATATCAATTATACTTCTTTTTAAATTTTTTTACTGATTTCCCTAGAGTTTGCAATATATATTTACAATTAATCTAAGGCCACTTTCAACTAACTATACTGCTTCACAGGTAGTACAGGTGCTTTATAGCTAAGTATTCCCAATTCTTCCCTCTGCTCTCTTATAATGTTGCTGTCATTTATTTCACTTATTTATAGACTATAATCATGTAATACATTGCAATCATTATTACTTTGAATAAATAGATGTCTATTACATTGATTAAGAACAAGAAAAATAAAAAATTTAACTTTGTAGGGGACAAAAAAACCCCTTTTCCTCTACTCTCTTAAGTTCAATGTCTGGGATCCTGCAAATTAAACTGTCAAAAAACAGATTAACAGGACAAACAGTTTATTACATATGCATATGGAGACCTTCATAGGAAAGAAGTGAAGACCCCAAAGAGGCAATTAGATCCGGGGGCTTATGTTCCATTTTTAAAAAGGGTAACAGAGTGTGGAGAAGAAACTAGACAAAGAAAAACGAAGTTTGGGCTTGGGGGTAGGGTAAGTTGTGGAAAGGTGATTAGGAAAATGTATGGTAAATAAAGGTTGTTTAGTAAAGTTTGTTATGCAGATGCAAGTCATCTCAGGTGATGTAAGAGTTGTCTCTGGAGTCTTTTTCCTTTTTCTGGTACAGGAGAGGAGGGCACCTTTACAAATGGAAATTTTCTTTACAAAAGCGAAATTTACGCCCTGCTTTTAGATAGGAAGGGGAAAGGCAGAGAGCTAATTGCCTTCAACTCAAAACAGTCCTTATGCCAAACTGGTATATTTTGGGTTGGCATCCTCCAATCCCTTTCAACTTCATTTGTTCCTTCTCCAACACTCTTCCTTTCTTTATGTAGATCTGAGTTTCTGACCTGTATTATTTTCCTTCTCTCTGAAGAACTTCTTTTAACATTTCTTGCAAGGTAGATCTACTGGCAATGAATTCCCTCAGTGTGTGTTTGTCTGAAAAAGTCTTTATTTCTCCTTCACTTTTGAAGGCTAATTTCACTGGCTATAGAATTCTAGATTGTTGGGGTTTTTCTTTCAACATTTTAAACATTTTATTCTGCTTATTGCTTGCATGGTTTCCAATGAAAAGTCCAATGTAATTCTTATCCTTGTTCCTTTATAGATAAGGTGGTTTTTCCCCCTCTGGATTCTTTCATAATTTTCTTTTTTGCCATTGAGTTTCTACAGTTTGAATATCATATGCTTAGGTGTAGATTGTTTTGATACTTATCCTGCTTGATGTTCTCTGAGCTTGCTGGATCTGTGATTTGGTGCCTGCCATGAATCTTGTATAATTCTTTGTCATTACTTCTTCAGATATTTCTTCTGCTCCTTTATCTCTTTTTTATCCTGATTTTCAAATTGTGCATATGCCACACCATTTGTAATTGTCTCACAGTTCTTGGATATTCTGCTTTGTTTTTTCTTTCTTTCATTTTTTTTTCTCTTTGCATTTCAGTCTGGGAAGTTTCTATTGATATTATCTTTCAGCTCACTGATTCTTTCCTCTGCTGTGTTCAGTCTACTTCTGAACCCATGAAAGGCAGTCTTCATTTCTGTTACAGTGTTTTTGATTTCTAGCATTTCCTTTCAATTCTTCCTTAGAGTTTCCATTTCTCTTCTTACATTACTCATCTGCTCTTGCATGTTGTCTATATTTTCCATTAGAATCCTTGACATATTTATTTGAACTTAACATAGTTTTTTGAATTCACTATATCATAATTTAAAAATCTGTGTCCTCTGAATCTGGTTCTGATGCTTGCTTTGTTTCTTCAGACTGTTTTTCTTGCCTTTTAGCATGCTTTTATAATTGTTTTGTCCAAAGCTGGACATGATGTTTTGGGTATCTGAGGTATATAGGCCTTTAATGTCAGGTTTTATGTTAATCTGACTAGGAGCTAGGCTGTGTTTAATGTTTGCTGTGGCTGTGGCTGCCAGAGGCTTGAGATTCCTCTTGTGTTCCTGTTTATTTTTCTTCCTAAGAAGAAAAAAAGTGGTGTCTTTGGAGAGGAGAGGGGCGGAGCAAAATGGCGGGGTGAGCTGACCCGGGATTCTCTCCTCTCCAAAATACAACAAAAGATTGGAAGAACTGAATTTCAGAGAATAAACATAATGCCAGCTCGTTAGAGACCTACAATACCAAGAAGGTGGAGATCATAAACCTAGCTTTACCCCTTTGGAGGCGCTGGAACGGTAGGAGAGAACATCGTTCCCTCCCCTAGAGTCTGCGATCGCTGCAGCGCGGGTCGGGAAGGAGCGGGGGAGGGGCCACGCCACCGGGGGATCATCCAGGACTCCTGCCACTGATTCAGTGGAGACCCGCTGACGGGGGAAAGCTTCCGTCCACGGGGACCCCATGAACCCAGGGCCTTGGGAGACCAGAGAACAGAACTGATCTGAACCCAGACCAGCGCGTGTGAGTAACAGCCCCTCCCCCCAACAAAGCCAGTGGGCGCAGCCATCTTGCCCCAAGGCAGAGAGCTAACACGCCGCTCTCGACCCCCATCTAGTGGTGACAGGCTGTAACTGCAACTGAATTCTACCACCATGAGAAAAAACCGCTCCTCTACCATCCAGCAATTTATAAAAGCCCCAGACCAGAAGGAAAACAATAAAAACACAGAATTAAGTCCTGAGGACTTGGAATTAGGTAAACTAAGTGATAATGAATTCAGAGCAGCTATAATCAAAAAACTCAATGAGGTAGAGAGAAAGATAGAGAAACAAGCCGAGTTCTGGAGTTACTTCACAAAAGAGATTGAAATCATAAAGAAGAATCAAACAGAATTACTTGAGATGAAAAACACAATGGACCAGATAAAACAGAATACGGATTCCCTGAATGCCCGTGTAGACAACCTAGAGGAGCAAATCAGCATAATCGAGGACAGACAGGCTGAATGGCGCCAGACAGAGGAAGAAAGAGAACTAAGAATTAAAAAAAATGAGGAAAATCTCCGAGAGATAATGGATTCAATGAGGAGTAAGAACATAAGCATCATAGGAATTCCTGAGAATATGGAAAAGGAAAATGGAGCAGAAAGTGTGCTTAATGAAATTATTGAAGAGAATTTCCCAAATCTAGGGATCAATGGAGAAATGTGTGTAGAGGAGGGTTTTAGATCTCCTAGATTTGTCAATGTAAAAAGACCCACCGCACGGCACATAATAGTAAAGTTGGCATATAGGAATAATAAGGAAAGAATACTCAGGGAAGTAAGAAAAAAAAAGAGAATAACCTATAAAGGAGCCCCTATCAGACTGTCAGTGGATTTCTCTACAGAAACCCTACAAGCTAGGAGAGAATGGAGTGATATATTCAAAGCTTTAAAGGATAAAAACCTTCAGCCAAGAATACTCTATCCAGCAAGAATTTCCTTCAGATATGAGGGAGAAATTAAATCTTTTCCAGACAAACAAAAGTTAAGGAAATTTGTAACTAAAAGCCCTCCATTACAAGAAATCCTCAAGAAGGCTCTCATACTTGAAAAAAGAAAAAAGGGAGAAAGGGGACACAAGCCACAGACTAGGGAGACCGATGGATAGAACCAGAACCGGATAGCAAATATTCAACTATAGCATTAGGGTAAAAATAAGGAAACTACCAAAACAAGGGCGATCTTAGCACTCTAACTACAAATTAATAAGACGAGTTGGAATAAAAAATGAAAATAATTATTTAGGAGGGGAAGAGCAAAGGGTCTAAATCAGTATTGGTCGAGTAAGTAAGAGACCACCAGAGAATAGACTATATTATACACGAGATTCTAAATACAAACTTCAAGGTAGACACTAAAATAAAGTACAGAACAGAGTCACAAATCATAGATAAGGAAAAGTCTAAGAAACCCAGCATAAGAAATTGCAGTATTAAATGGGTAGTCTAAAGCACACAGGAAAAGAAACACAGGAAAACAAGATAATGAGCGACAGATTGACAGCATTAAGTCCACATGCATCAATAATCACTCTCAATGTGAACGGATTGAACTCTCCAATTAAAAGACACAGAGTGGCAAAATGGATTAAAGAACAAGATCCAACAATTTGTTGCCTCCAGGAAACACACTTCAGCCCCAAGGACAAACACAGACTCAGGGTGAAGGGGTGGAGGACAATACTTCAAGCAAATAGCAAGGAAAAAAAGGCAGGTGTTGCAATTCTCATATCAGACCAAGTGGATTTCAAAATAAGACAGGTAAAGAGAGACACAGAGGGACAATATATAATGATCAAAGGGACACTTCATCAAGAAGAAATAACGCTTATAAATATCTATGCACCCAACACAGGAGCACCAAGATTCATAAAGCAACTATTAACAGACCTGAAGGAAGATGTTAAAAACAACACAATAATGGTAGGGGACTTCAACACCCCACTCACATCAATGGACAGATCATCCAGACAGAAAATCAACAAGGAAATAGTGGAGCTGAATGAAAAACTAAAACAATTGGACTTAATAGACATATATAGATCACTCCACCCTGAAGGAGCTGAATACACATTCTTCTCAAGTGCACATGGAACATTCTCTAGGATAGACCATATGTTGGGAAACAAGGCAAGCCTCTACAAATTTAAAAAAATTGAAATAATAACAAGCATCTTCTCAGATCATAGTGCTATAAGGCTAGAAATTAATTACAAGAAAAAAGCTGAGAAAGGCACAAAGATGTGGAGACTAAACAACACACTACTGAACAAGCAATGGATCATTGAAGAAATTAAAGAAGAAATAAAAAAATACCTGGAAACAAATGAAAATGATAGCATGCCATACCAACTCATATGGGATACAGCAAAAGCTGTATTAAGAGGAAAATTCATCGCAATACAGGCACATCTTAACAAACAAGAAAAATCCCAAATAAGCAACCTTAAAGCACACCTAACTGAACTAGAGAAAAAAGAACAAATGAAGCCCAAAGTCAGCAGAAGGAGAGAAATAATAAAAATCAGAGCAGAAATAAATACTATTGAAACGAAAAAGGCAGTAGAAAGGATCAGTGAGACAAAGAGCTGGTTTTTTGAGAAGATAAATAAAATTGACAAACCACTAGCCAGACTTACAAAGAAAAAAAGGGAGAAAGCTCAAATAAACAAAGTCAGAAATGAGTGAGGAGAAATAACAACAGACTCTGCAGAAATACAACAGATTATAAGAGAATACTACAAAAAACTATATGCCAACAGAATGGATAACCTAGAGGAAATGGATAAATTCCTGGACTCCTACAATCTCCCAAAGCTCACTCAAGAAGAGGCAGACAATTTGAACAGACCCATCACAAGGAAAGAGATTGAAACAGCAATCAAAAGCAGCCCAAAGAATAAAACCCCAGGACCAGATGGCTTTCCTGGGGAATTCTACCAAACTTTCAGAGAGGATTTAATACCTATCCTTTTCAAGCTATTCCAAAAAATTAGGGAAGATGGAACACTTCCTAACACATTCTATGAGGCCAACATCACGCTGATACCAAAACCTGACAAGGACACCACGAAAAAAGAGAACTACAGGCCAATATCGCTGATGAACATAGATGCAAAAATTCTAAACAAAATTTTGGCAACCAGAATTCAGCAATTCATCAAAAGAATCATACATCAGGATCAGGTGGGATTCATACCAGGGACACAGGGATGGTTCAACATCCGCAAATCAATCAACCTGATACACCACATCAACAAACTGAGGAATAAAAACCACATGATCATCTCAAGATGCAGAGAAGGCATTTGACAAGATCCAACAGCCATTTATGATAAAAACTCTGAACAAAATGGGCATAGAAGGAAACTACCTCAACATAATAAAGGCCATATACGGCAAACCCATAGCCAACATCATACTCAATGGGCAAAAACTGAACCCCATCCCCCTGAAAACAGGAACAAGACGAGGATGCCCTCTATCACCACTCTTATTTAACATAGTACTGGAGGTCCTGGCCAGAGCAATCAGGCAAGAAAAAGGAATAAAAAGAATCCAAATAGGGAAGGAAGAAGTGAAACTCTCGCTGTTTGCAGACGACATGATCTTATATATAGAAAACCCCAAAGAATCCATTGGAAAACTGTTAGAAGTAATCAACAACTACAGCAAAGTTGCAGGGTATAAAATCAATTTGCATAAATCAGTAGCGTTTCTATACTCCAGTAATGAACCAACAGAAAAAGAACTCAAGAATACAATACCATTCACAATTGCAACAAAAAGAATAAAATACCTTGGGGTAAATTTAACTAAGGAAGTGAAGGACTTATATAATGAAAATTACAAGGCCTTTCTGAGAGAATTGGATGACGACATAAGGAGATGGAAAGACATTCCATGTACATGGATTGGAAGAATAAACATAGTTAAAATGTCTATTCTACCTAAAGCAATCTACAGATTCAACGCCATCCCAATCAGAATCCCAATGACATTCTTTACAGAATTAGAACAAAGAATCCTAAAATTCATATGGGGCAACAAAAGACCCCGAATAGCTAAAGCAATCCTGAGAAAAAAGAACAAAACGGGAGGCATCACAATCCCTGACTTCAAAACATACTACAAAGCTACAGTAATCAAAACAGCATGGTACTGGTACAAAAACAGGTGCACAGATCAATGGAACAAAATTGAAAGCCCAGAAATAAAACCACACATCTATGGACAGCTTATCTTTGACAAAGGAGCTGAGGGCATACAATGGAGAAAAGAAAGTCTTTTCAACAAATGGTGCTGGGAAAACTGGAAAGCCACATGTAAAAGAATGAAAATTGACCATTCTTTTTCACCATTCACCAAAATAATCTCAAAATGGGTTAAAGACCTAAAGGTGAGACCTGAAACCATAAGGCTTCCGGAAGAAAACGTAGGCAGTACACTCTTTGACATCAGTATTAAAAGGATCTTTTCGGACACCATGCCTTCTCAGAGAAGGGAAACAATAGAAAGAATAAACAAATGGGACTTCATCAGATTAAAGAGCTTCTCCAAGGCAAATGAAAACAGGATTGAAACAAAAAAACAACCCACTAACTGGGAAAAAATATTTGCAAGTCATATATCTGACAAAGGCTTAATATCCTTAATATATAAAGAACACTCACAACTCAACCACAAAACATCAAACAACCCAATCAAAAAATGGGCTGGAGACATGAACAGACATTTCTCCAAAGAAGATATACTGATGGCCAATAGGCACATGAAAAGATGCTCATCATCGCTGATCATCAGGGAAATGCAAATCAAAACTACACTAAGATATCACCTTACACCCGTTAGAATGACAAAAATATCTAAAACTAATAGCAACAAATGTTGGAGAGGTTGCGGAGAAAAAGGAACCCTCATACACTGCTGGTGGGAATGCAAACTGGTGCAGCCACTATGGAAAACAGTATGGAGATTCCTCAAAAAACTAAAAATAGAACTACCATACGATCCAGCCATCCCACTACTGGGTATTTATCCAAAGAGCCTGAAGTCAGCAATCCCAAAAGTCCTGTGCACCCCAATGTTTATTGCAGCACTGTTGACAATAGCCAAGACGTGGAAGCAACCTAAGTGCCCATCAACAGACGAATGGATAAAGAAGATGTGGTACATATATACAATGGAATACTACTCAGCTGCAAAACAGAACAAAATCATTCCATTTGCAATAACATGGATGGACCTTGAGAGAATTATGTTAAGTGAAATAAGCCAGTGAGAGAAAGATAATCTGTGTATGACTCCACTCATATGAGGAATTTAAAACTATGGACCAAGAACAGTTTAGTGGCTACCAGGGGAAAGGTGGGGTGGGGGGTGGGCACAAAGGGTGAAGTGGTGCACCTACAACATGACCGACAAACATTAATGTACAATTGAAATTTCACAAGATTGTAACCTATCAATAACTCAATAAAAAAAAAAGTGGTGTCTTTGGGTTTCCCTAAGAACTCCTTCATTATGTAGAGTCTATGTCTTGTAGCTCTTTCAGTTTTAATCCACTGTAGTTTTACTAAAGACTTATTGATGTGGTGGTAAGGAGTGAAGGGGAGGGAATGTTCTATAATCACATAATTAAATCTTATTCTTTTAGTGAGGCTGAGCCCCTGGAATGTGACCTTCAGAAGTCTTTCTTAGCCATTTTGACCTCTCTTTAGATTACACAGGAAGGTTAGAGGGGGCTAGAGTTGACTGATTGCCCTTCCCCAACATAGACAAGTCTCTAGAAAAGTTATGTCCCTTGGAGAATAGTCTTTTTTTATGGAGAAAGCTCTGGGTGTATTTCAAAATGATAACTTTAATCCTCCTCTTTCCCAGAACCTGAGGGGACTTTTCTTAGATCTTCACCTTGAGAACCTGATTTGGTTCCCGTAAGCAAAATCCATGAAAATGTGAAGGCTTCCCAAGACTGGACCCCCAGAAGTTTCTTCCTCTCAAGCTAATCCATACTCAGCCTCCAGCAATTTGTCAAAATTACCAGTGAATGTCCTACGACCTTATGACTCCAATGGCTTCTGCTCCAGGTAAGGTAAGCTGATCTTGGCTGTGATTCTCTGTATTTGCTTGTCTCTCCAGATTTGGGGGTGACAGTTTGCCCTATAATCTCAATTCTCTGTAGAGTCTATGAGAAGTCATTGATTTTTAGTTTGTTCAGCTTCTTTCTTGTTGTAAGGATGACAGTGACAACTTCTAAGCTCTTAATATGTCAGAGCTGAAACTGGAAGTCTGTATGCACTTTTCAAAACTCATCAAATGGTGCATTTTCCTGTATGTAAATTTTTCTTTACAAATGTAAACAAATACTGAACTCTAGTTTATGATATGCATGTTGAAGTTTTTAGGGGTCATGTGTGCTGATGACTGTAACATATATTGAAATGCATCAAAAAAAGAAAATGACTTGATGAGTGGAGAAAAGGATGCATAAATGGATAGATATGAGATAAAACAAATATAATAAAATGTGTTTTTTGTGCATGCTCACTTTAAAATTCTTTCAACTTTTCTTTATGTCTGGAAATGTTATAATAAAATGTTAGAATGAATGTATCATACTATATATAATTGTTTGCGATTTATATTTTTTCACATAACATTCCTCATATTGTTGGGTATCAATGTTGTTTCTTCATTTTAATGCCTTTGGTGAGCATCTGATTTGTTTCTGGGCTTTGTGTTGTGAACAGGCTTTCATGAATGTCCTTTTACATGTTTTCTGGGGCACGTGGGCAAGAGGGTCTCTTGGGGATAATCCTAGGAGTGGACTCACTGTGTGGTGAGGGATGTAAATGTCCAATTGTAGAAGGGAATGCCAAACTGTTTTTCAAAATGGTTTCACTAATTTACACTCCCACCAACAGTGTATAAGAGATCTTATAGAGCCACACTTTCGCCAACATTTAGGCTTGCCCAACTGCTTTATTTTTGCCAAACCAAAGGGTGTAAGATGATATCTCATTGTGGTCTCAATGTGCATTTCCCTAACCACTAATAATTTGCTAATTACTTTGTGAATTTCTGTTTTAACTTTTACTTACTTCCTTTGTGGATATTTTGTTTTCCTTTCCTACAGACTGTACTAAAATATTAAATAATTGGCTTCAGTCTTTCTTGTTTAGTAATAAATTCATTTTATGATATAAATCA
This sequence comes from Equus asinus, assembly GCF_041296235.1. Taxonomy (NCBI): domain Eukaryota; kingdom Metazoa; phylum Chordata; class Mammalia; order Perissodactyla; family Equidae; genus Equus; species Equus asinus. Next base: position 39,727,827 of record NC_091820.1, read on the forward strand.
TCTTAAGTATATCACTTTTCCCATCGCATAGGTGTTATGTGTAGTGCTCTCATGCTCTCATAGTTCTAAGTAGTTGATAATCCATTTTAATTTCCTCCTTAACCCCAATATTAATTATATGTGAGTGCTTTTACTATCCAGGCATTTGAATTTTTTGTTGTCTCTTTGTTTTTATCTCCATTTTTATTGCATTGTGGTTTGCAAATATGGCCTGTGTGATATCACTTTGAAAGATTTATTATTTCCTTTGTGACCTAGTGCAAGAATTTCTCAGAATGTTACATTTTATGTGTAAAACATGTACATTCTCTGTTGAGTACAGAATAAAGATTGAAAGTAGATATATAAAATATTAAGTTTGCTAATTGTATTATTGCAACCTTTGTACCTTTCCATTTCATCTACTTGATCTGTCCATTTCTGTGAAATATGTTATTCTTCCACTGTAATTGAATATTTGCAAAAATTTTCCTGTTGTATCAATTTTTTTGTTTTATATATTTCAAAAGCATACACACAACACATACATAAATGCTCATGACTGATGCATCTTCTTGGTGACTGCATGCTTTTAAATTAAGAAATCTATTTGGTGAATGATGTCAGCATCATGGCAGAGTGAGCTCTTCTCTTAGTCTCTCCCCACTAAGATACAACAAAAAGGATATTCATAAACCAGCAGAGGACATTCACACAACACAACAAACGTCTGAGAGATCCACACAGACATGCGTCTGAAGGTGGGAGTGCTGGACCCCCCAAGGAGGCAATGGAAGGAGATAAGGAGGTCTCCTCTCCTGCCCTGATCGGCAGTGATTTAGGGTGCAGGACCTCACTGACAGCACATGACACTGAGAGAAGGTTTCCCTTTTGTAAAGGCAGCCCTCCATGGGAAAGCTTGCACTCTTTGAGTTGCCTCCCAGCCCATAGGAATGCTCCACACTGAGGCTGCTAAGCAATCGCAGGGGTGCCCACACCAAGCTGAGCAGGCCAAGTCAAGAGACAGTAAGTGCAGAGTAGGGGTACTTGGGATTGCACATGCAAAAGAAAGTGCCCAACCCCCCGTCCTGCCTGGCATACCAGCTTGGTTGGTCGGCCAGAACAGGGGATCCCTGCCAGAGCATCCACCCATGCATGTATAAAGCAGCAGCAGCCAGTGGGAAAATGCAGATGGGCCCCATTGGCAGAGCTTCCAATGGACAGGAACATCTGCCAGGCATCACAGAGGGCTCAGAAGACACAGCTCCTGCCCCTGCAGTCGTGGCAGGTGGAATCTGTGACCAGATTCTACCACTATGCAACAGCAAAAATCCACCCCATAATATAGCATGAAGAAATATATTAACACTCCAGACCAGAAGGAAAATGACAAGTACCCAATCAATCCTGAAGTCACAGAAATTTACAATCTAAATGACAAAGAATTCAAAATAGCTATCATGAAGAAACTCAACGAGTTACCAAAAAAACTCAGGAAGACAGTTTAGTGATCTCAGGAAGAAAATTAATGAACAGAGGGAATTCTCTATAAAAAAGATTGAAACTATAAAAAAAAAATCAGAAATGTTGGAGATGAAAAACACAATGAGTGAGATAAAGGAAAATCTGGAGTCCTTAAAAATAGAGCTGATATTATGGAGGACAGAATCAGTAATATAGAGGACAGAAATTTAGCCATGCTTCAGGTGGAGAAGGAGAGAGAACTAAGACTAAAAAGAAATGAAGAAATTCTCTGAGAAATGTCTGACTCAATTAGGAAATTGAACATAAGGATTATAGGTATTCAAGATGGAGAAGAGGGGGAGGAAGGAACAGAGAATGTGTTCAAAAATATAATAGCTGAGAATGTGCCAAAAATGTGGAAGGAGCTGGAATTGAATTTAAACGAAGAAAATAGAATTCCTAATTACATCAGTGTAAAAAGACCTTCTCCAAGGCATATATTAGTAAAACTGGCAAAAGTCAATGACAAAGAAAAAATAATAAGGGCAGCAAGGCAGAAGAAAATAACCTAGAAAGGAGCCTCTATCAGGCTTTCAGTGGATTTCCCAGCAGAAACCTTACAGGCTAGGAGAGAGTAGAATGATATATTCAGAATTCTGAAAGATAAAAACTTTCAGCCAATAATACTCTATCCAGTGAATATATCCTTCAGATACAATGAGAAATAAACTTTCCCAGATAAACAAAAGCTGAGAGAGTTCATTGCCACAAGACCCCCCCCCCCACACACACACACACAAGAAATGATCAAGAAGGCCCTCATACCTGAAAAGAAAAAAGAAAGGGTTTACAAAACCTTCAGCAGGGAGATAAATAGACAAGATCAGAAAATTGCAGCTCCCTATCAGAACACTTAATTATAACATTAAAGATAAAGGAAAGGAAAGCATCAAAAATAACTACAATCACTTCATTTTAATCACAAACTTGCAACACAAAACAGAATTAGTTGTGACAACAATAACTTAGACAGGGAAGAGGAAAGGGATGGAACCTACTCAGACTAAGGAAATACGAGGCTATCAGAAAATGGACTATCTCATCTATGAGATCTTGTATACAAACCTCACAGTAACCACTAAACAAAAAATCAGAACAGAGACACAAATGATAAATAAAGAGAAAACTGAGAAAACCATCATAAACACCAAACTGAACTGGCAGTCAGAAATATACGAGACAAGAAACAAGGGAAGTACAGAACAACCAGAAAACAAGTTATAAAATGGTAATATTAAGTCCTTATTTATAAATAATCACTCTTAAACGTAAATGGATTGAATTCTCTAATCAAAAGATACAGAGTGGCTAGGTGGATTAAAAAGCAAAACCCCATAATATGCTGCCTCCAGAAAACACATCTCAGCTTTAAAGACAAATATAGGCTCAGAGTGAAGGAATGGAAGATGATACTCCAAGCTAATGGCAAACAAAAGAAGGCAGGTGTTGCCATACTTATATCAGACAAAGTAGACTTCAAGATAAAAAAAGGCAGTGAGAGACAAAGAGGGGCAGTATATAATAATAAAAGGGACACTCCACCAAGAGGACATAACACTTATATATGCACTTAACACAGGAGCACCAAACTACGTAAAGCAACTATTAAAAGAACTAAAAGGAGAAATTAATAGCAACACAATAATAGTAGGGGACCTCAACACCCCATTTACAAAATGGATAGATCACTCAGACAGAAAGTCAACAAGAAAATAGTGGCATTAAATGAAAAACTAGACCAGATGGACTTAATAGTTATATAGAGAGCACTCCATCCAAAATCAGCAGAATACACATTCTTCTCAAGTGCACATGGAACATTCTCAAAGATAGACTATATGTGGGGAAATAGGCAAGCCTCAATAAATTTGAGAAGACTGAAATCATATAGAGCATCTTTTCCAACCATAACGCTATAAAACTAGAAGTCAACCACAAGAAAAAAGCTGGGAAAGTGAGAAATATGCAGAGACTAAACAGCCTGCTACTGAACAACTAATGGATCAATGAAGAAATTAAAGAAGAAATCAAAAAATATCTGGAGACAAATGAAAATGGAAATACACCATACCAACTCACATGGGATGCAGCAAAACTGGTCCTAACAGGGAAACTTATAGCAATACAGGCCCACCTTAACAAACAAGAAAAATCTCAAATAAGTAATCTTAAACTACACCTAACAGAACTGGAAAAAGAAGAACAAACAAAGCCCAAAGTGAGCAGAAGGAGGGAAATACTAAAAATTAGAACAGAAATTGATGAAATAGAAAATGAAAAAAAAGACGGTAGAAAGGATCAGTGAAACTAAGAGCAGGTTCTTTGAGAAGATAAAATTGAAAAACCCTTAGTGAGACTCACTAAGCAAAAGGAGAGAAGAGTCAAATAAATGAAATTAGAAATGAAAGAGGAGAAATTACAGTGGATACCACAGAGATACAAAGGATTATAAGAGAATACTATGAAAACTATAAGCCAACAAATTGGACAATCTAGAAGAAATGGATAAATTCTTAGACTCACACAACCTCCTAAAACTGAATCAAGAAGAAATAGAGAATCTGAATAGACCAATCACAAGTAAAGAGATTGAAATAGTAATCAAAAACCTCCCAAAAAATAAAAGTTCAGGATCAGATGGCTTCTCAGGAGAATTCTAGTAAACACTCAAAAAAGATTTAGTACCTATCCTTCTCAAACTATTCCAAAAAATTGAAGATGACAGAACACTTCCTAACCCATTCTGTGAGGCCAACATCACCCTGATCCCAAAGCCAGACAAGGGCAATACAAAGGAGGAAAATTACAGGCTAATGTTGCTGATGAACATAGAGGCAAAAATCCTCAACAAAGTATTGGCAAACTGAATACAGCAATACATTAAAAGGATCATAGACCATGATCAAGTGGGATTTATACCAGTGATGCAGGGATGGTTCAACATCTGAAAATCAATCAATGTGATACACCACGTTAACTGCACGAAGAATGAAAACCACATGATCATCTCAATAAATGCAAAGAAAGCACTTGACAGGATCCAGCATCCATTTATGATAAAATCTCTCAATAAAATGGGTATAGAAGGAAAGTACCTCAACATAATAAAGGCCATATATGACAAACCCACAGCCATCATCATAATCAACAGGGAAAAACTAAAAGCCATCCCTCTGAGAACAGGAACAAGACAAGGGTGCCCACTCTCACCACTCTTATTCAACATAGTAGTGAAGGTTTTGGCCATAGCAATTAGGCAAAAAAAAGAAATAAAAGGTATCAAAATTGCCAAGGAGGAAGTGAAACTCTCACTGTTTGCAGACGACATAATTTTATATATAGAAAACCCTAAAGAATCCATTGGAAAACTATTAGAAGTAATCAACAACTTCAGCAAAGTTGCAGGGTACAAAGTCAACTTACAAAAATCAGTTGCATTTCTATACTCTAATAATGAACTAACAGAAAGAGAACTCAAGAATACAATCCCATTTACAATTGCAACAAAAAGAATACAATATATAGGAATAAATTTAACCAAGGAGGTGAAAGACCTATACAATGAAAACTATAAGACATTATTGAAAGAAATTGAAGATGACATAAAGAAATGGAAAGCTATTCCATGCACATGGATTGGAAGAATAAACATAGTTAAAATGTCCATGCTACCTAAAGCAATCTACAGATTCAATGCAATCTCAATCAGAATCCCAGTGACATTCTTCACGGAAATAGAACAAAGAATCCTAAAATTCATATGGTGCAACAAAAGACCCCGAATAGCTAAAGCAATCCTGAGAAAAAAGAACAAAGCTGGAGGTATCACAATCCCTGACTTCAAAAAATATACTACAGGGGCCGGCCCCGTCACCAAGTGGCTAAGTTCACACGTTCCGCTTCGGCGGCCCAGGGTTTCACCGGTTCAGATCCTGGGCAGGGACATGGCACCACTCAACAGGCCATGCTGAGGCGGCATCCCACATGCCACAACTGGAAGGACCCACAACTGAAAATACACAACTATGTACCAGGGGCTTTGGGGAGGAAAAAAAAACGGAAAAATAAAATCTTAAAAAAAAAATTACACCATTTAAAAGAAAAAAAAAAAATATATATATATATATACTCCAAAGCTATAGTAATAAAAACAGCATGGCACTGGTACAAAAATAGACTCAGAGATCAATGGAACAGAATTGAAAGCCAAGAAATAAAACCACTCATCTATGGACAGCTAATCTTCAACAAAGGAGCTAAGAACATACAATGGAGAAAGGAAACTCTCTTCAATAAATGTTGTTGGGAAAACTGGACAGCCACATGCAAAAAAAATGAAGGTAGACCATTATATTTCGCCATACACAAAAATTAACTCAAAATGGATTAAAGACTTGAAGGTAAGACATGAAACCATAAAACTCCTAGAAGAAAATATAGGCAGTACACTCTTTGACATCAGTCTTAGAAGGATCTTTTCGAATACCATATCTATTCAGGCAAGGGAAACAAAAGAAAAAATAAACAAGTGGAACTTAATCAAACTAAAGCGCTTCTGCAAGGCAGAGGAAACCAGGAACAAAATGAACAGACAACCCACCAACTGGTAGAAAATATTTGCAAATCATATATCTGACAAGAGGTAAATCTCCAAAAATATAAAGAACTCACACAACTCAACAACAACAAAAACAAACAACCCAATAAAAAAATGGGCAGAGGATATGAACAGACATTTTTCCACTGAAGATATACAGATGGCCAATACGCACATGAAAAGATGTTCAACTTCACTAATGATTAGGGAAATGCAAATCAAAACTACATGAGATATCACCTTACACCTGTTAGAGTGGCTATAATCACCAAGAGAAAAAATAACAAACGTTGGAGAGGATGTGGAGAAAAGGGAACCCTCATACACTGTAGGTGGGGATGCAAACTGGTGTAGCCACTATGGAAAACAGTATGGAGATTTATTTCTCAAAAAACTAAAAACAGAACTACCATACAACCCAGCTATCCCACTACTGGGTATTTATCCAAAGAACTTGAAATCAACAGTTCAAAGAGACTTATTCACCCCTATGTTCACTGCAGCATTATTCACCATAGCCAAGATATGGAAGCAACCCAAGTGCCCATCAACTGATGCTTGGACAAAGAAGAGGTGGTGTATATATATACAACGGAATACTACTCAGCCATAAAAAAGACAAAATCGTCCCATTTGCAACAACATGGACAGACCTTGAGGGTATTATGCTAAGTGAAAATGCCAGAAAGAGAAAAACAAACACCACATGATTTCACTCATATGTGGAAGATAAACAAAAACATGAACAAAGAGAACAAATTAGTGGTTACCAGAAGGGAAGGGCATTGGGGGGTGGGCACAAGGGGTAAAGGGGCACATATATATGGTGACTGACTAATAATAGTGTACACCTGAAATTTCACAATGTTATACACTATTATGACCTCAATAAAATAAAAAAAAGAAAGCGCTCTCTCTTAAAATTCTTCACTTTGAAATCTATTTTGTCTAATATTAATATTGTTACTTGTGAATCTTTCCATCCATTTCTTCATTTTAAAAAAAGCTTTTCACGATGAACTATTTGCACATATACTAAAGTAGAGCAAATAGCATGCCAAATCCCCATGCACTCATCACTCAGCCTCAACAATTATCAACATTCTTTCTTTCTCCTTTCATCACTCCTCCACCTCTCACTCATATCCCCGCTTGGTTGAGTATTTTAAAGCCAATGCTAGACTTCATATCATTTCACCCATATACTTCAGTGTAAATCTCTAACTTATATATTAGGCTGCTTTTCTTTCCTTTTCTTCTTCTTTGTCTCCTCCTCCTCCTTCTCCTTTTTCTTTTTTTAACATGACCACAGTGCCATCATCACATTCAACAAAATTAACGATAATGCCAGAAGCATTTTTAGACATGTATGTGTGCTAGTAAGCTTCCACAGATTCAATTTTTTCTTTTATTTGCTCACTCAACAAACAACTATCCACTCCAGGGCCGTGGGAGAGACAGAGAACTTATTCGATAATCAGAGTCCAGTCCTCTACTGTCCAGGTGTTTTTGAGCATGTGCATCAGAATCCCTCCCCGCCCCCCGCAGAGGCGGAGGTGTTAGAGGTCGGAACTCGAAAGGCGAGAGGTTTTCAGGGGCTTACGGGTTTGCGCCTGAGGGGGTTGGTGACCCGTGTGCTATGGGCCGAGTGATGAGGGGGATCTGAGTGGGTGATGAGACTTCTGTGGATTCAGTCATAGGATCTTTTATATCGGATGCCCAGCTAATTAGCCTCTCTTTTTCCAATGTAAGCATTAAGGCCATACATTTCATCTAAGACCCACAAGATTTGTTGTATCCTATTATCATTATTGTTCATTTCCAAGTTTTTTTCATTTTTGGTTATTTTTTCTTTTCACATGTATCATTTTGAAGAGCATTTCTATTTGCAATAAACAGTTAACCCTTCTGTTACTGATTTCTAACCTAATTTCTCAGTGGTCAGATAATGTGAATTGTGTCATGAACATTCCTCGAAACCTGTGGAGACTTGCACTTCAAAAAAATCTAATGTCATGAAGGCTTTTCCCTATGTTTTCTTCTAATAGTTTTAGGTCTTACATGTAGGTCTTTGATCTGTTTTGAGCTGATTTCTGCATATGGTGTAAGGTAATCCTTTTGCATGTGGATGTCCAGTTTCCCAGCACCGTTTATTGAAAAGACTCTTTCCCCATTGAATGTTTTGGGCACCTTTGTCAAAAATCATTTGACCATATATGAGAGGGTTTCTTTCTGGACTCTCTATTCTATTCCATTTGTCTATATGCCTCTCTTTATGCCAGTACCACACTGTTTTGGTTACTGTAGCTTTGTAATAACTTTTGAAATCAGTAAGTATGAGACCTCCAACTTCGTACTTCTTTTTCAAGATCGTTTTGAGCTATTTGTGGTTGGGTTTAATTTTTTGAATCAGGGTTCCTAAGTTCACTTGTCCTAAGTTCCTTAATCCACTAGCTCTGCCTTTATATATAACCCATTTATGCTGATTGGGATGCTTTTGACCTTGAAATTCCTTTGATAATTATATCTCCAAACCAGCTTTCCTTTTTGTGGACTTTACTTGGTATATCTTTGCCCAACGCTTTATTTTGCAATTTGTCACTATGTTTTAGTTATGCTTCTTATAGGTATGTCTCATTGTGCTTGCTTTTTTATTCCAATCCTATCTCTCTCTCTCTTTTGACAAAATGAATCAGCCAATTCAATTATGTATAGCCATAGTACATAATACAAATTTCATGCCTTGTTTCTTATTTTATGTTTACTATTTATATTAATTTTGGCTTTCTTTTTCCTGTTCTTCCTTTTGATGACTTAATGTAGGGATGATCATTCACCCCTCTCCTCGACTCACTCACCTTTTAAGTCAGGGAATTTTAACTTTTATAGAATCTTCAAGGGTATATCTTCCCATTTCTATCAAGCATAGGTAAGTCAATATTTTTTCTATTAGTTGACTAAAATAAAATTATACCTATAGAGACATGCCCTCTCCTCCTGATTTTATTCAGCAAGATGAACACTTGTACTTCTGGACTTTTCAAAGATAATTTAAAATTTTTATCACAAGCCATTCATATTTTCTTTAGGTATCTATCTAAAGACACTTAGCATTTTTTGTTTCAAATTCCAGTCACATTTTCTTCTTCTGTTACGATTATACACACACTCACATACATATGCATCCTGTTGTTTCGAAGATCTCATAATGTCAAGTGAATTTGTGTGTGTGTGTGTTTATCCATTATTTTGCTCCTTTATTTTGAGATCTCACTTCTGATCCAGTTTTCCTTTATTTAGAATACTTCCTTGAATGTTTTCCTCAAATATAGTAAATTGATGGAACACTCTTCAAATTATTTCAAGTCTAAAACTGTCCTTCTTTGGCTGTGACTGAGAAATGATATCTTTTGGAGGGATAAAGTCTCCTTATTCCTTTTCTCTCCATGGTCCATAGATATTAAATGACTTTTGCTTCCATTGTTGTAAGTGAGAAATCTGATGCTGGCGGGACATGTGTGGGGGAGGATTAGTGATTTAAGACTATGGTTCTCACTCCTCACAGTGCATCAGAATCTCATGTGGAGTTTGCACAAATGCTAGTGCCTGGGCCCACAGGTATTCAGTTACACTTGCTCAGGAGCAGAACCTGGAGTATGCATTTTTAGAACATCCCACCTTGATTCTGATGTGCAGGCAGAGTTAGGAACCACTGATTTCAGGCCTAATGTATCAGTGATGGGAAGTCCTGCTAGAGTTGCTGATTTGTTGGCAGTGAATGTGCATTTGAGGGAGCCCTTAGAAAATAATACTTGGGCATATTTTGGGAAAGTGATTAGAAGATTGTGAGAGTCAGTGATTACGGCCTCTGCAAGATAATGATTGAAGGGCTTATGTGGTCAGTGAGTGACTGAGAGCCTTGGAGTTTTGGTGACTGGAGACTTTTGGGGGTCATATTTTGAAAATCAATGATTTGGGGCCCTATGGGTATCAGGAATTGTGGCCGTGTGAAGTCGGTTAATTGGGGCCTGGAATATGAGTGTCTGGCCTCTCCTTTGGTCAGTTTTAGATACTGTAAGGATCAGTGATTGGCTGTCTGGACAGATCAATGATTGGATTCCTGCTGGTGTGTTATTGGGATCCTGTGTTGAGGATTATTTGAGGGAGCTTTGAAAGCCAGACTAATTACCTTCTCAGAGAAGTAATTTGCAATCTCTTTGAATTAATGTTAGGAGCCTGTGCCATGTCCATGTTTGGTTAGTTTTTCAGTAGCACCCTGCATTTGATGTGGTTCAGTCAGTCGTTGGTGGCTTCTGCTATCAGCCAGAGGTGATAGTGATGTGGTCTTAGGGATCTGGGGCCTGTAGTGACCAATTATCAATAAGCTAGAGTAGGTCAGAGATTGGGCACTTGATGCAATATTACATAGTGGCTGAGAGTGTGAATTTGGGAACCAATAGATGTGGGTTGAATCATGTATTTCTACTTGCTAGCTTTGTGACCTTAGTGTACATGAGCTAAAAATCTCTAGGCCTCTATTTCTCATCTATAAGATTGGTAGAATAATATTAGTAACAACTGATTGTCAGAGTTGTGAAAATTAAATGAGATGCCTGATATGTGCCTTTGAAAACGGTAATTGCTAATATTTATTCAATGCTTACCTTTATAAGTATCATCTCATGTACTTTTCATCACTCCTTAAGATAGGCATATTCATCCTTGTTTTGGAATCTGTATCTAAAAGTAATTTCATATTCTTCCAGCTAAAATATGAGAGAGCTGGGATTCAAACTTTCACTAATTTTAGTCCAAATTTTTATCATCTTTCCTGTATTCCACCATGACTATTAACTAGAGTTAGTTTTTTTCTGAACTTTTCTCTTCTGTAGTATCCAGCACAGAGAGCCAGCCCTTGGTGCTCCCAGGAAATGTTCGTGAAGTGAATGTGGAGTGACTGACCATGTGGACACTGTCTTTGCAGGGTTTCTTGGTGCCTCTGCCTAGTCCCTGGGCCAGACCCCGTAGTGAAGGCTGCGGGATCTTCCTTCTGGCCCCAGCAGCTCTGGCTGCGTCCACAGGTGCTCGCCTGGCTTCAAGCTTCTGGGAAAAGCAGAGTTGTCAACAAGAGAGCTGGAGGGCTGAGGCCCAGTGGGAACATGCCAGCTAACCGGAGCTCTCCCCAGTGGTCCTCAGCCCTGGCTGCAGAGAAACATGGCAGCTTGTGCAAGGTGAGGAGGGAGAGGTCTCTGGGGGCAGGAGCTCACTCAGTGAGGAGATGGCCCAGACCTGTCACCAAGGTCTCAGGGCAGGGCAGGTGGGTCACAGGGAGCAACATATTCCAGACAGGCTGCCCCTGAGACAGATCCTCCTCCTGCTGAGTGAGCACCATGTGGCTGATGTCCCACATCCAGAGCCCTGTGTGTTTCAGTGGAAAATGTGATGCGGCTGATGGAGGAAAGGTGGGATGGGAGGGTCAGCCCCACACCTGGGGGAGGGGGAGGCAGCTCCCTGCTGATTCCAGACTCTGCAAGGTACCCTCTTACCTGTACCCCCTCACCTCCCCAACTCTGACTTTACAGACCTCTTCTATTTCCCTAGAAGAACCAAAAAAGACTCAGTCTCTGGTGAATTGTCATTTGTTTCTTTCTTTGTTTAGTTGCTGCTTCCATTTACCATTGGATTTAGGAGGTATATAATAATCAGTATAGTAAAATGAACACATATGAATCTATAAAGTTAGGATCAGGGAAGATATAGAAAAAATGGACAAAGTCAACAACCAAGCATAATTAGACTATAGATATTCATGCAATGCTGAATGAATTTTAGTAACATGGCTTTTAAAATTAAGCTACAAATTTATGGTCTTTGTGGCAGATATAAAATGAAAGAAATACAAGCCCTTACATGATTAAATTGTCCACAAGAACAGTGTGACAATTCCTCTGTGGTAGAGACTTCCTGGTATGGGGTTTTCACAAGATTTTTGATAGAGCTTCACATAAATTGATAGCTAGGGGCTTTGTTCGTAATTGTGCTGTGACAGCTAGTATAAACTTAAACATATAGTCAGCCTAATAATAGAGAAACAATGTCACTTACAGCAACCCCATCTTGAATGTAGTACTGTGCTTGCTTTAGCTGTCTTTGAAAGCAGGACTTGGCAGTAGGGCCAGATCGTAAATATTTTAGGCTTTGTGGGTCATACAGTCTCTGTTACAACTAACTGCTCAACTCTGCTTTTGTAGCATGAGAGCTGCTGCTATATGTAAACAAATTAGTGTAGCTGTCTACCTCTGTTCTAGAGCATTCTTCAGAGGAAGCCAAAGGCCTAGGGTCAAAGCAGATCTCAGCAAATGCAGCCAAAACTGTGTCTAAGGGCACACCTGATGGTCTGATTGCATACAAAGAGAAAAGGGTAAATTATTTGTATCACTGAATGGGCTGAAGGTACTTCAGTAATCCTCCATAATAATTTTTCTTGGTCAACTTTTTGACACTGCTTGAACCACAGATAGATCAAAATTATAATGGGCATTAGTCGTAGATATCATTTTCAGTCCAACTTTTTGTTCCTGTGGCCATTTCTTCCCTTTTTCTTAAAAGTTGTATTTTAATTTTTGACATTACAGAACTTGTTCATGTGTACTGCATAATATTCAAGCTATTCAGAAATGTGAAAATAGTATATTGAGCCCCTTTGTATCTATCACCCATGTACAACAGTTATCAACAGTTATGAACGTATGACCATGAGAAGTCCTGGAGGATATGCTATTTATTTACAGAGGCCATTAAGAATCTGTAGGTGTGGGGCCGGCCCAGTGGCAGAGTGGCTAAGTTCGTGCCCTCCACTTTGGCAGCCCGGGGTTTGCAGGTTCAGATGCCAGGTGCGGACCTAGCACTGCTTATCAAGCCATGCTGTGGCAGGCATCCCACATATAAAATAGAGGAAGAGGGACACAGATGTTAGCTCAGGGCCAATATTCCTCAGAAAAAAGAGGAGGATTGGTGGTGGATGTTAGCTCGGGGTTAATCTTCCTCAAAAAAAAAAAAAACCCAGAATTTGTAGGTGAGAGGAACACCAGCATCACTAAGTTCAGTGGTATCTCTCCTTTGTAGGCCAGAGCTGACAACAGGAAAATCTGTTACAGAATTTTGTTCACTGACTGTGTTGAGGATGATAGGGCTGTGAAGCAACGGAGGCCAGTTTTCAGGCCCAGAACTCATTGATTGAAGAGGAGGTTGGTCCCCGGGAGAAAGGGCCCTACTACTGTAAGTATACAGCAAGTACACATGGTCCCTAAGGGACCACATAATTATATAAGTAGATATAAAATAGGCATTGGACCCAAATCAGCAGTCATTCTCAATAAAAATTCAAAATAAATCAGGAATAATAAGAAATTGCTTAAATACAGCAGAGATCACTTACTAAAAGTGCTCAGGAAAAATAACATTGAATTGAAAAATACTGAAGACATTTCCATTGAAGAAACCAACAAGATAAGCACCATAATCACTATTAATCACCATTGTTTTGACAGCTTTCACTACTACAGTAGAAATGAAAAGATGAAACTGATTAGTGAGAAAAAAGCCATCTTTATTTGCATATTATATCACTGTTTGACAAGCTAACCTGAACAGGAATATGTGTTAAATTGGTGGGATACAGGATAAAATTACAAAATTAGCTTCTCTCTATACTAGCAGTAAGCAAGTGAAATGGGGAAAAATAACATTGACATTAATTCTTAAAAAATATAAAAATACCTAAGAATCTCCTGAAAAAGGAAAGTGCTGGCCTATTAAAATGAAACTAAAAATTACCATTATAGGATGTAGTGCAAAACCTAGACAAACAGAAATAAAGATCACATTTTTGGATATGTGGATAATAAAATACCAATCTTCCAATATTAAATACATCAAATTAATACAATTTTAATCAGATTTTCAATATTCTCCAACTTGATAAAGTATTTTAAGGTTCAGCTAGAAGCATAAATATATAAAAATACAAAAGAAAATCATGCAAAGGATCACTGGGACTATTTGTATTATCAGATTTAAAACTTTGCTATAAAGCCAAGTAATCAAATCAGAAATAAATAGGTCAGTAAAACACAAGAATGCTTCCAGAAATTGACCTATATGGAGGAATATATATGTCAAAAACAGAATTCAATTTAGTGAGTACAAGGCAGTTCATTAAACAAGTGGCTATTTGCCTGGAACAAAGCAAAGCTACATTCCCACCTCACACCATACCCAAGTATAAATTCCAGCAGAATTGAACATTTAAATGCAAATAAAGCAAATGAAATGTGTTTTAGGAATACATAGCTTGTAACCTTGGGATGGGGTGGTGACATCTTATTATGGGAAAGGAAACCCACAAGCAGTAAAGCAAAAGACAGATATTTCTAACCAGATGAAACTTATTTCCAAATACGTGTAAAAGATATTGTTAAAAATTCAAAGAATGAAGATAAATATGAAAAAATGACACTATGAGATGGAGGGTTAAAATCTCTAATGTAAAAAGAACGTCTATTAATCTGTATGTTTTTTAAAAATCACCCAGAATAAAAACGTACAAGGGATAAGAAAACTCACAAAAGAAGATATATAAATAGCCAGTAATCCAGAAAAACCACTAATAGGCACAAATTTCCTATTTCACACAGATTTCCAGTCCTCATAATAATATAAAATGAGTAATAATATCCAGTGCTGGAGAGGATGTAGGGAAATGAACTCTTATATGCATTGTCGGTGGCAGTATGAATTGATACACGTGTTGAAGGAACATTTATGAAAACAATGATCTAGGCCATAAAGCAAGTCTCCACACATTTCAAGGACTGAGTTTCATACTGACCGTATTTTCTTCTTACTCAGAAATTGGGATAGAAACCAATATCAAAAGGATAAACTTTCTTGGGAAATTGAAAATGCACTTATAAATAATTCATGAGTCAAATAAAAAATATTTAAAATCAGAAAAAGTTTAGAATTTAATAATAGTAAAAATACTGCATACCAAACCCTGTATGTCTTAGGTAGAAATTTATGACCTTAATGTTTATATTAGAAGAATGACTGAATATTAATGAGCTAGTCATCCAAATTTCGTTAGAGAAAAGACCCATTCACTGACTCCACAGACACCCTACTCAAGATCCCATAGATCCTCAATCACTACCCCACACAACCTCATCACTGACACAACAGACCCCCTGTGACTCACCCTACAGACTCCCATTAGTGACAGCATAGAACTTTATTAATACACTCAGCTAATTTCAATCACCACATAGACTGCCATTGCTCACGCCATGGACCCCATTGCACACTTCACATGCCGCATCATTCACCCCACAGATCCCCCCTTCACTCATCTCACAGAACACCCATTACTCACCCCACATACCCCTAACGTACACTCCACAGACCCCATCGTTCATCCTGTAGATCCAAATCACTCAAACCCCAGAGTCCCACTAGTCACCCCAGAGACCTTCAATTGCTTACCCCACTGACACTTCATCACTTATCCCATAGAGCATCCATCACTAGCCCCACAGACCCCCATCACTCACCCTGCAAACCGCCCCATCCTCCTCAGCATCAGCACTAAACCATCATGATAACCTCAGTGTCTGCACTAAACCATCATGATAATTCTATTTGGAAAGCAATTCAAGACCTCTGAAGGCAAATTCTATTTTATATCTAGGCCCCAGTCTCATCCTATTTGGTGCTCTTGGTTTTACATATGTTAACTAGCACTGTCACCCAACATTTCAACATGGAGTTAGCTGGGTACTTTATGCTTTTGGTTTCTGTACACAGTGCTGTAGGGCAAGGGACATGGCTGTGCCCACTTGTCCTTTCACTGTGGGGACCATTATCTTGGGAGAGTGTCCATTCCATAGAGAGAGCAAAGGCACCTCCTGCCTCACAGAACAGAACTTTGAACCTATCCCAGAGGGGGCAGGTGGCAAGGGCAGGACCCTTTTCTGGACAGACTTTCTGGAGGAGGAGGAAGGTGTCTTTGGTCTCTAGAGCTCTGTATTTATCACAGGAATGCAAGGTTGGTTCAACATACAAAATTCAATCGATGTAACATGCCATATTAATAGAATAAAGAAAAATAAAAACACAATCATTTCAATAGATGCAGAAAAAAACATTTGATAAAATCCAACACCCTTTCATGATAAAAACACCCATGAACTAGGAATAGAAGTTTCTCAACTGATAAAGAGTCTCTATGAAAACCCACAGCTAACATCATATGTAATGATAAAAGACTGAATGCTTTCACCCTAAGATTAGGAACAAGCTAAAGATGTCTGTTCTCAACACTTCTATTCAACATTATACTAGAGGTTCTAGCTAGGGCAGTTAGTCAAGAGAAAGGAATAAAAGGCATTTAGATTAAAAAGGAAGAATAAAATTATCTCTCAAGAGATGACAAAATCTTGTATATAAAATGTCATAAGTAATCCACTAAAAAACTATTAGAACAAATAAGTTCAGCAAGTTTGCAGGATACAAGATCAATATGGAAAAATCAATTGTATTTCTATACAGTTGCAATGAATAATCCAAAAATGAAATTAACAAAACAATTCCATTTACAATAGCATCAACAAAATAAAAAACTCAGGAAAATAATAAAAGAAGTGCAAAAGGTATACTCTGAAAACTACAAAACATTGTTGAAAGAAATTAACATCTAAATAAATGGAAAGATATCCATGTTCATAGATTGGAAGCCTTAATATTAAGATGGCAATACACCCCAAATTGATCTATAGATTCAATACAATAGCTATAAAATTCCAACCTCTCTGTTTTTTTAGAAATGGGCAAACTGTAACTGAATTCGTACAGATTTGCAGGGGACACAGAATAACCAAAATCTTTTTCAAGGTTTTGGAAGAAGAACAAAGTTGGAGGACTCACATTTCCCAATTTCAAAACTTACTACAAAGCTATAGTAATCAAGAAAGTGTGATACTGGCATAAGATTAGACATAGAGAGCATAAGAATAGAATTGAAAGCCCAGAAATAAATCCATACATCTATGGACAATCGATTTTCAACAAGGGTGCCAAGACCATGAATGGGGAAAGAATAGTCTTTTCATCAAATGGTGCTGGGATAACTGGATATTCATGTGCAAAAGCATGAATTTGCACCCCTACCTCACATCATATACAAAAATTAACTCAAAACGGATCAAAGACCTAAGTGTAAGGGCTAAAACTATAAAACTCTTAGAAGGAAACAGGTGAAAATCCATGTGACCTTGAATTAAACAATGGTTTCTTAGATATGACACCAAAAGTACAAGCAAAGAGAAATTAGGTACGTTGGACTTCATCAAGATTAAAAACATTTGTGCATCAAAGAACACTATCAAGAAAGTGAAAAGACAACCCATAAAATGGGAGAAAACATTTGCAATTCACATATCTGATAAGGTCCTAGTATCTAGAATATATAAAGAACTCTTACAATTCAATAATAAAAGCACAAACAACTCAATTTAAAAATGGACAAAGGATATGAATAAACATTTCTCCAAAGAAGATATACAAATAGCCAATAAACATATGAAAAGGTGCTCGATATCATTAGTCTTTAGGAAAATGCAAATCAAAATCACAGTGAGATACTATTTCACACTCACTAAGGTGGTTATAATAAAAAGAAAAGGGGCAGTAACAAACATTGGTGAGCATTTGGAGAAAATGGAAATCTCATATATTTCTGGTGAGAATGTAAAATGGTATAGATGCTATGGAAAACACTTTGGCAGTTCCTTAAAACGTTAAACATAGAATGGTGATGTGAGCCAGCAATCCCATGCCTAGGTTTATACCCAAGAGAATTGAAAACAGATGTTCAAACAAAAACTTATACAAAAATGTTCATAGCAGGGGCCAGCCCGGTGGTGCAGCAGTTAAGTTTGCACAAAAACAAATGAAGTAATGTTACGTGCTACAACACAGATGAACCTTGAAAACGTTATGCTAAATGAAAGAAGCCAGACACAAAAGGCCTCATTTTGTAAGATTCTGTTTATATGAAATGCCCAGAATACGCAAATCTGCAGAGACAGAAAACAGATTAGTGGTTGCCAAGGGATGAAGGGAGGGCAAAATTGAGATTAACTTCTAATAGGTTTGGGGTTTCTTTTTGAGATGATGGAAATGTCCTGGAATTAGTGGTAATGGTTGCACAACATAGTGAATTATACACTTTAAAATGGTGAATTTTATGTTATGTGATGTATATCTCAATAATAACATGCCATAAAGGAAAAAAAGAATGGAGGGCCAATGTGTTGGCAGGAATCTGGGTCCATGAAGGAACATGAGAAGCCTATTTTTTAAAAGACTTCCATAAAATGGCAACACAATCCTACATTATTTAAGCTGTTTATCTTTGGGTCTCTTTGGTACAGCAGCTTAGAATTTCCACAAGTAATAGATCGTCCGCGCCCAGAATGGGAAAAAATAATGTTCTGATAATGCATGAGACAGTAAGTTCTCACAAAATATTTATAGAAAGAGTAAATTATGCCATTTTCGTGTACTACCTTGAGTTTTAGATATTAAGCATTATCTAATTAAATTCAGTTTATTTTCCCTTTTTGGTCAGTCTGATATACCATGTTCCAGATTCTTGTCCTGTCTAAAAATCTCTCTCTTCTTTCACTTTTATGTTGTATTTTTACTTCTACATGTGTGACTTTCAATTATTCTGGAGTCCCTAAGCACTGGATTCTTAAAATGGATTTGGTATTTTTTTCTACATTCTATTTCATTTAGTATATGAAACCTTGTGTTGTACCTGATATCATTGAGATTATTATCACAAATGTTCAATGCAAAACTTTCACTCCTGGGTTGAAATTCTCATCTATAAGCCCCTTGTCCTATAGATTCAGTAAAATATACATAAATGAAGAGGTTAAGAGTCATCGGTCTTCAAAATAAGTGTGTAAGTGGGCTTGCATTCCACAAGTTACCCACAAAATTGCCTTTAAAAATCCAGTTTATTTGCAATTCCAATCTTAGCTTTATGTTCTCCTCCTTCAGGAAGCTTGATTTTTATGCTCATTTCCATCAACACAAAATTTATATGGGCTCAAGGATCAATTAAGTTTCCGTTGCTCTGATAGTTAACTCCCAGTCTCACCACATCTCCAGAGAGACATACCCCCTTTGAACTCCAAAAGCAGATACACTCTGCCAATTGTTTTTAAACAATTTTTAGTAGCTTTCCATTATATCAAAAAGATTATTGTACAAAGTCTGATGATTTTAATTTTAAAGCCGTTGTCCTCCCTTTCCAGTTACAATCTATGTTCCTTTGAATTTCTCTTACCATACATTTTTTTAAATCCTTAAAAAAAAAAGCCAAAATAGTCTCGTCTGATTACCTCCATAAATTTAATACCTTCAGTATTCTACACGGTATCTAAATGCTTAACATTAGAATAATGAAGAATAAAATAGAGTCCCTTATTACCGAGGATTTACTTAAAATAAAAGAGGAGCAAAAGTGTCAGATATCATATGGCTTAAAACCCTGTAGTTTGCAGAGTTTGTGTGGACTGGGGAATCAGAAAAGTGAAAGAGCAGTATATGCTGGCATAGTTGAGGACCATTTCTTGGAACAGAAGCAATTGAACTAAAAAGGAAAATACACATATTATCTAGATAGGCAGTGCACAAAATGATCAGAAGCTCAGATACAGAATGGAACTTCATAAATGGTAGACACTGAGGAAAATGTGAAGCAATGAAATAGAGTGTGAGTTACCCTGCCAGTTTTCTGTTGCTGCATAACAAGTTACCACAGATTTAACAACTTAAGACAACACACATTTATTACCACACAATTTCCATATTTCAAGAGTCCAGGCATGGCTTAACTGGGTCCTCTGTTCAAGGTCTCACAAAGCTGCACTCAAGGCTACATTTTCAGGCTACCTTTTCATTTGGAAGCTTCACTGGAGAAGAATCCACTTCCAAGACTATTCAGATTGTTGGCAGAGTTTGTTTTCTTGCTGTTGTGTGACTGAGAGCCCTGGCTTCTTACTGGTTGTCAGCTAGAGGCTGCTGCAGTTCCTTGCCACGTGGGCTCCCTCAATAGGGATACTTACCTCGTTAAGGATCTCTTGTGCCAGTCTGCTAAAGTGGAGTCTTACAGAATGTAACAAAATCATGAGAGTGACATCCCATCACCTTTGCAAGTAATGTAACCTAGTCAAGGGAGTGACATCCCATCGCATTTGCCATATTCTATTGGTTAGAAGCAAGTCACATGTTCTACCTGCGCTCAAGGAGAGGAAATTATACAAGGGTGTGTGACTCCCTATGGATCACCTTAGCGTGTGTCCACCATAGTCTGCCCTCTGGCTCCCAATGCTTCACATCCCTCTCACATGCAAAATACATTCACCCCTTTGCAAGGTCCCAAAAGTCTCATCCCATTACAGTATCAGCTCAAAGTCCAAAATCTTACCATCTGAATTAGATCCAGGTGCAGACGAGGCTCCTGGGTATAATCTCTTTAGGTACAGCTTCTGGAGCACAATTCCTCTCTCTCTCTGTGGACCTGTGAAAACTGAGCAGACAGATTATCTTCCCCTAAAACTGATCACACAATGGTTGGACAAGCATAGGATAACAGCTATAGACATTCCAATTCAAAAAGGAGAAAAATGAAAGTTATTAAGTACTCACTGGTCCATAACAGTTCTGAAATCCAGTTGGGAAAACATTGGTTGTCTCTTCATTAGGTATCAAGGCTTGGAAATAATCCTCCTTGGCACTCGGTCTGCCCTCTGGGTTCTTGGATCCCTCTTGAGTAATCCTTCCTTTTTCATGTGTTTACAGACAAGTAGTTTTATCAGACTGCTTCCTACCAGTAGGCTATTTCAGATCCAACAGTCTCTTTGCCTTTTATACTGTCTCTGTCCCTTTTAGCCTGAGCTGACACTGTTTCTGTTAAAATAAATTTTTCAGAAACTATGTGGATCTTCTGAGGATTTTACAGGGTTCACTCCATTAGAAAAAAGGAACCACCAATCCTGTCAAAATAATATCTTCTCTATCTGGGCCTCCTGCTGAGAGCGCTAAGAAGCTTCCAAGAGGCTCTCTGGTTTGGGTGAGAGGATCTGTGAGATATACTCTAAATCTCTTGAAAGGGCCCTTTATGTGACTAAACATTCTGACCTTTGATCTTTCTAAAGTTTGAGCAAAAATTCTTTCAGTCACATCCTCAGCCTTTTCTTTTCAGCCAGGTTTCTTTGGCACTGACTCTCTTAATTTTGGTGTCTGTTGCCATCTAGAGGCGCTGAGAATTTTTTTTCTCTTTTAAGATTAGATTAGATTTTAATTTTGTTTTAAATTACAATAGCAATATTAAGTGACTTTTTCAAAGGAGAATTTACTCACAAATTAAGGATTTATTTATCAAACTTTTCTCTCATTTTTGTCACATACATACATATTTCAATACTTAAATAATAGCACATTATTTTTGTCCTACAATTTTCAGTTTCATTCAATGTTATTTTCTGATTGACCCAAGCCTTTGTAATTAGGATTAGAGCTGCATAAAATATAGAAATTGACTAAATGATCAACAGTGATGTATTATTAAAGGAAGAATGGCCCATTTTTTTCCAAGTAATTCTATTGAGATCTTAATGGTTTATAATGGTTGTGTAATTTCGGGTGTACATTATTCTTTATCAGTTTCTGAATAGACTTGATCGTGCTCGTTCCCAGTAGTCTAATTTTTATCTATCACCGTACATATGTGCCCCTTTATCCCTTTTGCCCAACCCCCAACTCCCTTCCCCTCTGGTAACCACTAATCTATTCTCTTTATCCATGTATTTCTTATCTTCTACATATGAGTGAAATCATGTGGTATTTGTCTTTCTCTGTCTGGCTTAAAAATGGCCCATTTTTATTCAACATAATGTTTCCCGGTTTTGTCAAAGTAAATGCAAACATACTTCAGTTGTTCAGCAATAACTCTTACTGCATGCATATATGCAAGTACAAATTCTTTTTTTTTAATTTTTATTTTTTTCGGATGTACATCATATTTCAAATTCTGGATACATTACATCATGTTCACCACCCGAACGCTAATTATAGTGCATCCCCTCACATGTGACCCTAATCACCCCTTTTGCCCTCCCCCCTTCCCCCTTCCCCAATGGTAACCACCAGTCCAATCTCCAATGCTATGTGGTTTTTTTTTTTTTGTCGTTTTTATCTTCTACTTATGAGTGAGATCATATGGTATTTGACTTTCTCCCTCTGACTTATTTCACTCAGCATAATACCCTCAAGGTCCATCCATGTTGTCACAAATGGCCGGATTTCGTCATTTCTTATGGCTGAGTAGTAGTCCATTGTGTATGAATACCACATCTTCTTTATCCATTCGTCCCTTGATGGACACCTAGGTTGCTTCCAAGTGTTGGCTATTGTGTATAATGCCGCAGTGAACATAGGGGTGCAAGTGTCTTTGTGCCTTTGTGTTTTCAAGTTCTTTGGATAAATACCCAGCAGTGGAATAGCTGGATCATATGGTAGATCTATCCTTAATTTTCTGAGGATACTCCAAACTGCTTTCCATAGTTGCTGCTCCAGCTTGCACTGCCACCAGCAGTGAACAAGGGTTCCCTTCTCTCCACACCCTCGCCAACATTTGTTGTTTCCTGTCTTGTTAATTATAGCCATTCTGACCGGAGTGAGGTGATACCTCATTGTAGTTTTGATTTGATTTGATTAGCTGATAGCTAATGATGTTGAGCGTCTTTTCATATGCCTGTTGGCCATCTGTATATCTTCTTTGGAGAAATCTCTGTTCAGATCTTTTGCCCATTTTCTAATTGGATTGTTGTTTTTTTGTTTTTGAGCTGTATGAGTTCTTTGTATATTTTGGATATTAACCCCTTATCTGATATGTGGTTTGCAAATATCTCCTCCCAACTGTTAGGTTGTCTTTTCATTTTGTTGATGGTTTCCTTTGCTGTGCAGAAACTTTTTAGTTTGATGTAGTCCCATTTGTTCATTTTTTCTTTTGTTTCCCTTGCCCGGTCAGACATGGGACTTGAAAATATGCTGCTCCGACCAATGTCATAGAGCGTACTGCCTATGTTTCCTTCTAGAAGTCTCGTGGTTTCGGGTCTTACATTCAAGTCTTTAATCCATTTTGAGTTGATTTTTGTGCATGGTGTAAGGGAATGGCCTACTTTCATTCTTTTGCATGTGGCTGTCCAGTTTTCCCAACACCATTTATTGAAGAGACTCTCCTTTCTCCATCATATGCTCTTGGCTCCCTTGTCGAATATTAGCTGTCCATAAACGTGTGGGTTTACTTCTGGGCTCTCAATTTTGTTCCATTGATCTGTGTGTGTGTTTTTGTGCCAGTACCATGCTGTTTTGGTTACTATGGCTTTGTAGTATAATTTGAAATCGGGGAGTGTGATCCCTCCAGCTTTGTTCTGTTTTCTCAGGAATCCTTTGGCTATTCGGGGTCTTTTGTTGTTCCATATAAATTTTAGGATTCTTTGTTCTATTTCTGTAAAAAATGTTGTTGGAACTTTGATAGGGATTGCGTTGAATCTATAGATTGCTTTAGGAAGTATGAACATTTTAATAATGTTAATTCGTCCAATCCAAGAGCATGGAATATCTTTCCATTTCTTTGTGTCTTCTTCGATTTCTTTCAACAATGTTTTATAGTTTTCGGTGTACAGATCTTTCACCTCTTTCGTTAAGTTTATTTCTAGGTATTTTATTCTTTTTGTTGCAATTGTAAATGGGATTGTATTCTTAATTTCCCTTTCTGCTACTTCATTGTTAGTGTATAGAAACGCAACGGATTTTTGTACATTGATTTCATATCCCGCAACTTGACTATATTCCTTTATTATTTCTAAAAGTTTTTTAGTAGACTCTTTAGGGTTTTCTAGATATAAAATCATGTCATCTGCAAAGAGTGACAGTTTCACTTCTTCTTTTCCAATGTGGATCCCTTTTATTTCTTTTTCTTGCCTGATTGCTCTGGCTAGGACTTCCAATACTATGTTAAATAAGAGTGGTGACAGTGGGCATCCTTGTCTGGTTCCTGTTCTTAGAGGGATAGCTTTCAGTTTTTCTCCATTGAGAATGATATTTGCTGTGGGTTTGTCATATATGGCCTTTATTATGTTGAGGTATTTTCCTTCTATACCCATTTTATTTAGAATTTTTATCATAACTGGATGCTGTATCTTGTCAAATGCTTTCTCTGCATCTATTGAGATGATCATGTGATTTTTATTCTTCATTCTGTTAATGTGGTGTATCACGTTGATAGATTTGCAGGTGTTAAACCATCCCTGCATCCCTGGAATGAAACCCACTTGATCATGATGTATGATCTTTTTAATGTATTGTTGTATTCGATTTGCTAGTATTTTGTTGAGGATTTTTGCATTGATGTTCATCAGTGATATTGGCCTGTAATTTTCTTTTTTTGTGTTGTCCTTGTCTGGTTTTGGTATCAGGATAATGTTTGCTTCGTAGAAGGAGTTAGGAAGCCTCCCCTTCTCTTCAATTTTTGGAAGAGTTTGAGAAGCATAGGTATTAAGTCTTCTTTGAATGTTCGGTAGAATTCACCAGGGAAGCCATCTGGTCCTGGACTTTTATGTTTTGGGAGGTTTTTAATTGCTGTTTCAATCTCCTTACTGGTGATCGGTCTATTCAAATTTTCTACATCTTCTTGGTCCAGTTTTGGAAGGTTGTATGTTTCTAAGAATTTATCCATTTCTTCTAGATTATCCAATTTGTTGGCGTATAGCTTTTCATAGTATTCTCTTATTATCTTTTGTATTTCTGAGGTGTCCGTTGTAATCTCTCCTCTTTCGTTTCTGATTTTATTTATTTGAGCCTTCTCTCTTTTTTTCTTGGTGAGTCTAGCTAAGGGTTTATCAATTTTGTTTATCTTTTTGAAGAACCAGCTCTTGGTTTCATTAATTTTTTCTATCGTTTTTTTAGTCTCTATTTCGCTTATTTCTGCTCTGATTTTTATTATTTTCTTCCTTCTGCTGATTTTGGGCTTTGTTTGTTGTTCTTTTTCCAGTACCTTTAGATGCGCTTTTAGATTGTCTATTTGGGATTTTTCTTCTTTGCTGAGGTAGGCCCGAATTGCTATAAACTTCCCTCGTGGAACTGCTTTTGCTGTATCCCACAGATTTTGGCATGTCGTGTTTTCATTTTCATTTGTCTCCAGGAATTTTTTTATTTCTTCTTTGATTGCTTCATTGACCCAATCATTGTTCAGTAGCATTTTGTTCAATCTCCACATTTTTGTGGCTTTTCTGGTTCTCTTTTTGTAGTTGATTTCCAGTTTCATACCTTTGTGGTCAGAAAAGATGCATGGTGTTATTTCGATCTTCTTAAATTTGTTGAGATTTGTTTTGTGGCCTAATATGTGATCAATCCTGGAGAATGTTCCATGGGCATTTGAAAAGAATGTGTATTCTGTGGGTTTTGGATGGAATGTTCTGTATATATCTACTAAGTCCATCTGGTCTAATGTGTCCTTTAAGGCGAGTGTTTCCTTATTGATCTTCTGTTTGGATGATCTATCCATTGGTGTAAATGGAGTGTTAAAGTCCCCTACTATTATTGTGTTACTGTCTATTTCTCCTCTTATGTCTGTTAATAATTGCTTTATATATTTAGGTGCTCCTATGTTGGGTGCGTAGATATTTACAAGTGTTATATTTTCTTGTTGGATTGTTCCCTTTATCATTATGTAGTGCCCGTCTTTGTCTCTTATTACAGTTTTTGATTTAAAGTGTATTTTGTCTGATATAAGTATTGCTACCCCCACTTTCTTTTCTTTGCCATTTGCATGGAATATCTTTTTCCATCCTTTCAGCAAGTACAAATTCTATTGAAGCTGATTGTCTCATTGATTATCACTTGTTACCAAATTGTGCATTCAACATTTCCGTGAACCTTATTGATTGGCATTCTTGCCCTCTTCCCTTAAATATATTCTCTGGTTTGATTTGTGGAATCAGACTTTGAGTCACATTTTTTTTTTGCATAATATGTGTGCAAACAAGACAATTGGCCGTTGGTTCTACAAACATTTGTACACATAGTGTAAAAACCAACAGTGTCTTATTCACCAAACTTACCTTGTACGTATTTTCTTAGATTTGTACCTAAGTATTTCGGATTTTGGGGCTAATGTATATAATGTGTTTTTAATTTCAAGTGCAGATTATTTGTTCATAAATGGGAAAGTTGAGAATTATTTTAAAGCACATTCAATAGCACAGTATTTAAATGTTCAACAACATGTGATAAGGCTCTGCTCTGCATCAAGCTATCTCCTCAGGACTGAGAACTCTGGTCAGGAGGTTACACCCAGATTCAGGCACCTGGGTGTTCACAGCACTCTTGATCCTTCCATCCCTCAGTACATGGAGGGCTTTGTGGGCTATAAAAATATAACAATAACCTCCTCTCCTCAACTCCTGTTGCTTCCCTTGATGTCCCCATGAGGGCTCTTCATGGCATTGTTTGAAATGACTGGGTAGACTACTCTTCTAATGCTTTGATTCAGTGATTCTCTATTCTTTTTGCACTCAATATTAAAATTAAAATCTGTATATTTATTTTTCACACACTACACTGCCACCACCTTATATTTGAGGGGCTTTCAGTGGCCTCCATTCTCCCAAGTATATTTGGAAAATCTTTGCCATCTGGGGCAGTGGCCCTGGGGGTAATCATCCAGCTGTTCCCTTCTGAGAGCTCTCAGGCCTGGCCACAGGACATAGAAGAATCAGCTTCCAGGAGTCCTCCTATGGTGAACGTAGATCTGAGAATCTCTGGCTGGTCTTCCAACAGGATACACACTGGAGGGTGATTAATACAAATTCATGTTTTGCAATGTCCTAGGTTTTGCCTTGGGCTACCCACAGCAAAGGGAGAAGAAAGCCTTGGCTGGGCTCCCTCTTCATGATGTGATGAAGAAAAACCAACACTAATGAGAGGTATCCACAGCCTCTGTCCAAATGCATAACTGGGAGAGAAAAGCCAATTCAAGGGAAAGAGAACAGACCTGTGAGAAGAGAGCCTTGGGTCCTGCTCCAAATACCAGAACTAAGATCTGTAGGGCTCCACAGAATGAGGAGCTGTTACTGAGAGTTCAGTCTTTGAACTTGGTGCCAATCCAAATAATGAGAACAGAGTTTTGGGTGAAAAAGAAAATCAGCTTTTATTTTCTTTACAAGGTAAAGGGGGCTCTCAGCTGGCTAGTGCCTTAGGAACTGCTGGCTCCCCATTAAGAAGCGGGTAGGGGTTTTAAAGGTTTACTGCTTGTAGGAAGGGGGAGCCTGTGACCTTGCTGGTCAGCTTTTTCCCACCAGCCTGCATTTGGATTTGTGAGGCTGCTTGTAGGGAGGAGGATGGTGAGATAAGGGAATCTTCAAGTTAATGTCTTTAGTTGTCCGTCTCCATGGTGGATCGTGGATTCTGGCACCGAGAAGCTGAGGAGTTGGGGCCTGAGAAGCTTCAGCTTCTTGATATTCTCTGGACATCAGTGTCCCTGTAATAAACTTCAAGGACCCGTGATTAGCCAAAGCTTTAGTTTAAGCCCAGCGTGAGGCCGCCTGGGCTTTAACAATTTTTAACTTCCATTTGGTTGTAAAGCTCAGGGAGTCAAAGGTTAAAGTAACATATTTACATATGAGTGTAACTAAAGAAGCAGGGAAAAGGGATGAGTGCTTTGGGTTTTAACCCCATAGGCGTTGGGTTTAATGTAGGGGAACCGATATCAGGGCCAGTATTAATTAAGAGCCTCTAACAGGGCTGGCTTGATCTCTGTGGTCCTCCTTTCATAGTCTGAGTCTTGTGGGTACAGTAAAGTGTCCTTGTGAGAACTCCAATCCCCAGCCTGTGCCTTATGCATGAGCATGACCCATGTGACTTTAATCCTCCAGCTCTGTGCCAGGGGAAAACAGACACTCTCAGAAAATTCCCAAGGACTGAACCTGAGTGTAAGTTCTGCATGAGGCCAGACCTGGAGGGAGCAGAAGCAGGTACTGACAAGCGTTCCAGAGCTATGACTTCCCATGCGGGTCACATGTACATACATACAATATTCCTCACACTCAGACAGGAGACACAGAAGGGGAAGAATGAGCTACCTACCACAGGTGGCCACAAGGTGAGGTTGCATGGCTGGTAGGTGTATTTCATTGCTTATTTTATTTTTAGCTTTTCCTCAATTTTTCACTGCTTAAACTTGCTAAGTTTATAGATGTTTCCCAGGGAGATCTTCAAGGAAATTAATTTTACATCAGAAGACTAAGGAGTGGCTGAAAAAATGGTGACATGTGCATCCATATGCAGATTTGGAGCAGGTCACAGATTTATTAAATAAAAAATAAAATATAATACATTGTTTGCTCTTGTGTAATTCATTCTTTCAAAATGAATAAATTGTGTTGTGTCTGCTTTGTAGTGGGTATTGGAGACAAAGCAGTGACGAAATGGAAAAAAAGAATCCTGCCCTCATGAATCTTACAACCTAGTGAGGAAAGAGAGAGAAATACATAAACAAGAACAGTACTTCACATGTCAAAAGATAATGAGGACTATAAAGAGAAATGAGGCAGGAAGGTGGTAGGGGGTGGTGATGTGTGTGGGGGTAGTCATCTCTGTTCCTACTGGATGATCACTACAAGGGATCTGGGAAGACCTTGTCGACAAGGAGACTTTGAGCAGAGAGTGGAAGGGAAGAAGGGAGACCACCATGTGGGTATCGGGGCAGGGATTCAAGGCAAAGGAAAGAGCAAATGCCAAGCCTTGGGCCAGGAGCATCTTAGTGCTCTGGAGGAGCAACAAGGAGGCCTGTGAGGCCGAAGTGGAATGAGCAAGGACCCAGCTGTGGAGTTAGACCAGAGAGGTAATCAGGGGTCAGATCATGTAGGACTCATGGATGATGTGTGCGTTGTGGCTTGTACTCTGATGAGTGGAAAGCTATTGAGGGATTGAGTGACCTGACTGAATCCTCTGGTGCTGGGTGGAGAACAGATTGCAGGGGCAAAGGCAGGAGAAGGACCATGGTAAGAAGCAGCCAAAGTCATCCTCTCAAGAGGTGATGGTGGCTCTGACCAGGTAGAATAGGGGAGGCAAAGTAGTGGTCAGATGTGGACATACTCTGAAGCTAGGGATGGAGGCTTTGCTGATGAGGTGGAGATCAGGCAGGGAGAAGGGGAGAAGTCCAGAAAGACCAAAAAGCTGGGGCCTGAACACCTTTCTGGATGGAGTTGCTGTCATGGAAAATGGGAGACCGAGGGAGAGTAGGTTTGAGGGGGGATGTCTCATTTGGTTTTGGCACATTAGATGTCCACGTGGAGAGGTTGTGGAGGTGGCTGTGTGGGTATAAATCTGGACTGTATGGAAGGGTTTGGAAAGGATAAATAAATGTAGAAAGTCATGACAGTACAAAGCCAAGAGGCTGGATGAAGTCAGCAAGGGGATGAGTTGCTGAGGAAGAAAAGTGGTCCAAGAACTACATCCTTGGTCAAAACTAATGCTGAGAGGTTTGGGAGAAAAATGGCAACCAGCAATGGAGACAGAGAAAGAAAGGCCAGTGAGGTCAGAAAGAAAAACAAAACAAAGCAAACATTAGAATGTATTCAACTGGAAGCTAAGTAATGGAAGCATTTCAAGGAGAGATAGACCGACTGTGTCAAATGCAGACAATAGACTAAAGTTTGAGGGATCTTTTTAGGGGGATGAAATTGTTCTTAAATTGGATTGTGATGGTTGCACAACTCTGTACATTTACCAAAAAAGTCAATAAGTTGTATATTTAAATGGGTGAATTTGTGACATGTAAACTATACCTCGATAAAGCTGTTTAAAAATTTAAGAAAAGGATTTAACATCTACCTACCCAGCATTTCTACTCCCAGGTATTCACCCAGGTGACATAAAGTCACATATTTATAAAAAGGACCTGTGCATGAATATTCATAATATCTTTATTCATAATGCCCTACACTTGAAGCAACCTGAATGTCTATCAATAAGAGAAGGGGTAAATATTTTGTGATATATTCATACAAGGTCAAATTACACAGCCATGAAAACAAGTGAAGTGCTTATCCACATGAAAACACGGATGGATCTCAAAAACATTATTTTGAGCAAAAAAGGCAGGCATCAAAGCATACACTGTGATTTATTTCATTTTTATGAGTTTCAAGAATCTGCAAAAGTGATGCATGTGAATAGAAATCAAAACAGAGGATGTAAATACAGAGGGCGGTTGGGTATTGATTGAAAAGTTACAGGGGGTTGTATTCTGTGTTAACAAACGTAATCCATGCATTGATAGGTTTGTTGGGTACTGTAGGGGGATATAAAGTTTTAACAATTTGCAAGTCGCACACTTAAGATTGGCACATTTCACTATGTTTTAATTTTATATTGATGAAAAAATAAGAGGGAAAGAAGAATGATCATTAGACAGTAATTGAAGGAAGCACATTTTATTTACAAATCACCTCTCATCACAGACCAGTCTAGACTGACCAATCTAAGCTTCCAGCTGCTGGCTGGGTTCCAGGCTGGATGTTGGGGTGTTCCCCAGATTTTGTTATGGCTGCTAGATTCACAGTTGCTGGGTAGAGCCTTGTGGTGGATCGGTGCCATGGAGGAGCTGCCATCCTCTGCAGAGGTTGGCTATGGGCTGATCCTTGG
This sequence comes from Equus asinus, assembly GCF_041296235.1. Taxonomy (NCBI): domain Eukaryota; kingdom Metazoa; phylum Chordata; class Mammalia; order Perissodactyla; family Equidae; genus Equus; species Equus asinus. The sequence goes on from NC_091820.1 coordinate 39,758,770, forward strand.
GAAGCTGGGGGAAGTGGTGGTGGAGCTGCTGCCTAATAGCCTGAGTCCATGACTCACTTTCCATAGCCTTCAGTGGGAGACAGTAGTGTGTCCACCTGTCATTGGCTTATTGGTAGGTCTCAATTATATTCCAAGTTCTTTAATCTGTTAGAAGTCAACTTTATGTAAGACATGAGAAGAAGCTCACAGAAACACTGGCTGCACAGACTGAGGAAAAATTCCAACTCATTGACAAGTTTAGTGGTGCTAAAAAAGGAGTATGCAGGGATTGAGATATCTTTAGAGAATGCCAGGCTAGAGGAAGAGGCTTTACATATACCCAGACTTACAGACACTTACAGAAAGTTGAAGAGGACCAACTGATGCTGATGAAGGAATTAACTTCCCTGGTTTGAGAACTGAAGGAACAGAGATCCAAATGCTCAAAACAATAGGTGATGGTGATGTTTAAAATGCTTGAGTCTTTAGAAGAGGTCAAGAATCACCACATCACAAGAATCTTTTCCAAACCTGCCAGGAGGCCAAGAGTCAAGTCCTGATGGTCTCTTCCCCAGAAGTGTGCCTGGGCCTTAAAGCAGCAGTGTTTCCTCCTCTCCACTTGGGCCTCCTGAGCTGCCAGGCTGTGTTCACCCATCTCGACTTCCATCTGAGGATCGTTGAAGCCAGAAGTACTTCCTTGGCAGTAGTTCCTCGAGCTTCACATCCTAGACATGGCAGACAACTCCTTTGTGGTGAGTTCCTCCAAATCTAAAGAACATTGAACTTCCCACGGAGAGCAGGTGACATGTTCTACAGCATCACATCTCTGCGCAGCTTTCTCTGGGATGTGTCCAGCAGGGTCCACTCTTCCTGGGCCAAGGCCATAGCCACATCCTTGAAACATCAGGACAAAAAGTCTGGTAGAAGCTGTGGCACAGCTCCCTCCTCAGCAATCAGGGCCATGAACAGGAAACTTTTCACTCACTATTGATGCAGCCCCAAGTTGTCCTGGAGCCACAGTGGTGCATCCTTGGGTCAGTCATGAGGGAAATGAAGCTTTGTCCTCACTGTGGACGAGGCACTGATGTCCAAGAGGCTGAGATTTTTGAAAACCATCAAGTCCTAGTTCCTCTTTGTTTAACAGTTGTTCCCTCAATTTACCTCTCCTCCCACATTTTACTGTAAGCAACAAGAAGAAACCAAGCAGCACTTTATACATTTTCACTGGCAGTGTCCTTAGTCATATATCCCAGTTCATCATTACAAGTTCTGCTTTCAACCTAATTACAGGAGACAATTTTGCTAAGCTTTCTGTCATTTCATAACGTGTCCCCTTTCCTCCAGTTTCCAATAACATGTCCCTGACTTCCTTCTAAGTCCTCACTGGCAATGTCCTTGAAGTCCAGATTTCTACTTACAGTCTGTTCAAGGTGATTTAGGTTTTTTCTATCATGCTCCTCAAAATTCTTTCAGCCTTTTCCTACCACCTGGTTGCACAGACAATCCCACGTTTTTAGGTGTTTGTTACAGCAGTACAGACTCCAGATACCATAATCTGTATTAGTTTTCTACTGTAGCATACCAAATTACCACAAGCTTAGCAACTTAAAACAACACACATTGTCTCACGTTGGCCAGGGGTCAAAAGTCTAGGCACAGCTTAATTGAGTCCGCTGCTTAGTCTCATAAGACTGCAGTCAAGGTGCCAGCTAGGCTGTGTTCTCATCCCAAGGCTTGACTGGGAAAGAATTCACTTCCAAGCTCATTTGGGCTGTTGCCAGAATTCATATCCTTGTAGCTCTATGACTGAGGGCCCAGTTTCTTACTGGCTGTCAGCTAGAGGCCATCCTCAGCTCCTGGGGTCTGCCTGCAGTTCCTAAAGACTATTCACAGTTCCTTGCCAAGTGGACTTCCTCACCATGGCTGCTTACTTTATCAAGCCTCAAGGAGGATCTCTCCCTCTAGTCTACAAGACAGTCTTACATAACTAACCTAATCACAACAGTGAGATCTGACCATTGAGACCACGTGATATAATCAAAGGAGTGGCATCCCATCACCTTTGCCATATTCTGTTGATTAGAAGCTAGTGATTGGTTCCAACCACTTTCAAGGGGAGGCGATTACACAGGAGCATGAGTACTGTGGGAAGGGGAGAGTATGAGAAATGGGTGTGAGGCTTTGGAATAAATCAAGGGATATAAGAAATGTGCCACTCCTGAATAGATAGGAAGTTGATATTTTTCCTTTTGTTATAGATATATTCAAATATACACAAAACTAGGTAGAATAGCCTAACGTACACCCAAATGCTCATCACCCACCTTCAACAATTTCCAACCTATAGCCAATATTCATCTATAAACACCCACCCTGATTGTTTTGAAGCAAATCCCAAGCGTGTTGTCATTTCATCTGTAAATAGTTCAGTAAATGTTTCTAAAAGAGTGCTTGTTTTAATCATAATACCATTATTATACCTAAATATTAACAGTAATTCCTTAATATTACTTAATGCCAGTTAGTGTTTCATATTTCCCTGTTTGTCTCAAAGATATCCTTTTTTATTAACTTTGTACTTTGAGATCATTTCAAACTTACAGGAGAGTAGCAAGAATAATATAAGAAACTCCCTATATACATACATGCCTAAATACATACACACATGTCTACATATACACACACAGAGAAAGACAGAAATAGACTGGTGATGTGAATGGAGCAAAATATAAACAATTGGAGAATCTGGGGAAAGCTTTTGTTATTGGGTGGGCTGTTGAGTTGATTCCAACTCCTAGTGACCCTGTGTACAGACCCTGCCTGGTCTTTTTGTGTGCCATCCTCCCATCTTTCAGTGCTGTATCAGACAATGCTCCACTACTATCCAAAGGATTTTCATGGCCAGTTTTTCGGAAGTGGGTGGCCAGGTCCTTCTTCCTCGTCTGTCTGAGTCTGGAAGCTCCACTGTCCACCATGGGTGACCCTGCTGGTATTTGAAATACCAGTGGCACAGCTTTCAGCAGCACAGCAACACGCAGCCACCACAGTATCACAACCAACTGACAGGTGGTGTGGTTCCCTGACCAGGAAATGAACCCGGGCCCTTGCAGTGAGAGCCCTGAATCTTAACCACTAGACCATGGCTTGCTGGGTAAAGATTAGGGAGTTAAATTTTTGCTAAACTTTCTCTTAGGTAACCACAGTACAATTATCAAAATTAGGAAATTGAACATTGATTGAATACTATTATCTAATTCACAGACCATATACAAATTTTGTAAATTGTGCAAAATTATCTTTTATAGCCATATTTTCTCCCAGTCCAGGATCCAATCCAGTATCATGCATTGCATTGCATTTACTTATCACATCTCTTCAGTCTCCTTTAATCTGGAACAGTTCTTCAGACTTTCTTTTTTTATTGATCTGAAGTTTTTTAAGAGTACAGACCAGTTACTTGGTAGAATATCCCTTAATTTGGATATGTCTCTTTGTCCCAAGATAGCAAGATTAGCTTTAATCACTCAGTTAACGTGGTGTCTAACAGTTTCCTCCACTGTAAATCACTATTTCCCCTTTATAATTAATAAGTAATTTATGGGAAAATACTTTGAGTTTATGTAAATACTCTATTTCTTATCTAACTCCCACCCACTAGTTTAGCTAGTTTACCATAAATGATGATTTTCTAACTCCATCATTTCTTTTGTATTTATTAGCTGACATTCTACTATAAAGAAGTTCCCCTTCTCCCCAATTTCTTTATTTTTCATTTATTTATTTATAAATGGACTCATAATTAGTTTATAATCTATTACTATATTTATCTTGAAATTTAAAAATATTCTCAGATTTGGCCAGAGGGAGTCACTTCCAGCTGGAATCTTATGTCCTTTTGACATGTCCCCATGATTCCTTGAGCACATCCTGACTTTCTGCCACAACAAAATGTTCAGGTTCATTTTGTACTTTTCCTGTCCTGGCCCAGAATAGTCCATATCTCCTAGTTAATAATTTGCTTTTAGTGAGTTTTCATCATGGTATATAACGTAGTATGCCTACTAAATACCTAATGTTACTGACAAATAGAAATGGCAAGTAATAGGATATATTGGAGTATATGAGGAAGCCATTTGGTGTAAACCTAATTCAGCCTGACTTTGTTTTTCCAAAAGGGCCTGACATGGCCATTGAGCATGCATTGTAAATCCACTTTAAACATTTCTTATGGCAAGGGCAAATGCCCTTAAGATAAAGGTGCAACTTCCCCTCCCCGACATTGGCATTTCCTTAAGGATAAGCATCTTTCCTTAGGCTAGGAACTGATTGCTGTGCTCACCTGTGACCACCCAGCTTGAGACAACAGACCTGCCACCCTGCTGTGTCCACCAAGACAGCAGACCTGCTACCTGCTGTGTCCACTGAGACAGCAGACCTACTACGTGCTGTGTCTGTCAATCGCTGTGCCGACAGAGCAGTCTCATGACTATTGTAAAAGGGACATTTCAATCATATGTGAAACATCCTCTTTGAGGCTATATAACCACTCTGTACACACCACTTCTTTAGTGCCCTTCCTTCCTTTGGGAAGGAAAGCCCCGGGCTATGGTCCCTCACATTTTTGCTCAGAATAAACTCACTCAAATTTTCATTTATAGATTGGTTATGGATTATTTTCATTGACATTACATAACTTTTGTAGGAGAAAAACATAATTGAAATTTTTGCAGTTCACTGTGTTCGTGAAGTAAGAGTTATTCTTTACTAAAAGGTGAGGACTAAACTAAGCCCTCTTAAATCTCCCAGCTAATATGAGAACTGCAGGAAACACCTTTCCTGGGCAGTTGAGTACCAGATGTTATGCAGAGAACTGGGAAGAGAGAAATATATTATACACACCCCTGGTCTTCTAGCAACCCTCAGACCTGCAAAACAAATACAAGTAGGTAGGAAAGGTAAATTCTCCATGGGAGAGTAAGTTTACCTGTCAGTGTTGGAGAAGCTTAAATAAGAAGATAAGACATATGCTGCAAAGTGCAAAGGTGTGGAAGTTAAAAAAAAAGATCTGATGTCAAATACCTCTATGTAGAAGAAGAAGGGTCTCTGTGACATTCAGGGAAGCAAAATGAGTAAAAAATCTGAGAGCAAATGCTGGACTCCATCATGGAAAAAGTATTGATGTTTTATTTGAACTAATGGATTACCACTAAGGGATTATATATGTGGGGAAGAAATATGAACTGGTTTTTGTACCTTGAAAGGATTATATTCCGTATTGCAATTGTATTTATATCTCAGGATGTCATATTTAAAATAGAGATTAGGTTTTAACAACATAAAGAGAAGCACTGACCATGAACAGGGTCATTGCACAGTTTTAAGTCTATGCTGAAAATGACATATTCTATGACCAAATATGCTTTTTAAAATTTTTTTCCAGCTTTACTGAGGTATAATTGACAAATTAAAAATTGTATACGTTTAAGATGTACAAGGTAGCGCTTGAATATAAGTATATTCTTTTACCTTGACCTACCTAAGGCCCGAGCAGTGTTCAGAGGCTCTGAGGAAAATAGGAATGTAGATGGTTTGAAACAAGATCATCAGTGAGGTGTGCACAAGAAGAATCCTGTCCACTGAGTTCTGCTTTGACCCTATGCCCTTGGCTTCTTTTGAAGACAGTTCTGAATCAGTGCGTCTCAAACTCGAGTGTGTATCAGAATCACCTACAGGGCTTGTCAACACACAGATTTCTGAACCCCACATCCAAAGTTAGATATTCAGCAGGTCTGGAGTAGCACCCAAGAATTTGCATTTCTACCAATCTGTCAAATGCTGCTGCTGGTGGTCCAGAGAACACACCGGGAGAACCATTGCTCTAGAAGACGGCTGTGGCAGACCCTATTGTGCACTTATGACAAGGTTACCATTGACAACATTCTGTCTTTATCATTAGGCTGACCCCCTGATCAGATTATACTTGTTGTTCTGGAATAATTATAAATGATACCCCTTTCACTTTCTAAAGTGTCTTGATTTGGATGATATAGGTCACCTCACCTATAATCCATAATGACGTCAAATTTGTTTTTGAAATTCAATTATCAGAAAATGTTTACCCTGGAAGAACTGCCCTATTTTCTCCCTTGGACAAAGTAAATCCCACAAATGACTGCATTTCCTTTCCAGCTGTGCCTGGTAGGAAGATCAGAGACAAACTTGCAGCTTAATTTTAATTACTCTGCAAAACCATACAGCACAAATGCCTACAGCCCAAATAGATTCTGGTGCTGATGTTCTCCATTCTGTCTGTATCTTCCCCGACCTAATTTTTATAGAGCCATACATGGACATTTTACTACAGAGATTCTAAAATGCTCCCTAAAAACCATGGACAGTAATGGGTGCAACAAACAACTACAGTCATGCCCTGTATAATGATGTTTGGGTCAACAATGGACTGCGTAGACAATGATGGTCCCATAACATTAATACCATATAGCCTAGGTGTGTAGTAGGCTACACCATCCAGGCTTGTGTAAGTACATTCTATGATGTTCTCACAACGACACAATTGCCTAACAGCTCATTTCTCAGAACATGCCTCTGTCGTTAAGCGATGCATGACTGTACATAAATCGATGATAACTCATGAAAAACTTGGTTATTTCCTGCTTTTCTTGGGAAGGGGCATGAGTCTGTGAAGTTAAAGTTGCAGAGAGGAGGATGCACAGGGGCACTGCAGAGCTCACATTCACCAGCCTGGAAACCCCCACACTTGAGCTGGACAAGAGGCCACACCCTCTGGTAGGCCCAGGAAACACCACGTTTCTGTGACCACACCCTGTGTATCTGTGACTGATATAATCGTGTGATGCTTGGAAAGGGCAGGTTTCTCACTGGGACCAAGTGTACAACTGTCCCCTCCCAAGTCATTTACCATTTAATATCTGTTCTTGCACCCTGACCCAAGATTTTGATTTCTACAAAATAATCATGTGAAGATTTAAATCCAGGAATTTTACTACAGTGGTGTTAGTAACAATCAGAACCAAAACCATCCTTCATAAATGTTTACTAACAGTATATCGGTTATATAAATTATGATACATTCAATGACTCGATGTTCTGCAGCTGTTAAAGTTGTATACAAAAATATCTGCTGATGTGGAAAAATATTTAAGTTAAAATACAAAGCAAAAAGAGAAGGTAACCAAAAAACATGATTCTAGTTTTCATTTAAGCTAAATGTGGATGAGTGAATATACTAAACACTCCTGCACATAAACACCGAGGCACATACCCAAAAAAAATATCTAGAAGCAAATAAATCAAAACATTAATAGAATTTATATTTAGGAGATGATAGAGTTAGAGGTCATTTTAACTTTTTTCTTTCTACTTATTTATGGTATATAACTTTCTGCTATGAATATAATTATTTTTATAATAAACAAAACCAAAATATTGGAGTTTTAGAATGTGTACTGTCCTACTGACCACATGACCCTGAGTCCTTGTGACAATCAGCCTGTCGCCAGAGCTGACAGCATCCACAGGGAGCTGTCGGGCAGGGTCTGGCTCTCTCATCGTCTTCCTCTGTTTACAGAATCTCGAGGGGAATTTTCAGTGGGAAACTTGGTCTTGGCTGTAGTGTGGTGAGGGTGGGGGACACATTCAGAAGACCTGGTTCCTCTCCACTGCTGTCACTCACGATCTGGGTGGCAGGGCAAGTCTTGTCCCTTCTCAGGCCATTTTATTCATCTTTGAAAGGAGGAGGAAGAATTAGAAGGGCCCTAGAGACTGTGGTCACTCTACTACCCTGCCATCCTCTAAGTTCCAAAGAAAAGAATTCTTTTGCTCTAGATCAAGACAGAGGAGAAATCAGCAAATCCCCATAGATCAGGGGAAAAGGAGGTCTGGTGAGGATCGGCTGAGCATCTGCAAAGAGCCAATGGAGAGTGCAGGGTCTGTGCTGGGAGTCAGTGGGTAGCATCTCTCTGGTTAGGGCCGGTGGCCGCCCCCACCTCAACTGCACCCACAAACACCCTGCAGGGAGCTGCATTCCCCTCCCCCAGGTGTGGGGCTGACCCTCCCATCCCACCTTTCCTCCATCAGCTGCATCACATTTTCCACTGAAACACACAGGGCTCCGGATGTTGGACATCAACCACATGGTGCTCACTCAGCAGGAGGATGGTGATCTGTCTCAGGGGCAGCGTGTCTGGAATCTGCCGCTTCTGTGACCCATCTGCCCTGCCCTGAGGCCCTGGTGACCGATACCAAGTACCTCATTTAATTTTCACTGCAACCCTGCCAGCTACATGACAATGGTTATCGTTAGGATCACTTGACAGAAACAGCTGAAGGGCAGCAATGTTAAGTCATTTCCCCCAAGGGCACACTGCTAGCAAGTAGCAGGACAGGGAGATATTTAAGCCAGTCAGTTGATCATAAAGTGCCCACACTCAGCCATTCTGCAATACTGACCTCCATACAGGGTCGGCTTCCAATAAATAATATTTCTATTTTCCATTGTCTTCAAAATGTTCAGGCTGAGGGGTAACATCTTGTGTGCATAAACTGAGCTTTTGTATGTTTCAGTGCACATCCAGGGCAACGTACATAGCCCCGTCTTTTGTGATAGAGATGAAAACTCAAACTCACCCTCCCCACCCCCTTTTTGGACGCTGGAAGCCAGGTGTGCAGCAGGTCCCCCAGTGACTGACCTACTCAAGACTGTTGATCTATGGTCACCTCAGGTCCCAAATTTCTTGGACAATGCACCTGACTCCTCTGGCTTCCAGTGATTCACTGGTCAGCAGGAGCCACTGGACCACAAAGACTGCCAGAGGACACTTCAAAGTCCCCCAATCACTGACATGGCTCAGGCTCCTCATATCATTAATCCGCAGTGATGGCCAATTACTACATCCCAGCAAGGGCCCTTAGCTGCCTTTCATGGGAACCTCGAACAATGCCCAACACAGGCACACCGGTGCCACACTCCCAGCAGGTTTCCAATCATCGATCTGTCCAGACTGCCAATCAGCGATGCACATAATTTCTAAAACTGATTTATGGAGAGGGCAAACACTGACCATTCCTGAAGGATGTTATGGCTACCATTCCAGAAACCAACCCAGTGTCCCTCACAAAATCACTGACCCTGCAGGCCCCAATTGCCTGGCTCCACATCCCCACAAACTTAGTGGCCTAAAGCAACACACATTTATTATCTCATAGTTTATGTGGGTCAGGAATCTGAGCACAGCTCAGCTTGGTACTCTATTTCAGGGTCTCTCATGAGGCTGCAATCAAGGTGTCAGCCAGGCTTGGGGCCTCAGCTGAAGGCTCAATTGAGGAAGGATCTTCTTCCAAGGTCATTTATATGGTTGTTTGTAGGATTCAGTTCATTTGGGCTGTTGGACTAAGAGTCTCAATTTCCTACTAACTGAGAGTTGGAGGCCACCCTCAGTTCTCTGCTACACAGGCCTGCCCATCATGGCAAGATGCTTCACTAAAGCCAACAAGGGACAGAGCCTGTTGGCAAGACAGAAGCCACCATCCCTTGTAATCTAATCACAAGATGGTATCTCCTCAATGTTAAGGTATGCTATCTGTTAGAAGCAAGCTACTCAAATGGAGGGGATTACACAAAGCCATGAATGCCAGGAGGCAGGGATAATTGGGGGCCATCTTAGAAGCTACTTCCCATAGATCATGGAGAAATAAGGACGCCAATGTGGAGATCCTATATCCCTTCCCAAATTACCATTCCTCAGTCAGGGCAAAAGAATGATAGTTTGAGACATAAAACATTTGAAAAGTAGTCCAGCAATTTACTGTGTTTGAGGAAAACACTAAAGGAAGTATTCTAAATAAATGAATACTAAATCAGAAGATAGATCTCAGAATAAGAGAGCAAAACAACGGTTAGCAACGACTGTTGTAAAATACACACGTTTGGGGACACATTCATACAGCTATAGTTAAATTATGATAAAGTAACGGGATTTTGAATAAAAATGTTAAGTAAGTTTTCTTGAAGCAGAATTGACTTAATGTAAGAAAATATATTCTTCGAATAAGCAGTTTAAATTTTTCTAGAAAATACAGAAATAATACTGTTCATCTTGCTGAAGCAAATATGGAGGATAGAGCATTTTTCTCTACAAAGAAAGGTCTAATTATATTCTGATCAAATAATAGAGAAAAAATAAGTTAAATCATGCCTGTTAGAAATCAAAGTGTATATAATTGGACAATTAGTAAAAATAAAATTTCCAAACTAACAAGGTAAGAGGAAAGGAGAGAAATGAACAGAAACTTCATTGAGCTATTAGGAAGGAGAAAAGGATAAATTTGTATTTAGGAAATAGTAAAACCAATAGTAAGCATAATATAACACAAAAAGATAAGATTATCATAACTACACAAATTTAAATGGACTGAATATCAAGACATGAATATGGGATTAGGGCAAAAAATATACACAGTTACAAGAAGTATTCTTTTTTTCTTTTTGAGGAAGATTAGCCCTGAGCTAACAGCTGCCAATCCTCCTCTTTTTGCTGAGGAAGACTGGCCCTGAGCTAACATCTGTGCCCATCTTCCTCTACTTTATATGTGGAACACATGCCACAGCATGGCGTGCCAAGCGGTGCCATGTCCGCACCCAGGATCCGAACCAGTGAACCTCAGGCTGCCAAAGTGGAATGTGCGCACTTAACCGCTGCGCCACCGGGTTGGCCCTACAAGAAGTATTCGTCAACAAAGAGAAAAATGCAAAATAAAGGTTTAGGCAAAGATACAGCAGGTTAGTGGCAGCAAAAGAAAAGTGGTAGTGGTGATGTAGTCATCAAAGGAAATTCAAGGTCAAAAGCACTCAAAGACAGGGGCCAGTCCCATGGCCTAGTGGTTAAGTTCAGTACACTCTGCTTCCATGGCCCGGGCCTGGTTCCTGGGCACAGACCTACACCACTTGTCAGCAGCCACATTGTGGCAGTGACCCACATACAAAAGAGAGGAAGATTGGCACTCATGTTAGTTTAGGGCAAATCTTCCTCAGGAAAAAAAAAAAGCACTCAAAGACAAAACAAGGAAAATACATAATAGCATTGTGCAAAATGGTCTAAGATACACACTTTAGGATTCCCCTCCCTCCAAAAAAACACAGGACTACAAGGAGAAATTTCTTTAAAAATATAACATTTATTCTATCTTTTGATAATATAACAGCTGAAGTAGACAAAAAGACAAAAAATTGGAGTGAAGAAATCTTAATCATCAAACTAGATTGAAAAGTCCTAACGAGTAATCTGTACCTAACAGAGAATATAGTTTCTTTTCTTATATCCATGAAAGTTTTACAAAATTCAGCTGAGAATCTGGGCCACAAAGAAAATCTTGAGTAATTTTTACAAGTTCATATTCAACAGCTACATTCTTTGATCCTAGTAAATCCATAATGACAAAAAAGAAAGAAAGAAAATCAGCCAAACTACTTTAGCCAGTTAGAAACTAAGAAACTTTCCTCAATAGTTAGGATCAAAGTGAGAAATTAATTCTGAAGTTGCACAGTTCATATCGGAGTTTCTAAGATACAGCTGCATTCAGAGGAAACTGTACAGCCTCAAATCCTTTACTACAAAAAAAAGACTGAAAAACCAAAAATAATCAAGTTAAGCATTTGATTCAAGAGATTAGAAAAAGAACAACAAAATTAAGCAAACACATGAAAATGAAACAAATAAAAAAATCAAGAAATGGCAATTAATGAAAATGAAAGCTTAAATAAATAAAATAAATATAATCTTAGGGAGTATAAATAAAACAAACGCTAATCCTTTCAAACAATTATATGGATTAGCCCCTGGCAAATTTGATCAAATTGAAAAGAAAAAAAAAATACAATATTAGTAATAAAAAAGGAGATCTCGCACCAGATAGGTAGTAATATAAACTAGTTATAGTGGAATATGAGGTGTAAGTCTAGAGCAATATATGTAAACATTTAGGTAACATTTTAGGTGAAATATATGAGTCCCTGAGAAAAAAAGTAACTATGAAAAAATCCAGTAATGGATGATTGAGTATAGGAAAAATAAGAAAAGTAGTTTATCATTTGAGACATACCAGTACCCACAGGCAGCGTTACCAGACACACCTTCACAGGAGGCCTGGCTGGGGTGGGCAAAGGCAGACGTGGCCAAGATCCCAGTGCTCTTCTGGCAACCCTATAGGCATGACATGGGCATGACTGGATGAGGACTCAATGGACAGGGCAGGCTGGAAAAGGCAGACCCAGAGCAAGACGGTAGGGGAAGAAGGACAGAGCGTGATGGGCAGGGCTATGGGGAGATGGACAGACCAGGACTGGACTGGCAGGGGCCAAGGCTGACAGAAAGGGCTGGGACCTCGTGGGATGGTGAGGAGTGAAACAAGATGGGGGGGCAGGGGCATGATTGCCATGGCCCCTTGAATTTTCCTCAGTGTCCCAAAGTGGATTCATCAGGGAGGACTATTCCACACTCACCTGTCCCCCACCTCAACATTTTTCCAACATCTCTGGCCTGGGGAATACTAACAATTACACAAAAGTTGCTGAATTGGCTATGCACCAATCAGGTGCCAACTACATACCTGATGGCCTGAGATGGAGGACTGCAGGGAACAAGGGTCATTGGCTCCCCCTTTGTAAGGTCACATCTCCCCTAACAGAAGAAGATCCACCGAGCACTGAGTGGGGATCACTTCACAACCATCTCTGCATATGCACTGCAACCCCCTCCTAAGTACAGTTGCACTGTCACTCACCACCATCGGAGGTTTGGAATTGGGTTGTGGCCAGAGAGACAGGTTTAGGGGACATGAGGGGATATTAAAAGCTCTTGTTCTTCCTAAGTTTATTAACAAAACTCTGGACAGCGTGAGATGAGGGAAGGGCAGATCCCCTGGCCCCGCCTAGGTTCAGGGAAGAAGGAGACAGAGGGATGGAGGAATGGACAGGAACAGAGGGGAATTTTGAGGACCTCCCTCCCAAGGAGTACTAGACAGAGACAGGAGACCAAATGGTGAACAGAGAAGCACAAAGAAACTCTGAGATGCCCTGAGAAAGAAGTGGTTAGAGGAACAGGTGTGTGAGGAATTCATGGAGTGTCTCCCTTGCACAGGGTGTTGGGTACAGGACCTCAGTTGAGCAGGGCTCAGCTGTCTACTCTGGAGCGCAGGTCAGAAGTCAGCGGGTCATGCTGTATTGTCTGATGAAGCATCAAGGCCAGCAGCCCTGCCCGATTTGTCATAGCTGTGCGCACCTTGTTCTCCTGCTCTTCCAGCTCTTCCAGCTTGTGCAACTGTGGGAGGTGAGCATGAGAGGGGGATTCTAGGATCCTATCCTGCCCTCAGCCCCACCCAGCATTGTAGCCTACCGCACGAATGCGCTCTAGGTCCACCTCAGCACGCCTCAGCTTCTCCCAGCAGTAGTGGCGGTTGCACAGGATTTTGGGGAGGGCACAGAAATTGCCAGTGAGCTCAAAGACATTGTGCACTAGTGGGCAACCACACACCTCATCATCTGGTACCTGTGGGGAAGAATGAAGAACGATAAGGTACGGAGGAGGGTAGCAATGGAGGGTGATAAGGCAGCCATAATGAGAGGAATAGGAGAATGGAGTGCAGTCGTGCAGGAAGGAGAAGAATGGGGAGCGACCTGGCAGGGAGGAAGAGAGAAATTCAGTGATTAGATAGGGAAGAGGGGGCAAAAGGGAGATGACCAAACACGGAGGATGGAGGGGTTAAGTTAACCAAGCAGGGATGAAGGAATGGAGGTGATCGAGCAGGAAAGACAGAATAAAAGAAAAAGATCAAACAGGAAGGAGAGGAAGGATGGAGAGGAAGTCTGGCAGGGAGAAGTAGATGAATAGGGTTAGTAAGGCATGGAGGAGGCGAGGAATGAGGCAGGGAGGGTGGGAGAAGTGAGGGCTGGTTAAACAGGGAGGAAGGAAAGATTTAGGAGATGACAGGCAGGGAGAAGATGATTGGAGGCAGTGAGGCAGGGCAAATAAGAATGGAGGGAAGTCAGAAATTGAGGGAGAGAGGAATTGAGGGTGGCCATGCAGGGAGGGGAGGAATGTGAAGCGGTAAGGAAGGAGGTGAGACAGGAATGAAGGATGGTCAAGCAAGGAGAAGAGAAGAATGGGGAATGGTTATGCAATGAGGAGCAGAGCAACGGAGGGTGGTCAGGCAGAGTGGGAGAGTGAAATGTGGGTGGAGGGGGTCAGGCAAGGTGGATATGAATAAATAGCAGTCAGACAGAGAGAAAAGTAAGAATAGAGGTTGATGAGGCAGTGAGGAGTAGGGAATGGGGGCAGACAGGAAGGGAGGAGGAGACATACAGGGGTTGGTGAGGACATATGAAGGCAGTCAGGCAGAAGGAAGGAGGAAATAGGAGGCAATCAAGCAGAGAGGAAGAGAAAAATAGGGTAGTCAGGCAGGGAGGAGGGGAGGAATGGAGGGTGATGAAGTAGGGAAGGAAGAGTCTCACCTTAGGGTCCCTCGAGTGCTCAGGGCACAGCACCTGGAGTCGCTTACAGTACCTCTTACTCTGTGGGTCATAAACATCACAGAAGAGCCTTGTGGCCCTGGATGAAGTCGAAAGTGAAGTTCTAAGGGTCAAGAGGAGGGAGGTCCCACCCGTAACCCTGTTCAAACTTTGTCCCCAATCCTCCAACCCCCCTAACCTGCCCACCTTTGCCTATGAGCCCACCCACATCCTGCCACGATCTTGCCCACCATGCTCCTGACCCTGCTCACATCATGCCTTTGACCCTGACTAGCACCCACACTCACCCCTCAATGCAAGTGGGGTAAAAGGACCCGAAGGACGATTTGCACTCATACTGGAAAGAAAGAGTACAAATGGGAGGAACCGTGGATGTACACCACATGCCCTCCCATGACAAAGCCCCAAACAACATATTTGTCCCCTGTAAACTCTATGCTCCTGTCTGCCCAGCCAACGTCCCCCATCACCACTGGCTGATGCCCCAACTTTGGCCCTCATACTGGGGATGGAAGAAAAGCACAAATGGGTGGAGCCATGTGTGTGTGTTGTATTCCCTTCTACAACAAACATCCTGGCACCAAACCTTCCCCCGTCCCCATGGACCCCACCCAGCCAAAAACACCCTTGCCCCATCTGCCCCCAGCCAATTCCCCAACCTTGGCAAAGCAGCGCTCCATGTGGCGCAGGGCAATATGCCTACTGATGGGTTGCCCGCAGGAGACACAGAAGATCTGCAGGTTTATGCTGTTCCTCTCATCTTCGTTGCTCTGCACAGGATAGTGGAAGAGCCAGTGAAGCAGTGCAGAGTGGGGACGGGTAGGGCAAGATACCAGGTACCTCTCTGCTCCACCCCACCCATTCCTGATCACCTCCCCATCCTTGCACACAGCCTGCTGCTTGCCACGCAGAATGATGGCCTCAAGTTCATGGAAATGGCTCTCTGCATCCTTCAGTCGGATGTAGGTGTTCTGCTGCTCACGGTGGATGAGCTCAAGCATTTTCTTGCCATGCTCATCAGCAATGCAGGGGCTCTTCTGCCACTGCTGGATGCGTTGGGGCAGGATATTATAGATGCGGCTGGAAGGGCAGGCAGCAAGAAATGGAATGCGTTGGTGGAGATGTCAAAGGAAGAAGAAATGGATGAGTGACCGAATGGTGAATATACAGAATAATGAATGGTAAATGAGTGAATGTTGGTGAATGAGTGATTGAATGGTGGATAGATGGGTGGATGGGCTGGGTGGGCAAATGACTGTAAGGATGGATGAGTGAGTTGGTGGATGGGTAGTTCAATGGGTGGGTGGCTGTAAGAGTGGATGAATGGGTGGGTAGGTGGATGAATGGTGGGAGGATATATGGGTAGAGGGGATGGATGGACTTACAGATGGCATAGATCATGCCATCTTTATTCCCTGTTGCTTAACCTCCAGGTGCACTCACTCAGCTGCCAGCTTCATGCCACAGTCATCGGAGCAGTACTTGGAGCCTGGTCGGGTGGGATGCACACAGCCAGGTCCCAGGCACTGCCGCAGCAAGCCTGGGTCCTTGACATCTGTCTGCTCTGGGTGTTTCCTCTTGTCCATGAGCTTCTGCTTCTTCTCCTTCTGTGGGAGAAGCGTGGGCAGGGCAGGGGTAGGGGTGGGTCAATGTCAGCCCCCTAACCCTGGACCCCTTGCCCTGCATGCTGCCCCTGATCTCTGCCTCCATGCCCCCCCCCCATTCCACCATTTCCGTCACCTTCCACTCCACTTTTTTCTTCAAATTCTCCATTTTCTTCACTTTCACTGCCTTCTTCTGCAGTGCAGGATCCAGGAAAGGGAGCTCCTCAGTGTTACTCATCCAGGGCTGTAAGCCAGGAAAATGCTGACAGGTGTCTCCAAGTTGTTTCTTAAATGGTCTTTGGACACTCCCTGCCTCCTCTCTCCCCCGTTGCTCACCCTTCACTGTCTGCCTTCACTGTCACCATCCTTTTACCCAGGGGCCCTGTCATACACTCATCAGGCTTGGATTGCCAAAAGTCCCCTACACAAAAGTCCTAGTATAGGTTTCAGTCCTGAGGCAGGTCCTCTTCGGACAACAGCTGGAGTGTGGCTGTTGTCTCAGGTGCCTCCTTTACTGCCAATGGCATCGCCACCATCTGGTATTTATGGGACAGCCCTGGACTTCTGCAGTTGAGGCAGCTCTGGTTGAGTGGGCAGTACCCAGTGGGACCACGGCAAAGTCTCCAAGGGTATTACAGGCAAGAGCTGAGCTCGCACCAGCTCCGCTCCGCTCCACTCCCTCATCCACCCTGTGTCCTGGACTCACCAGAGACCAGAGATTACAAGTAGGGTTCCTGTGCTGGTGGGAGGAGGGCTCTGGGTCAGCACTAAGTGGATGGGGACAGGCTCACCCTGCCCCAACACTCCTGGCCTCAGCCTCTGGCCAACGCGGCTGGGGCCCACCACACCTGCTTGGATACACTAGGTATCCTGCCTGCCTGGGAATGACTTGCCCACCTTATCCAGACATACCTGACAGGTCCATCTGGCCCCACCTTGCCCACCTGAATGCATAAGGCCCTGCCTATCCGCCCAGAAAAGCTAGACTCCACCCCCTTACACTTGCTCCACTCAGCCTGCCCTGCCCTACCCTCCAGGACCTGCTACCCTGCTTGCCCTGCACCACGGACCCACAGAAGCCACCTTTGCCCAGCCCACCCAAAGACTCATAGTTTGGCCCCTCCACATGCTCTTCTCACCTTCATGCGCTGCCCAGTCCACATAATCTCTCCAGGCCCAGCACCCGACCCTGCTCTCTTGAACACACTCTATCTCGCCTTAAGCTCCTTGCCCTGTGGGCCCCATACACTGTACCAGGGCACACCCAGCCCCGCCACATGCCATGCCCCGCCCCCTTCCCAGATTCTCTCAGCCTCATATGCCCCTCTCCTCTTCCTGCATATACCAGGGTCTGTCTTACCTCCCACATGCTGAGCCATGCCAAGCCCTGTCCCCCTCCCCACTTGCACATGCCAAGCTGTGCCCTGTCTGCCCTCACTCACCTAGAATCATCTGTCAATCTTTATTCTGAAAAGTACTTCTACCTGTTCCCAGTAACACCAAGTAAAATACATAAGTATACAAATTTTTAAAAACATTCGTGGGCGTATAAATGCACAAACATGCAAACAAATCACTACTCAGTGATTAAAAGAGCAAGCACACACAGAGAAAGAATATACATGTTTTGAATAAGACAATTATCAATTAGAGAACTCATACTATTTTTAAGCTAGAGAGGCAATATTACTAACTGATCGTAGACTTAGCATTAAAGGAAGTCTAAACACATTCAAATTAATAAGCATCACACAGGGCACAGATAAGTTGCATTAGAAATTAATAAAAGGCTTAACTTTTGAAAATTGAAAAGGCACTTCTAAATAACTCTTGGTAAAAATAAAAATAACCGAAATTAGAAAATACTTAGAACTTAGGAGAAATGAAAACAATACATACCCAACTATGGTCTTAGATGGAACTTTAAGATGAGAATATTAGAAAAGAAGAAAGACGGAAATTACTGATCCGAGCATTCAACTCAATTTAGGACGAGTCCCTATCCTGACTCCAAGGGCCCCTATGATCAACCCCCAAATCCCTTTCACTGACCCCACATCCACCCCTCCAATCACAAAACCACAGGCCCTCGTCAAAGTCCTCGAAAACTACCTCAGCGCCCAGTTGGCGCCAAACCGGGGGAAGCTTCGTGAGCGGGTGCAGCGAGAAGGTGGCTAGAGGTACTTCCGGCTCTGGGATCAACTCTAGCCCTGCCCCTTCTTGACTGTGCAAGGTTTGCGCTTGCTCACGACCCCTGTGGAGTGGCTGTACCGCCTAAAGTTCAAAGAGTGTAGTTACCGAGAAACCATGTGGCTACACTACGTGCGCCGTCTGTGGAACGCCGCCACAGTCCTGCGTGGTTACGCTTGTCTCTTCTGACACCTGCATCTCACTGTTTCCTATATTGGAGTGATTGATCACTGCATTATTGTATATGGCAAGAAAATTGATCCCCCATCATTTCCAATTATTTTGAGTAATTTCATATTATTGCTATTTTACTATCTGCTATTATTTTAATCATGAAGTGGGCAATGAGAAAAACAAACAAAAACACATAAATCAATTTTTAAAAGTCAAGAAAGTAGAAAAAGATTTCTAGAAAGGGCAGGAAAAACAAAGTAAAACGTGAGAAAGTAGGAATAAATTCATATCTTAAGTTCATATTTTATTACATAATCAGTAATAAAAAATGGTTAATGGAGTAAACTCTCCAGTTAAAGTCAATGATTGTCATTTTGGATGAAAATTTACAAATACAGCCATATGCTGTTTATGCCAAACCTAGCAAATCATAAGTATACAGAACTGTTTGAAATAAAAGGATGGAAGAAAATTTGCCAGGCACATGCTAATCAAAATACAGCAAGGTCAGGTATATTAATATCAGACTAAAAAGACTAAGACAAAAAGTATCTATTGGGCTCGAAAGGGTCATTTCATAATGATTTAATTCACCATGAATATGTAAAAAATTCCAATCTTATACACAATTAAATGGTGTAAAATAAAGAAAAGTATATTAGAACAAAAGGTAAAATAGAAAAAAATATATTCTCATTGTGAAAGACTACAACCGCACTGCCCTTTTAATTCCCACAAACTCTTCAAGACCCAGCCTTGGCATCACGGTCTTGGAAGCTCTCTCTGCTTCCTTTCCATCTGGATGACCAGCCTCTTCTGTGTGAACTTATGGACTATAATAGAAAGCATGTTCCTTTTATTTTAATCTTGAAATTAAGAAGGAAATGGAGGCATTTCCTGAACCTCTCATAACTGTTTTGTGTCTGTCTTCCTCACTAGAAATGAGGGCAGGGACAATGTTGGCCTTGGTCACTGCTGGTTGCCCAGTGCCCAGTTTACTGCCTGGCACACAGGGATGTCCACTAGCCATTGGTGACCAAAGGAATGCATCACAGACCCTATCCCTCTGGTACTGTTGCAAAACGGCCAGTTACTGTAATCTATCTGGCTCAATATTATTCCTTGAAGATAAAAGGGAATATATTCTGTAATTTACACTACAGTTACCTTTAACTAATCATTGACAAGAAAAGCAAAGTTCAAAAAATGTTGAGATATGTCTGTTAAGAAACTATTTTCCCTGATTCAAGTGTGGCATCTAATGACAGTGTCCCCAGCTGTATCTTCACAGCTTACCTCAAACCCAGTTTAGGGGTTGGGGCAGGAGGTAAGAAATTCAAGCTGAACTCAAGCAGTCTGTGAACTCTAAAGAAAGTATTACCTTTCAATGGCCATGAAAGTTTATAAGCACTACTTGTGTCCAAGCTAATGTTTTAACCTCGCTTTGAATTATTTTCATTACTGTGGCCCACTCAAATGAGTCTTGGACAGCTTTTTGCTCTTCTTCACCTCTGACTTCAGACCTACTTCTCCAATGCCTCATGTCTCTTTACTGCTGTTTTCTTTCGTTCCCAATTCCACAGCCCTATTTCAGATTTCCCATGTTTTATATCATAACGAACTCCTGCGTCTGAGATGTGACTGGCCAATCCATCTTGCCTCCAGGGTTCTCTTCCCACAGGACCACAGTTGAAACAATATGTCACCATCCTCCTTGGGAATCTTCCCTGTGTTCAGAATCAGTTCTTCCGTTCTATGGCATGTCCTCCAAATTTCTCTATGACAGGGCCCCCTTTCCTATGACAGACAAGTCCTCTTCCCATGCCCTCCAGGTGTCAAAGACTCGGGGATATTCACTCTCTTGTCAATCCAGCATAGGCTTCCACATTCTGGGCCCTTGCTCAGGCCTGTTCTTCTCTTTTGCTAATTCCTGCTCACCCTTCAAGACTCAGCTTTGGCATCACCATCTGGGAATCACTTCCTTTCCAACTGAGTGACCTGCTTCTCTTCTGAATGTACTTGTGGGCATAGTTATAATAGTGAGTGGTGTTCCTTTTACTTTAATTTTGGAATTATGGAGGATGGGGAAGTGTTGCCTGTACCTCTCACATCTGTTTCATGTTTGTCTGTTTTCGCCTGTCA
The DNA here is from genome assembly GCF_041296235.1 of Equus asinus. Taxonomy (NCBI): domain Eukaryota; kingdom Metazoa; phylum Chordata; class Mammalia; order Perissodactyla; family Equidae; genus Equus; species Equus asinus. Next base: position 39,779,422 of record NC_091820.1, read on the forward strand.
ACATTCTGCTTGTCTTTCAAGGCTAAGCTCAGATGCCCACCCAACTGGGAAGCATTCCCCAAACCCCTGGTCCTGCTTCTTCAGTTTTCCCACAGCACTTCTGTCATTCTGCTTTGTGTCACTGTGTGGATTGCAGGTTTCTCTCCTCTACCAGATGGTTAAGGCAAAGCTGGAGTGTGAATGCCCTGAGTCCCAGCCCAGTGCTCCTACAACAGTTGCTGGTGATTCTTGACTTACTGCTTTGGTCTCTTCTGACTTCCCAGATACACTAGATACTACGTACTTTGTGAAAGAAAGAGCATATCCTTAGAGACAAACACTAGATTGGCCATTCAGATGGGATGGAGCAAGAACATGAACCAGCCCTGGAATGGACACTCTAAAATTTAACTTTTCTCTGCAGACTGTTTCTGTATTTATAATTTTGGTTTTTATGACATCCAAAATATCAATATTTTCTGTTGTGGATCATGCTTTGAGTGTCATATCTAAAACTCTCTGCCTGGCCCAAGGTCACGAAGATTTTCTCCTGTATTTTCTTCCAGAAGTTTTTTTTAATATGTCAAGCACCTTTAATTCAACTTTTTTTAACTCTATTGAGGTCATATTGGTTTATGACATTGTGTAAATCTCAGGTGTACATTATTATATTTCAGTTTCTGTATAGACTGCATCATGTTCACCACCAATAGTCTAGCTTTTATCCATCACCATACATGTGTGCCCCTTTATCCCATCGCTCTCCCCCCACCCCCTTTTCCTCTGGTAACCACTAATCTGTTCTCCTTATCTGTTTGTTTATCTTCCACATATAAGTGAAATCATATGGTATTTGTCTTTCTCTGTCTGACTTATTTGGCTTAGCATAATACCCTTAAGGTCCATCCATGTTGTCACAAATGGCATGATTTTGTCTTTTTTTATGGCTGAGTAGCGTACCATTGTATATATATACCACATCTTCCTTATCCATTCTTCCATTGATGAGCACTTGGGTTGCTTCCATGTCTTGGCTGTTGTGAATAACGCTGCAATGAACATAGGGGTGAATAAATCTCTTTGTATTGTTGATTTCATGTTCTTTGGATAAATATCCAGTAGCGGGATAGCTGGGTCATATGGTATTTCTATTTTTAATTTTTTGAGGAATCTCCATACTGTTTTCCATAGCGGCTGTACCAGTTTGCATTCCCACCAGCAGTGTATGAAGTTTCCCTTTTCTGCACATCCTCTCCAACACTTGTTATTTTTTGTCTTTTCAGTAATAGCCATTCTGACAGGTGTGAGGTGATATCTCATTGCAGTTTTGATTTGCATTTCCCTAATAATTAGTGATGTTGAACATCTTTTTATGTGCCTGTTGGCCACCTGTATATCTTCTTTGGAAAAATGTCTGTTCATATCCTCAGCCCATTTTTGGATCAGGTTGTTCATTTTTTTGCTGTTGGGTTGTATGAGTTCTTTATATATTTTGGAGATTAACCCCTTGTTGGATATATGATTTGCAAATAGTTCTCCCAGTTGGTGGGTTGTCTTTTCGTTTTGCTGATGGTTTCCTTTGTTGTGCAGAAGCTTTTTAGTCTGATGTAGTCCCATCTGTTTATTTTTTTCTTTTGTTTCCCTTGCCCCAGTAGACATGGTATCCGAAAAGATACTGCTAAGACCAATCTCAAAGAGTATGTTGCCTGTATCTTGTTCTAGAGGTTTAAGGTTTCAGGTCTTACATTCAAGTCTTTAATCCATTTTGAGTTAATTTTTGTGTGTGCTGTAAGGTAATGGTCTAATTTCATTCTTTTGCTGTGGCTTTTCAGTTTTCCCAACACCATTTATTGAGGGCATTTTCCTTTCTCTGTTGTATGTTCTTGGCTCCTTTGTCAAAGATTAGCTATCCATAGATGTGTGGTTTTATTTCTGGGCTCTCAATTCTGTTCCATTGATCTATGTGTCTGTTCTTGTGCCAGTACCAAGCTGTTTTAACTGCTATAGCTTTGTAGTATAATTTGAATCTAGGGAGTGTGATACTCCCAACTTTGTTCTTTTTTTTTTTTATCAGGATTGTTTGGCTATTCAGGGTCTTTTGTTCCATTTTAGGATTCTTTGTTTTATTTTCATGAAGAATGTTATTGGGATTGCGTTGAATCTGTAGATTGCTTTAGGTAATACGGACATTTTAACTATGTTTATTCTTCCAATACATGTGCATGGAATATCTTTCCATTTCTTTATGTCTTCAATTTCTTTCAGTAATGTCTTCTAGTGTTCAATGTATAGGTCTTTCACCTCCTTGGTTAAATTTATTCCTAGTTATTGTATTCTTTTTGTTGTGACTGTAAATGGGATTGTATTCTTGACTTTTCTTTCTGCTAGTTTGTTATTAATGTATAGAAATGCAACTGATTTTTGTTGTTTATTTTGTACCCTGCAACTTTACTGTATTTGTTGATTATTTCTAATAGTTTTCCAATGGATTCTTTAGGATTTTCTATAGATAAAATCATGTCGTCTGCAAGGAGCAAGAGTTTCACTTTTTCATTGCCTATGTGGATACCTTTTATTTCTTTTTCTTGCCTAATTGCTCTGGCTAAAACTTCCAATACCATGTTGAATAAGAGTGATGAGAGTGGGCATTCTTGTCTTGTTCCTGTTCTCAGAGGAATGGCTTTCAGTTTTTCACCATTAAGTATGATGATGGCTGTGGGTTTGTCATATATGACCTTTATTATGTTGAGGTACTTTCCTTCTGTACACATTTTGTTGAGAGTTTTTATCAAAAATGGATGTTGGATCTTGTCAAATGCCTCCTTTGCATCTGTTGTGATGATCATATGATTTTTATTCTTCATTTTGTTAATGTGGTGTATCTCATTGATTGATCTGTGGATGTTGAACCATCCTTGCCTCCCTGGAATAAATCCCACTTGATCATGGTCTATTATCTTTTACTGTATTGTTGTATTTGATTTGCTAACATTTTGTTGAGGATTTTTGCATCTATGTTCATCAGCAATATTGGCCTATAATTTTCCTTTTTTTGTGTTGTCCTTCTCTGGTTTTGGTATCAGGGTAATGTTGGCCCTGTAAAATGAGTTAGGAAGCATCCTGTCCTCTTCAATTTTTTGGAATAATTTGAGAAGGATAGGAATTAAATCTTCTTTGAATTTTTGGTAGAATTCTCCAGAGAAGCCATCTGGTCCTTGACTTTTGTTTCTTGGGAGATTTTTTATTACTATTTCAATCTCTTTGTTTGTGATTGGTCTGTTCATATTCTCTATGTCTTCTTGATCCAGTTTTGGGAAGTTGTATGATTCAAAGAATTTATCCTGTTTGTCTAGGTTATCCAGTTTGTTGGCGCATAGCTTTTCATAGTATTCTTTTATAATCCTTTGTATTTCTGTCATGCCTGTTGTAATTTCTCCTTTTTCATTTCTGATTTTATTTATTTGAGTCTTCTCTCTTTTTCTCTTAGTGAGTCTGGCTAAGGGTTTGTCAATTTTGTTTTTTTTAAGATTTTATTTTTTTTCCTTTTTCCCCCTAAAGCCCCTTGGTACATAGTTGTATATTCTTAGTTGTGGGTCCTTCTAGTTGTGTCATGTGGGACACCACCTCAGCGTGACTCGACGAGTGGTGCCATGTCCACGCACAGGATTCAAATCGATGAAACACTGGGCCACCTGAAGTGGAGAGTGCGAACTTAATCACTCGGCCACACACAGGGCTGGCCCCTCAATTTTGTTTATCTTCTCAGAGATCCAGCTCTGTTTCACTGATCCTTTCTATTGTTTTTTTTTTTTTTAGTCTCTATTTTGTTTATTTCTGCTCTTATTTTTATCATTTCCTTCCTTTTACTGACTTTATTCTTCTTTTTCTAGTTCTTTTAGGTATAATGTAAGTTTGTTTATTTGAGATTTTTCTTGCTTCTTGAGTTAGGCCTGTATTGCTAATGTTCTATATATTTCTATTAATCTGGTCTAGTGTTTCATTTAAGGCCGCTGTTTCTTTGTTGACTTTCTGTCTGGATGATCTATCCATTGATGTAAGTCAGGTGTTGAAGTCCCCTATTATTCTTGTGTTGCTGTCAATTTCTCCCTTTAGGTCTGTTAATAGTTGCTTTATATGCTTTGGTGCTCCTGTGTTAGGTGCATATATATTAATAAGTTTTATGCCTTCTTGGTGGAATGTCCCTTTTATCATTATGTAATGCCCATCTTTGTCTCCTGTTATCATTTTATCTTGAACTCTGCTTTGCCTGATATAAGTGTGGCTACACCCACTTTCTTTTGCTTGCCATTTCCTTGGAGTACCATCTTCCACCCCTTCACTCTGAACCTATGTTTGTCTTTAGAGCTGAGATGGGTTTCTTAGAGGTAGCATATTGTTGGACCTTCTTTTTTAATCCATCCAGCCACTCTGTGTCTTTTTTTTTCTTTTTAAGATTTTATTTTTTTCCTTTTTCTCCCCAAAGCCCCCCAGTACATAGTTGTATATTCTTAGTTGTGGGTCCTTCTAGTTGTGGCATGTGGGACACCGCCTCAGCGTGGCTTGATGAGCAGTGCCATGTCCACGCCCAGGATTTGAACTGATGAAACACTGGGCCACCTGCAGTGGAGCACGTGAACTTAAGCACTCGGCCATGGGGCCAGCCCCCACTCTGTGTCTTTTGATTGGTGAATTCAATCCATTTACATTTAGAGTGATTATTGTTATATGAGAGCTTAATACTGCCATTTTGTCTTTTGTTTTCTGGTTGTTCTATATTTCCATTGTTCCTTTTTCCCTGTATTTCTTTTTGCTCTCCTTCTTCTTCTCCCCAAAGCCCCCCAGTACATAGTTGTATATTCTAGTTGTAGTTCCTTCGAGTTGTGGCATGTGGGATGCTGCCTCAGCACGGTCTGATGAGCGGTTCCATGTCTGCACCCAGGATCCTAACCAGCAAAACCCTGGGCCACCAAAGCAGAGCACATGAACTTAACCACTCATCCAGGGGGCCAGCTCCCCTTTTGTCCTCTTTTTCCTTGTATTTCTGTTTGCCATTTAGTTTGGTGGTTTTCTGTGATGGTTTTCTCAGTTTTTTCTTTATTTATGATTTATGACTCTGCTCTGATTTTTTGTTTTGTGGTTACCATGAGGTTTGTATAAAAGACCTTATAGATGAGATAGTCTTTTTTCTGATAGCCTCATATCTCCATTAGCCTATGCAGGTTCCATCCCTTTTTTCTTCTCCTTCTATGTTTTTGTTGTCACAAATTATTCTTTTTTGTGTTGTGAGTTTGTGACCAAATCAAAGTGTTTATAGTTATTTTTGATGCTTTCTTTCCCTTTATCTTTTATGTTATAATCAAGTGTTTACTACCCTATTCTGATACAGAGCTGCAATTTTCTGATTTTCTCTATCTATTTATCTCCTTGCTCAAATCTTTTTAAACCTTTGTCTTTTTGTTTCAGGCAGGAGGGCTCCCTTCAACATTTTTTATAATGCAAGTCTAGTGGCAATGAACTCCCTCAGCTTTTGTTTGTCTAGGAAAGCTTTTATTTCTCCTTCATAACTGAAGGATAATTTTGCTGGATAGAGTATTCTTGGCTGATAGTTTTTGTCTTTCAGTATTTTGAATATATCACTCCACTCTCTCTTAGCCTTTAGAGTTTCTGCTGAGAATTCCACTGAAAGCCTGATGGGGGTTCCTTTGTAGGTTATTGTCTTCTCTCTTGTTGCCATTAATATTTTTTCTTTGTCATTGACTTTTGATAGTTTTAATATTATATGTCTCAGAGAAGGTCTTTTTGCATTGATGTAATTAACAGTTCTATTAGCTTTGTGTACTTGCATATCCAGTTCTTTCCCCAGGTTTGGGAAGTTCTCAACTATTATTTCTTTATAAGTTTTACAATTTTATATTTTACCTATAGGTCTATGATCTGTTTGAATTAATTTTTGTATAAATGTGAGGTGTAGGCTGAGGTTCATCTAGTTTTTTGTGTTTTTTGGAGTTTTTAAAAATATGGATATTGAATTGCTCCAGAATCATTTATTGAAAAGATAATCTCTTCTCCATTGAAATTACTTTGCCCTTTATTAAAAAATCAGTTGACTAGAGGAGGATTCTGAAAAGGTGAAGGAGTAGGAAGCACCTGAAGTCTGTCTCCCACCTATACAACAATTGCACTGGCAGAATCTGTCTGGTGTAACTATTTTGGAACTCTGAAGAAGAGAGAAGGGGCAGAGAGGATATTTAAGGAAACAATGTCCAAAAACTTCCTAAATTTGATGAAATATATGAATATAAACATCCAAGAAGCTCAACAAACTCTAAGTAGAATTTAATCAAAGACATCTACACCAAGACACATTATAAACAAACCATCAAAAGACAAAGACAAGGAATTTTGAAGGCAGCAAGAGAGAAGTGATTCATCACATACAAGGGATCCTCAATAAGATCATTAGCATACTTCTCATCAGAAACTCTGGAGGCCAGAAGGCATTAGGATGATATAGTCAAAACTAAAAGAAAAAAACTGTCAACAAAGAAGTCTATACCCAGAAAAATTGTCCTTCAAATGAGGGAGAAATTAAGACAATCCAAGATAAACAAAACCTGACAGAGTTCATTACCACTAGTCCTTTCCTGTGAGAAATGTTAAAGGGAGTCTTGCATGTTGAAATGAAAGAACAATAGACAGTAACTCAAAGCCGTATGAAGAAACAAAGATCTCAGTAAAGGTAAATACATGAGCAATTATAAACGCTATTATTATTGTAACAATGGTGTGTAATGATGCTTTATGTTTTCTACATGATTTAAGAGACTAATATGTTAGAAATACAATTACTAATCTAGAAGCTAGTATTATTGTAACTTTTGTATGTAACTCCACATTTTGTTTTCTACATAATTTAACTAATGCATTTTAAAAAATTATTAGCTTAAGTTTTTGAACACACAATGCATAAAAATGTAATTTTGTGACATCAACAAGTGAAAGAGTTGTGGATGGAGCTGTTAAAGGAGAAGTCTCTGTATATTATTGAAATTAAGCTGGTATAAATTCAAATTAGAGCATTATAACTTTCAGATGCTAAATGAAACCCCCATAGTAGTCACAAGGAAAATAGTTATAGAATATACACAAAAGGAAATGAGAAAGGAATTTAAAAGTTTCACTACATAAAAACAACTAAACAGAAAAGAGGACAGTAATTCAGGAAATGAGGGCTAAAAAGCTATAAAACACATAAAAAACAAATAGCAAAATGGCAGAAGTCCCTCCTCATCAGCAACAATTTTAATGTAAATGGATTAAATTCTCCAATCAAAAGACAGAGATTGGCAGAATGGATTTAAAAAAAAAAAACCATGACCCAACTATATGCTGTTTACAAAGACTCATTTTAGATCCAAAAACACTAATAAGCTGAGGGTGAAAGGACGTAAAAGGACATTCCATGAAATAGTAACCAGAAGAAAGCAGGGGTGGCTATGCTAATATCAGACAAAATAGACTTTAAATTTTAAAAAGTTAACAGGAGACAAAGAAGAACATTATATATTAATAAAAGGTTCAATACAGCAAGAATACGTAACAATTATAAACATTTAAACACCTAATAACAGATCACCAAAATATATGAAACAAAAATTGACAGAATTTGAAGGAGAAAAGGCTAGTTCTACAACAATAGTTGCAGACTTCAATACCCCACTTTCAATAATGTGTAGAACAATCAGATAGAAGATAACTAAGGAAAAAAAGGATATGAACAACACAAAATAAATAAAAAGTGATCTAGGTTTAATGCAATCCCTATTAAACTCCCAATAATGCTTTTTGCAGAAATAAAAAGAACTCATCCTAAAAGTAATATGGAATCTGAAGGGACCTTGAAAAGCCAAAGCAATCTTGAAAAAGAAGAAGAAGACTGAAGGATTCACACTTCCTGATTTCAAAACTTACTCCAAAACTATAGTAATCAAAACAGTGTGCTACTGGCATAAAGACAAACATATACACCAATGGAATAGAATAGATAGTCCAGAAATAAACTCTCATGTACATGGTCAAATGATTTTTGAGAAGGCTGTCAAGTCCATTCAATGGGGTAAAACAGTCTTTTCAACAAATGGTGCTGGGAATACTGGATATCCACATGCAAAAGAATGAAGTTGGATCCTTACCTAACACCATATACAAAAATTAACTCAAAATAGATCCATGACATAAATATAAGATCTAAAACTCTTAGAAGAAAACATAGGGCAAAATCTTCACAACATTGGATTTGGCAATGATTTTTTGGATATGACACCAAAAGTACAGGCAACAACAGAAAAAATTGACAAATTGAACTGCATGAAAATTTTAATGTTTTGTGCATCAAAAGACACTATCAAGGAGCTGGCTTGGTGGTATAGTGGTTAAGTTCACGTCCTCCACTTTGGTGGCCTAAGGTTCACAGGTTTGCATCCCGAGTGCAGACCTACACACCGCTCATCAAGCCATGCTGTGGTGGTGTCCCACATACAAAATAGAGGAAGATTGGCATGGATGCCAGCTCAGGGACAACCTTCCTCAAGAAAAAAGAGGAAGATTAGCAACAGATGTTAGCTCAGGGTCAATCTTCCTCACCAAAAAAGAAAGGAAGGAAGGCGGGAAGGCAAGAAGAAAAAAAGAAAGAATTTTTTTTAAAAAGACACTATCAACAGGGTAAAAAAGGCAACCCACAGAATGAGAGAAAATATTTGCAAATCATACATCTGATAAGGGATTAACATCCAGAATATATAGAGAATTCCTAAAACTCAACAACAATTTGAAACAACCAATTCAAAAATGGAAAAGAGCTTGAATAGATATTTCTCCAGAGAAGATATACAAATGGTCAATAAGCACATGCAAAGATGCCCAACATCACTAATCATTAAAGAAATCCAAATGAAACCTACAATGTGATACTACCTCATACCCATTAGGATGGCTACTATCAAAAGAAAGAAAATAACTAACGTTAGCAAAGATGTGGAATAATTGGAACTCTTGTGCACTGTTAGTAAGAATGTAAACTGTACAGCTGCTATGGAAAACAATACAGCAGTTTCTCAAAAAATTAAAAATGGAATTACCATATGATCCAGCTATTCCACTTCTGGGTATATACTCAAAAGAATTGAAAGCAGGGTCTCAAAGAGATGCTTGTACTCTTATGTTCATAGCAACTCTTTGTAAGAGCTGTAATTCTGTTCTGCCCCTTCCAGTACCAGGAATGTGGCCTTTTCAAGTCTGCCACTGAACTGGGGAGTAGGGGGTGGCAGTAGAGTAAGTTAAAATGCCAGAGAGCTAACTGTTCTTACTGAGATTTGGCAGATTTTCTTGACTACATGCTTTTTGGGTTGCTGTAAACCTTTGGTTAATTTCCAGAGTGGTGAAAAATTTTATTTTGACAATATTTGCCAGTTTTTTCATGCTTTTATTGAGGGTAAAACTTTCAGAAGTCTTTGCTCCTCCATCTTTGCTTATATCACTCCCTTTTATCCTTTTTAATATCTTTAGGATCTGCGGTGATTTCACCTCTGTTATTCTTAACATTAGTGACTAGTGTCTTCTCTCTTTTTTCCCTGGTCAATCTGGCTGGAGGTTTTACAATTTTATTGATCTTCTCAAAGAACCAGCTTCTGGTTTCATTTATTTTCTCTATTGGTTTTCTGGTTTCTATTTCACTTATTTTTGCTCTGATCTTTATTAATCTCTTTCCTCTGATTACCTTAGTTTTAATTTGCTCTTATGGCTTTAGTTTCTAAAAAAGGAAGCTGAAATCCACTGCTTTAAGAGCTTTCTTATTTTCTTCTTTTTTTTTTAAGATTGGCACTTGCATTAACACCTGTTGCCAATATTTTTTTCTTCTTTTTTTTCTTCTTCTTCTTCTCCCCAAAGACCCCCAGTACATAGTTGTATATTCTAGTTCTGACTGCCTCTAGTGGTGCCATGTGGGATGCCACCTCAACACAGCCTAATGAGTGGTGCCATGTCCACGCTCAGGATCCAAACCAGCAAAACCCTGGGCCACCAAAGCAGAACGTGTGAACTTAACCACTTGGCCACAGGGCCGGCCCCCTTATTTCCTAATATGAGTGTTTGGTGCTATAAATTTACCTCTAAGCACTTCTTTAACTGCATCCCAATATTTTTGATATGTTGTGCTTTCATTTTCATTTAGGTCAAAATACCCTGTAGTTCCAATTTTTATTTCTTCCTTCCTTACTCTATCGATTATTTAGAAGTATGTAATTTAGTTTCAAAACATTTGAGGATTTATAGTCTATCTTGGTAAGTGGGTTAGGGGTGCTCTTGTAAAGGAAGTGTATTCTGCTGATGGTTGGCATGTTCTATAAATGTCAATGGGGGCAAGTTGGTTGATAGTGTTATCCAAGTCTCCTATATCCTTACTTATCCTTACTTATCTTCTGTCTACTTCTCCTAATGATTATTGGGAGAGGGGTATGGAAATATAAGACTGTATTGTGGATTTATCTATTTCTCTTTGAAGTTCTATCAGGTTTTTCTTGACATATTTTGAAGCTCTGTTATTAGATTCCTAAACATCCTGGATTGTTATGTCCTTTTGATGAATTGATCCCTTTATTACAGAATGACCCTGTCAAGAGAAAAAAAATGTGACTCAAATAGTGTTTAAAGATTATACTCAACTGATGTGCATCAGTTAGAAACTTAAGAACAATAAATTCCCCAAGCCAAAGTAGGATTAGTTTATATAGGGCAAGAAGAGGGGTATGTCCCAGGTTGCAATTTTCCTTATCTGGAACTGCTGAAAACTTGTGGTTGGAACTGTTGAGAGACTGTTCCAGTTTCTCATGCCCTTTGCTCAGTATGATTGGTATGATTCATGCCTGAAGCTCTTACAACAGTTCTTTGAGAGCTGTTTTTGTAATCCTTAAGATTTTTCAAGGCTCAGGAAAGGAGGATATTGCAAAAAGGGGGAGGGAGAAGAAAAAAAAGGATAGGATACAGAGATTGAAACAAGAAAACCTTGAATCTGTTTTAATCTTTTAGAGCCTTTCCTCTTGGCCTAGATGAACTCCTTTCTTCAATGGCTAAGTCTACTGGGAGACTTGTACAGAGTCTGAATAAGGTACAAAGTCTGAAAAGTACAGAGATGAATAAGGCTCAAGAATCAATTTAAGAAGGCCCCCATAGTGAGTCGGAGGGGCAGTTGGTTCTTTGGTATTTTGTTCCTTAATCATAGCTAGCATCATCTGTTTGGACAGGACAGTACTGCTGGTCTTAATTAGACATGACAGAATTCATTTGATTAGGGATACCTCTATCAGGAGAAAAAGAAACAGCTCCTTGTCCTTTGGGGAAAAAAAATATCTTCAGGATGGTATCCTTGCTTAGAATATCCAGGAAAAAATGTTCCATCCCCAGCCACCTAATGACAACTCATAGGTCCCAGAAGTCAAAACTATGTTTCTTAGTCAATAAATATTTTGGTTGGCTTCATAGATGTGTTGATTCACCAAAAAGACATCAGAAAGGTTTCAGGGAATCTACTTATGTCAATCATCACCAATAACTGCACATATGACTCCTTAGATGCCAGGATGATGTCTAATGCCAGTCAATGATGAACACCAGCCTTCTGGAGTTCCTACATTTCTTGAGTGAATGTGTCAATATTTTTAGGACATCTTTGGTGGCTTGGGTGACCTCACAAATGAAAGCATGGAAAACTCAAGCATTGTACAGAACTTCAATAGTCCAGCAGGACTGCTTCCCCGAGGGAGGATGGCAGCATAAAACCCTTCTCTGGCAGTGGAGATTACATTTAGCTTGATTCCAAGTCTTTCAGCTTCTTCACACAGTCCTTTTTCATCATCTGCTAAGAATGGACATTTTGCAGAGGGGGGTGGTGCTCACCCTCGACCATGGATTGCTCTTCTGGTTTGGTAACTAGGATTTAACTCCTGATCTAAAAAGGTGATAAATTGTTCAAACCCAGTCCAATTGTATAGTCAGAAAGGGGAAAGAGATGGGCAAAGTGGCATGACTGTCCAAATAGCTGGCAAAAATCAATAATCATTGGACCCCAAAACAAAATATACTCACTTGGTGGCTCTCCAAGAGGGAACAACACTGACACTTTTATCATTATAGCTTACCTGGTTAAGCTGATGTTGAGGCTGGACCAATGATATCCACCTCCTTCAATCTTTCAAGAAAAACAAATTCCACCTCTTCAGAGTAGAGTTTTTTAGCTTTAGAGATTTGTCAGAGACCCAGTTTTAGTGGGACCATGCCCCAAAAGGCAGCAGTAATGGTGGAGAGATTTCTCTCAGGGTAGGAAATGGGTATTTATTTGTAAAGGGGCAATGGAACTGACAGGAATAAGTAAGCAAAAGCAACAATCATAGGTTATATTAGCTTCATAATCAGAAGTCTAAACAGAAAAAAATTCCAAGGACTTTGGGTATGGAGGAAAGGGGAGGGGAGAAAGGTGGCAGACAGGGAAGAATAGGAAGAGGGAATATAAAGAGCAGAGTGAGGATAGAAGGCATTTGCTTTGCTCGGCACTTGGAGGTAATTCTACAGAGACGCACACATTCAGAAACTAGAAGATAAAGAATGAAAAAAACAAGGCTAAGAAGAAAAATTAGATAAGGAAGATTAAACAAAGGTCTTGTACCATCATCTTGGGCAGAAGCTGTGCACTATTCAAACTCATCTGCTTGTTCCAATGTTCTCAGGATAGCTGTCTCCTTCATGCCATCATCTACTTCAAAAGAGTTTCAAGAAACTCTCAGTTTCTGGTTAAAGTAGAAGTTCAGTCAGTCAGAGGTTAATGTCTCTTTGTCTAAGAGATAAAGACCCAGTGGTGCATTCCTTGCAACTTGGCTGTGGCAAGGAAGACTTGGTAAAGGCCCTTCCAGTGGGACTCCAGGGTGGTTTTTCATTGGTGTCTCTTCCAGTAGACTAAGTCTCCTGGTTGTAAGTCATGCAGAGGCATGGAAGGTGATTCCTTTGAACCTGTTGGTGATGAGTCTAAGTATATTCCATCAGTCCTTTACAGTATTGAGCCCCATCTGCTTGCAACTAAGTGGAATGTAACATAAGAGGTGTAATATCTAATTTCATTGGCCTGGCTGTAACAAATTCATTACTTGGCAATCTATGTTTGCCAGAGGGGAGAACCAGATGGCCATTAGGGCCAACTGAAGAACCCTAGGCCAAGGTAAGTCTTCAGAGAGTTTAGTAAGTTTTAATTTTAAAATACCTATTTCTATTTTTTCTGAGGATTGAGGATGGTAAGGACAGTGTAATTTTTGGCTGACAGGCAACACTTCACAAAGTTCCTTAATTATAGTCCCAGTAAATTGAGTGCCACCATCAGCAGAGAAGTAAGTAGGGAATTCCCAAGTAGGAAAGGTAAAATCTACTGTTTTTAGCCACAGTAAGAGCCACTGCTTTTCCACAAGGGGAAGCTTTTGACCATCCAAAGAAAAGGCAGAAAGCAATACATATATATTCAAATCCCTGTGATGTTATAGAAAGTCCATTTGTAAATGTTCAAAGGGTCCCTGAGACTGTAGTTCCTGGCCATGTCTCATCTATATAGTTTTTCCAGGGCTGTGAGTCTAGCAGGTGGAACGTTCACTGGAGACCTCCTCTACTACCTGATTAAAATTTCCCCACGAGTGTTATCTCAAAATAACTTTAAGTTTTCTTTGCTGTGATGAGTCACAGCGTGAAAATTTTTTCACGAAATTCCATTTCAGAGGTCTGGAGAAATCAAGCAACTGTCTAGGAGTCTCCATAACACATCTGAGTGGAGAGCACATCCAACTTTCTCCCAATATCTTCAGCATCTGGTGCTTGTGACCTCAGTTTGTGCAAGGTTTCATAGAAGAGATATGGAACAGCCAGATCTTTAATTTGCTGAAATAACTCTGTTTGGGTGAGATGAATTCCATGGGGAGAAGCAAGACACCTAGTAAAGCTCAGATTTGCTCACTGCTTCATGAGAGTACCAACAGCAGTTAGGAAATCCTGTTGTTTCCATACAATGGGGAAATCATGAACCACACCAAAGCCATATCTTCAGTCTGTGTATATGTTAACTCTTTAACCCCTTGCTAGCTGCCAGGCTTGAGTCATGCCTATAAGTTTGATTAGTTTTGTCAACTTGACTTCAGGAAGGGGATTGGATTTGATAAGATCTTAGGAGGTAGTGACAGCATACTCAACTTGAAAATATTCTTGTTCAGTCCTGGGTATGACTCATCTACAAAGAATTTTAAGTCTGGGTCTTGTAGAGTAGTTTCAAGGAGACCAGAGTGAAGCATGGAAAGTTCTTTGGTTATAGTTGTGATCATGATCTTCTGCTTCCTCTGGTAGAGGGAATAAGATGGCTAGATTAAGAGGCATGACACCTATGTATGGTGATATAAGTTGGGAATAGAAGCAGCAATTCATAGGAAGTGAGGGCAATTTAAAATGTGGGGAAAATGTTTGAACACACATTTCACCAAAGAAAATATACAGATGGCAAATAAGCAGATGAAAAGATGTTCAGCATCAGTAGTCATTAGAGAAATGCAAATTAAAACCACAATGAAATAACACTACACGCCTATTCAAATGGCTATAATTAAAAGGGCCAACCATAAAGTGTTGGCAAGGATGCAGAGGAGCCGGAACTCTCCCAAACTGCTAATGGGAATGTAAAATGGTACAACCACTTTGGAAAATAGTTTGGCAATTTCTTAAAACATTTATCATATACCTACCACATCATCTAGCCATTCTACTTCTAGGTACTTACTCAGGAGGAAAGGAATATATATCAACACAAAGGAGTGTACAAAAATGTCCATAGAAGCCTTATTTGGAATAGCCAAAAACTGCAAACAGCCCATACGCCCATCAACAGGTGAACAGGTAAACAAGTTGTAGTATATCCATACAATCAAATACTACTCAGAAATAAAAAGGAATGGATTATTGATGTATACAACAAGATTGATGAACCTTAAAATAATTATGCTAAGTGAAGAAGTCAGACCCAAAAGACTACATACTGTGTGATTCCATTTATAAACATTTCCAGAAAACGCAAACTAATGCATAGGACAGAAAGTAAATCAATGGTTGCCTGGATATGAGGCAGGGGAGATAGAGGAGATTACAAAGGAGTATGAGGAAACTTTGGGGGGTGATGGATATGTTCTTATCTTTATTGTTATCATGGTTCCACAGGGGTATACATATGACAAAAGCTATAAAATGTACACTTTAAATATGTGAAGCTTATTGCATGCCAATTATACCTTTAAAAAGATATAGAGGTAGACATATATTAACTCCATGGCGATGATAGGCCCCATAAGGGACAGCACACCAAAGCACATCATAATTAAATTGTGGAAACAAGTGATAAAATGGGAAATCTTTAAAGAAGCTAAAGCAAAATGACACATTATCAACAGAGAAACATAGATAAGAAAAACAACAGGCTACTTGTGAGAAATAATGCAAGCCAGAGGACAATGGAGTGACATCTTTAAAGTATTGAAAGAAAATAAGATTCAACCTAGAACTCTATATCTCACAAAAATCTGTCATAAATTAAAATGGCCAGCATTGCAAAAAATATTAAGGGAAATCAGAAGACAGAAGGAAAATGTTAAATGGAAATGTTAGATAGATAGATATAAAAATATGAGACATTTTCTCATTTTTAAAATCCTTTTTTTTTTTTTGAGGAAGATTAGCCCTGAGCTAACATCTGCTGCCAATCCTCCTCTTTTTGCTGAAGAAGGCCGGCCCTGCGCTAACATCCATGCCCATCTTCCTCCACTTTATATGTGGGACACCTACCACAGCATGGCTTGCCAAGCGGTCCCTTGTCCACACCCGGGATCCAAACCGGTGAACCCTGGGCCGCCAAAGCAGAGCGTGCACATTTAACCGCTGCACCACCAGGCCATCCCCTAAAATCCTTTTAGAATAATTGTTTAAATAAGAAAAAAGTGTTCTATGCAAAAATTACACGCGTGGATTAGAAAGCTTATCTGTAAGTCTCCAGTCTCAGATTCAATAAGCAACACATGAATGTAGAAATTGAGTCATTAGCCCATAAAATTAACTGTGTGTGTAAGTTTGCATGCCACAAGTTACTCAGAAAATTGCCTTTAAAAGTACAATTTATTACCAAATACAATATTAAGTATATGTCCTCTTTCCCCATACCTTTTCCCTGTGTGTCAATACAACATTTATATGTACTTCATGGAGCACTGGAGAGTCCATTGCCCTGAAACTTAAATTCCAACTGCATCACACCTCTAGAGAGATGTAATTTCTGCATTAATTTCAAGTTTACAGAAAAGTAACAAGAATAGCATACAAGACTACAATATATCCTTTACCCAGGTTCATCAATAGTTTATATTTTGCCCCATTTGCTTACATATATAATTTTTTTCTAAATCATTTAAGAGTAAGTTGAAGATATTGTGCCCCTTTATCCATAAATATTTGAGTGTGTATCTCCTAACAACAATAATATTCTTTTAGGATAAACACAGTAAAATTATTAATATCAGGAAATTTAACATTGATATGACATCATTTACTTAATCCATATTCCACAATCCAATTTTGCAATTGTCTCAAATTGCTCTTTATACCTATTTTTTCATGCCATTAAGCTAGGCCTTTTGTAAAATACCCAATGCCAGAAAAATGAGCAAGAAGAAAATCAAGTCCATAAAGAGCTATTGCAGAAAATTAGGAAATGAAATTTCACACATAACAACTAAGGAAAATTCCTCCTGAATAACAATGATGAAGCAAAAGAAAATCTAAATCAACACTTCAAACAGAATGAAATATACTCAAATGAGCACTTGAGGATAAAAAAAAAAACCTTGAATCAGAAATTCCAAGTAAAAAATAAGAATGGACCAAAAAAATAGGGTGAAATGTAAAGAGAGTTGGTTGAACTCAGTAAAGAAATGGAAGAAAAAAGACAAAATTATCCCAGAAATGAACAATAAATAGGAAGCTGTCCAACAGAGAAGAGACACAAATGAAAATTTAATAAGGAGCATTGAAAAAGGCAGGGAAACAACAAAGAGAATGAAGATATCATAAAAAAGTAAACATGGTCTTAGAGAAAGTAACTGAAATTGAAAGCAGGCAAAGAGGGAATGCTATCCATATTATCAGAGTTCCTGAAGGAAAAAAAAGAAACAATGAAAAGGAGCTAGTATTTAAAAGTATAATACAAGAAAAAACACAGACAAGAACTTGAACTTACACAATGAAAGGACTCATCAGGCATCTGGGAAAATCAACACAGAACTATCAACTCATATCATATCAAGACATATCTTAGTAAAATTGTTAGATATCAAAGATAAAGATAAAATCCTCAAGGTCTCCAGGCAAAGGGATCAAATAACTTACTAAGGCAAAATAAAATAAAACTATTCTCGCATAAGACTTCACAAAACCAACATGCAAAGTAAGAATGGAGCTACATTGTTAAAAATAATAATAACAAATAAATAATTCATTGAAAGAACATGTGAACCAAGGATTTTATATCCAGCCAAGCTATCTTTCAAATACCAAGGCCATAGAAAAACGCTTTTCATAGAACTTAGAGGTTTCTGCACCCATCAGCTCTTCTTGAGGAATCTGTTACAGAATAAGCTTCATCCAAGTAATGACTTGATGGTACATATATAAATGCATATCTAAGACTAAAATAAAGGTTGAGATGAGGGTAGAAGACTAATGTATAAGTGATACATATAGTTACAAAGTAGAAACAATGCAACTAAAAAGGCAAGGGGGGGAGAGGGAAAGACAAAAATAGAATACATTTTTGTATTGACAATATAAGAGTGTTAAAGAATACTGGAAAAAACCTAATATACCATAACCAAGTGGGATTTATTCCAGGAGTGCAAGGTTGGTTCAAAATCAAGAAATTCTTTAATACCATACACCATATTAATAGATCTAAAAATATATATCATTTTTAAGAGAAGGAGGTGCATTTTTTGTTTTTGTTTTTGTTTTTTCTATGCTTTTTGGTGAGGAAGATTGGCCCTGAGCTAACATCTGTTGTCAATCTTCCTCTTTTTTTTTTCTCCCCAAAGCCCCAGTACATAGTTGTATATCCTAGGTGTAAGTCATTCTTGTCCTTCTATGTGTGATGCTGCCACAGCATGGCTTGATGAGCAGTGTGTGGGTCCACATCCAGGATCCAAACCAGCGAACCCTGGGACGCCAAAGCATAGCATAAAACCCCAACCACTTGGCCATAGGGCCTGCCCCGAAATATATATCATTTTATAATCTCCACAGATCCTGAAAAGGCCATTGAAAAAATCCAGCACTCATTCATAATAAAGAAAATAGGAAAGGGGGACACTTTCTAAACATGATAAAATATATATAGCTTAATGCTAAAGCTAATATCTTATGTAATGGAGAAATACTGCAGGCATTTCCATTAAGACAAGGAACAAGGCGGGCCGGCCATGTGGCGCAGTGGTTAAGTGCACACGTTCCACTTCTCAGTAGCCTGGGGTTCACCGGTTCGGATCCCAGTTGCGGACATGGCACGGCTTGGCAAGCCATGCTAAGGTAGGTGTCCCACATATAAAGCAGAGGAAGGTGGGCACGGATGTTAGCTCAGGGTCAGTCTTCCTCAGCAAAAAGAGGAGGATTGGCAGCAGTTAGCTCAGGGCTGACCTTCCTCAAAAAAAAAAAAAAAAAGACAAGGAACAAGGCAAGAATGCCCACTATCTCTACTACTATTCATAATTGTACTAGAGGTATTAGCTAATGTAATCAGGTAAGTGAAATCAATTAGAGGCATTAGAATGGGTAAAGAAGAAGTAAAACTGTCTCTATTTGCAGCTGATGTGATGGTATACCCAGAAAACTCCAGATAACAAGAAAAACTAACTTAAATGGCAAAATATTTCAGTAAAGTGGCAGGATATAGAATTAACACACATAAATCAACAATCTTTATATATACAAACAATAACAAATTAGAATACATAATGGTAGAGAAGACTCTATTTACAATAGCAACAATGAAGACTAAATACTTAGGAATAAAATTTATAAGTTATGTGCAAAACTTATACAAAGAGAATTTTAAAACACACCTGAAAAAGACAAAAGTAGACTTGAACACGTGGAAAGACACCACCTCTTCTTGGATAGGATGACTCAAATTTATAAAAATGTCAGTTTTCCCTGAGTTAATTTATAAATTTAATGCAACCTCAATAAAATTACCAACAAGTTATTTTATGGGATTAGATAATGATACTAAAGTTCATATGGAAAAATAAACATGAAATGATAACTAGGAAAACACTGGAAAATTAAAACAGTAAGGGGGACTAGCACTACTGAACATGAAAACATACTGTAAAGCCTCTATAATGAAAACAGTGTGGTACTGCTGCATTAATCGGCAAACACACCAGTGGAATAGACTAGAATGTCCTAAAATAGAATATTAGAATAGAATGGAATGCCTAGTCCAAATGCATATGAAAATTTAGTGTGTGATAAAAGTGGTATCTTAAAACACTGAGGTAGAGACAGTCTTTTTTTTAATAAATGGTTTTGGGAAAACTGGGTGGCCATTAGGAAAAGATAAAATTAGATCTACATCTGATGCCATATGAGAATAAACTCCAAATAGATTAAGGACCTAAATGTAAAAAAAGTACAATTACTAGAAGAAAAAGTGAGTTTCAAGTTATCATGGGAAAGAGTTTCTAACTATGACTCGAAATCCAGAGACAACAAGAGAAAAGATTGATATATTTGACTACATTAAAAAATTTTAATGTGCATGGGAAAATTCACTATAAACAAAGTCAAAAGACAAATGACAAACCGGGAGAAAATATTTGCAACATATATCACATACAAGGGATAATCTCTAAAATATAAAGCAGAGGCCAACAAGCCTTTTCTGTAAAGAGCCCAGTAGTAAATATTTATGGCTTTGATGGTCTCTGTCACAGCCAATCAACTCTGCAGTTGTAGTGTGAAAGCAGCATAGACAATATGTAAACAAATGTGTGGCTGTGTTCCAATAAAACTTTATTTATAAAAACTGGTGGTGCCAGATTTAGCCTATGGGCCCTCGTTTGCAGACCTCTGATATAAAGAACTCTCAAAAATTGAGACAAGGGCCTAAAAACCTCATAGAAAAATGAGAAGACATGAACAGACAACTTACAAAAAATGATATAAGACAGTCACCAAACATATTTTTTAAAAGTTCAAACTCACTTATAATTAGAGAGAAGCACATTAAAATAACACTGGGATGCCATCTCTCATCTATCAGATTGGTAAAAATTAAAAGCATGACAATAGATTATGTTGGTAGGAGGCTGTGGGGAAACAAGCACTCTTGTATATTTCTGGTGGGAATGCAAACTGGTTCAACCCTTCTGGCAGGGAATTGGGTAATACCTAACAAAACTACATTTGCTCTTATCTCTTGAATTAGAAATCCCACGTCTAGAGTTCTACCCTGAAGATCTCCAACAAAAGGAAGATTATGGAGGCCAGCCTGGTTGCATAGTGGTTAAGTTCACACACTCTGCTTTGGCAGCCTGGGGTTCACAGGTTCGGATCCCTGGCATGGACCTACACACCTCTCATCAAGCCATGCTGTGGAGGCATCCCACATACAAAATAGAGGAAGATTGTCACTAGCTCAGCGACAATCTTCCTCAAGCAAAAAGAGGAAGATTGGCAACAGATGTTAGCTCAGGGCCAATCGTCCTCACCAAAAAAGAAAAAAAAGAAGATTATGAATGGATATGGAGTGATTTCCGGGACATACTGTTAAGTGAAAAAAGCAAAGCTCTAAAGAGTGTCTAGAGTATGCTACCTTTCATAGAAAGAAGGGTATATAAGAAGACATACATGTACTTGCTCATTTATACAAAAGAAATACAAGAAGATAAACTAGAAACTAAAGAGCTTACTTACCTTATAGGTATGGGTATTGGTGCAAAAGGGACAGGATAGTAGGAATAAGGAGGTAAGGGACACTTTTCTGAATGTCCCTTTTTGTGTAGCTTTGACTTGTGGAAACATACTGTTTCATATACTCGAAAAAAATTAAAACTTAAAATTAACTACAATGTGGAGGGAACTGTAAACGGCATACAAACTTAACAAATTAACCTACCTGTATTAAAAATGAATAGCATAACGACACTGAAGAGGATGGGAAAGAAAAGAATTAGCCTAAGTGTTCCAATTATCAGTAGAGGGCACTAGAAAGACACTGGAAGAGGAAGAGGTTTCTTTTCCTGGTTCTGGTGTGCTCTTCTCACCAAGCTCCTGCAGCACCCGTGGCTTCGGCAGCACAGTCCTAGGTGGCCAGCAGCGCCCAGCAACTAGCATCACATGGCACATCCCATGAACAGCTTCCTCTAGCATCCCTTGGGTGGCTTTGCTGTGAGTTCCAAAGTGTGACTCCTACCCGTGGACAGCTTCCCTCTGTATCCCAAAGAGCAGATTTCTATCAAGCCCTGACAATACAGCAGCTCAGCAAACTTCTCCGCCATCCAAAGGTTCAGGGCCATGCCCTTTCCAATGAGATCCGGTTCTAAGAAGGAGGTGGAGAGAGCCTCTTTCTCAGAGGCTTTATCTCAGCACTGGGCCTAACGCCTACTCCCGATATCTGCTATTCCTCTATTCTTTGGAGTTCTCTTTACACCTTACTAACCAATCTCCCATTACTCCAGTCCCCTGTTATAGTTAATCATTACTTATATTAAACATTTTCTCTTCAAACTACTGTGTGTTTTCTGTCTCCTGATTGGACTCTAAGAATACATTAGGTAATATTGGAAAACAATATTTTGACTAGTCAATGAGCACACTTAGTGCTCAGATCTTGGTTTCTCAATACCATTCTCCAATAGAAAAAATCAGGGCTTCTTGAAGTGGTTGAGTCCAGAGCTGGAGCAGGGAAGCTACAAGATGAGCCTGAAACATCTTGTGATGTCAAAAAGTAAGAACGTGATCAAAAAAGAACAGGGCATGTCAAAAAAGATACAGGAGCTGACCTGGAGGACCTCCTACTGGCCAAAGCTGGAAATCTGAGCAACAAAATAAATAATGACAGTGTTGGATTATAACCCATAGAATAAAATAAGTATCCATAAGTCCATACACATGATTGAATAAATTAATAAATGGGAGAGATGAAACAAATAATTTGGAGAATTCCAAATAATTTGTGTAGATACCTCCCCTTCTAGCCTTCTAGGAGGTGGTGGTTAACACCCTCCCCCTACTTCTGGGGGGTGGGGGCAGCTGTGTGCTTAGTGACTTGCTTCCCAAGAGTCGAGTTTGGAAAGGAGGGGAAGTAACCTTACAGTGAAGAAATCTGGCAAACACCTGCCAAGTGATCAAGGTGAACATTATTGGTGATAAGTCCTGTTGTAGCATGTACCCCTGATATGAAGTGATGAGAATGGCACTTCACATCTGTGGTAATCTTCCCCAAACCCAAACCCAAGTCCAATAATGAGAAAAATGTCAGATAAAACCAACTGAAGGATGTTCTATCAGTCACCTGAGCAGTACTCCTCAAAACCGTCAAGGTCATCACAAACTAGAAAAGTTTGAGAAACTGTTAACAGTCTAGAAGAGGCCGAAGAGACATGATGACTAACTGTAATGTGGCCTCCTGGATGGGATCCTGGAACAGAAAAAGGATATTAGTTTAAAACTAGTGAAGTTCCAATAAAGTGTGTAGTATAGTAACGTACCAATGTTGGTTCCTTAGTTGAGACAAACATACCATAGCAATGTAGGATGTTAACAATGGGAGAAACTGGATGAGGGGTATATAGGAACTCTCTACACTATCTGTGAAATTTTTCTCTAAATCTAAAGCTATTCTAGATCAAAAGTTTGCTTAAACAATAAAAAAAGGATGCAGGAGCCAACCTGAAGGCACTCCCAATGGCCACAGCTGGAACAAGGTGAGCAGCACAGTAATTAATGATAGCATTGGAGGATAACCCATAGAATAAAATAAATATCCATGAGTCATACTGATGTAAATAAAAAAATGAATAAATAAATAAATGAGAGGGAAAGGACAGCTCTTTCATTGAGAAGAATTCCCAAGGGAGAAACCAGCAAACACTACCTTAACTAAATGATCAAGGTTAAAATCAAGATCACGTACCCCTAATAAGGTGCGCTGAGAAGACACATCTGTGGTATTCTTGCTAAAGTGCACAACCTCCATCTAATCATGAGAAAACATCACACAAACTAAATTGAGAGACATTCTACAAAATACCTGAACTGTATTCTTTCAAAGTGTCAAAGATCATGAAAAACAAGAAAAGACAGAGGAACTGTTAAAAGATTGGAGGAGATCCTGAAACGAAAAAGAATATTAGTGGGAAAATTGGTGAAATTTGAATTAGGTCTATTGTTTATTTAACAGTATTGTGTCAGGGCGAAAGGAGGCTCTGGTGGGGATCAGTCGAGCATCTGCAGAGAACCATCAGAGAGTAAAGCTGGGAGTCAGGAGGCAGCATCTCCCCAGCTATGGCTGGTGGCAACGCCGACATGGACCTCTCCCACAGACACCCTGCAGGGAGCTGCCTCCTCCTCCCCTAAGCTGTGGGGCTGACCCTCCCATCCCACCTTTCCTCCATCAGCCACATCACATTTTCCACTGAAACACACAGGGCTCTGGCTGTGGGACATCAGCCACGTGGTGCTCACTCAGCAGGAGGATGATCTGTCTCAGGGGCAGTGAGTCTGGAATCTGTCACTTCTGTGACCACTTGCCCTGCCCTGAGGCCCTGGTGACTGATGCCAAGTACCTTACTTAATGAGGTATTCAGTGAGCTAGATGACAATGATTATCGTTAGGATCACTTGACAGAAACAGCTGAAGGGCAGCAATGTTAAGTCATTTCCCCCAAGGGCACACTGCTAGCAAGTAGCAGGACAGGGAAACGTTTTAACCAGTCAAAGTGCCCACACTCAGCCACTCTGCAATACTGAACCCCATACAGGGTCAGCTCCCAATAAACTATGTTTCTATTTTCCATTGTCTTCAGAATGCTCAGGCTGAGGGGTGACCCATCTCGCGCACATTAACTGAGCTTTTGCATATTTCAGTGCACATCCAGGGTAACCTACATAACCCTTCCTCTTCTGACAGAGATGAAAACTCAGACTCACCCTCCCTACACCCGACTTGGACGCTGGAAGCCAGGTGTGCAGCAGGTCCCCCAGTGACTGACCTACTCAAGACTGTTGATCTATGGTCACCTCAGGTCCCAAATCTCTGGGACCATACACCTGATTCCTCTGGCTGCCAGTATTTCACTGGTCAGCAGGAGCCACTGGACCACAAGGACTGCCAGAGGACACTTCAAAGTCCCCCAATCACTACCATGGCCCAAGCTCCTCATATCATTAATCCACAGTGATGGCCAATTACTACGTCCCAGAGAGGGCCCTTAGCTGCCTTCCATGGGAACCTCGAACAATGCCCAACACAAGCACACCGGTGCCACACTCCCAGCAGGTTTCCACTCATTGATCTGTCCAGACTGCCAATCAGTGATGTGTGTAATTTCTAAAACCGACTTATGGAGAGGCCAAACACTGACCATTCCTGAAGGATGTTATGGCTACCATTCCAGAAACCAACCCAGTGTCCTTCATGACATGTTCATAGCAACTTTGTTCATAATAGCCCCAAACCATCCAACAACAGGTGCCTGGATAAACAACCTGTGGTACATTCATTCAATGAAACACTATTCAGCAATAAAAAGGAACAAAAAACTGATACATGCAACAGCATGGAGGAATCTCAAAAGCAATATTCTGAGTGATATAAGCCAGAAGGGAAAAGAGTACATATGTATGATTCCATTTAAATGAAGTTCTAGAACAAACAAGGCTAATCCATAGTGATAGAAGTCAGAATAATGGTTACCACTGGGTGGGGAGGAATGATTGGGAGGAGACCATGATGGAACTTTCTGGAGTGATAGAAATATCTTGGTTGGGGTGGAAGTACATGAGTCTATATATTTGTGAAAACTCAATACACTGCATACCTAAGATTGGAACACTTTATTGCATGTAAATAATACCCCAATTAAGAAAACAATCAGAAATACTGTGGGAATGTGCATTTCGGATCAGTTTGCTCCAGCAAGATAGTTACTTGTATGAACGTCTTGGTAAGATCCACCGGATGCTGACTCTTAGGAAAGATCCACTGGGAGCCTGATGAAGATGGAAATCATGGGAGGAGACTGAGAAACAGCTCCCACTGCTCCACCCTTTTGCAGCGCCCCGCCCCCGCCCCCCCCCCACCCCCCCCCCCGCCCAGCCACCGCCTCCCTGAGCAAGAAGGATTTTTCTTGCACACAAACCAAGTAAGCTATGGGGAACCATGCATCTTAAAGAGTTCATGAGATGAAATGGCCTCCTGGTAACTGCGGGGGACTTTCTAACTTCATTCATTCGGCACATTTTTATGGCACTAACTCTGATCCAGGAATTGTTGTAGTGGCAGGGAGAAAGCATCAGACAAAACTGATCCATCGTCTCTACTCAGGCAGCTGTCACTCTGTCCCCAAGGCCCTCAGGTGAGACTTCAGGCAGGGAGAGAACCACAGGGGAAGATCCCCGTGGGTGTGAAAGTTAGAAAAGCAGAAAGAATCTGTGAAAGCGTCAACAAGCTTGGGAAAAACAGACTTGTGCTTCTTTGAAGTGGTGTGGCTGGTAGTATTCTGAGGTAAATCCTATGTCTAAGTTTCATCAGTTTTTTAAAAACTTTTCTTTTATTGAGGGGTAATATACAAGTAAAGTGTATAACGTGCTCAAACAGTAAGTGTGCAGTTTGATGAGTTTTGACAACTCACTTGAATCAGGATATAGAATATCCCCCGGAAGTCTCTCTCGTGACACTTCCGGCTACACCCCTCCTCCACCTGAGGTAACCACTGACCTTCTTTCTCTCACCGTTGACTAGATTTGCCTTTTCTAGAGTTTCGGGTAATCATACAGTAGTACAGAGTCACGCATATGGAGTCATAGAGACACATGGAGTCCATATATATGGAGTCATACAGTATGGAGTCTTTTGTGTCTGGCTTCTTTGACTCAGCATCACACTTTTGAAATTTATCCACATTGTATCAGGCAGTACTTTGTTTCTTTTTGTTGCTATGTAACATTCCATTGTATGGACATATCACAATTAGTTTACCTATTCACAAGTTGATGGATATTTGGACTGTTCCCTGTTTTTCCCTAGTATGAATGAATTCTAAGATTTACCAGACACATTATAACTGCATACTCAACTTCTTTCTTGTATTATAGGTGGTCAAGGAGGAAAAACAGGAAGCCCGAAGTCACTGAAAGAGAAAGACAAGTGCAACTTGGCAAGGAGAGTGGTTGTGAAGCTGGCCATGGTCCTCGTGGCTAACACAGGGGAGCTAGCAAAACAACAAAAAAAAGAAAATAGAATAAACAAGGTTTAGCAGAGTTTTTCTTTTCTTCACCAACTTCAGGAAAGCACATTTTTATGGCACTAAAGCCCGAGAGTGGGGGCATTCCAGAACAAGCCGGCCAAAGTGAAGGGATTTCCGTACCCCACAAAGCAAGGCTTTTCTGTGATCCATTATGGATGGGTTGGGCAGGGAGAGATCTTAGGCTCAGCTTCTTGTTCAGCTGATGAGAATAGAAAATGTCAGGAAATAGCAAAAGGGCCGAGGACATAGGCATAAGTACCCCAGGTCCCAATCATGGCATGATCATGTCCAGTCTTTCTCAGGGCTTATGGGGCATAGCTTGTGGCAGTGGCATTGAAGAGGAGAGAAGACACTTGGAGCACCTCGGCCTACGTAACTGGCTACAAGTGAGCATAGTGTCTACATTCTGCTATGATAAATATGTCATCCCTGTTGCACATCTTGTGAAAACTTCCATGGCCGAGGACACCCATAAATCCCCCCATAGGAAGAGAATGACCAGTTGAGCACCTAGATGGGGACTTTGGAAGAGAGGTCACCCTGAACTTTGGCATTTCATCCAGGCAGAACCAGCTAGGGAAATGATGGGCAGACAAAAACCTTCCAACACATGCACTAATTTATTTGTTTATTTATGTAACTTATTCCCCACTATATTCCCAAAGGATAGAGATTTTTATTGATAAGAAAACTATAGCTTAGCGAGTTTAGGTTAACATGCCTGAATTCATATAAATTCTGTGGGAGAGCCAAATATCTGTAAGTGCTGGAGTGACAGCTGAAGGTGCTCACCAGAGACATCCAATCTGAGTCGTCCCTGGACATCCTAGCAAGTACGAGTGAGAGTCGCGAGGGGTAACTTGTGCTGTGACAGTAGATCTCTCTCTTTTTTTCCTAGTAGTACTATCAACTTTTGTCTTGTATGTTTTGAGGCCATTATATATTAAGTGCATTTAAGTTTAGAATCAAAACTTCTTAGGGAGTTAAACTTTTTTTCATCATGCAGTTATTTTCTTTTAGTATTTTTGGCCTTAAAGTCCGTATTGTCTGCTATTAATATAACTACACCATTCTTTGACTTTCAACCTTCTCTCCTTATGTTTTAGATGTGTCCTATAAACAGATTTTTATCCCAATGACAATATCTATCTTTTCGCTGGTGAGTTTAGTCTGTTACACTTATTGTGATTATTAACATATTTGGATTTCTTTCTACCATCATATTGTGTGCTTTCTATTTGTCCTATTTTTATTTGTCTGTTTCTGTTTTCTTCCTTTTCTTTATAGCCTTTTTTTATACCAAAGTTTTTTGTTCTTAATTTTCTCTCAATCCGTTTTCCCTGCTCTGACTATATCATTTATATCTATTCTTGTAAAGGCTATTTGCGCTTTCAAGCATCCAAAACCACATGAATGTTTATGAATATTTTTACCTATATCAAGATAGTACAAGGGAGTAGAAAATTTTAAATCCTATCATGACTTTTCGCCTGTTTACAAAAGACACAGCAAAAACTAAGTTCCCAGAAAGATTGAAAGTAAGAGCATGGAAAAGGGAAAGATGGTTAAAATGGTAAATTTTATGTTGTGCATATTTTACCACAATGAAAAAGAATGGAAAAAAGATACCAAATAAATTTATTTATACAAAATAAATAATAACCAAAAAAGCTTTTATGCTTATATTGATATTAGACAAAGTAGACTTTAAGGGCAAAAAGAAATGCTGTTTATCCTCATTGTCTCCAATTCTTATCCTTCCACTTTCTCTGTAACCCACTCCAAGCAAGATTTTGCCCCTATCACCACTGAATCAACTTTTGACAAAGTCACCAATGATGTTACACTTACAGGAAATTCCTCATCTTACATGACCTGTCAGCATCTGATAAACTTGA
Organism: Equus asinus; assembly: GCF_041296235.1. Classification (NCBI taxonomy): domain Eukaryota; kingdom Metazoa; phylum Chordata; class Mammalia; order Perissodactyla; family Equidae; genus Equus; species Equus asinus. The sequence continues at coordinate 39,807,935 of NC_091820.1, forward strand.
TCCCTCTCTTCTTGAAACACACTAAGCACTTGCCTTCCTAGATGCGATTTTCTTTTTTCTCTTACCTCATGGTCCACTCTCTTAATCTCCTTTGCTGGTTGCTCCTCATCTCCCCAACCTGGAGAAGTTGGAGTGCCCCAGGCTCTTCTCTTTCCCGTCTACACTCACTCCTTAGGTGATAGCATCTAGTCTCACAGCTTTAAGTACCATCTATAAACCCAAGTCCCTCAAATTAATATCTGCAGCTTTTCTTCTACCTCCGGACTCATAGAAAACTGCACACAGACATTCTCCACTTAGATGCCATATAAGCATATCTAACTTAACAGGTCAACGATCTAACCCCTTTCTCCCCACCACCACCACCCAAGCCTGCTGTTCCCACAGCCTTTCCTCCTAAGGAGCTGGAAACTCGGATATTCTGATTTGCTCATGTCAGAAATGCTTGCCCCCCTCTTTTGTGTCATTCTTGATTTCTTTTTTCCTCTCACATGCCCATATCCAACCCATCAGAAAATAATGTCAGTTCTATTTTGAAAACATATCCAGAATCGAATGACTCATTGCCCCCTCCGTGCTGCCACCCTGGTCCAAACCACCATTATTTCTCACTTCTATTTCGTAACACCCTCCTAACCGGTCTTCCTGCTTCTGCCCTCACCCCTCTACAGTCAATTCTAAATATGATAGCCACAATGGTCCTTTAAAAACATAAGTGATGTCATTGATATCTCTGCTCAGAATCCTCTAATGGATCCTCACCTCATTGAGAATAAAAGGCAAAATCCTTGCAATGAGATAAGGCCTATGTGATCAGGACCTGCTACATCTCTGATTGCACCTTCTTCCATTCTGGCCTTTATTTGCTCGACTGCAGGTTCACTGGTCTCCTTGCAGTTGCTGGAACGCCCCACACTCAGCTTCAGGAACTTTGCTCTCTCAATTCACTTAGGTCTCTTTTCAAATATTCCTTGACTGGGAGGTTTTCCTTGCCCATCCTCTACAGAATAGAAACCTCAACCTCCACACTCACTCTCTCTCTCTCTCTCTCTCTCTGCATGCCATTTCATTGCACTTATTAGTTTATCATCAATCTTCTCCCACCCCCACCTCATCCCTGCCACTAGAATTAAGTGCCATGAGGGTAAGACTTTGTTTGATTCACTACTGTAGACCCATTGCTTAGGGCCTGGCACAACAGGATTGTTCAACAAATAGCATGTTGGTTAAGAGTATGGACTATGGGGCTAGAAATCCAGCCCAAATCTGGGCTCTACCACTTATCAGAATGGCCTCAGTCCAGTTCCTTAAAGTTTCTCTGCCTCATTTTCCTCATCTGTAAAATGGGGGTAACAATACTTCCTCCACAGGGTTTTTGAGAGGATTCAATGAAATAATATATGGAAAGCCTTGGAACAGTGCCTGGCAAGTGCTTTGTTATTACAAATGAATGAAAACTCATTGTTAGTGCAAAAAAATGATTGCTACATAAGAGTAAAAGGAACGATTTACCAGAAAGGAATAAAATGTCTAAACGTTTTTGTACTTAGTAACATTGCCTCAAAAAATAAAGAAAAATATGTCAAGATTATAGGGAGAATTTAACAATGCATAACGTTAAGAGAAGATTTCAACAGGTTGAAATAAAAATAAAATTCAATAGTACATATTGGACTTGAAAACACATTTAACAAGCACAATCTAATAGACATATATATGAAAATTTGTACTAACAATTATAGCATATACATTTTTTTCAACCACACATGGATAATTTATTTTTTTAAAAAAACCTACTCAGGGATTTCATTCAGCTGTAATAGAAACCATCCCACACAAAAAATTGTGACTTAAACCAAAAGTAAGTTTACTTTTATCATGTCACCAGAAGTCCAGAAATAAGCAGTCTTGGATTGATGCAGCCACTCAAAGCTGGCATCGTGGAGCCACAATGTTGTCTTTTTGTAACACCATCCTTAGCCTGTGGTTTTCATCCTTGTTATGGACTGAATGTTTGTGTCCTCCTAGGATTCATATGTTGAAACTCTACCATCCAATGTGATGGTTTTGGGGGGGGGGTGGGGCCTTTAGGAGGTAATTAGGATTAGATGAGGTCATCAGGGTGGAGCGCTCATGAATGGAATTAGTGCCCTTATAAGAATCACAAGAGAGCTTGCTTCCTCTGCTCTGCTCTCAGCCATATGGGGATACAACAAGAAGTTGACAATCTGCAACCTAGAAGAGGACTCTCACCGGAACTCAACTATGCTGGCACCCTGATCTCAGACTTCCAGCCTCCAGGACTGTGAGAAAGAAGTTTCTGTTGTTTATAAGCCACCCAGTTTATGGTAGTTTGTAATAACACCCAAGCAGACTACAATAATCCTTGTGGCTATATGATGGCTCCTCCAACCCTAGGCATCGTGCCACTCTCCTGCTGGGAAGAATGGGAAAGGGTAAAGAGAAAAATGTGAAGAGAATAAGCCTGATGATACACTTCCCTTTGCAGGAGTTTCTCTGAAGCACCACCCAATGATTTAAGTCCCGTTGACCAGGACTATGGGTCTTATGCTGCAAAGAAATGCCTGGGAGATAGTTTATATTTAACAGTGCACATTACTAAGCTGAGGAAAATCAGGGTTTCCTAAGCACAGAAGAAGGGGAGAATGGATAATAAATAAGTAGCTAGAAGTATGTACCAACAAATATCAAAGAATTAATTTAATGAAGACAAAAGTTCTTTGTTACACAATTTGATATTATAAAACAAAAATGTAATTGAAATATCCATATATTGAAAATTACATAAAATACTCCTAAATAACCCATGGATCACTTAAATCGTCATTATGGAAATTTGACAATATTTAGAATAAAATCCTAATGCATATGCTACATAGTAAGCCTTGTGTGATATAGCTAAAGAGTTATTTAAAGGGACATTTATAGTCTTAAATGTTTACATTGCAAAAGAACAAAAATTAATGACCTAGTGGTCCATTGTGAAGATGAGACACTGACAAAGGCAATTATATATTCATAACATTTATAGGTCTCACTCCCATTTTAATTTCCCTTGTGCACAGTAAGGTAAAGCATCCACAGTTCCCTTCCAGCATGAGTTCTCGCACGCTTCCTAAGGGAAAGGAATCACCAAAGGCTTTCCCACAAAACACAGACCATAAATTGGAGAAGAATGCAGTCATGAGCAAAGACAGACTTTGAGAACCTTGGCTGTATGGGCATATTGGTAATTATAGGGATAAGGTTTAGACATTTTAGGCAACATACTAACAATGATTCTATGACAATTGAGATTGATGTTGACAAAAAGAAGTCATCATCAAAAATCCCTGGTGGGGAGAAATTAAGAGCCCATACGAAAATGTTAAATTTAAAGAAGATAAACAGATCTTTCTCTGAGATTAGGCCTGGTTTGCATGGTTGATGTCCTGCTCTTGGGGAAGAGTACATGAAGTGCAGAGGAAACAGCTGCCAACATTTTCACCCTCAGGGGTTCTGAAGACAGACAAGTATGACTGTAAGAACGGCAAATGAGCATACCAAAGTTCTCATCAGTCCAATAGGTCTTTCAAAGGGATCCCAAACTCAAATACCCATTCTGCACTCCCATTACATTGAGAATCTCTGAAATCCGAAACACATGCCCAAGCTTAGATACACGTGTAAGGAACCCTAAGCCTTTTAACCACGGAGGAAACAAAAAATCAGTGAAAAGGACAGGTCTTCATTCTCACAGGGAAGTCATTAGACAACAAGTCCCCTGATGGCAAGGACCATTTCTATCTCACGTATTGGTGTTGTCCCAGTCCCCAGCCCAGATCCTGGAATACCATAGGTGCTTAAGAAATACTTGCCCCATAAACGACTAAGTGAAGGAATGATGCCATTTGTGCATACTGTCACCAGACTGTTGTAGTTCTTCAACGTCACCTTTCTGTAGGGGGGCCCCCTGAGTGAGGTCCAGTAGATCCCACTCCTCTCTGGGGGAAGTCCACAGCCACATACCTGAACGCTGCTGATTCCAGCAAAATCACAAAGGTTCTGTCTCAGTGAGATATCCTCTCCTGTAATGTTCACAGGAGGATGAGTGAGGTGATAGCCCTGTGGTATGGAGATCCGATTCAGAAGATATTTAGATGGGTCTTCTACCCTAAGGCTCAGTGTCCACACTCATTCCCAAGGCAACCTACCATATCCAGTCTCATAACTCTAACCACACTTCTAACATATGCCTTAGCTTATATTCCCAATACTGGACTCTGAGTTCTTCCAGACTTATTCCTCTTTCTCAAATATTGAGCACAGTCCTTGACGTAGGCATGAGCAAAACACTAAATGACTGAAAAAATTATTTTCCCAGTAAGAACATGGATTTCTTGAGACAAAGATATTTTTATCTCCTTCTATCGTGTCCACCCACAGCACTCAGCAGAATCTGATGCCCAGGGGAGGGCAGTCAGCCTGGGTGTGGAGCTGAATGAGAGTGTTTCTGTGTAGTCCCTCCCTACCCACAGACAGCCCAGAGACCTGACAAAACATGATGAGCAATTTCTATAGTCTGTTTTAGGAAACTCCTAGCCGGGCAAAAGAGAAATGTCTACCTGATGTCTACCTGTTGGAGAAGGATCAAATTCCTACACACTTGTGACAAATTTGTCATCAACCCAGAGCTGTTATTTCCTCCCCTGTGTCTCTTTCAGGAGACAGGCAGGCTCCTGAAACAGTGGAGCCAAGAGAATCTAGGCTTCCCACATTTCACAGTCACAAGCCCAGATGTTGCCACATACACTAATTTTGAGCTCCTCCTCTTTCCCTACACATTCACACACTGCTGTCATAAGAATTCAGGATAGTTGTGTCTCGCCCAGCGTCAGAAAAGAGGACTCTGGGCCTTGCTGCCCATGAGGAAGAGACTAATAGTTCCAGCTTCAGAATATAGCTGGCCAGGTCAACCCCATTCCCCCTTGAACCAGTGGAATCTGGAGTCCTGTTCCATCACCAACCATCAACCAACAGCAATGTAACCTCAATCATTAGCTATCTCACGGCAGGAGACCAGGCTACATATGGGAAAGCCTTTTAAAATGTAAAGTGCTCTACTATATTCATATTAATTTTTTAAGTGCCATTTACTGAGGACCCACTATGTGCTAGAGATTGTCCTGAGAACTTTACCTGCATTTGCCCATTTAACTCTTATAATACTTCCACTAAGTACATATCATTCCTCCCATTTAATAGCTGAGGAAACTTAGGCACAGAGATGATTATCAGCCTAAGACAGACAGGGTTATTGACATGCCCAGTGGGAAAGGGGCTGAGTCAGGATTTGAGGGTAAGTCTGTCTGTCTCCAAATCCTAAACTCTCCTAACCACTACATTTCTATAGAAAGAAACTTCAAGCTTTGGAATTATTGGGGATGTTGTTATTCCTTAACATACCTAGGAGATGGCCATACAATCTTGAGAATTCATCTGTGATGTGTGGACCAGCAACATGACCTGGGAACGTGTTAGAAATGAAGAATCTTGAGCTCCAACCCAGACCTCCTGAATAAAAATGAGCATTGTCCCAAATAAGATCCTCAGGGGTTTCGGGCGCGTGGTTAAATTGGAGAAGCGCTAGGCTAGAACTCTGCGGGGCACCATAAAGCACTAGCAAATGAAAGGTTCCATTCCATTCAGATATCTTGGAGCTCCTCCTGCTGGCAAAACACCTGTGTCGCAGGCCCCAGTGCCTGCATTCAGGCCTTCACCTCTGGCTCACTCGTTGTTAAATCCATTCAGCTATTTATTCAGAACTTGCTACACAAAGGCACTGAGGATTCAGCAGTGAACAATCACAAACCACAGCACACACGGAGAACTTACATTCCACTGGTGGAAGGCAGAAGTTTTCTTTTTATTAAGATTATGATAGTTTACAACCTTGTGAAATTTCAGTTGTACGTTATTGTTAGTCATGTTGTAGGTACACCACTTCACCCTTTGCGCCCTCCCCCCACCCCCCGTTTCCCCTGGGAACCACTGATCAGTTCTCTTTGTCTAAATGTTAACTTCCCCCTATGAGTGGAGTCATACAGAGTTCATCTTTCTCTATCTGCCTTATTTCACTTAACATCATACCCTCAAGATCCATCCATGTTGTTGTGAATGGGATGATTTTATCCTTTTTTTATGGCTGAGTAGTACTCCATTGTGTATATATACCATATTTTCTTTATCCAATCATCAGTTGTTGGGCACTTAGGTTGGTTCCACTTCTTGGCTGTTGTAAATAATGCTGCAATGAACATAGGGGTGCATGGGACTTTTGGAATTGCTGATTTCAGGTTCTTAGGATAGATACCCAGTAGTGGGATGGCTGGGTCATAAGGTATTTCTATTTTTAAGTTTTTGAGAAATCCCCATACTGTTTTCCATAGTGGCTGCACCAGTTTGCGTTCCTACCAACAGTGTATGAGGGTTCCTTTTTCTCCACAACCTCTCCAACATTTGTCACTCTTGGTTTTGGATTTTTTGCCATTCTAACAGCTGTAAGGTGATATCTTAGTGTAGTTTTGATTTGCATTTCCCTGATGATTAGTGATGATGAGCATCTTTTCATGTGTCCATTGGCCATCTGTATATCTTCTTTGGAGAAATGTCTGTTCATGTCCCCTGCCCATTTTTTGGTCGGGTTGTTTGATTTTTTGTTGTTGAGCTGTGTGAGTTCTTTATATATTATGGAGATTAACCCTTTGTTGGATAAATAACTTGTAAATATTTTTTCCCAATTAGTGGGTTGTTTTTTTGTTTCAATCCTGTTTTCTCTTGCCTTGAAGAAGCTCTTTAGTCTGATGAAGTCCCATTTGTTTATTCTTTCTATTGTTTCCCTTGTCTGAGGAGTTATGGTGTCTGAAAAGATTCTTTTGAAACTGATGTCAAAGAGTGTACTGCCTATATTCTCTTCTAGAAGACTTATTGTTTCAGGCCTAATCTTTAGGTCTTTGATCCATTTTGAGTTTATTTTTGTGAATGGTGAAAAAGAATGGTCAATTTTCAATCTTTTACATGTGGCTGTCCAGTTTTCCCAGCACCATTTGTTGAAAAGACTTTCTTTTCTCCATTGTAGGCCCTCAGCTCCCTCGTCGAAGATTAGCTGTCCATAGATGTGTGGTTTTATTTCTGGGCTTTCAATTCTGTTCCATTGATCTGTGCACCTGCTTTTGTACCAGTACCATGCTGTTTTGATTACTGTAGCTTTGTAGTATGCTTTGAAGTCAGGGATTGTGATGGGAAGGCAGAAATTTAATAATAAATTCTACATCGGGTGGTGTTAAGTTCTTTTGGAAAAACAAAGCAGGCTGAGGGAGATGAGGTGCCAAAGACATGCACACATTCAAGAGTGTTCGTACTGAGAGCAAGACTGATTCTGGCAGGACTGATTCTGAGCCAGAAAAGATAAGTAAATAATCATCTTTCTGAGCAGAAAGATAAATAACCATTTCACAGAGCACTATAAATTGAGACCTGGCTTGCTCAAAAATTATTATTGAACCCCAAAGCATTAGAAAGGACTAGAATGTCATGGTTTTGCAGAATCTCAGGAGAGATTTCTGATGTTGGTTTACTTCAACTTACCCTCAGCAGGAGGGTCTGGAGTCAAATAGTTCTTGGCCCTCTCTATCTGCAGAGGGCAGAACTTGGGTCGCCTCCCAAGATGGAGAGAGGCAGGACAACAAGTGTCTCATGCAAAAAACACCCTCTACTGTCATCTTCCCACCTATACCCATACTTCAGTCTAATCAAGAGAAAAACGTCAGACAAATCCAGATTGGGGGACATTCCACAGGATACCTGGCCAATACTCCTCAAGACTGTCAAGATCATGAAAAACAAGGAGGGGGTGAGAAACTGTCACAGACCAGAGGAGATTGGGGAGACATGACAACTAAATGGAATATGGTACCCGGATTGGATTCTAAAACAGAAAAAAGACTAATGGAAAAAACTGGTGAAATCCAAATGAAGTTTGGAGTTTTCATTAATAGCAATGTATCACTGTTGGTTTCTTCATTTTTGACAAATATACCATGGAAGCATAAGATCTTAATAATGGGGAAAATTGGGCAAGGGGTATACAGAAACTCTTCATACTATCTTTGGAACTTTTCTGTAAACCTAAATTATTCTGAATTAAAAGCTTAAAAAAAAAAACAACCGCCGTTCAAAGACTGGCAAAAGGTTGATACTTGTTGAAGCTGAGTAGTAAGTACAAGGTGGAGTCATTATAATATTTTCTTCACTTTAATGTATGTTTGAAAATACCCATAATAAAAATATTTTAAAGAAAAAAGTGCTCATTCTAATTCTTTGAAATACTTAGTAGGGTAAACATGCAGCAAAACTAATTAAGAAAAAAGGAGAGAAACAGCACCCTGAAAACAGAATGAAAAGGGAGAAATAACTACAAAAACAATAGTTACTTTAAAAGACTTACAGAATATTGTAAACAATTACGCAGTAATTCAAAACCCAGTTGATACCACCTTTAACGTCACTAAAGGCAGGATGACAGACATGATGTCTATCAACAGGAATACAAGGCAATAGGAAGCATACAGCACCCCCGATGAAGCACGAACAAAGCAAAAATTGAACCTAAATGTAATCCAGCATCTGGATCTAACTCATGTTTACAAGAAATACCAAGAATGGAAAAAGAAACTAAAAGACATCATGATTTTTCAAAATCACTGAATCCGGATTGTGGAACATTCTACAAGGCAAAACGACCAGAATTCTCCACCAAATCAATTTCATTTAAAAAAGAAAGGGACTGTTATGACTTGAGACATAACTGCCAAATACAAGGTGTAAAACTTCTTTTTTGTTTTAAAAGGTATTTTTTTTTTGGTGAGGAAGATTGGCCCTGAGCTAGCATCTGTTGCCAATCTTCCTCTTTTTTTTCTCTCTCTTTTAAGTCTTTCTAAGTCTTTTCTCTTTTAAGTTGTTCTAGTTCTTCTATGTGGGATGCCGCCACAGCATGGCCTGATGAACGGTGTGTAGGTCCATGCCCAGGATCCGAAACAGCAAAACCCAGGCCAGCGAAGTGGAGCATATGAACTTAACCACTCAGCCACGGGGCCAGCCTCTGAAACTTCTTCTATATCCCCATCTTCTTTCCCCTGAATTATTTTGAAGCAAATCCAAGACATCTTATCATTTCTTCTTGAATATTTTCAATGTTATTCCCCCAAATAAGAATGCCTTTGAAAATAATTTCTGTAACATCATTAGCACACCTAAAAATGTTACAATTCCAGGCTATCAGCAAGTATCCGGGGTTCACCTTTCCACAATTGTCTCATACCTTTTTGAATCAATTGTTCGTTTGAATCAGGATGCAAGTAAGGCTCACACATTATAATTGGTTGATACATTTCTTAAATTTCTCAATCTACGTGCTCCTCATCCACCTTTTTTTAATCTCTCCTTGCATGTACGTGTTGATGAAAAGAGAGAGTCTTGAAAAAGTTCCAAATGAATGTATTTGGAATGAATTTCCAAATTCACCCCTTGGCATTATTTTACATGTTCCTCTGTTCCCTATATTTTCTGGTAAATTGGTGGTTACATCTATTGATAAGATTCTGATGCAATTTTTTTTCAAAAATACTTCATAGCTGCTGTAACCAATGTGCTTCCATCAGATTGGGATGTCAGATTGCCCTTTTTTGTGTGATTTTAGCAGTAATTTGGTGGTCGCACTAGTTACACTAACTCAAAAAGCTTTGCAAAATAATGATACTCTATTTCTATCACTCCATTTATTAGAATAGCATTTTTATAAAGAAAAACTTTCTCTCATCAACTATTTGCTTATCTTAAGTCAAAGGTCACTCTTTTTTTTCTCCTTCTCCCCAAAGCCCGCCAGTACATAGTTGTATATTCTAGTTGTAGGTCCTTCTAGTTGTGTTATGTGGGATGCTGCCTCAGTGTGGCCTGATGAGCCGTCCTAGGTTCGAGCCCAGGATCCGAACCATCAAAACCCTGGGCCACCAAAGCGCAGCTCAAGAACTTAACCACTCAGCCACAGGGCCAGCCCTGCAAAGGTCATTCTTATGAAATGCAGGATAAATGTTTGATTCTTTTCTTTTATGTAAACATATTTCCAATTAACGACGTGCTTTGCTAGCACCTCCACATATGACTGATGAGTTGTTTCATATTGATATGAACTCTTGAATTTGAACATAGCGAATGTGCTTCAATCCACTGCAGTTGTCCCTACTGATGCTCAAACTGTCCCATCTTTCACCATTGGAAACTTCTTCTATTGGTTTCTGAGTTCACTTGACGTGAATATAGTAGCCTTTGAAAGCTTCCTTGCTAGCTGAAATGACGAGATGTTCCAATATCATTTTACACACTTCCTTCTAGTCCTGAAAGCAGTCATTTTGCAAAGGGCCCCTGTCTGCTTTTAGTGGGCAACGGTATGGACTCCGATGCAGACACTAGGAATGCTCATTGCCACTGCATTGACCATTGCTTCTAAGTCTTTTCAGTGGGCAGAGCTAGGAAATAAGTAACTTTTAATCATAAAATACATCATGAGTTATATTGATACTTCTGACTCAAATTTAGGTCAACAGAGTTTTACATACCAATATTATATCAGTGCAGTGGATTGACTAGTGGCCCCTAAAATATATGTCCACCTGGAACATCAGAATGTGACGTTATTTGGAAAAAGGGTCTTTGAAGATGTAATTAAGGTAAGGATCTCAAGATGAGATAATCCTGGGTTAGAGTGGGTCCTAAATCCAATGACGGTATACTTAAAGAGACAGAAAAGGAGAAGACATACAGAGACACGGGGAGAATGCCATGTGAAGTCTGAGGCAGAGAGTGGAGTGGCGTGCCTACAAGCCAAGGAACGCCAAGGATTGCCAACGGTCACCAGAAGCTCGGAGAGAGGCAGAAAAGAGAGTCTCCTTCAGAGTCTCCAGAAAGAACCAGCCCTGCTGCCAGCTTGATTTTGGACTTCTGGCCTCAAGAACTGTAAGAAAATAAATTTCTGCTGTTTTAAGCCATTAAGTTTGTGGTAATTTATTAACTAATACAAGATATATCTTCTTTCTCCCAACTAACAGCACAAAGGAACATCAGAAAAGAAGACAGAACACCTGAAGGAGTGAAAAAAAAAGGGGGGTAAATAATATAGATTTTACACCTCCTCTTGAGTTTTCTAAATTGTGTTTGATGAATGAAGCAAAAATCATAATATTGCTGATGTGGTTTCAATTTATGTAGAGGAAATATTTAATAGTATAAAAGGGAGAGAGTCAAGGAACTTAAAGGGAGGTAAGGACTTTACATGTCACTCTACTGGCAAAATGGATAAACAAAATGTGGTATATACATACAGTGGAATATTATTCAGTCATGAAAAGGAATAAAGTACTGATAAATGTTGCAACATGGATGAAAACGCCTTGAAAACATTATGCTAAGTGAAAGAAGCCAGACCAAAAGACCACATATTGTATTATACCGTTTATATGAAATGTCCAGAATACACATATCTATAGAGACAGAAAATAAATCTGTGGTTTCTTAGGGCTGGAGTGGACTGAGGAGTTGGCACAAGAGTTCAATTTGAGGTGATGAAGATGTTCTAAAATCAGATTGAGTTGATGTTTGCACGCCTCTGTGAATATACTAAACACCACTGAATTGTACACTTCAAATTGTGAATTTTATGGTATGTGAATTAGATCTCAATAAAGCTGTTTTTAAAAACATCATAAATTTAAATGTAAAACATAAAACCACAAAACTTTCAGAATAAAACACAGAAGAAAATCTTTGGGAGCTAGGGCTTGTGAAGACGTGGCACCAAAAGCATGATCCAAAAAAGTGAAACACCAATAAATCGGACTTCAAAATTAAAACCATTGCTCTGCAAAAGATCCCCTTAAAAGAACATTTGTATTTTCCTTCTCTCCCATCCAACCTCCTCCCCACAGGTCTCCCCTAGCTCTGACTGAGACATCTCTGTCTTGCCTTTACCCAGAAGAGCAAGAAACGACTGAGGCCCAGACGAGTTATGGCTTATTTGTTCATTCACTGCCTACTCTATTTTCCCCTGGATATTTGGAACCTGATGGCAATACATCCCATAAAATTGAAAAATAAAGGTAGGATCACAGAAAATATAAAGCAAGTAGAAGATTAACATCAGGGAAAATTGGGATGTAGGCATGAAATTCACTTCTGTGCTTAGCTGTGAATTTGTCTCTGACCTTCCTACAGTTATAGAAAAAAGGAAAATGGGGTCAGTTATGTGATTTGTATTGTCCATGAGGAAAAACTATATCAGTTCATCAGCAGATTCAGTGACCTCTACCACAATCAGGATAGAGAAAAATTCTCTCACTGTAATGATCTGCCCCATGCTACCCTTTTATAGTCAAACCCACCCTTCTCCCCATTATCCCTAACTCCTGGCAACCACGAATCTGTTTTCCACTTGTATAATTGTGTCATTCAGAGAATGTCTTATAAATGGAATTATACAGTATGTGAGCTTTTGAGATGCACCTTTTTCTCATTCAGCATAACGCCCTGGAGATCCCTCCCTGGTATTGCAGGTATCACTAGTCCCTTCCTTTTAGTGCTGAGTAGTATCCCATGGTGTGGCTGTATCACGTGTTTAACCAGTCACCTATTGACTATTACAAATAAGGCTGCTATGAACAATTGTGTACAGGTTGTTGTGTGGACTTAAGTTTTCATGTCGCTAGGATAAATATCCAGGAGTGCAATTGTTGGGTTGCATGGTAGTGGATGTTTCATTTCTTTAAGAAACTGCCACACTGTTTCCTAGAGTGGCTGTACCATTTTACATTCCCATCAGCAGGGTATGAGAGCTCCAATATCGCCTCATCCTCACTAGCATTTGGTGTTGTCACTCTTTTCTATTTTAGCTATTCTAATAGGTATGGAGTGATATCTTGTTGTGGTCTTAGTTTGCATTTCCCCAGTGGCTAACGATGTTGAACAAATTTTTGTGTGCTTATTTGCCCTCTGTATAATCTCCTGTTCTAAGGGCAAAGAAAGGTTTGACTTGCTTAGGTTTTAAGCATTTTTTTAAAAACTTGCTTTTACACACATTTTGGGGGATCTGGCATCTGGGTTCTCCTTCAGGCTCAGGCTTGGACTTGCTGGGTTAGACGCTATTATTTTAAAACCTAACATGGGAAATAAATTCACTCAGTAACTTGATAGCATGAAAATAAATTAATAAAGAGCCCACACATTTAAATAAAAACATAGGAACTATTTCTAACTACAAGACAGCCAATCCTGGGCAGCGGACTTCAGCGACCCTCCATTTGACATCCCTATAAAATGAGGTGATTAGACAGTGTATTATCAATCTCTGCTGGAATTCTAGCTATGAAGCAAGGGCTACAGAGCTGGAGTCATCAAAGACGAATCTTAGAAAATTTGTCTCCGTTTAAAATTTTTTTAATGCTCATTCATTCCCATTAACAGGAGTCAAACTCAAACCTCCCGCGTGAAAAATCAAATCCAGGGCGCTCGATCCCAGGGAGGCACTCCCCTTCTGACAGACCAGAACCGTAACCAATTCCTGCCCATCTGCTTCCGAAGCTCTGACTTTCAAACACTACTAAACGCTTTGCTCTCTGCCACCTCCACCTGGGCGCCCCGCCCGCGCAGCAGCCGCCGGCCGCCACTCGGCCGCAGCCGCAGCCGCAGCCGCACGCAGGCCCGCACAGGCTCGGCGCGGCCCCGTACCCACGCTCGCGGGCTTTCGGAATCTCCGCGGGCTCCGGAGAGCCCCGCCCTGCTCGCCTCCGCTCGGGACGGCCCCGCCACACCTGGCTATTTGGTTGGCCAGCGCCCTCGTCGTACGTCATTCCCCCGCGCCACCCGGAAGCCGCGGTTCCTACCAACCGTTCTTATTGCCGGCGGCTCTAAGGTAACGGCCGTGTTTGGGTGTCCCTGGGTGGCGGGAGCCCAGAGTTGGGAGGGGCCGAAGGCGGAACCCCCAGCATGAGCCGGACGAGCCCAGTCCCAACGCTGGGAGGGTGCAGGTGTAATGCACTTGAGGCCAAACTGAGTGGTCAACGTGGTGTTCCCTCTCCCCATCCCTCAGGAGCCCATCATGGCGACGCCCCCTAAACGGCGGGCGGTGGAGGCCACGGGGGAGAAAGTGCTGCGCTATGAGGCCTTCATCTGTGACGTGCTGCAACGGGACCTACGGTGAGTGACAGCGCGGGGGCGGGGCTTTGGAACGTTGCACGTGGTGGGCGGGGCACTCGGCCTCAGGGCCTAGCTTTCTGATTGGTGGGCGAGGTGTTTGGAGCCCGGCCCAGCGCGCCTGTCGAGGGGAAGGAGGGGCGACATCCGGGGTGCGACTTGGCTGGGATGTGGCGGGCTTCGAGGAAGGTGTGTCTGCGCATGCGGGGCCTCTGATGCCACTTAGTGGTTAAGAGCTAGTTTTCCGAATCCAGAGTTCTCAGGTTCGAATCCTGGCTTGGCGATTTCGCCATTCGTGTGAACACGTTGACCCTCGCCTCGCCTTTCTGAGCCTCAGTTTTCCTCATCTGTGAAATGGGAAAGTTGATGGAACCTTCCTCATGCAGTAGTTTTCAGTTTTTAATGTGTTCAGTCCTTGTGAAGGGTTTCATATGGATACTAGAGGCTCAGAGTGTGCACCATTGTTATCACTATCATTATTAATCTGAGCAGGAAGTAGAGTATTCAGAATTAGGATTATGAGCATCCTAAAAGGGATGGAGGGTTTTTCTAGGGTGAGAATAAGACATTCTGATTGGAGGGAGGCATTGGGAGTAGAGTGTAATAATACTACTAATAAATGACAGCTAACACATATATAGAACTTACTGTTTGGCAGGGACTATCCTAAGTGCTTTATAGTAAATACTCTTTAATCCTCCTAATGACTCGATGAGGTAATACTTGTCATCCCTATTTTACAGATGGGGAAATTGAGTCCCAGAGAGGTTACTTACTTGCCAAAGTCACACAGCTAGTAAAAAGGAGAGCCTGGATTCAGACCTCAGCAGGCTGACCCAGAGTCCGAATCTTAACTTCTGCACTAAAACGCCTCTTCGGGGCATGGTGACATGAGGGTCTCAGAGGATCATGATATGAGGTATTCCGAGAGGGACAGGGCTTCCTATTGGTCACTGTTTTACTCTTGTCCCATCAGAAAGGTGCTGGAGCATCGTGACAAGGTATATGAGCAGCTGGCCAAATACCTTCAACTGAGAAACGTCATTGAGCGACTCCAGGTAAAGACACCAGGGTTAGGTACCATTGTGGGGGGGTGGGGGACAAAGAAGAGGTGTCAGGGGGAGATACCCCAGACCAAAACCTGTTGCCTGACCCAAAAGTTGACCACTGAGCCCTCCCTCTTTTTCCTGGCCCCACAGGAAGCTAAGCACTCAGAGTTATACATGCAGGTGGACTTGGGCTGTAACTTCTTCGTCGACACAGTGGTGTGAGTGTCTCCCCATCCCTCTGAGCCCACAGGGTTCGGCTTCCCCCTTCCTGCCCTCAGCAAATGTGTTTTGAGTATTTGCTATGCACCAGACACTGTGCCCGGTGCTGGAGCTGTGACAGTGAATACAACAGGACCAAGTCCCTGCCCTCCCTGGGCTGCCGTTTGGGGAAGGTGGGGGGAGGGGAGTAGAAACGGCTGTCAGAGGAACTGTGTGGTTTGCTAAACAGTGATAAGGACTGCCCGCACGTCCTCTAACCGCTGTTTCCTCAGCCCAGACACTTCACGGATCTACGTGGCCCTCGGCTATGGTTTTTTCCTGGAGTTGACACTGGCAGAAGCTCTCAGGTTCATCGACCGTAAGAGCAATCTTCTCACAGAGTAAGTCCATTCCATGAGGATAGTGTCTAGAAACTCCAGCATTCACAACACCCTTCTCCCCCTCCCCATGGCTGCCTGGGACGGTACTTAGGGACCCACCTCCCCGCCTCCTCAGGCCTAGGGCTGAGGAAAGCGGGGGTGCAAGGCTCAGCCCCAGGTACAGCACATCATGAGCACTCAATAAATGGTCTTTGTATGGGTCATTCACGCCAACATTTATTGGGCATCTGCTGTATGCCAGGCTCTGTGCTGGGCGGCAGGGAGGCAGCAGTGAAGAGACAGAAGGGCTCCTTTGAAGGCTTCCATTATCGGAGGACTAGACTGTTAGACACACGCACAGCTTTGACCAGCTCCAGGAGCTCTCACCCTTTAAATCAGTAATAATAAAACAAGCTACGTCTGACTTCACCTCCTGCTAAGCTTCCCACTCCTTCGCTCCTGCACTGTGCCCTCCCCACACTGACCTTCGCCAGCTGCTTTCAACACTCCCAGAGTGATCCCACCTCAGGGCGGTCACACTGGCTGTTCTGCCTGCAGCGCGCTCCCCTGGTGCCTGCGTGGCTTCCTTTCTCCTCACTCACTTGAAGTCTTGCTTAAATGTCACTTCCTCAAGGAGGCCTTCTGTAACCTAACTTTCAAATTACAACCCCCTGGCACTCCTGATCCCCTCCCTTGTTCCACTTTTTCTTTTTTTCCCTGGCATTCATGAGCTCCTAATGTTTACTGTGTAATTTACTTCTTTCTAATGTGCATTGCCTCCTCCCATTAGGATATAAGCTTTACAGAGGGAAATATTTTGTCTATACCCCAAGTGACTAGAATAGTGCAGAGCATATAGGGGGCACTCCATGTTTGTTGAATGAATGTGTAAAGGTATGCTGGAACAGATTGAAGCAGATCTCTGTCGGTGGTGATGGGGAGGTGTGTGGGGGGAAAGGATGGGCTCCAGTTGAGTTCAAGGTTTTGTGCAGGGAAGGGGAATTGGGAGTGTGGATGAGAGGTTTGAAATGTAGCTAGGGAAGGCCTCCTAGAGGAAATGACACTTGAGTCACTTGGTTGAGTGAACAAGCCATGGGGCCGCCTGGGGAAGAGCATTCCTGGCAAGAGGACCAGTGTGTCTGTCGTGTTAGAGGAACTGCCAGGAGAGGCGCGTGTGGCTCAGCTGGAGTGACAGAGGGGACACTGCAATACACCTCAATTAACATCTCACAAGTGTGAATACCACTGATCTAAAATTCCTCCTGGATTATATTTATCTTTCTTCCTACATTCGTTTCTTCCAGAGTTGCCTCCCTTAGGGTTTCAGTAATTCTTTTCTTTTCTAACCTTTCCAGAGTTTCAGTGTTAGGAGACCCAAAAGAGCCCCAGACCTGCTGAGATTTCTAAGCCTTAGTGAGCAGACCAGTTGGTGAACCGTTTGGTCGAGGGGCCTGCTTTCGTGGGCCAGCACAGTTCTGAACTGGTGGTCATTTACACAAAGTCCGTTTATTATAACAAAGCTTTCCTTGTTGTGTCACAGGATTCCTGAGCCTCTCAGATAGATTTTAATTTTTTGAGACTTGATGACTTTCCCCAAAATGAGGTATTTAAGTTGTCAGTGCCTGCCCCCTTGTCTAGTCTTTTTAATATATTGACCTGGTCTGTTAGTGTGATGAGAAATGTGATTGAATCTCTTATTACTTTATTATAATAGTAGGACTCCCTGGAAACTTAATCTTTCTAGGAAATGAGGATTTGAGTCTGTGTAGCTCACTCTCCTCTTTAAAATACTCGGTGTCTTGGGACACACTTTGAACTAACTTTGTTTCAGATTACTTTATAACCAAACAATCTGTCAGTCCTTCCTGTTCTTAGTATATTTGTATGGAGAATGGGAGGATCAGGTCTCTGTGTATATTCTTTCCTGATTACACAGAAAGGAGTACACATCCACCCCCATAAACAGATATGTAATTATAGACAAAACAGAATAACTCTGACTACTAACACTGCCTTACATATTAAATCAGTAGCAATAAATTAAACATATCCCTTTTGTGTTACAACTAGCATTTGGTGAACTTTCTATTTTTCTCCTTTTTTTAAGTGTTGAACTCATCGCCTTTCATAGACTAAGCTTGCACCATTAACTAATTTTGTTCTCTTTGATTTCAAATTGTCCCTTAGAAGCTGATCGAGATCATTCCTCTGTTCTTGGGGCGCTATCTCAGATATTCTTGAAAGCATTCTTGCTCTCTAGCAACACCACCATGCTGCGTTAATTTCCTGTCCTTAAACATAGACTCAACCACCTTTTCAGGACTTCAGGTTCCTTTCAGTGGAGTAGTCATTCACTTATTCATTCAACATACATTGGGTGCCTACTGTGTGCCACGCAGTGTTTTGATTCTCCAGCCACACTGGCCTCTTTGCTATGCCTCAAACATGCCAGGTTTGTTTCCCAGATTGCCAACTCCTACCTCGGCACCTTTGCTGCTGCCCTGTGTCTGGCACCCTCATCCTCCATGGAGCCACATGGTTTGCTTCTTCATTTTGTCTTCGCTCAAACACTTCTCAGTGAAGCCATCCCTGATCACTAATTAGAATGGCAGCCCCGACTCTTGTACTCTTTATCCTCTCTCATCATTTAAGTTCTTCATTGTACTTATAACCATCTGACATACTCTATATTTTGCTCCATCTCTTGTCCCTCTTAACAATAATTGGAGCTCCATGAAGCCAAGATTTGTGTTTGCTGCTCTCTCCCCATCACCTAAAACTGCCTGGCATAGAGTAGGGATTCCAGAAATGTCTCTGAATCAGTGCAGTCCAGGTGGCGGCCAGGCGTCTCTGCACAGGAGCGGGTCAGGCAGGAGGATGTCCTACCGCCTGCCCTGTGGAAGTGACCCAGGGCGTAGGCAGTTCTTGAAGTGCTGAGGGAGCATCACCCTCATGATCATAAGTGCAGCCCACTCCGCGCTTTCTTGTTTCTTTTCTCCAGGCTCAGCAACAGCCTCACCAAGGACTCCATGAATATCAAGGCCCATATCCACATGTTGCTAGAGGTGAGAGCAGCTCACCACTCCCAGACTCTGTCTCCAAATGTTTAAAGTGGTGACTTGAGGAAGGGTGGGAGCCAGGGATGGGGATCACCATCTTTCCCTTTAAACTGGAACCCAGCTGGAGCCAGGCTGGCCCTGAGGGAGGGGAGGTCAGAGCAAGCCTGGTGTGGGGCCTGGACGCAGTCTCTGTTCCATCTATTCTCTCCTCTTTTTCAGGGGCTTAGAGAACTACAAGGCCTGCAGAATTTCCCCGAGAAGCCTCACCATTGACTTCTTCCCCCTTCCCCTGACATTAAAAAGCCTGAATGCCTTTGAGTCACATGGCCCTTCTTTTCCCCCTTAACCCCTGCTGTTTGCTAAGGTGTCCTGTTTCTAAAGCACAAAGTTACTCGGAGGCTCAGAGATCCAGCCTCCGTGTGGAACATTTCAAGCGCCCCTGAAGTCCCACCTCCAGCCTGTTGCCTGGCAGCACTTGACACCTGACTTTCTGCTCTGTCCTCTCTTCTGTTGCCTTGGCAACCTGGGCCTCCACCTGACCCTTCTATTTCTTCTGCTGGACACCACTCTGAATTACCATAGAGAATGGGCCGATTCAGGGTGTACGTTTGTTCCCATGGCAATCAGCCTTCCACTCCTGGCCCTAAGGTTTACCCCTGTCCCACACCCCAATCGTTCCTCAGGTACCTTACATTCTTAAATTACACCCATGGCCCTCTCGACTTCTAAATACTTCCAGCTTCCACCAATGGCCGCAGAGCCGGATCCCACCCTCCCTGGTCCGGCCCCTTTTCTAGGTCGAGTCCAGCTTCCGCCAATCAATGCAGAGCCAAGTTCCACCCCTTTATAACTGGCTGCAGCTCGACCCTGCCCTCCTCGTAGGCATTTAGTTTCCGCCCTCAACGCTACTTCTCGTGTCTGGCAGCTGCCCTGCCCTCCTACCTCTGCTCCGTTCTAAATTGGTCTTTTCTAGCCAATCACTATAGAGTTACCCTGCCCGCCTACGAAGAGCCCTGGCCCGACCCCCTCCCTGCGGGCTGCTACACCTACTTCTATACAAGTCCAGCTTCCGCTGAGCAGCGTGGAGGGCAGCACCGCCCCGTGGGTGTTTTGGCAGCTGTCTAGGAGTCCCTCATCCGCCAATCAGCAGAAAGCTCAGCCACCCACCCCTACCCTCGGAGGCTGGCTGTCTTCCATCTATCCCATATAGGCCAATCAGTGCGAAGCAGGCGCCCCTGAACCGAGTCAATTGCCTATTGTCTATCAGTCTTCCTTGAGCCAATCAGCGCGGAGCACCGGCCGGGCCGAGCACACCCCCTTGGAACCCAGACAGCCGTCTGCGTTCCATCAGTTCCCCTTGGGCCAATCACGGCATAGCTCTGTGGGGCAGGGCCCGCCTCCCCAACCCTAGAAGCCGCGCGGGCGATCCATGGCACTTTGGCCAATCGTCGAGTGGCGGATCGCTAGGCTCCTCCTCCAGGGGCCCACGTGAGTGGTGGGGAAACGCAGGGGCGGCTTCTAGGTGCTGCCGCCGTCGCCGCCGCCGCTGCCACCACCGCCACCGCCGCCGCCGCCTCGGAGCCCGGGCCTGGGGGGCGGTGGGGCCGCGCATGGAGCCCCCGCCCCCCGGAGCTGCCAACATCGCCGCTGCGCTACGCACAGGTGAGCCCGGGGCCTGGAGGGTAGAGGGCCCGGTCCGTGACCCCACGTATCCTTCCCGCCCCCGCGCGAGGGATGTGGCTTGGCCCGTGGCCTGCGGTGTTCGACTTCCCACCGCCGCCACCGCGGCTGGTGGACCTGCCTGTGGTATTGTCCCCTCCCTTCGCCCCTTGTAGTTGATCTGACCGTGGTCTAACCCCCCTTCCTGTTGTATAATGGATCGGTCTGTGTGCTTATATTTCTCCCCACCCCACGTTACAGTGGACTCGTCCATGGTCTTGCCCCCACCCCCACTTATAGGGGACCCGTCTCTGGCCTTGTCTAACTCCTTGACAGTAGGTGCGTCTGAGTGTTTGTATTTCTCCTATCCTCAACTTTCAGGGGCCCGGTCTGTGGCCTTGTTTGTTCCACACCTCCTGTTTCTTGTAGTGGAGCAGTCCGTGGCGTTGGACCCCCCACCCCTCTTTAACAGTGAGTTAATGTGTGAATTTGTATTCCTGTCTCCTCCAGTCCTCCAGTGTATCAGTCCATGGCTTTATCACACACACCCCCATTTTACAGCAAATCAGTCTGCATGGTCAAGCCCTATCCTCCCATTTTTGCACACTGTCACTTCAGTCCTTGGGCTCTTCCCTTCCTGTTGATAATGGGTCACTTTAGTGCTTTTTATCCCCTCATTTTCAGTAGCCCAGTCCTTGGCCTTGGCCCGATCTCCTTTTAATCAGTCCGTGTGATGGCTTTTCTCCTCCTCCACTATTGTGCAGGAGTTAACGTTCTTCTCTGCTCCCCTTGCTGCCAGTACAGAAGATAAGCCTTTACACCCCCACCTTGCTTTGCAGTGGATCTGCTCATTGGCCTTCCTGCTGCCCGTGTGCTTGCATTCCCACCTCCCCAGGTACCCTCCCATGAGTCCAGGGCTTTGTAATCCCTTCTCCAGAAGGGTCAGCCTGTGTGCTTTGATTTCCCATCGCCTTTCCCTGTGGCAGATCAGTCTGTGGCCTTCCCTGCCCCTCTTCCTCCTTCTTAATAGTGGATCAGCCTGTATACTTGTTGAACCCAGGTCTTTTTTACTCTAGAACACACCTCCTCATATGCACTGTTAACAGCTAAGACATTGTGCCTTGCTACAATAAATAGATTAGTGACAATGCCAATAGAAGCTAACATTTATTGAGCACCTACTGTGTACCAGGCAAAGTGCTTTATGTTAATGAGCCCATTTAATCCTCACCACAACCCGATGAGATATGTACTGAGGAAACTTCGGCATAGGGAAGTTGAAAGCCTTACTCTAAGGGGACCCAGTAAGTACCAGGCTAGCTTGCCCCTCAGAACACAGGATAATTTTGGGGGCTCTCCTCTCTCACCTCATCCCATCCCACGTGAGGCCCCTCTCCTTAAAAACCAAATTAGTTCCCATGTCCAAGTTTTGTTTTTGCTGTTCCCTTTGCCTGCAGAGCTGTCTCCGTTCCACACCTTGTCTCAGCACCCATCCACCTCCCATCCCAGCAGCTATGTGACCTTAGTGAGGTCACTGCTTTCTCTCTGCGCCTCTTTCCTCGTTTGTAAAATGAGGGAATCAGAACCAGAAGCCCCTCCAGTGTGAATAAAGAATACCCGGGAGTTAATAAGAAGTCAGCTACCCTCCCTGGCCTCCCCTGCTCCACCTCCTCCCCAGCTCTGTTCTGGCCACACTGACCTCTTCACTCATCCTCGAACACCCCGGGCGCCGTCCAGCCTCAGGGCCTTCACAGGCTGTTTTTTCTGCCTGGAACACTACCCCCGAGCTCTGCATGGTTCCTTTCAGGGCTCTGTTCAAATGTCAGCCTGTCCCTTCTCTGCTTGGTTTGTCCCTTTGCGCTTTCTCACAGTCGGACACACTGTGGGGTTCACCGGTTTCTCATCTCTCCCCATTAGAGTGGGAGGCCCATAGGAGCTTACAATTTTGTCTGCCTCTTCACTGCTGTGCCTCCGGCGCCTGAAATTATACTTAGTGTGTAGTATGTGCTCAATAAGAATTTATTGCACGGATGAATGGGAAAAAATATAATTTCAGACAAATCAGGGTTGGGGGGCAGATGGAGATGAAGGGGGCATACAAGAGTGAGTGAAGAGGCTCGTTGGGACCGTTCATTCAACCAGCTTACTGAGCGCCTACTGAATACCAGGCGTTCTTCTAGGTGCTCGGAACATGGGAGGGGACAACACAGAAATTCCTGCCCTTGCCGAACAGACATTTGCTAAAAGCGAGGGAGACGGACTGTATAAATAAAACACATAAGTAAAATTAGATGGTGTGTTAAACAGGTGCTAAGGAGGAAAAATGAAGTCTGGGAGGTAGGAATAGAGTATGGGAGTGGTTGAAATCTTACGCTCAGAGCAGGCCTCACTTGGAAGGTGACTCTTGAATTAAGGCCTGAAGGAGGTCAGGGAGGGAGCCATATGTCCAGGGGAGGAGTGTACCAGGCAGAAGGCACAGCCCATGCAAAGGCCCTGAGATGGGATTGTGCCTGGCGTGTTCAGGGAACATGAAGGAGGCAGTGTGGCTGGAGCAGAGTGGCGGGAGGGCTAGGAGGCAAGGTCAGAGAGGTAATGGGAGCCAGATGGTGTAGACCATGGTGATACATGAGGTCACGGGGAGGGGTTTGGGAAGGGAGAAGGATGACACACTAGCTAATAGCTAACATTTGTTGAGTGTCTCCCATGTGCCGGAGGTACTTTTCTAATTCTTTACATATATTGACATTTAATCCTCACAGAAGCCTTTGAGAGTAGGTGGATTTTGAGGCTATTTTACTTTGAGAGTGAAATATCCCCATTTTACAGCTACAGAAACAGACCCAGAGAGATTAACTTGCTCAAGTCACACAGCTAGAACAGGGCAGAGGAGTATGAGGCTGAAGACGCAGAGAGAAGAGATTTGCAGGGGCAGACAGGTTATTCGCTGCAGCGGATCGCACAGAGGAAGAATCCGCTCTACCTGGGAGACAGTGGAACGTGAGGACTCCATGAGAGAAGTCATCGCATGTGGGAACGGGCAAGAGCGCTGCTGGCAGGGAGAACAGCACGTACACATCCTCTAGACGGGAACCGGATGCACTCAGGGTGCCCATGGTGTAGCATGCCAAGTTCATGCCCACCGCAGAGCCTTTGTACATGCTGTTCCCTCTGCCTGAAGCACCCTTCCCTCAGATGTCAGCCTAGCTTGCTG
Organism: Equus asinus; assembly: GCF_041296235.1. Lineage (NCBI taxonomy): Eukaryota > Metazoa > Chordata > Mammalia > Perissodactyla > Equidae > Equus > Equus asinus. The sequence continues at coordinate 39,831,789 of NC_091820.1, forward strand.
CCTCCTCTCCTTCAGGTCTCTGCTCAAATGTCACTTCATCAGGGAAGCCCTCCCTGCTCACCCTGCATAAAACAGCATCCTTGCCACTCTAGGCTCTTAGCCTCTGTTTCTCTTCATAGAGAGCTGGGGGTAGAAGGTGGCTAGGATCACTACCTGGAGCCAAGCTGCCCGGGTTTGAACCCTGGCTCTGCCACCTTTCAGCTGTGTAACCTTGGGGCAAGTTACTTATCTTCTCTGTACCTCCATTTCCTCATCTGGAAAATAGAAGGGTAATACTAATACCCACCCCGTAGTGCTGGTTCGAGGATTAAATGATTAAAATGGTGTACAGCACACGGTAAGAGCTGTGTGCCTGGTTCCTATTTTTTAAGTTACTGTTATTGTTAATAGCCTACACACAGGTGTCTAACAGGCCTCTGAGACTGACCATCTCCAAAACTGACCTCCTGCTCTCCCCTCGAAAACCTGCCCTCGCACAGTGCTCCCACTGCAGTCCATCCCGGCTCCATCCCACCAGGTGAGCAGGCTGCAGACCTAGAGTCACCCACCACGCCTCTCTTCACCCCCATCCTGTCTGTCAGGGAGTCTGTTCGCTGTGTCTTAAGATTTTATCCAGAAGCCAGCCGCTTCTCACCAGTTCTTCTGCTGCCGCCACCACCCTCCCTTAGACTATTGCAGTGGCCTCTTCAGCCCCTACACCCAGTTCTCACACAGCCAGAGGGATCCTGTTAGAATCCAGTCACGGCCTGTCACCCCTCTGTGCACGGCCCTCTCGTGGCTCCTATCTCTCTCAGAGTCAACTGAAGTCCTTACAGGTCCCGAAAAAGCCTCACCCAGCCTGGCCCCTGTCGCCCCTCTGTTATCTCCTGCTGCTTTGCCCTCACTCCCCTGCCGCCAGCCATGCCCGACTTCTTTCCTGTCCTCTGACCTGCCTAGCGCGCTGCAGCCTCAGGGCCTTTCACCCAGGCCTTTTCCTTGGCCTGGCTCGCTGCTCCCCAGGTCGTCGCAAACCTGACTCCTTTACCAGGTTTAGGTCCTTGCTCAAATGTCACCTCCCTGGTGACTACCCTCCCCTGACCACCCTTTCAGAAATAACACCTCCTTCCCTCCTTCATTTTTTTCTGTAGCTCTCATCACTATCCAATGTATTCTTTACTTGTTCATCTTGTTTCTTATCTGTCTTCCCCTCTAAAATGTGAATTGCACCAGAGCAGAGATCTTTGTCTGTTTGGTTCGCTGCTGTATCCCGAACGCCTGGCTCACAGTAGGTACTCAATAAATGCTTGCTAAATGAATGAGATGAAGGGAAAAGAGCACATCTGGGTAAGGCAAATTCCTGGAACTCTTATTTAGGGGCCAAGTAGGCAATGTGATAATACACAAAATGTGAAGCCCTGTGGGCTCGAAGCGAGCCGTTGGATTTCACCTTAACTGATCGTTTCTGTTGCTGCTGGAAGAGGAAGTGGTGAAATTGCCTGTCTTCACCACCAGGAGTCACACTGAACTCTTGGTGCCTCTGAAACAAGCAGGCCTTCGAAATAAACTTAGTGAGGTCTCCGATAACAGGACTCTCATCTGGTCACTTCATGGCCCTGTGGCTTCTATAATTGCGTAAAAGTGTGTCTGCTGAATGAACTTTGAAACAGCTCAGACATAAGAGGATCATACTGGATATGTCATTACAGCTTAAAGAATCAAGCTATAAATAATAGAGGGAGGTTCTCTGAAACCTCCTGCTTGGGAAGACCTTATTCTTAACCCAACAGTCCCAGCCAGTGAACAGTCGATTGAGGAAAGCTCATTCCTTAGGGAGTAGAAAGCTCGTGTTTATTTCCAGTTCGCTCTCAGCGAAGAGAGCAGTCACGGGGGCCCAGGGAAGGTCCTGTTCTCTGTGGGACATGCTGAGGGAGCAGTCGGTGTGGGGGCCAGTTGAGCCTAATGGTTTAAAAGCTCAGACAACCGGAACCTGACTGCCTGGGTCCAAATCCTGGCTCTGCCACTTAGTGCTGTATGGCCTGTAGACATCATTTAGACATTTCCTCTATAAATTAGTGATAATAAGAGTACCTACTTCCCAGAGTTGTGATGAGGGATAAATGAGTTAATACCTATAAAAACAGCAGGACAGGTCTACTTGCCGTTATCCAAAACCCTTGGGATCAGATGTGGTTCAGAATTTCAGATTTTTCAGATTTTAGCAGGGTAACAAGGAGCACATACAGGATGTTACATAACCTCCTTAGTGGGCTCCATAATCGGCCCCGTTTAGATTTCTGTGGGGAAATGTCTCAACAGTCACACCCAGTGAGGATCAGTAAAGACCAGAAAGGGCCTTGTTTCATTTCAAATCAGGTTTTGCTGCCAAAAGAGTTACAAAGAAGCTTTCTGTTTTTAGATCTTTTGGGATTTTGGGATAGCAGATAAGGAATTATGAACAAATTAGAAACTAATATTAAGAGCTTTCATACCCTAGACACATTATATTTAATCTGTACAATAACCCTATGAACTTGGTATTGTTATTATTATCTCTGTTTTACAGATGAGTATGTTATTATCTCTGGTTGACAGCTGGGAAAATTGAGGCATAAAGAGGTTAAAGAATATGCCCAGGGGCACACCGCTAATAAGTAGCAGAACCAGGATTCCAACCCTGGCAGTGTGGCTCGGGAGCCCGGGCGACTGTCCAGGAGGCCACATTGCCTCTCTGAATAGAACAATGCCTGGCATGTATTGAGCACCCAGTCAATGCTAGTTATTGCTGTTCTCAAGAGGGAGAACATACAGGGACATTAACAAGTCCGAGGAGTGCGGGCCGAGGGACGGAAGAGCAGGCATTCAGTTGCAGGAAGGCTTTGTAAAGGCAAGGCCCCTGGGGCTGCGACTTGACCCGGGGGAAGACTTCTAGGCAGAGGAAGGGAGCCCCATGTGGAGTGAACACCCTTTGCGAGGGGCTGGCGGAAGGAACCTCCTGGAAAATTTGATGTTTGATGTGGTAGAAAAGGCAAGTGAAAACGTTCAGGTGAGGGGCATTATACTAGTTCTCTATCCCTGCTGTAGCAAATTATTGCAACCATAGCTGCTTAAAACAACACAACTGAATATCTTACAGTCCCGTGGGTCAGAAGTCCAGCACAGGTCTCCCCAGGATAAAATCCAGCTGTCGGCAGGGCTGCATTCCTTTCTGGAGGCTCCGGGGAGGATCCATTTCCTGCTCATTCTGGTTGTTGGCAGAAGTCAGTTCCTTGAGGTTATAGGGTTGAGGTCCCTGTTTCCTTTCTGGCTGTCCACTGAGGGCCATTTCCAGCTTTCAGAGGCCACCACATTCCTGGGCTCGGAGCCCCCTTCTTCCGTCTTCAAAGCCACTCGCGGCAGGTCGAGTCCTCTCATGCTTTGAATCTCTCCTTCCTCTTCCGTCATCGCACCTCTCTGAGCTACCTTTCTGCCTCTTTCTTTTTTTGGTTTTTGATGGAATTGAATTATTTTTTATTTGCTTATTTGGAAATCTGAACAGAAACTGCACCTTTTTCTTTATTGTAGAAACAGTTCTCTGCTTTTATTAAGAGTTCATGTGATTAGATTGAGCTCACCAGGACAGTCCAAAATAATCTCCCCGTCTTAAGGTCCACAACCTTAAATTCATCTGCAAAGTTCCTTTTGCCACGTAACATAATATACTCACAGGTTCCAGAGATTGCGATGTAGACATCTGGGGGAGGGGACGTTACTCTGTCTACCGCAGTCTGCCTTCTGGCCCCCAAAGATTCACATTTGTCCCACAGGCAACATACGTTCACACTATCCTAACATCCCCAAAAGTCTAATCTCATGATAGCAGTCATCCAAAACTGGGCTGAGGAGCTTAGACTTTAGTCCGAGGATGTTTAGGGAATCACGGTGGGGTTTGGGACAGGGGTGGAAGCAAGATGGCAAGAAGTGAATGCTGACCTCTGCCCCGTCCTGTGTCCACAGCCTCTTGGCTCTGAGCCGTCTGCCTCCAGGTAACCCTGGGATGGCGTGAGTGCTTCCCCAGCGATGGACCCCTCTGTGACGCTGTGGCAGTTTCTGCTGCAGCTGCTGAGAGAGCAAGGCAATGGCCACATTATCTCCTGGACCTCACGGGATGGTGGTGAGTTCAAGCTGGTGGATGCCGAGGAGGTGGCCCGGCTGTGGGGGCTGCGCAAGAACAAGACCAACATGAACTATGACAAGCTCAGCCGGGCCTTGCGGTACTACTATGACAAGGTAAGGGAGCTGAGACCAGGGCTGGGAACACAAAACATTTATATCAGTTATTTCATTTTCTTGTCTTAATTACGATAGCTATAACTTTGAAAACAATATTAAAATTTACCCTTTTTTGTGGAGGGGGGAGGATGATTGGCCCTGAGCTAACATCTGTTGCCCATCTTCCTCTTTTTGCTTGAGGAAGACTGTTGCTGAGGTAACATCTCTGCCAGTCTTCCTCTCTTTTGTACGTGGGATGCCACCACAGCGTGGCTTGATGAGCCATGCATGTCATGAAATGAGCCATACGTACCGTGAGCAGTGCATAGATCTGCACCTGGAATCCGAACCTGTGAGCCCCAGGCCACTGAAGCAGAGCGCATGAACTTAACCACTACGCCACTGGGCTGGCCCCCCAAAATTTGCAATTTCTTATCCCATCCTCTAGTACTCTCAGACTAATGTTGGGCTCCCCAAACATTTATCTCAGTTACTTTATTTTCTTGTCATACTGCTTTGCCTAAAACCTTCATAGTAATATTAATACTGACCCCTACTCACCCCACTCTCTGAGATCCCCAGAGTCATACTGTCCTGCCACACCCTGCACAACATTTCATTTTCTTGCCTTATTCCTACAGCCAAGCTTTTGAAAACACTATTAATAATGACTCTTCCTCATTCTGTCCTCAGGAACCCCTGGACCAGTCCTGGGCTCCCCCAGTTATTTCATAATCTGCTCTTATTCCAGAATATTCTTATTCCTAGAAGCAAAACTTCCATGGCAATATTGTACTAACCTTTCCTTACCTCATCCTCTGAGACCCTCAACATTTTTATCACTTCTTTTCTTCTCTTAGTCCTTTAGCTAAGACCTCCAAAGCAACATGTATAGTGCCAGCTGCATACCCCATCCTCTTGGGTTCCCAGAGCAACACTGGTCTACCCCAATATTTATATCAAGTATTTGATTTAATCATCTTATTCCTAAAGCTGAAATTTCCAATCTTCCTGATCTCATCCTCTCAGACTCCCCAGAGCAGCACTGGACTTCCCCTCCCCCTCAATATTTATACCAACTATTTTATTTTCTTATTTCTTTACCTGAAACTTCCAAAACACTATTAATGAATATCCCTTTTCATTCCTTTTCTGAGAAACACAGACCTACCTTGTGACATATCTGACCAGCATTAGGATGTCCCCAGGGTGCCCTAGTGCCCCCCAGATACCTCTTGTCCCCCAGAACAGCCCTGGACCTAGTAAGGCTGTACACCCTTCATCATTTATAGCATTTATTCCATTTTCATATTTTATTTCTTTAGCTCAAACCTCCAAAACAATATTAATAGTGAGGCTGCCTCACTCTGTGCTCTGAACCACCAGAACATCCCTGAGACCTTCCGACCTATCATGAAAAACCCCAAACATGCTCTGTGACCCACCCAAACCAGCCTTGAGACTCCCCCGGCACCGACACCAGTATTTTCATGTTCTTGTCTGCTTGCTCTCGGTTACTTCGTTTTCTCATTGCCTTAGCTTAAGCTTCCATACAGTATTACTAATGAGGCTCCTCACCCCGACATCCCTAGTAACCTTGCCCTGTTCCACATCTTTGTCAGTGGCTTTAAGTAATCCTCTATATTAATAATACACCACATTCTTCTACATTAATTTAATCTCTTCCAACATTTATATCAATTACTTCATTTTCCTATCTTATTGCATTATCTAGACTCCAAAACTGTGTCCTAGCATCCACCCCCAAGACCCACAGACCCTCTTAGCCCACTGGTTCCTGGAGCAGGAGGAAAACCTGCTCCTGCACCCACTCCCGTAGGTGGGCCCCACCGTGGAGAGGAGCCAGTGGGGGTGGGAGAATGGGACAGATGTGGATGAAGAGTGACAGAGGGAGACTTGGAGGGGGATGGATGGGAAGGAGACAGGGAGGGGAGCCAGAGAAAGGGGAGAAGGGCAGTAGACTAAAGGAAGAATTGTAGACGGGAGAGTAGAGCAGGGCAAGAGACTGGGGAATACAGAGAAGGGAATCGGGATGAGGAAGAAAGAGAGGTAACACTGGAGAAAAAGAGAGGAGGCTCCAGATTGAGAAAGTGGTGGATGAGATGTGAAATGGACTGGGAGGGGAAGCATACAGGGAGGCAGCCCTGGAGGCTGGATGGTGTATATGTAAAAAGACAGGAGAGGGGCCCAAGGGAAGAAAGACACTAGGAGACACACCCCTTCACCACCACCCCCATCCACATCCCCCCTCCACCCTGGCCCTTTCTCCTAAGGCCCTCTATCCTGTCTCCTCCCTTCCCAGAACATCATCCGCAAAGTGAGCGGCCAGAAGTTCGTCTACAAGTTCGTGTCTTACCCCGAGGTCGCGGGGTGCTCCACTGAGGACTGCCCGCCCCAGCCTGAGGTGTCTATCACCTCCACTGTGGCAAATGTGGCCCCCGCTGCTATACATGCCATCCCAGGGGACACTACCGGGAAACCAGGCACACCCAAAGGTGCTGGAATGGCAGGCCCAGGTGGCTTGGCACGCAGCAGCCGGAACGAGTACATGCGCTCAGGCCTCTATTCCACCTTCACCATCCAGTCCCTGCAGCCACAGCCACCCCCTCATCCTCGGCCTGCCTCAGTGCTTCCCAACACTGCCCCTGCAGGGGCAGCAGTGCCCCCTGCAGGGAGCAGGAGCACCAGTCCAAGCCCCTTGGAGGCCTGCCTGGAGGCTGAGGAGGCTGGCCTGCCTCTGCAGGTAAGGACTAGAATACGGCAATTCCATCAGAGGGATGTACAGTTCCCAAAGGAGGAGGGGAGCTGGTAGAAGGGATGTAAACGTCCTGTTAAAGGAGATATGGTGGAAGGAGGGCCGCAGAAGTCCCCTTGGAGAAAGGGAAGGGGAAGAGAGCCATGCAAGTACTGAAAAGGAAGAAGGAGATTAAGGGCGCTACAATTAGTAGTACACCCAACGTGTAGTAGGTGTTCTGACCCTATGTGGTTAATGCACACATTCTCACTTTAACGCTCATCAGAATCACCTGATGGGGCTTTTTAACCCACAGATTGTGGGGCCCACTCCCCGAGTTTCTGATTATGCGGGCCTGGGCCCAAGAATTTGCATTTTAAACTAGTTTCCAGATGAGGCCCGTACTGCTGGTCTATAAAGCAAATTTTTGAGAACTACTGCTTTGATGAATGGGTCTGGTATGCCCTGGAATCCTGCCCCCATCAGGTGTCTCACCCAGGTCCCGTTCCCGCAGATAGGACCACCTGCCCCAGAAGAAGCCCCACTTCCTTGGCAGTGTCCCACGTTCTGTTGGAGGTCCTGCCCCGATGTGCAGCCATGCCCCCACTACAAAGTCCCTCTTTCCAAGGGAAATCAATGGCTTCGCTACCCCTGCAATCTTTAAGCGCCCTCTCTGCGCCCGCTCTTCTCCCAGGTCATCTTGACCCCGCCTGAGGCCCCGAACCCCAAACCAGAAGAGCTGAATGTGGAGCCCGGGTTGGGCCGGCCACTCCCCCCAGAAGTGAAAGTGGATGGGCCCAAAGAAGAGTTGGAAGCCGCGGTCAGTGGGGGGGTGGGGTTTGTGCCAGAAGCCGCTAAGGCCGGGCCGGAAGTCCCTCCCACGGAGGGTGTGCCGGCCCGGCTGCCCGCGGTCGTTATGGAGACTGCCGCCCCGGTGGTCGGCCTCGCGGCTTCCACAGCTTCCGGCACGGAGATCACCCAGCCTCAGAAGGGCCGGAAGCCCCGGGACCTTGAGCTTCCACTCAGCCCGAGCCTGCTGGGTGGGCCGGGACCCGAACGGACTCCAGGATCGGGAACCGGCTCAGGTCTGCAGGCGCCAGGGCCCGCGCTGACGCCGTCCCTGCTACCTACGCACACATTGGTGAGTGCCTGTGGAGGGGCGGGGCTGGCCACCGGGTCCAATGGGATTGGCGCGGGGCGGGTGAGCGAGGACTTAGGCTGACTGCGAGGGCCAATGTGGTTATCGCTGAGTCCCTGGAGGGCGGGGCCACCGGTTGGGATTGGCTGCGCTGCGGCCCTGGCTTGGAGGGACGGGGCTTGGTTAAAGAAGGCTAGAGCAGTCTCCAGTGCCGAGGGATCGGCTGCCCGGAGGGAGGGCGGGTCTGAGGAGTTTTGTGGGCGGGGACTGAGGCGCCGAGAGGCTTTCTGTGAGAACTGTTTCTGGGTTGGGACGTGGCTTGAGGAACTTGAGCGGGGCTTTTTGGTCTGTGGTTTGCCTAGCGGGTTTCCTGTGAGGTATACACGTGGGACAGTAAGAGTTGGAGGTTGACGCTGAGCTGTTGGGATGGTGACTTGTGAGGTTTGAAAGCGGCATGTGGATGGGGTCTTGTAGGTTGTCTTGCCCAATGAGGCTGGGAGGTGGGCTCTCAGGAGTTGGGCGGGGTTGTCTGTGTAAAGTTGGAGAGCTGTCACAGGCACGGCCTTGGCGTTATGATCTGGGCCTGTGCACTTTGGGGGAGTGACATCGGCAGTCTGTGTGGGAAATCTGCTGGGGCTGGAAGCGAGTTCCTTCTCTTTTCCCACACCTGCCCTCTGCTCATCTGAGCTCCGCCCTCCCCTTCTCCACAGACCCCGGTGCTGCTGACGCCCAGTTCGCTGCCCCCCAGCATTCACTTCTGGAGCACCCTGAGTCCCATTGCACCCCGGAGCCCGGCCAAGCTCTCCTTCCAGGTATTATCTTTTCCTGCCCATCTCGGAGAGGGTGAGAGACCTTGGCATGGCCTCCATCCTTGACCTGTCACTATTTCTGTCCCCAGTTTCCTTCCAGTGGCAGCGCCCAGGTGCACATCCCTTCCATCAGCGTGGATGGCCTTTCAACCCCCGTGGTGCTCTCCCCAGGGCCCCAGAAGCCATGACTACCACCACCACCACCACCACCACCACCACCACCACCACCCCCCTCTTCTGGGGTCACTCCATCCATACCCTGAACTTCTCTCCAGCCAGCCATCTCAAGGAGAAACATAGTTCACGTGACAGACTCGTGCTCCAGTCGTGGTGGGGTGGGGATTCTTAGAAAGAAAGATTTACTAATATCCCTTCCACAGAAAACATACAACTTCTCTCTTCTTGGTCAGTCCCCCAGTGGCCGCCCTTACACGTCTCCTACTGCAGTGGTGGGGACGGTTTATTTATTTATTTTTTGAAGGCCACTGGGAGGAGCCTGGCCCAACCCTTTTTGGGGAGGTGGTGAGGACATCTCCCCCATCTCCACATTTTTTCCCCAAGATGAGACAGTCGGGGTCTGGCTTGAGAAGGACCTTTCTTTATTTATTTCTCAGCCTACCCTCAGGGAGCTGAAGGAGCCCTGTCTCCATTTTGGGATGTGGGTGGAAGAGCTGGCTCATTGTAGTTTATTATTCCTGGCCGTACCCAGGGGTCCAGGAAGAACTTATACCGTTTAACGGTTTGGAGGTCTTGGCCAAGGAAGACTCATGCCCTTGGAATAAGAATTTCCACCTCCCCAGCCTTTCTCTCAGACAGCTTGTCCTTCTTCAACCACCTTTTTGGCCAGGGAGGAATGCTCCTTTGTTTTTCTCCCCCTGAGAAGCCATGCCTGTGTCTGCCAAATTCCTGGGGTCCTGCGTGTTACCTCCCAATGGAGGGTTTTTTTGGGGAGTGGTCCCCGTCTGGGGGGCCCCTCCAGCCAGTACTCCAGGTCTTCCTGTCCCCCACCCCGTGCCATTTTGATAGTATAATCTATTTTTAAACAGGGCTTTTCACTAGGGGAGAGGGGGGCATCTCTTCCTATATCTGAGATGGGGTGGGTGGGAAGGAAGGGATTTTGGGGGGAATCTTCCTGCCGCCCCCAAGTGTTTATTTTTGATACCAAACGTGTATTTTCAGCTCCCTCCCTCCCAGCCCCCCAATTTCCTGCGGGCGGGTACAAAGGGCCCTTTAAGTGTCCCTGGAGTTGGGAGGGAGGAATGGGGGACATAAAGCCTGACCTATCTGAATTCCAGACTGGAGAGGGTGGGTTCAAAGGACTCCTGGGCTCACTGATCCTGTCAGCACTGGTCCAGCCCAGGCCTGGGGACCTAGGGGTTGGCGATTTAGGGGACGGTGCTACACCTGTCTCCACTGTTTGTTTTACTTCCCCAAAAATGGATCTTTTTTTCTAAGAGTCCCAGAGAATGGGGAATCGTTCCTGTAAATATATATTTTTAAAGGTGATGCTGGAGGCTGCTAGCATTTTTTTCCCTGAAGCTGTTGGGACTAACTGAGTGTGACAGGCGTGTCTTTGTGTGAAAGGCGGTGAAGGTGTGAGGTTGATTGTGAAAGAGCATGATGGCGTGTGGCAGAAACAGTAGTAGAGACTGTAGACTGGTAACCAAGTGTGTGAGAAAGAGAGAAACTGTGGAAAGCTGTGATCACACGTGTATATGTGTGGAACTGTGTGTGAGAGAGTGGAAGTTGTGGCCACTAACTTGACATTGTGTCTACGTGAGAAGTTGTGGCTGTGTGTCAGAAAATCACTGTCAGACTGAATGAATGATTAAGGCAGTGTACAAGAAACTGGTGATGTGTGTGAAATAATGTTTATGAGGAGGCATTGGGGACCGCACATCTGTCACTGTTTGACAGACTGAGTGACCAAAACAATGTGTGTGGGCCTGTATGGGCATGAAAGTGCAGTAGATATTGTCAGGGACTGTGTGGCAGTGAAAAACTTCGCTGTCTGGAAGCACGGGACTCAGTGTTTGGGAGATGGATTGTATTCGAATCTGCTCATGCGTGGCTGTTCTATCAACTAAAGTAATGGGGCGAATGTGTGAGAAGTTGATTGAGAGAAAATGGGTGCCTGAGACACAAGGTAGGAGAATGCGGGATTGTGTATATGAAAACTGTTCATGTGAGACTAGCAAAGACCGAGAAGCTGAGAACAAAACAGCTATGACTGGGAGAGCATGAGAGGCCATAATCGTGTGTGTCCCAGAGACTAGTGGCAAATTGATTTACAGTAACTACTCCAGTCTAACCCACAGGTTCAGGGACTGTGAAAGTGAGAGAAAATGATGGGGAGGCTGAGTGAGAGGGTGCGAGAGACCACATAACTTTTTGTGAGCAAGAGACGATAAGTAGCAGTAACAGCATCAGAGCTGTGTGAGGGAAAATTGACGACTGAGCAGAGTTTGAGTGTGTGGGCCTGTGAAACACTTCATAAGAGACTGTAAATTGGAGACTACACGTTTGTGAAAAACAGAAAATGAGACGCTGAGAGACCATGTGATTGGGGTGTGGCAGAACCAGGCGAGGCTGTAATTGTGTTCGAGTGTACGTGATAAGCTGACTGCATGAAGAAGATGACGATGTGGACGACTGAGATAGGTCCAGAGAGACTGTGTGTGTGAGACTTAATGAGAGTGTAGTAGTGATTGTGAATTTGTGGCTACAGATGTCAGAAGCTGACTGAAGAAAAGTGACTGTGACACCGAATGGGTGATTGAGACAGTATCTGCAAAACTGATTGTGTGGGTATATGTAAAACTATTTGCAAGAGACTTTCTTAAAGCTATAGATCGGGACCAGCCCTGTGGTCGAGTGGTTAAGTTCATGCGCTCTGCTTCAGCGGCCCAGGGTTTCCCTGGGTCAGATCCTGGGCACCGACATGGCACCACTCATCAGGCCATGTTGAGGCGGCGTCCCACATAGCACAACCAGAAGGACCCACAACTAGAAATATATAACTATGTACTGGGCGGGGGTGGGGGGGGGGTGGAGAGAAGAAAAAGAAAGAAAATTGGCAACAGATGTTAGCTTAGGTGCCAATCTTTTAAAAAAAAAGCTGTAAATCAAGGACTGGCTATGTTGGCAGCTGCTTGAGAAGTGTGAGACTAGGTGACTAGGACAATGAGGTATTGTGTGATCGTGTATGCGTGTGAAACAGCTATAATCAGGGACTGTGTGTGTGAAATGGGGGCTTGAGTGTGAAGAGGTATGAGAGATGGTGATTTTGTGTGTGTACAAGAAACTTCATGAGAGACTAGTTATGAATCAGTGACTGTGGATGTGACAAAATGATGGCCTGTGTGAGTGGTTGAAACATCTTACCAAAAGGTGTGACTGTATTTGTATGCATGTGAAAAACTGACTGGTGAGAGTAAATCATGGTGATATCGGCCGGATGAGACAGCCTATAAGACGTGATTGTGTGTGTGAAACTATTGGTAGGAGACCATAGTAAGACTGGGAATCAATGATTCCCTGAGTGAGTGACTGAGAATGAGAGGCTGCGTGATCGAGTATGTATATGAGCCTGTTTGTAAGAGACTATAGTTGAGGCTGGGAATCCAGAACTATGTGTGTAACTGTTTTTTAAAAAGTGAAAGAAAATGAGGCCGAGTGAGACTATGCGAGACCACAATGGAACGTGCCAGGCCTAGGGGAAAGCCCTTTCTGTTTGTTCTCTTCCTCCACAGGTCCTTCCTCCTCAGTCCCCTGGGCGTGCTTCTCCCAGTTCTCCAAAACTTGAAATGCTGGAGTTCCCCGGGGCTTTGCCTGGGCTTCCCTTCCCTCTTCTCACGGGCCCACTTCAGGCACTTCGCTCCAGTCCCCACATGAGATGCGCCTTATTCCCTGGTGATGCCCACGTTTTACCTCCAACCCAGACTGTTCCTCTCAGCGCTTACCCAGAATCTCTGAAGTTTTGTTTGCTTCATTTATTTATTCATTCGGCAGATGTTTGTTGAGCCCTGCAGACACAGCAGTTAACCAACCAGACAGAAACCCCTGCCCCTCTAGAGCTGGTATTTTAGCGAAGATGTTCGACAAGAAACCAACACATCACGTCAGGTGGCGGTGCAGTAATTACATGAGACAAGACTCTCTCACTCTTTGTTTAAGTAAGAAATCTGCAGAGTCATTTTAGTGCCCAAACGTGGGAGCAGATGAAAGCGCCGACAATCCTCGTCCACAGGAATCCTCTGAGTGGTTATACAGTTGAGGGCCAAAGGAAATACCGATTATGACATTATTACCGGGGCAACAGGTGATCAGATAAAGCAACCAGCCGGAGTTACAGGTTTCTAGGGAGCTTCACAGGCTAACACAGCACGGACGTCTGAAGTCTTGGAATCTTAACAAGACCCCTTTGTTCAAAGCACACTCTCAGGCAGGCTTATATTATCAGGAAACAGAGCACATCTGTAATGGATACGAAGGTCACGACGCCTTATCACCCATAAAACAAGACCAATATTCTTGAGAAAGTTCTAACACCTGACCAAATCAAACTATTTCATTTGGTTTTAATTTGCAGAATGGTATTTCTCCGTCCGTGAATGCAGAGGAAATGAGACACTGCCTTCCTCACTTTCTTAGACCCCTTTTCATTAAAAAGATTTCTGGTTTTAAAGTGGGCCCTAGAGTTTCACTCATTAGGGCTTATTTAAAAAAAAAGAGCAGGTCTGCAGGGCTCAGTTTTACCTGCCTGGAAAATGAGCTGAAGAGGAATTAATTATTAACAGTAAAAATAAGGAGCATAGAATAGTTTTTCTACATGAGACCTGCAAAGAAAAAGAGGGGTCAGGGACTAGAATGATGGTTCTTAAAGTGTGGTCCCCAGACCAGCAGCATCAGTGTCACCTGGGAGCCTGTTAGAAATGCACATTCTTGAGCCCAACCCCAGACTTAGAGAATCAGAAACAGGCGTGGAGCCCAGCAATCTGACTGAAGAAAGCTTCCAATGATGCTGATGCACGCTAAGGTTTGAGAGCCACTGGGCTAGAGAGTGACAGCGGTGCCATACATAAAGGGTAGCTGGGGAAGGCCTCTGTGAAGGAGGTGCCATTTATTGTCTGTCTCCCCTTTTAGGGCACGAGCCCCTTGAGGGCCAGGATTTGGGGCTGTCTTGTTCTCTGCTCCGTCCAATGCTGAGAACAGCATCTGGTACCCAATAGGTGCCCAGTAAACATTGAATAAATGTATTTAACAGGCAGAGAGCACGTACTGTATGCCAGGCACTGCTCTAAGGACTTTTTTAAATCTTTACTCCCAATCTTTGCAACAAACCCTATGATGTAAGTTCAGGGAGGGAGGCGTTACCTACCCAAGTTACTCTGATGGAACACAGCAAAGCCAGTTCCCTCCCAACCACTACCCCCCCAGGCCCTGAGTGTCCCCAGCTGGGCCCCTGGGACAGTGGATACCCCCATCTCACTCCTTCTGAATCCTCCCCACACTCTTGTCACTTCCCCTTCTCACTTCCCTTGTGCTGACCTCCCTTCCCCATGCTGACCACAGGGAACTTCACTTTCAGGAAAGAGGAGGGCAAGGCAGTGGTTAAGTCAGGACGGAGATGAAGCAATTACCTCGATGCCTGCTCCGCCCCATGAGGAGACACACTGAGCACACCACACTCATTTCACCCTTGTTCAGCACCCCCGTGAGGTTGACCCTGTCTTTGTGGTAGAGAGTATGCATTTTAGAGGTCGGGAAACTGAGGCTCAGAGAGGTTCAAGTGACTTGCCCAAGGTCACACAGCTGGGAATCTCGTCATGTCCAGGGAGTGTTGCTTGAGTGCTAAAGGGTTGCTGGGCAGGGCGTGGGGTGCTGGGGATACAGTGACAAACAAAACAGGACCAAGAGGGAGACAGGAAATAGCAAGGGGAGAGTAGAGGAGGAGGCTGAGAGGCAGAGGTGACAGGGGAGAGGTTGGAGCTGAAGAGACCTGCACGGTGCCCTCCCCTCCCCCGTGCCGCCCTTCGCCCTCCCAGTTCCTCCTGCCCCTGGTTCCTCATTCCCGCTGACTCCAGGAGCAGTCAGCCCACATAAAGCCAGGCCTCCTCCCTGGCGGAGCCACGGGGTGCAGTGCTCACCATGCCCGCCCCAGCGCAGGCCCCTCGGCTGCTGCCGCCTCTGCTGCTGCTACTGCTCACTCTGCCAGCCACAGGTGAGCGGGCGAGGGCCAAGCTGGCCCCCAGGGGTTCCCGGGCCCACCACACCCTTGACCATGCCCGCCCCTCTGCCCTGGTACAGGCTCGGACCCCGTCCTCTGCTTCACCCAGTATGAGGAATCCACGGGCAAGTGCAAGGATCTCCTGGGGGGAGGTGTCAGTGTGGAAGACTGCTGTCTCAACCCTGCCTACGCCTTCCAGGAGCCCGGCAAGAAGCTCTGCCAGGCATGCAGGTCAGGGGGAGCCTGGGATTGCGGGGAGACACAACTGGGCTCTTCCCTTCTCTGGGATTTCCAAGGCCCTGCTTGTCACCATAGCTCGGGGTTTCTCAGCCTCAGCTTTATTGACATCTGGGGCCAGAACATTCTTTGTTGTGGGGGGCTGACCTGTGCATTGCAGGGTGTTTCGTAGCATCCCTGACCTGCCACTAGATGCCAGTAGCAACTCTTCCTGCCGAATGTCCCCTGGGGGCAAAATCACCCCTGGTTAAGAACCAGGGCCATAGTTTACACTTATTGAGCACTTCCTGCATACCAGAAGCATTGTGGGTGGAGTGCAGCTCGGGTATTTCTGAAGGTAGCTCAAGTCTCCTAATTGTGATGACAGCTCATATTAAGTGCTTACTATATACAGACGCATTGTGGGGGTGGGAGAGCTTGGGGAATTCTGAGGGCAGCTCCAGATCCCTAATTATGACGACACTTCACATTCATTGAGGACTTCCGGCACATCAGATGTATTGCAGAGGTCAAGGGTGGCTGGAGGATTTCTGAGGGTAACTCTAGTCTCCTAATCATGATGCCAGCTTACATGTATTGAGCCCTTACTGTATGCCAGACATATTTGTGTGTGTATGTGTGAGGAAGATTGGCCCTGAGCTAACACCTGTTGCCAATCTTCCTCTTTCTGCTTGAGAAAGATTGTTGCTGAGCTAACATCTGTGCCAGTCTTCCTCTATTTTGTATGTGGGACACCCCCACAGCGTGGCTTGACCAGTGGTGCTATGTCCGCACCCGGGATCCAAACCTGCAAACTCCAGGCTGCCAAAACGGAGTGCATGAACTTAACTGCTACGCCACAGGGCCGGCCCCGCGCCCCCCCAGACGTTTGTAACTGCTTGCTGTATATCCTAGATACACCATGGGGATGGGGAGCTCGGGGATTTGTGAAGGCAGCTCTGTGCCCCTGGTCATGTCAACAGTTCACATCTAGTTAGCACTGTGCTGTGTAGGAACTTGGGAATAGATCTGGGATATTTCTGACAGGGTCTCTGAGCTCATTGGGATGATGGCTTCTATTTATTAAGCACTTCCTGTTTGCCTGCTACCATGCATGATGGTGGCCTGGTGGGTTTCTGAGTCCCTAGTCCTTACATTTGCTTACTGCATGTTTGGCACTGTCCTTGGGGGTCTTCAAAGGATAACTCCAGATCCCTGATCATGAAGGTAAATAATATTTATTAAGCACTTACTGTGTACCTACCTCTTCCCATTCAATCCCCCAACATCCCTAAGAGGTAGGTACTCTCATTAATCTATTCCACATGCATTTATCCCACACCCACGCCTGTGCCTGCCCACACTCTGCAGTGCCGTACACCATGCTTGGCAGCTCGTGCCAGGATGGGACACATGCTCCTCTCTGCAGGTTCCCACGATGGTCACCGTGGTCGGCGTGGGCCCCCTGCTCGGTTACCTGCACTGAGGGCTCCCAGCTGCGGCACCGGCGCTGCATAGGCCAGGGTGGGCAGTGCTCTGAAAAGGTGGAGCCTCGGACCCTCGAGTGGCAGCTGCAAGCCTGTGAGGAACGGTCATGCTGTCCTGGTGAGGAGGATCAGCAAAGCGGCGAGCACTGCCCTTACCCAGCACTGGGAATGAGTGGGGCGGAGGCCCTGAGGGTGGGAGTGTGCCTGATGTTTTGTGAGGCGCTAAGGAGGAGGCTGGTGTGGCTGGAGGAGAGTGGTGGGAGGTGAGGTCAGAGGGGGCCTGATCCTGTGGGCCACAGTGAGGATGTTAGCTTTCATTCTGAGTGATGTGGGTTGTGGGCAGAGGAGAAACGGGATCTGACTCAGGTTGTGACCTATCTCTCACTGTCGGGAGGAGGACAGACTGTCTGTGGTGAGAGCTGAAGCAGAGAGACTAGTGTGAAGGCTACTGCAATAGTCCAGATGAACAATGATGGTGGACCAGGTCTGGCAGAGGATGTGGAGACAGGATTAGCTTATGTGGGGTACATGAGGAAGCGAGGACCCCCACCTCCATCCTGTCCCCCTCTCTTCTCTTCCACAGGGATGGGCGGCTGGTCCGACTGGGGGCCCTGGGCATCTTGCTCTGTTACCTGCTCCAAAGGGACCCGGACCCGTCGTCGAGCATGTGATCGCCCTGCCCCCAAGTGTGGGGGCCACTGCCCAGGACAGGCACAGGAGTCAGAGGCCTGTGACACTAAGCAAGTCTGCCCCAGTGAGTGAAGGCCACCACAGGCACTGATGCAGGCACCCAGGGTGGGTCTGGGGGTTACAGCAGGGAACTGCCAGGGTGGGAGGGCTTCAGCATGCATGATCACACTTGGCATCCTCCCATGCCCATCCCACCACAGCACACGGGGCCTGGGCTGCTTGGGGCCCCTGGGGTTCCTGCTCGGGCTCCTGCCACGGTGGAGCCAGCGCGACTACGCAGAGACGAAGCCGCACGTGTTCTGCACCTGAGCCCTCCAAGCAACCTCCCGGGAAGCCTTGCCCAGGGTCAGCCTATGAGCAACGGGCCTGCACCGGCCTGCCACCCTGCCCAGGTACACTGGGGGGAGGCCTCTGACACTCTGCTCTTGATTCAGGCACAGATGCTCTGCCACTTCAGGGGATAGAGATCTCAGACCATGTGACCATGGGGCTCTTCACTTGGGCGCAGTCTGCCTCGAGGGTCTAGGGACTGAGGGGGGGAGATTGGGGTGGCCTTTCCTCCCACTCCTGTCCCCTCCAAACAGTGGCTGGTGGCTGGGGGCCATGGAGCTCTGTGGCCCCCTGTTCTGTGACCTGTGGCCTGGGTCAGGCCCTGGAACGACGGACATGTGATCACCCTGTGCCCCAGCATGGGGGCCCCTCCTGTGCCGGTGATGCCTCCCGGAACCACATCTGCAAGTCGGCTGTGCCCTGCCCTGGTCAGCACCCTAGGATGCACCATTTCTATGCCTAAGCCCCCACCCCCCTCTGCTGCCCTGTCCCTGGTGCTGCTGCCTTGTTTCTTTCTCCAATTCCTCCATTCCTGGCCTTGATGCTTCAGTGCCCCCCTGATCCCCCATTTCCACATCTGATCACCACCACTCCCTCCCCCAGCCCTCAATCCTTCCTCTGAACCCCCTCGCTGGCTCCTTCTCTGGTGCGAGCCTCTGCTGCTCCTATCTCTGCAGTGAACGGAGAGTGGGGGCCCTGGGGGGAGTGGAGCACCTGCGCCCGCCGGAACATGAAATCTATCAGCTGTGAGGAAATCCCGGGCCAGCAGACACGCTCGAGGAGCTGCAGGGGCCGCAAGTTTGACGGCCAGCGATGTGTCGGGGAACAACAGGATATCCGACATTGCTACAACATCCAGCGCTGCCAATGTGAGTGCTCCCACAGACTGCACTGTGGGGGGGGGGGCAGCCCACACAGGGACTGGGGGTTTCTGACTCTCTGGCATGGATCCCATGTCCCTGCAGCCTCTCTCTCACCACCCCACTGAGAATTCTCATTCTGACTCGGGATCCCCCTCCCCTCATTGCAGGGAAAGGCTCATGGTCGGAGTGGAGTACCTGGGGGCTGTGCGTGCCCCCGTGTGGACCCAACCCCATGCGCACCCGCCAACGCCTCTGCACAGCCCCGCTCCCCAAGTTCTCGTGAGTGAGGGGGCCAAGCGTACCTGGGAGGGGGGCATGATAGAGATACATCAGCAGTCAGGGCGGGAGAGTTGGCTCCCCCCAACCCGGGCTTCCACCACTGGGTCTAAGGTGCCTGCCTTGCCGAGTGCCATCTCCCAGCTGCAAGAAGAGGGGAGAAACTAAAGACGACGCTGAGAAAGAAGATACTGAAGGGAGAATTAGTAGCCTCTGTGCCCCTCAGTCACTCATTCAGTCACTCAGCCATTCTCCCATACACTCAGTCCTTCATGCGTCCATTTGCTCTGCTCTCAGTTACCCATGCTTTGATGTGCTCATTCAGTCACTCAGTCACTATGCCTCCATTCACTTAGTCATTCCTTCAGTCGCCTCTGCCTCTATGGGTGACTCGATGTCTCACTGCCCCGAGGCACTCTAAGGCCTTTTTGGCAATAGTTGCAGACACACAGAACCCAGATCCCATGGGTCCCCCAAGGGATGCAGGTCAGCAGGGCCCTGACAGAAGGCAATATGAGGAATGGTTAGTGCGTGCCAAAGGGACTGCCACCTCGACCTAGGTCCAGGAGGCTGATCGGGGCTCCCCTGGCAGGAAGGGGTTGAGAAAGGCATTCCTGGTGTCAAGACTGTGTGAAGCGAGTCCTGGACAGAGGTGATCCACCCCCGCACCCAAAGTGTTTCCCAGTGGCCAGAGTGGCCCAGGTGTTGGAGATGGTTAAAACACTTACTCATCCCTCCCTTATTTCCACATACATCAAACTACTAGATTGAGGGGCTGTTCCCAACTTGTGGAAGGCCTGCCATCCAGGAAGCGGTCTCCAGCTGTGAGGTTTAGAGCAGGTCCTGAAGATGAGTTAGTGATGTTGAGTGTCGACATGAAGGACATGACAGAGTGAGAGAATGAGTGGAAAAAGGACTGACTGAAATTGGGATGGGAGTGAATAGAGGGCTTGCCTAATGGGAAAAATAACCCAGGCAAAGACCATTCTGGACATGGGACTAAGTCTGGATAAAGTGGAGGAGAGAGCTAGAGATTGGCTTGGGGCAGGAATTTGGGCCCAACAAGAAGGACTTGAATGTCAAGGCAAGGCACTGGGGAGAGATGTAAAGGGTTTTGGAGGTAAGAGAAGGTAGCTCATGTCAACAAGTAACAATTATCAACATTTATTGAGCACTTACTATGTACCAGACACCACTCTGAGCACTTTACCTAAATTAACTCATTTATCTTCACTCAGCCCAGTGAGGTGGGTATTATTATTACTCCCATTTATCAGATGAGGGAAACTTAGGCACAGGGAAGATAAAGAAACTGCCCAATATCTCACAGCTAAAAAATAGGAAGGTACTGTGTGTAGGCACACAGTAGCTACTCATTAAGAGTTTGTTGAATGCATGCTTGCCTTCCCTGAGCTTCTCCCCTCCATTCCCTCCCTAACGCCCCAGGCGCACCGTCACCATGGTCGAAGGGCAGGGTGAGAAGAACGTCACCTTCTGGGGGAAACCGTGGACGCAGTGTGAGATGCTGCAGGGGCAGAAGGTGGTGGTGGAAGAGAAACGGCCATGTCTACACGTGCCTGCCTGCAAAGACCCTGAGGAATGAGAAGCTCTAACACCTCTCTCTCCCACTCTGACTCCCTGACCTCTCAGACCTCAATAAACCAGCCTCTTCCCCAGGAGTGGGCCGTTAGCATCTTCCAGGCCAAAGGGCACAGAACAGGCAAAGTCGCGGTGGCCTGTTGCGGAAAACAGTATTTTCCACTGTGGTCACAGTTTGACAGGAGTGACGGCGAGTACGCGTCCCTTCGCCACTGCCCTAGCGCCTTCGTCTGTGTCTGCTACCCACCCCCGCAGTGCCCTGGGCGCCCAGCACGTCCCTCTGCAGAGCTCCACGTTACGGGTTTCCTGATTGGCCACTCACTCCGGCAGGCACTTTCTGATTGGCTGGCGCGCTTGTTACCCGTCTCCCCACCTCCTGAAGTTCGCCAGTTTCCCACCCGCCCGAGCCTCTGGGCTGGCGGCTTCCACGTCAGTCGGCATTGAACCGAGGCAGGGGGGTGGCTGGGGTTGGGGCCCCACCGCGCGAACACCTGCACCCACCCACTCCCAACAGCCCAGCTCCAACGCCGCAATTAGCGGCGACAAATAGCTCTGCGAGGCGGGGGGCGGACAGAGGAAGTGCCTGCGAGGTGCTCTGAGCCGGGGCGGAGGCAAAGAGAAGCTAGAGTTAGCATTCGCCAGGAGGAGCCCCCAGACAAACCCAGACACAGATTCCTTTAGTATTTGTTCATTCATTCAACACTTATTAGCGTCTACTGTATACTAGAGCGAAGTCTGGGCATCTAGGGTGGAGGAAGGCTGGTAGGAGGAGAGGACATCTGAGAGGGTACAGGCTTAGAATAAGTGATCCTTTAGTTTAAACATTTATTCAACAGTTATCAACGCCTACTGTATACTAACAATAGCGCTGGACATCGTGCGAGATAGAGAAGAAGAGGGCTCAGAATAAGTGATCCTTTAGTTTGAACATTTATTCAACAGTCATCAACGCCTATTGTATACTAATAATAGCGCTGGACATCTTGCGAGATAGGGAAGAAGAGGGGTCAGCGGTCCGTGTCTCCACAGTGGAGGGAACAAACCCAGATACTAACGCTCTTAGCGTTTGCTCATTCATTAAGCACTAATTAGCATTTGCTGAATGCTGGGTCCCTTGTGATGAGACAAATCACAAAAATCATCATAATTATGGTAATATCTAATATTTAGAGAGTACTTGCTGGGTGCCTGGTAGTGTTTTAAGACTTTCCATAGCATGAATTCATTTAATTCACAACGGACCTATGAGGGTCAGTGTTCTCCTCACTGTACCAAGGAGGAAGCAGAGGCGCAGAAAGGTAGTGGGCTACACCTTCCTGAGGCACCATGTCAGGAGCAGAGTTTAGGACTCTGGGATGTGAGTGGAGGGGCACCTCTGTGTGGGAAGGTTGTGATGGGAGATTTGTGACACCTGGAGTCAGGGTGCTTACTTCTCTGGGTCCATTTCCCCTTGTGTAAAATGAGTTGGTTGATGGGTTGAGGTGAAGACGAAGTCGACGAATATTTGGTCATCTTGGGAGGAATGAGCCAAAGCGAGGGGTTCTGTTTGCTACTACAGAGCACTAGAGAGGTATGTGTTTACAGGAAAGTGGAAGTTTGCTAGTACGCGTGCATTAGGAGGCACATATCTTTGTATACGTGTGATATGCAGACCTATGGGTCTGTGCAAGAATTCAGGACGTACTGAGTGTATGTGGAGTGCATGTGAAGTTACAACCATGTGTGCGTGCATGCGCATTAAGGTGGCATGATATGTATGTGTGTGAGTTATAAAAATGAGTATGATACTGATTACGAACGTATGTGGGGTGTGTATTTTGGCATCATTGCTCACCAATGCACATCAAAAAAATCTTTCTTGAAGCCCCTTCTGTGTGCTCATTCCTGCTGGAGAAGATGGAGCCAGTGCAGAGGAGCCTTACCTCTGCCTCAGGGAGTTGAGATGCTACTGGGGGGAATCTTCCTTCTTCTGCTAAATAATCTACAAACAGTTCATTTCTGGAAGTTAAGCCACCTGGAGAAAGGGAATGATTTTGGGGGCCATGAGTACTAGGAACCTGGGAATGGGGCCCGTGCGAATAGGCAGTCTGGAGACAGATTCCTGAGGAGCCTGACTAGGAGCCAGGAAAGTCTGTAGCCCTGCAGCTACTCCTGTCCCCCAGAGGGGGCACCATGGTCCAGCACAGCTTGTTTGCTTCAGTTACTGAGCAAAAAACTGGGGAGCATATACTTTGAAATGTTGAAAAATACCCGATTCATGGGGAGTTCCCCATCTGGGGAGTGATCTGATATGGAATGCCAGAGAGGGCGTCCAGGAGAGAGGCGGAAGGAATGGCCAAAACAAAGGCCTGGAGGTGGGACTGAAGCTGGCTGGGATGGAGGAGGGAGTAGAGGGTGATTTGGAAGCATCTGACTTGGGGACTGTGGGAGCCTAGGGGAAGAGGTGATGGAATCTGAGTCCTGGGGGAGGGGACTTCCTGGAGACCTAGGCCAAAGATGATCCTTAAGAGAGAGAGGGAAAGGACATTCCTGGCAGAAGTCACAGCACACGCAAAGATATAGAGGTTGTCTCCCCTCAATTTGAGGTGGGTCAGGTGGTCATTTTTACAGATGGGGAAACCAAGTCTCAGAGGAGTTAAGTCACTTTCCCAAAGGTATGGTGGAGGCCCAGTTTGAACCCAGGCACTCTGACTCCAGACCCCATGCCATTAATACCTTGTTTAAACAGGCCAATGATTTAATGAATGAAGAATGAACGAATGAATAGTGGATAATTCATCTGAAAATCCTGCAGACAGAAGAGACTCTAAATCTGCCTACTTCTTGCCATATCTGCTTCCACCTCGCTTGGCCCACCATCATCTCTCCCTGTGGCCTGCAAGGCCCTGCTCAATCTGATCCCGGCTAACCTCTCCGACCCCTTCTCCTGCCACAATCCCCCTCACTTACTTTGTTCCAGCCACACTGGTATCTCTTTCTGATGCACTCTTAAAAGAAAAAAAGTATGGATCACAAAGTGAACATGACCTTTTGGGAATGAATTGGAGTTCTTGGATTCCTTCATCTATAAATTGGAAATGATATCCTCCCCCCCTGCAGTATTGTTGTGAGGTTTGGATGAGACAACACATGTAAACAGCCTAGTTGAGCATTGGGTACAAGCAGTCAACAAATGGTTATTTTTAAGTAGATTTGTGTTTTCATTGTAGTCAGGATAGGAGCTGACAGGATGGCTTTCATAGCTCACCTCTGCCCAGACTATAAAGGCCATTTGCTTTCATATGGCAAACATTATTTGGCACCTACTGTGTGCATACCCTAGGATGGGTCTGCCTCCATCTGTGGAAAGTTCTCTACTGCAGGGGGAGATAGCCATGGGCACTGATGATACCAGCTGGTTATCGTGATTTGGGGCTGTGTCCAGGGCAAAAGGATGGGAGCATATAGACAGTGTGTGTGTGTGTGTGTGTGTGTGTGTGTGTAGACTGGGAGAGATGCACACACATTAGGGCTAGAGCTCCAGGAAATGTGTCTGTGTGGCAGATTTAGGTTTGTCCATGATTGCCCGTAGTTATGTGTTTTGTCTGGGTGTGCATGCTCATGTGAGTTTCCCTGGGTCTCTATGTGTCAGTGTGGTGCCTGTGTGTGTAGGTGTACCCGCATACACGTGCATGTATGCATGATGCCTATGTGTGTTACCCTGGGCTTGTGCGTGTCTGTATAGATACTTAAATCAGTGTCTGGTCTCTGTACGTGCCTCCGTGTGTTTCCTTACTTCTGTGTGTGTCTATATGTATCTCCACATATGTGACATTCCCTGTGTGCCTCCAGGCCCCCCACCCCCACGGCCACCAGGGCAAGAGTGTGTACCCTGCCCAAATGTGTACCTCCGCCTGTCTAATGCTGTCTACGTCGCCCCCGCACCCTTCTCCCAGCCTAGCTAAGCTGTGAGGACATGGGAGACTCATCTCCCTACGGGCTACTGCCTGTGACCCCCATCCCTCGCCATGAGGGGCTTATTTCTCTACTTTTCTGTCTCTGGCTGTGCCTCCATTCCCACCCCCCAAATGCCTTCTGTGGTTAGCATCAACACTGGAAACCGAGTATCTGCGGAGGGTGCTCCGTGTGGGTGCGAGTGGGTGTGAAGACCAGGATGGGGCAGGGTGGGGAGGCTTACCTGACCACCCACTTCGACCCTCCGGACAAGCACCCACCCCGCCCCCAATCCCCAAATTGCGCATCCCCAATCTGAGTGGGGGGAGGGGAAACAGGATGCGGCGTGGCGCGTGCGCACTGCTGCCTTCAGTACCGCGGACAGCGCCTTCGCCCCCGCCTGCCGGCGCGCGCCACCTCCGCCCAGCACTGAAGGCGCGCTGACGTCACTCGCCGTTCCTCTGCAAACTCCCCTTCCCCGTCGCCTTGGTCGCATCCGTGCCGCCGCCGGTCCAGCCGGACTGCACCATGCGAGGCGCGAGATAGGGGGGCACGGGCGCGACCATCCGCGCTGCGGCGGCGGCGACTCAGCGCTGCCTCAGTCTGCGGCGGGCAGCGGCAGAGTCGCGTCGTGCCTGAGAGCGCAGCTGTTTTCCGGGGCGCTGCGCGGTCCGCCCCCGCGGCTCCTGGCCAGACTGCTCCTAGGACCCCCTGCCCCGCGCCGCAGCCATGAACTACCTGCGGCGCCGCCTGTCGGACAGCAACTTCATGGCCAATCTGCCAAATGGGTACATGACAGACCTGCAGCGCCCGCAGCCACCCCCGCCGCCGCCTGCTGCCCCCAGCCCCGGAGCCACGCCCGGTCCCGCGACCGCCACTGCCGAGAGGGTCTCCGCGGCCGCCCCCGTGGCCTCTCCGGCCGCCCCTAGCCCCGGGTCTTCGGGGGGAGGTGGCTTCTTCTCGTCGCTGTCCAACGCTGTCAAGCAGACCACGGCGGCCGCGGCTGCCACCTTCAGCGAGCAGGTGGGCGGCGGATCTGGGGGCGCAGGCCGTGGGGGCGCCGCCGCCAGGGTGCTGCTGGTCATCGACGAGCCCCACACTGACTGGTAAGCCACTGCTGCGGACGTCTTTCTGTGGGCCTGGGTCCCCAGATAGTTCCGTGACGAGCAATTATTGAGCGCCGCTTGTATGCAAGGCACCTGGCCCCCATGTCCAAAACCTTTTCCTTTAAATTTTTATGCTGGGCGCTTCCTGCGTGCGCCAACCCCCCCTCCGCCCCCCCCCCCCCGCCTTCTCGATCCATACAGGGAGCAGTTATCGGGCGCCTGCTGTGTACCTCCTTCCCAAATATATCCTTCAATATATCCTGTGAGCATTTGAGAGCCTAATGTGCCCTGCCCCCCCCAAACCTCACCCCAAAGGCCTTGTCCTCTAATGGATTTTGTGAGCATTTATCAAGTACCTGCAGTGTGCCTCATCGGGGAGCCCTTCCCCGAGGCCTTTGGCTTCCATAATTTTGTGAACATTCGTTGAGAGCTTGATACGTGTCTTGTCCCCCTCAACCCTTGCCCTAAGGTCTTCTCTCTAATAGATCTTGTGAGCATGTATCCGGAGTGTGCTATGTGCCTCACACCAGCCCTTTCCTCAAAGACCTTTCAAACTATTTAGTGAACATTGGTTGAGTGCCTGCTGTGTATCCCACCCAAGCTTCTCACCAAAAGTGTTGCCTTTAATGGATCCTGTGAGCCTTTATTGAATGCCCTCTATGTGCCCTAACTCCAGGCCCCCTCTCCAAGGGCCTATTTCTCCAAAGGATGTAGGAAGCATTTATTAAGGGCCTGATGCATGCCCCATCCCCAAGCTCCTTTCTCAAACATCATTTTCCTCAAATGAGTTCCTTGAACATTTTTGGAGTCTTCTGTGTGTGACTCATCTGCAGACTCTCCCCCAAACCTTTTTCCTACAACGGATCTGGAAAGCATTTATTAAATGCCTCCTTTATCCCCCTTTCTCAACTACTTCTTCAAAGATCTTTCCTTTGGTGGACCCACTTAGCATTTATCACCTTCCTGCTCTGTGACCCTTCTTTAAAGGTTCTTTCCTCCAGTGTATTCATCAAGCATTTATTGAGCGCCTGCTGTTTACCCCATCCCTAACACCTTTTCCTCCAGTGGCTTCAGTCTGCATGTATTGAGCACCTTCTGCATGACCCACCTTTAGACTCTCTCCATAAAGGCCTTTGCCTCCATTTCATACAGTGATCAGATATCTAGCACTTGCTGTGTCCACCGTTTCAATCCATTTTTCCAAAGACCTTTTGTTTTTAATCACTCCTTGGAGCATTTGTGGAGCACTTGCTGTGTGCCTAACTCTGTGCTTTCTCCACAAAAGCCTTTCCCCCCGTGGATGGAGAATTAGAAGCTTACATAAATCAAGTTTCTGCATCCCCATTCCTCTTCCACAAAAGGCTTTTCCTCCAGTGGATCCAGGGACTGTATGCCCATCCCTAGCCCCAACTCTCCAAAGACCTTTCCTTTTAATGGATCCAGTGAGCATGTATTCATTGTCTGCCAGGTGCTCAACTCTAATCACCTTCTCCTAAAGGTATTTTCCTCCAATGGCTCCTGTGAGCATTTTTGGAGCGCCTTCTGTGTGCTCTATGTTCATACCTCCTCCTGAAAGTCCTTTTCTTCCAGTGGATCTAGTGAGCGTGTAGAGGGTACACTCTCCTTCATTACCCCTAGGAGAACCTGTGCTCATCCTAAAGCCTCTACCCAGGGTCTTTTCCTTTGATAAATCCAGAACCCAGTTTACAAGGGTTACCCCTTCCCCACTCCCTTCAGTATTGCTAGGATTCCCTCTCCCAGTCTGAAGTCCATACCTCAAAGGGTCTTTCTTCTATTTAAGCCAGTAAACACCTGTTGAGCCTATACCTACTATAAAGAGCCATTCTCAACTTTCTCTTCCCAAGTCTGGAAGTTCCTGCCCCTGTCTCAAGAGCTCTCTACTTCAGCCTAAACTTATTGAGCACCAGCTCTGTACTGGTTAGATCACCTCTCCCCCCAGGAGCCCTTACCCAGCAGCCCTTCTCTCTATTTAGAGCCATTTATTCATTCTACAGATGGTTATTGCATACTTTCCATATGTCAGAGTGTGAGAGGCATTTATTAAGCACTACTATATACTGGGAAGAACCCTCCTTCAGTTCCCCTTCCTTCTATTCCCAAACCCTAGCTGGCTTCTCTATCCCTTTTCCTCCATTCAGCCCCACAATCGTTTGATGTGCACTTATGGTATACTAAGACCCCATATTCAGTCCTCCTCCCCTTCTTGTAGCCCTAACTCCCCCTTCAGCACTCTCCATCCTCCTTTTCACACTACACGATCCTGAAAGCTCATAATGTGCACCTACTATATTTTGGCTGGGTCCCCTTCCCCGACTTAGCAGCCATCTTCCCAACTGCCCTTCCCCCCCCCCAAATAATCCAGAAAGCATTTATTAATCTCTTACTTTACTCTGTTCAAACAACCACATTCTCATCCCTGCAGCAGGCTCCTCCACTCTTTTCTCCATCAACCCATAAAGCATTTATTGAACACACGCTGTAATTCCTTCACCAACACCCACTCAGACAGATGTCACCTTCCTGGCTAAATTTGCTCGATTGAAGTCAACTAACCTTAATGAGGCCCCTGCTCTATATTGGTAACCACTCTCCTTTAGACTTCCCTTCTCCACTCTGACCCTCCAGACAGATTCTTGGCTGCTTTTTCCTTCCTTCCATCAAGTATTTATTAATTGTCTACTGAATACTGACAAGACCCTTCCCCTTTCCATAAGCATAACTCCAGTGTTTTCCATTTTTTCTTCTAATTTTTCCAGCAAGCATTTATTGAGCACTTGCTGGATTCAGTAAAAGATTCTTCCTTTCCACTTCTGCATCCCAGAAACCCCCTTTATCCCAGCAGCTGCTCCAGTCTTTTCTTCCAGGCAATCTAGCAAATATTTATTTGGTGTCTACTATAGCTGGGGTGGGGTGGATAAAGGGAGAGAGCCCATGTGCACCAGGCCCAGTGTGGGGAACAGAGACCTCTGCACCACCAACTTTCAGACATTCCGAAGCATGACAGCTTTAGGGATATCAGCCCGGAATAAAGGAGAAGTGGTACAAACTCTGTAATGGATTGCACACCTAAATACAGTCTGACACCCTTCCCAGCAAACCTCACCCCTCTCATGCCTTCCTGGGTCTCCAGTCCTCCATGGTCTGAAGTTGCAAACTCTGAGTTGAGACTCATCTCGCCTTTTCAGAGATAATTTAGTCCAGTGTTTTTCAAACTGTGGGTCACCTATTGGCTTGTGACCAGCATTTCATTGTCTTCATGAAGTAGGATAAATGAAAATAGAAAATAACAGAGTATACTGCACATAGTAAGTGGAATTATTATTTAGTGAAACAGTTACCTTAATGATAAATATAATCAATAGTGTATACCATATATTATCTATGACATATGCTGTAGAACACATTTGTTCTATAATGGGTTTATAGTATATAATATATATGTGTATGTTTTTCTTCATGAAATGGAATAAAATAGGGCAGGAAATATCAAACTCCATTGCAGATAGTAAAGGTAATTAATTACTGAAGCTTTCATTCCAACATATGTATATTTATATACATTCTGCTATTTTAGATACATAGACATATAATATGTAATATACAGTGTATTATATGTTGTATATTATATTAGACATCCTATATTATATTTTCTGTATAACATATTATATGTCTTATATAACATATATTACATATATATAGGGTGGGTTATTATGTAAATATGTGTATAGTGGGTTATATAAACTCTATTTTTTCTTGTGGCTTCTTTTCTTAGACTTCCCTGGAAGCAGACCCTGAGACTCTGGGATTTGCGTGCAGATTTATTGGGGACAGCTCTTGGGAACAACACCTGTTGCGGGGGAGGAGTGGGAGAAGCAGGATTTGGCAGAGGGAAAGGTTGAGTTCTGATGCAGCCACAACAGAGGCCTCAGCCAATCATCTGGAAAGCTCTGGAGCTGGGATGACCCTTCAGAGTTGTCCCAATGGAGGTGGGGTGCCCAGGCTTTTGTGTTCCTGCATCAGTGTGTCATTGGCCACAGGCTGCTCCCTGGGAGGAGGCGTGATGTTGGGGGAGGCAATTTCCAGTGAAGGACAGGGCTGTGAGCCTTCAGCAGCAGATACCCCCCAGAAGCTGGGGGACAAATGTGAAAGCCTGAAGAAGGGGGGTGGTGAGGATGTGGGTGGAGTGCAAAGTCCACCCCCCCCCGTACTACTCAGATTCACTTGCTTCTTAGAGTAGGTTCACCCCATCTAGGAATAGCATTTCCAGGATTGTAATTGATCTTGTTTCCTGGGGAAACTTGAAAGAACGGTTAGTGGGATGAACTGCAGTTGATAACTGTGGCATAAATAAATGATATGCATTGTCTCCTTCCCCTACTATATACCTTCTAGATTCCCCTCACCCTCAGCCAGCGCCTCTCTTGGTCTCGGTGGCTTACCTGGTGGGTGATCCATTCCCTCATCCTTGATGAATCTCTGAACCCTTGTTCCCCATGCTCTCCTCAGGCTGTGACTGCTGTACTTGTCTGTTTGCCATCAAAGTTGAGCAAGGGGTGCCAACAGATGCCCAAGTAGATCATCTGGGTGCCAAACATACTCCTTCCTGCCCCACTGTGTGACAGCACCCCTACCTCCTCCTGATGGTCAGGGCCGTGTACCTCTGCCGGGGCAGTGACTCCTTTGATGTCCGTTGGCATGTGAAACCTGAAGTGTCCAGGTAGCAGTCGAAGCTTAGAATGTAATGGGATTCTTGCTGTGTCCCCTGGTAGCAGTGTTCCCCCTTGGAGAACCAGGACATCTAAGCTTACAAAGCCATAAAGGAACAGGAGGCGCACATTCCAAAAGTGCATCACTGGGATTGATGGTAAGCTGCGCCACTCCTACTTTCACCTCCGAGTTCTCAGACCCGTGTATTCTACCTGCTAGGAACACAGCACAAACAACAGTCATTGATTTAGAGTGGACACCGTGTTTTGGAGGATGGTGTTCCATTCTTGCATGGTAGCACCTCCAAGCTGGGGTCTTGTTCCTTCACTCTGTCAGGTCAGCAGCTTCTGGGTGGTGTGTTATATAACATCATCAGTTGATTCCATGGTCGTGGGCCCACTTTTCACCTCCTTTGATGTAAAGTGTGTCCTTCAGGGTTTTTTATTTGTTTGTTTTACATTTGGTTTCTTTTTTTAAAAAAGATATGCTTTTTGGTGAAGAAGATTGGCCCTGAGCTAACATCTGTTGCCAATCTTCCTCTTTTTTTTTTCTCCCCAAAGCCCCAGTACATAGTTGTATATCATAGTTGTAAGTCATTCTAGTTCTTCTATGTGGGACGCTGCCTCAGCATGGCTTGATGAGCAGTGTGTAGGTGTGCGCCCAGAATCTGAACCGGCAAACCCCAGGCCACCAAAGCAGAGCGCAGGAACTTAACCACTACCGCGCTGGGCCAGCCCCTATGTCCTTCAGTTTGATGCCATTTTATATGGGATCCCATACTCGTGGATCAAACATTGTACAAACCCTTGGACAGTGATACTGGCTATGGTCCTACGGTCAGGAAAGGCAAACCCATATGTAGAATATTCCAGTCAAAATGAACCGTTACTCTTTCCAGAGTGGAAAGGCTCCAATGTACTCAGCTTGCCATAAAGTGGCTGGTCGGTCTTCTTGAGGGGTGGTGTCGTGTCAGGGACTCAATGTTGGTCTCTGTTGCTAGCAGGTTGGACATTCAGCAATAATACTGTAGCCCCACATATAGCCTCTATCTCTGCTACTCTTGCCACTTCATTCACGTGCCCATCTGCTTGCACTGGGGTGGATGATTCGAAAGGCTGGCTGACATCATCTAGCTGACTCATTCTGTCTACCTGATTGCTTAGTGCCATTTCCGTGGCGGATGCTGTCTGGTGGGTGTTAACATACAAAACTAAGATCTTCACTTCTCACTTTTTGCCCACACCCATATGTCCACCCGCATTTCTGTGTCTCAGGCCCCCTTGTCCTAATCTTCCAATGTTTTTTCTTCAAGGCCTCTGACCAATCAGCCAAGCCATTCACTACTGCCCATCAGTGAATATATATTCTAATCTTGGGCCACTTTCTCCTTCCCCACAAAGGAGATGACCAGGTACACAGCCCAAAGCTCTGCCCATTGGGAGCCCTGCCACTGTTTTCAAGGTCACTCTGAGTGAGACTCTAGTACAGCTGCTGTCCATTTTTGACTTCCACCCACATGCCAAGCCAATCCATTTGTGAACCAAGCTTAGACTTTTTCTTCCTTCATCTGCTGCTTGTAAGAAGTCCCCTTAGTGAGCTGAGGGAGGCACTAGCGCAACTGTGGATGACAGGCATCTGGGTTACCTGCTCAGGTAGCTTGCTTGGTCCTGCTTGGTCCTCCTGGACCCATCTGGCTTTATTACCTGGCAGGCCTGGCAAGACCTAGCTCATAATAGTTACTTCTGGATGCATGGTCATTTGGTGCCCCATAGTCAAGCATTCTTTCTCTATCAGGGCCCAGTGTTGCACCAGGATTTGTTTCTCAAAAGGCATGTAGTTCTCTGCTACAAATGACATGGCCTTGCCCCAGAACCCCGAAGACCTCCCACTCTGGCTTCCCATAAGCTCCACACGGCATCTTTTCCCACAACTGACACCTCCAGCATCATAGGCTCCGCCAGATCACATGGCCTGAGTGGTAGGACTGCTTGCACCACAGCCTGGAGCTGCTGCACAGCCCTTTTCTGCTCTGGCCCCCGCTCAGAGCTGGCAGCCTTATGTGTCACCTGAAATATGGGTCAGAGCAGTATTTCCAGGTGTGGAATAAGCTGCCTCCAGAACTTGAACAGGTCTACCAGGTGTTGTGCTTTTTCTTCATGGTGGGAGGTGCAAGATGCAATGCTTTGCCCTATTCTTTGCAGGGGCTGACATGGCATGCCTTGGACCACTAGACCCCTAAAAATTTTACTAATGTGGCAGGCCCCTGAGTCTTTGTAGGGTTTATCTCCCACCCTCTGGAATGCATGTGTCTTATGAATGCAACGTGCTCATCATCTCTTGCTCATCTTGTCCAATCAACATGATGTAACAGATATGGTAGTTCAGTGTGATATTCTGTGGGATGTCCAGATGGTCCAGGTCCCTGTGGACTATATGAGGATACAGAGTGAGAAAGATAACATAGCCCTATGGCAAGACGATCAACGAATGTTGTTGTCAGTCCCATGTGAATGTGAACTGTTTCTGATTCTCTTTTCTGATTAGAATAGAAAAGAAGGCGTTCACTGAATCAGTGGCCACCTGCTGTACCTGAAGTCTTTTAATCTGCTCTAGCAATGACAGCAAGTCCAGTACAGCACCTTCAATCAGGGCTACTACTTGGTTGAGCTTGCAGTAGTCCACAAGCCTTCTCCAGAATTCATCCAGCCTCCTCAGGGGACAAACTGGTTAATTCACTGGAGATATGATGGGACTAACACCCTTGCATCCTTTGGAGCTTTCAGAGTGGCACTAATCTCCACCATCACCCCTAGGATATATACAAGATTGTCTTTGATTTACTGTTCTGATCACAGGAGGGGCGTGTAGTTTCAGAGGCTCCCATTTGGACTTCCCCACTACAATAGCTCTTACCCCACAGGCCAAGGAACCCATGTTGGGGCTCTGACAACTACAAATACGTCCATTCCAATTATGCATTTGTAAGCTGGGGAAGTGACCACTGGGTGGACTGTGGACCCAGTGGACCCACTGTGAGCAGGACCTGGGCCAGAACTTCATTTATTACCTTACCACTACTGTGCTTCCCAACGTGGCTGGTGCCGCTCCCACCAGCATATTCCTTATTGATTTTGTAAGTTGGGTATATCCTCTGGGCCCTCCCGTAGAACATAGTCAGCTGGTTGGTTTTCCAGACTTCAGTAGTGTATCTACTCTAACATGTCTGCTTCTCTGAGCCCTTTGATCCTTTCTTCCACAGTCTGCCGTGGAAGTTCTGGCGTTTGTGCTTTACTTGGTGTGGGCCATTGTTTTCTTCAAGCTTCCACAAATCATCCTAGCAGTGATTCAGCAACATCTCTTAGAGTCCTTGACAGGCTTTTAAGCTCTGTGTCCAGGGAGAGTGCTCCTACTCCGTGTTCCACCCGCCTTGAACCATTGTCCTCAGGATCCGTTCTTATGTGTGTTTTCACAGTTCCTGTCAATACATATTTGCCAGATTCTTCAGCTTCTGCATATTGTTCCTCTCCTTCCTTTGCAAGCTTAGAGCCTCTCCAGTCAGGTTGTGCTAGGATTTTACCCTGGTTATTCATCTGGTTGCCGAGAGGGGAGAGGAGGTAGATTCTGAAAGGGGCAAGCATTGTCTTATAAGGAACCTGCTTCATTCAAGGCCTCTGCATTACGTTCAAGCAGAAGGAAGGTCTATATTCTGACAAGGAGGAATGGCTACTCCTGTAGGCCCAGTGAGTTCAGGTGAATCTGTAAGTTCGAGGAGTTACACGCATCTTCCCAGATATCCCCATCCCAAGTCTCAGGGTTCCATTTCTGTCCCATTAGAGCCCTGAGAATGGCATAGGAGATGTGCTGGGCCTGAGAATCCAACCTTCTCTGAAGCTCTGCTACACTTACAATTGAGTCCTAAGCCTGGTCCTCCCCTCTGTCTGCCCTCTGGTTGCAGGAGATTAGGGTTTCCTTAAATGCAGCCAAGGAGGTCCTCTGGCTTTCACATTTTGCCTTGAGTTGGTGATTTTTCACCCTAAGGGTGTCAGATCTTTCTCCAGATAATCAGTGGCATTTAGCAAATAGTCTCCCAAGTCTGGTTACCATTTCCCTCACACCTCTCAAGTATCAAGTGCATTCCCTTCCACCAGTATCTTGTTACAGTCCACCGCAGTAAAAGTTACTGCTGCCCCCAAACCCCAAGAGCCTGCACTGCACTTCTCCCACTCAGGAGAATAAACTCCTTACTGCATCTTTGCCCACTACTGACACCTCCAGTATCATAGGATCTGCCAGATCATATGGCCTAAGTGGCATCCTGCCTGCACCACAGCCCAGACCTGCTGCAGAGTGCTGTGTGTCGCTACAGCATGTCAGGAGCTATCTGTGCTTCGCCTCCCACCAATGATGGCTCTTCATTGCCTGCTGGCTTCTGGGCAACTTAGCTCCAGAATGGCATCTGGATCCTCTTTGTGGTTTCACTTCTCTAGCCTGCTGTTTTAGGTTGCGTTCTCTGGAAACAGATTTTGAGGCAGAGATTTGCATGTAAGAGGCTTACTGAGGAGTGTGTTTGGGATCAACACCTGTAAGGAGGGCAGGTTTGGGCTGAGGCTTCAGCTGATCCCAGGGGGAGCTCTGGGGCTGGGATGGTCCTTCAGAGTCAGCCCATGTTGAGGCAAAGAGGCTGGCCTTTGTACTCACTCATAGACCAGATATAAGCCAGGGGCTGCCTGAAGTACATATAACGTTGGCCAAGGCAGTTTCTTGTGACAGAAGACAATTCCCAGGGGGACACAGCCATGAGCTGTCAACAGCTGATATTCAGGGTGCATTGGCCTTGAAGAGGAGATCTGAGCAAAGTACCACAGAATCCACTACACTTATGGTCAAAAAAGTTTGAAAAATAGTGAGGTACTCTACATTCGTCATCACTTTGTAGATGAAAAATACACAGGTCTGAGAGAGATTCTCTTCTAACACTTGTGAGAAGACGGTGTCAATAAGGGAGCGTGTGTGTGTGTGTGTGCGTGCACGAGAGAGAGAGAGAGAGAGAGAGAGAGAGAGAGAGAGAGACAGAGACAGAGAGGGAGAGGGAGAGAGGGAGAGAGAGAGGGAGAGAGAGACAGAGAGAGGGAGAGAGACAGAGAGGGAGAGAGAGAGAGGGGGAGAGAGACAGAGAGGGAGAGAGAGAGAGGGGGAGAGAGACAGAGAGGGAGAGGGAGAGAGGGAGAGAGGAGAAGCTAGCTGGGCTTGGGGTCTTTGGGCATGTCAGTGAAGTCACCAGGGCCCGTTTGTACTGTGTGTATGTGTCAGAGACCCTGATTGTGTGCAGGTAGGTGACCTGGGAGTGGCTCCTCCCCTCATCCTCCTTCTATGAGAAACTTGATTAGGGATGAGCTTCTGTCTGTGGAGAAGCCTGTCAGGTAGGAATCCTGGGCCTGGAGGAGGAGGCCACCGGAAACCAAGCCCAGATAGGGATGGGCCCAAGGACAATGACATAGCAGTTCGTGATTGCCCACTGCTGCTCCTACCCCTCTTCCCTCCTATGGCTTCCCCTCCTCCTCAGCTGCATTCCTCCCTGCCCTCATCATTGCTGGCTCGGCTTCTGTAGAACCACAGCTAGCCCACACCCCTCGGTCTGCTCCTCCTTTTCTGATACAGCTGCCCACCTACAGCTGTTGTGTCCCTCACGGCACACGACCACAAGTGGTGAATGTGCTCCTCCTTGGGAAAGGGCCAGAGAGCAGAGGGATGCCTGAGGAAGCACAAGCAGACACAGGCACTGAGACATACCCAGGCACACTTCATATATATGTATTCTCTAAGGTTTTTTGCCATTTACAAACCTCTATGCATTTTCAAAGTACATTACAGTTTACAAAGAACTCTTCATTTTTCGAAGCTTTTCAAAAACATTTACAATAGCAGTGTGACAAGCAGGTCATACTTGGGGAAATGCTTGCTCTCTATGGCTTAGGGACTCATTTTACAGTTTGCAATGTCCTTTGACATTTACACACCTCCATGAGGATTACAACAGACTTTATTGTTTACAAAGCGCTGTTGAGTTTTTCGAAGTGTTTCAACAATTATAAAGCGCTTTATGGTTTCTCTAGGGGCAATGAAGGGGCAAAGGGGTCAAAGAATTGGCCTGGGTTTTGTCTTCCTGAGATACGAACATTGATGGATGTGGTCTGCTTTTCCTCTCCAGGGCGAAATACTTCAAAGGGAAAAAGATCCATGGAGAAATTGACATTAAAGTAGAACAGGTTAGTTGGGGCAAGTGGACCTGGGGGTCGACCGTGCAGACTGAAAACTGGGTGATCCTTTTTGCGTGATGTGAATGAGTCACCAATTTCTTTTTTCCTTCCTAGGCTGAATTCTCTGATCTCAACCTCGTGGCCCATGCCAATGGGGGATTCTCTGTGGACATGGAAGTTCTTCGGAATGGGGTGAAGGTCATGCGGTGAGTATAAAAAGGGTACCTTGGTGTTATGGGAGAGGCACAAGGACTACCTTAGAGCTGAGGGAGCATCCCCACATCCTTCTGTGAGCAAGAACTTAGGCACATCACAGTAGCCAAGATATGGAAACAACCTAAGTGCCCGTCAGTGGATGGATGGATAAAGAAGATGCGGTAGGGGCCCGCCCGGTGGCGCAGCGGTTAAGTTCGCACGTTCCGCTTCAGCGGCCTGGGGTTCGCCGGTTTGGATCTCGGATATGGATATGGCACCACTCATCAAGCCATGCTGTGGCAGGTGTCCCACATATAAAGTAGAGGAACATGGGCATGGATGTTAGCTCAGGGCCAGTCTTCCTCAGCAAAAAGAGGAGGATTGGTAGCAGGTAGCTCAGGGCTAATATTCCTAAAAAAAAAAAAAAAAGATGTAGTATATTTATATATAATGGAATATTGCTCAGCCATGAGAAGGAAGGAAATCCTGCCATTTATGACAACATGGATGGACCTTGAAGGTATTATGCTAAATGAGATAAATCAGACAGAGAAAGACAAATACTGTATGATATCTCTTATATGTGAAATCTAAAAAAGCCAAACAGAAAAACAGAGAGTGAAATGGTGGTTACCAGGGGCTGGGGAAATGGGAAGGTTGTTGTTTAAGCGTGCAAACTTGCAACTAGTAGATAAATAAGTCCTAGAGATCTAATACACAGTATAGTGAATATAGACAATCATATTGTATTATATCATCAAACTTGCTAAGAGACTAGATCTTAATTATTCCCACCAAAAAAAGAAATGATGATTATGTGACATGATTGAGGTGCTAAGTAATGCTACAGAGGCAACCACATTACAACGTATAAGTGTATCAAATCAACATGTTGTGCACCTTGAACTTACCCAATATTATATGTCAAATATATTTCAATTTTTTAAAAAAGAACTTAGGCACAGAATGTGGAAAGATATCTTCTGTTCTGAAGAAGTCTAGGATCCCAGCAGACCACAGACCAAAGTTTTCAGTTACTAATTCCACAAACATTTCTTGAGCGTCTACTGCGTGCCACGTGCTACTCTCAGCATTTTACAGTCAACAAATATTTATTGAGTACCTACTGTGTACCAGGAGCTGTTCTACGTGCTGAGGACCTGGCAGTGAACAAAACAGCCCAAAAAATAAAACAAAAAAAAGCCCTCTGCCCTCACAAAGCTTACATTCTACTGAGGGACACAGACAATAAACAAATAGAACAGAAAACGTAAAAGTGCTAAGAAAAAATATATAGCAGTGAAGGGCTGTAGGGGTTGTTGGTTGGTGAAGGGGTCTGCAATTTGGATAGAGTAGACCAGCAGTGTGAGAGACATTGAGGAAAGACCTGAAGGAGGTGAACGAGTGATCCAGGCAGATATCTTGCGGGGAAAGGTTTCAGGCCGAGGGAACAGCCCTGAGGCTGGAATTTATTCTGAGCATCATCCTTTGAGGACAGCTGAGAGATTGTGTAGTCTGAGAGACTGTGGCCAGGGAGCTGTCAGAGCTGAGTGGGGAAGCTGCAAGCGGACCTTGGTGAGGGGAGGAGCAGGTAGGAAAGGCTTAAGGGGGTCACTAGATGGAGAAAGGGTGTGTGTGGTGGGGGGAACAGCTCGTGCGTGTGTGCTGAAATGAGAAACCACTTTGCAATTTCTAGGAGCTGTGGAGATTTAGAAACTTGGGCTTTACTCTAAGGGTGGTGAGGAACTTCTGGGGGGCCCTCCACATTGCTACCCCTGCCACCCCAGGTCTCTGAAGCCGGACTTTGTGCTGATCCGCCAGCATGCCTTCAGCATGGCACGGAATGGAGACTACCGCAGTTTGGTCATCGGGCTGCAGTATGCCGGAATCCCCAGCGTTAACTCTTTGCATTCTGTCTACAACTTTTGTGACAAGCCCTGGGTGGTAAGTGACTGGAAGGGTGCTAGTGGCAGAGGGAATAGCTCAGGCATGCACGTGAGGGCTTGAAGTCACTCTGTGATTTGGGGGAACTGAGCAAGTTTGGAGGCTTGGAGACTCCCTCTAGGTGAAGGACTCGCTGACCCGTCTCTTCTGGCTCTCGTAGTTTGCCCAGATGGTTCGACTGCACAAGAAACTGGGAACAGAGGAATTCCCTCTGATCGATCAGACCTTCTACCCCAATCACAAAGAGATGGTGAGTCTGGGGGAAGTAGAGTGGGCAGAAGGGAAAAGCGTCGTGCCTCCTGCAATACTGTTGCCACCGGAGGGATTACCCACGGTGTGCTGTCGGAGAGGACAGCCCGCACTGCACATGGAGGGTGACGTTGCTTCGTGATAAGCTTTATTAGTACCGCGAATTTGCTTATGTGGTTACCAGTATGATTTAAATCATTGATCCTGTTACTTATAGTATCTATTCGCACCAGTATTAAAAATCAATTTCTAATGTAAATTAACAGAACTAATGTAATGAATCACATCACATTGCATATAGAAATCGAGTCATTGTTACTAAAATTATCAAATATTCCTCCCTATAGAAATATTACCAATGTTTCAAATCAGGATTGCCAATAAAAATTACCAGTAGCAATCTTATAAATTAAATTGTTTACAAGTAGAAATTGAATTGTTGGTTACTATTATCATAAAATATAATCTCTAGTATTACAATATCACCAATTCTATAAATTATTTTTACTGATATAAATTGTGAGTACCAATGTTATGAATTAAATTATACTTCCTAACAGAAATTGAATAATCATTTCTAGTATCATCAAAGATTATAACTATTATTACAAATTATTATCAGTATTACAAATTATACTTTAATAAATTATAAGTGCCTGTTTTGAATTATATTATACTTAAGAATAGAAATTATAGGGGCTGGCCCCGTGGCCGAGCGGTTAAGTTCGCGCGCTGCGCTGCAGGCGGCCCAGTGTTTCGTTGGTTCGAATCCTGGGCACGGACATGGCACTGCTCACCAGGCCACGCTGAGGCAGCGTCCCACATGCCACAACCAGAAGGACCCACAACGAAGAATATACAACTATGTACCGGGGGCTTTGGGGAGAAAAAGGAAAAAAAAATAAAATCTTTAAAAAAAAAAAAAAAGAATAGAAATTATATTATTATCATCAAATATTATAACTATTACAATTTATTACAGGTGTTACAAGTTAAGATTATCAATATAAGTGAATTGTTATAATTACTAAAAGAAATTAAACTATTAATGCAAACATTGTAAAATGTTGTTACAAATTATTACCAATGTTACAATTTAAGATTACTAATAAATTATGAGTACCTATGTTTTGAATTGTCTTATAATTACTAATATAAATCATTATTAATATGGTTAACATTCCAAGTGATATTATATATAATTACTGATATTAAAGTTATGATTACTAATATAAATTATGAGTACCACAGTTATAAATCAAATTTTAGTTACAAATAGAAATTGAATCACCAGTACTAATGCCATCAAATTTTACAACTAATTTTACAAATTTTTAACAATATTACCGATTATGTTTACTTATATAAATAATCATTACCAGTTTTATGAATTAAATTACAGTTAAATGTCAATATTAACCCAACATTACCAACTTGGTTAAATAAGCATTGATACTAATATTAAAAATTCTTACCAGTATTACGAATTATGATCACTGACAGAAATTCACAGTGTCATGAATTAAGTTTACTTACAGATGAAGATAGAATCATTAGTTCTTAGGAACCCAATTTGTTTATCGTTATTATTATTCCACATTCTTTGAGAGACAGTATAGCTGGCTATGATTAAGAGCATGGACTCTGTAGCCAGAATTTCTGTGTGAGAATCCTAGCTCCACAACTTATTAGCTTCCTAACATAGGAAACGTTATTTAAATGCTCCGTGCCTCAGTTTACCCATCTACAAAATGTGGATAATAATAGTTCCTGCCTCATAGAATTGGTGTGAGAATTAAATTATTTAATGAACCTAAAGTGGTTAGAACAGCGCATCTGGCATCTATGAACTTCTACCTAAGTGTTGACAAACTTCCCTTCTATTCCTAGTTTGTTCAGTGTTTTTATCATGAAAGGATGTTGGACTTTGGCAAATGCTTTTTCTATGTTTATTGATGTGATCATGTGGTTTTTGTCCTTTATTCTATAAATATTGTGTATTATATTAACTGATTTTCATGCAAGTTGAGTGACACTTGCATTCCTGGGCCAAATCCCACTTGGTCATGATGTGTAATCGTTTTTATATGTTGTGGGATTCTGTTTGCTAGTATTTTGTTGAGAATTATGAAATCTGTAGTCATAAGGGATATTGGTCTGTAGTTTTCTCGTGATATCTTTGTCTGGTTTTGGTATCAGGATAATGCTAGCCTCATAGAATGAGTTGGAAGGTTAAATTATTGATTTTATATCTTTTTTCTTTTTAAATATAGACATTTACAACTATCAATTTCCCTATAAGCACCACTTTAGCTGCATCCCTTAAGTTTTGATGTGTTGTGTT
Source organism: Equus asinus (assembly GCF_041296235.1). Classification (NCBI taxonomy): domain Eukaryota; kingdom Metazoa; phylum Chordata; class Mammalia; order Perissodactyla; family Equidae; genus Equus; species Equus asinus. The sequence goes on from NC_091820.1 coordinate 39,873,164, forward strand.
TTCATTTTCATTAATCTCAAAGTGTCTTCTAATTTCCCTGGTCATTTCTTCTTTGAGTGATTGGTTATTTAGAAGCGTTTTTATGGGGGCTGGTCCAGTGGCACAGCAGTTAAGTGCACACGTTCCACTTTGGTGGCCTGGGCTTCGCCAGTTCAGATCCCAGGTGTGGACATGGCACCACTTGGCAAGCCATGCTGTGGTAGGCATCCCACATATAAAGTAGAGGAAGATGGGCACGGATGTTAGCTCAGCAAAAAGAGGAGGATTGGCAGCAGATGTTAGCTCAGGGCTAATCTTCCTCAAAAAAAAAGAAGAAGGAGAAGAAGTGTTTTCATGTTTCGCATATTTTTGAATTTCCCAAATTTCCTTCTGTTATTGGTTTCTAATTTCATTCACTTGTGGTCAGAGAAAATACTTTGTATGATTTCCGTCCTTTTACATTTACTGAGATTTGTTTTGTGGCTTAACGTATAGTCTGTCCTGGGGAATGCTCCGTGTACACTTGAGAAGAACATGTATTCTGCTGCTGGAGTGTGCAGTGTTCTATAGGGGTCTGTTAGGTCTAGTTGGTTTGTAGTGTTATTCAAGTCTTCTCTTTCCTTATTGATCCCTTATTTAAAGTGAGGTGTTGAAATCTTCAACTATTATTGTTGAATTGTCTATTTCTCTCTTTAATTATGCCTGTTTCTGTTTCATGTATTTTGGGGCTTTATTGTTAGATGCATATATATTTGTCAGTGTTTTATCTTCTTCATGGATTGACCCTTTTTATCAGTATAAAATGTCCTTCTTTATCTCTGATGACAATTTCTGTTTTAAAGTCTATTTTATCTGATCTTGACATAGCCATTTTAACTCCCTTTTGGTTATTGTTTGTGTGGTAAAACTTTTTCTATCCATTTACTTTCAACTTATTTGTGCCTTTGAATCTAAAGTGTGTCTCCTGCACACTGCATATAATTGGGTCATGTTTTTCATCCATTCTGCCTAACTCAGCTTTTCATTGGAGTGTTTAATTTATTTACACAATGTAATTAGCGATAAAGTAGAATTTATGTTTGTAATTTTGCTAGTTATTTTCTATATTTCTTATGTCTTCTTTGTTCTTGTATTCCTCCATTAATGCATTCTTTTGTATTAAATAGGTATTTTCTAGTATACCACTTTAATTCTCTTGTTGTTTCTTTTCTGTGTTTTTTTTTAAAATTATTTTCTTCGTAGTTTCCCTGGGGGTTACAATTAACATCTTAATTTATACCACTCTCATTGGAATAAATGTCAAGTTAATTTTAATAGTATTTTTTTAAAACTTTGCTTCTTTATAGCTTTATTCCCTCATCCCTCCTTTGTGCTCTTATCATCAGACAAATCGCATCTTTATACATCATGTGCCCAGGAACATAGACTTATAATTATTGCTTGATGCAATTATCTTTTAATTCAGATAAGAAAAAAAGTGTTATAAACAAAAAATACATTCATACTATCTTTTATATTTATCTATGCAGTTACCTTTACAGATGCTCTTTATTTCTTCATATGGGTTCAAGTTACTGTCTAGTGTCATTTTATTTCTGCCTGAAGGACTCTCTTAGTATTTCTTGTAGAGGAGTGTGCTAGTGACAAATTATCGCAGTTTTTGTTTATCTTGAATGTCTTAATTTCTCCTTCATTTTTGAAATATAGTTTTGAAGTATATAGAATTCTTAGTTGACAGTCTTTTACTTTCAATGTTTTGAATATATTGTTCCATTGCCTTCTGGCCTTCAAGGTCTCTAATGAAAAATCAGCTGTTAATCTTACTGAGGATCCCTTGTATGTGATGAGTCACTTCTCTCTTACTACTTTCAAGATTCTCTCTCTGTCTTTGTCTTTCATAAGTTTGTTTATGATGTGTCTAGATGTAGATGTCTTCGAGTTTATTCTACTTGAAATTCAGTGAGCTTCCTGGATGTATAAGGTTAATATTTTTCATCAAATTTGGGAGGTTTTCAGCCATTATTCCTTCAAATATCCTTTACTGCACCTTTCTCTCTTCTCTCTCCTTTTCGGACTCCCATTATGTGTGTGTTGATGTGCTTGATGGTGTTCCACAGGCCTCTGAGGCTCTCTTCATTGTTTATTTTTTTCTTTCTGTTCCTCAGATTGGATAATCTCAGTTGACCTATCTTAAAATTCACTGATTCTTTGCTCTGCCGGCTCAAATGTACTGTTGAGCCCCTCTGGTGAATTTTTCATTTCAGTTATTGTGTTTTTCAATTCCAGAATTTCTATTATTTTATCATTTATATCTATTTATTGATAGTCTCTATTTGTTAAAATACCATTCTCATACTTTCGTGGTTTTAGATATGGTTCTTTGAAAATATTCTAAATAGCTGATTATAGTCTGGCTATTAAGTCCAACATCTGGGTTTCCTCAGGGACAGTGTCTGTTGTTTGCCTTATTTTTCTGTGTTTGGGTCATACCTTATTGTTTCTTTGCATGTCTTATAAGTTTTTGTTAAAAACTGAACATTTTAAATAATGTAATTTGGTGACTCTGGAAATCAGATTCTCCCCCTTTCCAGGGTTTGTTTTTGTTACTCTTTGATTTTTAGTGACTTTTCTTAACTAATTCTGTAAAGTGTATATTCTTTGTCATATATGGTCACTGAAGTCTTTCCTCCATTAGCTTAGTGGTCAGCTAATAATTTGACAGACATTTCTTCAAATATCTAGAAGCAGTAAGTCTCCCAGCCTTTGATGATGGGCTCTATGTGCATGTTGGAGCATGCCTTCAAGGCTCAGGCAAGCTGTTTACAACTTTGCTTTAGCCTCCACTTCCTGCTTGTGCAGAACTTCAAGGTCAACCAACAATCCTGGGCATGCAATGCACATAGCCTTATGCATATTTGCAACTTTCTAGATTCCTAGGAATATGCCAGAGCCTTTCACTGCCTCCTTTGGAGATCTCATTACCCAACTTTTCCTGTTAAGTTTTTTGATTAACTTGTTATTTGTCATAACTGTAATTGCTCCATCAAGCAGCTGCAATGTTAAACAATTGCTGCTGATTATTTTTGAAAAGTACCCCAAGGGAAAGCTGTTCACACCAGGTAAACTCTGAGTCAGGTCAAATAGACAAGTCTTGTGAGTGGAGTTTTCTAGCAAAGTGCCAGACAGATCAAATAAGGATGGTTCTCTGGGAATGGGGTTTTGGAGGAACTCCAAACCTGTTCTACCCCCTACAGTGGTTACTAGGCTGCTGGGTTTCATCAGGATTGCAAGGCTGTTGATTTTCAAGGCTGTTGTGGAGGTGGGAGAAGGAGATGGGAACAGGAAAAGGTCAAATGCCACAAAGCTTACTGTTCTTACTGAGATTCAGCCATTTTTCTTGAATAGGTGCTTCCTGAATTGTTGTAAACCTTTGGTCAATTTCCAGAGTTCTCACAAACTTGATTTTAACAATTTTTGCCAGTATCTTCATTGCTTTTATGGTGGAGAGGACTTTTATAGGCCCTTACTCTGGCATTTCCACTAACATCACCTCCAGGCATATCCTGTTCTTTCCCAGCCCCAGCCCTAAGATAATGGTATTTCAAAGCCAGGATCTGGGAGCTAGATGTACTCATTGCTACTGGAATGCCCTTGCTTCTAGGCCCTCTCATTGTAAAGAGCTAGGAATTTAAAAAATATATGAATATATACATATATATACATATATACATATGAAATTATATATATACATATGTATGAAATGTTGTACTGATACCTCCAATTCTAATCGAACATATTACAGGATTCCTTCTAGCCTTCCCCCATTCTATATTTGTATTTCTCTTCTCTAACAATGAGAACCTTAACCTCCAATATCATCAATATATTTACTTATTTTTTCAACCCTACAATACACAGAAAGTATTTTTAGAATTTCAACATCCATACCACTGTGAAAAACAAACCTAGTAAGGTAGAGCTTGAGATCTTTTTGCCCTTTTTGTGTCTTTAGAGGAGGGTGTATAGTCAAAGTACTGTATTGAAAAGTTACTTGGTTTAGTTCACTTTATTTCTCATTCAGCATGGTTATGTTATTCATTTTGCTTCAAATATAGTTTGTTTCTCTTTGAATTAAATTTTAGTTTTTTCCTTATCTATGCTGATGTAATTTTATATTTTTAAATGTGAAACATTAGCAGATTCCAAAAGTCAAAATATAAAAAAACATAAAGAGATAAAATTTAAAACCTAGATGAATGGGTAATTTCCTAGGGAAACACAGTTTACCAAAATTGACCCCCATTAGAGCTTAACAAACCAGTTTCCGTAAAAGAAATAGAGAAAGTCATTAAGGAACTACTTCATAAAAATGCGTCAAGCCCAGATGGTTTCACAGGGAAATTCTACCAAACTGATAGAGACCAGTTAATCCCAATGCCACGTAAATTGTTCCAGAGAACAGAAAATAAAGAGAAACTTCCACATCATTTTTCTAAAGCAATTAAAACATTGATAGCACAAAAAAGAAAAGCATAGACCATCAAAACATTACATTGATGAAAATTCAAAAATCCTAAATAAAATATTAGTACACAAATTCAAAACTACATTAAGAAAATAATATAGCATGACCAATTAAGTGAGTTTCCTTCTGGGAATGCAAGGATGGTTCATTACAGGTAATGTATTGATATAATACAACATATTAATAAATCTAAGGAGAAAATCATATCATCATGTCCATAGATATTTAAAAAGCCTTTGACAAAATTCAACACTCATTCTGATAAAATCATTCAAAAACAGAAACCAACTGATACCTTCTTAACATACTAAAATTGGTATACCTCAATCCTAAAGTTGTCACCAACTTAATGGAATGACATTAAAGGCATTTCCACTAAGATCAGGAACAAGGCAAAGTGCCCACTGTCTCCACTCCTTTTCAACATTGTACTGGAGGCATTAGACTAATGCAATTAGACTAGGAAAAAAAATTATAGATGTAAGAATGGCTAAAGGGATGTAAAAATATCTCTGTTTATAGATGATATGATAGTATGCCTGGAAATCTCCCAAAGAACCAGTAATAAAGCTAACTCAAACAATAAAATAATTCAGTAACATAGCAGAATATAAAGTCAACATACAGAAATCAGTAGTTTTCATATACACAAATCACCATATAGAAGGTATAATAGAAGAGAAAAACCCATTTATGATAACAAAAAAGATAAAATACTTCAGGATAAAGTTAGCGAGGGATTTGCAAACTTATATGAGGAAAAGTTTAGAACACTCCTGAAAGATGCAAAGGTAGACCTAAACAAATGGAAAGACATTCTTTGTGCATGGCCAGGATGAATTAACGTCATAAAGATGTCAGTTTCCCTTCTCGGGTCTCTTTTTTTTTTTTTTTTTTTTTTGAGGAAGATTAGGCCTGAGCTAACTGCTGCCAATCCTCCTCTTTTTGCTGAGGAAGACTGGCCCTGAGCTAACATCTGTGCCCATCTTCCTCTACTTTATATGTGGGATGCCTGCCACAGCATGGCTTGCCAAGGGGTGCCATGTCTGTACCCAGCATCCGAACTGGCGAACCCCGGGCCGCCGAGAAGCAGAACGTGTGAACTTAACCGCTTTGCCACCGGGCCGGCCCCCTCGGGTCTCTATTTTTAATTTATAAATTTAATGTGATCCCAAAAATATGCCTATAAGCCTTTATCTGGAGCTGGGCAAATTGATAATAAAGTTCATATGTAAAAGAAAACATCATATGGAATAGCCAGGAAAACCCTAAAAAAGAGAGCTGCAATGGGGGACTAGCCCTACCAGCATGCAGGGAGTTTAATGCCTGTGCAGGAAAACACATTACGAAAGTTTCCTAATTTAAACAGTATGATGCTGACACATCAAGAGAAAGACTAAAGGAAGAAAAATTAAAAGTCCAGATATAGATCCATGTACATATGGAAATGTAGAGATGATAAAAGTGGCAAGCTTTGTTTTTGACATTTAAATTCTTCATCCATCTGAAATTGATTTTCTTTTTCTTTTTTCTAGCATTCTCAGAAGCATCTTTATTACATGTGTTCTTTAACACTTCTCTGCATGCATTACAGAATGCCTATCACATCCGTTCACTTACATAACGCTCTTCTCAACACAGCACGTAGGTAGCTTTCTTATAAACATCTTCATTACGTGTATTCTTTGAAACTGATTTTCGTATACAGTGTGAGGTAGGTAGGGATCCAGTTTCATCTTTTTCCTTATTAGTGACCCTTTTTTCCCCCACTGATCTGGTATGCCACCTCTATCACATGTGAAAATTTCCTGTATGTGTGGGGCAGGTTCTGGACTCTCTGTTCTAGTCCACGGGTCCCTTTCTCTGTACCTATACCAACACAGTACTATCTTAATAACTGTATTTTCTAATTAATTGCGACTGCCTCTCCTGACTGTTCTGCAGCTGTGTAGAGGCTATTTTTGTCAGGTACAGAAAGAACAGGACTTCAGAAGCCGGGGAGAGACAGAGTTAATGGTAGGAAATGGTGGCAGGGGGTGGCAGAGGCATTAGACTTGCCACCGCTATTTCCTCTTTTATCCCCCACCCCACTGAGCAGCATGGAGGGGCAGAAGCTAGGCCTGGATCTGTGGGAACAGTCTTCCCTACCCTGTACTTTGAAGCTCTGGTGGGAGGTTGCCCAGCCTCCATCACGTAGCGGAAGACACACATGGGGACTCTGGCTCCACTACCCCATCTACTCCCATCCAGGTTGCAGACCACCAGGAGTCCTCAAGGATGCTCAGGTCAGTGTGTCTAAATAGTCGCCAGTCAGGGCTGGAGCACATGGGAGGACCCTGTTAAGCACAGTTTGACTTCTCTTCACAACTTCCCCAGCCTGGTGATCTGTTTACATCAACCTGGTTGTGCAGACCTAGGGTGGGGGGTGCTGTAGGAAGAGGGACTTCCCCTCCCTTGCTACCTAGACTGCAGCTGATTTATGGCTCAGCAGACATTTATAGAGGGTTCACGATGTGAGAGGCAGAGTCCAACCCCGAGGCCTCTCTGGATCCAGTCTCCCTTCTGGGCCCAGGATTCATAGTCTCTGTGCAGTGAGGAAAGAGAGGGTGCTTCAGGGTGAGAATCAACAGGGTGAGGGATGTGGGGATTGTGTGAAAGAGAGAGGGCAGAAGCGAGGGAGCAGTTGAAGGAAGGAGCAGGGGAGATATGTCAATAGGGTGGGGGGTTTCTTTTGAGGGGCCAATTTCATTGAGATATAACAAGTTCAGAAAAGGGGACATATCATAAGTGTGCAGCTGGCTGACGTTTCACAAAGTAAGCACACTCCTGTCATCTGCACCCAGATCAAGAAACAACATGACCAGATAGATCCCCAGCACGGTTAGAAGTTGATGGTCTCTGGGAGGCTTGAGGAGGTCTTTAGGGGAGGTCGATGGGCTTGGATTGGTTTGTGATGGAGAAGAATGTGGAGAGGCCCCAGTTCACTGTGGTTGAGTAGAAGTCTGGGTCCGAGGCAGGAGGCTGTTGTACATGAAGACTCAACAGCAGACATCAGGTCCCAGGGAAGGCAGCCAAGTTCATGGCTTCATGTTCTTCTTGCCAGTGCTCAGACAAGCAGGTGTCCCTCCTCAAACACTCTGCAAGGTTGGGACTCAGGTATGTGGCTTTGTGGGGGTGGCAGGGAAGCACCTGGAGGTGGTTGGGCAGAGCACTGCTCCACACACTTCTCATGGTTTCTGCTCCTAGAAGAGAAGGGCAGCAGGGACTAAGGTCAGACAGAGGGGCCAGGGAACAGTGAAAGGGGATAGCAAATGGTGAGGAAAGCAGAGAGCAGGGAGAAGGGAGTAGGGAACATGGAGAAGGAGCAGGAGCAGGGAATAGGAGAGGAAGCGGGGATTGGCAAATGGGAGCAGGAATCAGAAAGAACAGGAAACCACTGGAGCTGTGGCTGCGGGCATATCTGAGGGGCACACTCCAGGCCCAGTGGCATCCATTCCTGTAGATATTCCGGAAGCCTCCCCGATGTACTCCTCCCCGAACCCCTTCCAAGGACACACCGCTCGTTTCCCGAAGTGCAGGTTCCCATTCCTCAGAGCCTAGAGGGGACAGACGCCATGCCCTGATGGTCAGTAAAGTGTGACCAGATGTCCCTTGACTAGGACAAACTGTGATCCCCAAGTGGTCAGTCCCAAAGACTTAGGACACTATGGGTGGGGGACAGAATTTGCCGTGGTTGACTGAAATTGAGAGCACAGTATCCTGGGTGGGGAGCACTTGGTGGGAGAATGCCCCAGGGAGGGGACACTTTGTTCCAGGGCTAGGAAAGAGGGAGGCCTGCGGATGAGGAGTCCATGCAGGGTGGGGACAGGCTGGCTGACCTGTGATGAAGGATTCCTAAAGGGGAACCTCTCCTCATGGATGTCGCCACAGCTGTTCTTGGTGGGCATGTAGATAGATATAACCACATTGCTCTTTATATTAGTACTTCCATGAACCAGAGGTTCAGGACCTCTCTAGGAACCCTGATTGTAAGGGGAAAAGTGGGAGGGGTACACTAGGACTGAGGAGCATTTATACGGTGAGGGGCTGGAGTCTTAATATCACATCAGTAGCTTTTGGGCCTCAGAGACCCATCCCATTCCCTCAGCCAGAGCAGGGTCAGGGGCTTGTATTTTGGTGGGGAGACAGATCTGGGGAAGGGGTGGACAGGGTACCCTTGCAATTTGAACTCATAATGGCTCATGGTCTCAGGAAGGAGGATGAGCCCCAGGAATTAAGCCATGAGGACTAGAGGTGGGAAAAATGTGTCAGGGGACCCCTTGGGGTTTAGGCATTCACGATTTTCCCCACCCCCAAGACTCCTGAAAAAAAAAAGTTGGCAGAGCACCTCCTCTCCAGGTTCTACCACCTCAGGAGGCTTTATCCACCCTTCTGGAACCTCACTGTGAGCCCCTGTGTTGGAGGCCTCTCTGAGGTCTGCCCAGACTTACCTATGTCTGAGTTACAATAAGCAGTGTGGGAGTGTGGTTGGTAGTACTCGAAGGCCTGCCTAGGATGGTCACAGACAGAGCCAGGAGCAAAGCAGGGGCCAGCAGGAAGGTGAGATTCATGGCAGGGGCCTGAGGGACACAGAGGGGGAAGTTGAAGCATGACCTTTCTCTGGCCCAGCTCACCCCCAATCAGGAGCGGATTCAGGGAGCATCTATCTAACACTACTGCTTTCCAGGGGCCTGGGGTCAGGAGGAGGCCTCCATGGTGTAGCAGAAAGAAACGACACTGAGTCTGGGCCTCTGGTAACAATGACCCCACCTCCATCACTCAGAGCTGTAGGTCTCCACACGGGTTCAGCAGGGGCCCAAGCACAGTGGTGGATAAATAGTCAACAACAGGGAAGCACGGCCTGGGCATTCCTGCCCACATGAACGCTCTATTTCACTCTTTCAAGAGGGTGTGCCTCCCGCCTTCTACTGGAGCAGGGATTGGCAGTTGGGGAGTGTGTCTGAGGTTCAAACAGCTTGTTATGCAGACTTTCAACCCATCTTGTTTTTTAGAAAAGCTCCACCTTCACCCACATATTGAAAGAGAACTTGTGCCCTAATCATTTCGTTTGGTGGGAGCTCTACAATGCAATCAGGGTTGGTCCTCAGATTTCACCACTACTAGCACTGGAGGTGTCAGGGCTGGATAGTGAGATAGGCGTCAGTCACTACTGATAAAAAGACAGGGCTGGTCTTATAGAAATCTACCTCTTCATCTGTCATGGGGTGGCGGGGAGAGATGTTTCAACATATAGGGTAATTCGTTGGGAGCTGTTCCAGCAGGGAGATTTTCCAACTAGAGAAATCTAAGGATGGGGAAATGTGTCAATGGGGGTCAATCAATAGGGTCTATATGGGTGGGTGGTATTTTATGAATGGAAAGAGTTTCAAATGGGCTTATCAATGAGATACATATCAATGGTGGGTATTTTGGAATGTGAAGATTTGACAAGGGAGCTCATTACTGGGGGCATTTCAATGGCCATTTCTGAATGAGGAGATATGCAAGTGGGTTGAGATGTAAGAATGGGTACATTTGTCAATAGAGATTATCAGTGGGAATTTTGTCATAGAAAGATATTTATGAACAGAGAGATTTGTCAGCTGGGTGGTCAGTAGGGAATATGCCAATGGATGGGTAAGTATACAGAGAGATATTTGTCACTGGGGTCCATCAGTGGATGATAGATTGCTGCTGGGTATTTGTGAATGAGGAGGTTTACCAATGTCTGCGGGATGTTTATGAATAAGAGGGTAGCCCAACAGAGATATTTGTTAGTGGGTTATTTGGGAAAGAGTGGATTTGTACCACGATGAGAGAGGACTTTGCAATGGAAAGATTCACCAAGGGCTTAGAGATCTGTCACCTGTACTCTTGGTGACAGTAGAGATTTATAAATGTGGTGAATTGTCTACCATGAGGACTTCATGGTGGAAAATGTCATCGCTGCCTGGAGGGGTTGCCCTCAGGAGTCTTTGAAAATGTTGGTATTTTTCAGTTAGGGGATTTGCACACTGGGAAGCAGTGTACAAGTATCATAGTAATAAGAAAAACATTATAAATGAGCATATTAAATATTTATAACATCTCTAGGAGAGATTATCAAGATCATGAGTTAAACTAGGTTTCCAGGGTGCATTAAATTATCATTACTAATAATACACATTATTTCCAATATTGTAGATTATCATCCTGATACCAAACTTTATTTGCAATATTGTAAATAATAATTACTGATAAGAATTATCACTACTGAAGTTATACACTAAATTATATTTATCACGCTACTACGGATAATAACTAATACTTGTAAGTGCTGTGTGCCTAGCACTGTTCCAGGCCCCTTACATGTACCACCTCATTTGCAGCTCACATTGTCCCTATGAGTTAGGCCTTCTTCTTCTTTTTCTTTTTTATTAAGATTATGATAGTTTACAACCTTGTGAAATTTCAGTTGTACATTATTGTTAGTCATGCTGTGGGTACACCCCTTCACCCTTTGTGCCCTCCCCCCACCCCCCCTTTGCCCTGGTAACCACCGATCAGTTCTCCTTGTCTATATGTTAACTTCCACCTATGAGTGGAGTCATACAGAGTTCGTCTTTCTCTGTCTGGCTTATTTCGCTTAACATAATACCCTCAAGGTCTATCCGTGTTGTTGTGAATGGGACGACTTTGTCCTTTTTTATGGCTGAGTAGTATTCCATCGTGTATATATATATATATACCATATTTTCTTTATCCAATCATCAGTTGCTGGGCACTTAGGTTGGTTCCACGTCTTGGCTATTGTAAATAATGCTGTGATGAACATAGGGGTGCATGGAACTTTTGGAATTGCTGATTTCAGGTTCTTAGGATAGATACCCAGTAGTGGGATGGCTGGGTCATAAGGTATTTCTATTTTTAAGTTTTTGAGAAATCCCCATACTGTTTTCCATAGTGGCTGCACCAGTTTGCATTCCCACCAACAGTGTATGAGGGTTCCTTTTTCTCCACAACCTCTCCAACATTTGTCACTCTTGGTTTTGGATTTTTTTGCCATTCTAACAGCTGTAAGGTGATATCTTAGTGTAGTTTTGATTTGCATTTCCCTGATGATTAGTGATGATGAGCATCTTTTCATGTGTCTATTGGCCATCCTTATATCTTCTTTGGAGAAATGTCTGTTCATGTCCCCTGCCCATTTTTTGGTCGGGTTGTTTGATTTTTTGTTGTTGAGCTGTGTGAGTTCTTTATATATTATGGAGATTAACCCCTTGTCGGATAAGTAACTTGTAAATATTTTTTCCCAATTAGTGGGCTGTTTTTTCGTTTCAATCCTGTTTTCCCTTGTGAGGCCTTGTTTTTATCCTTATTCTACGGATGTGGAAACTAAGGCCCAAAGAGGTAATGTGATTTCCCCAAGGACACAGAGCTAGGATGGAAGGGAAAGGATTTGAATGCAAATGACCTGGCTCCAGCATTCACGCTCTTAACCACTACACTACACTGCCTGTAGAGAAATCAAATCACCATTAGTAATATTACACATGAAGTTACTGTTATGACAGTTTCATGTGTTTTGACCTGAAAAAATACCCAAGGGGCGAATACTCCCGTTAATCATCCTCCAACCCTAGCACAGACCTCAGAAGGATTCTGGGTAGGGACTGCAAGGCCCGTTTTTAGGGAGAAGTACTGAGGCCCCGTGAGGGAAGGGCTGGCCCCCAGGCTCCCCAGTGAGCTGGACCCCATGCTGCACGCCTCACAGGGCTGGCACCCCCGTGTGCTTCCTCTCAGCCATCAAGTCTCTCCCAAGCAGAGATTCACACACAGACACATGGAATGCTGCGGCGGGGGGTAATTCACTTTAATGGATTTTCTAGAAGAGTGCTGAGGAAATGTGACAACCCCAGGACTACAGATAGCCTGCTAGGAGCTCCTGCTGGGGCCTAGGGGAGGTGGCCTTGTATGCTGTTCTGAACTCTGTGGAAGGGCCTGCAGTAGGACCTGGTGGTCAGCCCTGCCCATGAAGCACTGATGTTTTGATCAGGGCACCAACTGTAGGTGGGCAGGTCGCCAGGAGAATGGCCTCCACACTGGGTTCCATCCTTCCACTGCCACTTTCTACTTCACCTTCCTCCCAGGGGTTGAAATAGCTGAGGGCTCAGGGGACAGCATCAGAGTCAGGGAGCTGGTACTAGGGCTTGTACTGTCAGTAGCTGCCAAACTCTTGCAGGCAGCTGAGCCAATAGTGACACGGTCACCAGGGCCAAACCAGGGCCCAGACCCTTCCCTTACAGTTGTGCTCATCAGTAAAGGCTACCATTTGCCCCTGTTAGTGGTCAGGGTTCAGATCCTCCCAGGACATAACCAAGGTGTAGACATTGATATAGAAGTTGTTGCCACAGTGCACATGCCCTGCACAGGCAGGTAAGCACTGGGCGCTGGAAATCCAGCTATCCCGATCCAGCACATACCTTGGGCCCTGGGGTAAGCTTCCAGGACTGTGAAAGGACAGGACCACTGAGGATGCAGGGGGCCACGCTTAGTGAACCAGAACACCCTGGAGGAGACAGGGGGTCTTATTGGTAGTCTGATGGGAGGGAGTTAGAGGGTCCTTTCCTTTACCAAAGAAGATACATTGGGCCTTTTTTCAAGCAGATTCAGGTCAACAGGACACTTGAGTGTTCCACTGAATGTTTGCACCAGTCTAAAAGTCCAGTTCCCAGGGGCCTCACTGGAGTCACTTTGAGACTCACTCGAGTCACACTTTGAGAGGCAGTAGCCAGGGCCCGGGAAGGGCCTGGAGGGGCCTGGGCCCAGCTGCGGAGGCAGGAAGGCTGAAGGAAGGGAGTTCGGGGGGCGGGGGGGGGGGTCTTTCACTCAGGTTTTATGGGGGAAGATGAACCAGAAAGGTGAGGCTCGGGTCTAGAGGCCCCAGTTTTAGTGAGGGGACAGCTACATAGGGGGAGGTGTAGGGTGGGTGTGGGCTGACGCACCTGGCTGGTCCTGAGTTTCAGCCCTGCCTGCACTTCACTGCTGTCACTATTTCCTTCAGAGTCGGTCAGAGGAGTGAAGGGAGGAGAGGCGGGGGGAGGAGGAGAAGGGCAGAGCTTGAGGGTTTCTAGATCACACCTTCTCCCCACCCCTCCTTTTCCCCAAACAGCCACTTCCAAGGAATCTCCCGCAGGCCATGGGGGGCGCCAGGGCTACCCCTTTGCCCAGAGTCCTTGGCTGGGTTATGTGGGGGGCGCCTCTGGTCACCTGGGGGTTTCCCTTTTCACTCAAGTCAGACTCACAGTACAAAACCTAAAGGGGGGGACAGTAACACCCACAGGTTTGGATGGGGCAGGACATCCTCACTGGATGACATCAGGACCCTGCCCAAGGGAGGAAGAGAGCAGTTTGCCCATTGACAGGGCATTCGCAACGAGCGTGTCAACTGGAGCGATTCGTGACTAGGGGGATTTGCCAAGGAGGTGGTGATTCGTCAGCAGGGGGGTCATTTATGAACTGGAGAGCCTTGTGCAAATAGCAGTTATAAATTAGTAAAATGTTTTAAAGTATTGAGGAGAGAGATTATCCAGTAAGTTGTGGCTGATAATGCAGGTTAAATTACCATTAACGATGTTGCAGATTACCAACGCTAATGCCAGTGTAGAGAATCATTACCAAATCTTCACATTTTATGTAAAATATAGAAAGCCAACATTTTGCACCCCTCACCCCCCACCCCCACATTGGCCCCAGGGTGCTCCCACCAGGTCATCAGCGACATGGGTTTGTTCCCAGACACTACACAGGGACGCTGCCTGCTGGGTGGTAGTTCTTTATTTCACTGTCTTGAAGAAAGAAAGATAGGAATGGGAAAGAGGGTGAACACTGTGCAAGCTTCAGCTTCTGCTGGAGACAGGATTCAGGCCGTCCGGGGCCGAAGGGACTGCCAGGTGCACAGCCCTGGCTCCCGGGGAAGGCAGGCGAGGTAGCGGCTCTGGAAGCCCTTGTCAGAGCCTGTGAGGAGCTGGTCCGTCCACAAGCAATCAGTGTCACTCTGCAGTTTGCAGGGGATGGATGAACAGGGAAACACCTGGAGAGGGGAGCAAGGCACGTCTCTGAGGGCTTCTCCTCCTGCCCCTACCTCCCCCACGGAGCAGAACTTCCCCCTCCTCAGCTTTCAACAGTGAGCTGCGGGGGGGTGGGGGGGGAGATGGGACACACACGACTGGTGTCGCCCCACTTGGGTACAGACTCAAGAACAGCCCCTCTCATTGGGGAAACAGTCATTGGGCTGGGCGAGGTGACAGTGGGCCAGCGAAAGGATCAGTTTCCTGGAAGAGTGGTTGGGGACAGTCATGGGGGAGTCAGTCAGGCAGATCTCCCAGGGAACTGTCCCATTGCATAAGGAACAACTGGCAGTAGCAGGGAACAGCTGGCGGGTGCGGATCTTAAGCCTAGGAAGGAGCCGTGGGGCTCAGACAGGCACTGGGGTCAGAGGACATTCAGGCCTATCAGGGCGCAGCCTCGGAACCATCGGAAGGGCAATGGAATACGCCTTTGTGAGCAGAACACGCAGAGCTGCAGAGCAGCAATGAGATGTGCTGGGGAAGAGGCACTGGCTTTGGGAAACAGCGCTTTGTGTTCTTGGAGAAATTTGAGGGAACCAAGAAGCAATCCCAGGTCAGGAATAGACAGTGGGACTACAGAATAGTCACAAGGGGGAGTTAGAGGGACAGGAAGCAGCCAGAAAGTCCAGGAAACAGTGAACCCCCAGGTATCAGACACAGGGCAAAAGGACAACCAGAATTTCCAGGGAAACAGTCTCAGGTTTGGGGGAACAGCAAGAGAGGTCAGGGACAGCCCTAGGGTTTGGGGAGCAGCCATGGGGACAAGAACTAGCCAGAGGGAGCAAGAAACAAGCCATGGTTTGGGGAAGAGCCCAAGGACGGCTTTCCAGGTGGCGGGCAGGGCCCAGGCACTCACTGAGCATTCCCCACAGCCGGCGGCGTAGGTCTTGGTGAAGCCCTGGCGCTGAGCGGAGCTCAGACTGTTCCAGGGAGCCACGAAACTGCAGGTGGTGATGTACAGCTTCTCGTTCAATAGTTGTCCTGGGAAGGAGGGGGCAACAGGCAACTTCTGATTGGCTGGGCGGGGCTGGGCGGTGCCTGGTTGGCGTCCCAGGAGCACAGACCCCCGCCGGGCAAAACCCCAGTCTTCTAGTAGGCTGAACTTGGGGCGGTCCCCATTTCAACTGGGACCGTTCCTCCGGAGCCTCGGCCCCTCACGGTTGCCGGGCAGCGCCTGAGGAAAGGGTCGGCGTGGCACAGGGCGAGGGGGCGTGGCCTCACCGGCGATGAGAAACTCCTCGCTGCGGTTCTCGGACCTGTGGAAGTATCCGCAGAGGCTCTCCATAGCGGGGGTGTAGACGAACCAGGTGTCAGGGGCATCCCCCAAGGCGCTGAACCCTTTGAACATCTGTCGATGGATGAAGGGAAGAGGCTCTTTTACTGACATAATCCTCCCACTCCACGTTCTTCCCTGAAGTCACATAGCATCCCGAGATCACAGCTAACTTCCTCGCCAACTGGTGGCCAGAGGGTTTTTTTTCGCCAGGGAGGAAGATGTTAGAAACTGCTGGGGAAGGGTCAGGAGGGCTACCTTGGTCATCTTGATCTCATAACGCCGCTGTAAGGTGGTCTGGTTGACTTCTGAGGTCCCCACGAACTTGGCCCTGATGACTGCAGAAGAGGAGAGAAGGAAATGAGTCAGATGGACTGCATGAGCCAATAAAATAATCACAATAATAATACTAGCAAAGCACATACTGAAATAGGGATGGCTGGATGCCAGGCAGCACCTAAGTGATCTACACGTGTGTTAAGAGGCACATCGGTATAATAAGCGCCTGCTTTTGCCAGGCACCGCTTTAAGCCTTTGACAGGCATTCATCAGTGTTCATTCACTCAGCTCCTATTTCGGAGTGCCTGCTGTGTGCCAGGCACTGTTCTGGGTGTTAAAGACACAACAGTGAACAAAACACAGAAATCCCTTCCCTTGTGGAGCTCACATTCCAGCCAGGAGGAGACAGACTAAACAAAAGCAAAATAAACAAGTCTATGGAATGTTAGGAAGGATTAAGTGTGATGAGGAATTTCAGAGCTGGGTAAGGGGGAATCAGGAGAACTAGGGAGCAGGGATTAAAATTTTGAATAGGGTAGTCAGGGAAGGCCACCCTGAGAAGGTGACCTTTGAGGCAGCCACCCATGTGGATACCCGGGGGGAAGGGTATACCAGGCAGAGGGAGCAGCCAGTACAAAGGCCCTGATGTGGGGCTGGGCCTGGAAGATCAAGGAAGCGTGAGGATGCCAGTGTGGCTGAAGCAGAGTCAGGGCAGGGCAGGGCAGAGTGGAATTGTTCTAGAGGTAGGCACCGTGGTGAACCCCACTGGACTGAGAGGGAGACCAAAGCACAGAGTGTGTGGGCAGAGTGGGGTCCACTCACCGAACTCAGAGCTGCAGAAGGCCGTCTGCGGGTGGGGTGGGACACACGTACAGGCCCTGCTGGGGGCTGTGAGCCACAGCAACAACAGAATGCCGGAGACCAGGGGTGCAAAGGGGGCCATGGTGGGTGCTGCAGGGGTGGGGAGAAGGGATCAGCCCAGCTGATCCGCAGACCTGGGCAGGCCTCCCGTCCCATCCTGCCCCCCCCCCCGCCCGCCCACTCCAGCGGGGATTAGGCGCCTGCACCAGGGCTTGAGGTGTTGGAGGCTTGAGGATTGGAAAGGGGTTGGGGATTTGAGTGCCCGGAGGAGTTTAGGGGAGTCAGGTATCTGGAGAGTTTAGGAGCGTGGGGTTCGAGCGATGGAGGGGACTGGGTGAGTGGGGTGATTAGGAGGTTGTGGTGTTTGTGGGATAAGGGGGCTGAGGGAGGGGGTTGGGGAAGTCGGAAGCTTGAGGAGTTGGAGGTGAGGCATCTGGGGTTTGGGGAGCTAGAGGAGTTTGGGGGAGGTTGGGAATTTCCGGGTTGTGCACATTGAGAGAGAGGAGGCCACAGAGGAGGCCGAGGAGTGGAGGGAGGTGGAGGAATTGGGGGGAGGTTGGGGGCTTGGGGAGCAGGGGCAGTTTGAGGGCCTAAGAGGGTGGGGGCGCCTGAGGGATAGGAGGGCAGAGTAAGTTCTGAGGTTTAGGGAGCTGGGATTTAGGAGTCTTGGGGGTTAGGGGGCTTGGGAAATTTAGGGAGCTTCAGGGGTTTAGGGGGATTTGGGGGGCACTCAGGGAAAGTAGGGGAGTTGGCAGCTTGGGAGGCATCAATGATATTAGGGGCTCATGGTTGGGGGAGTTGGAGATGGATGTCAGGGGTTTGGAGGAGTTTGGGGTGTCGGGATTGGGGGAGTAGTTCCAGCCTCCTGCCCTCTTCCCCTTGACCAGCCCGGGGTCCTGGTACCCGCCCCGCCGGCCAGGCCCAGCAGCCAGGCCGAGCAGCCAGGCCCAGCAGCCAGGCGGCTGGCGGGAAAGCTCCAGCCCAGCTCCAGGCCCTGCAGGCCGCCGGGGCCCCCGCCTACCTCTGCTGGAGTCTCTCTAGGCGCTGGGTCCGCGGCGATGGCGGCAGGGCCTGAGCGGCGGAGGATAAATGTCCACGCGAGGGGCGGGGGTGGCAGCCGTGCGGAAACCACAGGCCTCCAGGCTTCCTGGATGCATTACTCATCCGCCCACCATCGGTGGAGGCCAAGGGGCGGGCGGAGGGCTGCCGAAAAAGAGATGCACCCTCCTCCACTCCCTCCCCCTGGGCCTCGCCCTGGCCATCCTCCTCCCCCATGAGCGCATCTGGCAACAGTCCCTCCAGGAGGCCTCAGTGGATTCCCTCCAGTGCAATTCCCTCAAGTCTCCAAACTCTCTCCAAAGTCGGTCCAGCCACAGTCCCCCACCTCCCCAGGGCTGAAGCCCGAATTAGTTCATTCCTTCCGTGAACATTTCTTGTGTACCTACTGTGTGCCAGGCACACACACCAACACACACACAAATCCCTCTCCTGGTAGAGCCGACATTCTGGTGAAGGGTGGGGGAGGCAGAGAAGAAACAAATCAGTAGAAGCGGTGGTGGGAGATAAGGCAGGTGAACGGAGCACTGAGGCACGAGAGAGTAAGTGACTTATCCAAGACATAGTTAACAAGTGGCAGAACTGGGATTTGAAATCAGGTGGCCTGGGGCCAGAGCCTGGGTCTTACCCTCTCTCGAAAATCACAGGCAAATAGCCAGCATTTATATAGCACCAGCTGTGTACCAGGCACTCGGCACAATTTATCTCACTTAAAGCTCACAATAAGCCTCTGAGGGGCCAGCCCGGTGGTGCAGCAGTTAAGTTCACACATTCAGCTTCTCGGCCGCCCGGGTTTGCCAGTTCGGATCCCAGGTGCGGACATGGCACCGCTTGGCAAAAGCCATGCTGTGGTGGGTGTCCCACGTATAAAGCAGAGGAAGATGGGCATGGATGTTAGCTCAGGGCCAGTCTTCCTCAGCAAAAAGAGGAGGATTGGCAGTAGTTACCTCAGGACTAATCTTCCTCAAAAAAAAAAAAGCCTCTGAGATGGGTACCAGTATCATTCGCATTTTACATATGAGGAAATCCGAGGTCTAGAGAGAGTGAAGAACTTTCCTAGGATCACAGGGCATGCCTGGGATTTGAACCTAGGCTAACTGGTGCCAGGATCTTCACCCAGGCGTGGCACAGTCCTGGCAGGCAGAGAAGGTGCCGGTGAATTCATGAGCATCGGGTGGGGGGAGTTGAATGGTGGTGAAAGAGGCCAGTGAGTCAGTAGAAAACCCATCCCCTCCCATCCTGCCCCGGCCCTTCCCCACCACCCCTCCCACAGCCCTGGTGGGGGGTGGGGTGAGGCAATCCCTGCCCACCAGCTTCCAGATGCCGCCTGAATCTTCCCTGGAGCCTGGGAAAGGGCTCTGAGCACTGATTAACATCCTTCCTCAGCTCAGGGAGGACCAACCAATAATAATATGACAGTAGTGATGATGGCAGCCACTTACTGAGCACTTACTGTATACTGTGCCCTGAAGTCTTTGGGTAAATTCTCTCGTTCAGTCTCCGTTACTCCCTTGCTGATTAAGCTTGATTAACTCGGGGAGGTTAGCCCAATCAACAACAGCAGCAATCCCCCCACAACAAAATCTACCAGTAGCATTTATAGTGCTTACTGTGTATCAGGCACTGTTCTAAAATCTTTCTAACTACGTTCTCGCTCAGTCAGTCCTGATTACCTCCTTGCTAATTAACGCTGGAGAACCAAGGGATGTTAAACCGATGATAATAATAACAGTACCCAACGCTTTCTGGACGGAGGCTTCCTGGGCACTAGATACTGTGCTGAGCGCTCCCCTCCCCTGAAGTAACCAATCTATGCCTCACAACATCCCTGTGAGTTAGAGACCATCCGTATCCTCATTCTACAGAGGAGGAAACTGAGGCACACACAAAGGGATTGAGTGACCTGCCCCGGAATGAGAGTGAAGAAATGACTCTGCTGGGAGGACGAGAAAGGGGAGAAGGGAAGTGCCCCAAGACTTTGGAGAAGCTGATTGTGAAAGTGGGGGAGTGAGGACGCACGAGAGTGGAGGCTAAGGGCGGGTGACGAATGGAGACGAGGGAGAAAGGAAAGTCCTGCCACAGCCCCCTGGATGACCCTGCTTCTGACGCCACCTCTGTAGCTCTGAAACCTGAGTCAGCACGGAGTTTTGCCGACTGTCCGCATGTGAGAGGTTGTGTGGATCTAGGTTATTGCGCAGGTTTTGAAACCGGTGGGGTTTCATGGAAGGGTGTCCCGCTGTGTGACCATCTAGGGAGCTGAATGGGTGTGGGGGCTGTGGGCCCAGCTGGGTGCGCAGCTGGGGCACCCGACAATCCCCACGACACACCAAGTGCTTGGGCCTGATTGTGCCCCTTGTACGGATCAGGAGACTGAGGCCCAGAGAGGGGTTAAGTGACCTGCCTGGGGTCCCACGTGGCCTTAGGACGAGGAGAGGCCAAGATTCAAACCTAGGGCTCTCCAGGGGATCTCAGAGGGCAAAGCTCCCTGCATGTGCACACGTGCGGGCACACACATGTGCACAGCGTTGAGTTCGAGCTCAGGTCCAGAGGAAACAAGAAGGGTTTAGGAAAACAGGGGCCTAGAAACCTCGGGGTGTGTGCATGTGTGCCGCATCCAGCTCGCTGCCACGTCTCTGCCTCTGAGAGCTGTGCATGTGCCTTTAGGTGGTGTGCGCCCCTCCGTGCGGTGTCTGTGTGTACCTGAGGGTTTTGTACAGCCCCGTGTGTTTTGGGCTGCTCTGGGAGTTGTGTATCTGCGTCGGTAAGGTGGATCCAGGTGGCACAGGAACTGTGGATGCGCGTTCACCCAGCCCTGTGCGCCCGCGCTCCCCGCCGCGCGCCCCTGTCGCGTCTCCCTGCAAGGCTCGCTCGAGGCGGGCCCGGAACCCCCAGCCCAAGTCGGGGCCTCCCCGCAGCGCCCCGGCGAGACGCCAGTCATTTGGGAAATGAGGAAGGTGGGGGGCGAGGCCTGAAGGTCAGTCGGTCACCCTGAGCCTGCGGACTTCCTGTGCCTGTCGGGAACCGGGAACCGCCCCCCGCCCCAGCTGCCCCTCCGGGAACGGGAACGCCGCTCTGCCCGTCGGCTGGGAGGAGGGCGTGGCCCTGCCGCGCATCGGCGCCCGCGGGGACCCCAGGGCCGGGGAAGCTTGAGATGCCCCCAAGCCTGAATGTGTGAGTGTGTGAGTGCGTGTGGGTGCATGCACACAGCCAGGAGTGTTGTCTGTATAATAAGGAGGGTTGTGGGTGTCTCTGTTGGACGCATGCCTCTCCGTTTGTACATATGGCCTTTTCACTGTGTCCCTAGATATACTTTTGTGTGCCCAGGTGTGTGGTAGGGGTCTCTGTGTTATGGGCCTCAGTGGGTATGTGAATCCCTAGAAGTGTGTGTACCTGTGTATGTGGTATAGGTCCTTCTGTTTGTTGTGCACATGCCTAGGAGTGGTGTGTATGTCTGCGAGTGTTGAATATGTCCCCAGTTCTGTTGTGCCTGTCAGAGTTGTGTGTGCCTCTGCACTCCATGACTGTGCCTCTGAGGGTTATTTGTCTCTGTGTTGCATGGGTAATCCTTCCTCTGTGTATGTCCCTCTGTTATGTGGCTTTGGGCGGGAGGAGAGGGGCTGTGTCTGTGCCCAAAAGTGTTGTGTGTCTACGAATGTTGGGTGTGTGCTGCTGGGCAAGGAGGCTGGCTGGCAGCACTGGCCCCTGCCCTCCACCATGCCCACCTGGCTGGCTGGCTGCCTGCGTGGGGCTCTGTGCAGCCGGAGAGCGAGCTGTGCTCTGGAGCCTGTGTTGGTTATGGGCCTTTCCAGTTTGGGGGGCTCAAAGCGTGTGGGCACCTCTGGGTCGGTTTGTGTAGATCTGAGTTCCGAGGGTTTGTGTCTATGTCTCTAGGTTGTGTATGTGTGTGGACAAGGCTTACATATAAGGCCTGGCTGAGGGGTCCAGTTGCTACATGCTCACCACCACACCCCCACACACGCACATGCACAGACTCACTTCTCCATCATCCATTCACTGTAAAAATAGACTTTCCCTTTTCCGGCAAAGTCCCCCACCCTTATCCCATGCCTCTGCCCGGGAAAGCAGAGGTGGGAAGTCTGCCACTCGGAGGTGGAGGAGGGAGGGACGGGCAGGCAGGGCTCTGGGTTCGATTCTGGGCTTGGAGGTGCTGTGTGACCCCCAGCTGCTGCCTGTCTATCTCTGACTTGCCTCTTCTGGGAAGTGGCTCCCAGTGGATCAGCTCTCCTCCACACCACCCCCACCCCTGGCACTGAGCCCTCCTGCCCTGACCATGCTCTGTCTTTCCCCTCTACCAGCTCAGCAGCACGACGTACCCTGTGGTTGTGAAGATGGGACATGCACACTCTGGGATGGGCAAGGTAAATCCCCAGTTGGGGTTCATACATGTGTGTGTTTGTAAATGGTGCGTGCTCCTGGCATTGTGTGTAGATGCATATTGTGTATTCAACACACGAGTAATTCTATATGATTGTGTGTCTTGGGGTGTCTTTATCTATTTGTATTTTTTTCCTCACATTCTTAGATTTTGTTGGCCCAGTTTACTATTATGCATTCCACCCGTTTTACGCATCCTGTTATTTTGTTAGTGTGTCCAGCGTTGTGTCTGTATATACACATGCCTCTGTGTGGAACACACGCGACGTAATCTTTTATGTTCAAGGGTCTTGGGGTCCTGTATGCTTTCTGTCCATCTGATTTTGTCTCTGTACATAGAAAGCAGACTTGTAATTTGTATGTTTGTCTGTGCTTCTGTATGTTGGTATATTGTGTGTACAACTGATTTTGTGTCTGGGTGTCCATATGTGTATAACTGTATATACACACATTTTTTCCACAGCTTTATTGAGATATAATTCACATACCATACAACTTACCCATTTAAAGTGGACAATTCAATAGTTTTAGTTGTTCACAGAGTTGTATACACCCAACTTTGTGTCTTTGTGTGCACATGTAAAAACCGGGAGACCCAGGATTATGCATGCTTGAATGTCTTGGTGTGTCTGCCCAAGTTTCTGTGCATGCAGCTCACCTGTGTCATTTGTGTGCACGCCCCCAGTGCCCACCGCTGCATGGTCCTGACCAGGCCCTAATCCCCGCCCCACTCCCACAGGTCAAGGTGGACAACCAGCATGACTTCCAGGACATTGCAAGTGTCGTAGCACTGACCAAGACATATGCCACTGCCGAGCCCTTCATTGATGCCAAATATGACGTGCGTGTCCAGAAGATTGGGCAGAACTACAAGGCCTACATGTGAGTGGGGAGGCCAAGGCCCAGCTAGGGGTCCCCTGCCCTGCCCTGTGCAGCCCAGGCCCCCCTGAGCCTCTCTCCTTTTGTCCCCCAGGCGGACGTCAGTGTCAGGAAACTGGAAGACCAACACTGGCTCTGCAATGCTTGAGCAGATTGCCATGTCTGACAGGTGGGTGGCCTGAGCTCAGGCAGGAGGGGACGTGACGGTGGGAGTGTGGCTACCCAGGCAAGGCACTGACAGGCTTCCTTGCCCCACATCTCGGCAGGTACAAGCTGTGGGTGGACACATGCTCAGAGATTTTTGGCGGACTGGACATCTGTGCTGTGGAAGCGCTGCATGGCAAGGATGGAAGGGATCACATCATTGAGGTGGGAACACCCAGGGATTGGTGAGGGCACAGAGGGAGGCGCAGGAGCATGGCAGCAACACTCTGTAAGCTGTGAAGCACTCCATGGCCCAGAAGGGCCTTAGTGAATGGCAAAATGTTTAGTAAACTGTAAAGTGCCTTGTGAACTGGGACATTCCTGGCAAATGGCAAAATACTTAGTAAACTCTAAACTGCTCTGTGAACTTGGACATCCTTAGTGAATAGCAAAACTCTTGTTGAACTATAGAGTGCTCCGTGAACTGAGACATCTTGGTGAATGGCAAAGCCCTTAGTAACCTGTAAAGTGTTCTGTGAACTGACAGGTCTATGGCAAACAGCAAAGCACTTTGTAAACTATAAAGTACTTTATAAAGAGTGGTGGTTGATACTAAACTGGAAAGTTATAAGTTTACCTTATAAATTAGGAAGTGCTTGGTGAACAGCAAAGTACTTTATAAAATATAAAAAAGGAGCTCCGTAAACTAGGAAGTTCTTGTTATTGGAGCAAAGTGCTTTCAAAATTCTAAAGCTCTTTGTAAACAGCGGTGTCCCCAATAAATGGTAAAGCAATTTGTAAACTGTAAAATGCCTTGAAAATTCAGAGTGCTCGGCAAACAGGAGTGCCTTCTATATGGGAAAGCATTTTGTAAACAGTGGTGCCCTTTACAAAGCACTTTCTAAAGTCTAAACACATCATATATCCCATAGTCCTTTGTAAAGGGCAAGGAGCTGTGTAAGCTGTAAAGTACCACGTAAACCACAGTGTTCTTTGTAAAGGACAAAGCACCCAGCAGGCTACAAAGCAGGGTTCAGCAAATGTGTTCTGTTAAGGGCCAGACGGTGCATACTGTAGGCTTTGTGGGCTCTAGAGTCTCTGTTGCAGCTGCTTAACTGTGCAAAAGCAGCCAGAGACAATATGCCAACAAATTAAGTGTGGCTGTGTTCCGATACAACTGTTTGTGGACACTGAAATTTAAATTTCAGATTATTTTCACATGTCATGAAATCTTCTTTTGATTTTTTTCAACCATCAAAAAATGTACAACCCAGCCTTAGCTCGGGGGCCATACAAAACCAGGTGCTGGGCCGGATTTGGCCCTAGTTTGCCGACCCCCGCTCCAAGGACCCCGTAAGAGACAGGCCTTCGTCACGGCGCAAAATCGGAGCCTCTCAGACTGAAGCTCCCTTCCTCGGCAGCTGCCACGCCTTTTGCCAACTGAAAGCTTTTAGTTACTGTCACTTCCTGCCTCTCTCCTCACTGGATCCCTTTTCCTCCCCCAGGTGGTGGGCTCCTCCATGCCACTCATTGGCGACCACCAGGATGAAGACAAGCAGCTCATCGTAGAGCTCGTGGTCAACAAGATGGCCCAGGCCCTGCCCCGGCAGCGGCAGCGGGACGCCTCCCCTGGCAGGGGCTCCCACAGCCAGGTCAGGGCCCTGGCACTGAGCGAGGGCCAGGCTGGCCCTCAGGAGCTGGTGGCGGGCAGGACAGCCTTGGTCATGCTGTGTCACAGAGCTGACGATCAGCAGGCTAAGGGCATCACCATTACACACATGTGGTGGCAACTGATAAATAGCTGCCACCCTGAGTTTCCTCAGTACCTCCTGACCCCTCCCCTGGGAACCTGGGAAGAGTCCCCCACCACACAACTTGACATCCCCTCCCCTCAGCCACAAATGCGGCAACACCCAGCACACAGGGAACCCATGTCACTCTGATTGGCTGATGCTCTGCTGGCTGGTAACTATTTTTAACCTCTCCTGTCCACTCCTCTGCCACAGACTCCATCCCCAGGGGCCCTGCCCTTGGGCCGCCAGACCTCTCAGCAGCCCGCAGGGCCACCGGCTCAGCAACGCCCCCCGCCACAGGGTAAGTGAGGGGCTGGCTTCCTGGGCCCCTACTGTCCTGGCAGCCCCTCACCTCTCACTTGCTCACTCTCACATGTGCACTCTTTCTCTCTGTCCCTCAGGTGGCCCTCCACAGCCGGTCCCAGGCCCCCAACGCCAGGGACCCCCGTTGCAGCAGCGCCCAGCCCCGCAGGGACAGCAGCACCTTTCGGGCCTTGGACCCCCAGCTGGCAGCCCCCTGCCCCAGCGCCTACCAAGTCCCACATCAGCGCCCCAGCAGCCTGCAACCCAGGCCCCGCCGCTGAGCCAGGGTCAAGGCCGCCAATCCCGGCCAGTGGCGGGAGGACCCGGGGCACCGCCTGCAGCCCGCCCACCTGCCTCCCCTTCTCCCCAGCGCCAGGCAGGCCCCCCACAGGCTACCCGTCAGACCTCCGTCTCTGGTCAGGCTCCACCAAAGGCCTCAGGGGCTCCACCCGGTGGTCAGCAGCGCCAGGGCCCACCCCAGAAACCCCCAGGCCCTGCCGGCCCCACACGCCAGGCCAGCCAGGCGGGTCCCATGCCCCGCACTGGGCCACCCACCACGCAGCAGCCGCGGCCCAGCGGCCCAGGCCCCGCTGGACGTCCCACCAAGCCACAGCTGGCCCAGAAACCCAGCCAGGATGTGCCACCACCCGCCACCGCTGCTGCCGGGGGACCCCCGCACCCCCAGCTCAAGTAAGGGGACTTCACAGTAACCCTCGCCTTGCTGCTCACAAATGGGCTCCTGCACCAGGAGGGCAGCCCCAGCTCCCAGGCTTCTCACAACCAGGTCCTATCCAGGGGTCTCAAAACCCCTCCCCCAAGCTAGCACCCCTCCCAGTCCACAGAGGCTCCTGGCCTCCATCCCAGAGATTTGGTGCCAGAATCCCAGAGAAACCCCACTTTCAGATCACAGTCCTCCCAATAGGCCCTGGGAAAGTCCCCTCGTCCAGCCCCCCTGGGCCCACCCCAGGCCCCCTGCTGACCCACCTTCATTACCTCCCCACCCACTGAATCCTCCTCCCAGCCCATCTGGGAGCCTTCCCTGCTGAACTCCTCCTCCTCCTCCCCAAGCTGACTCCTCCCGGTCCAATTCATAGTCCTCCTATGTCACGTCACACTCTTCCCAGTCGGTCCTCATACTTTTCCTGCAGGCTCCTTTCTGGTCCCTCCCCAAATCCTTCTGGTCCATCTGTCTCCTCCCAGATCATCACAGCATCCTCTCTGCCACTTCTGCTCCATTCCAGACCTCCCCACGCCTTGGCTCAAAAGTCTTCCCTCTCCCACTCAACTGCTCCCCCTTAGACTTGCCCCTCCCGGCCTGTTCTTGGTCCAAGTCCCTCCCCCAGCTCCCTCCTGGACTCCTTGCCCTTCGACCGACCAGAAACCTCCCTGCCCAGGTCTTCACCTTTATATCAAACTCCTCCCAGGCCAGCCTAGAGTTTGAAGAGAAGATTCAGCCCAAGACTCTCTCAGTAATCCCAGACTTCACCCTGGATGCAAGTCCTCCCGCCCGGCCCAGATCCCACCTCCTGGCCCCAGGCTCCCCCATTCCACCTGAGAACCCATCAGAGCCCAGGCCCTTGCTGTGGGGGGGTGGGGCACAGGCACAGCCCCAGGACCAGAGGGGCAGGGCTGGGCCGGGCCTGGGGTAACGTTGTGTTTCTCTCCCCCTCCTCCCTTCCTCTTCCCCCCCTTCCTCCCACACCTCCACCTTGTCTCTCTCTAGCAAATCCCAGTCTCTGACCAATGCCTTCAACCTTCCAGAGCCAGCCCCGCCCAGGCCCAGCCTTAGCCAGGACGAGGTGAAAGCTGAGACCATCCGCAGCCTGAGGAAGTCTTTCGCCAGCCTCTTCTCCGACTGACACCCCACCCTGAGAACCCTCAGGTCCCTGGGCAGCCCCTCTCTGGGCCCTGAATCCATTTCCCACTTTTGGAATCTCCAAATCCCTTGAGAAGCCCTCTCCTGGCTCACCAAGATCCTCCTTCTCATGCCTCAGAATGACCGAGTCCCTGGGGAAAGCTCACTCCTGGTCCTAAATCCAATTCTGACCTTCAGAATTCCCAGGTTCTTTTAGAAGCCCACTCCCAGTCACCTCAAGACCTACTTCTCAGTTTTAGACCCTCCAAATTCCTGAAAACTTCCACTCCTGGTCCCCCCAGAGTGCATTTTCCTTCCCAGAAGCTCCCAAACACCACGCAACCTGTTCTGGCCGTAACACCACTGAGTCCCCTCCTGGAGCCCTAAAACTCCTGGAAAGCCCTATTCCTGGTCTCATAATCTCTCCAGCACACCTTGTAATCCATCGACATTTCCCAAATCTTTAAGAAACCCCTACCTCTGAGCCCCTTGCCATGGCTCTCCCATCTCTGGAGATCCACCTCTTCAAATGCCACCACCCAACCCCACAAGGATTTCCCTTCACCTCTCCCCCAACCCCATTCAACACACTGAGAGCTCCTCCCACTGCTAGGACCCCTCAGTTCCCCAGGGACCCCCACCCCACTTTTCTGCCTCCGACAGCTGTCTTTAAATATGCAAAATCCACCCATCCTCCCAGAATCCTTTGCACATGGAAGGCCAGTGGTCCCCCACTTCCCCACCTTTGCCGTGACGTCTGTGTCTGTGACTGACGTGGCCTCCTCTCGTGCCGTGCTTGGCATATGTGGTCCTCGTTCATCGTGCCGCCTGTGGTGATGCGTGCAGTGGCGCTGTTTGTGTCGTCCGCACCGCCCCCCAACCTCCACTCCCTGCCTGGACTCACTCACCCTCACCCCTCAGCGGCTCTGAATCCCACAAGAGTCGGGAAGCAAAATAAACAAGCAAAGGCCCAGCAGAATTCTGTGCTTCTTGGTGAAGAAAGAGGGGAGTCCTTGAATGGCGGGGGAGACACAGGGGACCCCCAAATCCACACGGAGTGCTGGGGACCCCAAAATCCAGTGGAAGGCACATGAGGCACAAATTCCAGAGAGGTTCTGAATGGAATCCCTGCCACGAATCCCAGCCATTGGAGATGAAGGAGCTCCCAAATTCAGAAGTATCCCCAAAGCCAAGAGGAAACCAAATTATGGAGAAGGCAGGGGTCTTGGTCTTTGGGGATCCCCCAATTCCAGAGGAACTGGCAAAGCACATGGGGACCCCCTCATCTCCAGGGCAGGGACGGGGGATCCTGAGGCAGTATCAGGGCAGAGACGAACATTGATTGGTTGGTGGGCAGGGCTCCTTGGCATGGCGGGCTGAGATTGGCTCCCCGGTGGCTGGGGGTGGGGCCTAAGGCACAAGGCGGGCTGCGCTGAGTAGGCAGGCAGGCAACTCGTCAGCCTGGGTGCGGTGCAAGGAGGGTTCGGACGCACTCCGCTCGATCTTGGGGAGTGACCGCTGCAGTAGCTCAATCGTGGCCAGGATCTGGGGGCGGGGGCGGGTGAGGGGGGAGGTGTTCCAGAGCCACGTGGGCATCCCAACACCCCCAGCCCCCAGCCTAATGGGGAAGTGCACACACACACACACACGTCTGAGCCTTGATCACGCACGGTTCACATTCACACCTCAGAGTCCTCCTCCTCCTCGGGGGTCCAGCCCTCCTACCCGGCCCACCTGGGGGAAGAGGGGCCGCTCCTCCCGCTGGAACTTGAGGCAGTCAGACAGCAGGCGCCGCATGGCCTTGGGGCAGTTGCTGGAGATTTTGCTGAGGTCCGGGGACAGATAGCCACGGCCCACCATAAAGATAATCTGGGGGTGGTGGGTCAGGAATAGGGTGAGCTGGGGGTCTGGGCTGGGAGGCCCAGGGAATTCTGGGTCTCCAGGAATTTGGGAGGCTTCTTTTTGGGGAACTGGGGTATTCTGGATATTGGGACCCAGAGGATTGTGGGTATCTTGTGGATCCAAGGATTCTGGGTCTCTGAGGACTTGGAAGGATTCTCTGCTTGCAGAACGCAGGGATTTAAGCTTGGGGGAAGTCAAGGATTGTAGGTGTCTGAGGCCCACAGGATTATGGGTGCACAGGTTTCTAGGGGGCTTAGGGGCCTGGAAAATACTGAGTCTGGGGGAAACATGAAGGTCTGAGTCTGGAGGGAGCTAAAGAAGTCTAGCCCTGAGGAGCTTGTATTTCCGTGGGCGTCTGGGGCCTGAGGACTAGGGGTCCATGTGGCCTGTAGGACTGCCAGTGCTCAGGGCCCAAAGACTACTGGTATTCAGAGCCTAGAGGATCCTGGGTTTCTGAGGGCCTGGGAGATTCCGGGCCTTGAACCTGGAGAACTGTGAGAGTCTGGAGCCTGGAGCATTGTGGGTGCCAGGACCCCAAAGTCTGCCAGATACCCAAGGCCTGAATGATTGCGGGCATTTCTGAGTATTCCAGGAGCACGAAGGTGTTCCGTTTCTGGGAGAATGGCGTTCTGGGCTTTTGGGAGGTGGGGGATTCTGAGTACCTGGGCCAGAGGAGTGCATGCGTCTAGGAGACCAGAGGCCTTCTGGGTATTTGGGGCCTTAGGGGGATTCTGGGTACAAGGGATTCAGGAGATTCTGGACTTTGAGGACCCAGAGGATTGTGGATGTGGAGGAAGGAGGGGATTCTGGACACGGGAGACCCACAGGGTTCTGGGAGTTCTCAGCCCAGAAAACTGGGGGTTTCTGGGGGGAATGTGGCATTCTTGGTCTGTGCAAAGGAGATCTGGGGTTTGGAGGCTGAGGAGATCCCTCAGCTTGCAAGATTGCGGGTAAGATGTGGGGCTCACCTGGTCACGGCTGCCAATGTGGCTGTAAGGCAGTGAGCCGGTCATGAGCTCATAGAGCACAACCCCATAGGCGTAGACATCCGACTGGAAGCTGTAAGGGTTCGGGTCCTGCATACGGATCACCTCGGCCGCCTTCAGGCAGGGGGGCCACGGAGGTCAGCAAATGGCTGGCCCACAGTCCCAGATCCCACTAGCCATACTGGGTACAACTCATGTGTCACCCACGTGAGGTGAAACATGAGCAGTCCAGACACCCACACCTGACACAGGCACCCTGTCCCCACTCAGCCCCCCACGTCTCAGCCCAGCAGCCCATGTCCCTACGTGCCCCCGATCCGGCCTGGCCCAACTCACCATCCATAGCACAGAGCCCGAGGGCTGCTCCAAGGGCTGGGCCCCGCTCCACCTCGTCTTCACTGTGGCCAGGCCGAAGTCACCGATCTTCACCGTGAGCCCCTCATGTAGGAAGATGTCCGCCGGGGTCAAGGGCCACTACAGGGACTCCCAATAGCCACGCCTCTCATCCTGACTGGGAGCCTCTCATTAATGCCTCCACACCGGTCATGCCTCTAACCCTGACCAGAAGCCCCACAATGTCACACAAACTAGCCACAACCTTGACTTGGGTGGAGAGTTCCAATTAACGCCCCCTACACTTGGCCCCCGTGTGACTCCTGACCAGGAAGCCCCTCTAAGGGCACCCACACCCACCAAGCCTGGGACCCTGATCAGGAACTCCCCGTATTGCCCTCCATAACCACAGCTCTGCAGACCCTGACCAGAGTCCCCAAGAACAGCCCCTGAACCAGCCGCAGCCCTGACTGGTCGCCAGGAGACCCCTATTAAAGGCTCCTCACCAGCCACAGCTCTGCCACCTGGCAAGGGGCCATGCCACCCGTGCCCCTCCCTGTTCGTCTCCAGAGAGCCCCCTACAAGAGCCATCCCTCCAAGCCCTCACCCTGTTTGACGCCCCCACCCCAGCCCAGCCCCTGCACAGGGACAGGGAGATACTGTTAGACTTGAGATCTCGATGGATGATGTTCTTGGCATGAAGGTAGCTGTGGGGGTGGAAGCAGATGGCAAATTGGTCGGGGGTTACCTCGTCACCCTACCCCAGATTCCCCAGCCCCCTCCCAGCACCAGACTGGAAGGCTCACTCCATGCCCTGGGCGGTCTGCCGGGCCACGTCGATGAGCTGGACCATGTCGAAGCGTGTGTCCGCCACATGCAGGTGGTGGTAGAGGCTGGAGCCCTCGCACCACTGTGTGATGATGGCAAAGCCCGGCCGGGTCATGAAGCCCATGAACAGCAAGATGTTGACATGACGCGTCTTCCTGCAGCCAGGGAGGGCGGTATCAGGGCAGGGAGGAAAAACAGCAACTGTCACTCACTTTCTGAGCGTCAGGAATGGCGCTTTCATCATTTCCACCCTGTCCTTCACGAGGCTCAGGGCCAGACTGTGGCCAAATTCAATGAATTTGTTTCTGGTTTTCACAGTTTGCTGGACTATGATTCCGTGCTGGGGGCTTATGTCCTGAGCTTCTTCCGAAAAGCAGGAGGGAGTGAGGGATTCCTGCCCCCCGCCCCGCACCCGCTGACCAGCAGCGTCTTAATCATTAACACCTGCCACACCTCTAACTCTGACCACGCCCTGGGCCAATGATTATTTTACAGATGAGAAAGTGGAATGCCACCCTTCTTCACTGACATATCAGCATAATATTGATAAAATGCCAGGTAAAACCATCCATGACATGTAATTATATCCTATTAATCACCACGAGAGGCTTAGAGGTAAAGAGTTTGGGGTTTGGACTCAATTAGGTCCTATGTTCAATCCAGGCTTCCCAGGTAGTCACTGTGCAACCTCGGGAGGACACTTGACCTCTCTGTGCCTCAATTTCCTCAACTGTAAAACTA
This sequence comes from Equus asinus, assembly GCF_041296235.1. NCBI lineage: Eukaryota > Metazoa > Chordata > Mammalia > Perissodactyla > Equidae > Equus > Equus asinus. The sequence continues at coordinate 39,905,444 of NC_091820.1, forward strand.
TGATAATTATATTAGCTACTTTATAGGAATGCGGGGAGGAGTAAGTGAGTAAATAATCTGTAAGGTGCTTCGAACAGCACCTAACACACATAAGCACTCTGAAAATTTCACTGTCCTTGCTGTTATCGCTACTGGGGACCTGGGTTTACCTCACAGAAACTCTGTCATGTATGACCACGTCTGCCCTACTTTAGAAGAAAACCTTCATTCCTTACAAAGTATTAACCACAGTCATAATGGTAACACAAATGCAGACAACATCAATGACGCTCTGCGATTTTGCTCACGTCAGAGCGGCTAACAGAGCACACGATCATTCTTCAGAGCGGGCCAATTATGGCTAAAACCTTCACATACTGCAAGTTAACAGTGTGCTCAAGTCATCACTATTTCAGAGAGGAACAGAGAATAAAAGTTTTCTTACTGTGGCATCCATTATGAGGATAAATATTAAAACAGCACAAGGAATCATGGCAACATCAACTCTCTAACCTAATTGTGCCCATCTGTCAAGGGGGGAAGCCCACGCCAGCCACCCGGGAGCAGGAGTAAGTGGGGCAGCAAGATGGGAAAGCCAGGGCTCCCAGCATACGTGAATTAATACAGCATTAATGATACATTAAGTAGAGCAACCATTCATTCAACAATGATTAAATTATGGTTCTGATTATAGTTAATAATACTGCTCTTAAAATTATGGCATTACTACAACTAGTGACAAGAATGCAACACAATAAAGGTAACACTACTGACGTAGCACAAGCAGAGGGGAAGGACCAAGCCTTCCTGGGGGTGCAGTTAACTGACATTAGGCTAATCACACAAGGACACATGGTGACGTTAATGATGTCCTACGGCCGCCCCCATTTCATAGCAGGCAAACAAGAAGATCCATGTTTTGGAGGCAGAGCCGTTGATTAATATCAATATTAACCCAAACCCAAATAATAACATCATCAGAGATCCTCTACACATACCCATTCCCCAGAGGGGAAAAAGGCATCCTTCAGAGAGGAACAACCTCGATCACAGCTATAACGCAACCCAAACACAGGCGACGTGCAGGAGGCGCCCTGAGCACGGCCTTGCCCCAGAGAGGCGCCGAGGCTGTGCCCGCCACCCCCGCCCTCGCCCGCACACGCGTGCATCTCACCTGAGCACCTGCATCTCGTTCTTGAAGGCCTGGGCCTGCTCAGCTGTGGGTTGCGCCACCTTGAGCACCTTCACGGCCACATCACCATGCCACCGCCCGCGAAACACGGTGCCAAATGAGCCTGTCCCGATCCTCTTCAGCAGCTGCACCTCGCTGGGTGGCACCTCCCAGTAATAGCCTGAGTCCCGGTACCCCAGATTCTTCTGTGGGCCACATGGATGGCATCTCAGGGGCCTGCCCACATCCCTCCTCACTCAGCCTGTGGTGCCCCCCAAAGGTTCCCCCTGGAGCTTACCACTTTCTTCTTGTCGTCAGCCAAGGACTTTCGCTCCCGCTGCTCCGATGGGGACTTGGAATGTGGGGACTTCCTCCCCAAGGACACGCTGGCCGGGCTGGGGCTCCCCCGGGAGGCTCCATCACCACCACTTCTACCTCCAGCGGCTGTGGTTGTGGAGAGGGTGTGAGTGGAAGCAAGTGGGGTGGCGGGTGGGCTCAGGGCACAGGCAGTGGGGGGCTCACCATCGGTGCTGAAACTCTGGGCAATGGAAGAAGAGGGATGGGAGTCAGAGAAAGGACATGGAGGCCAACAGGAATGGCTCTCCCCTCTGCAATGTGCTCCCCGGTGACTGCCCCCTGACACCAACCTGGATGAGGCTGGAGTCCATGGGAGCTGTGGTGCTGACCATATGGACGTTGGGGGTGGAGGTGGAGCGGATGCGCTGGAGGGGGGCGTTGGCCGAGGCAGGGAAGGGGAAGTGCTCAGGGTCCCGGTGCTGGGTGCAGGAGCTGGCAGGGGAAAGGCTGTGAAGTCACTGTCGAATGAATGGGAGACCCAGTAAAGCCGCCCCTCGCCCCTGTGTGTTTAGCTCACACAGAGGAAACGTCCACTGTCATTACTATTATTCATTTCTTCCAGAAACATTTATTGAGTGCCTGCCATGCGCCAGATACCATTCTAGGGAATGGAAATAAAACTGAGGGCATAACAAATAAAAATTCTTGCCCTCGTGGGGCTGATGTTCCAGGAGGGAGAGAGAGAAATAAAAACCAAATAGTTAATATGTCCAATGGCGATAGGCGCAATAAAGAAAAAGATAAAGCAACGTAAGGAGATAGTGTCCCTGGCGATGTCAGGAAAGGCTTCTCTGAGGGGGTGACATTTGAGCAAAGACCTAAAGGAGGGACAGTGAGCCACACAGATAGCAGGGGAAAAAGTAATATATGATATTTCATAACTAAATGTACTATTCAAATATATTATGTATTATATAATATACAGCATATTACCTATATTAAAAAGGCAATGTTTCAAAATATACATATTACAATAATGTTATATATGTTATACATATACATACATGTTATACATATATGTTATATATAATAACGTTACAAAAACATTTCTTAATGTTCCCTTCACCATCCTAAAATGAAATTCCTAAGTAATTAACCCACATATACCCATAATTAAAAATAACACAATACCCTAACTTTACTATTTTCTATACAGTAGTCCCCCCTTATCCATGGTTTCACTTTCCCTGGTTTCAGTTTTCTGCAGTCAACCACAGTCCGAAAATATTAAATGGAAAATTCCAGAAATAAACAATTTATAAGTTTTAAACTGCGTGCCGCTCTGAGCAGCGCAATGAAATCTTGCGCTGTCCCGCTCCATCCCACTCGGGACGTGAATCATCCCTTTGTCCAGCGTACCCACACTGTATACCCAACCCATCCGTTAGCCTGTTAGTTAGGAAAGAACATAGTATCTACAGGGTTCGGTACTATCCGTGGTTTCAGGCATCCACTGGGGGTCTTGGAACGTCCCCCCTGTGGATAACCGGGGACTACTGTATTACATAAGAATATATGATGTTCTACATTATATAAAAATATAACACGATAGAATAACAAATATACCATATAAAAACACATTATAAAATATACAATATAGACATATAAATACATATTATATAAACTTATGATGTATTAGAACAATAATATATTTTAATATAGAAATACTATAGTATTATAATGCTTAACATAAAGGAGAAATAAAAGGGAATCTATGATAGAATAATATGTATTTCAAAGTGGAAAGGCTTGAGCATGGTTATACTAGAATGATTAACAAAGTAGTTAGATGCTCATATATATATTTATAATTAAGAAGAAGGACTTATTTTGTACCAGATCTGTTCTAAGCACTGGACATGTCTTAACTCTAACCCTCACTGGAAGCCTATGTGGCAAAAAGTATCGTTATCCCCTCTTTACAGATGAAAAAACTAAGGCCCAGAGAGATTAGGCCACTTGCCCAAGGTCCCACAGCTCCACACCCTTACTCGCACTTGCAGGTACTCAATAAATGTTTGTCAAGTAAGCGAATGAATAAACCACGGCTTGTGGTCTACAGGAGCCTCCAGATCTTTCTCCTGACAGTAGCCCTTTGGCTAAGGCATCCCTACCTGGGACCCTGAGGGGTTAGCGGCTCATTCAGGGGGCGGTTCGAGGGAGCCTCGTGCTGTCTGGAGCCTCCGGACAAATCCTGGACACTGTGGTAGAACCTTGAGGGCATTAAGGGTGTAGAGCAAGGGGACATGGGTCAGCTGCCTGTAAGAGCCTTGTGGCTGGGCCTCTGTCCTCCCCATCCCCCACCCATCCCAACCCAGGCTCACTGTCGGCGGTTGGTACTCATGTCAACACAGACTGTGGGGACCTTGGAGGAACAATGCTGGTGGAACTTGTAGCCACAGGTTTGGCAGCGGAAGCCATGGAACAGAAACTTAAGGCAGAAGTCGCAGAATGCCAGGCTGAAGAATGTCTTCCGTACCTGCTGCCACAGAGCGGGGAAGCGTGAGGCCCGCTCAAGGGCCCTCCCCCCAGGCCCGTGGTCTGCCCCCACCATCCACCCTGCACTCACAAAATTGTGCATGGTCAGTGGGACGTCTTCGAGGACCTCCACGATGAGCTCCTCGCCATCCAGGGGGGCAATGGCCGTGTCCCAGGCAGTAACTGTCTTTCGCCTGCAGGAGGCATGGAAGGGAATGAATGGGAGGGTAGATGGGGGCCATGGGGGGGCAGGGAACTCCTAAAAGCCCCTCCAAGCCTGCCATCCATGGAGTAATATCGGCTTGTTTAATTCTCATCACAACAACTCTAGGAACTAGTTGCTATCCTTATCCTCATTTTACAGATGGGGAAACTGAGGCCCAGAAGGATAAAGTGACTAGCCCAAGGCCACAAGGGATTGTGAGTCGCAGGACAGTGTGAAAAGTCCATACACTTAATCACAAGGCAAGGAGCAAAATGAGACAGTGAATAAACAACTAAATCTCAGAAGTGCTAAACGAGGCCCTGAAAAGCGCAGGTGAAGCACTGAAACAACAAACAAGAAACAATGTATGAACCGAGTAAAAAAACGAAGGAGCCCCAGGACAGAGGAAGAAACTGAAGGTCAGCAAGGCCCAACTCCTCAGACAGAGAATGGGGCAAGGGAGGAAGGAGAGAGCTGAGAAACTGACGAAGCAGTCAAAGAATGAAACAGATGAACTCCGGGAGGAGGTGATGGAGCACAGTCGGGACCTGGGGGCCAAGGAGACAAGGAGCTGCTGACCTTCCAGGCCCAGGAACTAATGAAGTAATGACTTACAGATTCACGGAACGAAGAGAAGACTAATGGAGACTCCAGGACAGAGCGAAGGAGGAGTCAGATGACTCTGAGGAGGGGCCGGGAGGAGGGATGGGCGGATGGCCACCCAGCAGGGGGATGGGGATGCTACACTTACCCCTTGATGAGCCGGTAGACCACACAGCAATCCTGATTGAGACCTCGCACCTTGAGGGCCTTGTCTAGAGAATCGTAGACACTCATGCCATCCCGGACAGTCACCTGTGTGTGTGCGCAGATGGGGGGGGTCAGTGGCCAACAGGGGCCCCAGTCGACTCTCCTATCCCTCTGCAAAGGCCTCCTCTCAGCCGGCGTCACCCTTCTGACCCAAGATTTACAACTGGGACCATCCCTGCCCGCTGGTCATTTTGCTCCCATCAGACTCACCACCGTGCGTTGCTTGTTGGGCAGGTACACTTTGACGGTCCCCACTGCCCGGGATGGCTCGGCCCCATTGGCAGGGGGGCCCCGTGGTGACTCCATGGAGCCTAGAACTTTGTCAAGATGGGCTGAGGTGGGGCTGGGCAGGTGCCATGGGGCTCCTAGAAGACAGAGGAGGAATTCAGAGGTCCAATAATCATAGCCTGGAAGCAAAGGCAGAGGACAAAACAAATTTAATCTCCGAGCCCCCTGTAGCCTAATTTCCACACAACAGCCCAAAGGATCCTGTTAACACCTTGAAGCGGATCCAGTTCCTCCTCTGCTCAGCCCCTCATGTTTTGCCTCACTGTTAAGTGCCAAGGTCTCGGATCCACTGCATAGGAATGGAGTGGGGGTGGGGGACAACACAATGAGAGGCAGTACACAAATCTCTGTGCTGGGGGCTAACAGGGAAGTCTGCACACACTGCACTGGGGCGTGTCAGGTACATAATGAACATGAACAGGCTGTCCCGGTTTTTTAATGGAGAAGGGGGGTTACCAGAAACTGGTGAGGGAGGAGTCAGAGACTGGGTGATGGCGAAGGAACGAGGATCATCAGATATTGCCCTTAATTTGGGGGAAATGGGAATTGCACTACACAGTGTTCTTAAGGGCACTATGGGCATCCCCAAGCCGTGGGCTGTAATGATGGTGGGCTCACAGACATGGTGGTAGGTGGCTAATGGGAGTCACGAGACTGTGATAGGGAGTTCATAGAGGTTCAGCAGACACTATGCTGAAGGGAGATGTAATAGGGGTCACCAGGAACTGGAACAGGGAGAAGAGTGGATAATGGGGATCACCAGACATCGTCATGGGGAAAAGGAAGGTAATGGCGCATCACCAGACATTGCTGAGGTGAGATCAATGGAGCTAAAGCCGGGGAGTCGGAGAGGGGGCCTCCAAAATTCTCCCTGACAACTAATGAAGGGATCACAGACATTTCTGGCTTGGGGAGGGAGGGTTAAGCAGGAGTAATGGGGGAATCCTCAAACATTCTCCCACTGGGTCAGACATTGATCCAGAATAAGGAAAGCGAGTAGCGAGCAGCGTCTGCACGCACTCCCCGCTGCCGGTAAGGAGTCATCATCAGACACTTCAAGGAGGTTAAAAGGGAACACGGGCAAGACACTCCACAGCCCAAGCCCCTTTCGGCCAGCCCCGCCTACCGAGGGCCTTCTAGCTCTGCGCAGGCGCGCTGCCACACGCGGCGGGCGAAACCATCCCCCGCAGCCTTGCACCTCTAGTCCTGTCTACCCCCCCCCCCGCTGTCGAGGATGGTCTCGCCCCGGGTCAAACCACTCCTCCGGTTCCGGGCGGGGGGCGCCGGGGCCCAGGCGCAGCCATCCTGGAGCTGAGCTTTCGGTACCGGCTCCCTGCCCATGCCCGGCGGTCGCTCCAAAAACCTAACCCTGCCAGGCCCGCCCTCACCTGTCACGCCGCTACGGCCGCCGCCGCCTCCATCTTGGGCCTGTCTTCTTGTTTCCTCGCAGAGTCCGCCTCCACCGCCCCTCGGGCTTTCGCCATTGGCTCCGCAGGACTCAGCCCTCCATCCTTATTGGGTTAGGGTCACGCCTGTCAAGGCGGGACCGGCGGAATGTGGGTCGTGTTCCGGATTAGGAGGGGCTGCCTGAAACGTCAGGGTCTGGAGCAAATTCGCACGTCCTGAGTCGCGCAGGCGCAGTCGATAGGAAACCTATGAGCCACGGGCTTTAACCTCAATCGTGCCCTGGAGGAATAAAGCAGGGTTTTTTTAATCGGTCACTTGGCGCTGACTTTAGGGGTTCCTGAATCTGGGCGGGGAATTCTTAAGCGCCCTTTGTGCTCCAGTGACCTGGAGCCTTACGTACCCATTTGGGATTTTCCTGTGCCTCAGTTTTACCATCTTTGAAATGGGTTGGAATCAGACGAAATATCTGCCACGTTCTCCAATTCTAAAAGACTGTAGTCATAGCCTTTGATAACAGCAGGTCTCTAGTGTGGCCGGCGCTGGGGGTCTGGCCCTAGGAGGGTCGGCCTGCTGTTCTGAGAGGCTTCCTTTGGAATGCAGTTGATAAGGATTTTGAAAGACTAGTTATAGATGGGCAGGTGTAGAGGGGAGGGAAGCGTGGACCTGAAATGGGGCACAGCTCAGGGAAACGTGTGGAGCTATTGTACGGTAAATACAAATGTTTTAAAAGTTGAATTTTCCCTGGTGTCAAAAGTGGAAGAGACTTTCCACCCTTTCTTTTCTTAGAGCATTTCCTTTAGAAAACTTGTAAAGTTTTTCTTTCCCTTCGAGATGTATGTAAATCTTTTTAAACGCTAAATAGCCCTCCTGCCAGTTTTACTACCCAGGCCTGTTGTTCTTAAGAACCTTGGAGCCATCTCTTTGAAATGTAAACATCAACGAAGATAGAGCCCCTATCTCCATGTCTCCGTGGGAATTTGACCTAGGCGGCTGGCTCCAAGTTGTTACCTGCTTGTCAAAAGAAATAACGTGTTTTAATTTTCCTTTGGATAAAGGCAGGTGGCTACCACAATTACCAGGTGAATTTGACATGCACTATGTGTAGCAAATGGTGCTGGCAAGTTTTCTTGCCTGAGGACAAGTTATCGTCTTTCTTGAGGACGTGTATGTAATGGGTTGTATCTGCCCGGCTATGTAAGAGGCTGAGGTTCCTTTCTGTCTTCCCAGTCTCTTTAGCGAATTGCTTGTGAGGTGCAGCGCAGTCTGGTCTAACACTTACTGGATAAGAAAACTAGTCTATTCTTTTCTACCTTTGTGGAGAGGATTCACTGGGTTGGCACGAGATTTTATTTTGAATTATTTCCCCGACAGTATGAATGGCCTGTTGTGTTTGAAGTGACGACATTCTCCTGCTTGGAACATCAGCATCCCTGTGTGATGAAATGGGAAAAATCAGAGGAAGGTGTCTAGGTGAGGGGGCCTCAACATGCTTCAACTTGTATTTATTAAGTGCTTTCTCTGCCTATCAGAAGAGAGACAAAAGTTCTGCTTACTGGACTGTCGTATAACCTCCGTTTCCCATCCCCTTTTCTATTCGAATCTTCACCATTTGATGGCTAAAATTAAGAAGACTGACAATACCACATTTTGATGAGAATGTGGAGCAACTGGAACTTTCAGACATTGCTGTTGGGAGTGTAAAATGGTACAACCACTTTGGAAACAGTTTGGCAGCTTCGTCTAAATTAAACGTAGACATACCATGCAATCCAGCAATCTCACTTCTAGGTAAACTAAAACATATCTCCAATGGTGTGCTGGTAAATGTTTAACAACCACCTCTCTAGGAAATAAAAAGCTCTAAAAAAAAGAAAAGCGTTTCCTGGGGCTGGCCCCCTGGCATAGTGGTTAAGGTCGTGCACTCTGCTTTAGCAGCCCAGGGTTCGTGGGTTCGGATCCCGGGTGCAGACCTACACACGGCTCATCAAGTCATGCTGTGGCAGCGTCCCACATAGAAAATAGAGGAAGATTGGCACAGACGTTAGCTCAGGGCCAATCTTCCTCACACCCACACAAAAAGAGCGTTTGCCAACTATGGTGTGAATACTCCCAACATGGCTTATGTCAAACTACTAATATGACATCACTGAAGCAGAGTTAAGAACAGATTTGCAAAATCAGCTTGGGTGAGCCGGCCACAGCATGCTACTGCAATATGTCCACGCAAAAACTTGTACTCAAATGTTCCTATTAGCTTTATTCATAATAACAAACAAATGGAAACAGCTCAGGTGTCCAACAACGTAAGAATTGACAGAGAAACAATGGGATCAATGAAAAGGAACAAACTACTTCACACGTCTATGACTCTCATAGACATAAGGTTGAGTGAAAGAAGCCAGACACAGAAGAGAAATATCGTATTATTTCAATTGTATGAAATTCTATGCCAAGCAACACTAATCTCTAGTGAAGGAAATCAGACTAGTTGTCTCGGGGGAGAATGACGGCGAAGGGCATAAAGGAACTTTTGGAGGTGATTGCGCTGTTCAGTATGCATTTGTCAAAATTCATTGAACTCTATACTGAAAACGGATACATTTTATTTTATGTAAAATATACCTCAAAAAGTGCAGGGCCAAAAACATGGCTTCAAACATAATTCTAAACATTTTGATGGCTTACAAATTCTTATTGGTTAGAGAAATTCTTTTTAATTCTCTATCCTGAAATTGAATCACTGGACCCTGCATCCCGAACTCCCAGCGCAGGAGGCCTGGCGGCAACCTGGGCGCTAGACGGGGTCAGGAACAACTCCTGTGAGAGCTCAGTCCGGGGCTCCAAAATGCTCGCCAGGAGGAAGAATAACTTGGGGGATGGGGTGAGTGCACTTTAAATTTCAGTTCATTTAAATATTACTTAATTTGTTGAAAAACTTTCATTGCTAGGCAGTATTTGAAGACAGATTTCTGGCTGCGTTGCACACCGTTTACAAAAAGACGAACAAAATCCCACTGTAAGCTCACTGCGCATGTGCTGTGCGGGGAGAACGAGGCGGGGAGGGGGGAGGCGTGCGCGGCCCACTCAAGGGCAATCCTTTCTCCCAAGGACTCATAGACTCGCTCCAAACCCATCCCAACTGGCACTTCAGCCAAGTACCTCACAGGTACCTGACAAGCCATGACGGCCTTTGAAGTCGACTTGGGTTTTTATCGTCATCATCACATTAAAACCATCAGAAGCACCATGTGTTAAAACAAAAATTAAAACCTGAACTAGCTCATTCTGGTTTCCTGACATGCCCCTGGAAATTATCCACCTAGAAATCTTAAACAGTTTTTAAGTGGTTGTTGGTTTTTATTATTCTTGATTTTAAATTCTTAGAAACGTATCTGAAAAAAGTACAAAAATCTGTGTTCACCAACGCTGTTCTAATGCTATCCATTTTACAGCTGAGCAAACTGAGGCTCAGGCTGCCCTAACCGGAGGGATGGCGGAGAGAGCGCTCCAGGAATTCGAGTCTGATAAAAAGTGTTTGAACGAGAGTGCAGGCCAGAGGCACCTCCTTAAGGAATCTTGGATCCACCCCAGCGGGCCTGTGCCTCTCCTCTAAGACCTGCCACTCCCATTTCCCAAGGCCACCGCCCTCGCTCGCTCCTGCGGCCGCCTGGAAAACGCCACCTCTGAGACCCCATCGCAATGCCTCCCTCTCAGCTACCCATTTCAAGAGAGAAGAGCACGCACACACATTTCACTGAGGGCCAGACCGAGGCTCAGCTGGAAGCCCTACAGGCCTGACTCAGCGCCCTCAACTATGGGTCCTGAGGCCACCGCAGCGGTCTGCAGGGAGCCACTCTGCGCTCCAGGCCGCCGACAGGCAGCGAGGTCAGCCAATGGCAATGCAGCGGAGGGCGGGCTTTGGGATGCCGCAGGCATTTGATAGGCTCTACCTCACCCCCGGCGTTTAGGAGTGAGAGGACCGCGGACTTCCAGACTCCGAGAAGCGGCTGACAGACCAAGAGCTGCGCACGTGGGTGGGCTTTGGGCCGTCCCAGCCAATGGGAGGTGGTGCGGGCTTGAGACTTGCTACAAACGAGCCGCTTAATGTTATTTTTAAATTAGTGGCAATGCAACCGTAATTGTTCCATCTAAAGCAGAGCTTGGAAGTTTCCACTTCTGAATATATTTCTCGAAGAGATTTTTAATATACAACCACGGAGTCAAAAGTGGGGGAAATTTACAAGTGAACCTACACATTACTTTTAACTTTAATTTTCCTTATTAAAAAGTCTTTCCTAACCAAATGCATTGAATAGTAATTTGAGTTTGCAATCCCCGTGATCCAAATTGAGGAAGGGTTCTTTTGTTTTGAATTAATTTTTTTAAAGACTATTATCTGCTATATACGGTACTTCCATTTTTTCACAAAATTAAACAAACATGCAGGTTGGTGTATTTTCAATTTCCAAACCCAAGAATCACATGAGTAGAAAAAAATGAGTTGTCAGTTATTTCTCAAAAAAGCTGGGGAAAAAAGAAAAGAATAATTAAGCCAAATAACAGTCCTGCAATTTTGTTATTAAAGATTTGATCTGATGAGGAAATCTTTTGGTAAGTATGCTTATTTCTTAGAAATAAAACTCAAGTATGAAGATATTTAATAGTCAAGCAAAGGGATCAATATAAACCTACAAACACTGAGCAGTGGAGCCAGCGTTGAGATGCCATGGACAGTGACAGTCACCTCTGGCCCTCCCTGGTGGCTCCCTTGGTAAGGATCACTATTCAATATGGTCAGTAATAACTTTTAAGTTTTTAACTAAACAAACGAACAAAAAGCAGTTTCCCAAAAGGAAGTGATTCTGAAGTGTCTGCTTTTGGTTTTCATCAGAAATGCATTTGGTAAAAATCTTCTCAAGGTTAGCACATACACACTGTCCCACGGGCCCACCATAGATGAATAAAAAAGCTTAATATCTGTTGGTTTACATCACACATTTTTAATAAATTTCTATTCAATTTATAAAACCATTGTAAATGACATTTCAAACAAATGTACTCCATTATAAATGAGATTTCAGACAAATGTACTCCAAATAAGTTTTCATTATTTTTGGATAAATGACCCACATGTGATCTTTGCTATATCATTCTTGATACAATGCATGTATTATATATAGTCCTTTGTATATATAAAAGAATTCCTCAGGGGCTGGCCCCGAGGCCGAGTGGTTAAGTTCTCGCACTCTGCTTTGGCAGCTCAGGGTTTCTCCGGTTCGGATGCTGGGTGCAGACCTAGCACCGCTCATCAAGCCATGCTGTGGCGGTGACCCACATGCCACAACTAGAAGGACCCACAACCGAAATATACAACTATGTACTGGGGGGCTTTGGGGAGAAGAAGGAAAAAAATAAAATAATAACTCAGTTTTTGTGCCACTCATGTAAATGTTGTGTACCGTCATGGAGTATGAGAAAATCCATTCTGAAGTTACCCAGAATGCCTTAGGACTTGACCACTTGTCTAGTTAGAGTGTGTGAGTATCCCCATGTCCTGCTGTGTAACTGCGTGACCTTGGACAAATTGTTTCCCCTGTCCACGTCTCAGTTTCCTTATCTTCAGTATTTTTTTTAAAGTACTTCCGTCGTAGGGTTGTAGTAAGATTCTGTGAACTAATCTATATCAAACTTTACACAGTGCCTGATTCACAGTGACTATGCAGTAATTATTAGCTATTCCTGTTATCACTATCATCACCACTGATATTATGAAAATATCAAAGCAAAGATCTATATCCCTTGGCAGAACTTGTTGTATGATGCAGGTTCAAGGATGTTGACAGGGTTACAAGATATTAAACATCCCAAAGAATCCAATATGAAGGCTAATTTCGGAAGGCTCAGTCCCAGGGTCGACAAATGTTTTAGCCATCCTGGTGGCCTGCGGGTACTCAGCTCAGGCAGTGCTATGGCCTTGAGAAGGTCAGCTCCCTTCCTCCCCTTCCCTTTCCTTTTCGCGGATACCCTTTAGAAGGTTGATGAAATTCCCTTTTATCCTAATTTTCTGGGAGTTTTTATCGAAAGGAATGTCAGATTTTGTGAAATGCTTTTCTGCATCTTTTAGATGATCATATGATTTTCTTTTCTAATTTGTTATGGTCATTGTGGTGAAGTACATTGATTGATTTTCAAATCTTAAACCAATTCTGCATTCCTGGGATAAACCACACTTGATCGTAATGTATTGCCATTTTAATATCTTATGGAATTTGACTCGCCAAAATTTTGTTTAGAATTTTTGCTCTATGTTACTGAGGGGTAGCAGTCTGTAGTTTTCTTTTCTGGTAAATTCTTTGTCTGATTTTGGTATGAGGATAATGCTGGCTTTCTAGGATGAGTTGGGAGGGATTTCCACCTCTCCAATTTTTTGCAAGAGTTTGTATAGAATTGTTATTATTTCCTCCTTAATGTTTGGTAGATTCACCAGTGAAACCACTTGGGCCTGGAGTTTTCTTTGCAGGAACATTTTAAACTACAATTTCAATTTCTTTGGTAGATATGGGGCTATTCACGTTATCTTCTGGAGTGAGCCTTGGTTGAATTTGCCCATTTCACCCAAGTTGTCAAATTTATTGCCATAAAGTGGTTTATAATATTGCTTTATTATCCTTTATAATATCCATAGAATCTGTAATCACGTCACCTCTTTCATTCCTGCTTTTGGTAAGTTGTGCCCTTTTTCCCCTCATCAGTCTGGCTAGAGGTTTATCAGGGTTTTTTTTGAAGAACTTTATTTTTTGTTTTTAAAGATTGGCACCTGAGCTAACATCTGTTGCCAATTTTTTTCTTCTTCTCCCCAAAGTCCCCCCACGTACATAGTTGTATATTCTAGTTGTAGGTCCGTCTGGTTGTGCTGTGTGGGACGCCACCTCAGCATGGCCTGATGAGCAATGCTAGGTCCGCATCCAGGATCAGAACCAATGGAAACCCTGGGCCACTGAAGCAGAGTGCGTGAACTTAACCACTCGGCTACAAGGCTGGCCTTGATTTATCACTTTTATTGATCTCAAAACCCAGCTTTTGTTTTCATTGATTTTTCTCTGTTGTTTTTCTTTAAAGAAAAAAAAAAAGATTGTCACCTGAGCTAGCATCTGTTGCCATTTTTTTTTCTCTTCTTCTCCCCAAAGTCCCCCAGTACATAGTTGTATATTCTAGCTATAGGTCCTTCTGGTTGTGCTATGTGGGACGCCGCCTCAGCATGATTTGATGAGCAGTGCCATGTCTGCACCCAGGATCCGAACCTGCAAAACCCTGGGCTGCCGAAGTGGAGTGTGCAAACTTAACCATTCGGCCATGGGGCCAGGCCTCTCTCTGGTGCTTTTCACTTTTCTGTTTCATTGAGTTCTACTTTGATCTTTATTAGTTCCTTCCTTCTGCTTACTTTGAGTTGAATTTGCTCCTCCTTTTTTAGTTGCTCAATGTGAAAGCTGAGGTCATTGATCTGAGATTTTTCTTATTTTCTAATATAGGTATTTTCCTCAAATACTGCATTAGCAGCATCCCACAAATTATGATATATTTTCCTTTTTGTTTAGTTTAAGATTTTTAAAATTTTCCTCTTGATATCTTCTTTGATCTGTAAGTTATTTAGAAGTGTGTTATTTCATTTCCAAATATTTGGGGGTTTCCCAAGGATCCTTCTGTTATGGGTTTCTGCCTGCTGGATCTGTCCTTTGCCCAGAAAGGGGTGTTGAAGTCTCCGACTAGGATAGTGGATTCATCCATTCTTGGTTTCTAATTCAATTTCCTTTGGGTCACAGAATGTACTTTGTATGACTTTAATCCTTATGAATGTATTGAGACTTGTTTTACGGCCCAAAATATGGTCTATTTCTGTAAATGTTCCATGTACACTTGAGAAGAATGTATATTCCGCTAGTGTAGGGTGGACTGTTCTGTACAGGTCACTCAAGTCAAGCTGGTTAATAGTGTTGTTATAAACTGCATTGCATTCCCCCAAATTCATATGTCGAAGCCCTACCCCCCAATGTGACTATATCTGTATATGGGGCCTTTAAAGAGGCGATTAAGGTTCAATGAAGTCGTAAGGGCGGGACTCTAATCCAATCGGACAAGTGTCCTTATAAGAAGAGGGAGAGATACCAGGATGCGCACACACAGAGAAAAGGCCATGTGAGGACATGGCAAGAAGGTGGCCGTCTGCAAGCCAAGGAGAGAGGAGGCCTTAGGAGAAATAAACTTTCCAACATCTTGATCTTGGACTTCCAACCTCCAGAACTGTGAGAAAATAAATGTCTGTTGTTTATACCACTCAGTCTGTGGTATTTTGTTATGGCAGCCTGAGCTGAATATTACAGTGTTGTTCATGTCTACTATATCCTTGTTGATTTTCTGCCTACTTGTTCTATCAGCTTTTGAAAGAAGGTTATTGAAATCTCTATTTCTCCTTGCAGTTCTATCACTTTTTACTTCATGTATTTGGCGCTCTGTTATTAGATGCATAAATGTTTAAGATTGTTATGTTTTCTTGATTGATTGCTTTATAATCATGAAATGACCTTCTTTTCTGTGATATATTCTTTGCTGTGAAATCTGCACTGTGTGGCATTTATATAGCCACTCCAGCTTTCGTTTCACTAGCGTTAGCACAATGTATCTGTTCCCATTCTTTTACTTTTAACCTATTTCTGTTTTTATATTTAAAGTGTGTTTCTTGTAGGCAGCACATAGTAGTATCTTGCCAATCTGTGCCTTTTAATTTGAGTGTTCAGACCATTTATGTTCAATGTGATTATTGATATGGTTAGGTTCTAGTCTACCATCTTGCTATTCATTTTCTATTACAGTCATGCATCGCTTAACGATGGGGACATGTTCTGAGAAATGCATCATTGGGCGATTTTGCCATTGTGTGAACATCAGAGTGTACTTACACAAAACTAGATGGTATAGCCTAGGTATAGCCACACCTAGGCTCTATGGTACTAAGCTTATGGGACCACCATTGTAAATGTGGTCCATCATTGACTGAAATGTTGTTATGCAGCACATGGCTGTAGTCCCTTTTCTGCTTTTTGTGCCCTTTTTTCTCTTTTTCTGCCATCTTTTGGACTGAGTATTTTTATGATAATTCCATGTTATCTCCTTTGTGGACTTATGGACTATAATTTTTGTTATTTTAGTGGCTGCTTGAAGCTTTATAGTAAACATATTTAACTTATTATAGTCTACCCTCAAGTGACAATATACCACTTCATATATAGCAAAAGAAGTTTATCATAGTATCCTTCCATTTCTTCCCTCCTGAGATATGTGCTATTGTTGTCATGCATTATACTTTTATGTGTTATAAACCCTATATACATTATTTTTTTGTTTAAACAGGTAATTATCTTTTAAAGATATTTAAATAATATTCTAAGAGGTTCAATATACAAAAGCTTGTATGTTTACCCATGTAGTTACCACTTCCAGTGCTCTTCATTCCTTTGCGTAGGTCCTGATTTCCATCTGGGATCACTTGCCTTCTGCCTGAAGGACTTCCTTTAACATTCCTTGTGGTACAGGTCTGCTGGTGAGAATTCCTTCAGCCTTTGTATTCTGAAAGCACCTTTATTTCTCCTATTTTTAAAGTTATCTTTGAAATTAAACTTTTCATTTTGAGATAATTGTAGATTCACATGCAGTTGTAACAAATATTACAGAGAGATCTGTATACCCTCTTCCAAATTTCCCCCAATGGCAACATATGCCAAACTATAGTACACTGTCACAGCCAGGAGGCCTCCTTAACTTGAGGAGTCCCCTGGGCTCACCTCATTCCTGGCCCTGTGCTGCGGTCTGGAAACTCTCTCAAGGCAGTAAGCTGGGACAGTCACAGGGCTCACCTGCTTTACTTCCTGTTTCTCAGGGATCACTGTCCTTCATTGCCGGATATAGAGTGTCTTAAAAACCATTGTTCCTTATACAGTGCTGTATGTCAATTATAGCTCAATGAAACTGGAAAAAAATTCTGGTTTCATTTATATCGTCTGAGACTTTTTGGTTCTTTCAGATGGGAGGTTAATTCTGGTCTCCGTTACTTCATCTTGGCTGGAAAGAGAAGTACTTCCTCCTTTTCTTAATCATTTCACACAATCCACCAAACCAAGACCTTGGTGTGTTTTCCAAAATAATGATCCAGCTCTGGCCAAAGTCTCTTTGAAAGGGGCTGTTTCCCTGAAACTTTTGTGGGTTTTTTTTCCCACACTGGCAGGAGAAATTTTTCCACACACAGCATCCTTCCTCTTGAGCCCTGTCTGTCATCCCTGGGTTTAATTCTAGGTTAGCAGTTAAGTGCTTGATATAGAAACAGTCTAGGGGCTGGCCCTGTGGCCTACTGGTTAAGTTCGTGCACTCTGCTCGGGCAGCCCAGGGTTTCATCGGTTTGGATCCCAGGCACGGACATGGCACCACTCATCAGGCCATACTCAGGCGGGGGTCCCACAAAGCACAACCAGAAGGACCTCCAACTAGAATATGCAACTATGTACCCAGGGGCTTTGGGGAGAAGAAAGAAGGAAAGAAAGAAGGAAAGAAAAGAAAAGAAAGAAAGAGTCTAGTTATTTATATGAAACATAAATACCTTCAGGCATAGAGAGAATATTCTCTGAGCCTTCTGAAAAATCTTTATTGTGCTGCGGAATTCCATACTCAGCTTTTATATTTAAAGAGATTTTACCAATATATTTATGGGGAACAAATGCATCTAGTATGTTCAGCTTGTTGTTTATGGAAGAGAATGAAGGCATCTTCGCCATATGTTATGAACTGAATGTTGGGTCCCCCCAAAATTCATATACTGAAGCTCTAACTCCCAATGTGGCTGTATTTGGGTATGTGGCCTCTAACGAAGTAATTAAGGTTAAATAAGGTCATAAGGGTGGGGCCCTGATCTGATGGATTAGTGTCATTATAAGAAGAAACACCAGAGAGCACTCACATGCTTCCTCTCCTTCTCTCCCTCTCTTCTTCTCTTGCTCTTGCTCTTCTCTCTTCCTCCTTCCCTCCCTTCCTCCTTCTTCCCTCCTCTTCACAAAGAAGAGGTCATGTGAGCCCACAGTGAGATGGCAGTCACCTATGAGCCAAGAGAAGAGGTCTCAGAATGAAACCAACCCTGACAGCACCTTGATCTTGGACTTCCAGCCTCCAGAACTGTGAGAAATAAATACCTGTTGTTTAAGCCGCCCAGTCTATGATATTTCATTATAGCAGCTCCAGAAGACTAATACACTATATTTCTCATTCAAGGATGGGAATCTGAGGACATTTATTCCCTCTAGATTACACAACATTTCTGTCTCAGATTCATGTTCTCAATAACTATGTGAACAAAGCTGATGTCATCAAAGGGCATGGAAGGAAAATATTTAAAATGTCTCTTTATCAGTGTTCCCTTGGGAAATCACTAAAAAATAACAAGTTCTTGGTATTCACAAATGCACACTCACTCAAAGAACCTTTGCAATTTTATAGATAACGCCTACTTTTCCAGTCTAAATATCATTCTTTCTCATGGGCACCCTTTTGCAATACAGAAGGAGAAAGAGATGTCTTGTGGCAGTAATGTAGAGCGAGGTGTCCAAAGTCGGGATCAATTCAGGCACAAGTTGGCAAAGATGAGGTTGGAGGAAGTGAAGAGAATCAGACCCCCTTTCTTCCCTCCATGATCCCAAGAATGAGGAGGCCGAACTTGCCGGGGACTGAATGAGGGGACATAGACCTGCCTTTGCCGACAGGGCCAAGTCCAGCTCTCTAAACCTGTGTCCACTCCTTTATTCCCAATCTTGCTCCTGTAATAATGTCATTTGTATTGTAATATTAGAAGAATTTTAATCCATACTAAAAACATGTGATGCTGAAGCTATTAAGAATGCCACAAGGGGGCTGGCCCCGTGGCCGAGTGGTTAAGTTCGCACACTTCACTGCAGGCAGCCCAGTGTTTCGTCGGTTCGAATCCTGGGCGCGGACATGGCACTGCTCATCAAACCACGCTGAGGCGGCGTCCCACATGCCACAACTAGAAGGACCCACAACTAAGAATGTACAACTATGTACCAGGGGGCTTTGGGGAGAAAAAGGAAAAAATAAAATCTTTAACGAAAAAAAAAGAATGCCACAGAAGGATGAGTTTCTCTTAAAGTTTTCTCTTTAAAAGTTCAAGCTCCCGTGGAAATGGCACTTCCTAATTCTGAAGAGCAATGTTGGCACTGTTAGGTCCTAGAACATTTAAGATCCTTCCTGTCACCCATCATCACCTGATGCTTTATTGTCATTGTCTACCTCCCTATCTCTCTCTCGCACTGTCTCGTTTTCTTCATGCAAATTATTTTCTATCTTAAAGTTTTCAAGGCTCTTAAAACTAGCAATTACTAAACTAGAAAGCTTTACTGTGCCAAGTGTTTCCTAAAGTGCAGGCCTGCTAGTGGCACTGTTGAAAGACCAACAGACTTAGTCATTTACATTGCGCTAAAAATTTCTATTTCAAAAAGATACAAATATTTTACTCTGATCTCAAATGTTTCTGTTCAGATTAATCTTAAAATTTATGTCATACAAAAGTATAAGAAACAAAAAAGGCTAAGGTGGTGAAAACCATTTTTATCCTCAATATGAGGTTTTAATTCAGGTAAAATCCTTACATTTCTAGAGCACCATTTTTCTTTTATACAATCAATGGGCAGATTTTTAGGTTTAATCCAACAGGCTGAGTGCCTTAGTATTTTTTTTTTTTTTTGGAAGACGTTATTTTCATTTTCTCAGTTTAGAACAGAAAAAAATACATAGTAGGCATCCTTTATTGAACATATAAATTATACTTGATTGTTATATCTTAAATTTGTATCCTATAAGCTTATAAATTCATTTAATAGTTCCAGTAGTTGTTTTATCAATTTCTTGGGATTTTCTGTGTAGACAACCACGTCATCTACCTTTTCCTTGCAGTGACTAGGAAAACTATTATGAACGTGAGTAGAAATGTGAGAATGTGTTTTGTTTTTCCATTTTGTTTTGTAATATAGTGAATTATATTAAATGATGTGTGAATGTTGAACTGATGCTGCATTGCTGCAATAAATCCCATTTGGTCATAGTGTATTATTTTTACACGTTGTTGGGTTTGAGTCACTAATATTGTGCTATAGCTTTATCAATATCCATAAGGAATATTGATTGCTTTTCATTTTTGTTGATGTCTTTGTCAGGTTTTGGTTTGGGGATTATGCTGGCTTCATGAAACTAATTGTAAAGTGCTCCCTGTTTCTGTGTTTTGTGAAAGAGTTTCTTGATTAAGGTTAATTATTTTTTTCCTGAGGAAGATTTGCCCTGAGCTAACATCTGTGCCAATCTTCCTCTATTTTTTTTGCATGTGGGACACCTCCACAATGTGACTGGTGCTGGAAGTAGGTCTGCACCTGGGATCCAAACCCATGAACCTGGGCCACTGAAGTGGAACGTGCAGAACTTCAACCAGTTGGCCATGGGGCCTTAGTGCCTTAGTATTTGTACAAAGTAGTGAAACCAGTGAACAGTTAGCCATTAATGATTAGGTAGCTAGTAACTAAAGTGGGTTTTTTGCAATTACTAATTACAGCTTTTAGTTGCTCCCCCACCCATTGTTGCTGTGCTGCTTAGGCAATACGCTATCTGACTCCCACTAGGTTCCTATAGATAACAGCTCCGTGGCGCCTGGGTCACCATGGTAATGGGTGTTTGAGCTGTTTTTCAGGAATTAGGACCCCATTGTCCAGTTCAGGCCGGTTGAGACTACCAGCTCATTAACTGGGCCCGTGCAGATGCCTGATAAGTGATCTTTTGATGTCAAGGGGCTAAAAAACTCCACCCTCAGATCATACTAACACCACCATTTTGTGATCATGAGTCCTATGAAGGGCCATGAAATTGGACTACGCTTGCACAGATCACTAATTACCTCACTTCTCCTCACCTCCAATCATCTATCCCCACACTCCAGACCACCTTGCCCTCTACCCCATAAACATCCCCGCGTCCCCATTTTCGGGGAGGTGGATCTGAGATTGATTCTCCTGCCTCCTCGCTTGGCTGCTTTATAATTAAATCCTTTCTCTTTGCAAACTTGTCATCTCAGTGACTGGCATAATCACGCGGTGGGCAAAACAAACCTGATTCGGTAACACTAAGAGAAATCTAAACTTGGTTAAGGGATTTTTTCCATTTACACCTTCATTCAAAATGCACACATTTCACAGTAGGCTGAAGCTTTTCAACCTTGAGGTGTAATCTAGATATAAAATATTAACTGTATATTAAATACATAGGTTTGTTGAAACCATTTACCTTGAACCCAAAGACTCATCCATCTGATCAGGTTGTCATTTCCTTTAAAACTTGACAGCATGGGCAGCAAGATAGAAAGGTGGTATTGCAGGTTGGGTTCTCTAACAAACAGGCCCTGTGACGGAGTTTAGTGTGCAACCTGTTTATTTGAGAGTGTTCTTGGTATCGGTGCACATGGAGGGGAAGGGGGCCCAGAGTGGACAGAGGGACAAGTTGAGCTGTTATGTGCAGTCCCTGGGACAGCCTTGACTGATCATGCAGGGAAGTTCTTTGGAGTCAAGCAAGGGGCCCTGGCCCTTTTGTCAATCCTTAACTAGATTAACCAGCCTAACTCTTGCCCCAAGCAATTGTTGATCAGGTTTCTTACTGTAATTTCTGCTTTTTGGCTTTTTAAATTTCTCCAAACTGCGGTAGATAAAGCGGACTTGTTTGGGGCCCTTTAATGTTGGGGTACCAGCAGGGGGTCCCTTTGGTCCACCCAACCTTAGGTAGTACTATATTAAAACTTTGTTTTAACCCCATCAATGTCCATGTTATTTATCCCATTTCTTAATAACCACCTCAAGATTTCCATGATTCTTCCCTTTCAGCATAATATTAACCATCTTTCCCATGAGGGAAAGCTGAAACTGTAAATTCCATTAAGTTCTTAAGACTAATTGTTATATTTCTTGTATCCACCTTTCTAATTTGATCTTTCCGTAGGTACCAATAAAACTACTGTTTATGATAAGAGCTCTCTAAAAAATTTCCAATTTAAGTGATCCATTGTCTGGCCATTGATAAGCAGGATCTCAATAGTAACTCAAACCAACAAGCCTTTTATGGCTTAACCATGGACGTAAGAGATATCCCCAAAGGAGGGTGCAAAAGAAGCAGCCCTCACAAGATCCAGAAAGTTTGCTCCCAAAAATAGTCTAAGAAAGCAAAGGCCTTAGTTGCACAGGCAATAAGGATGGTATAGTGAAAACAGTGTTTCTGATCTCCAACAGGAAGATGGGATGCCTCCAGTCACAAACCCACTAATTTGTGACACCAGGCAGATGCTACTGGAATGGGACTTTTCCAGCACTAAAAAAGCAATGAAGGTTGAGATGACAAAGGCCCCTAGTGGACTGGGACCCCTTATGACAAATTCCCCTAAGAGCTGACACAATCGGACAAGGAGCTGGGTGCTTCAGAACCCCAATCTATTTGGCCGGCTGCCAAGATACCCACTGGTACATGCATCCTCCACTGGTGGAAACCAGAGAGAATATTCTCACCGGTATAAAGTCAAGCTCTCAGGACATAGAACTAAGACAAATACAGCAGACAGAGACAAAGAAAAACAGCAACCATCTCTGGTAGGAAAAAGATCAATAAAGTCAAGAGTACTCTAACAAATGTACTAGAGTCACTAAATCCAAGAAAGTAGTTTCACAGATCTTTTCTCCTGCTAATCTAAATTTAGAAAAGGGAAAAACTCACCACTCTCACTTCCATTGGACCCTGCAGGCAGAGATCCGGGAGGCTGATATGGTAAGAACTCTTACCTCCTGCCGTCTCTTCTCAGAGGTCCAGGATCTGTCAGCTGCAGTAGTCCCGATGCGAGCAGCGTCCAGCCAGTTAAGTTTTTCCCATCTTGGTTGCCAACTGTAGAGGAGGAAGAAATTTTTCTCTACCCTTCTAGGTTCTTCTTGCTGATCTAAGAATTAAATTGGCATGAGAAAGATTAACAGGAGAAAATCAAAGTTTAATAACATGTATACATGGGAGAAACCCAGGAAAACTGAGTAACTAGCTAAAATGGCTGAGGCCCTTACCTTAAATACCATTCTCAGCCAAAGACAAAAGATGTGGGGATGGGGAGAGTCAAGGACTTCAAAGGGAAGGAAGGCAATTCACAGGTAGGTGAAAAGAAGCAAATGGTCAGAAAACAAGTGTTTGGCCACACAGAAACAGAAGAACACAGAGGGGAGCCCAACGAAGCAAAATTTTAAGATTCCTCCCTGTCTACCATCTAGTTCATATTATGCTAAGGTATAGCTTGTTTCCTGAGACAGGTTTTTTTAATCTGAATTCTTTTAGGCAGCTAAAGGGAGGTAACAAGAAAAACTTTCTGAGTCTTCTGTTTCTTAAAATTAATCAGCCTAAAATAATCCTCATGCTAAAGAGACACATATTGGGTGACACATTTTGTTCCTCTTAAAGGCTTTCTTCCAGGTTTGCAGACTTCCAACTTCTTGCTGTATCCTCACTTTGTGGAAGGGGAGAGGGAGCTCTCTGGAGTCTCTTTTATAAAGGCACTGATCCTATTCATAAGGACTTCACCCTCATGACTAATCACCTCCCAAAGGTCCCACCTAATACCATCGCCTTGGGGGTTAGGTTTCCAACATATGAATTTGAGGGGGGATGCAAACATTCGATCTATACCAGGTGCCTTACAGTAGAATACAATTATTACATGTAGAAAAAATGGTGGATTTAGAAAATCACCATTTTTCAACCATTCTTGATTTAGGCAAGAATAATCAATGAATACTAAATGCGAGGGGACGAGTTTGAGTCTACAAAACATCCTATTCATCATCAAAGTATCTCTCTATAAGATACTTATTAATTAGAAGGAGAAAAACAGTAACTTTACAACAGAGAAACCTGGTAGTCATCACCTTAACCAAGTGATCAAAGCTAATATTAGGGCAAAGCTACTGTTCCAGATTAAAAGTGACTAAAATGAATATGACAATTAAATGCAATGTGTGATTCCGGATTGTATCCTGGACCAGGAAAAAAATTGCTTTAAAAGGCATTAGGGAAAATTGGCAAAATTTGAATAAAGATTGCAGATTAAATCATATTTGTATCAACGTTTTAAATTTCCTGAGTTTGATATCAATATTATGGTTTTGTAAGAGAATGTCCTTGTCAGTAGGAGATACACTCTGAAGTATTTGATAAATTTTTAATATCTGTATTTATTTGTATTATACTGAAAGTAAACATAAGATGTCAAAGCAGGGTATTATTACTTACAGGAATAACCACATCAGTTTCCCTTTGCCCTAATTCTTCCCCCTTCTGGGACAATGCAGTAAGAGCCAAATGGACAGGCCTGTACATAAAGGGGTTGGACTACAAGAGACGAGCCCCGAAATTAGGAATCTGGGAGCTTATATAGGAGTAGGGCACTGCCCACCCCTTTCCCTTCTAAAAGAGAGAGAGGGAACCCATTGTACCATTGTCCCAGTCCTTGAAACCCTCTGGAATGTAAATGACTAGCTCAAGGTTTCATCTCACTTTGAAATGTAAACACTACCTTTAGGGTGGTAAATTTCTCCCTAGGGTCTCCTATTATCTAACCACCTTTAGCTTCCAAAGTTTGTCTTTTAACCCAAATTTCTTTGCTCAGAAAACCCTAACTATGCAGAAACACAAAAATATTTCCTTTATAGTCCCATAGTATTTAAGGATAAAGGGAAATCATGGCTGCAATATGATATATATATATATATATATATATATATATATACAATATTTATTTTCTGTTTGGTATTTATTGCTCATGAAGCAATATATTTTATGTTGCAGGTGTTATTTTGAATCTCTCTTCATTTTCTTCGAAAATTAACAATACATCGTTGTTTGTGAGCATTGCACTGAAACCCCAAGGCACACATCACTCTCTCGATCATGGACGTCACCAGCAGTGACGCCACAGCTTGCATCATGGCTATGCAGGGTGAGAGAACTGACAGGGGCTTCCGTAAGACAAGGCTCCCATGGGGCTTGAGGGAGATGATGCTATTAGACAAGCAAGGGCTTTATCTCTGTATGAGTGTTACCCAGGGTGGATGAAAGAGCCACTCAAGGGGATCAGGAGATATTTATGTATATATATATGTGTATATATACATATCTCCTGATCTGTTTCTTTATATAGATATA
The DNA here is from genome assembly GCF_041296235.1 of Equus asinus. NCBI lineage: Eukaryota > Metazoa > Chordata > Mammalia > Perissodactyla > Equidae > Equus > Equus asinus. The sequence continues at coordinate 39,930,451 of NC_091820.1, forward strand.
TATATAAAGAGAGAGAGCTGATGGAAGAGAAAAAGAGGATAAAGCAAATGTGGCAAAATGTTAACAAGCGAGGAATCTGGATGAAAGGTATACGGGAGTTCTTTATACCATTCTTGCAAGTTTTCTGTTAAGTTTGAAATCATTTTAAAATAAACATCTTAAAAATGTAAAACAAAATGTGGTGGGAAAGAGAAGAAATACCCCACCCTGGAACTACAGGATGCTCACAAACCTACTTATTCTACAAGTACAGTCACTTATACATACATGGGACTGTCACGTCGGTAGGTCTGGCACGAGGGGTTCCTGGCCCTTCCTTCCTGGTGCCCGCAGTTCAGCAGAAGATGTGGTGTCCGCAAGGAGTTTGATGAGGGCACCCATCCAAGGGCACTGAGGAAGCAAATGCCCAGAGGGCAGAAGCCAGTTGCAGTGTGGGGAGATGAGAAGTTCTCCCTGAGGAATAGTTGGAGAACTAAAGAATGAAGGAGGCTTAGCCAAGTGACAGCTGGGGCTGGGGAGACAGAGGACCAACCTAGAGGGGATGAAGATAGTAACAGTACTAGTTTCTTGATCAGAAGGGCTTCTGATCTAAATTAGACAGCAAACCTTTTCTGCGGGTTTCGTAGGGGAGAGTTCATGGTATGAAAAGTGCCTGGCACATAAAAGGAATCTCTAAATATTTGTAGAATACATGAGTAAATGATCCTTTAATTCAAAACGTACTTTAATGATAGAAAGTCATCAGACAGGGTTTTTTTCCCCTCTTTGAAGTCAAGATAAAAACAACAGCACTTCAGGGTGCGGTTTTTTTACTTTGCTTCTGGAAAAAGAGATCCATGCCTTCTGCACATAAGTGGATTCTTCCATTTTTTTTCTGAAAGGATAAAAATGACCAATTATATAAAGGCTAAATGAGTCATTTTCATGTACGTTATTTTATACTGTTCTAAAAGTTCTTCTTCTTCTTTTTTTTTTTTTGAGGAAGATTAGCCCTAAGCTAACGTCCGTGCCCATCTTCCTCTACTTTATATGTGGGACGCCTGCCAAAGGATGGCTTGACAAGCGGTGCATGGGTCCACACCCAGGATCCGAACTGGTGAACCCTGGGCCGATGAAGTAGAACGTGCCAACTTAACCGTTGCGCCACTGGGCAGGCCCCTAAAAGTTCTTTTAATAAAGATTTAAGTTGCTCCAAACGTTTTGAATCTTTCTGATAAGAATTGTTTACTTCCTGTCTCTTGTTTTTTCATTCTTCTATATTTTCTCTCTGAAAATGGAATATTCAAAACAAAAAAAAAGGTGCTAACTGAAAATCTGGGAAATAAAAGAATGTAGCAAAATCAGCCATAATCTCTTGAGTAATAACCATTCTTTACCATTGTGCTATATTTCTTTTTAATGTATTTTTCCTGAGCATTTATGATATATGTCTGTATATCTTTCAAATCTATTTTTAAATGAGAATAGGAATCTTAAGGGAATAAAAGCTGCACGATAAAATACTTGCATGGTAATTCACATAATGGGGATATTTTCCCAAGCCACTAGTTATTCTTAGAAACCATTTCTTCTGCCTCCTTGATTAAAAGGAAGTGCAGACGCCATCTGTTAGCTGAACAGCTGTAACTGGAACCGGATAGCCCCGTGGGTGGAGTGTGGGAGGTTAGGAGCCCTCATTCCTGATTTCCTAACTGGTGTCTTCTACATATGCCTGACTGTGGCTCAGGACGCAGGGCCCTCTGCTGGGCTACGTGCAAAATTCCGTCCAGGGAATTTTCCGGAAAGAAACAAGCCATGGAGAATGCAGGGAAAAAATTGTGAGAACCAAAGAAAACAGTTAAGTATTCATTTGATTTTGCATACAATTTGGAAACTGCTTGGAAGATACAATATTTAGATCATGAAACTAGAAAGTTCATTTTTCCTCCTTCCTTTTTGTTAGCAACGCCTGAGATGTATTGATGTGTTAAGTTTATTTTTTAAAGTTAATTACTAAAATGACGCATTTTTATTATCACTCTAGAAAGCAAAACTACGTAACTTTCAACATCCGTGACTTTATTGTCTTCAGAATGTTAATTACTATATTTTTTTTAATATTAAACTTTACATTCCCCTGGAGGTGGTGTAAAAAAAAAATATGTTCTGTGACTCAGTGGTTTTCTTTTCAGAAGCACTTATCTCCAGCCACACATTGGAGCAGAGGCTGTCATGAAACCATTGGATTGGGTGCTTCGAAACCCTTTGATAAGAATCTCTAGGCCTTGTAAGTGTTGGTGTCGGCTGACTCTTTGCTCCTCCTGCTCTCTAGTTAGTTAAGCTATTAACAAAAGAGAAGAATACAAAAGAGAACACATTACAGATTTCCATGTAATGAGATACTTATACATCCATGAAAACAAAGGCACTAACTTGGAAAGATGCCACTATTTTATTGCCAAGTGAATAAAAATAAATTGCAGAGCAAAAGCATTCACCGAGCTCATTTTTGTTAAAATAATTATGTTGGTATAAGAATAACACAACGTTCAGGAGCACATACAAACAAGTATATTTTTAGGAGGCCTAACTTACCAATGTTTTTTCTTTCATGATGTCTGATTTGTCAGTTATAAAAATATTCACCCTTGTTTTAATGTAATATATATTTCCAAGGTTTTTGTTCTGCTTTGTTTTTTAACATTTAAAGCTTCCATCCAGAAGGAATTTCTTCTGATGTGAGGTGTAAGACAGATATCAAGTTTTCATTTTTCCCCGAAATAACTACTAGATACCCTAGAACTATTTGAAAGTTATTTGAATTTGTCAGGAAAATATCGTATAGGGAAAATGGTGAAAACTTTCAGTCGAAGAAAATTCTCATAATTCTTTAAATATCTGCAGTTTGATAAGTAATGAGATGTAAAGGAAGAAAAAGCCATAGAACAGGGAATTAACTAATCACTACCAAAAATGGAACCGTGTCAGGACATCACGTGAACAGGGGAAAGCCGGAGCACCTGGGAATTCTGATACATGCTATTTTTGCATCAAAATCTCCAAGTTGGTAAGGCAGAAAAAGGCTTTCATTGCCTTTATCTTAAGTTTATAAGAGAAGAGTCATTTCAAATATTTAAAATTAAATTTTGCTCTTGGCTTTGAGCTAACAGAATATAAGGCAGCTAACTGAAATGTGTTTCCTTTACCTATTTGTTGGGTAAAACTATGGGGTAAAAAAAACATTGCTGGACATACACCACTCACAAAATTGAACTCGAAATGGATTAAAGACTTAAACATAAAACTTGAAACCACAAAACTCCTAGAAGAAAACAGAGGGGAAAAGCCCCTTGACATTGGTCTTGGCAGTGGTTTCCTGGATATGACAGCAAAAGCAACAAAAGCAAAAATAAACAAGTGGGACTATATCACACTAAAAAGCTTCTGCACAGCAAAGGAATCAATCAACGAAATGAAAATGCAACCTATGGAATGGGAGAAAATATTTGCAAATCATATATCTGATAAGGAGTTAATATCCAAAATTTATAACGAACTCATACAACTCAATAGCAACAAACTAACAACCCAATTAGAAAATGGGTAGAGGAACTGAATAGACAGGTTTCCAGAGAAGACATACAGATGGCCAACAGGTACATGAAAAGATGCTCAACATCTTCATCAGAGAAATGCAAATCAAAGCCACAATGAGACATCACCTCACCCCTCTTACAATGGCAATCATCAAAAAGACAAGAGAGAAGTGTTGGCGAGAATGTGAAGAAAAGGGGCCCTTAATGCACCATTGGTAGGAATGTAAACTGGTGCAGCCACTATGGAAAACAGTATGGAGGTTTCTCAAAAAATTGAAAATAGAACTATCATATGATCCAGCAATCCCACTTCTGGGTATATATCCAAATAAATTGAAATCAGGATCTCAAAGAGATATCTGCAGTCCCATGTTCACTGCAGCATTACTCACAATAGCCAAGGTATGGAAACAAACTAAGGATCCATCAACAGATGAATGGATAAAGAAGACCTGGGGGGTGTGTGTGTGTGTGTGTGTATACATACACTCTACCTAACACCAGTATAATACACATTATTTTCAAGTGTCCATAATACATTCATCAAGATAGCCCATCTCCTGGGCCATTAAAAAAAAACCTCAACAAATTTGAAATTATACAGAGTATGTTCTCTGGCCATAATGGAATCAAACCAGAAATCAATAAAATAGAGAAAATTTTCTCACACTTGGAAATTAAATAGCATACACTTAAACAATCCATGAGTCAAAAAGGAGGTTTCAAAGGAAATTTTAAAAACATGGGACTGAATAAAAATGAAAATACAACATATTAAAATGTGTGGAATGCAACTAAATCTGTGGTGAGAGGGAAATTTATAGCACTAAATGCTTATGAAGCTGGGTACCTGAGGGTTACTGTGAATATTCCATAAGAACTTGGTTACCCTCTGACCTTGTTCCTAGCATGACATAGATGAAAAGATGTTAATAAATAACCTTAATCCCCATTAGATGTATTTAAGTCCAAATGCTTATGTCACAGCCCACACATAATTATAGCTTGCTAATTTGTTTCCTTGTCTAACCAAAGGGGTGACTCAAAGGTCACCAGGATTTATGAGTTTATTTTGCAGAGGAAAAAGAATGCCTTTAAGAAAGCTACGACCACCAGATAACCAGCCCCCAGCTGCCACTGATGCCAAAAAGTCTGGCTGTTCAAGGTCTTACCTGGAGTGAAAGAAACACCGACTTCCCCTTTGTTTCACTGAAACTCCTCCTCCCAAGCCCCTCAGCCCTATAAAGATCCCATGCTTCCTTCTTTTGTTAAGGTGGATCTGAGAGAACCTATTCTCCTACCTTCTCAATTTGGCCAGTTCAAGTAAACCTTTCTTCATTTCCAAGCACCCAGTGTCTCAGTGATTGGCTTACCATGCATCAGGCACATGCCTGAGATTAAGAGATTTGGTATCACATTAAGAAAGAGGAAAGGCCTCAAATCAGTAAGCTAAGTTTCTACCTCAAGACTAGAAAAAAAAGAGCAAAATATACCGAAACAGTACAAAGAAAATAATAAAGGTCAAGACAGAAATCAATGAAATCAAAAACAGAAAAACAATAGGAAAAAATCAATGAAAAAAACGTTGGTTCTTTGAAAATATCAATAAAATTGATAAACCTCTAGCTGGTGTGACAAAAGTAAAAGAGAGAAGACACAAATCGCCAACACAAGGAATGAAATGAGATCTCACTACAGTTCCTGCAGCCATCAGAAGGATAATAAGAGAATACTAGGAACAACTTTACTCTCGTAAATTCTACAAGTTAGAATAAATTGACCAATTCCTTGAAAACCATGAACTTTTTACAAAAGCTCAACCAAGATGAAATAGGTAACCTGAAAAATCTCATAACCATTCAAAAAATTGAATTTGTAATTTAAAAGCTCCCAAAAAAAGAAATCTCCAAGTCTGATGGTTTCACTGGAGAATTCTATGAAACATTTAACATTAAAGTGATACCAATTTTACACAATCTGTTCCAAAAATAGAAGAGGAGAGAGCACATCACAAACTCATCTCATGAGGCCAGTGTTACCCTGATACCAAAGCAAAACAAAGACAGTGCAAAAACAAGAAAATTACGGACCAATATCCCTCAAGAACATAGACACACACAAAAACTTCAACAAAATGTTAGCAAACCAAATTCAGCAATGTATAAAAAGAAATATACACCATGACCAAGTGGGATTTATTCTGAGTATGCAAGGCCTGCTCAACATTTGAAAATCAATCAATTTATTCCATCATATCAACAAGCTAAAGAAGAAAAATCATATGATCCTATCAATTGACCCAGAAAAAGCATTTGACAAAATCCAACATTAAAACTCTCAGCAAGTTATGAATAGAGGGTATTACCTCAAGCTGATAAAGAGCATCTACAAGAAACCTATAGCTAACATCACACTTAATGGTGAAAGACTGAATCTGTAATTATTTGTTGAAGCAATTTTATGGTGGCTGCTTTAAAATTCTTGACTAATAATGTCAACATATGATTTATCTTGGTACTGATTGTCTTTTCTCATTCAAGCTGTGGATTTTCCTGATTCTTGGTATAAGTGATTTTTTTTATTATATACAGAACATTTTTGATATTATATTATACTATTCAATCTTCTTTTGGGGAGATACTATACTGTAAGACATTTTTTTTGAGTGGTAGTCCCCCTGTTGAGGTGTGGCATGAAGAGGATGGATTGGGTGTGTACTTAATGACTTCCCGCTGGGCATTTCCAATGCCAGCCCAGCAAGGGTGGAGCACTTACTCCCACCCCCTCCGTCTGCTGACACCTTCCCAGCAAGATTAGGGCAAAGGCTGGCACCATCTCCTTACCTCTGTGTGAGGGTGTAAGCTCATCTGCCTGCTGGGCCCTGCTGACACCAGAGGTGAGGGGAACGTGGAATCCTGATTAGACTCCACCCATACTACCTTGTTTAGTCTGTTGATGCCCTGTGAGGTGGAGGCTCAGTTCACTTCCTCCTGCTGAGAGGTGAGGTGGAATATCAGCTCCCTGCTCCCCGGATGAAATGTAGGAGTGGAGGAGGGTTGGTTTTTCCATTGATGTTTGGCTGGTGTAGGACTGGTATTATCTAAAAGGTTTCCTGTTGTTAGGCTACCTATTTTCCAGGACCTTTGGCTAAGTGGAACAGGCTTTCCTGGTAGATTTTTCTTTTTTCTTTTTGGTCTGTGCCTACATTACCAAACCGGGCTCATTTTTGCCCATCGCCAGAAAGCCAGTCACCCAAATGATGAGGTTGGGGCAGAGAGAGGGTTTTAATCACAAGGCAGCCAAGTGAGGAGGCAGGAGAATGAGTCTCAAATCTGCCTCCTGGAAAATAGGGACTCAGGGATGTTTATGGGGTAAAGGGACACAGTGGTCTGAAGTGTGTGGATAGATGACTGGAGGTGAGGACAGGGGAGGTCATTGATGATCTGCACAAGCAAGTCAAGCTTCATGGCTCTTCATAGGACTCATGATCACAAAATGGTGGCATTAGCGTGATCTGATGGTGGAGTTTTCAGCCTCTTGACTTCAAAAAGGTCATTTATTGGGCATCTGCACAGGCCCAGCTGATGAGTTGGTAGTCTCAACCTGCCTGAACTGGACAAAGGGGTCCCAATTCCTGAAAAACAGCTTGAAGGTCCATTACCATGGTGACCCAGGTGCCAGGGAGATGTTATCTATAGGAACCTAGTGGGAGCCAGACAACATATTGCCTAAGCAGCACAGTTAACAATGGGTGGTCGGACAGATAAAAGCTATAATTAGCAATTGCAAAAAAACACTTTAGTTACTAGTTACCTAATCATTAATGGATAGGTGTTTACCAGTTTCACCTATTGGCAGTTCCGGATTGCAGGCTGCTGGAGCTCCGTGTCCAGGATTTACAGGCAGCAATAAGGAAGCTATCCTGTTCCTCAAGTCTGAGATCCCTAGGCAGTCCACCTTCTTTCCACCTTTCAGAGTCTTCCTGTGCTTGTTTGTGTGTTACATCCAGGTGTTTTTAGCTGTAAGAGGGAGGACCTGGGGGGAATGGGGCTACTCCATCTTGGCTGGAACTGGAAGTCCTGTTATTATTTATTTTGGTACTCAAATTGTCCAGATTTGGTCCAGTGAGAGCCCCTTCAAGCTGCCTTCTGTGTCATTCTGATATGTCGCCATTATTCTCTGAGCACTGTTCCGAGCTCATCTTGTACTTTCCCTGCTCCAGCCCTAGAATAAGCCATTTCTCCAAAGAGCCCTGGATCCTTTAGTGGGGAGTGGTATTTAGAAACCAATAACGATGGGGACTAGCAGTTACCGTCCTCATCTCTCTGGGGCTCCAACGCTCAGCTTTTCCTGATAGAAGGTGTGTGAAAGACAAGGTTAGATGTGCCTCTGATCACAGTAAATGTTCTTGCAGCACCTGACGCCTCCACCAGGCTCTCCAGTCACTCTGGCATTGATCGCTACAAAGGTATGGGCTTGGCTTTGGGGGCGAGCTTGCACTTTGCCAACTGCAGACATAGCTGGAGGGATCGGGAAAGACCTAAGGGCTGAACTATTTTAAGCGCCTTAGTTTGCTCGTGGGCGGGGATGGGTTATGAGACGAGCGAGAAGCCTGCTCCCGCGATTGGTGTGTTCCTGTTTCGCCCGGTCAGGAGCGCGTCCTGTCAAGTCGCTGCCGTGTGTTCAGCCGTGAGGGGTTTGACTTGGAGCAGGCAAGAATCCCCGCCTGGAACCCGCTCCCGCGATGGGAGCCACGTCGCCCCCTCCAGCATCTCCCCATCTCTCCGCCCCTCTGCCATCCCTCTCTTCCAGCCTCTGAGCCTCCATCAGCATCTCGGCCGGCTGTTTACGTCCCATCACAGTCCCTCCTTCCAGATCTCCCCTTGCCCTGCTCGATTCCCCGCCCTTTCGAGTCTGCGGGCGCCTCTCATTGGCGCCACCAGCGCCGCGGAGACTGGCTGCGCAGCCCAGGAGGCGCCTTTTCGGCACTTGTGCCCTTGGCGACAGAGGCTGGGCTCCTTGGGAGCTGCAGGGAGCTGCAGGGGCGGTGAGTTAGTCCTCATCTCCTAATTAATAAACAGGAGAGTGTAGAGGACTTACTTACTAAGTGCCAGCCACCATGTAGGCAGTGGATACAAGTCCTGTGTTTTAAGACGTCATGAAGTCTCGTATAATTACCACATTTTCTTTCTTTTAAAGCTTTATGGAGGTATAATTGATATACAAAAAATTGCACGTATTCAAGGCATACATCTTGATGAGTTTGGACATATGCATACAGCTGTGATACCATCACTACAAGCAAGATACTAAACATATCCATCGCCTCCAAAAGTGTCCTTCTGTTCTTTTGTGTGTGTGTTTTTTTCTTTTGGTGATAAGAACACAACATGAGATCTATCCTCTTAGCATATTTTGAAGTGTGCAATCCCTTATTGTGTACTATATACGGTATGTACGGTTGCCTATATTGGCACTATGTTGCACAGCAGATCCCTAGAACTTACTCCTCTTGCATAACTGAAACTTTATACTCATTGAACAATTCCCCATTTCCCCCTCCTCGCAGCCCCTGGCAACCACCATTCTATTCTCTGCTTCACTGAGTTTGACTGTTTTAGGTACCTCCTCTAAGTGGAATCGTGCAGTATTTGTCCTTCTGTGACTGGCTTATTTCACTTAGCATAACGTGCTCCAGGTTCATCCATGTTGTTGCAAATGGTAGGATTTTCTTCTTTTTGAAGGCTGAATAATATTCCATTGTATTTATATACCACATTTTCTTTATCCATTCATCCATTGATGGACACGTAGGTTGTTTCCGTATCTTGGCCATTGGGAGTAATGCCGCAATGAATATGGGAGGGCAGCTGTCTCCTTGAGATCCTGATTTCAATTCTTTTAAATATATACCCAGAAGTGGGATTGCTGGATCATATATGGTAGTTCTATTTTTAATTTTTTGAGGAACTGCCATACTGTTTTCTATAGTGACTACACTATTGTACTTTCCCACCAACAGTGCACAAGGGTTCCAATTTCTCTACATCCTCACCAATACTTGTTATTTGGGGGAGGTGTTTTTTTTTTTATAATAGTCACCCTGAAAGGTGTGCAATGATATCTCATTGTGGTTTTGATTTGCATTTCCCTGATGATTAGTGATGTTGAGCCCCTTTTCACGCACCTGTTGGCCATTTGTATATCTTCTTTGGAGAAATGTCTATTCAGGTCCTCTGCCCATTTTTAAATCAGGTTATTTGTTTTTTTGCTATTGAGTTGTAAGAAATTCTTATATATTTTGGATATTAACCTCTTATCAGATAGATGGTTTGCAAATATTTTCTCCCTTCCTGTAGGTTGCCTTTTCACTCTGTTGATTGTTTCCTTTGTTGTGCTGAAGCTTTTTAGCTTGATATAGTTTCACTTGTCTATTTTTGCTTTTGTTTCCTGTGCTTTTGGTGTCAAATCTAAGAAATCATTGCCAACATCAATGTCAAGGAGATTCTCCCGTATGTTTTCTTTGAGGAGTTTTACAGTTTCGGGTTTTATATTTAAGTCTTTAGTCCATTTTGAGTTGATTTTTGTGTATGGTGTAAGATAGGGGTCCAGTTTCATTCTTTGGCATGTGGCAATTGTTTCAAAAAGAGGAGATGGACTCAAGCATTTGGGCAAAATACTTCAGTCCCTGTCAGAGCCCAGATCGGGAGAGCAGCCCACCAGGTGCTCTGGGTGTGCAGAGGTGCCCCGAAGATGGAGCAAGTGGCTCTCCTAGGCTGATGGGGAGAGTGGGGAGGAGCACGGGAAGGGGCAAAGCACAGGCTTGGGTCACCCGGGCCTCTTTGCCTCCAGCAAGATCAGTGTGGCTCCACATTGTCCGACCCTGGGCCTTCCTGGGTGGCCCGTGACAAAAGCCCTGAGGAATCTGGGCCTCCCAGGGATGGGGGTTCACAAGGGGCTGACATGTTGGGGGAGACACCCGCCCCCCACACCTCCCTGGACATCTGCCTGCAGGGCGCAGGCCAGTGAACAGACTTACCTCATATGGTTGCCGCTTTTCTGCATTTGGTGTTTTTTTTACACTTTTACTAAATATGCACGAATCCCTGAACTTTTAGCATATTTCTGCAAATAGTTAAACTTTATGTAAATTATGTCAGTGTATGTGTTCTGCAGTGTGCCTTATTCCTCTCAACATATTTCCTGGAGATTATGCCTTTCTTGGTTTCAGCATTAAGTTTCCTGAATATATTTTTATGGCTTAATAGCTCATTTTTTTCAGTGCTGACTAGTATTCCACTGTCTGGATGTACCATGGTTTATTTATCCACTCACCCACCAAAAGACATCTTGGCTACTTCCAAGTTTTGGCAATTATGAATAAAGCTGCTCTAAACATCCACGTGCATGTTTCTGTGTGGACATAAGTTTTCAGCTTATTTGGATAAACACTAGGAGCTCAATTGCTGGGTCGTATGGTAAGAGTATTCTTAGTTTGGTAAGAAATTGAATAACTGTCTTCCAGAGTGACTGTAGCATTTTGCATCCCCACCAGCAAAGAGTGAGAATTGCTGTTGCTCCGCATCCTCATGTTGATGTTGTCAGGGTTTTGGATTTTCACCGTTCTAATAGATGTGTAGTGGTATCCCATTGTTGTTTTAATTTGCAATTCCCTGATGAGAGGATGGTGCAAAAAGACCAGGCAGCGTTCCACTTGCTGCACACAGGGACGCTAGGAGTCAGAATTGACTTGACGGCACTAACAAGACGACCTACGATGTGGAGCATCTTTTCATGTGCTTCTTTGCCATCTCTATGTCTTTTTTGGTGCGGTGTCTATTCAGACCTTTTGCCCATTTTTTAATCGAGTTGTTCATTCTCTTATTGTTGAGATTGTATACTTTGGATAACAGTCCTTTATCAGCTATGTTTTTTGCAAATATTTTCTCCCGGTCTGTGGCTTGTCTTCTCATTCCCTTGATATGCTATCTACTTTTCAATTATGTTTTCTAACTGTTTATTGCTAGCAATATAGAAATGCAATGGATTTGCTATATCTAGCTTGTATTACAGCAACTTTGCTAAAATCTCTTATTATTTTTAATTCTTTCTCTGTAGAGTCTTAGGTTTTCTTTATAGACAATCATATCTTCTGACAGTGACAACATTTTTTCCTTTTTCCTTATCCTTACACCTGTTATATCCCCTTTTTTCTTCCTGTCTTAGTTAAGCTCTCCAGTAGAATACTGGATAGAAGCAGGTGATAATGGTAACTCATATGTTTGTCAATTTCTTGTTCTTCCTTCTTCCTTTCATCTCCAACCTTTCTTGTGGTATTACTGTCACTCTCCTCCTTCACCATTTAGAAGGTGGTTTAGAGATAGTCTATTGTTCATAAACGTTCTCTGACTTTATTTTCTAAAATGTCCTTATTTTGCTTGCATTTTCAGTTGGGTAAACACCTCTTTTTTCAAAAATCATCTTTATTGAGATATACTTGACATACAATAAACTGCACATATTTAAAGTGTACTATTTGATGAGTCTGATGTTTGCATCAGTGAGGCTACCACCACAGTTAAGAGAGTGAACATATCCTTCACCCCCAAAAGTTTCCTCTCGCCCCTTTGTAATGCCTCCCTTCTGCTCCTCGCTGTCCCCACAAACCCCCAGGCAACCTGATGTGCTTTCTGTCACCACAGATCAGCTTGCATTTTCCAGAATTTTATATAAATGGAATCATATAATGTACACTTTTTTGTGTGTAACTTCTTTTATGTAGCAGTATTATTTTGAGATTCATCAATGTCATGGGGGGTATCAATATCCATTCCTTTGTGTTGCTGAGGAGCGTTCTGTTGTACTGCCCTTCCACAGTTTGTTTATCCATTTACTTGTTGATGGACATTGGGTCATTTCTGGGTTTTGTCTGTTACAAATAAAGCTGCTATGAACATTTGTGTACCAAAAGGTATATAACAGTTTTATTTCTCTGATCATTCTTGTGGGTTAACATGTAAGACTTTGCATTTGAAGGACAATGTCTAGTTTATTGATAATATCTGTTCCAACACCATGCACAAACGTTTTTTGTTCAAGTTTTTTTATGATGATATTACAAACTAACTTTAAAAACCTTTTACAAATAGCTCATTTTTGAAAGTCGCAGAAGTCAATAATATATAAGGATGATATTTTTGAAGTGAGCCATAGTAGAGGTGATAGAATCGCCCTCATGGCTCCTGGGACACTGAGCTCTTGATTTTTTTAAAGATTTTATTTTTTTCCTTTTTCTCCCCAAAGCCCCCCGGTACATAGTTGTATATTCTTCGTTGTGGGTCCTTCTAGTTGTGGCATGTGGGACGCTGCCTCAGCGTGGTTTGATGAGCAGTGCCATGTCCGCGCCCAGGATTCAAACCAACGAAACACTGGGCCGCCGCAGCGGAGCGCACGAACTTAACCACTCAGCCACAGGGCTGGCCTCTTGATTTTTTTATACACCTCTCTGGATAGCTCATTCAACATTTTATTCATCAAATAATTATTGGGTAGCTATTCTGTGCCAGGCACTGTTCCAGGCAGCTGGTATACAGCCGTGAGCAAATCCGAGTCTCTTTTCTCACAGGTGCAGCATTCTCATGGAAGATAGCTCATCCTAGGAATGTCTTAATGAACTTCTCATACTAAGCACGGGCCTTACACCTGGGGTTCCCTAGCCTTCTGTTCTTGACCCTCTGCCTTCTCTCCACCTGCTTTCCCTGGCCAATCACCTCTTTGCTCATTATTTTAACCTTCTATCTACATGCTTCTCACTGCCAAATGTGTGTCTCCAGCTCTGATCCTGCTTGACCTATGGGAGTGTCTCAGGTGTTTCAAGCTCAATATATCTAGAAAGATCTTGTCACCTTACAGTCGAATCCCCTCTCCTCCCCTTCCCCATCCTCTTCTTCTGGTACTCATGCCCAAATAACCCTGAAATGGAAGTACTGCCAATCTGGAGGTTGAACTCTCCTCCCACATTTCATGAAACAGCAAGACTTGTGGATTTTACACGCACAAATGAATTCTGTTCTAGTCTCTCCTTTGTGTCCCTCCTAGTTCAAGTCCTAGGCTCCTAATCTATTCTCTCCCTTTGTTATGGACTGAACTGTGTCCCCTCAAAATTCGTATGTTGAAGACCTAACCTCCAGTACCTCAGAACGTGACCTTATTTGGAGATAGAGCTGTTACAGAGATAATCGAGTTAAAGTGAGGTCATTAGGGCGGGTCCCTAATACCATATGACTGGTGTCTTTATAAAAAGGGAAATTTGGATACAGACACACGTGCACAAAGAGAACGCCACGTGAAGATGAAGGCAGAGATCAGGGTGAGGCCGCAGAAGCCAAGAAGCGTCAGACTGCCAGCAAACCACCAGAAGCTGGGCGAGAGGCCTGCAACCGATTCTCCTTCTCAGCCCTCAGAAGGAACCAACCCGGGGCTGGCCCCGTGGCCGAGTGGTTAAGTTCACTCGCTCCCCTTCAGTGGCCCAGGGTTTCGCCAGATCAGATCCTGGGCACAGACCTGGCACTGCTCGTCAAGCCATGCTGAGGCGGCGTCCCACATAGCACAACTAGATGGTCCTACGACTAGAATATACAACTATGTACTGGGGGGCTTTGGGGAGAAGAAGAAGAAGAAAAAAAGAAGAAGATTGGCAACAGATGTTAGCTCAGCTGCCAATCTTGAAAAAACAAAAAAAAAGAAGGAACCAACCCTGCTGACACCTTGATGTCGGACTTCCAGCCTTCAGAACTGTGAGACGGTAAGTTTCTGTCGGTTAAGCCTCCAGTTAGTACTACTTCGTTACAGCAGCCCTAGCAAACGAACACACCTTCTGTTTTGGATCCCTCTCCCGTTCACTCTCATCACTGCTGCCAAGGGAGTCAGAGCTGAAGACCAACATTCTCATATCATTCTCCTACCAAAAGCCATTCAGTAGCTCTTCCTCATTTCCGAAAAGCGGTCCAAACTCCTTCAAGTGGAGTTCAAGGCCATTCATGTCCTGGCTCCAGCTGCCTGATCTTTCAAGACCTCTTGCTCTCGCACTTGAGCCTTATGGATCTGCTGGGGGGCTCTCCACCACCTAGTGCTCGGTTCTGCCCTTGGGCCTTTCTTTCTGTCTGTGAAGTCCTCCGTACTTTCTTCTATCGGTTCATTCTTATTCCTTCAGTACTCAGCTCTGGTACTTTCTTTCAGGGGCAAGTCGTCCCCTTCCTTGTGCCTGATGCAAACCCCTATCTTACTACTATATAGAAACGATCTCCTGAGGATTCCTGCTCTCCCATGGAGAGTGTCATCTGAAGGGTGAGGTGGATGTCAGCCTCATCTCTACACTGTAGCGGCCCTGCACCGTTCCTGTATGACACCGAGTAGGCACTCATTACAAGTTCATTTAACAGAACTAAAAATACCAGTAGATACCCCAAAGATAAAGTGACAAGTGGCTTGAACAAACAAGTTTTTTTTTTTTTTGAGGGAGGTTAGCCCTGAGCTAACTGCTGCCAATCCTCCTCTTTTTGCTGGGGAAGACTGGCCCTGAGCTAACATCCATGCCCATCTTCCTCTACTTTATACGTGGGACGCCTACTACAGCACGGCTTGCCAAGTGGTGCCATGTCCGCACCCGGGACCCGAACCTGCAAAGCCCAGACCGCCAAAGCGGAACATGGGCACTTAACCGCTATACCACCGGGCTGGCCCCTGAACAAACAAGTATTTTTTTAAAAAAAAGATTGGCACCTGGGCTAACAACTGTTGCCAATCTTTTTTTTTTTTCCTGCTTTATCTCCCCAAACCACCCCCTCCATACACAGTTGTACATCTTAGTTGCAGGTCCTTCTAGTTGTGGGATGTGGGACGCCGCCTCAACGTGGCCTGACGAGCAGTGCCATGTCCGCGCCCAGGATCCGAACCCTGGGCTGCCACAGCGGAGTGCTCGAACTTAACCACTCGGCCATGGAGCTGGCCCCACAAACAAGTATTAATGTGACTTTTTAAGAAAAACTATGGGGAAATGTTCATCTTACTAGTGAAAAAAGAAACTAAAATGAACACAACCAGAAAAAAATCATTTTCAAATATCAAAGTCGCATTAACTAGAAATAATGATACTCAGTGCTGAAGATGGAGTATAATGCGGGTTGGGAGTATAAAACAGCTCACTTGGAAAGAAAGGAATATTCTCTTGGCAGCTGAATATGACACCTTAAGGAGGGTAATACCCTTGGGCCCAGTAATCCTTCTTCTGTGGTCAGAGCTAAAGGGAAAAATGGAAAAACAGGACAGTCTTCCCACGTGAAAGTGATTCACTCCTGCTCTTGACTGCAACATCAGTGTTCGTTTCCTAGCCTGGCCCCGGGCCACCCTGGCACGAGGCGTCAGGCAGAAGAAACTGAGCTGCTCCTTCCCTGTGATTCTGAGAGCTGGAGGGCGGAGCCCCAGAAGGCAGGATGGAACTGAGCCCTGGGACAGGAAGAGCCTCACCTGGGGGCACAGGAGTGGAGCTCAGGGTGATCGCCGAACTGTCTTGTCTGCAGCCACGAAGAGAGCACCTGGCATGGGAGTCACACCGAATGTTCCCTCAGCCTTCTCCAGTGGACAGCAGGTCGGGGAATATATGTGGGGTGGATGGGGAGACCTCTGTTTTTGATTGTGGGGGGCTGAGGAGGGAAGAACCAAGGAGACAGGCCCAGGATGCCACACTGAACCAACTTCACTAGTGAGAGCTAGGGAGGGGCCCCAAGTACCAGCTTGTCCCGGTCACTCCCAAGGTAGTCAGGAAGGCCTAGAGCCAGTTACAAAGGAGGAATTCCTGGCAGGGGTGGGGGGCCAGACCTCGGTCTCCCCTAAGCCATACTGGGCTATGAACTCTGGGAACAGCAGCACCAGAAGCTTCCAGTTGGCCAGGACTTCCTCCCCTTCCAGCCTGGGGCAGTCTGCTAGACTATGGAAGAAGGAAGCAACCGACTTATGGGGACTCTCCTCTTCCTTGCAGAGACACCTGGATCTCAGGAGAGGGATCTCAGTCAGAGTGGGGCCTTAATCCCCCAGCAACCCCAGACAAGACCCACCTCCTCCCATGGTTTCTCACCCATGTTCTCCTCAGACAGGGCCATGGCTGCCGGCAGCACGAGACACTGACTCCATCAGACTGTCAGCAAGGGGACGGACCTGCCAGCTCCTGGAGGATAGGGCTGCTCTTTTTACAGGAGTATGCTTCCGGAGCTAGTCACGGTGGCCTGCGTGCAGTACACACTGTATATATAACGCTAAAGAAAGAAAGGTCTCTGGGATACGCAGCCTCACTCTTGAACAGCCGCTCTTGCATTGTAATCTGTACTTGTGGAGTGGAAGGGGCCCTAGCCTGGCAGGTGTGGGGAGTGAATTATGGAGGCTCTCAGGCGCTTTCTCACACTTCACTGAAGAGATGCTGAGGTTGCTGAGGCATCGTGGTGAATTCAGAGGGAGAGCTGGGCCGGAGATCTAAGAACCACCCTCAGCCTCCCTCTCCCCTAGGGACCCCCCCTGAAATATCTCCCCTCCCTTTGTCTTCCCTCCTCCTTCTCTGAATCCCTCTTTCTCTCTCTCTCTCTGTCTCCCTTCATTCCTTCCATACTTTGTCTCTAGACCTCATTCTTTCTCCTTCTCTAGCCCTTCCTTCCTTCCATCCGTCTTCCTTCCTTCCCTCCTTCTGTCCCTTCTAAATGAAGGGATCCAGCGCTCCTTATGCCCCATAGATAGCTCTAGGTTGCATTGTGGTGTGAAAGACCATGGTCAGGTTGGAAGGACGGTACTTGAGTTGTGTGACATTTCAGTCTCTGCCTCCTGTTTCCCAACAGCCACTTCACTCCCTGTGTGGTAAAACCTCAGGCCAGACTGAGACTTTTCCTGGTGATGAGGATCAAGGCTGCCCCAGGGAGAGAAGCCCAAGGCGTCCTGGCCCACATGCCAATCTATATCATCCTCCGGGAAGCATAGGACGTCTGACATGATCCAACCTGATTCGTATCCAGAGTTATAGGACCACCCAATAATCAGAACCCACCTGCACTGACACCATTTTAACGACTTTTTTACATGATCTTTCCTTTGTCTTGTAAAGAAATAACTCACATACCCATGCCTTATAAATTGAGCCCTGCCCTCAACCCATTGCAGCTCTTCACTGCCCATGGGGCCTGTCCTTATGCTATTCTCTGAATAAAGGAGCACTACTACCAGACCCTGAGAGTCCGAGAAATCTTTCGGCTCCTCGGCTCGCCGAGCCCGCATCGCTAGGAAGAGTGGGTGGGTGGTTGGCTGAATTAGAGACATAACACATGGTTGGAAGGCTGCCAAGGTAGGAGAAGGGGCCACTGGGGCAGGATGGGGAAGTCCGAGAACCTCTCGCAGGCAGAGGCCCCATGGCAACCTCCCCAACGGACGGAGCCCTTGAATGACAGAAGGCAAATGGCATGACTAGCTTGAAAGGAAGGCTTCCTGGGAAGAGCGTGTCAGCCTGGCTAACTAGGTCACCGTTTGTGCTGCCTCACTTCCGGAAGCCCTCCCCAGAGCTGAAAAGAGCATGTCATGCCTCTGGAACCTCGCTGTAGTGTCAGGAGCCAGAACAGGGCCTTCTTCCTGGCCTGCACCCGGAGAGAGCACCCAAAGGCCTGCTTTCTGAAACTTGCCCCAGGGAGGGGAAGGGCGACAACCTAGCACTTATTTGACACATACTGTATGCCAGGCACCACGCTGGCTGCTTTTCTCCAGCTTCTCTAACTTCAAGTTCACAAGAAGTTTGCAAAGGGGAGTATGTGTATCTGCCTCCCCACACCTCCTGCCTTAATTCACATCTTCATCCTCTTTCACCTGGACTATGATTTTCATTTCCGAACTGTTCTCTTTGCTTCCAGACTTTTGTTTTGTTTTGTTGTCTTTATAGACAAAGTTACAACATTTCAAACTTTATTCAAACGCACCAGTGGTAGCAAAGAGCAGCGACGAGTGACAGGCATGGTATCTAATGTCTGGATCATAGGTCATGAGGGAGCCCTGAGGGCCTGTCAGTCTCCGCTCGGCCTTCCTCCCCTACTGGGAGATTGCCACCTTTGAAATTGATTAAACATGTGCAGGAAACACAGTCACTCTCAAGGAGCTTGGGCTCCACCTCATTACCAAGAAGTACCTCAGGGTCTGGGGCAAAGCAGGAACTGGAGATGCCAACCTGTTCCTTGCACCCGGCCTGCTCCATCCCCAGCCCCAGTTACCCTGGGGCAGAGGAAAAGACAGGAAGAGAGTCTCGACTTGGTGGTACTAGGAAGCTGGAGAGATTGTGGGTCACTGACCGGATGAGACCCCCTAACCAAGAGGCAGAACTCTGCGAGGCTACCAGCCTCTTCTGAGGGAAGAAGTCTTTAAAGAAAGACCAGCAGCTTGATTCACACATGGCTTCGGTCGAATACTTTCACAGAAATCCTAACAAATGACTCATCCTCAGATCCCTGGAGCATGGGAATATTTAAAAATTGTCATCGGGTTGTAGCGAGGGTGAAAACCAGTCCTCTAAAGGCAGAAAGTGGATCTATGCCTTTTCCTTGGGTACTGAGTTCAGGGCCCAACACCAGGCCTAACTCCCGCTTCCCATCTTGCTCCGCTGACATGTCGCTTGCACACCACCAGTGTGCAAGTGTGCAGTGTGCAGTGGTCAAGCTGCCTGAACACGACTCTGACACACTTCCTCTACTCCTTGCCTTGTCCTCCATGCTTTAGCCACGCCCCCTCACCCACCTCCCCTGCTCTGGGGCAGCCTTGGGGTGCGTGGGCAAAGGCCCTCTCACTGCGCCCCTGTGTCCTTTGCCAAGAGAGCCCAGCCTCTCTTCATCTACTTGGCAACTCCTGGCTCACCGCTCACAGCTTAGTTCTAAGGTGACTTCTTGGGAGCAGCATTTTCTGGCCCCCTCCTGACCAGTTCTTCCCAGCTTTGCCTGCACATGCTCCCTGACCACACTTGGCTGTGATGCCATCTTCTTTCCTTCCTCCTCTGAGCCCTTTCCGATTCCCCTTTACATCCCAACTACCTGGGAGCTCTACACACACTCAGTGAGTGTGTCGATAGAATAGATGGGGAAATGGGTGTGGAGCTTCAGGCTTTGCGAGGTTGGGTCACCATGTGTCTATGCTCCGACATCTAAACTGTGTGAGTGAATCAGCGTCTGGGCTGGACTCATTGGGCTCTAGTGTTTCCAGCTCTCCTCCCTCTCCTCCTCCTCCTCCAGGTAGCCCTCCCGGTGAACCGTCTCCGCTTGCGAGGTCTGTAGAGTCCCTGGGGCAATAGCTGGGTTGGCTCTGGAATCAACTTTCATATCTGGCTGCTGGGAGTCATCCCTGCCTGGAAACCATTCCTACGTGGCTTGCATCAGGCCATCTAGTCCGTGGGCTGGGACGGCAGGAGGGATGGCTTGGTCCAAGCACAACAGGCGCAGAGAGGCATGTAGGGGAGATTCCGGAGGAGATAAGATACTAACACCGGATTTGTGGAGGGTCACTGAGGTCCCTCCTGGCCCCAGAACTGAAACCGGTTCTATACTGACGTCTCTTTCCTCCCATTGTCCCAAATAAAATCCGTTTTTACCACTTGACTGTCCAGTTCTGGCTTTCCTTTGACAATGGCAGGACCCTGCCCAGAGACCTCAGGCTTCTGGCCCTCGGGTCTCAATTCCCCTGTCTGCAGGAGGGCACTGCGGAGGCCGGGGTTGTGCGGGCGCCCTCGCACCCCAGGTTCAGCGTTTTCGGGCACCTCCTTCGGGACACAGAGAGTGAAAGACCAGGAACCGCAAGGAGGGCTCCGAGCCCTGCAGGCAACAGCCAAGATCGCCGCCTCCCACCCCCCGCCTGGCCTGCTGGCAGCCTGCTCGTTCCCCTGGGTCTAACGACAGCAGCTAGTTCCGGAAGGAGCTCCTCGGGCTGGGACCCCTAAAGTAACAAGCGGACGAATGGAGAGGGACGGGGGAAGATGGGGTGAGGGAAGAGCTGTAGAGAAGCAAAATGGAGGAGGAGGCGGAGAAGGGAACGAGGTCTATGAGTAGCGGCCCGTTGCAGGTTTGCAGTGTGAACGGCAGGGGGCGCCAGAGACCGCCCGAGGCCAAGGCCAAGGTCCACTGCGGCAAAGGCGCCCGCCGCTTTCTCCGCAGGACTGGGGGTCGGCCGCCGCCTTCCGACTCCGGGCTGCTCCGCCCAATGCCGCAGCCGCAGCCCTGGGGGCGGTCTTGCTAGCTCCAGGCTCCGCTCCCTGGGACCAGCGTGCTTAACGTAAAGAAGCAGCCCTCCCTTCCCCAGCCTCCTCCATCCACGCGTCCATATTCATCTTTGATAGATAGATGATTAGATAGATGATAGATAATAGATGGTAGATAGTACATAGATTGATAACTAGTGGAGTGTGTGTGTGCGCGCGCGTGTGTGTATAGTCATCCAAGCTTTATTTGTAAAAAGGGAAACATTTGAAATCCCAGTTGGGAAACAATAAATCAAGGAAACCGTGGTAGACTGTCTAAAATTATTATGAAACCGTTTAAAATATTGTTTATCAAGACTATGTAACATCATGGGAAAATGATTTTCGTATAATATTAAAGTGGAAAATGCAGGATATTCACGGATCTCCATGTAAAAATATCAACTACATATAGAAAAGGAATGACAACAAAAACTCTCCCCAAATATGAATAATGGTTTTCTACAGGTATGGTAAGGCTTTTCCAGGACTTTCACATTGATAGAGCCTGTATAAATTTATCCGACAATAAAATGAAGTCTTCTCTTTTTACCAATATAAAGGAAGCAAGCTGCATCCGGGGCTGTGGCTGGGCAGGAGGCGGAGCCCGGGCAGGGCTGGCGTTGGGCACGAGGGCTCCTCAGCGATGCCATGTCCGCTGTCCCCCAGGCCCTTGGGTCTGCCCTACACATCTTGGAAACCCGCAGTTCTCTGCTCCTTTCCCCTGTGCCTATTCCTTATCCTTAAGATCTCCGTCCCCACGCACCCAAACCCACCCCACAAACCCAAAATCTCACTCCATAGGTTTCTTGAAATAATCTTCTGTTAACATTTCACTGCTTAAAATATTTACGAATCTCTCAATTGATCTAGTGAATTGAAGAAATCTGTCCCCGCCTCGCATTAGAAGCATGCACCTTTTGGTCCCGATTTGTGTTTGGCAGTAACTGCAGTTTTCCCCATAGGTGTAGGTTTCGAAGGAGGCAGCTTTCCATCCCCAAATCCTCCTCCCCGCTGGGAGCTGGGAGCGCAGAGCGCCTGAGTCAACTTGGCCCCAGAGGCTTTTGGTGTAACAGACGGGATTGAACTAAAAATACACACGGTAACATGTGCTGACTGTACATCCGGTGCTCAAGACATTTCTGTGGAATACAACATACATTAAACGGCCACCGGTGTGAGTTAGGATATTGGCAAAATGACAAGCAAGGTTTTAAAATACACATTTAATTTCAAAGTGTGTATTACACTTTGGAGTCATCCTCAGGCACTGCCCAGGCTATGCGCCTAAAAGTAAATTCCCCTCGAGTATACTGGGCCCAGGATGGCAGGCGAGGAGCTCGAATTCACCCTGACCCAGCGCTCCCCACCCGGGTGCAGGAGGACAAACTCGGCATCTTCCGTCCAAAAAGGAGGGAGCGCTCTGTTTTCGCCCTTCTAGCCCATGGGGGCAGGCAGAGTGTGGTCTCATGCTGTGCCCGGACCGGACCGACTCACAGCTCTGGCTACAGCGAGGCTGCGATGGAGCTCGCGACTGAGCAGCCTTTTTGCAAACGAAGCGCACCTGCCGGCTAGGCCGCGCTCCCTGGGGGATGGGGCGGAAGTGGCTGCGAAATCAACCCGGGAGGGACGGTGAGAAACAGAAGCCACTTCTAGTCGATTCCCCTCACTTCCCTTCTCCCTTGTCTGATCCACTCCTCCTGTGTTCTCTGCACGTGACGTGTCCCTTCTCTTCCAACTTGTCACTGTGACCGGAATAAATGGAAGGATGAGTCAGGACCTGGCAGGGATAGAGAAGCTGGAAGGGAGGGGCTGGACCTCTGGCTCGAACGCTTCCTGTCACAAATTCGACCCGAACCGTGCCTTCAGCTGCTAGACAGGTGGCTGAGAGGAGGGAACGAAGGCACCAAGAGTCAACATTGGTCATTTTTTCCTCCTCCACCTAACTTGCTGATATTCCTGCCTTATGTCCCAGGCTGACCTGACACTGACCCAGTCCCACTGTCCCAGCCCCCTCCAGGACCTCTGTCGCCACCCCCCCCCCCGCCACTGTACATCAAATTCTGATCCAGAATATTATTAGGATGTGAATCATATGTAGTTTAGAATCAAGAACACATGGTGTTTCTCTAATCGTCAAAGTTAAGATTGGGATGGCCTTTTTGAGTCCCGTCTATTTAAGAGAAGGAATCTAACACACATTTAATCAGTTTTGCCTTTCCCCATCCCTGTTTCTTATAATTTTCAATATAATCTAGAGTTTATGG
Organism: Equus asinus; assembly: GCF_041296235.1. Lineage (NCBI taxonomy): Eukaryota > Metazoa > Chordata > Mammalia > Perissodactyla > Equidae > Equus > Equus asinus. The sequence goes on from NC_091820.1 coordinate 39,953,589, forward strand.
TTCATATAGTTGTCAATATACTATTTTACATAATAATCTTTTGATTATATTGTGACATTTGGTTTAATAACTGGATTTAGAATTTTATAAACCATGGTTATGTCACACTTGCTTTGGGCCTCACTGCCAGGGCCTGCCAGGACCACACTGTCCAACAAAAATAGATTGCAAGCCACATAAGTAATTTTAAATTTTCTTGTAGCCACTGTATAAAAAGTAAAAAGAAATGTGTGAAATTAATTTTAAGAATATATTTCATTGAACCCAATATGTCCTACGTTAGATCAACACATAATCAATCTGAAAATATTAGTGAGATATTGTACACTCTTTTTTCACACTAAATCATTGAAATCCCTTGTGCATATATATATATTTTTTTTTTTTTTGATGAGGAAGATTGGCTCTGAGCTAACATCTGGTGCCAATCTTCCTCATTTTTGTATGTGGGACACCGCCACAGCATGGCTTGATGATCAGTGTGTAGGTCCACACCCAGGATCCAAACCAGAGAACCCCAGGCCGCTGAAACAGAGTGGGTGAACTTAACCACTACCCCACCAGGCCAGCCCCTTGAGTGTATTTTACAAAGCCTCAGTTTCTGAGGCTAGTGGCTACTGTACAGGACAGCACAAGTCTGTGAACTCTCTATTCTTTTACAGGCAGGATGAGGAATCATGCATTAACCTAATTTGAAGATGAAATACTAGCATATCATTTTCAACTATGTCATATCAGAGAATAAACACTTCTAGTTATAGGGTCAAAACAGTTGTAGCTTTTATTTATTTCATAGATCCAGTGTGTTGAAACAAAAAGAAAAGGAGCAAATGTTTAGGAACCATGTCAACTGTATCTAATTGTTTTTTACCTTAATAACGATGACCACTAATGAAGCACTCACCTCATGCCAGCTCGTGTGTGTTTTGTGGGCCTTCTGGAAGCAGCTTGTTAAGAACACCGGGCTCTGGAGGCAGACTGCCTGTGGATTCATTTTGATTCCATCATTTATTGGTTGTGTGACCTTGAGTAAGGGCATTGACCTCTCTAATCCTGTTTTCCCCTTTGTGATATGGGGACTATTATGATGCCCGCCACATAGTCGTGAGGATGAAATAAGGTTGTTCTTATCAAGACCTTACCCCATTGCCCAGTTCACAGGAGCCCCTCAGTGAGAGCTCACCTGTTGCTCTTAGTATCCGCCTCAAGCCTTTCCACAGCCCTGTCGTTAGGTATTATCACTTCTTTTTGAGAGGTGAGGAAACTGGGAGGAAGTAGCTTTTCTGAGATATAGGAGCCGAGTTTTAACCCTCTGTTAGCCTCACCCAGAATTTAGGGTTTTGACTCTCACAATACGCCCCCATCTCAACTCTCAGCATGAGCTCCACAAGCAGAGGAATTGGTTATACATCCATTGAATCCATTCAACACAGCGGCTTCTTACAGGGTTTTCATGTGAAAATTGAAGATAAGTAATTGCAGAACCTTTGTGGAGCAAATTACTCCAGAAATTAAATGGAACAATTACATATAAGTAATTTTTATTGGCAGGACTTTTGGATACTTTTTAAAAAATGTGAATGGCTGCATGACTTTTTCTGTTCATAAAATAATGGTCATTAATTCTAAATATTCAGAGAAACCAAACGGCATGAAGCATTTTTAAAAGGCACTTGTGTTCTCATTACCACAATAAAATCACCAGACTTTTTTCCCATATATTTGTAGACTGACAACAGAGAAACAGACCAACAGAGAGGGTACATAAAGAGATGGATCTGGAGAGATGAAATGTGTATATGTGTGTGTGTGTGTGTAAATATTTACAACGGTGGCACAAGAAGATTCTGGAAACCGCAGCCCTGATGGTCGGCCTGGTGCTGACCTGACCAGGGTTGGAGTTAAGCAGCAGAGGATGCTCTGGAGCTAGGGGTTAGCCTAGGGTGCACAGAATATGGGAAGGGGGGCGAGACCATTGGGAGGGGCTGGGCTAGTTAGGGTCCGGCTGGGGAGCAAGTGGTGCCTTAGATTCCCAGGAGCGCTTTGCTGTCTGGGGACATCAGATCCCTGTGGAGCGACCCGTGCTTCATGTGCTCACATTCCCAGAAGGGCTCTGTCTCTCTCCCCTCCCCCCACAAGCCATCGACTTGTCCTTGAGGTTCTGGGTTTTCAGACCCAGGGTACTTACTACACATCCTCTTGTGGCTTCTCCACCCCTGCCCACACTTTTGCCATTTTCTTAGTCCCTTCAAATTACCCAATTTGAGGGTGCCATCTGTTTTCTGCCAGGACCCTGACTGGCAGGATGGAAATATCCTGAAGTATTTTTATTATTCACGTTCCCTTCTCATATGCATCCCACATGCCTATTTTGGTACATTGTGTTGTCGTGATGCAACTGTTTTTTTGAGGCTCTACATTTTCTCCTGCATTGTTTAATGGCCGTGTCCTGAAAGTGTGCCAGGTGTCAATCACATGCGCTGTCCCAAGGTGCTCTGCAGAGCGCCATCCTCATGGCCTTGGCCTTTGAGAAAGTACCTGAGTCCTGGCATGTGGGTATGAGTAGAGGACCTTTTGCCAGGACGTCCCATAGAACCACAAGATTATGGCCTCTTGTGTTCAGACCAGCTTTGGGTCGAGATGAGAATTTCAGTATGAAAACGAGGTGACGTCATTGCCTTCCATGTTCTAATCCTCATCTCTGTACCAGCCATCACGAGATTTATATTTTTACCCCTGACCTTTCTTCTCAGCTTCGGTCTCCTTGACATTGTTATTTGAATTCTTTGCTGCTTTTACAGCAGCATAAACCTCATCTAGCTAGTAGGATGTAACCCCCAGAGGGCAGGGTCTTTGTCTTGTTTGTTTGTTTGTTGTTTTACTCCTGTCCAGTCAACACCGTATGCTAGGTGTTCAGTAAAAATGTGTTGAATTTTTAAAAAATAAATATATTGTTCCTTTTGAATAAACAGTATTAGAGCAAGTTGCTCTAACATCATTTACTGAAACAAAACTATATATACAAGGTTTTCCGTATTTGGGGGTCTATTGTGACTAATATTTTTATTAAATTTTATACTTATAGTTTTTACTGATATTGAGTAATTTTTAAAAGAAAAATTCTGAGACACGGGGCTAACATGCTAAATGCTGTGAACATTGTATGGTAAGCGATATGTATTGTCAATACATAGGGATTGACAAACCAATAGGGATTTTAAAAACTCCATAGCAATGCTAGGCTAGAACTCAGTGATTTTAAAAATGCGTTTTAAAAAGACTCCCACCAATATAATCCGCATACAATCTCCTTTGCTTCTTTTTCTTTGTCTTGTTTTCTAGGAGAAGGCTGGCTGCTCAAGCATTTGGGATGCCGGAGTACATTTCCAGCCGCTCTGGAATGAAATGATAGACTAGAGATAAAACACTGCAGTTGAACATTTATTCTTAGATGACTAAAAAGCGTAAGATTTTTCCAAAGTGGATTTCAGACAGTTCATTCTTGAACACGTAGGTAACTTGAGTCTCAGAGGTTTGAGAAAGCTCCTTAATATAACCACAAAACTTATGGGTAGCGGAGTTGTGCAACCTCTTGTTACAAATGGCAACTGTACCAGCAGTTTGTACTGCGTAAGGATCCAGAGCAGAAGTCCAGTCTGTCTTCCTTACCGACTGACTGGATAAGCTGGGAGATTCGGACATTGGAAGGTGTCTACATTATACTCATAAGCAAAACAAAAGAAAAAAGTTTCAACACTCAAGGCCACTGGTCAGTGTTAGTGTCACAAAAAGAGACATGATGCAACATCATGTTGGTATGAATAGATGCAGTAAAAACTGCACAGTAACTCCCATGAAGATTCTTATCAAAATATCGCATCTGAATCTGAGCAAGCCTCTGCTATCTGTTTACAGGAAATTCAGGGGATAGAGATAGATGTATATTGTAGGACACGATGGGGATGTAGTGAACTAAATCCAGAATGTGGAAAATTCTAGGACAAGTGACCAGGATGCTTCAACAAGTAAAATATAACAATAAAAAAAGGAAAGGAAGAGTTATTGATGAAGATACTTAAGGGACATATCAACTAAATGCAATATGGACAACATTAGATTCTCATTTGAATAATTCAGTTGCAAGTAAGAGACTTATGAGGCAATCAGGGAAATTTGAACACTGATAATAGTGAGTCATTTTTGGTAAATTTTTAAGTGCAATAATGGTATTGTGGTTAAGTTATTAAAAGAAAGAGTCCTTATGCTTTAGAGACACATAATATTATATTTATTAATAAAAAGATATGGTGTCTGGGACTTACTTTTGAATATTCCATTGGGGGAGTTGAAGTACAGATAAAACACATTTAGTTACATGTTGATAATTGTTGAAGCTAGGTGTTAGATATATGAGGGTTCATTTTACTACTATTTCTTCTTTTATATAGGTTTGAAAATATCTGTAATAAAATAATAAATGCTTTTAAAGTAGGTTTCAAGATAATGCATAATATTAGAGATTTTTGGAATAATGTTGGGGTGTTTAGGCAAAACCATAGGCTGGAAAGATACACACTAAAACATTAACAGTGATAGAGTCTGGAGGTTGAATTATAAATGGTCTTTTCTGTATTCTAATTGTTTGCAATGATTGGATATTACTTTTTATCATTAGAAATATCCAGAGAAGTAAAAGAAGATATAATTCCAAGGATATTTCATGCAGCCCTTTGAAATAGTAAATAGGGGGAAAATTCAACAGGTAATTATTCAATAAATTATAGTACAGACTTAATGTGTCACAATGAAGTAGTATGCAGCCATTTAAAAGGTTGGTTCTTGATAAATTTCCCTCCTACCCCCAGCCAACACCATACTCAATGGTGAAAGGTTGAAAGCTTTTCCTCTAAGATCAGGAATAAGACAATGGTGCCCACTCTCATCACTCTTATTCATCATGGTGCTGGAAGTCCTAGCCAGAGCAATCAGGAAAGAAAAAGAAAGAAAAGGCATCCAGATCGGAAAAGAAGAGGTTACATTGTCCCTGTTTGCACATGAGATGATCTTATATATAGAAAATCCTAAAGACTACACCAAAAAACACTGTTAGAACTAATCAACAAATTTAGGAAAGTTGCAGGATACAAAATCAATGTACAGGAAATAGTTGTGTTGATATACACTAACAACAAAACATCTCAAAAAGAAATAAAGAAAACTGTCCCATTCACAATAGCATCAAAAACAATAAAATATTTAGGAATAAATTTAATCAAGGAGGTGAAAGCTCTGTACACTGAAAACTACAAGACTTTGATGAAAGAAATTGAAGAAGACACAAACAAATGGAAAGATATCCTGTGTTCATGGATCAGAAGAATTAATATTGTTAAGATGTCCATATTACCCGAAGCCATGTGTAGATTAGTGCAATCCCTATCAAAATTCCAATGACATTTTTCACAGAAACAGAAAAAGCAATCCTAAAATTTGTATGGAACCACAAAAGAACCCGAGTAGACAAAGTAATCCTGAGAAAGAAGAGCAAAGCAGGAGGCATCACACTTCCTGATTTCAAATTACACCACAGGACTACAGTAGTCAAAATGGTATGGTACTGGCATAAAAATAGACACATAGACCCATGGGACAGAATAGAGAGCCCAGAAAAATATGATGTACATATCTGGTCAACTACTATTTGACAAGGCAGTAAGAATACTCAATGGGGAAAGGAGAGTCTTTTCAAGAAATGGTGTGGGGAAAACTGGATAAACACATGCAAAAGAATGAAACTGGTCCCCTATCTTACACCACTCACAAAAATGAACTTGAAAAGAATTAAAGACTTAAACATAAAACCTGAAACCATAAAACTCCTAGAAGAAAACATAGGGAAAAAACTCCTTGACAGGAGTCGCAGCAGTGATTTCCTGGATATGACAGCAAAAATAAACAAGTGAGACTACACCACACTAAAAAGCTTCTGCCCAGCAAAAGAAACAATCGACAAAATGAAAAGGCAACCTGTGGAATGGGAGAAAATATTTGTAAATCATGTATCTGATAAAGGGATAATATCCAAAATATATAAAGAACTCATACAACTCAATAGCAAAAAGAAAACCCCAAACAATTCAATTCAAAAATAGGCAGAGGAGGGGCTGGCCCAGTGGTGCACTGGTTCTGATCCCTGGGTGTGGACATGGCACTGCTTGGCAAGCCATGCTGTGGCAGGCATCCCACATATAAAGTAGAGGAAGATGGGCATGGATGTTAGCTCAGGGCCAGTCTTCCTCAGCAAAAAGAGGAGGATTGGTAGTAGTTAGCTCAGGGCTAATCTTCCTCAAAAAAGAAAAAAGGCAGAGGAAATGAATAGATATTTTTGCAAAGAAGACATACAGATGGCCAA